>NW_026125537.1:922500-2122500 GCF_943737965.1 Phodopus roborovskii
TGTCAGGCATCATCAGAATCTAAGCCAGTCAGATGTATTTTTCTGCATGTTTCTGACATGTCTGCTAGATTCATGTGGGAGGATCCCAAAGTCAGTAGGGCACAGGTATGCAGTTCTCCTACTGCCTAAAGGAGGGCCCTTATTTTGTCCCGGTTTTCAGACGTAAGAATGGAATTGGTCATCGGGAGCTTCCAGGATCCTAAAGAGAATGCAGGCTAGGCACAACCAGGTACAGACTGCAGAGGGCCTATATAGCAAAGCTGTCCATTACCCAGAGGCAGGTGGTGTCAAGCAGCAGAAGCAGATGGGTAAGGCCGTCACCCAAGCTTGCTTTCCCTGGACTGAAATATCTGTACATTGGGACACTGGCTCTCACCCATCACTTTCCAAAAAAGCTGGGGACAGAATAGCTGGGATGGAGGCTACCACTGTGGAGTGAGTAGAGATGAGTTTGACCTCTGTCCATCAGGCTGAATGACAGAGGCTGTGGCAAAGATATGTGCCTTCATGCCCACTATCCCCTCCTCCTTCAGGAGGTCAACACAGCTGTGTGGCTCTCAAAAGCTGTCTGGGGACTAGCAGAGCCCTACAATGGAGGCAATATTAAGGACAGGGGCAGGGTGACCCAAGGGAGTTCCCTAAATGAAGAGCTGACCCCAGGGCAAAGGCAGCATGCTTCAAAGAGCCAGCACAGCTTCCCTGATGCACACAGCCTGCACAAGCCCACCAGGACCTTCCCAATGGGAGTCCACACTAAGGCTGCCCTGCCTAGGGCAACTGGACCTTTCTCTCTCTGGTGGTTCTTAAACAGGAACCATCATGTGCTTAACCTCATAAGTAGCTGAGAAGTGAAAGAGGATGCCATCTCACCAGAGCAGAGGCCAGAGGAGCTAGGCCTGGCCTGTGGCTCTCAGTAACGGGGAGATAGAGCAGACAAGAAATCAGCCCAGCTGACATGCACTCTCAGATGGAGCTTGGGGCAGGCTTCTGGTCCAGGATGTGCCAAACAGCAAATAGGCCTGCCAAGAGCCTGTTCCTTCAAGGAGCAAGCCAGCACTAGGCCAGATGCTTTAGCCAAACCCTCTTCTACCCACAGTGCTTCTGCAAGCCTTCCAGCTGCCACTCGGGGGGGGGGGGGGGGGAGTTTGGGGCTCTTTCTCCAGCTAAAGACTATCTTCCTGCCCTTCCCACTCTGCATTTCCTTGGGGTCATAGGTCCTTGGGGTCACCTTCCTTGGCCTCTGGCTACACTGTCCACTTTCTGACAGTCACTGGATCTGACTGTGATTTAATGGAAGCATGCAAAATCCTGATTGTCCCATAATTATAAGGCAGAGAAATTACTGAAGCATCAAAGGTTGCTCCCAATTGCTAGATTAATTGTCTTTCCTTATTTCTTCATAGAAAAGGCCACTCGGCAGAGACAAAAGCCAGCCAGTTTCTATTCTGGAGCAGCCTGACAGGAGGATGAGGGGCTGCTGTTGGCTCCCAGCCACTTCTTCAAGCAGACAAAACCTCTGCTATACCCTGCCAGCCCCAATAGACTACACACTTAACCTTGTCACAAAAAAAAAAAAAAAAAAAACAAAGGCATCACACTCCCTTCACATCAGCCTGACTATGACCCTGCCTGTCCCCTGGCTTGCCAGTTCTCAGTGGCATCCTCTATTGGCTTGCTTTGCTTGGTGGTGTGTGAGTGCCCATGTGGAAGGAGTGTGCAAAGGCCTTCCCTGTACCAGGTGCCACAAAGTATTTTACACCCTTCCCTTCTGCAATTATACATGTTATTTTTATAGCCTGTTTGCAGGTGGCACTCAGGAGGTTTAAATAAACCTAAGAGGGTGGAGCTAGGATATAGGACCAGTAACCTCTCTGGGTCATGTTGTCACAGTTCCACTGTTCTCTGGGATCCTGTGCAAGGTGTGTGGACATATGGGTGACCCCAAACACTGTGAATACTAGAGCATAAGCAATGGATGCAATCAGATAATCAACATACACACATGTACATTTGATTCATTCATTTTTTTAAATCCTCACCAAACTTTGATTAAATCATTGCATCTCAAAAGCAAATAAAATTGAGTTTAAATGCTCAGCCCTCTTGAACTGTGAACCAGGCCCTGGGCTCTCCCAGAGTGGGAATTGGAGATATGTTGATTTAGGCTCTGCCCCAGGGAAGTCCAATCCTAGCCAGGCACCTGGAGAGGTTGTAGTCTGTCACAGAGGAGAAGCCAGCCATTCCCACAGGAAGGACGGCCATGCAGAGGTTGGGGTTGGCGATTGACTGGTAGATACAGCTTTTGGAAAGGGATCTGGTGTGGTTGGGCTCTCCTGGTACAGATGGCATGAGGTCTGCTCACCCCTCTGTCCAGCATCCAATGGGAACTTCATTCACTCCATAGAGTGAATGAAGCAATGAATGGGCAACTCACGGAGCAAAAAGAGTTGTGCTGTTGAATTCTCCTTCCCTAAGCCAGGTGACTCAGAGTCAGGGAAAGGTGGTGAACGGGGAGTACAAAAGGACATTGTGGGGATTGGGGGACTTGAAACCTCTGGTCCAAGTTGCAGTTGGGAGCTGTAGTCCAAGAGCAGCTTACAACTTTGCTCTTGGACCTGTCCCATTTCAAAGAGGCTA
Source organism: Phodopus roborovskii (assembly GCF_943737965.1). Lineage (NCBI taxonomy): Eukaryota > Metazoa > Chordata > Mammalia > Rodentia > Cricetidae > Phodopus > Phodopus roborovskii. Next base: position 925,138 of record NW_026125537.1, read on the forward strand.
CACTTAGATAGCAGGACTACTCTAGCCCAATACAATGGACCCCAGTATCAGCAGGAACACTAGTGGTGACTTGATTCTCAGCTTTGGGGAATAACAGAGACAGCTGCATGACAAATGCACACCCACTTAGCAGGCAGGGACAGGCAGCCTCCAAAAACTCTAAAAACACAGCCACAACAGAGCAGCCAGCTGCAGGGACTTGAGCTAGCATTTGAGATGGCACCTCAAAGAGATGGCCATGTAGGCACAGATGTGACCAGAGGGCTGCAGGGTCCCTTGGGAATGCTTCCTGACTGTCTAAGGAGAAAGACTACACACGCTGACAAGGCTAAGCTGGGTGCTCTGAAGCCCTCAGTGGGCTGGCCAATCCCAGCCACAGGACTGTGGAAGTTGAGAGAGAGCCATGGATATGCCAGCATATAATGCTAGCTCTGTGTGAGGGCAAACAACATGTCAAGATTAGAGACTGCTCAGGAATCGAGAAAGGGGCCAAGAGTACAGAGGAAGGCAGGCAGTGGGATATGTCATTCAATGAAGGAGATCTGGGCTTCTGTGCAAAGGCCAGCTCCAAGGCCAGCAGACAGACCAGCAGACTTATGAGGTGGCCTCTTGTAGGCCATTTGGGACATCTTGCAGGCATGGACAGGAGCCTGTTTGAACCTTCTCGGCCCTGTATCAAAGGCGGGAATTAAACCATTCTGTTCCACTAAGGCGTTTCATTGACTTCTGGCAAAACACGATGTCCTGCTTCAAAGAGACAGCAGCATCAGGCTTAGAAGGCTCATTGACATCAAAGAAATATTAGCAAGCAGCGTAAGCACAAGCTGGCTGCACGTGCAACCTACTCAGGCTGGCCCAGGAACATGTGGGCCCCCACGTCTAGAAAAATAGTGCTGGGGACAAGATGTATACCCGGTGTGGGTGGACCTCACATGTTTGCAAAGTAATTCAATATGTTGCCACAGCAGAGACTGCTCTGGGCTCTTTAGCTGCCGTACACCACCACCCCCTCTCCACCCCCACATTCCTGTCAGGTGGGGGGGGGGTGACAGAGCTTGGTGACTCTAATAGCAAGCCTCTCTCAAAACCATCGAGAAGGACTGAGCCCACACAGACCAGAACATTCCTCAGAGCCACAGGGAAATGGGGGTAGAAAGGGATTTTTTGATTCCCAGAAACCCCTGCAGTCTGTGTTCTAGGTGGAGAGTGAGAGAAGCAGCTGTAATGGGGACCAGAGCAGGGCATACCCACCCATTCCAGGGCTTCCCAGGCATCTCTGTCCAGTAGGGACTTATTAGTTACTTTCCTTATCACTGTGACAAAATGTCTCTGTACATTAGCCTGTCGGTCTGAGGGTATAGTTCATTACAGTAGGGAAGGCATGGAACTAAGTGCTTATTTTTTAGCTCATTTTCTTCTGGCTATAGAGAATGAGATTCCAGCCCTCAGAATAGTGTCACCTCCTGTCCAGGATGGGTCTCCTACCTCAGTTAACCTGATCTAAATAATCCCTCATAAGACAGGTCCAGAGATTTGTCTCCAGGATGACTCCAGATACTGTCCCATCTGTCCCCTCCTTATACTCCTCCTCCAAACACACCTGCTGGGGACAGGCCATGGTATCCATCCCACAGCCACATGTACTTCACAGAGCTGTGAGCTACCTAGCAGAGAACCCCCCCAAACACACACACACACACACACACACACACACACACACACACACACACGAGAGAGAGAGAGAGAGAGAGAGAGAGAGAGAGAGAGAGAGACGGACATGGTTCAAGAGAAAAAAGAAAATCCACAAGTTACAAAGATTTCCTGACACAAGTCCCCCCACACCTTTTTTTGGAAGTGGCAACAAGTTATAGACTCCAAGGCCATATGTAATATATATATATATATATATATATATATATATATATATATATATATATAACCCAATAACCTTTGAAGTATGTTAAATTTTCAGAATATAGGCTTGTGGTACCCTAGAAGAGATTTCTGGTTGAGTGCTATAGGGCTTTGTTGGCTGCCCTTGGCTTCCTCCATCTTGGATTAGGGTCCCACAAGGGCTCATAGGTTTGTCCTGCAAAGGGAAACAAATGTGGAGAATAGCAGCTTTGAGATTTCAAATAAGGTTTCAGATGCATTCCTTAGATGCCCACTGTGTACAGTATTCTTCTGTCCATGGGGACCCCAGAGACTACCCCAGGAGAAATATGAGGGACATGCCTTAGAGCCACGGAGATAAGGCTAACCATGCAGTTTAGGTCCAGATATCCAAGAGCCAGGGATGCCTAGGGTATCCCATAAAGCTACCCCACCACTACTAGGGGATACAGCACATTGAAAAGGATGGTGTCTCTTTCGGTGAGCACTCTGCCATGCAGTGTGGCAGTGTCACAGCTCTCAGTGTTAGCTGCCAATAGACAATCCAGGAACCTGAGAGTCATGGGAATGCAGAATTGCCATTGACTTCTGTAGTCACCCATCACAATAGAAACAGATTCATCCTGAGACCCCTATAGACAAAGAACCCCAGGATGTTGGACTTTGCTGCAGTGAGGGTCATGAAATTACATCATTCAAAATCTCCTTTATAACCTGTGGACTCCAAGGCCTTGGAACAGCTTTGCACAGCAGACCCAGGAACCAAGCCTACTAAAGCCTTAGCTCAGCTGCCCCACACATGGACCCCTGTGCACCCCAAGGCCTTCTATCCTGGGCTCAAGTAACCTTGAGTCACTTGGCATGTTTCCTTCTGTGTCCAGGGTCCACACTAAGCAGTCTTAATCAAATGGCCTTGGCCCTGCTCCCTCCTTTCAGCCTTTGCTTCAGGCCTTCCTTTCCATTGTGCAGTATGAGGCCATGTGAGTCCCTGCCCATACTGTGGACAGTCATTATCCCATGACTAGCTGTACACCAGTCTCTAAGCCAGTACTAGACACTCCTCAGTAAACAAGAAGTCGGCCTGACCCAAGTACCCTATCTGGTAAGGGTCAGAGAGCTGCAAATGACCAGTGACAGCCCTACCTGTAGAAGGCCACCCCCAAGCCTTGCTCACCTTTAAGGCATCTGAGAGGCTTTCCCAGAGGAAGTGACCATACTGGAATCTTCAGGGCTAACGGAAACTGCAGACATTGGTTGCATGCAATGCCCATGTTTTGAATGTCTGCTTTGCACCCACCCCTGGGATGCAATGAATAAGACACAGTCTTTGCCTCCTCTGTGGAGTTTAAAGCTTGACCTGGGGGTTGGTGGAACATGTGTAACTATGGTAAAATTGAATTACAGGACATGAGGAACATAGAGCTGGTCGATAACTAGACACAGAAGCCCTGGATGTTGAAGGTAGGCTGATATTTGAGGAAAGAGACAAAGAAACAGGAACCTGGAAAAGGATTTCAGACACAACCTGTGCAAATGCCCTGGGGCGGAGTGGAATTTGGTGCTTAGAAAAATAAGAAACATTCTCTCCCACTTTATGGAGGGGGAAACTGAAGCTCAGAGAGACGGAGTCATGTACTCACCATCGCATAGCCAAGAAGCAGGTACAGGGGTTAGAATCTAGACCCATGTTGTCCTATGGGAACCATATGTCCCCTCATGGTCCCAAAGCCCACCTTCCTTACTAGATATAGGTGTGGTGTCTTACCATGTAGACTTGAAGCCTAGCCACTGGCTTCCAGTCACAGGTCACAAGGAAATGTCCTGACCCCACAGCTGTTCTATCCATACCCTGAACTTCACTGCCTAAGATTTCAATGCTAATTACCCATAACTTTTTCATCTCCACAGCTCCCAGCTGTGACCTGGAGGGAATGGGAGCGGGGAGAGTGGAGGCTAGGCTGCTAGAATGTGGAATTGGGAAATGGCCATCTCCTTCAAAAACAAAAGAGTGTTTTCATTCCAGGCATCTCAAGGGCCTCTCATCTTCCCAGTCACCCTCCAGAGTACTTACTGCTTGTCAAGTGACTCATTTCACTGACAATTCAATTGGCCCAAATTACATTATGTATGTAAATTTACATCTGCCAATCAGTGTGGCTTGGACATCAATGTCTGTGCTGATTGGGGTCTCAAGCTCCAGGACACATTCTGCTGACCAGGAGGTCAGACCAAGGGTGTTGTATGCCAAAGTTCCAGTGTACCCAGGTGGAAGGACAGGACTAATCCTAGCTCTTCTAGATCTAACCAGGGAGCACACCGGCAGAGCACCTGCCATGGGGCTGCCAAAACAGACCTAATAAAAAAGGAAGCTGGAATACTCTTGTAAGAAGTCTGATGTGCAGAAAAGAAAGCACACAGCAGTATGGGGGCCACGCAGCTCAGGTTCACAGCCCAGCCCTGACACTTGTAAGCTCTGTGACCTTGGACAGGTTGCCTGGCTTCTTCCAACCTCACTCACTTGTCTTTCCTGTAAAATGGAGATCAATTTGGTCCTCCACATAAGACAGTCCCACGATTTTTCTTTTTTGATTGAGAACAGGGCCCAGTATCCCACAGGCACTCACAGTCACCAACAACATCATTTCTATCCCATATCTTTCATGACCTGCATCAGTAAGCCCAACCACTTGGTACTGTGATCACACATAGTCACATACCCCTAATTCCTGCCCTGGTAGGTGGACATGACAGGAAAGCAGACAGACAAGCCACTTGAAGGACAGGGTAGGAGACACTTGTGCGTGCTCATATCAAACTGGTGGCAGAGCTGAGAAACCCGAGACAGGGCTTTGGCCCTAGTATCACAAGGCTCTCTGCACAGGACTCAGCAAGGGACAGAGTAATGAAAAACCTGTGACCTGATCACCCAGAGGATGTTTCCTTGGCTGAGAGTAAGCTGCACCCTGTTTTTCAGTTCTTCACTGATCTCTCTATCCCCACAGACTTATTCTTGCCTCTTGTCCTGGGTTCTATTGTCTACCTCACCCCTGGAAAGAAAGCAGGACTGTGACCTCCTCTGTGACCCTAAGGAACTGCTCTGTGTGCCTCTGCCCCATAGACCTCTTGGACTCTGTGCCTCCACCTGCCCCTCCCACCTGCCCTTCTGGAACCTTCCTTCCCTGGAAAATATGTGGATATCAAACACAGAATTCTTCACACAAAACACTGCTCAAGGTGATGTGCAGATGAGAGCCCAGGACAGGGTCCCTCCTCCATGAAATGGGGGTAGAACCACCAGGGAACTGAGGATCAGAACGGGTCTTGCCCTAGAGTCATCACTTCCTATGTTCCTGATGCCCCCATGACACCCTAAGCAGCCCCTGGGCCCGCTCTTATAACACTGTGTTTTGGGTCCTTTCAGAAACAAAGTAATGCTCATTTTGACTATCTTAATTGTGACACTGAGTCTTGTACCTTTGATCTCACACATGCTATGCAAACACTCTAAGCTACATCGATAGTCTTGATGTATCCATTTAATGCCCTCAATATTAGCACAGGGTCTGATTCCCAGGGGTAAGAAAGGAAGGAAGGAAGGAAGGAAGGAAGGAAGGAAGGAAGGAAGGAAGGAAGGAATGAAGGAAGGAAGGAAGGAAGGAAGGATGTCAACTTCTTCCTCGTGGGTATCTACACATGGCTAGAATGTTTCTGTAAAGTTAATCTCACACACACGTGTCCCGCTCCCTACCAGCACAACCACCCACTCTGTTTAGGATTTGGATCTAAGTTCTGGGGCCAGTGGATAAATAGCATGTGACTTCAGATTGGGCAGCATGGCAGACAGGCCCATAAACCCTGAGAAGCACAGCTGTTCCTGCCTCGTGTGCTGCTGGCTCAGCATGTCAGCTATGGCATGGTAGGAATTCATCTGGTAAGGCATAAGTCTGGTGTTCTCATTGTCCTTTTGCTGTGATGACAATTTGACCTTGAGCAAAGAGGAAATACGAGATGAATTGGAAGCTCCAGGAAATCGAAAGCTTGAGGGTGGCCTGGGATAGTGGAACAGTAACCGGGAAATGAGTGGGGCAGAGGACCAAAAGTGGCATTGATATCTGCCCCGAAACCACACACAGTGCTGGGAGGAAGAAGGGACCAGAGGGGAGCTGTGAGTCTGAACTGGAAAGGAGGCAGAAGGCACTGTGGGCCTAGCACCCACACCCTGTCTCCTCTGACTAATGCACCCTGATGCCACTCCCTCCCCCAGAGTTGTAGCAACTAAAGGTCTTGCTCTCCTGGTAGGAGGCACAGGGACAGGAAGTGGCATTTCGTGGCACTCTGATCAGGGGCGCAAAAACCACCGCTTCCCCAAATTGGTTTTCCGACTGTAAATTATAATTGCTCTCCATGTTCTAGAACTAAGGGACTGAGATTAATTATGGCTCTGTATCCTATGGCGCTCTGAACTTTAAGCACAGCGTGGTGTGCAGCTTGTTAATAAGTAGGAGGATCTGGGGGACTTTTCAGATGAGCAAATAGAAAAGGGGAAACTATTTGAATTGGAGGACACACCTGTCAGGGTTGGAAAAGACTCTTACTATCGCTGCATTCATTTATGGACCTGAACATACCATGACTCCCTAAAATGGACACTATGGCAGACCTCCCCCCTGCTAGGCAAAGTTGAAGCCCTCCTAGCCTGCAGGTGACACTGTATGCTATCCAGTCCAGCAGCCACACTTAGTGACTCTCAGGTAGGGGACACAAGCCAGGCCCTCAGTTCCACTGCCACTCACTCAGCCAGCCACTGTAATAAAATGTGGTCCTGCTACCTTCAGGGTCAGAACCCCAGATGTTTGAGGAAAATCTCTTATTTTTGTGATTGGAACTGATAATTTTTTACATGACTTATGTGTCCAAACAAAATACATCCAATATAGGGTAACTTTGAAACCTCTACATCAGAAATAAAACTGTTTCCTCCCTCAAGTGAAAGACATACTTGAGCATCTGAGGTCATGTTCTTTGAGAAGATTTTCTCTGAGGAGAGAGAAAAGACGTTCTCTGAGGAGACATCCTCTGAGGAGATGCTTCCTGAAGATACATTAACTGAGGAGACATTGTCTGAGGAGACATTCTCTGAAGAGACATTCTCTGAGGAGATATTGTCTTAAGAGACATTCCCCAAAGAGACATTCTCTGAGATGTTCTGCCACCCTTCTGAGTCCCAGCTTCTTCACTACCATGATGCTTCTCTCTGTAACACCACCACATTCCCCTCATCTTCTCAGCTGTCCCCATCATAAATTATTTTGAGTCCCTTAACAGGCACAGATTATATGCCCTACATACAAAGCAACTAAGGAAAGACCTATAGTGAAGCAACAAAAGAAAGACCACAACAAAGCAAGGGTTTGCAATAATGTTTGTTGAAGAAATGTTGCATACATGTCAACCCCCATCCTTACCTTTATTCGTTCTCTTCCTTCTATTCCAATTAGCTCGGTCAAGTTATTGATTTGGGTTGGGTGTTGGCTGGATGTGTTGGAACACACCTACAATCCTGGCTAAGGAGGCTGAGGTAGAGGCATGGTAAATCAAGGCCAATCTGGGCTACGTAGGTCCAGGGCCAATCTGAAATAAAGAAATCCTATCTCAAACAACAAAAAGCATCCAATACCCTTCCACTTGCTTCACTGTGCTTCCAGGCACTGAAAGAGGTCCTGAGCCACAGAGGGTTCAAAGTAGAAGTGACCTAGAGTGACAGCCACTGACTAGAGGAAAACAGAGCCCAGACAGAATCACAAGGTCAAGCCCTGAGGCACAGCCAAGCTAAGCCCAAAAGGTAGAGTTTTGTGAGATAGATAGATAGGTAGGTAGGTAGATAGATAGATAGATAGATAGATAGATAGATAGATAGATACCCTTCACTTCTTTGCCAGGGCCCAAACTTGCTCATTTCTTCACCCCTTGCCTGATTCCTAGAGCTACCACACACACATGTGTGCTGGGACTCTATCCCTCCACACCCTCCTTCATGGGAGAGGACTGTGGCAATCTCATTCCCCCAAGAGTCCCAGGAGCCTCCACAACCTGCTATGTACTCTCTCTGAGGCTGTTATTCATTTAATAGGAAACAAAAAGCATCATTCCAAATGGGAAATAAATTTACTATGCTGAAACATGTTCTTGCCACAGGCCACACAATAGCTGTGTCTGTTCCTCGCCCATAGTGGTGGAGCACACTGACTCTCAGCCCCGAACCTCATCCACTTTATGGTCATAGCCTTCATCCTTCCTTCTCCTTCCTTCTCACAGCTGGAAACAGAGAAGGAAGCAAAGGGAAACTGAAGCAGGGGACAGAAGTAGCCAACACAGGCTTAGAGGAAATGACAGGTATGGGTTTCAGTTCAGGTTCCAACCCACAATCTGGAGAAGTATGGAAAGAGCACAAACCATGTATTTCTGGGTACAGAGCACTAAGTGCCTTGTGTGCCTTCGTGTCTAGACAGAGAAAGAAAGGTACACATTATATACATTGTTCACCTTTATAAAACCAATTTTAACAATTTTAGACTTAGAGGTTACATAAATGCACAGAGAAATCCCCTATACACAGGGAATGTGGTCCCATTAAAGAGCATAATGACCAGAGTCAGGACACTGACAATGCACAATGGTCCCCCTGGGCTTTTACTAGAGTTTATTTGCATAACTTTGGGGGATCAGTTAGTGACTACCTCTACCAAGAGTTGTTGCTTATATAGACTGATGTTTCCACCCCAATCAGGATTCGGAACTATCTGGTCACCAGGAAGGAAATCCTACTTGCCACCCCTCCATAGTCACAAATTCCTCTCAAACCCTAAGCCCTGGCCACCACTAGTGTGTTCCCTACTGACATAATTGTGTCGCTTCCATAGCATTCTAGAGGAAGCCACAGGAGGATAACAAAGTCCAGGTCAGTCTGGTCCACACAGCCAGACCTTGCATCAGACAAAAAGAGGAAGGAGGAAGAGGAAGAGGAAGAAGGAGTGAGGGAGAGAAAAGGAGAGGCAGGAAGTAAAGAGGGAACTAAAACAGGAAAGGAAGGAAGGAAAGGAGAGGAGAGAGGGAGGGCAGGAGGAAGGGTGAGAGAGAGAGAAAGAAGGGAAGGGAGGAAGGGAAGGATGGGAGTAAGGAGGGAGTTCTATAAACAGAACCATGCAGTGTACAATATTTGTGACTGCCTTTTCTTCATCTAGCATGGTGGTTTTCTCAGCATGTTGCTTCTGTCAGTAGTCCATTCTTTTTATTCCTGAGTAGTGCTCTATTGAATGAGTATTCCACAGTCTGGCTATCTACCATGTCTCATCTGAGCTATAAAAATAAAAGTGTGATGTGAATTCTATATCAGGAGTTTCTAGAGTTGGTTAATTGAGGTGGGAAGACTCACCTTCAATGTGGATGTCACCGTTCCTTAGTCTGGGATATTAGACTAAATAAAAGGAAGTATGTCAGGGGGTGCCAGGGATCCCTCTCCCTCTGCCTGCTGATTGCAGATACAATGTAATCAGATGTCTCATGTTTCTGCTGGCTAACTGGCCCTGATAGACTGTACTTAAAAGATTAGGCAAAACAAACCCTTCCCTTTTTTAAGTCGCTTTGGTTGATATCTTCTTACAGCAATGGGGAAAGTAGCTAATACACCATCTCATACTCCATTCTCCCTAGAGCAGCTTGACTGGTCCTGATGTTGCACACCAATACCAGCATTCCATGCACAACTCAGAAAGCCCAGAGCTCCTTATCAGGAGAGCAAGCTAAACATCATCTTCCTGAAGTTGCATCATATATTCTTGGATGGATTCCTGTACAAGTTAGTTTACTGTATCTAGTAAATATCTAACAGAAATTCTGTAATGGAGGAAAGATGCTTTGGTTTTCTGTTGTTGTTGTTTTGTTTTGTTTTGTTTTGTTGATTTTTGTTTGTTTGTTTGGTTTGGTTTGGTTTGGTTTGGTTTGGTTTGGTTTGGTTTGGTTTGGTTTGGTTTGGTTTGGTTTGGTTCACTGTATTTAGGACTTCAGTCCATTGTGGTGGGGGAGACATGTATATTGGATCGTGTTGTAGAGCATCCTGGCTGGCCAGCAAGCAGAAAAAGCAGTGGAAACCAGAGACAGGCACAACCTGAAAGACCCACCCTCCCACTTCTTCCAGCCAAACCCCACCTCCCAAAGGTTCCCCAGCTCCCCAGAATAGTGCCAACAGTTTGGAATCCAGGATTCAAAGCATGAATTTGTATAGAATGTTTCCGATTCAAACCACAGCAGATGCATCCCAATATTGATTTAACTGATCTCCCTTGGGTCAGCATTTGTGTACTTCCAATCGTGGCTGTTTCCTCTTTTTGCAGCCCAGCTCTAAACACACATATTGAACCACCTTTGCAAATGCATGTGCATCTTGCTTCCCTTTAGTGGAGTCCACCAGCAATGCTTTTTGACTGCAAGGGAAGGAAACCCAAGTTGAAGCAGCTTCTGAATCATTGCACAATCAGCAGCACATCCATAGGCAGAGTATTACCTTGAGGTCCAGGACTGAGTCTCCAGGAGGAACCAGGACTCTTCCCTCGCTGGTCTATACCCTCTCTTCTCCACCCACCCACCTTATTAACACTGCAACCATGAGCTCTGTTAAAACAAAAACAAAAACAGAAACAAACAAACAAACAAAAAAGAACAGCCTCTGTTGCCAGTTCTACGACTAGGATGTCAGATGTCAGAGGAGGGCTCCATCTTAGCATGAATGGTGAGTGATGTTCTCATCACTGATCAACTTAGGCCTATAAGCAGTTCCTTGGTGTGTTTGTTTGCATGTGTTCGTGTGTGCAGGTGTGTGTGTGTGTGTGTGTGTGTGTGTGTGTGTGTGTGTAAGCAGAGGAGAACAGAAGTCACTTACCTTCCAGTGTGGTATCATTCCTCAGGACCTTGTCCAACTTGGTTTTTGAAACAGGGTCTCTCACTGCCCAGGAAATCACTGACTCAGCTAGGCTAGCTGGCCAGCAAGCCCCAGGGATCCTCCTGTTTCCACCTCCCCAGAACAAGGATTTTAATCATTCACATGCCACCACAACAGCTTTTTTCATGGGTTCTGGAATGATCTCTTTGCTTACTGAGCGGAAGACAGTTTCTGACATCTACAAGCCCAACAAAACAATCAGAAAATGTACATGCACAAAATTCTCCTATATTGGACTGTGTTGGACATATTGCCCACTTCCTCCACCACAAATAACCACAACCAGCACCCAAGAGATGCTGCAGACACGCAGCTGGTCCTAAACAAGATATATGTCAATCAATCAAGCATTCTAGTAAATTGTCTCTTATTGCTTTGCATGCTGGGGGAAAGGGGCCATTCTGAATAGCCCCGTTAAATTCCTCTGTGAGGCAGGCTTTCTTTACCTAAATGATCCCAGCAGGTTTTGCGTAAAGTGGGGCATGCCAGTAGTCTCATTTCCTGGGGGAAACCTTTGATTTTCCTGACAACCCACTGAGATGGGCGCGGATGCTCTGAGGGCAAGCGGTTAATGGCTGTGAAAGCAGCTCTGACCTCTAAGTGGTACAGAAGCACAGGCCTCCCTGTGACTATTATGATTATCCTCATTTCATCTCTTCTTTGATGAGCTTTACACTACAATTTTGGAAGTGGAATTGGAGACACGTCCCCAACAGTTTGACCTCCTGGCTCAGTTCGACCTTCTCGAAGGCTCAGTCTGGGATCTCGGAGCCTCATTTTCCCAGGGGCATATTGCTTCTATTAAATGCAACATAAAGCAGGTTCTGCAGCCAGAGGCTTTGGCAATGGGAATAAAATCAGGTACTAAGGTGGTGGTTTCCTAAAGAACATTTAACCATCTCTAAATAACCCTATCCCAGAGCAGTCTTTTCTAGCCTATCCCAGGCTTAGAAAGTGGCAGTCTTTTTGGTTATGCTCAATACTATGCAAAGTATACTGTTCGGGAATGAGCTGAGTTATCTGTACGTTATGCTGGTGTCCAAGCAGCATAAAGGCCACTTGTGCTATTGTATGTGTTATACTCCACTATGTGCTATTGTATGTTACACTCCACTATGTGCTATTGTATGTGTTATACTCCACTATGTGCTATTGTATGTTACACTCCACTATGTGCTATTGTATGTGTTATACTCCACTATGTGCTATTGTATGTTATACTCCATTATGTGCTATTGTATGTATTATACTCCACTATATGCTATTGTATGTGTTATACTCCTCTATGTGCTATTGGGAAGACACCATGGCAGAGTCCCCAGGCCTGACCTTATGGGCATGTGATACTGAGGGACACAGCCAGTCTGCCCTTGGAACATTCATTTTCCATGGCCATTGGAGCCTCACAAGGCTCTGGTGGATTCCCCCCAACTCCCTACCTACAATGCTACTGTTTTCTACCTTTTCCCTCGCTTCTTCTCAACCCCAAGTTCATTTTTCTCCTATAGAATCCATCTCTCTTGGACCACTGTTCCTAATGGGTCTTCTTCAGAGCATCTCCCTAGTGCACTATGCCAAACCATAGTCAAATGTACTCAGTTCTTCAAGTCTTTGCCTCCCCTGGAGGCACAATCATTTCTCTTACCCTCCACAGACAGCACATCATTCTTCTCAAGGCCTTGGATGTTTGCAAGGCTGAAGCTCCCAGCACCTTTTCTGGGCTCTGACTCATTAAACAGCTGCCCAACAGCTCTCTGCCTTTACACTGAGGCCTCCTCAGCCAATTAACTTGACCTCATTGTGACTTTTGGCAGACACCCGAAAAAGCAGCTAGGGTCAAAGGCATATTATTAAATGGGAGTCTCCTAGGAGCTTGCCACTCCCTCAGTTCCATTGCCAGCCAGGCTCCAGGAGCCAAATAACCATGGCTGGAGCCTGGCACCAATAGCTACTCTAGCCCATCAGCTGAGAAGGAAGCCGAGAGATGGTGTTACATCAAAGCAAATACTAAATGGAGTCAAAGTATGTGAAAATGTTAGATATTGGGCAATGGATATCCAAATGAAGCTACTGAGCAGAAGGACAAATACATGAGACTGGTTAACACAGACTCTCTGAAGCCCACAGCCTTTATCAAAAACCACAGGTCACTGGGGCCCTGAGGGAGTACAAATAAAGCAGGTGTTGGTGCCTGCCCTCCTGGTTATATCTTGGGGACTCCCCTTCTTTCCCTGTCACTACACTAAAATAACTGGACAAAAACAACTTCATGGAAGATGGATTTTTTTTTAAATTCACAGTTCAAGGGACAGTTCATTGGAGAAATCAAGGCAGGGGCTTGAAGAAGCTACTTGTGTCTTACCCATTATCACAGAGAGCAATGCTTGCATCCTGCTGTTTAGTTTGCCTTCTTCACTTATACAGTCCAGGATCCCAGCCAGGGACCAGTGCCAATCACAGTGGGACAGTCCTCCTACCTCAATTAAGGTAATTAAGATAATGCATCACAGGCATGCCCGGAGGCCTTTTTCTCAGGTAATTCTAGATTCTGTCAAATTGACAAATAATGCTAACCATCACCCTTGAGGAGTAGGGGGTTCCAATAGAGTCATGGACCTCTCCCATTTCCTTGATATAGTGGCCTGTACTACTCATAAATGCAGCTACTAGAACTCAGCTGTGGTGGGGCACATAGGCTCATTAATTTTTCCTTAGACAAGATTCCAGGGAAGAGTTGGAAAAAAGATACAGAGTGGATAAAGGACTCAAGTGGAGACTATTCCCTAGCTGTGCTGTGTAAGCCCAAACAGAAATTTCCATGTAAGAAGCCATGGTTTCTCCCATGGTCTGGTATGATCTTGCCTGTATCCTAAATTGTGTGGCCACACACCCACATCGTACTGCTGCTGTATGATACTCCCTAGAGAGACACAAACAAACATCTACTCACCCCCAACAGAGAACAGACAACAGACCAAAGTAAGGATAACCACCAGCATATAACTTGATGAACCAATGAGCTTACAGAGAGTGAGGGGTCACTTGTATCACCTGACTTCAAAGACAGCTGCAGCACCAAATGCCCATGCCAGCATGGGTGTTGGCTTATGACAGCTGGAGCTCTGGGTACACTGCACAGCTTACAGACAACTGGGCAGGTTGCAGAATTTCTGTATAGGCTTATTTGACTGTGGTGATTTGAATAAAAAGGCCCATAAAGAGAAACATTATTAGGATGTGTGGCCTTGTTGGAGGAAGTGTATATGTGTCACTGGGGTCAGGCTTTGAGGTCTCAGATGGTCAAACCATGCCCAGTATGTCAGTCTCTTCCTGCTGCCTGCAGGCACAGATGTAGACCTCTTAGCTCCTTCTTTAGCGCCATGTCTGCATGCAAACATCCATGCTTCCCACCACAACAGTAAACCTCTAAAAGTGTAAGCCAGCCCCAATTAAATGTTTTCCTTTATAAGAGTTTCCATGGTCTTGGTGTCTCTTCACTGCAGTAAAACCCTAACTAAAACAATGATCTTGAAAATGGAGGGCTTTGTAGCATCTGGTCTGTTTCGGGACTTCCTGAAGTTGTTTGAGTTGTTTACTTCTTGAACTGTAAAGAGCCTCCCGTCAAAATTTCTTAAGTCTTTAGAACTCAAGTCTTCTCAAGCTGCTTCAGAAGAAATTGTTTCACAACACCTAGCAGAACCATTATGCTGAATAACTTGATACAGAGGGAAAACCAGCCCTGCCTAGCCCCACTGCACAGCTCTTTGATGGATTGTTGCTTAAATGTTTCCTTCACCCATCCCCCTCCCCAGAACAATGAACCTTAGAACTAAATGTGTGAGCATCATTTATTTCTCCAATTCAACCTTGCTGAAGAGTGAACAGGTCAGAGGCATATGATGCAGCAGGGAACAAAACTGACTTCAAAGCTCCCTGCTTTCTAGCTCCCAGAAACTTTCTAAAAAAAAAAAAAAAAAAAAAATCATCCCGAAAACTGCTCTCTTCAGCCTGCATTCTTAACTGTGGAATTGATACCATGAAACACCTGATCCTCAAAAAGTAGTTCAGAGAGGAAGATAAATAGGTTTTGGATTGAGTGAGAACATTGTTGGGGCAAATCACTCACTATTTCAAAGGCAAGCACTGCTTTAGGTAGAAAAGAGAGTAAAGAAATGGACATACCAACTATGCAAATATCACGCAGGGAGAGGTGAGTGTGATACAGATAAAGAGCTCAGCTTGCAAGAAAAAGGTCCATATAGAACTTTTCCTCCACGACAGTGGCAAAAAAAGTCATGTATATAAATTAGAGTATGAAGGACGTGTGAGAAAGCATTAAATACAAGTCCAATGGCCAACCAAAATGAAGTATGAAGGATCAGATTTGCCCCACCCCCACCTCGTGAACCCCCAAATTCCTGAAGTAGTAGTTTGTAAGACATGGAGCAGGCAACTGAGGACAGTGATTCCTTAAGGATAAAAGCAGTCAGGCTTTTGGTGGCCTCTGACCCGCCCCTGCAGGAATTTCCAGGCTACAACACAGGCCAAGAGGCCCTGAAGAGGTCCTCACCTGATAGGAAAAAAATAGCGAAGTAAAATAGAACACAGCTCCTCACACTGGGTCATGCGGCACTGGGTGAATGAACGAGCAACAGTAACAGCTTCCTGAACACACGGTGACCAAAAAATGAATTGCAAACTCAAGTGCTGTAAATCTGACATGTTTCTGAAAGCATTTGCCTGTGTTGCACAGTGACCAGCTTCCACCTTGTTTCTGAAAACACGCTTGCATACTTTGCACTGCACATCTTGACATGAGATGCCAAGGAATGCATCCTACAACCCCTCTGCTCAGATTCCAGGCGATCCTACACTGTACGCTGCAGTGTTTTTATTGTACAAAGTCCTCTGCTTTTATAGAAACATGCTGGCTTAATTACTGAAAACAAAGGCTTTTCTTATTTTCTCATCACTGCTCCTTGGTAAGTATCAAATGAGCCCATCTTTGAATTGCATTATCTTAGACTGTTTGATTTTTGAAATTGCTATTTGAGTGGCTGATTTAGTTTTCACTAAAAATCAATATGTGAATTTTGGCTCAGGGTTAGAAAGAATTTCCAACAATTTCTTAAATGGCCCAAAATATAATTTTACTATTCTGTACTGTGTTTATGTGAAGTGGTGTTCTCAGTAGCAACAATGGATTTTTTGTTTGTTTTCATTTGATATTTTTTTGAAGACAGGATCTCATGTATGTAGCCTATGCTACTCTTGAACTTGCAATACAGCTGCAGCTGGCCTTAAATTCTGACCATCTGATCTCAGTTTCAGGTAGTAGGGTTATAGACATGTACTACCACACCTGGCAGCCTTGGCAATTGTAAAAGCAAAACATGTATCAGCCCTGGAAGAGCTGAAGATTCTACCCTACATACTGCAGTATCAAATGCTCAGCCATGATTTAGTATTTTGTGTAAAAACAAGCAAGCACAATATTTCATTGGGATGACAATTTGCTTTCATTTTTAATAGGTGGTAAAAAAATGTGCATCTAAAAATCTAAAAGAATTTTTTAAAAATAAACTTTATTTTAAATTCTTTTAAACCTATTGCTTTATTAGCATCAAGTTTTTCATTTATTTATCCTATTTTATATACCTGAATACCCAGGGTTATATAAAAATTTCTAACCAAAAGGGGCTATGGGTACAAAGAAACCTTAAAATAGGGTATTGTAGCCCCCTGTCCATGAGACTACTTTCCAAGATCCCCAGGAGATAGTACTAAATACTAAATACAGTATATTCTTTCTTCTGTATATGTAAATAACTATGATTATAGCTAATTTATCAATTACACACAATAAGAGTTTAATGATAGTAGCTGATAAGAGCAACTATAATGACATACTCCTGACAGACGCAGGTAGATGTCACATACAGGGATTATACAGGATAGAAATAGGAGTCCTGTACCAACATAGAGCAAGACCTACACAGGACTTTATCATGCTACTCACAACAGTACAAACATGAAACAGAAAACTTCTAGAATTTTCCACTTAATATTTCTGTGTCCTAGTTAACTTTGGTAAACTGGAGCTGTGCAAAGAAAATTCATGACTAAGAAGGTCTGGTGTGTTATAAAGGAATTTGCTTACATGGTGGGGAAATTTTTACATCAAGGCCAAATGTGGCGATATTTTTGCCTAATAGATCTTGAAACCAAGACATGAGTTATTCTTCTAAGAATTTAACTTCACCTCAAAATAAGGCTCAATAATATATACGTCTAAAAACAAAAGTAGCAACCTGTAAATTAAAAGTCAAAGCATCTACAAATCAATTTGAAAACTATTAGAAAGCAGAAAAAAAGAATTAATATTAAGGAGTTTAAGTCAATCAAAATTGACCTAGAGATGTTACAGATAGAATTAATACACAAAAATTTAATGTTATAACACATTCTAATGTTATACTACATCCCATATATTCTAAAAAATAAAGAGATATGAAGAATGTTGATATAAAAGCAATAAAAATCAAAATTCTAGAGATAAAAACTATCATGATCTTTCCAAACTTGAGCATTAAGAAGTAAAATTTTGGGACTGGAGAGATAGCTCAGCAATAGACCCTAATTTGTTCCCAGCACCATGTCAATGGCTCATAACCACCTGCAACTCCAGCTTCAAGTAATATCATACCCTCTTCTGACTTCCACATTCTCATACCCACCATAAACACATATACACATAATTAAAATAAGGCAAATATTTAAATATCAAATATAAAGGTTTAAAAAGAAGAAAATATAACTAGGTTGTAGAGGAAACACAGACAACTTAATAGATGTGAAGCCAAGTCAGATAATGAAATGGGGGGAAATACCTAAATTAATTAATTAATTGCTGAAACATTTGCAAATTTGTTAAAACTGTAAATACAAGGATACAAGAAGCTCAACTAACCAAGCACAGGAAACACAAGACAAATACCACCAGCCACATGATAATAAAGTAACTAAAAATTAGAGGGAAAAAAAAGACATTCCAAAGGCAGTCAATCAGAAGACAAGAACATATGTAAAGAGAATTAAAAAAAAAAAAAAAACAGATTTCTTATCAGAAATGATGTGACCAAAAGAGACACAGAAACATCTTGTAACTTTGAAAGAAATGAGCTATAACCTATTATTTTATACCCAGCAATAATATGCTTCAAAAGTAAAGGCAAAGAAAAGATGTTTTCAGGAAAACACTGAAGAAATTCATTATAATGGAACTTATCCTATAGGAAACAGAAAAAGAAAACCATACAGGAAAAAAAGAAAATGATACCACAGAGAATTGAGATCTATACAAGAAAGTAAGGGGTCCTGGGTATTTCAGCCTCTGTAAACATCAAAGTCAAATTTCTTGTTTAAATCTAGTGAAGCCAGAGAAAGACAGCTTATCAGGTAAAAGCACTTGCTGCCAAGCCTGATGACCTGAGGTCAATCCCTGGGTCCCACATGGTGGAAGGGGAGAAGTGACTCTTGCAATTTGTTTTCTGACCTCCACACATACATACATAAACACATAGTAAACAAATGTCATAGAATTTTAGAACTGTTTAAAAATAAACCTACTGAACAGGCAATCATCTAAAACAAAGTTACTCACAATGTGCCACTGGGCTTACAACAGAAACAGAAGTAAAACAATAATAGCTTCAAGACACAGAGAGGAAAGGAAGTGTATTTTTGTGGTCCCCCTGCCATTCATGAAGTGAGAGCAGATGGGGTGAAGACATACTGTGATCAGTTGCAGGTGACATTACAAATTTTAAAAGCACAAATACAGGTAGGCTAAAATGACACCATAGAAACCAATCAAGAGATAAAGCAGTATTGCAAAACACTAGATCCAAGAGAGAGCAGATAAAAACAATTTCAAGAAAGACAAACAAAGCAAGCAGCAATGTCTCATGAGCTCTGATAATTCATTCTATAATTACATTAATACAGTGTGGTGCAAGAAGAGATATGGACACACAGAGAGAGACTTTTATTAGACAACCCCAAAACAGATCCACACAAACACATCCAATTAAATTCTGATAAAAGTGAAAAGTTAATACAAAGGAAAATTAAAAACCTTTGTCAACAAATGCTACAAGAACCAGATGTGGAGGCACATGCCTGTACTTCCAGCACTTGGGAAACAGAGGCAAGATGATGAGGACTACAAGGTCATCCTCAGCTTATATAATAAATTCAAGGACAGCTTGATTATTTGAAACCCTGTCTTTACAAAAGAATCATAGTAACTATTATTACTGTTAGTGTTATTTTTAGAATTTTATTATTGCACATGTACATTCTTGTCTTAGTCAGGGTTACCACTGATGTAATGAAACACTATGACCAAAACAACTTGCAGAGGAAAGGGTTTATCCAAATTACACTTCCACATCACAGTTCATCATCAAAGGAAGTCAAGACAGGAACTCAAGCAGGGCAGGAACTTGAAAGCAGTAGCTGATGCGGAGACCATGGAGGGGTGCTGCTTCCTGGCTTGTTCCTCATGGTTTGCTCAGCCTGCTTTCTTATACAACTCAGGACCACCAGCCCAGAGATAGCCCCAGTCATCATAGGCTAGGCTCTTCCCCATCAATCACTGATTAAGAAATTACCCTATAGACTTTCCTACAGCCAGATTTTAGTGAGCAATTTTCTCAATTGGTGTTCCCTCCTCTCTGATGATTCTAGCTTGTGTCAAGTTGACATAAAGCTAGCCAGCACAGTTCAGTTCCTTCTACTTTCATGTGAGTAAATGGGATCAAACTCAGGTTGCCAAGCCTGTGTGGCAAGCACCTTTATTGACTGATCCATCTCACCAACTTATCATTTCTGTTTTAATAAAATGTAAGTAGATGCTGCAAAAATAATTGAATATTACAAGGCAAAACAAAGAAAGGAAACTAACCAGCACAGAATCTAACATTACACAAAAATTAGGCCAACATGGATGGTTGATTTAAACATAAAATATAGAAGTATAAAGCACTATACTGAGGGAAATCATCAGACTATAGAATTAAGCCATGATCCACACAAA
This sequence comes from Phodopus roborovskii, assembly GCF_943737965.1. Classification (NCBI taxonomy): domain Eukaryota; kingdom Metazoa; phylum Chordata; class Mammalia; order Rodentia; family Cricetidae; genus Phodopus; species Phodopus roborovskii. The sequence goes on from NW_026125537.1 coordinate 945,126, forward strand.
GCAAACACTGACAAATCAGACTTCACCAAGTTTCCAAATTGTGTATGTGTGTGTGTGTGTGTGTGTGTGTGTGTGTGTGTGTGTGTGTGTGTGTAGAAGATGATAAAGCACAGATTAGGACAGGAAGAAAATATGTGCAAATCATGAGTTACACAACAAAGGATTTGTGTCTATCATATAAAGAACTCTCAAAATCCAGTATTTTGTGAAAAGCCAAGCAGAAAAGAGCAAAGTAAAACAGCTAACAATGGTACATTCCATTGAAAAAGATACACAGAAGGTTATTGGGCATTGGGAAAACTAGCCAATAGTTAACTCTTACAGGAACGCCTGGATTGACAAAACATCCTCATTTATTTGAGGCTAAAATAAACCATGAGTGATAGATAACACCAAATACTGATGACAGTGTGGGGAAACCCAGACACTCACAAGTGGCTGATAGGGTTATTAACTGAGACAGCAATTCTGGAAAATAGTTTAGTAATTGACATGAAAACTAAGTAGACACTTGCTATACAATCTAACAATTATGTTGTTGGGCAATTTCATCCCAGAGAAATGGAAATTTATTACCAGTTATTAGTAGCAGTTTTCATCATAACATCCAGGAAGGAAAATGTCAAATGTCCATCAGTGAATGAATTGCTAACAGATTGTGGTATGTCCATATTAAAATATAATTCAATAAAAAAATTAAGATATTAAAGTGCTAGTGGCCGGTCATGGTGCCACACACCTTTAATCTTAGCTCTGCAGAGGCAGATGGATCTCTGAGTTCAAGGTCTGGTTGAGCTACAGAGTCAGTTCCAGGATATCTGGGGCTATACAGAGAAATCCTGTGTCAAAACAAATCAAAATAATAGTAATAATAAAGTAATTAATTAAAAGTTTAAGGACCAAACAATTCATACTATTCACATTGACATAACAAAAATTATGTTGGTATAGTAGGCTGTCTTGGGATGTATGTGGCACAACTCCATGTTTACAATGTCTATAAAATAATAGTTAGCATTTGTGAAGGATGGTTCCAGAAATGGGAGCCAGACTAGTGGTTTGGAGAGTCTGATCTGAGGGAAAGAAGCAAGGATTACAGAGGAGTACTGAGTCTGTTGTCTCCCGGTATAGTGAAGGTCCTTGAATGTCAATTGTAGCAGCTACAAAAGCCACATGTGTGAGAAAATTACCCAAAGCTCTGCACACCACAAGTGTGTGCACATACAAACAGTGAAATTGAAATCAGCCCTGTAGGCAATGATACCAGCTTCCTGATTTTTATTCCTACCATGATGATTCAAGATACTACTGTTGAGAAGGCTGAGGTGCAGGGTGCAAGGAATCTACTTGCATAGTTCTTTGCAACTTCCTGTAGTCATATGATTATTTAAATTGTCTTAATTAATGAAAATAAAAATAAGAAAGCTGAGACCAAGAACAGATGAAATAAGTAGAGCACAAATAGCAAGATGGTTGATTCAAATCCCACTATATCCATAATTGTGCTACATACAAATGGCCCTGCATTTGTGTCTACCCTGAAGTCCCCAAGTCTCATATGTAGTGAGATAATCCTTCTGTAGCACTGACCACGCCCATTGGGGGTGGAGCGATGGGCGGAGGTGACCTGAGGAAGGAGGTCGGAGGGGGCCAGGAAGGTGCTCTCTTTCTGGCCTAACTCGGACAGGAGAGGATCGGGTTGAATTTCCTGGTGTTCATCTGTCTAGGTTGTAAGTTATTTCTCCTGAATAAACATCTATTCGGCCTATTTGTTTATCCTGATCCTTATTTACCGCAATACTCATACACTCCAGGGTAGCTGTAAATGTGATTCAACAACAACAACAAAAAAAAACCCATAAACATACTTATGAGATTTGTTTTAGGTCTTTCTTTTAACTTGGTTGTGCAATACTTGATCATGAACTTTACAAATGACTCTGTCATGTTGCAAAGTCAAAAGGTTGAACATTCTGATACCAACTGGTTAGTCCTGAGATCCTATACATACAGGGAACATTGTACTGACTGCGCAGATTGTACTAGTGTATTTAGGAACATATGTGACTATATATGTAATAATTAAAGGAAAAGAAGCTATGAATTTGAGAGAGAGCCAAGGGATATGTGGGAAGGATTAGCAAGAGGAAAAAGGAAACAATGTGATTATGTGATTATTTCAAAACACTAAACCATTATTATTTAACAGCAACAAAAAGAATGAAAAGAGGGAATGCCTCTAGACTCCAAGAGAGAGAGACTGTCAGACCTAACAGTGGAAAGATGCACCATCTGACCAAGCATTGATTACAAGGAACTTCAAATCTAAAGTTACAACTATGTTTAAGGCAGAAGGTTAAAAAACAACACAGCACATGAACACAAATTCCAAAAAAAGAAGAAAAAAATCACTCTATTGACTTCAGACACGAAAGATTTTAGAGAGGGGAAAATGCTACCAAAGAAAAAGGGGTTAGTATAATAAAGATAATGACAGTGATCCCTCAGAAGGACATGAGATTTGCACCAAGTTTGTATACATGATATCAGGACTTCAGAACATTCAAAACATGACTCATGGATTTCAAGGAAAACAAAAATATCTGCAGCAATAGTTAAAAACTTCAAACATATGTTGAAGTGGACATCTTCTGAACCAACACAAGACAGCCTAAATTTATATTTTAAAAGATCTAAAGTATGTTTCCAGTATCAATGTAACTAAGTAGAAACAGTAAATAAGAAAAATCTTGGGGTCTGAAAAGTGGCTCAGTGGTCAAGAGCACTAGCTGTTCTTGCAGAGGGTCAGCGTTTGACTCCTACTCCCATCACTGACATGGTGGTCAGTAATTCTTGTCCTAGAAGACCCAAGGCCCTCTTCTTCCCTCCACACGCACCAAGAATGCACATGGTGCACAGACATACACACACACCATGCTCATATGTATAAAATAAATAAATATTTTAAAGAAAAAACTTAAGAATTCTTGACATGAGGAAATTAAGTAAGACACTATCAAATAAGCAATTGATTGAATAACAAAGCAAAAGAAAATTAGGAAATACTTTGAGTGACAAAAGAATAAAAGTGCAGCATATCACAATGTGTAGGGTGCTCCTGACACTATAGTTAGGAGACCACATATGGCACAGAGGGCCCACACTAGAGGAGCCCCAAGTCGTCAGTGGGTGCATCTTTCAAACCAAGAAGTCAGAAAAGCAAGAACAAGTAAAATCCAAAGTATAGGAAATAAATACATAGAACAGATTAACAAAAATGTGGAAAAAGACAAAAGGCAACAAATTCAAAAGCCAGATCCTAAAGATTAAGACAGTAAATTTTCATCCAGACTGATGAAGAAGAAAGTGAAAGCAGGTTGCCAATAATGAATTGAGGGATGTGACGTCACTACCCATTCAACAGATGTGGAAAGGGTTGTGGAACCCACTCATGCTGATAATTTTAACTGTTTGGTGATTTGGGCACAACCATTGACAAACAAGTACCTCCAAACCCACTCAAGAGCAAACCAATGTCTTGAATAGTCCTTTATTGATTATCAAAGTTGTTTCTGTGGTTTAAAGTCTTCCCACAAGAAAAAAAACTCTAAATCCAGATGGCTTCACTGGTTAATTTAATCAAATATTTAAGGAAAAGAAAATAGTAATCCTCCATGAACTTCTCTGTTACAAGCACTTTCCTGCCACTGCTAACATATGTATTTCTACATGGTCTTATCTTACCAAGAATGCCAAGAATGATCTCTACTCCTAAGATCACATTACAACTCTCTGTGTCTCCCAGAATCCTTCTTGTCTCCTGGACCTGCATATCTTGCTTCCTTATTGGCCAACAGTGCTTTATTCATTAACCAATAAAAGAAACATATTTACAGAATGACATCTCCCATCACTTCTCCAGAAAGTAGATGAGATGGTCATTAGCTAATTCTGTGAACCCAGCATTCCCTCAGATACCAAAACCAAGAATACATATAACTAAAGAGAAAAACCAAACCTCATCACCCTTGACACATAAAAATACCAGTGAGTTATCAAACTGTCAGTATATGCCCATAAACACAAAATCTATAATTAAAAAAAGCAAATTGAATCCTACAATATATGGAAGAGATATTGCCTCTGGAGGGATGGGGTTAATCCCAGGAGTGCAGTCAGTTAATATATACTAAAGACAGGAAAACAAAACATCAAATTAACCCTGAAAAGGAGTTTAGTTGTTTCTTAAAATTAAATCCAGCTGACAGTGGTGGAACCCAGAAACAGACACTATTTCCTTCTGAGATCTGTCTCCTCTCTCTGGTGTCACCTATTTTTCTAGTTGGCTTTCTATTGCTCACAGTTTAACATCAGTCTGTCAAAAAGAAGTGGCAGGGCAGGAACTAAAGACAGGAACCTGGGGCAGAGATCGTGGAGGAACACTGCTTATTGGCTTGTCCCCATGGCTTGCTCAGCCTGTTGTCATACACCACTAAGAAGCACCTGCCCAAAATGACAGTGTCCCCAATTAGCTGGGTCTCCCATGTCAATCATTCATCAAGAAGGTGCACAATAGACTTGCCTAAGGGAAATCTGATGCAGACATTTTCTCAACTGAGGTTCCTCTTCCCAGATAATTCTATCTTGTTTCAAGTTGGAAAAAAAAAAAAAAACTAACCATGTATAAAGAACACAAAGACTGGCTGAGGAAATGGCTCAGTAGACTTGAGACAGCCTGAAGACCTGATCTCCAGAACCCATTTAGAAGCCACTTAGATCAACTGTCTGTAATCCCAGCACTCCTACAGAAAGACAAGAGGCTGAGACAGGGGAACACAGAGAAACCCTGTCTAGAAATCCGTCTTCAGTTTTGCCAGATCCTGACCAGCACATCAGACAATCAGCAGATCAGTAGATCAAAAGAGCACACCTGCAATTTGCCCAGCATATGCCAGACCTGAGGTTCACACCTTTGCCCCAAGTAAATAAGAACAGATGACTTGGATCTGGCAAAGCTGTGGGGGAAATATTGTTTTTATGTGGGGGCCATTGGATTTCTCCCTGTAACTCAAAACTGACATCATGCCTTCAGGATATAAGTCATACAATTTTAAAATACATATTACAAAAAAATAATATGTAACTAGCATCAGGCCGTGAAAGAACATTGGGGACCCTGCAGGAGTTGCTGGTGCCCTTGTTTCCCAGAACAGGAACTCAATCAATATTGGGTAAATATAAGGCATGTTCTTTCAGGAATGGAGAGATGCCTCAATGCTGGCTGCTCTTCCAGCAGACTCAGATCCAACTCCCAGCATCTATAGGGCAGCTCACAACTATCTGCAATTCTAGTTCCAGCAGATCCAACACCCTCTTCTGACCTCTGTGGACAACAGGGGTACACATGTGGTACACAAACATATATGCAGACAAAATATCCATACACATAAAATAGCAAAAGATGTTTTTTTTTAATTTAAGTATGTCTTTTAAAACTGGCTCCCACTTCTAATCCCTTAGAGGGAGTCTCTTGTGCTGAACAAGTTTCTTCTTCTCTTTTGCTTTGGTTTCTTTTTCCTCATTCAAGCTTAACTGCATTTTAGTCTAATTCTTCTTTATTGGCATGTGGCTTATGTCACAGGGCTCTGTGCTTCTATGTAGACATCTCCTGAAACACCTGTGTATGCTGAATTCTTGGGATTATACTTTTGTGGAGACTATTTTATTAGTAGTTTCTTAGTTTCCTGAATTCTTTTTTTCAGGGTGGGGGTTATTGTTTGGTTTTGTTTGCTTGCTTGTTTGCTTTTATTTTTGTGAGACAAGGTCTCATGCATTCCAGGCTTCTCAAATTCACTATACAGCCAAGGCTAACCTTGTCACAGGACTCTGTGCTTCTATGTAGACATCTCCTGAAACACCTGCGTATGCTGAATTCTTGGGATTATACTCCCCACCCTCTTGCTTCAGCCTCCCCAGTGCTGGGTTTACATGCAGGTACCACCATGCACTGCCAATTTCATGGTTTCCATAGGAGAATATGCTGGTTGTTGTTCTTTATCAGCAATGAGATTATGGAGTATATTTTGCTGTGGTTGTTCCCCAGGGTGTCCATGTAGGTCACTGGAAAATGTATGACAGCAGAACATTTTAATCTATCTAAGTGTTTCCTTGTATATGAACATGGAGGAATTTAAAACAGCCCACGCCACATCCCCACATCATGACTGTTTTGTGTGTATCCTTAGTTCTCTCAATAGGGTTAAAATCACATGTACATATTAACCCTTAGTAATTAAAAGATTGTGCCCTAATTATACTTCAGTTTGCAGCAGCTGCTCTCCCCCACTCCAGTAATGAAGGCTGTCCACATTTTCAGACTTGGCTCAATTTGGTTTAAAAGCTGACATTTGGTCGTTTTAATTTATCTTTCCCCCTAACTTACAGCCCTGTGAGGTTTCCCATCCATTTATCTCTTCTACTGTTTGTCATTTTCTTATCAATTTGTTAAAAGCTTTATTTAGATAAGAGCTATCCATTTTCCTGAATCTTTCCTTTTGCTCTCTATTGTAATGTCTTTTGGCCTTGTTTATGGTATCTATCTCCATACATAAATGCTTAATTTTTATCGGGCACATACCACTTTGACCCTAACACTGAGGTAAATCAAAAAGAAGAAAGGGGTAGGAAAAGGGCAGGAGGAGCGAGAACAAAACAGAACCAACTACAGGAGCAGAAGTAATGTATCTGCTCCATTGCATCAGTCCAACCCAAGTCCGGCTCTACAGAGCAGCTGTGCAAGTCCTCCATGGTGGGCTAATGGGAGGCTGGCCCCTCCTCAGGACACTGCATCCTCTCCAATGAAAACTTCTCACAGACTCCACACTGTCTCACCATATCTCCTCACCTGCGGTCTCTGAGCCTTGCCACGGCTGTGCCCTGCTCTTGACTAAGCTCAAACTCTTTCTCTCACTGGAAGGCTCTTTTTGGGATCCCATTATGCTCTGAGCTGGGCTGATGCCCTCCTTCCATGCTGTCTGTTCAGGGCCTGTTATTTATATGCTTGGTTTGTTGTTATTATTTGAGACAGGGCTTTCCACAGCCCAAGCTATTCTCAAATTTACTATGTAGCTAAGGATGACCTCGAACTTCTAATCTTCCTGCTTTTACCTTCAGAGTGCTTTCCTCCAAAGAAAGTCCCTCTCCAATATTCCCATGAATTTTTTTTAATGACCTACTGAGTTTAATTAGATCACCTGCACAAACACGGGCACTGGGGTTATTAGCTGAAACAAAAGCAACTCACCCCTCCCACTACACACCTCAGCTGTGGTGCTGATAGGCTCCATCTTGCCCAGGTTCTTACCATCTTTCAAAGCTACCCCAGGAGATCATCATGGGGGTCAGAGGCCATAGAGCCATTTTACAGAAGAAAAGATTGATCCTGGGGTAAGCAAATGGTGAGCTTGTAACCTAAGTTCAATCAGAGGTGAGCGCTCAAGAGGCAGGTCCCATGGAGGTTTCCATTCAAGCTAGGAGATTGCTATGGTATCATCTCTCCAAGGGACACCCCAGAATAACCCTCTCATTTTCTGATTTGATATCTCAAGTACCTTTGGGATCACAGATGCCAGCCGTCAGAATGGCTGCAGTCATCAACAACAAATAGTTGTCAGTGAACTTTTAGCAAATGCCTCGTAATCTGACCACCTTACTATATAAATTGCTCTAAAATGTTATTTTATGAATATACAGTATCCAATAACAAATAATGTCTTTTTGTGAAATTAATTTCAATTTAGCTTTAACTAATACTCAATTGCGATGGAATTACATATTACATACACATTACCACAGAAAGAAGTTCATCGTGATTAATGTTATTACAGCGAACACCAAAGGAATTAATAATGATCTGCAGTTATTATAAAGCGGTGCTGGTGTAGGAAAAAAAGGTTAAGTCTAATTAAATTCTGGCAACCACTTTAGGGCTCTGCAGCAACCAGGATGCTGAGTTTCATGTTAATTAATTCTATATGGAGGGTTGCTGAAGTATTTTAGTATTGTTCAGAGTCACATTCTTACTACCAGTATGTTTTGATTTTCCTTCCATGGTGACCTATCAGCATGTATGAGGTGTAAAATTCATGGGGACTACCAGAGGTTAAAAGACTATTTTCTTATTCTGTTATCAGAGTCTTTCTTTACTCGTGGTGAGGTTAGGGTCTCCCTGTTCCTTCCAGTTGAGGGACATGGCAACTTCCCTTTAGAAATGGATCTTGGGTTCCTAGAATTTGCAGCCTGATCATCCCAGCATAACCTCATCTTGCCCAAAGTAGAACCCAGGAATAATGTGTCCAAATATCCAATATTGCAAATAGAAATCACATAGCTGAGCACAGCATTTGGGGAACCCAGAATTCAGGTTCCCTCATGTCTCTACTGTTCATTTGCTTTGTACCTTAGAACAAATCATTTATACTCTGAGTCTGAATTTCCTCAGACTTCACAGTATTGTTTTCAAAATTAAATCAGAAACTTGGGGCTGGAGAGTTGGCTCAACAGTTAAAAGCACTGGCTGTTCTTCCAGAAGACCTGGGTTCAATTCTCATCACACACAAGGTGTATCTGTAATACCACCTCCAAGGGAGATGCAGACACACATGCAGGCAAAACACCAATGCACATTAAAAAAAAATGAATACATCATTAAGAAATTTGGTGAGAAGTGGGGGCCACTGTAGGGACTGAACAAATGAGAGTAATTACCTGTGAGCCTCCTGCCTGGCTGAAGTTCTACTCTGAACACATCAAGCTCACTCTTCTCAGAGACAAAATCAGAACTTGAAGCTACATATTGGTCCTATCCCAATGACACCCAAAAAATATTATGTCTAAGCTTTTGGAGAATGATGGGAAGCTGTCCCATGGAAAGCTGTTTGGATTTTTCAATGACTCAGGCACCTGAATATGTAAGTTGGTATCTCTACCTACTTCAGTCTCTGCAAAGAACAGGCATAGATAAATGTCTGGAGCAGAAGAAGGCTCATTTTGGTTGAAAGAAAAAATTTAAGTCAGGGTCTGTAGTGAGATATTTGTCTCCTTCTGTGGCCCTGACCACGCCCATTGGGGGTGGAGCCATGGGCGGAAGTGACCTGTGGAAGGAGGTCTGAGAAAGAGCCTGGGATCGCTTTCTTGCTGGAGGGACTTGGACAGGAGAGCATCCGGTGGAACTTGCTGGTGTTCATCTGTCTAGGTTGTAAGTTATTTCTCCCTGAATAAACATCTATTCGGCCTATTTGTTTATCCTGATCCTTATTTAACAGCAATAAGGGTCAGTGCCTTACACATGTAATTCTGGTATTTGAGATGCAGAAGTATCAGGGGTTCAAGGTCAGCCTCGGCTACACCAGATTCTGTCTCAGAAAAAGAAAATGAAGGAATGTATAGTATACATTCATACATGGATGGTTGGATAGATGAATGAATAGGTGTATGTATGTGTGGATAGGCAGGTGGATGGATTGGCAAATGAATGGGGGATTGATGAATTACATATATGTGAATGGATGGATGGGCATTTGACCCAAATTAGACCTTTATAATTAAATATGCATGCAAAATCTATAACCAATAATAATTTAATCAGGGTCAATTCTGCATTCCAACCCTGACCTTGATGATCATTCTAGGTTTTTATGTTGGCAGGTTCCAGATAAGATTTCAAAACTCTGCCTTCGGCCTTGCCTATACTGTACACTGCTTCCCTTACCCACATTTGGACTATCACCCCTACCTGTCCTGCAAAAGTCCATTTCTGATACAATTAACTTGGAAGACTTATCTAGTTACATATCTCAGTTCATAACTGTCTCCCCCAACTCTGAACTCATAAAGGAAGACCTAATCCAGAGTATCTCAAAGGTAGGGGACATGAGAGTCACCTGGGGTGGGCGTGAAACCACAGATTGCTGTTTCCAGAGTGTGGAAAGGGATTTAAGAATTTGAATATTAACAACTTCCTAAGACAGTGGTTCTCAACCTTACTAATACTGCAACCCTTTAATACAGTGACTCCCAATCACAAAATTATTTTCATTGCTACTTCATAACTGTAATTTTGCTACTGTTATCTCAGTGAAAATATCTATGCTTTCTGATGGTCTCAGATGACCCCTATGAAATGGTCATTCGACCCCAAAGGGGTCCTAGATGCTGCTAGTGGTCTGGGAACTGTACTTTAAGAACCTAGGATCTGGGGCTTGAGACTTAGTTCTGGAGTTCAATACACTTGTTACTTTGCTGGTGAACCTGGGTTTGGTTCCAAGACCCACGTGGTGGCTCACATCACCTGTAATTCCTGTGGCATGGGATCCAATGCCCTTTCCATAGCCTCTGTGGGTACCAGACACACGTGTGATGCAAGTATACACATGCAGGCAAACATCCATATGCATAATAAGTAAGAATTTGTTTTTAAAGGTCTAGCCTATCAGACTCTGTAAACTGAGATGTCATCAGATACAGAAGTTACTTAGAGGGGAACTTTTTTTCCAGGGAGGAGTTTGTTGACTCTCTGTCTCTCTATCTCTGTCTGTCTGTCTGTCTCTCTCTCTCTCTCTGAAAAGTTTGCAAAAGGGCACCATATACCACCCCAGGTTTTCAGAAGAAGTATTCTGTGAGAGGTAGGCAGCTCAGTGGAAGCTATAGGAGTCCAGCTCTCCCTCAATGTGACATTTGCCCTTTATCCCCGATAGCCTGGTTGAAAGAAAACTGTCATATGGGGGACAAAGGTCAGCTGAGACAGCAGCTAGGCCAGTGAAACCCGACAAAACCCAACATCTGTGAGTGGGTGTCTCAGGGTTGCAGAGGTGGTGCTCAATGATTGGTGAACTGGTGTACAGAAGGCCAAATGTAGCAAGGACTCAGAAAAAGTGTGCTGGCTTTGTGATCTTTGCAGATTATTTAACCTCTCTAAACTCCCAAGGTCATCTGACCCAAACTGCTCCCCTCGCTGAGCGCTGAACATGTACATCTAGAGAACTGTGGCCTCCCATGGGCGGAGCATTGAAAAACCCAGGGAAGCTGATTTTATTGCCTTCCCTCCACACTATCCAATACAGCCAAGAGGAGGCACACAGCCACCTCTGGCCCTTTTCCATCTCTCAGCACCAGGGACATCTAATTGATCCCTCTTGTGGCCTTTATAGGGTCAGAGAGGAAGTTACCAGAAGCCAGAAAGGCAGACAACCAGTTCCTGATTAAAAGGAAACCTATTGTGTGGAAGTCATAAAAAAAAAAAAAAAAAAGACCCACCGTAGCTTTCCCAGCGAACTCTACATTGCAGGGCCCAAATCCATTCTGAGGCCATTAGCAGCCTGAGTGCTGGCACAGAGGCACCCAGACTCTTTGGAACCTCAAGAGTGAATCCCCAGAGAGCTGACTCAGCCCTTTGTCCTCACTGAGGAAGAGAAATTGGACTCCAAGGCTCAGGGGATGTTGGGAGAGTATTCAAGGCCTGAGAGACAAAGGACTACAGCAGAGGGGCCCGCAAGCCAGAGAAGGGAGCAAGGGAGAGAAGGCAGGGAAGGAAGGAGGCTGGATTTATTGCCCAGGACTCCAAGGCAGGTACTGTGCAAATATCATTAATCCCAACAACAAGCTCTCAAGCTAGACATTATTAGTTCCCCACTGGACAGTTGTCATTACTGTGGCTCAGATGGCAGAGTGGCTTACTACATAGCTAGGACTTGTGTCTAAACTCAGATTCAGGCTAACCTGCTCCCCATGTCATGCCTCTGTAGCTGTCTAGGAGAGAAAGCAGGGTGGTAAGCACCAAGAACCACTGTTACCTTGACAGCCCTGTGGCTGGGGATAGATCCTCCATATCCAGATAAAACTGGCCAGAATGAGAGCCCAGGAGCACCTGGTCCCTGCAGAGAAGTATAAGCCAGAGACCAATATGGGCTACAAGTATCTGTGTGCAAAGACCAAAATGGGTGACACAAAATGATACATGAACCTGCTTACACACTGAGGTCGGGAGATAGTGTTTTGTGAATAAAATGGCCTGTCCACCCTCCTCAAGAACTGACTAGAAGCCCAAGACACCTTCTTTGGACTTGATGCCACTCCTCCTCCCCTTCCATGGAAGAAGATCCAGAGGAAGGGAATAGTGATCCCAGAAACTGTTTCTCAGCCACAAGCCTCTGCCACTGCTCTGCGGTTTACATACCCCTACTTCATTTAATCCACAGAGTATCATTGTAAATAAGTCTAATGCATACAAATCAAAGTCAGTGCAAGTTCATGTTTCTAGAAAGTGGCACAAATGAGCTTCAAACTCCTCCCTCCAGGTCCAAGTCTATGTCCTTGGCCTCTGTAGTCACAGGTCTTCTCTGGGTCATTCCTACTGGCCTTTCTACTGCACCTCTGGAGTTGATATTAAGTCCCTGCTCTCAGCCATTCCATCCCTTTGGGCTCTGCCACCACCTACCCTGGGAGTTCAATCCAGAGCAGATTCTAGCCATGCCCATCTGTCTCTGGACTCCTCTCCCCTATGGAGTTAGCCCTTTGGTCCCTACACCCTTCCTTGTAGACTGTGGCTGGAGTTCCAGTGACCATCCTGCTGACACCTCTATGCAGAGACTGAGACTGAACAGACCATTCATTGCAAGCCTATGCTTGGGACCAGCAGGGATGGGAGGCCTGGTCTGATGCTGGGATCAAAGAAGACCTCCCTAATGGGAGGGTATGTGGTGGGGAAAGGGTGTTTCAGGAAAGAAGCAGTATGTGCAGAGGCCAGAAGAAGACAACACAGATCTCAAAAGCTAAAGACAGCCAAGGTAGCTGAACACAGTGGCTCCTGGCTATCATACCAACACCCTGAAGCTGAGGCAAGAGGATTGTCTCGACTTTGAAGCTAGCCTGGGCTACAAAGTGAGACCCTGTCTTAAAATTTTAAAAAAGGACAATAGCAATTAATTGAAGGCAGCCAAGGTTCATAGAGCTGTTTTAGGTGAGGGAAGAGATGTGGGTGGGAACAAGTGTATAGACTGAGGAATGGCGGTACACTGAAGCCTTCTAGCAGTGAGCTGTGACCAGGGCTGTGACTCTAAAGGGTCTCTCCAGCTTTAAGAATGGCAAGCCCCCAAGATGATGTATTTATCTGAAGCTAGGCAGTAGGGGTTATCCTCAAGCAAGCACAAAGGTAGATAGACCTCATGCTAAGGGTCTATCACTAAGATGCTATGCAGGCTCTGCCTAGCCACCAGGCTGGCACTGAGGTTCACCTGCCAGCTAGCTGCAGGGGGTACCTGTTACCTTGTGCTTGGCCCCAGCTACATCCAACTACAATGGCCTTGCAGTCTCACTCTCGGCTGTTAAGTGAGACTTCTCAGCTCTGACTCCCCCTCACTCCTACACTGATCAGCAACAGGGTCAAACCATAAAGCGCTAGCAGGCCAGTGGAACTTTATGCACTCTCCATTTAGCATTCCTCAGCCAAGGACAGCTGTTAAGCCACCCAAATGAAGCTAGTCAACTGGGAAATGAACTTTTTTGTTGTTTCATTTCATCATTGTGTTTGTTTGTGGTTCTAGAAATTGAACCTGGGTCCTTGTCCATACTGAGCATGGGCCCTACCGCTGAACTAAAACCCTAGCTGTGGGTTTACTTTGTATTTTTGAAACAAGGCCTCATGAGGTTTCCCAGAATGGCCTGAAACTCACTCTGCAGCTCAAGAAGACCTTGAATTTGTGATCCTCCTGCCTCAGCCTCCTGAGTATCCAGGATTACAAGGCCTGAGCCACCATATGTGGCTTAGTTTCTTTCAATTAATTTAACTTTAAATAATTGCCAAACTAGACACTCCATAAGTGGGGGAGGGAGGGAGGGAGGGAGGAAAGGAGAGAGGGAGAGAAGGAGGGCGGAAGAAGCCAGGGGAGAAAGGAAAATACATTGATTGAATGATTCCTTTTTCTTTTTTTGTAATTGACCCACAAGGATTGTAAATTGTTTATGGGTTATGATATATTTTGATGCATTGTCAAATCAAGATAAGTTCATCATCCTAACTACTCATCCGTATTGTCACCTTTCTCCACTCTGTTGTACACAAAATACCAGAACTTATTTCTCCTGTCTAACCATTACATTGCCTGCTTTGAAAAAACTTCTGCCTGTCCTCTGTCACTCTCCAGGTCCTGGGAGTGATCATTCTACTGTCAACTTCTGACAGATCGACTCATTTAGACCCCACTCATGAGCAAACTCATGCAGTGTTTGTCCTTCCACCAGACAGTGGCACAAACAAGATGGAATCCTCAAGCCTTCAAGCCTGGCCTCCAAAGCTGAAGATGAAGACAGTGAAGTGGTCTTGGTCCTCCAAAGCCTCAGAACTCAGAACCAGTCCACACACATCAGAAGGGGGCCAGCAACCAGCCACTCTCACCACCCCACCAGAAGAAACAGCCCAGACAAGGGAAGGAATGGTTTAGGAAAGCCACAGAGGACATAAGCCTCTGAGTGTTGAGTCCCTGGGCTCTGCCTTCAACATCTGCCTCTCCTCAAGTAAACAGAGTGAGAGATGAAGAGCCCACGATTTCAGATGTAGGTGTGATGCCTTCTGTCCATCTTACACATCTCCTGTCCTCCACCTCCATTTCTGTATTAGTGATGCATTTCCAGGACACTTTAATGAAGTATGTCTTGAGTCTCCTTTTCATGGATAATGAGGAAACAACAAGAACTTAACTAATACCACTACAATTACTGGAGCAGCGAAGCGAGGGCCTCTGATTAGATGTGATAATTTGCCAGGCTGGGCTCTTTGCATTAAGTTTGCAAACAGTTTAAAAATCACTTCCTCTATTTATCCAGCTAATCCCTGTTTAATGACTCCAGACCCAAGGAAAGAAAGGGGAAATGTCTCTTTAAAAATTAATAAATAAAAAATCAAAACACTAACAGCCTCAAACCTTATTTGCCAAGCAAGAGGAAGTGACAGGAGTGTAGGAGACTATCATTTCTTCAGAGAGACTCCACCAACAATGCACAGACCTGAAGGACACTACTGTCCCCAACAATGGACATTGCAGCCTCTCACATGTCTGGCTATTCTCTTCCTACCAGGACTTCTTGCCCAGCATGGAAAGACTAGATCTCTTCCTGCAGGTACATTTGATGGCCTAATTCAGAAATAGCTATAGGTGGTCAGCTGTCTCCAAATGCAGCAGCAGAGATGGACATGGATGGAAATTTTTTGCCACAGATGGTTCTTTATAGTCCCACTATACAAAGTGTGGTCCCAGCAATGACATCCCTAGGAGTTTATCACAAAAACAGGACCCACACTCCACTCAGACATGCTGATTCAGAGTCTGCCTTCTCCCAAGTACCTGAGATGCTGCTGCATGCAAGCTGTCACTGCAGCTAAGCAGCATTGCTTTATGACAGATCATTTTCCTGTCCCCAAGGGTAACCGATAGACTCACGGCTTTGTTGATTTCCATACTGTTGACCTGTGCTTGTCACAGGCATTCTGCAGAGGCTTGTAGAAGGGATTGTGCCAAATAAGAGAATGTGTGGGTAACTCTGTGTTAAACTAGGCTAGAAGTATTTGTTTACTGCAGGCTTTGTAGTAATGTAGTAACATTTTGTCAGCCTTAAGGAAAGGACTTTCTGAGGTGTCCCCCAGATGGCTACGAAAATGCTGACCACAATAAGGAATACCCCAAGATGAATGCATTTCTGCATTCCCAGCCTGTGGAGTTTCCATCCCAGACTACTGAAATCCTTCCCACCACTTTGCTCCAGCACAGCTACCCACCCAAGCACCAAATTCTCAACCAATGTCATTAAACCCAGACAAGTAGAAAAAGGGAAGGACAGGGAAGTCAGAGGCTAGGAAAGGCCCTGGTTTTCTCAGGGAACCTCCTGTGACAGATGTTAGGGCCAGACCATTCCTCTTCCAGGCTAACACATGAACCAGGAGCTGCTTCAATGAGTCTTGTGTGGAAGGACTTAGGTAGAACTCTCTGCAACTGCCTGAAGGCAGGCACACTGGTGAGTCTGTTACACTGATCAGAATATGAGCCACTAGCTTAGCTGGATTAGAATCCAGGATGGATGATCAAGCCCTGCTCTGCCCCTCAAGAGATGTGGGAGGGGCATGATTACAATTAAATTCTAATTAATATACACAAGTACCCTATATTCAACCTATATATATAACCCCAGTCTCCAAAATAGATTCAGATTTATACATGCATGCAAGTAGATATGTCCACAGCCATAAATGGCCAAACTTGATGTACCTGAAAATTTCAGAGTGCTCAGAACTGGCGACTGCACCATACGATCCCAGGAGGAATTCATTTCACCCTCTCAGTGAACTTGGAGGCAACAATAGTCTTATACCCACTTTACAGGAGGGAAAATTGAGCTCACAGAGAAAATAGGTTGCCAAGATCTCCTACCTATCAAATGTGGCAGGTAAAGTGTGGATCTCTGGGTCCTCTGGAGCCTATGGGCTACCTCAAATCATTCCTCAACTTTTTTTTCTCAAGAGAATTAATAGTTTGTGGGGCATGTGGAATTCTAGATATGTATCTCCAAAGGAACACAGATGATGTACCACTGAGATCATGAAGGAAAGAAAGGCTTTATACGTTTGAAACTTCAACTAATGCACACACACACACACACACACACACACACACACACACAGTCAGGAAAGCACTCATGAATGCATGCACACACACAAGAGGCTGACAGTAGCCACTGAACACTAAGGAAGGGACCAGCCAATAAGCAAGGCTGAAAGAAGTAAAGGAGGAAGAGAGAAGCCTGCAGGGCAAAGCACAAAGTGATCCTATGAGCAAACACCCTGTAAGGAGGGTACTGAGTGGGGACATGTGAGGGTCTGGGGCCTGGAACCCACCTTGATGTCACCCATGCCCTGAGTCATTGCTTGCTTTCCCTTGGCTGCCTCAACATACCCGTCTGTAAAACACACCTGTTCAATGGTTCTATTGTGCTCTTCTGTGAGTGTGGCTGGCTCTGGGGGCTTGAAGCCCTCTTCTGGAAGAGCAGGGAAGGAGGGAATCCCTCACATACAGAACAAGTGGGAAGCTGGTGCTGATCTTCAGGATGCTGCTGCAGAGTAACTGAGATCTTTCAGAGGTTCTGTTTGCCTCCATGGAGGAAGTTCCCAGCACTCCAACAGGTCAAGACCAAATAGCTGAAACTCAGTCCACCTGGGTTGAAGTCCTGGACTTTGTCACTTACAGTTTTCCCTTGAGCATGCTTTCTGGTATCTCAGTTCCTCTGGGGTCTTCTCTTGTCAATGTGGCTACCTGAGAAGGTAGGAAGAACAAGTTAGACTATGGGAGGGACTGGATCCTAGGAAAGTAACTATACAAAAGGAAGTGCCTTGCTTTTCCAGCAATGTATCTCCAAAGCAAATACAGAGGTAGCCCTGCCTGGGGGTTCCACATAGTGTTTGAAGATGGTGGGTGGCATGTCCCCACCCCTACTGGAGTTCTGGGCAGACACCTATACTGCCCCATGGAGAACAAAGCTCAAAGCATCCATGTGTAGCATGATTCCTCTGGCGGGGGGGGGGGGGGGTAGGAAAGGGCATGGAAAGGCAGAAACATGGCCACTTCTGTTTGCAAACAGAACCCTAGACAAGCAACAAATATGGCTGAGGAAGTTAACTCCAGGAGCCCAGGAGCCTGGGCAGGGCCAGTGGGGCTGGAAGCAAGCGTACCTTTTCATTTAGTAATTGCTTTTGAGTCATATTCAAAAATATTCAAAGATGAAACAAACCAAAGTAAGGCTTGAGCTGCCCTGCAGTTGGGAGCCCTTTGGGGAACTGATGTGAGTAAGCCAGCCTCCCTAATCCAGATGGACAGGCAGACAGACGGATAAACAGCTTAGAGGCCAAGGTCCCCTGAGGGCCTGAGGAATGGGCTGTCTCAGAGCTGCCCTGCTTCCACCCCAGCCCGGCAGGCAGTGACTGCCCTCTCACCCAGACCCCTGCTGGCAAACACAGTCCACTCCCTGATCTTCCTGGAATGGATGCTCTCCCTGGGCTCATTACAAAACATACTGGCTGGAGCTGCTGCTGGGAATCCAGAAGCACAGCTCCCTCTGTAGAGAGGTATCGCTTCCTGAGGATATTCCAGCCTGGTGTGAGGGCCTGCAGAAGGAGAGGGCAGGAAAGGGCAGGCAGTCATTTGCAGCCAAGATGGGGCCACACTGGGGCCAAGTGCTCACTGGAGCTAGCTCTGGCTGGAGCCCAGAGCTAGGCACTATGGTCTCATCACACCCCTCTCCACACTCTCTGCTGGGGCTCCACCACACCAGACCTGCTACAGACTGGTTGGGCTTGTTAAAGGAGAAGGGAGAATCCTTATAAGCAATCCCATCTCCAGTCTACCTCCCCAAGAGTAAGGGACATAGGATGACACTTTTTGTAGAGCACCAGGTCAATTCCAGTCTGAATCTGCTACACCACAATGGCTCACCTAGGAGGTCTCTTATCCCCAAGGAACCTCAGTTCCTTCACCTGTCTTAAAAGAGATTTTGGAGCAAATGTCACCCTACCAAGAACCAGGCAAGGAATAAAAACACAAGTTGAATATACTGGGGAGGTGAGTCCTGAGCAGAAGCCTGGCTTTGGGCCTGTCCCAGCCCCTGGAAACAGCCTGGGAACCTTGGAGCCTTGGATTTCCTCAGAATCTCCGGCTCTGCCTCCTTCTGAATGTCAGGAAGTCACAAATACGCTGATCTGGTTCTGCTTCTCTGTCCCCTCTCCTAGGAATCTCATGCCCAAGGCAGTAGTGAGATATCCACCCCTCCCACACCTGCAGCACTGACCACGCCCTTTGGTGCAGACATGATGGAGGGTTAGCTTAGGTTTGGGGTCACCCAACCGTAGTGCACTCTCTTGCTTCCCGTAGGGTCATGGACAGCAACCTGGTATGGATGCTTAGAGAAGGACTTGTGGTGATCACCTGCCTTTTGTGTAAGTGACTTCTACCCAATAAAGTTCATGTTACAGTACCAAGTATAGTGACTCTTGATTCCCACGCACATGGATTCTCTACCTCATTACCTTTGTCAGGTTGAGTTCAACACCCTAGTACTCACTGTCAATGGGACAACATCCAACTATCCTACCAGCTATAGGAACATACAAAGCAGAAACCCTGGTTGTTCTTATACCTCATACCTTCCTTAGTACAAATCAGCCATGTCATCAAATACTATTAAAACAACCCTTCTGCATCTTATATATGCTATCCTGGTTAGAACTCACTACTACCATCATTACCACAGCTATTAGCATCACCACTAGCAGCAGCCAATACCGCCACCACTGCCATCACTACTACCATCCCCATAATTACCATCATCACCACCAATAAGAAAATCACTATCATCACTGCCACCACCAAGACCACAAACATCACCACTGACATCACAAACATTACTACCATGACCCATTATCATTATAACCACCAAAACTACTACCATCATCATAACATCATCAACACCATAGGTATATCACCATAAAATCAATATCAACATTACAAACATCACCACCATCCCCATCATTACCACCACTGTCAATACCACTATCATCCCTACCATCATCACAATCCCCATTGCTGCCATCACCATTTGCCATTATCACCATCACCACTGCCTCAACCACCATTACCATCATCATTCTCTTCATTACCACTATCACACAATCAACGAACTTACCATTATTAGCAACATTGTTGTCATTATCCATTTTATCATTATCCTTCCCCTTCCAGAGTCTCTCACCCTCTCTGTGTGCCCTTGTTGGTCAATCCCTACCTGGCATAGACATTCTAAAATCACAGCTATAACTTCACACTGCCCTCAGAAAAGGTTGAAATGCTGTCTTTAAATTTGAAAGTTTACAAATCTAGCCTAGTGTTTCAGATCCATATTTCAAGTCCATGCCTCCAGGGAGAAGGTGTCAACTTCCAGTACCACCCCTCATAGAGTCCCTAAGCCTTTCTGTGATTCCTCCATCTAAGTGTCTAGATACATCCACAGATCCACAGTGACTCCTGCAGTCCCAGTGATCCAGGACTACCTTTGTCTCCTTGTTATCAGTCTTGCTATCTTCCTATTCAGGGCTGACCTGGCAGGGAGCATGAACCTAAGGAGACTGTGAGAGGATTTGGGATAGGGAGTTAGCAACAATGGAGGCAGGCAGAGGAACTGAGGAAGTATCTCCTCCTTCACTCTGTCAAGAAGAGCCCAACCTGTGTCCTCATCAACCAGCCCCAATCCTGGATTCCAGAAGGTAGAAGAAGCCCATTCCTGAAAAGAGGGAACACGTATGTCTCCCTGATCAGAGTCATGGCTGGCCATGGGAGAAGATGTTATAAGAAATCTCCATCCTGGGAATGCAATCCATCCTTCTGGTCTCACAGCCTGAGAGCCCTCCTTTGATGCCATGTCCAGTCTCGGTACAAAAGATGGACCCATCCATGCCTCCTCTGTAGTGCTAACCACTGAAGCACTGAGTGCCCAGGCCTACTCAGCTTCTCAGTCTCAGTTCTTTCCCAGTGGGAAATCTGGACATGCTTCAACAGAGCTCAAGCAACTTCTGCTCAGGAAAGACACCCCTTCTTATTCTAACCGACTGACAAAGGAGGCCTTTGTCCCTAACATTCTCAAGGCACAGACAAACATTTCTATCTTGACTGTAGAGGTTACTGCCTTATGGCATGACCTGGGGGGAGGGGGAATGTTAGAACTGGAACTCCTTTCCCAGAACCCTCAGGAAGGAAGCCTCCTAGCCAGAGGTGTTGCTGATACCATACCTAGAGGTCAGGGCAAGCCTGTCCCAGGGATCTGTCACCTCTGTGATGGGAGGGGGCCTCCACTAGAGGGGAAGGCTTTGCCATTTTCACCCAGCCCACTCTCTGGCCTTGCCCCCCCCCAGTCACTGCATTGTGATGTGGCTTTTCATTAGGCTATCACCTCCACTTTAAAATGAAGGCAACCTCTGCCTAGAACTTCAGGGCCCATAAAAGAGTGATTTCATTGTCCTGGGGTCTAAAGTCCAGTCCCTTACATGGCACTAGTCCTCAGAGGCCACCAAAGGTGACAACACCCAGACAGAATGCTCTCAGCTTTAGCCCTGAACAGGACCCACCAGTGCCCCCAAAAGCCTGCCTCTCTGAGGAGAGGAGAGCACAATCATTTGTGATCACAGCAATCACAGCAGAATGAGAAACTAGGAGTCCGCTGGACTCTATAAGACATAGCCTGAGAACACAGCCAAACAGAGGGATCTCAAACCAGAGGCTGCTTCTGGCTGTACTTCTCAATGGGAAGATCTCAGTGTCAATCCTGTCCCACTCTGCCCCTGTACACACACACACACACACACACACACACACACACACACTCACACACACACACACTGTCTCACTCCCATCTTGTTCATCTCACCTCTGCTTCTCATCCCCCCCCCCCCCCCCCGCACACTCTTCCTCCTCCCTTTTTCTATCTCTACTTCTCCTATTTGCCTCCACCTCTTCTCGGCCTCAGTCTCCACTATGGGTCACTCTGTGTGGGGTTCCCTGCCTATCCCTTTCTCAGCTCTTCCCACTCTTCTGTCCATGCAAAGCTGTATTCTTCCAACCACTTTGCTTGCTCTCTCTCTCTCTCTTTCTCTCTCCCTCTTTCTTTCTGAATGCATCCAAGGGCTCACTTTCACTTGTTTTTGACAGTGACTCTGTGAAGAAGACAGAGGAGAAAAGGGCGGGGAATATGGAGTTGTGCTTTCATCCCTGTTTGTGCACAGAGCAGAAAGACAGAGGCTGTGCCACTTAAGAGACTGTCTAGGTCACTTAGCCACTGAAGCATCTTCCCCAGGAGTCTGACCAGCTTCAACCTGCCATGTGTACCTTCCTCAGCTGGTGCTTGGGCTGCTTCATAACCTCCTGACTCACCTGCAATGAGCAGCCCCAGCCATAAACTCGGCAATATGGCTGTTGGAGCCATTCTTCATTGTCTGTCTGTCTCCCCAATCTTCACCATCCACACCTGCCCTGGATGTCCAGACAGACAGACAGACAGAAGAACTAACAACTGCATGTCATGCCTCCCCACATCTTCCTCCTCTCCTTCCATCTATCTCTCTCTTCTTCTTCTTCCTCCTTCCTCTCCTCTGGCTTGCAGACCTCTCTCCTCACAGGCACACTCTCCATTTCCCTGCCTGATGTTGCCTCACTGACTCCCACCTGTCCATCGTGCTCAAGGGTCTACCTTGCTGCCAGTGACATTTGCTTCCCATCTTGAGGGAGCCAGCATTATTCTCCTCCTCACAGCTCATGTTCTCCTCCCTGGAACAGGATCTAGAGGTCAAGGAGGGTGCTAACATCATTGTATGGGCCCCACCCATACCAGCACTCCACTCTGTCTGGGAAAGGCCTGTTAAAGGAAGGGCAGAAAAGCAAGGAAGGATCTGTAGGCCAG
This sequence comes from Phodopus roborovskii, assembly GCF_943737965.1. Lineage (NCBI taxonomy): Eukaryota > Metazoa > Chordata > Mammalia > Rodentia > Cricetidae > Phodopus > Phodopus roborovskii. The sequence continues at coordinate 967,665 of NW_026125537.1, forward strand.
ACACAAGCTGGGTGGAGGCTCCCTTGAAGCTCAGTGAACAGTGAGAGGGTGAGAGAGAGCTTAGCACACAAGGCCAGGGCATCTCAAATAAAATCAGCACTGCCCCTTGGCCCCAGGGACACCATTTTACCAGGGCCAGCCCAAGGAGTGACAGGCATATGTGTCTCCAATGTGCCAAACCCCAAAGCCTCTGTGACCCATTTGGAATTCATCCCAGCCAGCACTGCCTTAAACACCAAGCCTGGCTAACATTAGCTCACAATTTCCAGGACCTGATATAAGTTCTGCCCTGGTTCTCAGGAATCAGGGACACAAACAGTGACCCCATTATTTACCTTGAATCTATCAGGGGCAGCAACATAGGGGTAGCAAGCAGGGCTAGGTGGATCAGTCAGAGCCCCAGGCCACAGCTGACCATCTGGGCCCCTGCCCTGAACATCAAAGCAGGAGCAATCAAATGAAGATCAGGAGAATCACTCAGCCCTACCTCAGACCCAGTGTGCCCCACTGTGCCAGTGGCTAATATTGCCTACAGGCACCAGGACGGGGCTGGTGCCTCTAACACCCACAGATCATGGACTCTGGTCAGGCAAGGCTGCCATTATTGCTGTTTGGTTGATATCAAAGGAAAAGAGTGTGACTCAGAGAGACACACAAGACCCCCATAATGACATGTACAGGGACCAACTTCACATACTGCATTTGAACTATACAGTTTCTAGAACATTACTTGAAGACAACAGCCAGATTTAAAGGTCTGTCCAACACTGGATAATTCAGGCTGGACAGTCTGCTTTTATAATACCACAGGAAATGGTTTTCTCTACACTCCCACTGTGAGATTGTCCCCCTCACAGTTCGGGGAGCTAAGAAGGGATATTTTGGACCTGAGTGGTAGAAGAAGAGGTTGGGAGCCCAGCAGACAACCTGGCAGCTTTCCCAGGCCCTTGTGTTGTAAGCCTGAAGGACTGAGGGAATTGAGAGAGAGGACAGATAAAGAGGTAGTGGTCTGCTCCAGGCCCCAGAATCATCTAACACCAGCTTGTAGTCCTGGCCTTGCCCTGTCATCCTATCTGTGTAATAGAATGGCAGCCCCAACCTCATGGGGGAAGAAAAGTTATAAAAGGAGCAAGAGTTCTTTTAAGGGCAGGAGGAAGCATAAAAGATCTTGGACCAGTGCCTGGCACATAGTAGGCCTGCAAATACAGAGCTTTGAACACAGTGGGAAGCTCCAAACCTAGTGGCTGACTGAGACAGGAGTGAGTAGGAAAATGGTAAGACTGAAAGGAATGGGGATAGCTCTTCAGAGACAAAAGCCAGCTTGACTCAGAGCCCTCAGGTTGCCTCTTGGCAGAAAGCCATCTCTGAAGAGAAGCATCTGAGGGGGCCATTCGCATGGTTTCATTTCATCTTGTGACAGCTGAGAAAGCACACACTCCATTATCCTCCCTCACTCTTGGTTCACAAAGAAAACACACTTTCTCTGCATTGTAGATGGGGGTGTGTTGGGGGGGGGCTGGCTGGGGATTTGGGATGGGATCCTGAATCACAATTCCCAAGGAGCATTTCATAAAGCCACAGAGAATGAGCAAGTGGTTTTTTGTAGCTGTAGATGGAGGCATAAAGGACAGGATGTCCAGAGCTGACAGTGACTGTCACCAGCGTAAAATTGCATATAATCATGTTCCTCTACCCATGAAACCAAGAAGGATTTGCAGATTTCTTAGTGACACAATTACAGAAGTGGGTCTTGAGTGGGTGAAGCAAATCCATAAGAGAAGGGACTTTCTGAGAGAACCTTTCCAAGGCTAGACTCTTCCTGAAGCCAGACATTGCAGGACCAACAAGAACAGGAGACCTGCCGGTAGCCGTATTCAGAGTAAGCCTCAGATTTGCTGTGTTGTTAGATGGTGTTGAAAGAAAGTGAGAGCCAGCCCACTGACTCAAATCCTGCTGGTACTCCAACACAGACAGAGATGAGTGTGGAGACTAACCCTTACAGCTACCCTTTCCATATCCAACACAGGAAAGGCAGAATTGAACCTAGGACCTCACACGTGCTAGGCAAGTACTCTGCCACTGGGCTACTTTATTGAGTTGGAGCCTCACTAAGTTGTCCAAGCTATCCTTGAACTCACTCTATAGCTTAGACAGCCTTGAACTTCCAGTCCTTCTGCCGTAGGTTCCCAAGTAGCTATGATGACAGGCCTAGACCTCAAGGCCCTTTTACTCTTTAAAATACTGGATAACTTACACAAGAACACACCTTATGCCAGCTCCTAGTTCTTGGGGAGAACAACAGATCTTGCAGCAATGCCTTGGAGAGACTAAAACATTCTACCAAGTGCTGGAACAAGATGGGATATCTGGGCCTGGCACCCTTTCTTCTCATCATCAGAAGCCTGTGGATGGCCGGGATATTTCCTCCAAGAATGATCAAGAAGCCTGTTTGAGTAATAGCTCCACCCAGAGCCATCTCCTCCCCACTGTATAAAGTCATATTTTTGTTGTTGTTGTTGTTGATTTTGTGCCATTTCTGTTCCAATGACATGATAGATTAGGATACTTATCACTGTTCCCTCCTGAACCTCTTTGAACTGGGACAGCAGTACCTCCCTCTCGGGGCAGCTGTGCCCACAAATGATCTACATTCACTGGGTTGGGGGTGGGTGTATAGTACTGGCAGCTTATATCTTTCCTTCCAGATGCTCTTAGAGGTGTCCTCAAGATCCCAATAGAAGAGTAAGTCACATAAGGTGAGGCTACTAAGAAAACAAGGCATCTTACTCAAGCTACCAGACCCAGTGACTCAGAAACCATAGTTGTGCCCCCACTCCACACCCCTACTCCTGTTGCTCCAGACACCAGTAATGCTGGGGTGAAAAAGTTGTGCAACTGTGCAGCACAGACAGCAGAAGCAGATCTCATACCCTGTGAAGGATACAGGAAGAGACTATACCCAAAGCCCACTGCTATCAATGCCAGCACAGACCCTTCAAGGCTACCATAGTCCATCCCAACCTCCCAGAGTCTGTCACTTTCCACCAATGCCACAGGCAGCTCACTCTCAGCTCATGGAACAGTCTAGTCCTCCACCATCTGCTCCCATGGGCTTCTCTCTTTCCACTGGAGGACACTACTGTATGCACATCTGGAAACTTGACTATCAATACTAGTCCCTCCCTCATGCATTTCTCCTCTGCCAGGTGAACTGGTTGCCAGTGGGATGGACTCTAAGCTCTAGGGTTTCTTTATCTCTGCCTCTCCTTTCCCACTTAGATCCCATTCCACCACAACATACAGGGCTCTCGCTCATCCTCAAGGAGGTAAGGGGGGATGCCTTGAGAGATGTGCAGTTCCTCTCCTGGACTCTTTCAGTGTCCAATAGATAGATGCTTACAAAATCTTTCTTAACCAGAATGAACTAGAGTCCTCACAATCGTGGGAATTTGTAGGCTTGAAAAGTTAATCCAGTAGGCCCAAAGGAAAGAAATGTTGACATGGTACCCTATCTGTCATGGTGCCTGCAGAGCCTGGGAGGTGTGGAAGGATAGCAAAGCAGTGAGGCCAAGGTAGGGCACACTGGAAAGGTCATGGAGACCAGACCCAGTAGAGCCTTGAATGCCATGCAAAAGAATATAGTTGGAGGAGAATTGCTGTACTTACGTTTCTTCCTCATTTGTCTTTCCAGCAGAGAGTGCTCCTAAAGCACTTGAGGAAGACAAATTGTGAGTCAGAGCAGCCCTTGCCTCTCTACAAACCTTGCACCAGCCTCTCGTGAGATCACATTTCCCTGCTTTGGGCCAAACTCATTAAAGTAGTTGCCATCAAGTGAAAGATTATGAGGGCCAAGGGCTGAGGAGGGAAGACATCTTGGATGGTATATGGGGGTCATACTGGGGTTTTGTGCCACTTCTGACATGAGATCTCCTCCTGGTAGAGCAAGGACATGAGGCAGAGATAGATGGTAATTTATGTAAGAAGTAGGATGAGGGCTGGGTACCATCCTACTTAATTAGTTATCCTTTTCCCTTCCCAAGACTGCTTCCTGTCCCCAGGCCATGTTAGATACCCCTTCTCTGTGCATCATCCCTACCACTGTGGCTTCCCTCTATCGAAGTAGTTGAAATGGCCAAATGGAAGATCCAGGTGTTCCCACATACACACATCCTTGTTCTAAAGCAGATCTCATTCAGCTGGGTCCCTAAGCATGGGAACAGCAGGAGGTCAGTAAAGTTCATACTGGTACTGGTGGTCCAGGGAGGAAAGCCAGGCTATAAAGGAAGAGATGATGTCAGCCAAAGCTTAGATGAGGCGAGCAAGGGTGCTAATTGAGAGTTGGTGATCTTCAAAACTTGTCTGTGCATCAGATCACGTGGAAACTCAAAACAAACCTGCTGACCAGCCATCTCAGCCTTTGGCTCAGCAGGTCTGCACTGGGAGCTAGGGACTGGCATCTCAGCAGGTGCCAGGATTTGCTCTTCTGGCTTTGAAGCCTGGTTCATGGTGGAGAGTGCTATTTGGTGGAGGATGCTATTTGCAGGCACTCAGAAACTGCATTCACTCCTCACTTGGACCCACAGGAAAACTGAAATGGGGTGAAAGCTTGGCATCTCTGCCCCACTTTGTGCTTCCTCTGCTTTGGGGAAGCCCTACACCTAATAAGGACTTGTTTGGACCATTCACCAGGACCAGAGCTCAGACAACGATGGGCAGAACCATGCTTTGACCAAAACTGCATAATTATGCATATCCCTTTGTCCCCTTGTTCCTCTAAAGTTCATGCCAGTACCCCAGAGATGGGACCTGGAGGTCACTGGACCCCCTTTATCTGTCCCATCCAGCATGACCACATTGACTACATCTCTGCTTTTCCTTACCTGGGTTTCTTTAATTGGTATATTGGGATGGATGGCAGAGACTAGTCTGTTGTGTTTGCCAGAACAACCTAAAACTCCATTTGCAGTGGTAAAGCTAAGAGTTAGGAAGAGGAGAAAGGAAGACAGCTGAGGCAGTGTCAGGCGGGGTGTTACACCCTGAGGCTGAGGAGTCAGCCATGATGCTGAAGGACAGGCGGAATGAGATGAAGGAAGCAGCAAAACTTTACACCCAAAGTCTGGGAAGCAGAGGCGTCCACAGTCCAGTAGGTTTGAGCCCCCTCTCCACTATGTGACCTCAGCCACAGGAGGTCACAATCCTCACCCTCCACCACCACCTCAAAGGCACAATCCAGCCCTCTTGGAGAGGCAGGTGTGCCTGCAGGGAGACCAGCCTTGAGAGGGCTTTGCAGCGGGTAGGCCCTCAGCAGATGTAAGAGTGATTATTATAATCTCTCCGCCCCCAGATGGCATGGTCCGGGTTGCCCCCTCCTCCGCTTGCCAGGCCCCTCTCCACGGTCCCCGGGGACAGGATGCTCAAGGCCCCAGCCTGCGAGCTGCCTGCCTCCTCTCCTCGGGGCCCCTGGCCCAGCCTCAGCGTGGGCTTGGCCTCCAGCTTGAGAGGCCTTTCTTCAGGTGCAAGGACCCAAGTGGCTGTCAGCGGGCGGCTCCTCGGCAGGGCACCTCAGGCAGGCGGAGGCGGTGGCGGTGGCGGGGGTAGCTCAGCACAGCTAGTGAACAAAGGCCGGCTGGGAGCTGGCAGGACGCCATCAGGGTTCAATGCACAATGGCCCGAGGGGCTGGCGGCTTCGCTCCTGGCCGGCATTTGCATAGCGTCTGGGGCAGGAACAGGTGCCCGGTCAATAGGCGATTGTGAAGCTGCTGTGTCAAAAAAAAAGAAGAGGCCTGTATTGAAGGCCAGCCTGGCCTATTGCAATGCAAATATCATTCAAAGCAGACCAGCTCGGGCTGGGCTCCCCGGAGCCCAAGCCTCATGAAAGCCACCGAGCCAGCCCGGCGGCTGCTGCTGCTGGTGCCCGCTTTGTCTGAGGCCAAAGGGTGGCACTGGCAATGGGGGCGGGGCGCCCACAGCAGGGGGTTGAGCCCCAAGCCTAGCCATCTAGGAAGGCTTCCTGGAAGAGGAGCAACTGACCTAGGACGTTGGTGAACTTCAGCCAGATCCTGGAAGGAAGCTGCATGGCTTCTCTGAAGAGGACTCAGAGTGAAACAGCCACTATGAGTGCCACCATGACACCTTCAATGACAGTGTCACTCGGCTCCTCGATCCGGGATCCTTCGTGTTACCTCTGACTTGCTGTACCCTCGTCTTAACCTGAAGCTATTTCTGGGCTTATCCATGTGATTAATTCTCCGACGCCTGAAGCAGTCCTGCGAGATGAGTGCATATCATTCTCACTTAATTGATGTGGAAACTGAGGTACAGAGGGGTTGTACCACTACTGGGTGGCAATACTGGGAAAGACCCTTGATAGGCTGGGTCTAGAAGTTTCCCCGACTCCATGCTATGCCAATGCTCTGCCACCAGTTCACACTATCATCTCATGGTGGAACTGAAGTCCAATTAGCCAAGTGCTTGTAGCAAGACCAGAATCCCATGAACTGGCTGCCTGCCTGATTCATACCCCTTCAGCTGATGATAAGCCTGCTGGAGAGAGCTCCCATCTGACCCAGGGATGGATGCTGAGGTGCTGACAGGCTTGACAGGACTGAGCATTTGTCTCCCAACATGTAGTCTTTATAGAAATACTCCAAACTGCAGGGACTGTTGACAGTCTGTGTGGTCTGCTCAAGAAAGCAGAAACAGATCTCCATGGCACGGGACCACTGACCCTGGTCTTGTACTCTCAAGTTTGCCCATCTGTAAAATGGAAGCCCAAGCAGATTCCAGGGGTGCAAGAAAGCCATGGTGATAACTACACAGAGCAAGCAGCCTCCATGCTGTTGTCTCCTGCTGTTCAGAAATATCCAGCTCTGCCCAGTTCCATGTTGAGATGAAAGAGTCTACACATGCCTGTGGATGTGACTCATGATGCCACTCTCACATTACAGGGAACTGCTTTTAGGCTTTTAATCCGTTGAAGTTATCTGGAACTCCCCTATGGAAGACAGGGTCTGCCACCCTAAGTTTATGATGTTTGGGCAAGATAAAAGGAAACTGCCTGTGGCGCTAGGTCAGATTCAGGGACTCTCCATGCTCCTCTGCAGCCCCTGGCTTTGGCATCTCTGCAGCGGAAGTGGAGGAACTTAGGTCTCACTGGTCCCACACACAGGGATGATCAGCAGGGCCTGCCTAGACTGTGTTGAGGACTCTGAAGCAGCCTGCAGGCATGGCAGTGAGGAGCTGCTGCCATCCCCAGGGATGTCACTGGATGGAGTAGAAGCAGTGTAGCTGGCAGGTGTTTGTCAGCCAAATTTACTGGCTATGAAGGGATGGAGGAAACCAAAGACACACAAGAAAAATGGACTCCTTAAGATCTCACAGTGACAGTATCAAAGTTATAGCTATCATGTTGCTTTTTGTTTATTTTTGGTGGGTGGGAGGGGTGGTACACATATATGTATGTGGAAGCCAGAGCACAACCTCAGGTAGTTTGTTCTTATGGCACCATCTGCCTTTCCATTGAGAAGGGTCTCTCCCTGGTCTGGAGCAAGCTGGCTGGCCAAGAAGCCAGTTCCAAGGATCCACCTTTGCTTTCTTCCCCTGAGCCATTTACCCTCCATGCCATCATGCCTGAAATCTTCACATGGGTTCTGGGGACCACACTTTGGTCCTAGAGCATGCACTTTCTGACTGAACCATCGCTCAGCCTCTTGCCTCTTCTCCCATTTCATTGAAATACTTTTGAGGGTGTCACACTAAACCTATGTTTCTTTTAGAATCAGCTGGATAGTTAAGATTATAGAACTTCGTGACAAAACAATCGGGCAGTGTAGACAAGGGCCTGCGTCCAATCCCCCAACACGGTACCTTTAGTAAGGCGTTTTCAAAGCTGAAAAATAAGAGTTGACCTTACTGTTTCCCTGAGAAAGGAGGCCCAGGTTTTAGGGGCGGAGTTTAGCATTGAAGGCAGTGTTAATTGAGGGTGGCTGCTCTTGTGGTCCACATGTGCTTGATACCCTACAGCTTCACTTCCACTCAGCCAGTTAATCCTCCCCAAATGCTGTGGCCATAGAAATCATACACATTATGTGTTCCCATTTGCATGTGAAAGAAAAGTAAGACTCAGAAACTTCACACGTGATTTACCCAAAGTTATGAAGTCAGGAGAGAGCTTAGAGGGATCCTGAAGACCTTCCTCCTGTAGATAAGGAAAGTCAGGAGGACATTTGTGGGTGTAGCAAACCTGGGAGTAAGCTCTGTTGTATCTGGACCCAGCCAGAACTCCACACAACAGAATACTGGGCCTTCTCCAGAAGGAGACAGGGTGGCCTCGGGTTCCCAGGCCCAACTCCCTTGGCTGACTTCAGCAGCTCCCTCTAACACAATGCACCCTTCTTCTCCTGGCACACCCGCCCCGGCTTTTAATTAAGCTAGCCAATGGTTGTCCTTCACAGCAAAGGCCCAGGCTTCTGAGCTGCCCATTGTTCCACCCTGGCTACCACAATCCAGCCTCCAGTAGGCACCCATGATGCTCCAGGGCCCAGCATCGAAAGGCCCAACACTTGATTACAAAGGGCACAAATCCCTATGTCATCACAGAGACAGCTATTGTTAAGTGTTTCTTTTTTTATTAATGCCTATAAAAGAAATCACAAAGCATTTGAGGGTTGGTTTCATGGAAACCAAATGTGTTCACACTCACAGTAACAGAGAAAAAGCCATGATAGAAATATCTGGAGCCCAAGGCATGGGTGGGTCCCAATAGAGACCTGATTCCACTTCTGATAAACCAGGTAACCTTAGGTGAACTGTTGTCTACTGGGCTCTCCATTGTCACACTTAGAATGGCAGTCATAGGAAAGGTGTGTATGTGCAGAAATTCTGGGGAAAATGCAAACCAAATGACCAGGAAACTTAGAAAGCTGGGTGTAATCGGAGCCAAATGTGTCTCCCCTGACCCCATTCTGAGGAAGCGTCCTAACCCTTCTTGTTGCTGCCCATGAGAAGTCAGGCTCTGGCTTATGGTGTCCTAAAAGAGAAAAAGCCAGTCTCCAAGACCTTTGCAGCCTTTCTCCCTATGATGGAGATGGTGTTTGGGTAGCCATGACACTGGCCCTCTGAAAGACAGGGAAGGAGTAGGCAGTTCTCAATGCTGATGGAAGCTGCTGAGACCTCCCATTCATCCTGTGTCCAGAACTGGCAGTGTATTTGCAGTAGATAGGTGTAGCACTTAGATATCAGAACCAGGGTTCCATGACTATGGACACTATGGGGCACATAGAGCCTATAACAGAGAAATCACAATCGTAGCCCTGACTTCAGAATTCAGGCTTGGGCCAGAGAGCACACTCAGTGGGTAAATGTGCTTGACACTGAGCCTGACAACCCAAGTTCAATCCACAGGATCCAAACTGTAAAAGGAGAGAAATGATTGCCGCACACACACACACATACACACACACACACACACACACACACTTACTTACTTAAAAAATTAAAAAAATAAAATAAAATAAAAGAACCCTGCCTTGTAGACACATAGACCTGAACTCATATTTTGATCTTCATTTCTAAGGGGTCAAGCCAGATGCTTCTCTTCTTGAAGCCTCAGTTTCCCCATAGATTACAAAGTTCCAACTAGCTATTAGAATAACCGAGGATAAAGTAACAAATGGTGTGAAAGGCTGGGTAGAGAATCAGAGACCTTTGCTCCTTTCACACCATGTGGGGGGGCTCCTAAAATATAGCCTGTTTGTGCCCTGCCCATGCTTAAAACCCCACATTGTTCCTCAAGGTCATAAAATCCAAAATCTTTCACATGGATGAATCCATGCCTTGTTTTTTCTCACCAGTCATCTTCTTCCCCAAAACACCCCAAACTATGTTCCAACTGGCTACCTTCCCTGGGCCCCTAGATCCTGCCCCCAACTCCAAACATATGTCCCCTACCGCTATTCCTTCTATGCAGACCCTTCCTCCATTCCTTAGTTCCCAGCTCCTTACCTTCATTCTTGAATGTTTTTTTTTTTTAACTAGAAATGATATAAACTTTTGAATAGGTGATGTGTTCAAATATTTCAAAATCCGAAAGTGAGGAAGTGGTGTAGAGCAGAAGTCTCCTCCTGTTCAGTCTCCTGGACCTTGGCTCTACTGCCCAGAGCAGCCTTTCTTCGCATATTTTGGTCCTTCCAGAGGGACATATATAAATGTAAATAAACTGTGTGTGTGTGTGTGTGTTTGTGTGTTATAGTGTAATGACTATATCACACTCCTTTGTAGACTCCACCATTTAGTTGACCCCCTGGAGATATATATATACATTTAGGCTAGCTCCAGCCTTTGCTGATAAAGAAGACTCTTTGCTGAATAATCATCTTCCTAAACAGTCATCTTACCTATATAGATGTGAGGTCAATTTCTAAAGGTGATTTGTTGAACAACACAGGGAGCTGAGATCCTGCCAGGTCACCCTCAGAAGAGCCTAAACAACTTGGTCCTTGAGTGTCTGGGGCAGTGCACACCCCCAGAAACAACACATGCATCTGTGCCACTCTTACTAACACAGTCTTGGGTATCCAGGCAGGCGATGGCATCTTGGCATCCTTTCTCCTACAGCCTACCATTATCCTGAGTGCTCAAGAGACTGCATTTGTGTGTAATTGGTGCTGGGGCTGTTTATTGCTCTTCCCTCCTGTGAGGTATTTGTTCCTAGCCTGGGCCCCATTCCTATTAGGCTGTTTATTCTTCTTAATGATTTGTAGGAGCTCTTTATTTACCAGGGAAATCAATCTTCCCTATGACTGGAATTGCAAGTACTCTTGGTCCTTGCATAAAGGTTCTAAGAAAGCAACCTTTGAAGGAATTAGGCACCTCTCCTCTATGCAAGGTAATTATTGGATGGACAGACGGATGGACAGATGAAATGTGCCCTGCCCAGCTTCTCAGTTAACCAGATAATCAAACCAAAATACCTGTACTCAGTGAAGAATCCTGGGCTCGGGAGCTGGGTGGTCTCAGCTGCCCATCCCAGGTGCTTTCCTTCCCCCATCTGGCCTCTCTTCTGGCCTCTCTTCCCTGGAAGTGCCTTAACACCAGCCAGAGTTCCATGGGGCTCAGGAGCAGAGATGCAACCCCATTACAGAATTTGTCTCTCTTGCTGGCCATTCAGAAAATCGGAATCTATGGCCTCATTCACTTTACACAAAACCTGTTTCTGGAGACTTTCATGATGAACAAGTGCAGAAAGGGGTAATGTAAGTAAGGACTGTGGTAGGAGAATGGAGCTTGGATATATACTCTTCTCAGAAGCCTTGGGTGAAAGGCTCAGGACCTTGCTGTCTTCTCCAGCAGCAGTGCTCACAGGGGGTTATAGTTATGAGTACAGGGTGAAGATGGGGCCCAGCTGCAGTCTCCTACTGCTCAACTCTTCCTTGTCCTAGAATCACTCAGCATAGCTGCCAGCCAGCCTCCTTCACATGCCTTCAAGAAGCATTGAGCTCCTGTTTCTTTGAGGGAAAGAGACAGCCCGGCAATAGAAGACAGTGCCAAGTGAGCCATTCCTGCATGCCCAGCTCTGAGCTGGCATACCACATGTGATAGTTCCTTAAGAGCCCTGAGTACGAGACAGGGTCAGGATAATTGGTATCCTATATTAGAGAGCTGATGACAAGAATGACAAAAAGAGAGAAAGATAGCCCACTGCCCCTATCACAGCCAGCACTCAGACTCAAGCAGTGGTCAATCATCTCACCCAGTGCTTCCACTGGATCAGACATGGAAGAACTGGGCATGTTGGGGGGAAGGTATTAATTCTAGGACAGGCTCCTCTCCCTGCACACAGGAGACTGGTCTCCAAAGGAGGCTCTGGCAGAAAGCCAGGAGAGAGATGGGGACAGGAAGTAACCTTTGAAACAGGAAGAACAATAAACCCAGTGTGGCTGGAAAACAGAAAGTGATCCTGAATGACATAGGAGGGGGTGGAACTTTGACAGGTGTAGGCATGGACAGGTGTGAGCAGGCATGGGCAGGTATGAGCAGGCATGGGCAGGTGTAGACATGGACAGGAGAAGGCAGGTATAAGCAGGCATTAACAGGTGAGGGCAGGTGTGGGCATTTGAAGACACAAGCAGGCTAGGCACAGGCAGGCATAGATACATGTGAATAGCTACAGGCAGGCTGAGTTAAGACAAGCATAGGCAGGTCTGGATAAGCAGGAGTAGGTGTAGGCACCCTTCCTCTCCCTTGGGTGAAGGTCTCTTACTTCTCTTACCCCCACTTACCTTCTTCCTGAAGTTGTTACCTTTCTGTGCCTCCCCATCCCTTGCACACACACACCCATTCAACATCCCTTCTCCTATACTCACTCATCAGAGCTTCCCTGAGCCTTGTTGCATGCCAGGCACTGCATCAACCACTGGGAATAGACCCATTAATAAGGCACATGAATAAATCACACAGCCGCTGAAGAGAAGAGCGGCTCTGAGTGCTATAATAAAGTGGCATGCGGATGCAGAGAAGGGAGCAATTAAAACTGCCAGCCAGAGGGCTGGGTACTGATGCTCCAGCTGGGCCTGAAGGGCCATAGACAATGACACAAGGCTTGAATCGCTGAGTCCACAGCCTGTCACATGTAGCAGGTCATTCTAGAAGCCCTAGATCTGCCTGAAGGACAGAGCTGAGTGGGCCAATAAATACCTGAAGGGCCTTAAGCACCTAGAGACCGCTTGGGGCTGCATTCTCAGCACCTGAGATAAGGACTTGGTGTAGTCACAAGAGCTTGTTAGAGAGACCCCTGTAGCCCTGAGCTACTAACACATCTGCCCCTGAGGCTTTGGTTTTCTTCATAGTGACAGTCATATCTGGATTGAGTTGTATTAAATGGCTATTATTCTATGTCTCAATGGTAGGATATTCTTCACATGTTCATATATAATGTGCATTACTCATCCACCCACCCACCTCCTTCTCTCAATTATAAAAGCTAAGGTTTTATGAGAATTGTTACCTGCCCAACCTACTCAGCAAGTATTGGATGGACAGATGGATGGCATGGGTGGATGAGTGGGATGGGTTGGGATGAGATAGGGTAGGTGGATGGATGGATTGGTTGGATGGATGGGTGGATGGATGGAAAAGTGAATAAACTAAGAAATGAATAGACAGAAGAAGGTCCTGCTCAGTTTCCCTCCCCAAATACAAGACCCCTAGAAAATAGCAACTTCAGTCCAGCCACAGAAACTGCAGAAAAGTACAAGCTTGTCTTTATTTTTTAGGTGACTCTGGGAAAGGAGCTCATGTTTTGTAAACCCTGTTCTTCAGCAACTAACAAATGCCATTGTGTGTCAGTAGTATGGCATCAAAAACCTGGGGCATGACACGGGAACACTTCTGTGTTATTTCTTCCCCTTGTTCACACGCCAGCCCTTCTTGGTCCTGGCCATGCATGAAGACTCAGCACAGAGAAGGCTTTTAATGTAAACACTGTCACAGTTTGACAAGAGGATGGTCTCACACCAGAAATGCTGTATTGATAAGTAAACAGGGGCCTGAATCCCTCCTTCTTGTTATCCTTCAGAGGCTTGACTCCTGTCCAGCACTGATTGGGAGAAAAGCAAGATCTTTTAGGCTTAGGGAAATGTCCCTTGACTTGTCCTTATGGGCTCTAGAGGTGAGCTTCCACCCTATCCTGCTAGTTATGTGAAATGTGCCCACTGAAGAGGGGTGAGATGGCTAGAGAGGCAGGATTTGGCGTGTGCCTGGCATGCTTATGGCCCTTCTCATCTGCTATGGCCTGGTGTGGCAGCAGGGACTAGTCTTCAAGACTCTAAAACCCACTGGGCTCCTTGAGATTCTTTTCTAAAAGTTCAGGTACAACAGACTCTGTCAAAGTGGTATTTATGTCCCCATGTGCCCTGTAAGTCTGTCATTATGACTTCATTATTGCTGTTGTTGGTAAGATCTATTTATTTTTTTCCAGGCAAAATGCCTGCATTCAGGATGCAGAGACAGGAGGATCTCTGAGTTTGAGAACAGCATGGTCTACAAAGCAAGTTCCAGGACAGTCAGAGCTACAGAGAAAAACCCTGTCTCAAACAAACAAAAAGATGTACTTTTTTATTTTTAAAGATTTATTTATTATGTATACAATGTTCTATGTGCATGTACAGCTGCAGGCCAGGAGAGGGCACCAGATCTCATTACAGAAGGTTGTGAGCCACATTGTGGTTGCTGGTAATTGAACTCAGGACCTCTGGAAGGGCAGCCAGTGCTCTTAACCACTGAGCCATCTCTCCAGCCCCAAGATGTACTTATTTTTAATTTATGTATGTGAGAATTTTGCCTGAGTGTATGTCTGTGCATCATGTGTATACCTGGTACATATTGGATCCCTTAGAACTGGAATTACAGGCGGTTGTAAGACTCTGTGTGAGTGTTGAGAACAGAACCTGGGTCCTCTGGAAGAGTAGCAAGTGCTCATAATCACTGAGCCATCTCTCCAGAGCTACTGTGACTGGTTGTGAAAGAACCATACAGATGCTGAGATGTCTGTCTAGAAAGCAAACATTGCATCTCTACTTGTTTCAATAATCACTAAGTCCTCCTTCCTGTCTTGCATTGCATACAGAGAGCCTTATAAAAGGGTTGAGAGTTGAAATGGAGGATATGAAAGGGTGCTTAAAAATGGGTAAGAGTTGGGGATGGATTGTACAGACATCTGTTGGGGATTAATGTCCTGAAAATAAAGGTAAACAATTTCATTTCATCCAAATGTGGGTACAGCTGATGTCAAAATGTCATCTTACAAAAATGTCCCTTCTCTGTGTCATCTGGAAGACTGATACTCAGTAATGGGCAGAAAAGTGAGGGGCCTCTCACTTATCCAGAAAATGTTTGCCAGTGTTGCCTAGTTTACAGACTAAAGACGATGAGCCTACAGCAGAAAGCAGCTGTTCAGGAAACCCACTTTTCAATATCCAAACCCATGTGTTTGGATTTCCGATCTAGAGCATTTGGGCAGCTCCAACAAGGCAACTTCTGGGGTGCTATTGTAGAAATGACAGTGACCTGGGAGGGGGGAGAGCTGAGTGTAGGTATCTGTGGAGATAAAGAAGGCAAAAAGCCAGGGAGAATAAAGAGACAACCCCTTGATAGACTAAAACAAATACACCCTCACTACCTGATTCAGCAAGCAGAGCCTTTGGTGATAGCCCCCATCTGACCAGGTTAACATGCCCTAGTGATCACAAAGACTGCTGAGGGACCAGAACTCCAACTAAGTCCTGAGAGCCAGGCTTCAACAAGGACCCCTGCTCCTCTGTCCATCAGGCAGATTTATTAAGAGTGGCAGGAGCCTAGCAGAGCCTGGCTCACCTAGGAAAGCCCAGCCCAGCAGTCCCATCAGTCTCACAGGGAGGTGGACAGGAGAGAGAATGTATGTAAGGTCATTTGGAGATGGAAAAAAAAAATCATTCACAGAACTCCCAAAATCTCCACTCTGCAGCAATTGTCACCTTATAGGCCCTAAATCAAATTCTGCCATGAGAAGCAAACTCAATCTCTCTACCAAGTTTTGCTTTTTATGATATGGACAATCAGTTGGGGTATCAGAGAAAAGTCACCAAATGTACCAGAATGGGGAATTCCCAGGTAACCCAGAGGGGACAGAGAGGCAAGGCTATGAGAAATAGGAGGACAATGTCAGGGCTAAAGCTGGCTAATGGTATCTGAAGTGTTCATATGGCATAGTCAGAACCCAGTGAACTGAGCTGTGTACATTTATGCAAGGCATGGCACAGTCCAGGACCCTTCACTTTTCATAGAGGGCACTATTAGTTGCCTTGTCCTGTGTGAACAATAGCAGGTGTCATGCCACATATGGCTGCTTGTAATCATGATAGCCAGGGGACAATAGCCCTCTCCAGGATAGAAAAGCTCCTTGGATAGAAGATAAACACCCTCTATTTAAGAGATTTTTCTCTGGTTCTCCCTTTGAAAATCTCCTCCAACCTGTGCAACAGGGTCTTTGGACATCTGAGGCTGATGAATCCTCTGAAAACCTGTCTTGTGTGTGCTCACAACTGGCCTCTCACTCTAAATGCCAGTGGTACCCACTAGTCATGACAGCCAAAATCATCTTGAGAGCTGAGAGTGTAGCTCAGTGGTGAGTGCTTGTTTAGCATGTGTGAGGTGCTGCTCCATCCCCAGCAATGGGGGAGGGGCATTTTCCAAAATGTCCTCTAGAGACAAAGTGGCCCCTACTAAAAAATATTTCCTGTAAATTCTACTGAGGTCTCAGGCATATGAGGAATCCCTCCCTCTCTAGCCTCAAGCATTGCTGCCAAGTTCTCTAGTGTCCCATGGTGCCATCTGCCTGACTGGCATTGCTCCTCAAATGCAGTGAGCCTATAGCTAAAGGTCTTATCTCCCCCGCACCCCACAACACACATACAGAAGCACTACCTCTCTCTGATCATGTAGCAGTATCTTTAGCAATAGGTTCATTTCCATC
The DNA here is from genome assembly GCF_943737965.1 of Phodopus roborovskii. Taxonomy (NCBI): domain Eukaryota; kingdom Metazoa; phylum Chordata; class Mammalia; order Rodentia; family Cricetidae; genus Phodopus; species Phodopus roborovskii. Next base: position 984,172 of record NW_026125537.1, read on the forward strand.
ATTGCTGGCTTGTTTGACTCAGAGCAAAATTCATGTAAGAATGTCATTGAGAAAATGGTTATAGTAATAATAATCTTCCTAGGGCTGTAGTAGCAAGAAACTGTTCTGACACTGGAAAGGCATCTATAGTCTCATTTGTCTGTGAGGCAATGAGAATTCAATAGACACTTAGATAAAAATCTTCAAAAACAACTCAAATCAAGGTGTTAAAGCATGGCCTTATGAAGTAAGCAGGCAAATGGTATTTTGCTAAATGTTCCTGCTGTCAAATTGGCTTCTCAATATTTATGTTTATAATCATAGACCTGGGCTGCTCTCAGCCTTGGTCAGAGAAGCTTCTTTGTGAGGTGGGGGGAGGGGGTCGCCAATGTTGAGAGGAATAACTGGTCAGATCGTTCAGAATAGGAGACAGAGTGCTCAACCCTAAACAGGATATCTTTCCCACCTCACCTGCCCCCACCCACCAAGGCTCACAGAGTTTTGTAGAGGAGGATACAGAAAGAATGTTAAGATGGGGAGGACAGCTGTGAAAGGCAAACTGAAGGACCCAATGTGGCTGTTTTGCACTAGCATCAACTCTGCTTACATGCACAAGATGAAACCAGCAAAAATCCAAGGACAGATGAGGCCAATGATCTTTAAGGCCTATCCCCTACTGAGGAGCTATTGGCAACTGATAGCTGCTTAGGAATGAAGAATCTTTTTTTTTTTTTTTTCTTTTTTCTTTAATGTGTGGCCACTGATTAATCCAATCTTCAGCAGATAGCAGCACCCCATATACATATAAGCAACACTAGTTGGACTCTAAGTTATTTTTCAAAGTGTGTATTGGCAATAGAGTCAACCCCACTGGCAGAGGTGTAGGTGAGCCAGCCCCAGAGTTGTGAGCATGGGAGTGCTGTCCCCACTACCTATTTGTTGAGTGGCAGCCTGGGTCACCCCCACATCCCTATTCACCCATCAATGCCTGAGGTCATTAGAGTAGAAGAGCTGTCCCTACCCCACCCTCATCAGTTATAGTAGGAGAATGGCCCCTACACCTGCCTGGGCAATACAGTAGAGCTGGCCCTGAAGCTGTTGGTGTTGGAGAACAGACTCTAAGCACACAAAGAGGGAGAACTGGCTGTGCCCCTTGCTCATCATTGCAAGGATGAACTAGTCAGGACAATGCTTGAGAGTTTACCCTAGTGGTGAAGATGGGGGGGGGGGGCAGACTGACCAACCCTGCAACTACCCAGGCTAAAAAAGGAGGAGGAGAAGAAGAAGAAAGTTAACTTCAATATTTCAGTTTAGAAAGAGTAGGCAGATAAGGGGAGTGTGAGAGGTGAACATCACACCTCCCACACACAAACACATACACACACAAATATACACACATATGCACACAGACACACACACACACACAGACACACACACACCATATCCCTAAGTTGCTACATGTGCGGCAAGAGCCACTCCACCCTTTGACATTCCTTCCAGGTTAAGCACTGACAGAAAATCAAGACACTTCTATCTAACTGAAGAGAGGAGAAGGAGAAAGGGGCATGTGATGGGAGATGTCATTCTGTAATATGTTTCTTGTATTGGTTAATGAATAAAGCACTGTTGGCCAATAGGAAAGCATGATAGGTGGAACTAGGAGACAAGGAGGAGAGAGGAAGTAGTAGGGAAAGATCCAAGATGGTGAACTGAGAGAGAACATCAGCCCCTCTCTCCAGTAAGATAAGACCACGTGGAAGTACTTAGATTAATAGAAATGGGTTAATAATTAAGACAGAGCTAGCTGATAAGAAGCTAGTAACTGGCCAACAGCTTTATATCTAATACAATGTCTCTGTGTGTTAATTGGGGCTGGCACAGGGGTGGGACCAGGCTGTCGGGAAAAACTACTCCTAACATAATGGTGTCCAATGCAGACTGAAGAACTTCCACATAAAACTTAACAAAAGCTTAAGAAAGGGTTTTAGAAACAAAAGAACAGAGACAAGCAAGGCTTCTTGGTAGCAGCATTTTTCTCAGTTGGACTCTGTTTTGCTAGAGACAAGCAGATACTTGTGTGGCTCCTTTATGGGAGGTTTCCTGACTCAGCATAAGTAGCAAAACCCGCACAGCTTTTAGAGAGCTCTGCTAACAACTTAGTGGTATGTAGGAGAGCTGGCAATGGCAGTGACCACATCTCCAAGCCGGCAGCTTGGATGGCAGTGTAGACCCAAGGCAGTGAGCACAGCTCTCCGTTCTGGTGGTAAAAGTACCCGCCGCCATCTTTGATAGACCATGGCTAAAACAGCTGTGACTTTCATTTTAGCAATGCTGTTGTTTACCAGATAAAGACTCATGGCCACAAAAAAGATAAAGACTTACAATAAAGAGAGATTCACATTAAGAAAAACCGCTAAAAGTTTACAGTGTGTTTTAAAATATATGTAGGCTTGGGAGAGAAAAAGAAACAGGATAAAGTGGTTAAAAAAAAAATAATAGAAAAAGAGTAGCTGGGTGTGGTGGCACACACCTTTAATTCCAGCATTCAGGAGACAGAGGCAAGCAGATCTCTGTGACTTCAAAGTAAACCTGGTGTTCAGAGTTAATTCCAGGACAGATAAAAGTTACACAGAGAGACCCTGTCTCAAAAAATGAAGTAGCAGAAATAGACTAATAAAAAAGCCATGTAAAGATGGTAAGCACAGAGAAACTTTGGATACTATAAGCTATTCTGTTGTCTTTAAATTGTTTGACTGCTGAGGAAATAACAACTGTTAAAAGAAATACTGCTGGATTAGTCCAATTTATATATTTTTAAAATGCTTTGACTTCAAAATTTAAGTCTAAGGACAGGTTACTGGGAAAAAGGATTTCTATTTTTGTTTCCACAGAAAATGAAAAGCATGGATTCCTTCCAGACTAACATGGTGTGATCAAGGAAAACCCTCTGAAACAGTCCCAGGTGATCCAACATTCAAAACAGCTGGGACAAGGCAGCCTTGCAGACTACAGCCAGGATTTCTGAGTCTTCTTAGGATCCCTCCATTACAGCGTCCCCTACTGGCAGGAAGCAGTTTGGAAAGAATGGCACCCAAATTCCCAAATATTGTTTGTGTTAGTTTTCATTTAAGTGGGCTTGGTTATAAATGGTTAATAATCACAACCAATCTCTTTAAAGGTTAAAAAAAAAAGGATTATGGTATAGATATGAATGCTTTGTTTTGAAATGGATTTTCATTTATTGATACAATTTAAGGTCAATTTTGTGACCTCCTCTTATTTAGGTATTGTGTTTATATACCTCATTTAGAAATGTAATGTATAATTTAGTACAGATTATAGACAGTTACCTATGATAGTCAAAACTTAGAGTGAAGTTAGTTAGGTTTTCAAGATGTATTTGAGATGGATAGGCATTCTTCAAACCTGTCAAAGACTTACAGAATATGTCATTTAAAATGGTTTAGGGTTTTTCTTAACAGTGAGGCACAACTGCTCCTGGCAACACCACCTGCGTCAGAAAGGAAGATAGACCTTGAAGAAATACGTTATGGAGTTTGTTTCCAATATGGCAAGACCAGCCATTTGGACAAGATACTGCTCTTGTCTGGACTGTTTGACTTTATGTTGTATAAACTGGACATGCAGGACCCACAGGAAAATGACTGCTGATACAAGATGAACAGTGCTGTGGGGTTCCTGCTTCATGAATGAGTCTGCCAGACATTCTGCAGGACACAAAGAAAAGTGACTGACAAACTGCCAATACAGGTAGAAAGTTTCCTGCTTTGCTGAGGAGTCTGCCAGACACACTATGGCCTATGGGCTGAAGATGGAACATTACAGAAGAACTTCAGGTAACTTCAGGCGAGTTGTCTCTGTCAATTCTAGAGTTTATATATTATTCTTCTGTGGTCTTTGAAGGAGTTGAAGATAGATAGTTTATAGTTTTCCTTAGTTAAGATTAAAGATAAGTTACACATAAGACTTTAGACTCACAAAGATAGGATAGATGATGATAGAATATTTTTCTTTAAATCTTACTAAATGTTAATGGACTAAATATTGTTAACTATGGTTCTTATCTGATAACTATTTTGTTATATATTTTACTATGTTAAAGTTAAAACTCTTCTTTTTTATTTTAGACAGAAAAGAGGAGATGATTGGAGATGTCATCCTGTAACTATGTTTCTCATATTGGTTAATGAATAAAGCACTGTTGGCCAATAGGAAAGCAAGATAGGCGGGGCTAGGAGACAAGGAGAGAGGAAGTAGTAGGGAGAGATCCAAGATGGTGGACTGAGAAAGAAGAACACCAGTCCCTCTCTCTAGTAAGGTAAGACCACGTGGGAAGTACTTAGATTAATAGAAATGGGTTAATAATTAAGACAGAGCTAGCTGATAAGAAACTAGTAACTGGCCAACAGCATTATATCAAATACAGAGTCTCTGTGTGTTATTTGGGGCTGGCATGGCTATGGACCCAGGCTGGGAGGGAAAAACATACTTTTAACAGGCATGTTTAAGATTGCAATAAGAATGAATTTCAAGAGGCCCAAACCAGACTAGACACTGCATCCCAGGAGCTTTTCTAACCTTGCTAAATCCAAGAACAGAATGTGGGGAATGGAACTGCCCTATTAAAAAACAAGCAAAAAAAAAAAAAAAAATCTGAGGTTGTGTCCTGCTCCTTTGGACAAAACCTGAATAATGTCCCAGATGATGTTGCCAAGAGTGGCTATTCTCAGCTAAGAATGGAGATATTACTCATCTGTCATGTGGCAGCATGGGTCGGGGAGAGATGCCCATCAATGCCAAGGCAGGTGTGACAGCTAGCTCTGAGGTCATTAGACTGGGAGAGCTGTCCCTGCCCTTCATCAGCTTCAGCATGAGAGTGGCCCCTATGCCATCCATGCTTGGACAACAGAGTAGAGCTGGCCCTGAAAGTGTAGATGTGGGGGAACTGACCATGAGATGGCCATATCTATTGGTAAGGGGGACAGAACCAGCAGAATGAAGATTTCTTAGATTGGCTTACATGATAAGATCTGGTAACTTGATAGTAGCTGTCTTCACACTGGAGAAGGCTGAGTAGCTGCTCACCCAGACTGAGTGCCTCTACAGACCCAGTCTGGCTCTGAAGTTCGAGAGAACCACTAAATTTTAGCCCATGCTGCAAGCCCAAAAATGCTGGGTTCTGATATTAGTGAAGGAGCATAGCAGAGCAGCAGCAGTCACAAGCTAAACTCACTAGCAAGACAGAAAAGTCATGAAGCAAAGAAAGTCAGCTTTCTCCTCAGACTTCTTTTTACACAGGCTCCTGCTGGGAGGTGCTGCCCACACCTGGACAAGAAAGTCTCTCACAGGTGTGCCACGCAGCTCATCTCTTAGTTGCTTTCTGCAATCCTCCTTAAAGGCATAGCCCAGCAGGAACCATCCACTAGATGGAATTCCTGGGGTTTAGCCACTCTGAGTTCAAATCCACCTGTATCCTCCCATTTATTGAGTAATTGTAGGCCTATGCCTTCCCCTGAGGACTGTAGTGAGTCACTTTATCACAAATGTGAGGGACTTACCCTAGATGACAGATGACAATTTCTTCCTATAGGTTCAAGCATCAATTTGAGTTGTAGAGCCAGGCAATGGCCTGTGTACCCTTGCATATGTGTGCTCGTGAACATGTATGTATGGGTGTGCCTGTCTGTCTGCAGGGTCCTCACCTCATTGGTAATCCTCACAACATATGCCAGCCAACCACAAACCACCGACACATCAGATCTAGCTTCCCCTGCTTTCAAAGAGCATCAGTAGTCTTAGAAAAGCATGGCATTCCCAGTACACATGAATATGCCTGAGGAGCTTCAGCGCCCCTGAGATGCATTCAATGTGTGGGTATTGTGGTGTGCCAAATATCGGATGTGGCTTTGTCTTGCAGAAAACATGCACCTCATTTATCTGGGAAGTCTAATGTGCTACTTAATAAATGAGGCCAAGAGACCAACTCTTTGGCGGGGGGATTTTTATCTCCTGATGGTCACATAGGCAGATTGTAGGTAAATTAGATTAATTTGTTATAGCCAAAAGAAATGTCAAGTAAAATACTCAAGAGTGTTTATTACTAGAATCACAGGAAGGGTATTCTGGGAAAACAGTTTCTTTGATTCTGTATAAGTAGCAGAATAATTGGAAAAATCCATTGTTCTCCCCAGTATGGTATGGTAAATTATTGGTTTTTTTGTTTGTTTGTTTGTTTGTTTTGTCTTTTGGTTGGTTGGTTAGTTGTTTGGTTTTTATGTTTGTTTGCTTGCTTGCTGGCCTCATCACTATTCCAGGCTTTATTAAATGCAGTTTTTAAATTTTATTTGTATGTGTTCATATGGTACACACATGTGTGTAGTGTGTGTATGTGACTATGGAAGCAGACATCAGCCAAAAACTTCTTGGGAGCCAGGGTTTTCCTGTAGCTTACCAATCAGGCTAGGCTAGGTGGCCAATGAGACCTAGGAATGTGGCAGTCTCTGCCTCCTCTGCTCTATATGGGTTCTGGGAATCTGAACTCATATCCTTGTCCTTGCACAAGGGCTTAACAGATGCAGCCATCTTCTCAGCTGTGTGTGTGTGTGTGTGTGCACACGTGCATAAAGAGGCTATGGGGTAGAGGATACCACACACACAAAGCACTATTGCACACACCTTCTAACTACTCAAAGATTCTCTGATTTCTCTCATTCTTCCCTTAACTTGAATGTCTTCTATCAGTCTCCATAGATATAGACCTAAGAAATAAGTAAAATAGCATCATTCCCTTTCTGAAAACTCAATGATCCCTGTCAAGTTCAAGTGTGAATCTCCTAGTGTGGCCCTCACAGTTGCCTAGGTTCTCTACTGACCCACCCTTCATCATTGATCTCACCTGCATCTTGGCTCCCAGCCTGTTCTCTGAGTGCTTGTCACTCTGTGAAATATTTTTTCCATTCCCAAGAACTGAGCCATATCCTTTTTCACATCCCAGGCCTCTGTGCATGCTCTTTCACTGCCAAGCCATCAGAAAAAAAAAAATCCCCCAGGTAGCTAGCTAGCCTTGAGCACAGTGTCTGGCACACTGTACAGGGTGCCCATCATAGGAATTGCTAGGATGAGTGGAGGTTAATGGAATAAGAGGAATGTGTGAGACAATGAGAAGTCATTGGTCATCCCAAAGCTGGTAAAAGCATCTGCAGGCAGACTCCTCTGTGGTACCTCCAAGAATGCCACTCAAACCTGGAATACTGGTCTAGCTGCTGCCACTGCCAAGGTGTGGGGGAGGACAGGCTCTAAGCCGAGCCACATGAGTGGAGGTAGGGAGAATGATCCTGTGGGTACCTGAGGAGGTTACTGAACCCCACCCTGGAGATCAGAGGGGATTCCCACAGAGGGTAGGAACTAGCAGATGGAGAGGAGTTGCCACAAACAAATTGTCATCTGTACATGTCATCTGGACACAGCACAGTCATTGTGCTTGTGAATTCCCAGCAGCTACAGTCACCAGTAAAAGCCAGTCAAGGTTCCAGCATAGATAGGAGAGGGACTCATGAGCCCCTATTACTGGCTTAAGAGTTATTGCCAATTGGTCACTGCTGAGAAGGTGAGATCACTTTTGGTGGTAAGGCTGCTGGTGGGTTGCCCAGGCTCAGGGAAGCAGCACTATTTGGACTCAGTGAATTGAAGGGAACAGGATAGAAGAAGGCAAAGGAGGAGAAATGGGATGTGGAAGCATTGAGAGGCATAGAAGAGTGGGTAGGAGGCTTGGGTTGGATAAATCAAGCTATATTATATAAATGTATGAAATTGTTCAGGTACAAATCTGTAAGGAGTACGGTTTTTTCCTCCTGCCGCCGGGTCTGGTCCCGCCGCCACTCCAGCCCCAAACAATACACTGAGACTCTGTATTAGATATAATTCTGTTGGCCCAGTTACTTGTTTCTTATCTGCTGGCTCTGTCTTAATTATTAGCCCATTTCTATGTATTTCCACGTGGTCTTACCAGCGAGAGGCAGCTGGCGGTTCTATTCTCTCCAGACAAATCAAAACTATTTTCAAAGAAAGGAGACTGTGTGTTGCACTCCCTACCCATCACAACTGGCAAAGAACACTGGGCACTGAGCACTAAGCAGGCAGCATTATTGGTTCTTATGACTGTGGATGTCATGTTTCACACTCCTGCTGCTTCAATGTCCCCACCATGATGGTCTGTGTGGGAAGAGAGGCTGAGACACTCAATTTTTTAACTTTTAAAAATGGTCTTCAGGGCAAAAGATCGAGGAAGGGATAAAAAGAAATAGCACCACTCAGGAATAAACCCAGAGTGGCCATATTTTCTTCCTCTTTGAAGGATCTCAGGTCCTTCACAAACCTTGAGGAGTGGAGACTGAGCCAGGCACCTGTAGTATTCCAAAACACAGTGTGATGAGCCTTCTGCCAGGCCCTCACTTCTGCAGTTATGAGCACAACCCAGGCCCTGCCCACCGTGGCTCACACTGTGTTTGTCCCACCCAACCCCCATCAAGCTTCTAGTGTTCACTGTGGCTCACCATACCACCATTGTTTCATTAACATGCATGGATACAGTACAACCATGGCCAACACTACTCCTCAGGCTCTTGAAGGAAGCTCAGAAATCTCATGTCCTAGTAGAAGGTATCAGGTCCTTTCTTTCCAACCACACAGCTAGGAGAAATCCAACAGAGGATGTGTTCACTGTCAAGCAAAGGATAGGTTTCCCAACTCTAGAGAGAGCCCTCACAGAGCACAGAACACAGGGAAAGGACAGAGGCCCTCAAATAACAAGAGTGTTTCATTCCTTGCTGTCCTACCAGGGAGAACCAGTGTCTCCAGAGTCTGTATGGTATTTGTAAATACAGAGAAAAGAAGGGGAGGCTATTAGGTTGGGATGGCTCCGGACAAAGACGAGGATGGTACAGGCCAGAAAGATCCATAGCCCTGCCCTCATTGTAAAAAATCATCTTACCCAAACGGTGCCAAAACCAAGTTCCTCCCGGACAATCACTGGACACTTGAACCAGGACCATGTATCCAGCTTTTGCCTGATACATCACCCTTCTCCTTGCCAGGGACTGTATGAACCATCTATCTTGGGTCCCACTCATGACTTCTCTGGCCCTGTAACCTGGGATCCTGATCCTCAGCCAAGAGCTGCACCAATAAACCTTAGCTTGTTTGCTCAGTTTGTTCTGAACTGGTCACTTGGCATCTCACTAGAGCCCCTCAGATTCAAGTTTTGTGATAGTTTCTTATAAGGTTAAAACCTTCTACCTTGGAGGGGAACTTAAGGGGAAGGATGTAAAGGAAAGTAAAACAATAGAATAATTAGGATAGGATGTTTACAGGGTGAGAACACAGGATGTTGGTGGGGAGGGAAAGAAACATTCCATCCTTCAGGAAAGTTCCTTAAGACAGGAAGTAAACAACTCAAAATAGCTTCAGGAAGTCCCTGAAACCAACCAGATTCATTTGGCTTCTCCTTCCTTGAGAGTGTATAAACAGTAAGGACTGCTGAAACAAACTAAACTTTTGAAGAAGCTCAGACCCAGCCAAATTTCCTAGAAGAAACAAAGGCAAACCAAGCTACTTAGAAGAGGCTCAGACCAATTGAGCCACCACTGTTCCACCTGTTGAGCTGCCTGCAGGTTGTATATGTACTGTGATCCAGGTTTCTAGATTTTGTGAGCTGTCCCCTGTGGTGGGATGGGCTTTGATGATGGAGCTGTCTTTGAGTTGTTTCTACTCTTGTGAGTAGCCCCTCACCCATATTCCTCTAAGCAACTACAATAAAATTCATTGGTTCACCAAGTTGAAATTGGTGGTTCCCTATCTGGAGTGAGTAGACATTTGTTCACATGTCTCCATAAATACTGTCACACTACAAAGCAGTAGGACATGCTGAAGAGAATCAGAACCCCAGCGGAAGAACCTACCAAATTCCACAGGCTCTAGGCATCACAGAGTCATGGGATTGAGGACTGGGGAGGAGGAGCTGTGGAGAGGGCTTCAGATACTCACATAGGCCTACATCTAGCATCCTGGAGATGGTTTACAGACATGCTCCTCCACTGTGTCTTTAGAGAGAGATGTGAAAGCAGCCTTTCGAGGTCTTTGGATTGTCTCAAGAAAAGTTTGTCTTCACAGATCCAGCAAGCAAGACTACACAATAAGCATTCGCTTTGAAGATGGACAGTCTGGGATTGGAGTGTCTTTGGAGTCACCCTAGACTGGTGATGGTAAAAAATGAAAGTCTAACAAGATGCTTGTCTGAGATGGGGATTATAAATGACATTACAGGACAGGGTCTCCTTTATCTCTCTGACCCTTGGTCCCTCTCCTTTAAATTCTCCATTTAGGGATATTTGTAGAACATGGTGGGAGAGCCACAAATGGTTTCATGATTAATTATCCTTTGTGAATAAAAGAGATTAGTAGAAATCAAACACTGAGAGGAAATTATCAAGTAATCAAAACAATGAGACCAAGATTTTCACATTTTTAGCCTTTTGCTCTCAAAAGTCACCCATGTCAATCATTTATTCTAGTGGAGCCAGAATACCTGGGGTCAATATTGCAGTCATCCCTAGGAGAGGACTAGTCATTCACCTGGAGTCACAGAACAGGTCAGAGATAAGCCACACAAGAGATAGATCCTTGCTTCCCAGCCCAAAACCCACCAGCTTCCCTAGTAAAGAGTCCCAAGACATGGGACCAGAGGAATGCCTTCTCTGGGACTACCCCTCTGAACAGTACAGAAGGTTGGAAGCTGGTAAACAGTATGTTCTAGGAGATGGTGTAAGTGTTAATGCTCTGAGGGGAAAGATTCCCCAATGGAAGTGTTGCAGCTCTGAGGGGAACGGTATTCTGGAACTCTGGAGCCAATAAATAACACAAAGTCACCCACACAACAAACATCACACAAGAGATTTATTCAGAGGAACACAAGAGGGTGGTTGCCTCAGCTTGGGCAAGAAGCAGCAATGAACAGAGCAGGAGGCAGGCTTTATACAGGGCTTAGGGGAACAGGGCTTTCCAGAGTGGAGATTTCCAGGGTGGGGACTGATGAAATTTCAAGCCAAGCCCAGGGATTGGTGGGGTTTCAAACTCAAAGATTGGAGGGATTTCATGCTCAGGGATTGGTGTGTTTTGGTAGGTTTTCAAATCCAGATATGGGCATGGAAATTTTACCATGTAGACAATGCAAGGCTAAAAAGCATATGCCAGGTTGGGTATCGTCAAGGTTTCTTCCCATCTCTAAGATGATGAGGTGGCCCCTGGTAACTCCAGGACCCTGTGGAGTAATGATACTGCACAGTGGGAGTTGGGGGATAGGTCCTACCTCAAAGGTATGTCTGGAATAAGTTGGGGAGGGTGGCACAACTCAGCAAGGCTTGGGGCAGGTTAGAGCTGAGAGCCAGATTCCAGTTTCAGCCGGAACTGAAGTGATAGGAAAGGAAATTGAGACAGGATATTTCCATCATGTGGTTTGAATCGAGGCAGCTCATCCCAACCAATGATTGATCAAGAACTTTGAAACGCGCCAACAAACATTCCTGAAGCATCCCTGCCCTGCCCAATCTAGAAGGGACACATAGTCTGAATCAGCAAGGATTTAAGATGGGGGGGGAGGGGGCATGACCCATTGAGAAGACACAACTTGTGTGTCCAAGCCCAGCCCAAACTCTCCAAGCAGGGCCTGGGTGGGCTCAAATGGCACTGGTCCTTTTAATATTGCACTCTGATTCCTCATGCTCTGTTTGCTGAGGCATCCAGAGCAAGACAGCTGGCCTTAGCTCTGCAAGTACCTAATGACCTAAAACAACTTAGAATGAAAAGGCACAAGGAATAACACTGGTCTCCAAACTGGTCCAGCACCTAATGTCACCAACCTAGAGATCCTTTCATAATACCACTCAGGAACTATGGGAAGACCCTGACCTAGTATGTGTCACACATTGACTGAGCTTCCCCTAAAGGGAGTACTATGGAAACAGACCTGGTTGACATGTCCTTGGCCTATTCTGGATGTCTGGCCTATTGGATGTGCTGGATGGATAATTCTGGAATGTATTTGTTGCTGGGGAAGACTCATTCCTTACTGAAGAGAATCAACATTGGGTCCCTGAAGAACTGTGCAATCATTTTTGAAAAGCAAGAATGGAAATTACTGACCTTCAAAGCAAATTTGAGCTGAGGGTGTGCCTGAAACAAAACACACATTTAAAAAAAGGAGATGGGGGCTGTGAAGAGACAGGATGGCTTTCCAGATTTGGGGTTGCACCCAGGAGGAGTGGAGTCAAAGCAGGTTTGGTGGGAGTAACACCTGTTCTTCTCCCTCATGGTCTCTTGGGGTGCTGCTGGGCAGTCAATCATCTTTTCACTGGGGCTGGCTTACTCCAAGCTGATTTCTCTGCACAGGGAGCCCTGGGGTCCCACAGGAACAGAATGTGAGCAGAGCTCCAGTCAGCCAGGCTAGCAAAAAGGTTCATGGTTTCAAAGTGGGTGGCTGGACATTGATCCATGAGGGAAGAGGAGGAGGGCCAGCCTGCTGCGCTCAGCAGGTACTTCTCTCCCCAGGCCCACAGGCCAAGCTGCCTGTGTAGCCTTCAGAAGGTCTGTTTGCAATTACAGCTTGTTTTGATTATTAGGTCAGAATTTCATCTCCATGGGCTTGTGATAAAAGGCCAGAGTACGAGGGTGTTTGTCCTTCTAGGCTTTACTTTCCCTCTCCTCGTGTGTGTGTGTGTGTGGGGGGTGTTTGGCTCCCAGAGGGCAGTGACTGCCAGGGGCAGCCCAGAGACTGAATGTGGTGACCCTGTGCCTCTGGGGGAGTAGGATGCCTTGGTGGCTCCTTGGAGCCTCACCCAAGGAAGTGATAACAGGCAGTCTTTTGATTTCATGTACAAGGGAGCTTGGTGCCAAAGCAGAGGTCAGAAGAAGAGGGGCAGGAGTGGAGGCAATCGTGCAAGCCCAGTCCTAGGAGGAACCTTGGAAGTCAATGGCCCCACCCCTAGAATCTACTTTGTTGCTTCTACAGCAACCTCAGCAAGAAGTCAGGCAGTTTCTGCTCTCATTCCTACCCAGATGGTGAGATCACCATCTCCCCATGCCATTTGGTTCATTGGGTATTAATTAATTCTAGAAGAGAATGCATCTTCTCTCCAACAGCAGAGAGAACCTCTAAGCCTTTGCTAAACCAAACACCCCTCCTTCCCAAACACAGTGAATGTACTAGGGACTCATTCTCCTGAGTCACTATGGAGACCCCTGTGTAGTCCCCAGAGTAGGCAGGACTCCCCTATTCCCTCCTCCCACATACACACCTCTTAGAAGGGAGGCTTCACTACTTCTGAAAGTCACAATTCCAGACCTTCTTCAAGACCTGAAAAAGACATGCTCCCACAGAACATGGGTCCCCCTGAGCCACCTTCCTTTCCTCACTATAAAAAAGAGCTCCACCGACTTTCCTAGGAACCCAAAGAATCTCAAGCTAAAGAAGAAAGGAGGAGAGAGCTATCACTTAAGGCCCCCCTGCTGCAAGGATGGGTAGGATTGGGGGAGTGACCTCTGCAGAGTGGAAACACATAGAGATAGGACAGACAGTGAGAAAATGACAAGAGAGATGGAGTCCAAAAGTGACAGTGATAGTCAGGAAGTGAGAGGAGAGCAAGAAAGACAGACACAGATGGAGAGAGTGAGAATAATGGAGACAGCAAGAGCTTGAGAAGAGAGAGGAAGAGACAGGCAGACACTGAGCAAGATCAGGGTCTCCTGTGGACCCCTTGAGGGTTCATCCATAAAGATCTTCCTTCCCCACATCTGTATCACATTGGTTCTGGAAGATGGATGATCTTTTGTAACACCAAGGGACCAGCAAGCCAATTAGAGCTAATGGCAGCTTTCTGGATGCCCAGCCTTGCAGTGGTACAGCCCAGAGAATACAGCAGTGCAGATAATATCATTTCTATACCAAATGGGTCATTGTGATAGAAAGAGGTGCTCACACCAGTCACAGGTTCAAGGACCACCACTGACAAATGAGGTGTGCATTTCTCCTGCTATGCAGACCTCCAAGCTCCTGGTTCTCAGGTGGCCTCAGGGAGTCCCACAGTCACCACTGACACTGAACAGCTCTGGGATGACATGCAGGTTATCTTTCTAGTTTCTCAACCAACCCTTCTTTCTAGATGAAGATTGCTTCACTTCTTACTGGTTCACCTGACCAGGCCCATCATGTGCAGTAGGAGCTGCAGCTGGGGACAGTTCTCAGAGACACAGGCAGTGCCTCAGGCGTCTCCCCGGCACTCACTCCATTATTTCTGATTGCTCTCATCTTTCCCTGCCTGGGCCTTGAGTCTGTTCTCTAGCTGAAGACCTTGTTTTCTTTTTTTCCTTCAGTTTGGCCCAGGGCTAAGATCCAAGTCTTACATCCCTGAATTCCCTGAGTAGCCAAACTCCTCACCAGCCACCAGCCACTGACCTGGACCACGGTTTACCTTATGCTGGTTCCCACCTGTGGTGGCCTAAAAGAAAATAGCCCCCAAAAGGAGTGGCACTATTAGGATATGTGGCTTTGTTGGAGTAGGTGTGTCCTTGTTGGAGGAAGTGTGTCACTATAGGGGTGGGCTTTAGGTCTCCATTGCTCAAACTACACTCAGTGTGGTAGACAGTTTACTTTCTGTTGCCTGCAAATCAAGATGTAGGACTCTCAGCTCCTTCTCCAGCACCATATCTGCCTGCATACTGCCATATCCCACCATCATGATAATGGACCAAACCTCTGAACTATAAGCCACCCCAATTAAATGTTTTCCTTTATAAGAGTTGCCGTGGTCATAGTGTCTCTTCATAGCAATAGAAACCCTAAGATGCTATCCTATACTGAACTTATACCCAAGTACACTAAACTTGCAAGACAGATGTACTCTCCCAGAGCCCAGGCCTCCTCTAGGATTCCTGATATCAGCAAAAGACCAGCAGTACCTATCCACAGTACTTATCCACAGTGGGCTTTGTAGATTTGGAACCACAGCTTTGTCTCAGGAAGGAACACACCTTTTTCCCATTCCTCACAACAACACCACAGCTAGACTCACTCAGATCATTCCTGGCCACCACCCTTACCCACCACATGCCTAGCATGGAGCTGGCTTCATTCTGCTCAGAGACTGAAGAAAGAAACAACTCGCCAGAAGCCAGTCTGGAAATTTGGCTTCACTCTCTCAGTTGATCTGAAACACTGGGTTGATTTAATAGGAATGCTTTCTAACGTGTGAACAATTATTGTTGTTTTAAATTAGGAAGAATAAAATTCTACCATCTTTCTCCCTAAAAGCTACTTCAAGAGAAGCCGCACTGTAAATCCACAGTGCCCATGAGGTGGTAGACAAAAGCCAAAGCAACAGCAAGGGAAAAAACAAAAACAAAGCCCCTTTCCATATTTTTCCCTTTAGGTGAAAAGAGAGAACTAGGAGCAGAGAGGGGTTTTGTCGTTGGTGGTGTTGTTTTGTTTTTTTTTTTTTTTTTTTTGTTTTTTTTTTTTTCTCTTTCTTTTAAAACAGAATCATATAATCCTTTCCTGCCCCTCCTTCTAGCTGCACAAGAGATGCTTGAGGTAGAAGATGTTAGGCTTAAAGAGGGAAACAGGAGATGAGTCTTAGGACATGTGCTACTGCAGTTTGGAGACCCAGGCTAAGAGCACTGTGTGTTTTTTCAGCCTGGACGCCACTCCTTCCACGGCTCCTCCACCTCAGCAAGCTCACTTTGATGTTTCTAGCTATTTCAAGCTACAGTTTGGGGACTGGCCACTAAGTTCTAACCATAGCCCATCTACTCTGTGTGCACGGCCAGCCCTGTCCCTGCTGTGGCCTTCACTCTTCCTCTACCTGTGCCATGAATCTGGCTCTGAGATCCTTAGGGGATTATGGTCTCACTCTTTGTGATTTCATGTCATTTAACCACTCCCTCCCCCCCATCTCCAATTCCCAGAGCTCACTGAGACAGAACAGAGCCCAGTAAAGGTTCTCAAGCCAAGTAAAGTCATCATCACCAGAAGCCTTGCTTGCTTACATGTTCCTGGACCCTGTGTCTAACAGAGCAAGTGGATGGCACTGATGGGCAACTGGACCTGGATCTCTGAAGTATGCCGGGATAGGGCTCTACGTGGAGGCTTACTATCTGGAGGCTGTGGCATGTCCCCACCTCACAGTGTACTTCACCCATTCCCAGGTGACCAGGCTTCATCTGTCACATGTTTATGCATTAGATTCACAGGATACTTTCCAAGGCTAAGCCAGAATTGTCTCATTCAAAAAAGCCTACCCTGTATGGGATAAGCAATTGGCAGGCATGGGAACATGGCCCAGGCCCTGGAAGATATGGTGACAGATGCTAGTTTGGAGGTATCTTTAAGGTACAAACAGGGAGGGGCAGTTCCTATCTGAGTCTGGACCTCATCTCATCCTAGCTGTGCAGCCTTTGATCTGAGGCTTTCTTGGGGGGGGAGCGGGGTGTCTCTCAGCTTCCAGAGCTGGAGGTTCACTGGTTCTTGGCAGGGGGAACTGGAGTCAAGCATCGTGAGGATTTCCTTCCATGAGAAAAGGCCAGAACCATGGGAGGGTTGTAGTCAAGGTACTGGGCAAGGCTTTTAACTGAGGCCTTTACTCCCCACATATTAAGTAGGAACAAACACAGCTTGTACATTGAAGAGGGACTGATGCAAAGGGATGCTGGTCATTGAATATAAATTGTTTATTGCATCTAAATTGTTCCCTGACTTCCCATCTCTTAAGAGTCATGAAGTGTGCATGTTTGTGTGTGTGTGTATGTATGTCTCTCTGTCTGTCTGTTTCTGTGTGTCTGTGTGTGTGTGTGTGTGTGTATATTGGTTTTGTGTTTGTGTACACATGTGCACAGACACACATGGCTACAGTCCCATATCTTCTGAACCTCAGCAGGGCCATTCCTACAGTGCTTTCCCCTACAAGCATTCCTAGCTTAGGAAAGGGTCTTAGCACTGATACACACACACACACACACACACACACACATTCCAGCCTGGCCACACCCTTCTTCACTAGCCAGGGCATTGGAAACTCTGGCTTGGATTGAGATGGTCTACCTACACACTTGTGTTGAACTAAATAGACAGTGTTGCTGTGGTTTCTTCACTGGACATCCTCAGGAATCGGAAGTGGGCACAGAGCATCTGAAGCCATTGGGCCAGACAGAGTGGGAAAGGAAATGCTTTGGAATGAAATACATCTGGTTTATGGCCCAGTTCTTTGTAGGGAATGAGGGTGGGGGCCAGGAAAGATTCCCTAAACTAGGGAAGAGTTTAGGAAAGAACCTGAAGGGGACAACAGGGACCTCCTGCAGTGGAAGACAGAGTCCTACCAGCCCTTGGCCTCTCTTCTGCATATTGTCCCCCAAGGCCAGTAGTGAGTCTGCAAAGCCCTTCAGGTCAGCATGCCCCCAACAAAGGGGGAGTGTTGCTTCTCCTCTGGACCTGCCCTTGTTCAGAGGGTCCTGTATTTATTGTCACCTGGTTCCAACCTCTTATGGAATCAGCCCTTCTACCCCTCCCCACTCAGTGCTTCAGACTCATGCTTTGTGTTGTCCAGAGGCAGAAGACAGACATGATGTGATGTAAGTAAGTAAGGTGGTGGGAAGCAGCAGTAAGGGATGACAACACAGAGTAGGGGGGGGGGAGATAGGGAAGACAAGTGATAAACAGCTTCTGCATTGAAAGCAAAGAGAGGAGCTAAGAAGAAAGGAGGGGAGGGGCCAGGAAGGGAGACCTAGGATCCCATTACTGTCATTTCCCCCAAAGGTTTCTGAGACATATGGGATGTAAATATCATCTCTGTTGTTTGGGGAGGGGCTTGAGGCTCAGAAACAGACAATAAAAGGCTCAAGATCCAGATTTAGAAAGCAGTGGCCTCAGTTCTTTTCCCTTCCGTGTAGCTATTAATTTTGCAGACCCAGAGCATCCTATCCAGAACAAGGAAGGGCTCCTTGACCCACAGCTGTGATCACTTCACAGCCTTGGCATGAGAAGCCTCTGAAGAAAACCAATGGAATCCTGGGTCTTGGTTATGTATCTTCACAGCTGGCCCCTGCTAGCTAAGACATAGACACAGTGAACCCAGGAGTTTAACAAATGTTTATAAAACCTTTCCATGCATAGTTAATGATCCTGATTAGGACCTGAGAAAGCAGTCATATGTGTCCAAACCCAGCTTTAAGGAGCATTTTTATTATTGCACACCACTCCACAAGTTAAAGAGAGAAGCTATAGTCCATTTGTCAGCAAGGCCAATGCCCGCCTGGGGAGGCCAGCAGCAGGGCCTCTGTCCTGTGCCTTGGAGTCTAATTTCCTTGCTCCATTTGTCCACCCTTATGCCCCCACACTCCCATCACCAGCTGCCACTCAGAAAGATGTCACCTTGAGGGTGTCATGACCCCAGGTCACTGAGCCTGGAGCCTTAGTGGAGCCTTAGCCCACATTGGGCTGTTTGCTCTCAAGAGCCTGGGCCTGGGATGCCTGGGCCACAGTTGTGGATATGGATTCTTCATGAATGTCCAGTTGGTCTGCAGAAGTGTCTTTGGAAGCCAGAAGGGCCTGAAACATTAGCCTGCATGCCAATACTGCCTCTGCCCCAGCCATGTGACATTGGACCTACCACATAGTTTTGTTCACATCTGTGCAACAGGTATGTTGTTTCCACATCCAAGTGGGTTTATGTGTGTA
Organism: Phodopus roborovskii; assembly: GCF_943737965.1. Classification (NCBI taxonomy): domain Eukaryota; kingdom Metazoa; phylum Chordata; class Mammalia; order Rodentia; family Cricetidae; genus Phodopus; species Phodopus roborovskii. Next base: position 1,002,947 of record NW_026125537.1, read on the forward strand.
CAGCACCACTGGTGAGCAGGGTGGGCACTGTCATGACACAGAGTACTTTCCCTGAGAGGAGTGTGGCCTGTGGAGTTCAGACCAGGAGACCTCAGATAGCTGTAAAAATAGCCAATAAGGCTGGACAGGGCAGAGTCACATAAGAGTGTGCTTATGCAAAACATTGTTGATCTGTGTGCCTGGATGGCTTCTTTCATTTTATGTGAATTTAACCTCTATTTTAAAAAAAATCAGGGAGAAGGCTTCATAGATAAACATTGTCTGTGCAAGTCTGAGGACCTGAGTTTGGCTCCCCAGCACCCACATAAAAGCCTGGAATACATGGTGACCAATCTATAACCCCAGGGCTCTGGATACAGAAACAGGGGCTATTGGGAACAGACTGGCAAGCTAGACTACCAGGATGAGAAAGTTCCAAGTTGAGTGAGCATGTACACCCTTACACGTGCACCCACACATACATACATGCATACATCTATGTACACACATGCCACATGCATATTTATGCAAAAAGTTAAATTATTAAACCAAATCCTTTTTTTTTTTATTTAAGAAAAATCAAGTTCTTTTCCACAGTAAATGTGACTGCTTACACTGGGCAGTGTTGGTACATTCCTTTAATCCCACCACTCAGAGGCAGAGGCAGGACAATCTCTGAGTTTGAGGCCAGCCTGGTCTACAGAGTGAGTTGTAGGACAGCTGGGGCTATACAGAGAAACCTTATCTTGAAAATAAAAACAAAACAAAACAAAACAAAGAAAGAAAGGAAGGAAGAAAGGAAGGAAGGAAGGAAGGAAGGAAGGAAGGAAGGAAGGAAGAAAGAAAGAAAGGAAGAAAGAAAGAAAGAAAGAAAGAAAGAAAGAAAGAGACTGTTTTCCTGCTTCAGAGACTTTGCCAGTGCTATTCCAGCAGCCTGGCTAACTGCTTCTCACATTTCAGGGTTATTCCAAAAGGTATGGGTCCTCTAATGCATCTCCAGAGAGGGCCAAAGTTTGCTGTTCCCTCTCTCTAGGAAGGGACAGTGACACAGACTGTTCAATGTCCTCACTAAATACTATGCTGGCTGAAGGCAGGTCCTAGCCATAGCTGAGCACACAGTAGGTATTCACTGGAGATTTATTTCTTTTCCAGACTTAGTTTGTGGGTCATGGCTACTGCAGACCTGCCCAGGGCATACAGTAGGTCAGTGAGTAGAGGAGCTGGAACCAAGCCTGCCCAGGCCTGGAAGAGGCCCCCACTGTCCCCTCTGCTCCCACAAAAAAGCCCAGTCCAGCCAGGGAGGCTCCCCTTCCCAACAATCACCTAATCTGTCCTCAGCCAGTGTACCAGGGCCTCTGTCTGCCCTGTTTCCCCCAGAACACCACTGTTTGTGTTGTCAAGGACTTGTCACAAACAGCTGACAAAGGTCTGGTCCTAGGGATCCTTAGCCCCAGGATCACCTAATAGAGTTTCAGTTCCATGGATCTTTGGTTTCTAATGCTTCTGCTCGAAGCTGCTCACATGCAGGGCCTCAGTTTCCCTCTCTCTGAATGAGCAAATGAACAGTTGCCTTCTCCCTTCTGACTGAACACAGCTGCCAAGGAAGAAAGTCACTGAGTATACTTCCTGGTATAAAAGACTAAGTATTCAACCTGCTGGTCTGAATCCAGTTTTGTTCCTCACTGTGTCCATCCTGCACCTCACTTCCTCTTTGTGAAGTTACAGGCCTCTGCTCCCATCATTTAATTTCCAGGCCTGTGGTTGTTTGTTCTACTTAGCCTCAAGCACTTTGAGTACCAAGGAAGGTGAATTCAACTTTTTTCATGCTAGGTAGCTTGGATCCCTCCGTGCCCTTCCTTGATAAAGTGGAGGATAGAAGCATACCATGTTCACTATGGGTGATGTCAGCCCATGGCTGGCACTCGTCACCAGGGTGTCATGATACCACATAGCACAGGTAGGGAAGGCCTTGAGCTTTGACTGTGACATCTTCAGGCTGCATTGGTCTTGCTTATACCACATTAAAACAGAAAAAGGCATCTATAAAGGAAGAAACAGATCCAGTGCAAGCTGGCATTGGCCCTGCTCCCATTTGCCCAGCAGTGCAGTTAGAAAAGAGAAGCCAGTCTGAGGCAAGGTGAGCTCCAGGCTCTGCCTGACTGGTCGCAGCCAGTCACTGTCCTGCTGGGCCTCCATCTTCCCATCAGCCAAATGGGCATGTTAAACCTTGCTCCCCTAACCTGCAGGAGATATGCTGTGAACAAGATATATGCTACGCTATCAGACAGATGGCCATGATTCTTGGGACGGATGCCGGAGCGTTACTATCATGACCTCCCCTTGGACCTCTACAGGATTCATCTGATAGGTAGCACCACTTGGCTCTCTCAAAGTCAATTCAAAATCAGTGGGGCCAATGTCAAACTCACTTCACCTGATCCCAAATCTGACTCTTCCTAAGAAGCACCACTCCCCACCTGCCAGGTCCTCCCCCTCTCTCTCTCTTTCTCTCTCTCTCTCTCCTTCTCTCTCCCTGATCTCCTCCATCATTTCTTCCAACAGACCTGTCAACTCCACCTTAGAGACACATCCCAGGCCACCTCGCTCCATCCCTGCTGCTCACAAACCAGAGCCAAACTGTAGCCACCTGGAATTGAACCTTATAGAGTACCCCCTGGCTTCCCTCCAACCTCAACTCACAATCCCCCTACTTTCAATTAATTTGTAAAGTAATTGGATCCCAGTAGTTGTCTGTTTAAAACCCTCTGAAGTCTCCTCATCTGGTTGAAATAAAACTTGAGCCCCTTTCCTGCCTCACAAAGCCATATGCAATCTGACTGCTGGCCCTGGGCCACCACTGTCCCCCTGCCCTGAGCAAAAACAGCCTCGAACAAGCCAAGTCCCATCACACCTGTTCATTCTTCCCTGACCTTAAATTCAGCTCTAAAGGCCTAGTGTCCCCTCCTCAATGGTTCAAGTATGGTTTGTCTCCAAAAGTTTATATGTTAAAATGTCTGTCCTCTGTATGCTGGTATGAGGGAGTGGCAGGTCTTTTAGAGGTGGGGTCTAGCAGAAGATAGTTAGGCCTTCAGATGGTATTAAGGTAACTCTTGTGGGACCTCACTTAACTCCTGAAGGGTCAGTTATCTTTAAAGAGCAAGTCCCACTAAAATATCCGTCTTCCTGTTTTGTCACATCACACTCCCATTCCCAACCATGATGTTGACTGTTCTGATGCGATGTGATGAGGGTCTTTACCAGAGGCATCACCATGCCATTAAGACTCTCAGCCTCTGAAACTAATCTAAATAAATCTCTTTGTTACTCTGCCTCTGGCATTTTGTTTCAGTAATAAGACACTAACTAATAATACCTCTCCCTGGAGACACTATTTGACTACCGATCCTATGACTCAGACACATCAGACTCCCTACCCAGCCTTCTGAGAGACTGTTCACCATCTGACATTCTTTCTCACATCCCTTAATCCTGAAAACAAGAAGTATCTCCTGGTGACAGAGTCAAGCATATATTTATTAAGTCTCCAGGAAATACTTTTTTGGCTTTATGAAGGAAGAAGGGGACAGAGGTGAATGCAACAGAGTTTCAAAAGCCTGCATTGGGTGTGAAGGATCATTAATAAAGGAGACAGGAGATGCCTTGGATGAAAAACAAACATCTTGCCAGGATCCTCCCTGAGCAAGGCAGTAGGCACAAATGACTCTCCACCATCAGCCTCCACTGCGCTACCAAGAACAGCCTGCTCCCCTTTCCTCTTTCCTGACCAGTTTCCTCTACCATGTCTATGTGTGTATGCTGATCAGCATCTCCAACACTAGGCCAACTCTTCATCTGCCTGTTAATATGCTACTCTTTAAGAGCTAGAACCAAGTCTCTATCACTCCCGGATGCCCACCAGAGCTCTGAAGTTGGGACATTGCAGGCATTGCAAAACTTTACCCATTATCCACTCAGCCCACCCTCAAAGACCCTGCCAGACATGGCAGAAAGTTATACACAGATGAGCATTCTGCCATCCAAGAGCCGGTGACCCAAATGAAGAGACAAAGGATCATATGATACACAATTGAACTTTTATGAAAATACATGTTTCAGGGTTTCTATTGCTGTGATGAAACACCATGATCAAAGCAACTTGAGGAGGAAAAGCTTTATTTGGCTTATACATCCACATCACTGTTCATCACTGAATGATGTCAGGACAGATTCTCAGACTGGGCAGGAACCTGGAGTCAGAAACAAAAGCAAAGGCCATGAATGAGTGCTGCTTACTTGCTTGCTCAGCTTGCTATCTTATAGAACCCAGGACTACCAACCCAGAGATGGTACCACCCACAATGGTCTGGACCCTCCCTCAACAATCACTAATTAATGAAATGCCTTACAAGCTTGCCTGCAGCCTGACCTTATGAAGACAGTTTCTTAATAGAGGTTCCCTCTTCTCTGATGACTCTAGCTTTTGTCAAGTTGACATAAAACCATCCAGCACAACAGATAAAAAAAAATTACAATGGAATCATAAGAATGAACAAAAACAAGCCACATTATGAAGTGACAGATGCAGCAGAACAGCAGTTACATAAAAGTTTAAAAACCCCCAAAACAGCCTTTGTTGCTTGTAAACACAAACACACATGATTTAAAAACATGAAGACATGTATAAGAATGAGAGACATTATCTCCCAAGAATAAGACAGAGTTAAAAATACAGAGCCTACCTATGGAGCCATAAAACTATATTTTTAAAAAATTCAAGTACAGATGACATAATATTAATAAAAAATATAGATCAGTGGATGGTCCATAGTTGTTTGTTGCAATATGTCAATAGACTTTACATGTTTAAAATATTCCAAGATCCTTTGATATGAAATACAACAAAATTACAGTAAAGGTACCAAATCCATTGTGTCTGATGAGTGAATAGACAAGTGAGATACAAGGCAGGTAGAAGTTTAAGTGCATACATGGGAGGTGGATGGGTAGAAGAATGATGAGTAAGTAGTAGATGAAAGGATGGATGGATGGATGGATGGATGGAAGGAAAGATAGATGAATAGATGGGCAAGATATATAGATGGTGGGTAGATGGATGGAAAGACAGATGTATAGGTTGGAGATGGAGTGGGCAGATGATTGAATGGATAAATAAGTAAACAAATGAGTGGATAAAGTAGTGCTAGAGATTTTCACAGGATTCCATCGGTCTACTTGGCATTTGTTAGGCACCAAACCACACACCAAGCCTTATTAAGCTCAACCTCAGCATGGTGCATACATAGTTATAACATATCTTTCCTCCTGCTCTAGGAGGTCAAGGCTGATGACAGGGTGCAGGTCCTGGTGAGGAGGCAAGGTGCAGTGCACTGGGCACAGATGTGTGTCTACTATGCTGAAAGGTCACAGAGAATGAAGAGACAACTTCCCATGAGGACCCTGGAGAAAAATGAGAACATAGTGTGCTAGGCAGAAGGATGTTGAAGCTAGACAGGGAAGAATTCTGGGAGGAGCTACCAGCAGAAGAAACTGATAACAGGAAGATAACATCTGCAAACAGACCTGTAGCCTTCCATGAAGCATCTAAATTATTACTTCACTGGAGTCAACGCTTTGCTCCCAGGACACAGATGTACAAATCTGGCCAGCTGTCAGAGTCATTTCACTAGCCTGAAAAGGGATTAGGCTCAGGAATAGAATGGATCAAAATGTGTGCTCTCCATCCACCAGCGACCCTCACTTCACCCCACTTAGGTTACTGGAACAACCAACCACAAATTATTTAGCTGTAGCCTGGTCCTTGCCTGTACCCCTTCCATGTTGGATTGTATGGTCCCAGTGCTGGGTGTGGACACAGGGCCTGGCTGGGGTGGGGCCCGTGTGCCTGTATGCATACTGGCCCTGAGGGCTACACGTTCTCATCTCACCAAACAGTCCTCCACAAGTATCGTTACTGCTCAGTGCCGTCTCTCAGCTAACTAGGAAAGGGTTTTTCTAATTACATTTCCCTTGAAATCCACCAGGGTTTGAGTTAACACCTCTTTGGTCTGCCAAAACCTAAGTCATTTTAAAATTAGTTCTGGAGGTTTTGAAACACACACACACACACAGACAGAGAGAGAGAGAGAGAGAGAGAGAGAGAGAGAGAGAGAGAGAGAGAGAGAGAGAGAGAGAGAGAGAGAGAGAGAGCACTGGGATGCTTCATGTTCCTCCATCAAGTTATATGTTGAATATTCTCCCCAGAAGTCCAGTGTGGCTTTTCCCAGAGACTATGTGGAGAGGCCTGGAGGGCAGGGGGGGGGGGCACATCCTGTCTCAGTGGGCCCTGCTCCCCTGAAATCTGGAGTGCAGCCCTCCACTATGCTGCTGGATCAATGGAATCATAAATGCATTTGCCCTGAGCAGTCTCTCTGATACTTTTTAAAACCGTGTGGATGGGAGGGAAATGTGATCCATATGGTTTTGAGTCATTAACACTTAAATCATCAAAATAGAGGGATTTTTTTTTCTTTTCTTGTCTTTTTTTTTTTTCCTGGAGAAATTTCATATCCAAGGCGCCTTGAACAGCTCTTTAATAAACTATTTAAAATTCTGTTGTTCCTCCTAAAACACACAAGTACATGCCTACATATGCAACACATGAATGCACACCCAGTTTCAGTGAGGACATCAGTGGGAAATGGCCCTTGTGGTGTCTGCCACCCAGCTCCAAGACAGAATGCAGTGGAAAGACCTGGCAAAGTATCTTTTGAGCACACTGGAGGTCAGTGAGCTGTGCTCTGTCCAGTTGTACAGGATAAGACAGCTTCAAACTCATCTGAAGGCAACCTTTGATGACACAGATAAGAAAGTGAAGCCCAAAGGAGGCTCTGATTCTTAGAGACTGTGATAAAAGACACAGTGGAATATTTAAGGGTGAGATAACAACATAAACAAAAATGTCTGCTGTTGCTGAACCTCAGGGCTGAATGGTAGGTCTGAATGGTAGGGGATCCAGGCAGGAAAGAGAGGCTGGCATTTAACCCTGTATGTAGTACAGCCATGGCAGCTCATAGCCTACAGGTCTCAGCTCCCCGCTTTAGCCTGCATGCCAAGGCTGCATAGGAAGAACTACTTTCCAAGACTAAGCCTTGGAGCAATGGAGGCTTTAGGGTGATTTGCTGAAATATTAAAGCAAGCATTCTAGAATGGGGGTGGGGTGGAGAGATAACAATAGGGGCCAATCACAGAAGGAGTAACTTAAGGGGCATTTGATAGAGCTTCTTAGATGAGTACAGCAGGTATCCAAGCAGCAGCATTGGTGCTGTATTCATTTCCTATATAAGATTGACACAGCATAGTGACTTAAAACACACAAACATATTCTCTTCTAGTTCTTTGGGGGGGGGTCAATTCAACAGCCCAAAAGGGATGGGTTTCTAATGGATAGTCCAGAGGGGAGTTTGTTCTTCCAGCTTTTGGTGCCATCACAGCTTCTTGTGAGGCCAGATCACTCCAACTTCTGGCTTCTGTTATCACATTTCCCACTATTCACTCTGACCCCCCCCCCACCTCCCTCTGTTAAGGAAAGTTTTGATGTCTCTGCTCGTCCAAATAATCCCCACCTCAACATCCTAAATTTTATCCCATTAGCATTCCCTTCTTCCATGTAGAGCACATTCATGGTCCTGAGGATGTAGAGGACAATGTATTGGGGAATGTGGAAAATTGACCAGCCTTACCACAAGAAGGAAACTCAGATTTCCTTCCTTCCTTCATTTATGTATTTACGTATATGAATGTATATGCATATGTGCCACAGTGCATGTATGGATATCAGAGGACATCTTATGAGAGTGACTTCTCTTTCTCCACCATGTTAAGCCCAGGCATAGAACAGCTCAGTTATTCAGACTTGGTGGTAGGTGACCTTACCTGCTGACGAAACTTAGATTCCTGACTTTGGCGACCAAGTAGTGCTTGGAACAAGAGAGGAGACTGGTAGACAGTCTCAGTTTCTTTGCTGAGACAAACAACTGTAAGAAACAATATAAGAGGAGGGTGATTTATCATGGACATTACTTCAGAGTTCTCTAGTCTGTAATTGGCTGGTTTCCCCTCTATGGAGCTTTACTAAAGCATAATAGTATAGTGGGAAGCAACATTTGTCAGGGGAGGACACTCAAACCTAGAGCCTTGGCCAGAAAGCAGAGAAGAGGGCCTAAGACAAGATCTCTAACCACCAAGGATGTGTTCCCAGTGGCCTACTTCCCCTAGCTTCTACCTCAAAAGTTCCCACTGCCTCCCAGTGATGAGCTCTGAATCCACCCAAGCATCAGTTCATTGAGCCACTTAATTGCTTCCCAAAGCCTACCAGCTAGCCAGCAAGCCCCAACACATGAGCCTTGGGGCAGAGCACACCTCATCCACACCTTACGATGACATCCCTAATGTAGGGAAATGTGCTTCTAAATAGAAGCTGGGAAGAAGCATGAAGGGAGTCCTGCCTTGCAGGAGACAGTCGTGACTGAAGAGCGTGACGCTCAGATCTCCAGTGACAGAGACCAAGGTAGTCACAGGACTAAATGAAGCTTCTGATTCTGCATTCATTTCAAGGAGAGGATGAAAAAGACAGCAAGGCTTGGAACCAGGGGGGATCCCCATTTTGAATGGGAGATGAAGGTGGGGGCATGGACGGAGCCCAAGGAGACATCAGACCATGACCTAGGGGAAGGAATGGAAGAAATAACAGGATCAGAGAGGGGCTTGGGGAAGGACCACAATGTCATGTGTAGAACAAGAGTCAAATGGCACAGGACAAAGATTTGCACAGGACAAAATGACCCCAAGGCCATTTTGAATAGAGTGGAACGGGATTAGCCAAAGTGCAAAGTTTTTGATATGGGGACCTTCCTGAGCCATCTGTGTGCAGAGGGCAGGGGTGGAGATTGAGGTGTGCTGTCTGTGAAGGGGAGTCTCAGCGCTGGAGCCTTGGATGGGACTGCATAGGGAGTTTGTTTTGTTGGCCCTGTGCCCAACCCACCCACCTAAGCCTAGAGATGGGAAAGATTGGCACCAGACATTAATGGCATGGGGCTGAGAAGGTAGAACTTCCCCAGACTGTGCTCAGAATCCAAGCTCAGCCAGTCTTACCTTCTTCGTTCACCCTGGGCCAGTGACCTCAGCTTCAAAACCAGCAGCTGATTAGGCATGGGGTGGCAGGAGGGAGGCAAGGACAGAGAATAGTCACGTGTGAGGATGAACCTGCACTTTCACAGGCATCTCTTCCTCTTCCTCTTCCCCTTACTCATAGACATCAATCTCAGCCTCCTTCCCTCCCTCCCAAATGTCCAAAACAAGGTCTCAGTGCTCTGTGTGACCATGGCCAACTCACATCTGTGGGCCTCTTGATGAAATGACCCACTTGGATGCAGTAACCGCCAACAGCCTTCCCAGCCCTCATGGCCCATGAAGCACAGCCTTGGACATGGATGTGCTGTCTAAGTTGCTGCAGGAGCCCCAGCCTCTTTGGAGACAGGCCCAGGATTCTGTCACTTGGTAAACATGATACAGGCCTGTTTGGGATCTCATAGCTGTGGTTTTCTGTTTTCCCCAGCGGCAGCTACAAGGCCAGGGCTGCAGCCTGAGCCCAGCCCAGCAGAGAGGGAGGGAGTAGAAGAAAGAACAGCTTCTCCACTCTGACTCCTGCCTAACTCATTAAGTTTACAAAGGGAAGAAACTCAAATGCCTGCTGGACCCTTCCTCCACCTCACCCCACCCATCCCAAACTAGTTTCCAATTCCTCTTGCAAAAGAAAAGACCCGCTCCCAAGCTGTCCCGCCTTTGCTTTGGGGGCAGACAGCTCACAGTTCTGGTGAATTGGAAGGAGGAGGCAATGCCTAGAGCTCAGATGTGGGTGAGTGTAGGGCCCTCACCGGAAGCAACAGCCGACCCTATGGGGCCAGTCTGCCATTTGGATACAATTGAGTTTGCCTGGACCCTCCAAGACCTGGCACACAGTAGTCCTGTGTAATCCTGGCTTAATAAGCCAAGTAGAAATGAATCCAGGAAAACACAAGATTACTCTTGGAAAGAAACAATAATATTGACCGTGGAGGGTGTGACTGATGTGACTGGCACCCCTTGGATTCCCTGGACCATCTATGAAACATTCTCCAGCTACTAGGGACAGGGTAGGCTAAATGGCTGTGCTGCCTCTACCCCTGCTAAGGCAAGTTGTCGTATCTGGAGATGCCTGAGAATTTACCACACCTCCAAGGCCTCCCCCACACACATCCATAATTGTCATGCCAGGGTTACTTCAAACTAGAACAAATCTCTGGTACAGTTCATACTCCCAAGCAACCTATGTGGAGAGGCAAAGGTCATGGTTTGTATCTCTCTTTAGCTTCTCCAGCTCCCTTAGCCTGCTCTCCAGCCACCTTGTTGGCTACCCTGGAAAACACCCTCCAGATGCCACTTGTGCAAGAGTTTGTGTTTTAGCTTCTATTTCTAGTAAACCTGACCCATGATGACAGAGAGCACCTTCCAGGCAAGCTCAGCTCTAGATAGCCCCTGCTCTCCAAGCTAAGGAGTTGCCAAGATATCTGCCCAGCAGCAGGGGAAGAACAGAGGGCATGGACAGCTGGCATTTTGCAAGGGCAGTGCTCATCAATGCATCAATGCAACTGTGCATATGGGGGGGTATGCTTGAACTATGGCACTACCAGAAAGGGGTAGAGAGCACAGTTCAGCTCCTGGAAGCCTCTGAGGCTACTGAGGTTGCAAGAAGCCAAGACTCACCCCAGCTCGAGCATTGCTGACCAGTTTGGCCTTGTCAGCTGGTAGCACAGAAGGAAATCATGGCAGAACCTATGGGAAGTGCAGAACAGGATAAGGCAACAACACAAGGCAAAGGATCTAGGGGCCCCAGGCAAGATCAGGGGACTCTGAACTCTTGATGTCTGAGCATTTGACCGATATCAAAAAGTACTTACCTAGGTGGCTCAAGAGTTAACTAAAACATAAACCAATTTAGAAAATGTACAACAAAGACAAGAGCAATTTTAGTAGAAAATTTAGGATCCAGAATGCACACACCAAAGGCTCACATGGGCCAAGTACCTTGCTAACTCACTGCATGAAATTCTTTCATTTAGTCCCATCAGATCTGGCAGGTGCAATTTCCATGGTGTTCACTCACATACATAGTTATATGGAGCCAGAAAAACATGTCGTCAGTATCTTCTTACCACAAGAGCATGTCCTGAGACCCTTTAGATCTAAAGTCAGGGATAGTGCCCAGCCATATTCATACTGTTTCTTTTGGCACATAATCTATAATAAAATCACTTACAAATTAGACATAGTAAGAGATTTATGTGTAGACAGATAGATGGATAAATGATAGATGCTAAAAAAAAAAAAAAAAAAAAAAAAAAAAAAAAAAGGAGAGCTTATGGTTTTGAAGATGTCAGTCCATAGTCACTTGGCCTTCCCTGTCACACTAGCAGTTGCCTCCAGTACCCAGACCACAAGAGCACAGAAAACCTTCTGCCCAGGATTGTCACTCTCGATGCCAGCAGTGTCCTCTACTCCAATGAGGGGTTGACTTGGGTTCTAAAGCTATGTCAGGGGCCTGCCTCAGGAATTGGGCCTGCCTATCTATTCCTACTTTCTTAATTCTGTTCTTAATTGGGAGAAATACAGCCTATGGCAGTAACTTCTGGGAGTAATAGACTTTTGGGTCTCAGATGTCTCTAAGAGCAACAGGCACATTCAGGACTCTCCAAAGTTTCCTCCAAGCTGTGACTCCAGTCCTCAGAGGTATCCACTGGACTCCATGAAACTTCTAGAGCAGCTCTCAGACTCAGGGCACAGAATTTAGAGGCTAGGAGGCATAATTCATGTAGTTCTAGTGTCTGTGGGAAGCAAGCTACAAGTCCCTGACCCCCAATTTCTAATTCTAGGAACATCTATACTGCCCCTTTAGAATAAGCCTCAGCCTCTTGCAATAATCAGCACTGTAGACTATGCTGCATAACAAATATTCCCTCCAAATCTCAGTGGCTTCCCTGGTGCTATGATTTGATTGTGTCCCCAAAAAGTTTATGCATTGAAAACGTAATTCCTAAGTTCATATGCTCATGATATTTTGAGGTAAGTTCTTTGAGAGGTAATTAAAATTAGATGAAGGCAAAAGCCAGGGGCTCCATGATGACATTAGTGGCTTCGTAATAGGAAGAAGAGAGATCCAAGCTACCAAGTTTGCTCTGTCTGACCACATTGCCCTTTATCATGTTATGATGCAGCCAGAAGGCCCTCCCTCACCAGACACCTTAGCACCAGAGAAGAGGAGAGAGGAAGGAATAAAGATGGAGTGGAGGTGAGTTGCATCCTCTTCTCCACCTAGCCTGCCTCATCCTAACTAGATTCCAGTGCTAGAGAACAGGACATGCAGAGCATACCAAACTACTGCAAAGATTTACCAGACTATCCTAGAAGATTCTAGAATACTAACTAAATCCTCTCTCCGGAGGTTAATTTATCTGTGGGTGCCAAAAATGCTCAGCTCCCCCCAAGGAGGCCTCCAGCAGACACTAGGAGGGCAAGCAGAAGGTGGCAGCTCAGCTATTAATGGGCTTCATCCTGTCCCCCGCCCCATGCCATTCCAACAGACCTACTTAGAAATCTTCACAGCCTCCTTCCCTCCTACGCTAGCATGCCACACCACATCATAATAAACACATCAAAATGCATCCACGTTCCTGTTTCAAATATCATTTACATATAACTTCATAGGAGCTGGGGTGAGCTCCATTTAACAAGTTGACATGACATTACATTATGCACATATTCAATTAAACATCAATTAACTTTGATTTGCAGTCATTTTGGGAAGCTGATCATTTTTCCCCCCTCTGTCATCAAATACCTTTGAAAAGACTGGAATCCCCCTGAGCTGGGGATGCTCTGGCTACTGCAAGCCCGGGACACCAGCATTCTCAGTACCACACAGCTAAGTGTTCCCATCCTTTCTGATGGCTCCACTGTTGGATGGCCCACCCATCCTTGCCAGTCCCAGCAGGCTGCCTGCTCTTCCGGGTAAAGGTCTTTACCTACTTCTCTCTCTGAATGAGGTGAGTCCAGGGAGAATCTGGGTGGCCACCAAGGCTGCTGGATCCTGTGGCCAGAGCTGAGAAGAGAGGAGGAAGCCATAGATTCAAAAGAGGCAGTCCACACAGCACAAGGAGAACCCTCTTGGCCAACATCACAGACCCACATGTGAGCTACACTGTGCAGAAGCCCTCCCTTCTCAGTCTTCTCTGGATCCCCATCCAATATCTGAGTGGTCTGCATTGTCACTCCCACCTTCCAGATGAGCCAACTGAGGCTCAGGGAAATGTAAGAGAAGGTCTTGGATATTAAGAGCTCTGGCTCCATATTCCTGAATACCCACTAAGGCAAGTGATGTGAGCAACCATTAGGGACATATGGTTTCTCTCACACATATCCTTTTCTGAATTCTTCCATGACCTATTGGGATCCAAGGTCAGCAAGGAGTGCCAGGCAGGGGAGTGGACCACAGCCCCAGCCCTGAATCTGGTAGGGAGGGCATAGAGCCAGAGTATTGGGTAAGTTGTACTGCTGAGCGTCAAAACGTGTCAGGTCTCGCCCCAGCAGGCTGCTCCCTGGGATTAGCAGATACAATCCTGGAGCCAGGGAGCCATCTCTTTGGAACAGCCTTGCTGGGCAAGACAGGGCGGGGAGGAGAGAGCCACTCATGGGCGGAAAGAGTTTCGAGTGGCCTGATGCCAGGGCACCTGGGGTCACAGTGAGGTCCCCAAGTCCTTTCCCAAGTCAGGGCATCATTAGTTGTCTCAGTCTAATATCACCATCCAATCTGCAACCCAGGCAGCCAGCTGAGCCTGCCTGATATCCCACAGCCCATGGCAATCTGAGGATTCTTTGTAGAGATGTAAAACAAAGCCTTTTGAGCCCCCCTTCCTCTCCTCCCTCAAACACACACACACACACACACACACACACACACACACACACACCACAAGACAGAAGGAGCAGTGTGAGCACCAGGTTCCCATTCTAGATGGACCCCAGCAGCTCCCAGAAGAGAGTATCACACATCTACAACGTGGTGTCAAGATCCATACCAGGTGGGATCTCATAGCCCCCAGCAACCCAGAAATGCAGAAAGCATCATCTTTTTTGAGTTGGGAAGAGGAAATGGACAGAGAGAAAGTTCATTCATTTGCCCAAGGCCACCAAAGAAAAGAGTGATGAAGTTGGATGCCAGTCCCAATGGGCTTGCCTCAGTGAAAGCACACACCTGACAGTATTTCCTCCATGCTTCCCACTCCTCCTCCAGTTTAGCATGGGGCAAAGCAGAAAAGTCTCACCTGGCATTCAAGGCCCTCTCCATCTTCTAATGTGTCTCTTTAGTTAACTCTCTGATCCTGTTTCTTCTTAGCCTTGCAACTGCAGCACTACATTCCACCAACCATGTAGTATGTTTACAAAGATCTGCCCTGGTAAGGCTAGTCCATCCATCAGAAGTGGCCTTCACTTTCTCCTCGCCTGTCAAATCCCCCATTGCACATAGTGAAATGGGAGACAGTGACTTGGAGGAGGAGCCACTGGGTTGGAGTCAGTTAATCCTTTGGATTCATGAAACAGCTTTCACATTCACTATGTGATATGGCTGAGGAGACATGGTTATATGTTCAAATATCAGGTCCCAAGACTTGGAACACTTTCAGGGCAGGCCTGGTGAACTGTTTGTGTCTGTATCCTAGCAACCAGCACAGGGTTCTGGCCCAGAGCAAGTACTCACTGGGGTGATGATGGAGGAATGGACACTTAGATGGATGCTTGGATAAAGTGGAGAGTGACGATATAATGAGATGGATGGATGGATGGATGGATGGAATGATGAATTAGAAAATAAATAAATTAAAGGAAGGATGGGAGAGAAAGAAATGAGCAGATTACTCATTCAAACCCTGGGAGACACACGTCCTCTCTGCTCTCAAATCTCTTTGCCCTCAGCCAAGAACTCCAGGAGCCTCCCCTGCTTGTGGCCCTCACAACTTTTTGTTGCAGGTCAATAAAGATCTGGGAGGCCCCTCTGGGCAAAGGACCAAAACTGACTCAGCTGGAGTAGAGAAAGGACCCCCACCTAGAGCTCTGAGCTTACATCCTGGAACCCATGGCTGCACTCAACGAAGAGGGGGCCCTCCCCATCTCTAGAGAGGAGCCAAGTGGGGAGAAGTCCATAGCTCCATCTTTCCATTAGCTAAGAAACTCATCCAAGCCTGGCCTCTCCCAGCTCCCAAATTCCAATGCACAGGATAATCAGAGCCTGGGCCTGAGCCCAATGTTGCTTCAACTCCAAAACCAAAACCACACTGGCTTGAGTATAAGAGGTCTGGAGAGTCAGCATCCAGGAGAGCAGGGGCCATGAAGAAACTTGACCAACCTCTGGAGATAGCTGCAGGCAGCTTGACTTCCACCCAGCAGTGGATCTGAGCAGGGACTGTGGGTAGGCAGCCCTCTCCCAGAGCACCCAGGCACCTTCTGATACTGAGTTTGTGCTGGGTCCCACCACACCCTTGGCTCCCTTCAGCCCCCACTCAGCATCCCTCACATCTGCAGCAAGGCTCTGCCAAGCTAACAGCTGCGGCCCATGCTCCAAATCTCCCCAAACCCTGCACTTACCCACACCACCAAGGCTACATCCCTTCCGACCCCAGAGCAGGGCCCTCAGGAAAGAAAGGCTCATTAATCCTGGGGAATTGGCTTCTGAACCTCACTGAAGACAAGCTGGTGAGACTGAAGCTTAGAGGATTTCAGGTCTTTCAGGAAACCATGGCCTCCACGACCACCCAGCACAAAGTCCATCAACCACTGGTCTGCTTTCCAGCATCTAGGACATTCCCAAGAGCCAGGTGGCCTGGCTGTGGGCTAGAAGTAATATGGAAAAGGTAGATGGCTCCTCTGCTTTTCACCTGCTCAAGAAGACACCAGAAAAAGCTATTGTGATCAAGAAGTTGGAGTATTTTTGTTGTTGTTGTTGTTCTTTTCCAGTTTCTACAAATTGGAAAAGAGCAATGGGACTACCTGTATTACATCTTAGAAGTCGTTGCACTTGTGTGATTGAGTAGGTTCGGGAGTCTATGGAGGCCCATGTCTACCATTCCTAGATTCTTCCAAGAAGGAATAAGCCAAATCCTTGGCGACATTTGAATCACTAATGAATGGGCCTTATTGGGCCTGCTCATGGTTTTTAATCCATAAATTCTCAGGCTTCCCAATGGGATACACAGCCTTCAGTGAGACATACCTACTCCACCACTATCGCTGGAAACCCACCCTGCACCATGGTCAGGCAAGCATTTCCAGATTCTTTGTTTCTTATTCAATGAAGTGAATGAAATAAAGGCTCACACAGATTGCAAAAGTTGTAAGGGAATTTTATTCAAAAGCAATGCAATAGTACAAATCAGAACAAAATTTGTCAAGACTCAAGGGCTCCAATATTTGGGGTATCTTTTAACGGGGTTCAAGAAAAGGTGTATGGTTGCTAAGGTGCAGAACACTGATGGTTCTCTGTTTTGATTGACAGACTTGAATTAGGATTACATAATTACACAAACTATGCTCATAGCACATATCCCTTCCTGTAATGCATCTGATTTTAATCATATGCCTGTCCAATTATACATAGGCATAAGATGGTAAATAGAGGATTCTCCCTAAGAGTTCACTCAGAAGACACAGTATGCCTTATTCTGCAGACATCCAAAACCAGTCTAGGCTGGATGAGCCCGTTGCCAGTAGTTCCCAGACTTGTTCCAGTTTGTGTTTGAAACAGTATATTATCAAGAGGTTGCTAAAGGGGAGTAACTGCCTTCCACTTCTTAAAGTAGGTATGTTGTGCTGCTCACTACATTGTGCAGAAAGAGGTGTATGTTGCAGGCTGCTGAATTATTAGGAAAGGTGGTGTGTATACTTGATTAACCAAATCAAGTAAAGTCTCAGCTTCTGAAGTTAGTCTCTGTGATTTCCTGCCTCTCCCCATACTTGGACCCTGAAATTAGTCAGCATGGGGGGAGGTTTTTCTACAGGAGCAACCAACAGCCTCCCCAATCTCAGTGGTTTAACAAAGCACAAATCCACATCTGGTTCATGGATCATATTAAATCACCTGCTTAGACCAAGCCCCATATTCTGATCCTTACCCATTCCTCTGACCGATAAGCCTAAGTAACAAGAGCCATGGTCCCATTGTGTAGTAGCTGAGACCTCCATGTCCCACAGGGATGTGCTTCTCCATGACAAGAAAAACCCTTGGGCCACTAAGGCTTTAAATAGGCCAACAGATGCCTGATCTCACTGTGTGGCCTTGGGTGTTTCTTAGCCTGTCTGAGACCCATCATGACACATGGGAAAGAGATGATGGGGGTTCTCCAAGATGCTTGGTATCACTGGGTCAGTGCTATCTGAGGGAATCAGCACAAGTCAGTAAAGAATGACTAGGCAAGAAGTAGTAGGCAGTGCAGGGGACCCCCAAAGGCTTGCAAGAATCAACCTCTCCAAAAGGGATTGAAAAGCATGTCTCTCCCAGGTGCCAGGCATCCCTGTGAACCCAATGGTAGTATCCACACACCCCACTGGAGGCACATGGATCAATGCCCATTCCACCAGTATGGTGCTTTGGCTCCCAGAGAATGGAACCATATTCAGGTGGATATGGATTTACCCCCAGGGTCTCCAACTCCATAAGTACTCCAACTTGTCCAGGGACAAGCCTGAGAGATGATTTAATTCCTCCAAGGAAGGTACCTTGACTCTTGGAGCAGGCCATGCCCAATCTCCAAGACTGACCCAGGCCTGGGGCTCCAAAAAATGCTCCCCCTAGTGATCCACCAGAGGCAGGGTTGGCAAGTTGGAGCTTCTCCAGTTTCTCCTCTCCCAGAAATCCCCACTGTTGGGTCAGCTGCATCCTCAGCAGGCCTCTAGAATGTTTGCATGCCACCAGTCACAGAGTGCTCACTGCCTCTGAATGCATTCTGCCCATGTTCCTTGAAAGCAGCATAACCAGGCATGTGGAGGGATCACACTGAATGGTTGAAAAGGCTGGGGTAGCCTCCAGAGCCCCACACCACTCAGCTCTAATCCCTCTGCCTCTGGATTTCCAAGCCCATCTGGACCATTACCTGTTGAGGACCTAGCATGTTCCCTCTGGTCTAGTTGGAGAATCACCTGATCCGATCATTAAGACCCTGATTTCCCAGGCATGGATGCTCAAAATCCCATACTGATATCCCCTAAGAAGTGTCATTTGGTCTGTGACTTTGCACCAGTTTCTCCCAGCCTCCAGACCTCAGCATTCACAACCATCCATATGTTGGAAGAGTCTTCATATTGGTTACTTTCCAGTTAGCTAAGTTCCCTGTCCTGCCATCTTCCAGACCTAAGGAAAGCAATGGAGAGGCCAGCAGGGCTCCTAGTGAAGGCAGAGATACAAGAGCAGACCCCAGGCTGGCCCCATGCCCATTTTGTCAATGTCTGCTTTGTCTGGAGCTCACAGCAAGCAGGTGAGTTCATTTTCCATTAAGGACAATTAGCTCTTCATTTGCATATGCTAAATGCGACATTTAAGAGAATGGTTCCTCCCTATCCAAACAGGATGAAAGTCCAATGATAGGCAGGCAACCTGCAGTTTGGGGCAGAGGTGTAATTGGCTCTTATTAAGGGAGATGTGGGAGATACAGGTTTTGAAATGCAAATGATTGTATCAGTCCTTCTATCAGGCCAGAATGGGGAATGAGAAGAGAAAGCTGGGTCTCTTTTCTGCTCCATGTCCACACAGGAACAGCCTCCTGACCCACAGCAAGTGAGTCAGACAAGCTGGATAGAAATGATTCAGAATCCTCCTGGGAGAACAGAGAGGGACCATCACCTTCTCAGCCACTTACTACTCCCTAAAGCAAGGTCTAGTAGCCTGTTCCACCCCAGACTAACACCCCCAAGTGCTTGACCATGACTTCTCTCATATGTCAGCCACAGCATTCATTCAGGAGGCCCTAAAGACCCCCACATAAAACATTTGCCATTCCCCTGCTAAATGTTCTCTCCCCACCCAACCATCCCATTCTTGTCTCATGCTAGAGTGTTCCATCTGCCTTAAGAGCCCAGACTGAAGTCATGGTAGCATCCTTACCCTCTGGACTGAGAATCAGAAGCAAAAGAAACTGCCTGATCTCTGTGTGTAAGCACCAACACAGGGCTAGCTCAACAGAGGGGCTCATAAGAGTATGTCACTTCACAGGAGAGTATAGGAGTAAGTGGATGAAGGAAAAGATAGAAGCAAAGAAGGATAGATGGATGGATGGATGGGTGGAGGGAGGGATGGATGGAGTATGGATGGGTACATAGATGGACACCTTTTTGTACTTTATGAGCCCTCCTTCTGCTTTTGTTTTAACATATAGCACCTCACATTTTACAGAAGATGGGAAAGTGAGGCTGCATGAGATAGATACCCCATCCCCTAATCCAGTGAGGGAACTGAGATACAGAACCTATATCATGCCTCAGGATGCCCCTCAAATTAGATGGCTGCAACTTAGCCTCAAAATCCTCCACTGTGATGGAAGTCTTCCACCTAGTCACTCCTCCCATGTAACTGCCACAGGTCCTAACCTGACCCTAATCACCTGGGCCTCTTCAGATCCAGCCATTGAGACCGAGTTTCACTATGCAGGTCCATGTCTCTCTGTCTCTGTCTCTGTGTGTGTGTGTGTGTGTGTCTGTGTGTCTGTGTATCTGTGTCTGTCTCTGTTTCTCTCTCATAGATCACTGACTCCCAGCTTACTAGTCCAGAAGGTAAGAAAGTAAGCTTAGAGCTTTCCCCCAGTCTGGCTTTTCAGGTTGCCAACTACAGACCTATAGATTTCACCATGTCCCTTCCAAGGACACCATTCCCGGGCCCAGACACCTAGAATTGGCCTTTATTTTGAAGATCCTGAGGCAGGAGCAGAAAGGCAGGATAGGTAGGGGGACAGAGACAGAGAGAGAAAAGGAATACTGAACCTACATGTTGAGAGGAAGACAGTGAGCTATCTGAGCAGCCAAGAGAACCATGGAGGTCTGATGCTGACCTGTGACCTAACAGCCAGGAAATGACAGAGTGCTGCAGGAGTGAAGACTTAACTAGAGGCTCTCACACCTGACCACACACAGACTCACCTAGGAGCACTCACCCCTCCCAACATTTGGTCACACAGACCTTTTAAATCAGAATGCCTGGAGAAGGAAGCAGACATCTATATGTTTTAGGGTTCCTGGAAAATTCCACCATGATTTGAAGTTTGGCAGACTCTGGATTACAAGACAAAGTTGCAACTATGAGCCACCATACCCATTGTATAGGCTAAAGAAGTAAGAGTCCTGGGATATTTCCATATTCTGAGACATCAGGGTCCAAATAGGGTTACCAACCAGGCTCTATCCTCAAGGCAAGGTTCTTCCTTTATAACTCATAAAATCCAAATAGGCCCTGGCTCCAGCCCAGGAACCTCTCCCATCTGACTTCATTCTGTGGCATGCAAGGGTCTGTTCCTGGATTGTGGGACCCAGACATGGCCTCTTTATCTGTGTCTCTCCTGACATCACTCTAAAGGTGCTGGCTTAAAGGGAGATTCCTGGGGATTTGGGCTTCTTCCTCCAGTTCTACGCTAGAAACACAGGTCTACATGAAGACCATTGTACAAGAAATCAGAGGGGGATAATGACAGTTCCCTGTCCCCAGTCCCCAGCCCAGCTATTCTAAGGAACTGTGACCAGCCAAGTTTTAAGCATGGAACAGTTTACTCCCTCACAGCCATCCAGGGTAGGGCTGGAATCCCAGTTTGGCTGCATCCACATGCTGGGTAACCTTGAGGAAGTTGCTTAACCCCTTTAGGCTGGACCTAATGATGATAAATATCTCCATTGCTAAGAGATTATAAAGTTGGGGTTCAATAAAGCCCATGAGGACTGTGGGATGTTGGACATGTTATTTTACTTCTATTGCCTCAGCCAACCTGTCTTTAAAATGGGAATAATTACACTAAAGCAAGGATTAAATTCAACAAAATGAGCCAATCCACACAAAGTTCTTAGAACAATATCCAGCCTATCTCCAGGGCCAGGTGAGATCCTGAGCATGGGGCTGGCACAGAGAGGCTCATGTAGAAATGGCTGCCTACTTCCTGTCTTCCAGACACTTTGGGGATACAGCCAGGTGAAGTCCAGCACTTAGCTGCCTTCTTTCGATGGCTAGTGGCTGGCTCCAAGCCATTTCTGTAAAAAATTGGAAACAGTGCCTGATTTCTCTTCTCCCTTTTCAGGAAGACATCAAAAACGAGACATCAAAAAACAGAAGCTCTGACCTTGGGCAACCTTGGACGATTATATGCTCAAAAAGACAAAAGCTAGAAATTACTTCATAAGAGCTGGGCACACCATCACACCTGTCCCCAACAACCACTATACTGACTCTTCTACTGTCCATCTGAGCCTAAGCAGGCCCAGCCACTTCCTTTCCTAGCCCTGAATACCCTAGAAAGTGGAGAATTGTAGAGACTTGTCTTTGTTGTTTCTGACTTTGGGATTGGGGTTTTGTTGTTTTATTTGTTTGGGGGGTGGTTGACATAATACAAAAAGAAGCATTTCCACCAATGTCCGGGCAGCATGGGGGCTCAGCTCCCACGAAGACTCTGAGAGCCAAAACTCTGGTATTTTGCCACTAACCTGGGAGAAGTGGAATAGAGTAAATGTGAACATGAAACATCTGACCCTGCACCACCCAGCCTTTCACCAAGCCACACTTTTGAAAAGTCCTCTGGAAGTTCTACAGAAGTACCTATCTCTGAACAGGACAAGGAACAGGGAAAGTCATTGCCAAGCTATTTCATGTCAGAATAAACTCTAAGCTCTGTTCTTTTCTTTTTGTATTTTCAAGACAGGGTTTCTCTGTGTAACATCTCTGGCTGTCCTGGAACTCACTTTGTAGGCCGGGTTGGCCTCATCAAACTCACAGAGATCCACCTGCCTCTGCCTTCCAAGTGCTGGGATTAAAGGTGTGCACCAATGCCCTGCAACTCTAACTTCTAAAGCTAACACCAAAACAAGAAAATTAAAAGGAATGCCTTGGGTGCGGGGCATGAGAGCACACACACACACACACACACACACACACACACACACACACACACACCCTCTATAGCTGCCTGGAAAACACCTGAGCTCTGGGTGAAGCAAAGAGGACAAGAAATGTCTTTGGTGTAGGGCATAAACGCCAAAGACAGTAGAGCTGAGTGAAACATAGGTGGGGGGTGGCTACACCTATTGTCCCAGCAACTGGGAGGCTGAGTCAGAAGGATGAAGTCCACCCATCCAGCCTGGGAGATACATACACAGACATAGACACAGACACAGACACATAGACATATATACATAAACATATACATATATATGATATGAGAGAGAGAGACCCAGACCCAAAAACCCTGCAGAAGGTAGGGAGATGGTTCTGTGGGTAAACACTTGTCATGCAGGCATGAAGAACTGAGTTCTGATGTCAGAACCTATGCAAAACTAGGAGTACAAGTCCACAATCCTAGTACTCTCACAGCAAGATGGAAGACAGACAGAAGGGTCCACAGACACTTGAAGGCCTACTAGTGATTAACAAGGACTCCATCTCATAGCAGAAGGCAAGGACCAACATCTTAGTCTGTCCTTTGGCCTCCATATACACGCTGTGGTGCTTGGGCATCTGTATTCCTGTGCACACACAGATGAAAGAGAATTCAATCTAAGAAATGAAGCTAGCCACAGAATGGCCTGGGAAGGAGAAATGGGCAGAAGGCCTGCCCTACAAAGGCAGAGACATAGGAACCATTGAGTGAAGTCAGGGTGAGAAAGGAAGGCAGGGACATAACACGGAGGTGTAGTGGATAAAGAAGAAAGAGGGAGATGAGAGACCAAAGGTTGTTAGGCCAGCTCTCAAGACATATATGTCAGCCCAGGATGCAGTGATAGATGTCATTCTGTAAATATGTTTCTCTTATTGGTTAATGAATAAAGCACTGCTGGCAAATAGGAAGGCAATATAGGTGGGACTAGGAGACAAGGAGGATTCTGGGAGATGTAGGAGGAGATTCAAGATGTAGGGACTTGAGAAGACGGTCTGGACCCTCTCTCTGTTAAGATAAGACCATGTGGAAATACTTAGATTAATAGAAATGGGTTAATCTTTAAGAAAGAGCTAGCCAATAAGAAATGCTAGTAACAGGCCAACAGCTTTATATCTCATACAGAGTCTCTTTGTGTTATTTGCAGCTGTGGATCCAGGCTGGCGGGGAAAACTGCTCATAACAATGCAGAGCTTGGGGAAGGGTCCTGATCCAATTTCATTTTGCATCTTCTGGTAGCTACTTAGAGGAAAACACAGAGAACATCAGCAGAGATCCCTGAAGCCCCTGCAGGGATAGGGAATCATTTGCAGGACAGAAGAAGAGGGTGTGAACAGGGAGAGAGGGACAGTAGAGGTGAGGTGTGGAGAGAGTTGAGACCTAGGCAGAGGAGCAGGAATTACTCAATCGGTGATACGACATTCAGAGACTGGCCTGAGTGACAGCAAGAGGCAGGTAAACCACCTTCACCTGGATGAAGCACTTTCTAAGGGCCTAACAGCCATGAGAGACCAAGGCACAAGGAGAGAGAACCTGCTTCTACACCCTCCTGGAGGCTGGAAGTCTGGCTAATGCTCTCTTGGGAACTGGGTTTGTGACATCTTTTGCTCAAGAATGCCTATTACCTTCCCCAGAAAAGAAACTCAGCATTGTCCAGTGGCTTGGACTCTGGCTCCTATGTGGCCTTATTGCCTAAGGCCCGGGACTACACCCAGCACTCTGGCCTACCTGGCCACACCTGGAGTCTCCCAGAACCCAGAGCATGAACTCTCAACAAAGAGGTAAGACAGTATATTCAGTACATGGTCCTCCACTTAGTTCTTACTCCAGCTATCAAGGTTGCTATCTCAGAGAAAACTGATGGGATGGATAGATGGAAGGATGGATAGGTGGATGGATGGGTGGATGGATAGATGGATGGATGGATGGATGAGTAGGTGGATGGGTGGATGCAAGGCTTCCTCCCAGTCCTACTTAGCCTCCAACTCAGTTTCTTGTAACCCTGAATTACCATGTAAAGAGCCTTTCCCTGGACCTGGGTACATCAGACTTATTGAAGATATAGAAAATTTATACCATCCCCAGGCTCAGAAGTAGAGGTCAGGTGGCCATGAGGAGTTTCCTGCTCCCTCAGATCCATAATATTCCTTCCAGTCAGACTCTAGCCTTCAGACAGCATTAACTGGACAAAAACACCTGGGTACAGGAGCCTGGGTTGCGCAGTGTGCAAATTGAGAGCGTGAAGCCAGGAGGATGACATGACTTTCCTGCCTTCACATTGGCAGACGGGACAGCTGGGCTTCCCGACTTCCAGGCCCTGTGCATGTGCATGGAAAATTCAGGCAGGAAACTAAAGTGATCTTACTCATAGCAGTCAGGGAAAGGCATAAAAGGATATGGGGAGTGGGGGACTGCTTTGCTTGAGCAACCCTGCTGTTTCTCGGAAGCAGCCAATGCCAAGCAGGCAGATGGCCGGCAGGCCCTCTCAGAGCCTTGAGACCCAGATGCTCATCCCCAACAAAAAAGAAATTATTGCCAGCCAAAGCAACCAAAGCCCAGCTATAGTCAGGGGCCACACTGTCTTTCCTCCTAAAGCCTAGCTATCACTATAACTGGGAGGCCCACGGGACTGCAGAGATGCTGGAATCTGGAAGCTACAGTTCAGAGTGGCCACATTCAGGGGGCCACCCCAGAACAGGCATATCCTTCCAGGGAAAGCCTCCTCCAACTCCTGTTGCCTGTCTGTCAGGGAACCAAAGAAACTGTGTCCTCACTCTTGTAGCTAGGCTGTGAGCCTGAGTCAACTCTAGACCTCTGCATCTCCCATGGACTTCCTTGATCTCAGGAAAAGCACTAATGACTAACTAATAATAGACTCCAATATTCCTTAAGGGCCTGCTAGAGATGGCCAGGAGTTCTGAGAGCTTCATGGGTAAAAACCAAATCCTGTTACAACCATGTGAGTGAGGCAAGTCTGTTGGGATCCCTGCTTTAGAGATGGAGAACCAGAGAGGATGCAAAGAGCCTAAGTCATAAACTAGGAAATGGAGAGCCAGAACTCCCCAAACAGCCTGGCTCCGAAGCCCATGTTCGCAGAGTCACCCATCTGGCCAGAGCCACTATGAATCCCATGCTGTACTATGCCAGGGAGCAGAGACATGTCACACTGGTTTCAGGGTGACTTGTTAAGGAGTGAGTTGTCTATCACAGACACACATGTACTTGCCTTGGTGGACTTGTCTAGATCACCTCTGATGGAAGAGACAAGTGTCCCTAGAGCCAGGCCTTGAGGTTTGGGGTGGAACTGTGAGGACCTCAGAGAAGCATACCAACTGACACACATTCAATCACATACTTGTGAATATGTGTTCCCTTGCTCACATGCACATGTGTGAGCATGTGCATACATGTCCCTGAACACTAAGCTATTCTGGGGAACAAAGGACAAATACTAAGTCCCTACAAGCCTGGGAGCCCCCAGACCACAAGAAGTCTGCTCCCCCTTGACAAGTGCCTTGAGGAAAACATAAGACACTCCCTTCCTCCTTCTGAGCCTCACTTTCCCCACTGTCTGAAGAAGGGGTTGTTTGAGGTCATCTCCAAGGTCTTGGGCTCCTTGCCGCCTGGCCAGTCACCTGCAACTCTCTGTCCCCAGAGCTGGCAGGAGCAGTGACTCAGCAACTAGAGGCAGCACAGGAGCTGTCCACTGCCCCCTTCCCCCAAAACACACAAAGGGCATCCTGTTACCACAGCCTGCCAGCAGGCAGGGAGGGCTGGGAGGTGAGGGGCCAGGATGCCTGTGTCAGCAGGACTGGGGACAGGGCTCATGGGGAGGCTCTGCCAGGGCCATTGGCCAGCTGGCCACAAGATTCAAACAGTGGGCATGGCTTTGGGTGGGCAGACAGCTCTGAAGAGAAGTTTCGGCGAATGGCTGGCCCCAAGCTTCTGTATGGAACTCTGTCTGTTAAATTCCTTTTTTAATATCATTATTTTCCAGTTATATTCTGAATGAACCTTGTGATCCCAGCAGCAACTTCAGGCCTGAAATTCCCCAGCTGTATGGGCCGAAACCACAGCCCAGGCTCAGAGCTTACCAGTCCTCACTCTGTGGTCTTTGATGTGAGACTGAGGCCCAATCAGTTTTCTGGTCTGTAAAATGGGAGAGTTGAATGGAGGCAATACTTAAGTCACACTTCCCTGTGGAGAAAATGTCACCTCCTGGGGCCCCCAACACTGGTCAAGGCATCCTGGTGTCTTCTTTGTTGCTACTTTATCTGCCACTTTCTTGCTTTTGGACCCTAGACAAAGTGCTCATCCCTTCTGGCCTCAGTTTACCAGACTGTAAAATGGAGACGGCTGAAAGAAAGCAAAAACTGAATAGACGATTCTTACTGGACATTAATTAGACATCATATTCTGACACTGAGCAAAGAATCAGAAAGGAGACATTCAGGGAGTTCATGCAAGTAAAGAAGTCAGTGTGCAATACTGTTCCTATGAGCGTGTGCATGGACGTGCATGCATATGTCCACGCATACATGTGTGGACAGGTGACTGTGTCCCCATACTAGGGTGTTATGTAAGCAGAACAGGGTCCAGAACAAAGGCTCTTGTGCTCCTTAGGACCACTGGACTCTTATGGCTGATTTGTGATGTCCAGCTAACCACAGCCTTGCAAAACTATCATCTCCTTCCCACAAGCATAACCCCTGCCTTAGCTGGGAGACAGACAGCCATGATCTACTGGCAGGTGAGAAAACTCCTGGGGAAGATCCTAGAGTTCTTGGCATACGGGGCTTCCTTTTGGGCAGTGCCCAGGTGGGGCACAGGCCTGGGGCACAGATTACCTGGATCTTCTTCCCTGGTTGCATCAATGACTGAGTGTGGGAGGCCCTTCCCCGGAACGCAGACCCGCTCAGGAAGACCAGAGCTTCTTGACCACATAACATCTACCAGCATCCCAAGAGGAAGAGACTCAGTGGTCCTAAGGGCTGCATTTTATTGGGCCCCCCTGCACAGGAGACAGTTTAAATCCATCATCTATTTAGCAAATAGTCACTGAATGCCCTTGAAGTAACAGGCCCTGGGCCAAGTACAGGAATCCAGGAGAAGAAAAGAGGTAGAGTCCTGCCCTTGTAGAACTCACAGTCTGGTGAGGAAATGAGCTACAGAAGACAGAGAGGTTCCACAGTGGGGACACCTGCCTAGAACTGCTGAGGAGAGAAGGCTTCACTAAGGAGGTAACACTGGACAGGACCTGAAGGGTGAACAGGAGCTATGCAAGCAAAGAGAAGGGGAAAAATATTATAAGCAGACTGATATCTGTGGGAGCAGGCACACTGGCACCCACAGCTTTCACAGGGACGATCGATAGAGGGTGGGAACAGGTACTCAGCTCTACACTGGAAAATGAGATGCCTGAGTAACTGAGTCAGTCAGAAGACTGAGGCTCATCTAGCTGGGCAGTTTGCTCTGACCCTATACCGCACACTGCCATTTCCAATGAACCCCAAAGCTAAACAGCAAAGCCTGGAACAGTGTAGCAAAGAGGCTGAGTTTGTCTTGCAACATACATGTATGTAGGAAAAGGTGGTCCCCATGACAGCCAACCCTTTCTCTCAGCTTGACAGGTCCCCGTGTAGGCTCTTTCAAGACCTTCCCCAGAGCCACAAGGGGGAGGGAGGACAAGAGAGAGCCAGAGACCTCACTGGCAGATAGATGGAAGCTGCAGGAGTGGGGAATGGCAGCCAAGCAGCTTGGAGCAGAATGTGGCTATGACATTAGGGTTGGTAAGTTAGAAATTCCCCCAGGGTCTCCCAGGCCCAGCCCCAGAGCTGCCCAAGGCCCACCATGTCCCAAGAAAATTTCAACCAAATTCACAGGAGAAAGTAAAGAAATGTGGTCTTCCCTGGGTCAGTGTGACTCCACTACAGGCAAGGAGTAGTGCTGGACTTTGGCTGAAGTACTTCAGGCTCTCTCTGCCTTCAGGAAGCTAATGATGAAGCAGAGAGAACAGATAGACAAGATACAAACAGAAAACCTCGCAAAAGGAGAAGCCTTGTTGATTTGGTCCATCAGCATCCTTCCTTCAAGGACCGAGTCAGGATGGAGCACTGAATCAACAGACACTGTGATGACTGGTGGTAGATGGGAGTGTCTTCACTCAGCTTGTGATCTGCAAAGTTGCTCCAACCCCATCCCCACCCCAAAGCTGGAAACCTGGGCAGCAGAAGTCAGACAGCCAATTGGGATGTTGGGATAGGCAAGGGAGACAGGGATGGTCCTCCATCCTGCTGATTTTCTCTCTAGTCCAGAATCCCAGCGCTAGCCTATGCCCACAGCCCAAACCTCAGTGCAGGCTAGGCTGCAGATGTCTAGGCAATTCCTTTAGGAATCTGGCCCCATCAAGGAGGTCTACAGCCACCACTATGCTTTCCCAAAGGACCACAACTCTGTCAGATGCATTGCTGTTCTGAGAATAAGATACCCATCACCCACTTTAAGGACTGTTTTGAGAGGCTTCTGGGGCTACATGTTAAGCTCTGTGGGAAAATGTCATTATTGCTTAGTGTATTTTGTCCATTTTGGTTTGTGTATGTATGTACATGAGAACTTCTGGAATGGAGGGAACCAGATCCTCATGCATGGCAGACAAGCATTCTACCACTAAGCTATAGCCTCAGTCCATGATTGATTGTTAGTAATGTCTTCTGAGGGCATAATAGGGGAAGACTTTACCCTAACCAGGCAAATACCTTCAGGCATTTGGGAAGATGAAAACAAATGTTCCTGTCCCTTTCCCTGCTTTGTACTTTACCTTGGTTGGCCTCTGTGACAAGGTCAAAATTCTTACCTTTTGATTTGTGCTATAATTTAGACAAATTAACTGGGAAATTTGGGCCATGGAAAGCACTAGACTGAGTTTCCTCATTTGTATATAAATAGGACCAACAGGTCCTGGATGTTCTGAATTCTAGAGAAACAAAGTAATTCTCCAGACCATAAGCCATTAACACATAATGGGACTGCATGAAGAACTGAGTACCAATACATACAAGGTCTGAGCTGGAGACTAGAGGAAGCAAAAGCCAAAGGAGAACGGTGGGTGTCAGGCCAAGTGTGCCAAGTAGTGGGCTGGTATTGAAAGGTTTGAACTATTTAGAAGTAGCAAAGCATGGGAAGGAATACTAGAAGCAAGAATGGAGACCAGATCCCCTGACTTTTCATCTACTTTCATTGTTAAACTGGCCCAGGATCCTCTTTGCTTCCCAACAATATCCTTCCATAGGACTAGGATCTCTGAGACACTTCCCTGGCCATTCAAATTTAAGGAAGTCCCCACATACCCATAATTCTCCTCAGCATCTCACTGCAGTTCAGATTCCTTCTTGCACATTTTAGTTCTTTCTTTAGTCTGATCTTGGTCTATGAACCTCGTGAGGGTGGAGATGAGATCTGTTCACCCCTGTGTCCTCACCTCCTAACTCAAAGTACTGCTGTCTCAACAGTGCATTGGCTATGGCAGGCATGGGTCAAGTCCTCAAATACCTGACAATCAATGCAGATAAAGTAAATGAGTGAGGCATGCCCTGTTAAACCTCAAAGCAGTAGCACCACATGGCACATTCCTATTGTGTTCTGGACCAGCCTCACTGTGGCACCTTGACTGTGTTTATTTGACATATACATATGCATATACAAATACCAGGGGAAAAATCCTTTGTTTTCCAAGAAATATGCCCTTTTCCATTTTATAGAGTAAATTATCCTCTTATTATTTATTTATTGGGGGAATATGTGTATATGCACTTGAGTGTGAACACTTGTAAAGCCTAAGTTTGAACCTAGGATCTTGTGCACGCTAGTCAGGTGCTCTACCACTGAGCCATACCCCCACTTCTCTACCCTTTTTTATTTCCTTACTTTTGCTAGAATTATAAGTACTGAGAGCTATTTCTCTACTCCACATACAAACAAATGTGATGATCTACCCACTGCGGCCTCAAATGGCCCTATGGTCCTTTACTTGGGTCTCTGGCCCCCCAGAAACAGTGGCATCACCTGAAGCTTCAGGTTAATTTTCAGTGAGGCTCTGGGTGGGTGCAATGGGAGTTTCAACATGCCTCCAGGCAATCCTCCTGCCTGATCTAGTCTGAGAATCAGTCAGGAAAAAAACAGCAGAGACTGTCGAAAATTGAAGAGCATTCATCTTCCCTGAAGGGACCCTGTGGCTCAACTCCAATCTGCATTCCCTGAGTGGAAGGAAATGTGAGCCAACAGCAGGCGTGTCATCCCAGCCCTAGGAAAGCTGAGGTTGGAGTATCAGAGTTCAAGACTGGCCTGAGCTACATCTCAAGATCCTGCCTACACAAGAGAGAGGAGAACAAAGAAGGGGAAAACAGGGGGAAAAGAAACAAGTCAGTGCATCTAAATATGAAACACCACATTTCTACATGATATTTTTGTACCTAAGTATTGGCCATGTTTGGAGCTTGTTTTTAATCCAATGAAGACCAAAGAATCATGTATGTATGTATGTATGTATGTATGTATGTATGTATGTATGTATGTTAAAAGCAACCCAAGAAGAGACAGAATATGACTTGAGAAGGTACAGACTATTCTCCACAGGGAAAGTTCCACTGAGATGCTTCAAGTCCAGGCTATTGACAATGACCCTCACCTACAGTGCAGCCTCCTTCTGATTCCTCAATTTCCAGACAAAGTCTACAGGCCCCAGCTGCTTTCTGGGACAGAGGATAAACAAGATGGAAAAGGAAAAGTTCTGGGCCGGGATGATCACAGCCCAGATGAGGCCTGGGTTGGAAAGAAAAGTCTGTCCCTGAGCCAAGCTCCATGTTGCAGGCCACTGGCATTGTCTCTCTAACACTGGCAGTCAATCCACCTACAGAATCATGCATATTTTAAAGACAGGTTCAGAAAGGTTAAAGGACTTGCCCTAGACCATGGAGCTGGCACATGAAGTCAGGCTATGAACCTACTATTACCTGTGTTGATCTTCTGAATTGTCTACCAGATGCAGGATAGGAGACTCTCTGTGGAATGGCCAGGGTTCCCCTGGCACCTGCTTCCCTGGCCAGGACACCTTGAAGGCTACCAACAAATGCCAGAGTGCTGATTCCTGCCAAAAGGCACCAGTGATGGGACTGTGAGAGACAGGGATAACTGAAGAGGGAAGTGAGCCCATGCTTGGCTTCAGTTTCAGAGTCTCTCTACATGGAAGCTCTAATCCAAAGCTAAGGAGTTTCAAGAGCTGGGAACAGCCCTGGAAAGAGAGCAGGGCTCAAGACTGAAGGCTCTGGATCCAGCCAAGCACTTTAAGGCCTCCTCCCTAGCCTTGGTCTCAGTAAGTTCTTCCTTCAGGCCCAGTCATAGCACTGGCCCTACAGGGCTATGGATGGTTTCTAGACATGCTGGAAAAAATGACTTAGTCCTATCCCTGCTGATGACCCCATGTTGTCACAGCTCCCAAGAGATCTGTCCACCCACAGTGGCTTTCATAGGTTCCATCCCCACAGCTACAGTAGGAGCTGGGCCCTACTGGGCCCAGTCAGACCCTCAGGTATGAGGCAGCACCATCAACCTGCATGTGACCACAGCTGGCTGGACACTAAAGCCAGTCTGACCAGGCCCTAGAGGTATGCTGGGGCCTCAAGGCTTCACTGAATAGGGAGAGATGCCCCCCAAATGGTCCACAGGAATGTGTAAGAGACAAAATAGAAACATGCTTAACACAAGCAAGGAACAGAAATGAATTCAGAGTCAGGAAATGGTCACCCAGTCCACACACACACCACAGACCTCCACACAAATGCACATGTGTTATGTTTTCAAATGTTTACTTCCTTACTGTGTTCCAATGTCCACAACACACATTCTTCTGCACATACTGTGAAAACACACACACACACACACACACACACACACACACACACACACACACACACACACACACACACTCCGGAACATGAGTCCTACACTGGCACACCAAACCCAGGGGTGGACTGTCTGATTGCACAGCTTTTGTCAAATCTCAGGACACAGCATTATGCTGGCTTTCTCCAACATACAAGGGCACTATGTCCCACATGCTTAAAGCAAGATGTTTGTGATGTCTGGATAAGAAGACTAAGAATCAAGGTCCTGAGCACTTCACCCTGGACTGGGGGTGGAAGGGAAACAAATCCGGATTGTGTGATGCGCCCTGCGCAAGCGCAGACGCAGCCTGGCTGACTTCTGGGCCCCGCCAGGAGGTCGCCTAGCCGAGTTCCGCCAGGAAGTCAGCTCGGAGTGACAGCTCCCCCCCTACGCTGTTTGTTTATTCATGACTCATTCGCCTCCACAGACTGGCTCTTCTTTCTTTTAGTAGGAGGGAGGACAGGAGCGGTCGGGCGGGCGAGAGGGAGGGGACGGGAAGGGGAGCGGCCGGCTCCACAATAAACAATGAGGCAGCTGAGGCCCGGCCAGAGCTGCGGCCCAAGCGTCCTAGGCCGGCCTGCCAGAGGTTCTAGGTTCCCATCCCGCCGCCACCTCCCAGCGACCCGGCAGGAGCAGCCGCAGCCGTAATTGGACCCTCGTCGCCTCCTCTCTTCCCCGCCCCTAATCGGGGATCGCTTAAACACCGGGTACCTCTGCTACTCCGGCGGATCCCAACCTGTGATTTGGCTGCCGGGCTTCCCCCGGGCGGCTCGGCGACACCCTGTAAGCCAGGCCCTCCCCCCTCCCACCTAGAGCCCTGCGAGGGTCCCCGGGTCCCCACCGCGCAGCCTCCCTCGCCTGCTTCGGGATAACAGAAGGAAGCGAGGATTCTAGGCTTCAAGGGCCCCATTGTTCTGCCTCGAGGGGCACACTGAAAACGCCCCAGGATTCGCTTCCTGTGAAAAACAGCTGGGGGGGGCACGGGGGGAGGATGGAGATCCATGGTGGAAACTGCTTTACCCCTACCCTGAAAGCTGCCGAGATTAGAAAGGGAGAAGGAGCTTGTTTTGATTGTTGATAGCTCTTTTTTTTTTCTTCTTCTTCCTTTTTCTTCCTTTTTCCTCTCTTCCCTCGTTTGTGAACCCACCCTTCTGCGGGCTAAAGCTGAATCTTTTGGGCTATTGAGCAAGTTGGAACTATGGGACCAGTTTCTACATAAATAAGGCCAGTGAATGACAGATTCAAAGACTCAAAGCAGGGCCGATGAGGTGGACGTGCCCGAGGAAGCATTTCCCTAGCATGGCCCTCTGAGTCACATCTTGCACCAGCAGGAGAAAAACACATCACATCACTCCACAATATGTCACATGCCTCCAACAGAGGCATGGGCCTTCACTGTGAAAGACATAGCTCCTTCCTCCCAGGCTGGGTCAGCACAGTGAGAAGCAGCAGGGATAGGCAGAGATGGAGCTACTGGGCCCAAGGCCCTCTCTCTGCCCTTAAAATTGACCTTGGATAAAGATAATACTAACAGTGCACTGTGCTAGGTAGGTACCCAGACCTGTACAAATCCAGTCACTGAATCTTCACCACCACCGTATAAGACAACAACTTTTATACCGCATATCCACAAAAGGAAGCTGGACCTAAAGTCACACAGCTGGTGGGTACCGAGTTAGCCCAGCATGCTGCCTCTAGAATCTGTAATGTGACTACCAACACTTCCAAGCTCCAGACTAGACATCAGAACATGGGGATGATGACACCTACCTCATGGACTTGGAGGGTGGGTTGAGAGTGCTGTTGACCTGGGCTTACATGTCCCTAGCAAGTTGGGTATTTTGGTTTATTCCCCACCCCCCTCTGCCCCACACTTCCCACCCACCTGGAGCTTTTTTATGACACACCCCAAGCACATACACATACAGACATTCTCCCTGTCAGGGTAACCACGGAGCCCACTCCCTAGCCCTTATCCTCCTACCACCTGCTCAGATTAAGCCAGGTAAGATTTTTACTTCCTCTTCCTTTTATTTTTGCCCCAACCTCATTACCCTGTAACACTCTCATGATGCCTTCTTATCGTGATTGGCATTACACACCATCAAGAACACAAACTCCAAGAGTAAGAGATGCTATTTTGTTCACTAATGGATGAATGGATCCTTCACACAAAAGCCACGTTTGTGGCACAGAAATTCCCCAAATCTTGGATGGATGGATGGATGGATGGATGGATGGATGGATGGATGGATAGATGGATGGAAAGGGAAATTTTTGTCCTGTCTCCTAAAACCTGGCCATGTGTCTCACTCCTGTGCCTTCCTCTGGTCACATACCCCTCATAGCTCTCTGTCCCTCTAGGCTCGACCTACCATTATTTCCTTACCTCTCACTGGCTCTTCTAGAACCCTGCTTCCTTTGAGATTACACCTTCTGTCCTATGAGCCTCCCAACTGATTCCCATGCCTCTTTGACATCCTGGATGGGGTTCTAAACCATTATTCCATTAGTTCCACAGGATGGGGTTTCCCCATCCAGCCCAGCTACCTGACAATAGTGCTGTCACATTTCCACAAGGCGCTCCACATTCCCAATGCTCCATTGTCCCTGACCACAGCCTCAGCTCACTGTCCTTCATCCAAAGTATGGTGTCACCTGCTGGTATTTAGCATCCACATGGGTGACCTATCTGATACCTGGAATTTCTAGACCATAAGCTCCCATTTCCAGGGATCTTCCTTAATGTCTGTCTCTTGTCAATGGCCTACCTTGGACCAAGTTACCCCTTCACACTTGCTTCTCCCATTTCAACCCAACATTTCCCCCCTTTGGTCTCATTCTTCAGTTTAGTCATCTGAGAATCCCTCTCTCCTGCACTCCAGAATCCTCAGTATACCATCCTTTTCTTCATCTGGCCATGGTTTTTTCAAACTACATCAATAGCATCCCTCCTAGCCATAAGTCCAGGCTAGTCTGAACAGTAATTTGTATTTCTTCCAGGGAACCTTCTGTGACTCTACTGAGCCCCAAAGCCTCCCTCTCTCCCCACACTTAACACCGCCATCAAGCTTTCTAGCATGTTTCCATCCAAAGCAGACCCTCAAGGAATCCATCCACCAAATACCTGTGTAGTAATAGTTACCACTCCCTTTCATTCTTGTAGGCCTGTCCTTCTGGGACTGCTGAGATATATTACTCATTGTGTCTGGACCCTCACCCACCCCCCACCTCTCTGGTCATCCCTAAGCTGTTATGGAGCCTTCCTTTCCTCCCCTCTAAATGTCAAGGTTGAGGAGGATGATCTTGCTCTGCACTGCTGTCCTGTCTCTTCCAATGGTTATGGTTTCCAGTCCTGTCTTGCCCCACACCTCCCCTTGATATGCTCAGCTAGATCACCCTTTCTAACTCCCACACTCTGGCACTACAGCTGTCTCCTGGTATTCTTCCCACCACACAGCCTAAAACTTACCACAGATGAGATCAGCCTGGCTTGCTCCCTCCTTCCCCCACACCTCCTGCTGGACTCTGCCTAAAGAGGCTGGCCTGAACTCCCAACTCTCGTCCAGGGCATCCAGTAATTAGATCTTGTCACCTGACCTCTGCAGGGTTGATTAATTTTCCTTTCCAAGTCCAAAGTCAAGCCCCATCTTTATGGCCTGAGCTATTGCAACAATCTCCCCACCTCTTGCCATTGCTCACTGTGTCAGCTGCCTCAAGACTGTCTAAAACACAGACTCCAACGAGCATCTTGCCAGCTCTACAGCCTGCATTGTGAACTCAAACTACTAAGGTGTCTGGGAGCCCTCCAGTGTCCCCTACCCCAACTCCAATCCATGCAAAAAGTATGAATCACTTTATGTGGCTTCAGGCTCTGTTTCACAAGCTTGCAGCACTCTGCAACCTGCCCCATTTGCAGTCTGCTCAATTCTTTTTTGAGAATTGAGAATCTGGGTCTTTCTCCTGACTCTCTGCTCTGCCCAATGATGCTTTGCTCTGGGATCAAAATCCAAGGCTGAGGGACTTGCTGAAGAGGTCATTTTCTCCCTATGCCACAAGACTCTTTCTTGACATCTGTAACCTCTGCACCCAGCACCAATGCCCAGCTATCCTCTTCAGGTGCTGCCCCAAGGATAGGATAAGGGTAACTCCCTGATCCATCCAGAATACTGAAAACACAGAGTGACTTTCTTGGCCTGGCCACCCTTTTAGTGCCTGAGGGGTAAGGTTAGCAGCTACCAAAGTTTCTGGACAGACCTGATCCAGATCTTCCATCTGGAAGCTTCTGCTGTCATCAGCACCTTCATTGGCTCTCTACTTCTAACTGTATCCTTGACTCCCTGCAAGCCTCCCTAATACCATTTATTTTCTTACAGTGAATCAGCCTTGGGCTGCTACTAACCCTGGAGGGATTTGAGCTGGTTCTTCCAACTCTGGGCCTCAGTTTCCCCTTCATAAAATATGTACACAGAGGAGTCTTCAGGCCTTTGAAGTATGACATATAGAATTCCTGGGGGCTTTGGATGTGATTTTGCCCTCCTCTTCAGGATCCCTGAAGAACCAGCCTCCCTTCGTCGATCTCTGTATGTCTTGTACTTCATCTTGGTTCCCAGATAACTCTGGTTGTCAAACATAAAAGCAGAGCAGTGGACCGGGGATAGATATGTACAAAGCCCTGGGTTTGATCCCTGGCACAAAATAAATGGGGCAATAGTAGTACACATCCTAGCACTCAGGATATAGAGGCAGGTGGATCACAATTCCAAGATCATATCTGGCTACATATCAAGTTTGAGCTAGCCTGAGCAACATGAGAAACAGTTTTTTAGAAGAAATAGTCAAACAAGCAGCTAGCTTGCAGGAGTTGGGGGGGGAGAACTGATTTTGTGGTGGTCAGTAGTATAGAATCTAATCCAGTAAGATCACAGGGAGCCATGGCTTGGCCCTTCTGAGCTGGTTTGACCCAGCAATACAGGTCAATCCTTGCTGTGGTGGTATTTACTATCTCACACCAGGATCACAGCTACAGGCAGGAACTCAGTCTAGGCATGCTCAGATCATCTTTGAGACTTGGTGGAAGATATGAGATGCTTAGTCAGCACTGGGACGCAAGACCAACATCAGAGAGGGACAGGTGGGATGTGGTACCCACAGGCACCTCGGCTGTGCCTTGAGTGGGGGGACTCAAGACATTTGGGCAGTGCTCCATAAAAGAGGTAGGATTTCAAGAGAGGGCAGAAGAGCAGAGCCAAGGCACAATTGTGACCCTGACACTCCTAATAAAAGCCTTCTTTGGCTCCTGACTGTCAAGTGGACAAAATCCAGACCCCTCAGGGTGGCATGCAAAGTTCTTCCCACACTGACCCAACAGTGACTTCTCCCTCCAGCAGCCATGGACTCCTGGCCCCGTCCCACCCTCCCTCACATCCCAGCCTAGAAGACCAGACATGCTAAGTGCTTTCTATCCCCAGTGACTTTGCACATGCTGCACCCTTCCTGCCCCTCCCCCTGCCTAGTCTTTATCTCATCTCTATAGAATGTTCCTTCTTGTTCTTTCAAGGCAACCTCCAAAATCCCATTCTGTACAAAAGCTACTCCAACCCCCTGAAGCTGGTTTGAACAATTTGTCCTGCTGTTCTCCATAGCAATGATTTATATTCCAGACAAACAGGGCTGTGTTCTAACCAATACAAAAAGAAGTAGGGGATGTGCCTATGCTGCAAACTGCTGCACCACACATAGTGAGGACTCTGAGTCTCAGAAACTTGAGGTGACTTGTCTATGGCCACTTGGTCACTCAACCAACCACCCTGACTAGGCTGTAGACTCCAAGGCTTATATTCTCTCATCTTCCCACCATATTTCTATATTTGCCTAGGTCCGCAGATAGACCCTTCAGTCCTTGAGAGCAAGGCCTCTCCTACCCACAAAGTCACAAGGAGCCCAACTCACACAGTATGTGTGATGATCATCTGGGAAAAGGGGTGGAGCCTGAGCAGCCTCAAGTGAGGCAGCAGAAAAATGGTCCAGCAACCAGAGCAGTGGGAGGGAGCAAGGGCAGTGTGGAGGACAAGGCCAGCCCGGCTGCTACCTAGACGATGGACAGTCATCAGAGGATGTAAAATCAGAGCTACACTGAAGCCCCAGAGAAGAACCATCCTGTGTAGGGACTTCTCAGCTCAGGTCTGAACCTAAGGCTTCCCATATCCCAGACAATTGTGACATCTCCCCAAAGTAACAACCGTTACTAATAGCCGATTCTATATGTGCCCACTACTGGGTCCACTTCCTGGGAGAGAGGTTTGGCAGAAGCGTAACGTATAGATTAGCTCCTTCCTCTCTGCAGGACTAGGAAAGTCCCAGCTACCCAGGAGCTGGAGAACAAGACCAACAATACTGAGGGAAGAAGTGTGGATGCCCCTATGGGGGTGGGGGGGCACCTGCATGCTACCTTGGGCCAGCCTTCCCACTGAGCAGCTCCCCAGCCGAGAGCTCCCCAGACCAAGCCTTTGTGCCAGTATCTCAGGAGATAGCAAACATCTGGGTTGCCACAACAGGTCATAGCAATCTACAAGGACAGCCAATGGGACAGTGAGAAGAAGTCTCGGGGTCCAGTGTGGCATAGCCCAGGCCCAGCCACATTGGGAACTCACTATTGGCCACATTCTTCACATGCTATAGCCCAGAGCACCAGGGGCAGAGGGAACTTGCTCCTGCCTCTCCCTGTGACCAGTGCCATATTTAGATCAGGGTTCCATCAGGGGGCCCTGGGCATGGCTGCTACCAAGAGACCTGCTAAGAGAACATGCACCATGGACTCAGCATGCCAACCACAGGCCTCTTACCTCACCGTCCCCAGGTTAGAGTCTCCCTCTGCTCAAGCACTTTCACAGGTCAGGTCCCAGCAGGATTTAGAAGGACAGGATTAATACTGGTGTCCACCTAAATCTGAATTTCAGAGCATCAGTGACTCTCAGTTTAAGTGCATCCCACACAATCCCTGGAAGATACTTACACTGAAACATACTGTCCATCTGAAGCACAAGTCAATGTCCTGTATTTTTATTCACTAGATCTGGCATTCCTAAATGAGATGGCTCAGTCACACAACCCCACCAGTCCTCCCGACATGCACCAACAGTCTTCCACACTGTTCCTGTTACCTACCCTATGTAATAAGCTTCCATGACATTTAGTGTTTACAACCAGAAACTATTTCATGTTATCTCAGATTTTGTTCGCTTGGAATTCAGGCAAGGTTTGGCCGAGTGAATCTTCTGATCTGTATAGGGCAGATGGATGTTGCTCTGCTGATGCTACAGTAGTAGGTGGGCCGGTCTGAAACCTCTATGTTGGCATCACATGTGCCTGATGCCTGGAAGGCAGAATGAGCAAGGATTATCCCTCCATATGACCTCTGCAACTTGGTGGCCACGGGACACCTCAAGGCTCCTACATACAGCCCTAAGGGCCCTGGTCACTGTTTGCTTCCTTTCAATTCCACCTCTAAAATCCCAAATCTCACTTCTGCCATAGTCTGTTTGCCTTCAGATAAATTCTAGACTCAAACATTAGACTGTTCACCTTGATGAAGTAGCAATGACACACAGCCATTTTCAGTCTATGCACATGGCATCTCCCTACCCCTCCACATCTCGCTGGCCAGACTCCTGCGCCTGGATGATATTCTTCCTAGCCACCTTCTGACCACTCTCTCTGACTCTGCCTTCTGTTCTATCCTTTGTTTATCCACTTTTCCCACTAGTGTGTGCCCAGCCCTTAACACAGAGCCTGGTATACAGTAAGAGTTTAGGAAACAGCAAAATAAATACCTGAGAAAACATGAGCTGAACCATAACATCCACATTGCATAGCCTGGTCTACACAACTTTTGGCAGTGTGCCCCACTGCCCATCTTGGCATCTTGTATACAGCCTCGTGGTACTTTACAACATTCCTCAAATTATCTTCCTTCAATGACTTCTTGCCGGCTATTATTATGGTACAGGCTGTCTTTTTGCTTTACTGCCTCGTGAACTCCCATGTACCCTTCAAAGCTTAGCCAACTATAACCTCCTATTGGGAGCCTCCCCAGATTGTCCTGCCCTGGGTTCCATGTGACTGTTCAAATAATGTGCAAATTACAGTTTCTAGCTGGGTTTTAGCTCCTTGGATATAAGGCAAGGGCAAAGGGCTACAGCTTCTCAGTAGATCAAGCTCATTGGCAAACATTTATGGAAATCAATTAGAGACCTTTCTGTTTATGCCATATTTTGGCCTCACTTCTTATTGCAAAACTTCCTGACCCATCTTCCATTTCCCATGAATGCCTCCTGTGCACTCAGCCTGCACTCATCTGACCCTTACTGAATACTGGCAGGCACCAGATACACCTTCATTCATTCCACTAATAGCCCCATTGGGGAGGAAGGTCTGTACCCAGTGAAGGAGCTACTGCCCTGTTGCACAGGGTCCCAAGCTGAGGTGGACAATAAGCAAGCAAGCAAGCAAGAAAGCAGTGTTCGCACAGAGCCAGAAGAATAGGGCTTACTCCTTGCAGGGGCTGGGAGCACCTGCCAGGGAAAGCGAGTTAACTTGAACTCTGAAGGCAAGTGCCTCCTAATTTTATCCAATGGGTAAAGAAAATCCTGGGGTGGGGGACACTAGTTCAGGAGATGCATTAAATATCACAGTGGTTGAGCAGAGGGTGGGAGGGACAGAAAAAGAAAACCCCAGGCCAGTATTCCAGGTAGAACAAGACCTTGAGGTTTGATACAGAATCCTGGGTATTCCATTAATATTAGGCAATATTAACAGGACTCCACCTGGATTGCCTGGACTGTGCTCCAGGGACTTTGACTCTGTGACCAACAGCAGGTGGAAGGTCTGGCATATTCAAAGGCCCTGCACAAGATGGAGTAAGTTCAATGGATGGGAACATAGCCCCAATATCACATTCACAACTGTGATGGCTAATCTTGCTTGTCAACTTGACAAAATCTGCAGTCAACTAAAATCAAAGCTGTGGGCACTCCTGTAAGGAATTTTTGTTTGTTTGTTTTGTTTTGAAGACAGGGTTTCTTTGTGTAGCCCTGGCTGTCCTGGAACTAGCTCTGTAGACCAGGGTGGTCTCAAACTCACAGAGATCCGCCTGTCTTTGCCTCCCAAGTGCCAGGATTATGGGTTTATGGGCTTGAATGGGAGGCTCCAGGGAAAGCAGACAAGTGGAGAATCAGGCATGGAGGGACCACAGGAATGATGCCCTGGCCTGAGCCTGGTTATTCGAGGCCTGAGTAGACATGGCCGTATCCACAGAATCAGTGGATTCTTTAGTCCTCCTTCTCTCTCACCCTTCCTAGGAATAGAATCCAGACCTAGTCAGGCCTCCTACCTCAGTCTGGAGAGTCTTCAAGCACCTGGAATTCACTCCATCCCCACTGCAGAGCCCTTCTCTCTTGCCCCAAAGCTGTCAGGAAGGACTGCTCTTCTCACTCTGCTCCTGCCCATACCTCCTTTCTCAGTCACCAGCAGGGTGGGAAGAAGAGCTCTCTGTCTCCACTCTGTGCTCTGTTCTAAAACACCTCCCTGCTCTGGGGTAGGGTGGAAATCCTGGAGTAAGCTGGCCAAGCACAGCAGGCAGCTGAAGAGAATACCCCCTTAGGTCAACTGAGGACCCTCAGTTGACAAAGCCTTTCTGCTGAGTCCTGGCAGAGAGAATCTAGTAACCCCAATTGGTACAGCTGAGGAGAGTAAAGCTACAAAGGGAGGTTGGAAGGGACTCACACAGTGTGTCTGTGATCAGGTCATAATGTTTATACCCCAGTCCAACTCAGATAATCAAAGCATGGGTCTACCACAGCGCAAGCACTCAAGTCATCCTCCCTTCCTCTTTTCCTCCCTCCTTTTCTCCCTCTCTCTCCATTCCTCCCCTCCCTCCCTCCTTCCTCCTTCCTTTCCCATCAAGTTTGTTAACCACAGAGGGCAGATGTTCACTCTAATGTTTCTGAGTTCCAAAAAACAAATCACCCAGAAAGCAAAACAAATATGACATGATCAGCAGTGGATTTTTGCTTTGTTCACAAGTTAAGTCAAGAACTGGCTAGAATAGAAGGCCAGTGTCTACTAGACCAGCCCCAGATGAAGCTGTTCAGTCAGATGTGGGAGCCTCTTCCAGGACAGCACACACAGGCTGGGGCTGGATTCCTCTCCACAAACCTCTCTGCATGGCCCCTTGGAATTCTATATAGCATGGCACCTGAAATTCACTCCTGGTGCAGGGACCCACAACCAGGACACAGAACTGATAACTCCTAAAAGTCAGGGCCTAGAAATCCACACTGCATTGTCTGCTGTATTTTATTGGGCAAGAACTTCCAGAAGCCAACTATCTTGGGGTGTCTATTGCTGTCAAGAGACACCTTAACCATGGCAGCTCTTATAAAGGAAAACATTTAATTGGGGTGGGGGATTCAGTTTCAGAGGTTTAGTTCATTATCTTCATGGCAGGACATGAAGGTGTGTCAGCATACAGGCAGACATGGTGCTGGAGAAGGAACCGAGAGCTCTACATCTTGATCTATAGGTAACAGGAAGTGAACTGTGTCAGTGGGCATAGCTTGAGCATAGGAGACCTCAAAGCCCACCTTCACAGTGACACACTTCCTCCAACAAGACTGCACCTAATCCAACAAAGCCACACTTCCTAATAGTGCCACTCCCTATGAGATTATGGGAGCCAATTACATTCAAACTACTACCACACCAACTTAAGAGTAGATTTCCCCCTTTCCTTGTTGTATGTAAGGGGGCTCAGTACAGAATCCATCAAAACGACTATCAATGATTAGGGGGAGGTTTTTATTGTGGGTAGGAGAGAGATTGAACATCTAGAGGCATCTGGACAAGTTCAGAGCAGAGAGAAAAAGAATCAGACTGGACATGGCCAGAGCTAGGGAAGCCCATGTAGAAAAGCCATGCAGTTCTAAAGAGGACAAATAGAGGGGGAGGGAAGCCCATGATCTGGAGCAGACTTGGGAGTTTAGGGTAGACGAGGAGGTAAAAAGGACCAGGATGTTAGTATGGAGGCTCTGAGATGTATGGTGGAGACTTGTGAATCAGCACTATAGGAGCCTGGAGGCCAGCATAGACTTTGATATAAAGGTACAGGTAAATGTCAATGGAAAGTGATATGGCCCTTCTGCCAGAAGCAAGGAAAATAGTTTCTTTTGGCTGACAGGAACCATTCACAAGTTACTGAGGAATGCTGGATTTTATCAAACTACTAGAAATCCTTCTATAGTCCAGCTTGAATTGAGCCAAGACTTTCAGTTCTGGACATATGCACTAATATCAGTGAGAGGTGCATCAAGGCATTTAGTTTTAAGACCACCATAGAGGACCAGGATGTAAAAATCGCCAGGAGGTAGTGGCACACCTTTAATACCAGCACTCGGGAGGAAGAGGCAGGCGGACCTCCATGAGTAAACCAGCCTGATCTACAATAACTAGTTCCAATACAGCCTCCAAAGCCACAGAGACACACTGTCTTAAAAAAAAAAAAAAAGCAACAAAAAAAATCAATTATATCTCTATTAACTAGTAATGAGCAGCTGAAAAATTAAATTAGGAAAATAACCTATTCATGCCACAAAAAAGAATAAAATATTTAGAAACAAACTAACAAAAGAAATAATTACACTCAGAAAACATAAATAAAATATTAGTAAAAGGAATGAAAGGACACCCAAATAAATGGAAATCTAAGTAAGTGCTCACAAATTGGAAAACAATGAGATTAAGATGGCAATTTCTCACCCCCAAATTACCATTGAAATTCCTACCAAAACTGCATCAAAATCTCAACAGGCTTTTCTTACAAATGTTGCCAAGCTGATGCTACAGCTCATGCAGGGATGAGGCAGGGTGGACAGGATCATACTGTTGGACAACCAAGGGTCAGCACCATAGAGCTCTAGCAGGAGATGAATGCCCCCACACATGCTCGGTTGTCTTTCAACAGACTATCAAGTATATGTCACAACAAATAATGCCCCAACAGTTGAATAATTATTTGCCCCCTCCCAAATCAACTCAGACTTTTTTACTCCACATTATAATAAAAATAATTCAAAATGGATCCATGCTCTTGAAGTTAAAGCTAAAACTATTACAGTGCCTAGGGTGGGGGTAGGGA
Source organism: Phodopus roborovskii (assembly GCF_943737965.1). Taxonomy (NCBI): domain Eukaryota; kingdom Metazoa; phylum Chordata; class Mammalia; order Rodentia; family Cricetidae; genus Phodopus; species Phodopus roborovskii. Next base: position 1,047,317 of record NW_026125537.1, read on the forward strand.
AAGAAGAAGAGAATCTTCTTTTAGATTAAGTAATGATTTCTCAGTTGTGGCAAGAAAACACGATCTATAATTTTAAAAAATGGTGCTAGACTTCATCAAAGTGATAGACTTTCACACCATATCTAGGGAAGGTATATTAAGAAAATGAAAAGGGGCCTATGAGATGGCTAAGCCAGTACAGGTGCAAGTCTGATGAACTGAGTTTAGTCCCAGAACCCATATGGTGAAAAGAGAACAAAATCTCAAAAGCTGCCATCTGACCTCCAGGAACACACCCTGGCACACACTCCTCCCCTAGCCTGCAAAATAAATAAACATTTAAAAACAAAATGAAAAGACAACGAAAAATAGGAGAAAATTCTTACAAACAAATATAGATAATGAAGGAGTCACGTTGAGAATATATAAAGAACGTCTACAACTCCATAAAACAAATAACTCAGTAGTGTTAGCTCAGTGGTGGAACCCTTGCAAAGTATTCTAGGCGTCAGTACCCAACGTGAGAGAAGGAGAGAGGAAGGGAAGGAGAAATAAGCACATTACCCAGAAACACAAATGAGCCATCGGCTCATGAAAAACAGCTCACCGTCATTAGTCATGACAGAAACATGAATTAAAACCACAGAGTCACCCTATGGACCTCATAAAAAAAGGCTCTACAAAGAAAAGAAAAAAAAAAAAAAAGGACAGGAAGCAACAAGCTTTGGAGAGAAGATAGAGAAAGAAACCAAGACCTTCAGCCAACCACAAACAGTGAGCTTGTAAACACTGCAGTCCTACCTTGGTTTGTTTTGTGAGATCTCACTATATAACTGGAACTGCCTGTGAACCCTAGACCCTTCTGCCTCAATGAATGCTAAGATTCCAGTCTGTGCTGCCGTAATCAGGCTGCTACAGCCATTTTGGAGAATAGCGCGCCAATTCCTTAAAATGTTAGAGTCCACTGACCACACAACCCCAGGGTATGGGTCCAGGAGAAATGGAAATGTGAGACCACCTGAGAAAAAAATGATCCATAAATGTTTGAAATAGGAGTATTTAAAGCTGTCATACCTTGGAAGCAATCCAAACGTTTGTGAGCTAGAGACAGAAAATATGGCATAGTCCCTCACTAGAATACTACTTATCAATGAAAAGGAAGTGTTGATAGACAAATAGATTAACCTGGACTAAAAAAGTCAGACATAAAAGTTTAGCATCCAGGGGGCTGAGATGGCGACTTGGTGAGGGTACTTTCTACACAAGCATGAGGGCCTGAATTTAGATCCCCAGAACACACACACACACACACACACACACACACACACACACACACACACACACAGCCTAGCTGTGTGCACCTGTAACCCCAGTGCTGGGGGTGGCCATACAGCCCAGCAGAGAAACAGCAAGCTCCAGGTTCAGTGAGAAAACCCACCTCACCTCTCTGGTCTCCACATGCATGCACACACATGAATATCAACTGAAACACACATGTACACACCCATACACATAAACATGTATGCACAAAAAAACCCATCTTATATTTCTTTAAGTACATTAATGATTTTGTGTTGGGCTGCAAGTTCTCTTGGAATACACTGACCTAAGGCAGTGGTTCTCAACTTTCCCAATGCTGGGTCCTTTAATACATTTCCTCATGTTGTGGTGACCCTGACAAAATTATTTTCATTGCTACTTACTGTCATGAATCAGAATGTAAATATTTTTGGAGTTGATATCTTTAGGTTGAGAACCTCTGGCCTAATCGCTGAGGGCAGGATGCACCTGGCAGCATCAGCTCCACCTGGTACATACTGGAGGACTGTCTACACCCACCCCAGGGACACTAAACAGAAACCAACAAAGGACCCACATCCATTGTAACAGCTCTCCGGGGTGATTCGGATGGCCTTCAACATTAGAGTCCCAGCAGTGAGGGTTCACCCCAATCTGAGTTAGGAAAACATACCCAACAGGAGCACGGCCTGAGGTCCACCATTCATTCTATGTGCTCCCCACACAGCTGCCGGCCTTAAAACCACCAGTGGGGGTGTTTCTGAGGCCATTTCCATTCCCCTATAGCAAACTCTTCACCCTGAATGTGGGAAACATTGTGTCAAAGCATGGAGACAGCCTGGCTGCCTTGCATTGGTCCCCTCACCTGTCAGGTTCTGCTCTACCCCACCCAGGGACAGTCTGCCAAGGCAGTAGGTTAAGTGAGAGCTGGATATTGTCTCCATCCTTCCTTGGCAGACAGAGCTTTGATACTGGAGCTTGACAACTTCTAAGACCTTTGTCTCCCAGGCACAGCCAGTGGCCATAATTGATATGGATGTCAGGGCTGCTGTCCTTGCCCAAGCTGGCAATTAGCACTTGTGTTGGTGGCTGCCAGGGATTCCTGATGCTCCAGAGCAAAGACTTACCAAGTTCGCAGCCATGTGTCTCATTATATCAGGGATATGGGCTCCCTGCTCCCTCCCTGCTCTGATCTCTATGGAGCAGGGAGGACAGCTGAGCACCTTGTCATTTCCGCCCTTTGTTCAAAAGTAGACAGAGGCTGATGATGACAACCTATCCATCTCCATCTCCTGTCCCTGGGTTCTACACAGAGTGACCAGTGAGAAGGGCTGTGGCAGACAGATGTCTGGGAGAGTTGGGCCTGCCCAGGCTGTAAAGTAAGGTGGCCATTTTGTATGTGTGGCCTTTATGCTACAGTCCCTTGTCAAAACAGTGCACAGTGGACCAGATCCAAATCCTCTAAACTATGGGTCACATCCACTAGTGGCCCATGTAAATAATTCAGTGGACCAAGCAGCATTTTAAAAGACCAAGAACAGGGTCTGGACAGATAGTTCAGTGATTAAGGGCATTTACTGCTTTAGCAGAGGACAGAGATTCGGATCCTAGCACCCACGTGGTAGCTCATAACTATCTATCTGTAACTCCAGTTCCTGAGGAATCCAACACCTCTTCTTACCTCCAAAGTCTCCTGCATGCAAGACACACACACACACTAATAATAATAATAATTAATAAATAATAATTTTTGTTTCTTTTTAGAGAGAGGATTTCTCGGTGTAATAGTCCTGGCTGTCCAGGAACTCACTCTGTAGACCAGGCTGGCCTCCAACTCACAGAGATCCACCTGCCACTGCCACCCAAGGGCTGGGGTTAAAGGTGTGCCCCACTAATAAATAAAAATTTTAAAAATATACAAAAACCAACAACAGTACCCAGGAAGATGGCTCCATGGATAAAAGCTGGCTGGCCATGCAAGCATGAGGACCACAGTTTGGATCCTCCAAACTCACATAAAAACCAAGCAGATATTGTGGCCATATGTAATCCTACCACTCAGGAGGCAGATTGGGGGGGGTGTCTTCGGGGCAAGCTGACTATACCAGCTGAAGTCAGAGAAATTTACATTAAGTGAGAGACCCTGCCTCAATAAATAAAATGGGGACTAGTCAAGGGGGACACTTAATATTAACTTCAGTCCTCACATGTACATACACAGAAACATACATACATACAAGGCACACCAAACACACACCACATACACCACACACACAGACACCACACATATAACACACATACATACTACCCACACATACCACACACACCACATGCAATACACACACATACACCACACACAGACACCACATGCACACACACCATACACACCACACACCACAGACACCACACATACACCGCACACAGACATCACACACACAGACACACACACATATACCCCCCCACACACACATTTAAAAAAAGCTAAGGTGGAATGAACACTAGATTAGAACAGAATCACATCCTGTGTTACAGTCGAGTACAATCTCCTAAAGTTTTGCCCATTTATGCACACATCACACATACACAAGTATTGCATAACACAGTTTTTCTGGTTGTGTTTTTAAAGATGCCCCACTAGACGTTCTCCAAGCTACTAAGATTAGTCAGGAGACCAGCCTGCCAGAGCACAGCCCTACCCCACCCCAACCCGTCCTATTTATTATGCCATGCCTCCCTAGACAGTTTGTAGACATTTTGGAAGAATCTCTGCCAAGCCAAGTCAAATTTGACAGGGTTCAATAAAGGCTTTATATTTTTCTCTTCACTATTAAATCATACTTCCTTTTAAAAGCTTAAAGCTGCACAAATCACGACTAAAGCAGCTTGTTCCCAACGCTGGTAAGGTCAAGACTGGTTTCCACCCCCAAAGTGTGCCTGGCCCAACCCCTGCCCCGCCCCCTGCTGCCCCTGTGAGACTGAAGACAATTATCTGCCCTGAAAGCCAGCCCCTCTCCAGACAAAGGCACTTCCCCACTCACATTTATCAGTTTTATTCCCTTAATGATTCAAACTTGTGCTGCAATGTGCTGCTCAGAGTGGAGGGTTTCATAGATTTAACAGTTTTATTAATTTAGGAGGTTTCCACTGAGCACCAGAATGGCTCAGTATGACAAAGAAGGTATCATAAATGAATTGATTTGTCACGTATCAGAATGTGATCCAGCAGCGATTTCATTATTGGAGTTATTTTCCTCCAATTATCTGCAAACTTAAAATGCTAAAGAGCACCCCCCTCTGCCTCCACCCCCAGCAGCAGCCGGCCTGAATCATTTGAGCAGGAAATAAATGGAAATCAATGGCCCAAATTTGCTGCCACATGCAAAGGCTGTCCTGCCTCCCTCCTCCCCTCTGAGTAGCCACTTGGGGAAAACAAAGCCAGAGCCCAGAGGCCACAAAGGCCACCTGCAGCCTTGAGGCATGCTGTGTCCCTGGGACTGAGTTTTATCCCAGGGCCCTGGACCCAGACAACCAAAGAATGGCACCAGGCTGCAGCCTGCCTGGCAGCACTGGCCCTTGGCTCTTGGGCTTGGGTGGGGTGACTAGAATGAATGAACGCTGAGCAGGGAGCCTGGATCATCCCAGACACTCCAAAACTGTCATACCTTCCCAAGTGTGGTTCACCAGGCTGCCATGCTGTTAGCCACAGCCTGGGGCAGAGGTTCTCAACCTGTGGGCTACAACCCCTCTGTGGGTCGCACATCAAGTATTCATATTGCAATTCCTAACAGTAGCTAAGTTACAGCATTGGGGTAGCAATGGAGTAATTTTATGGTTGGAGGTCAGCACAACATGAGGAGCTGTATTAAGGGGCCACAGTGTTTGGAAGGTTGAAAACCACTAGTCAAGGGCTCTGCTCACCCAGCCCTCTTTTGTGGCCTCCATCACCCACACTTCTCATTATAGGTCCAGCAAGGCTGGTCCCTCCCTTGGGTCTCTGTTCCCTCCTTGTCCCAGGTTCCAACATAGCCTTCCCTATTCCTGTCCCCTGAGTCTCCTGTCCACCCTACTTAGCACCCCCTCTCATGCCTCAGTTTCCCCATTACCAAGAGGAACATGGGAACAAACTCTAGGCTCCTGCTTGTGTGCAATGTGCCAGAGTCCCTCCCTGCCACTGAATTTGGCATTGTGTCAAGTACACATGCAGGTCATGGAGAAAGGTGGCTACTGCTTGTCTTCAGGGAACCAGCCCCTCCTCATGCCCTCACAGAGATCAACATGGGACTCAAAGCCAAACATGACCTGAGGCCTAAACAAAAGGACTCAAGGTTGACTAGCAGCAGGGGGGAGGGGGATCACCAAGGCAGTACTCCCAAAATGGTAAAGACCCATGCTTATCATTAGCCACTCAGTCTCCAGGAAAAGGCAGCAAGAGTCATTGTGTGCTGGGACCTTTGCTAGGTGCTGGGACAGGCTTGGGCCCTTCTCATTTCTTCCTGATGAGACTTCTGCAAGTGAAAGGAGAAAGGTCCTGGGAGACAAAATGGGCTGTGCAAGGTCACACTGCCTAACCTAGCCCAGGTCTGTGTGTCTGTAGAACTGTTACAAAGATGTCCCCTTGTCCCTCCCCATTACACTGGCTTATGTCCCAGATAGTGACAACTAACATCTATCAGATAGAGAATTCAAAGCCTGCAGTCAAGGGGCCACAGCAGAGCCAGTCCCCAGGTGAGGGACAGGGTGTGTGTGGGGGGATTAAGGAGGGCATTCAGGAAGTGTACTTGGTGCTTCTCCCCCCCTCAAGGGGGGCTCTGCATCTAGGTTCCTCCAAGTTGCTTACACCCTCAGAGGGCAGAGAGAATGCTCACCCATTTGTTTGACAGCAAACTGTGTCTCAGCCTCACTGTGGCCTGGAAGAGCCAAGAGGAAACCAGAGTGGCAGGCAGTGACAGTGGGGACCAGATAAACATGTTCCTGAGACATCAATACCTAAGCCAAAAGCCATTGGAGGTCAAAGTAGCCTCCACATGGTCTCTCTGAACACCCTCCATTCAGTTTCAAGGGAGCCCTTGAGACAAAGTCCTGTCCTGTCCTGCCATGGCATTTGGGGTCACAAGCTCCAGTTCTCCGAAACACAGGAACTGAGATGCAGAGAATGTGGGTTTTTTTCTGGGGCCATAGGTAGAAGCTGAGACTCCCAGAACCCAGCCCAGAAATCAAGGGTGCTCAGCTCTGGAAGATTGGACACACTCAGCTCCCTCATACTACTCCTTCCCTTCACAGAAGCCCCTCCAAAGAACCAGGGGCCAGAACTCCATGAAGAACAGCATCCTGCTCACAGTCCCCCTGCTTCCCCCTCACACCCCCCCCAGCTTAGGGTAAAGCTCCTTGCACATAGAAACCCACATGAACATGCACACACAGATGCAAGACCAGTGAGTGTGCACCATGGAGCCCCTAGATGTTGCACTCTGGCCAGGCCCAGTATCCACCCTATCAGATATCTCCTCCCATCTTTCTCTCTGCTTGCCATCCCAGCTCTGGAAAGCCCAAGACCTCCAAGTTCATGGGCAGCACCTGAGAGATAATGGGCAGCCATGGAAATTCAGGAGGAAATGAACAGGTCCCAGATGAAGCAGGGTGGCTCCCTTCTGCCTCTAGAACGTCATCATCTTCCAGACTTCCAACAGCCAATAAAGGTGTTTAAATTCATGTGATACTAAAAATGGCCTCCAAATGGATTCAGGGCTATCTCTGACAAGGGCTGTGGGTCCCCATTAGCTAATCTCTGGGCACATAAAGTCTCATTTTTCCAGGATGGGCTAATGTTTCTAACAGCCCCTCTTCAGTAAGGACAAGAGACATACTGGAAGACACTAGAACTTGTCACTAGGCCACCACAGACAAACAACTGCCAACCAGTGGCTCAGGACAATGGCTTTGACCCACAGGCCCCAGGGGAACATGTACCTCCCTTGCTTGAGACTCAGAAGCAACCACTCTCTGTCTTGCACTGGGCCAGGGATGCCTGCTGTGTGCACAAGGGAAGTCTTTGAAGTCTCCTTTGACATATCATCCTCAGCTCTTCCTAAACCAAGGGTCATACAGGGTATTGAGGCAGACACAAAGAACAATGCCCACCCTCGGGCCTGCCAGCTGGGTCAAGGGCTGGGCAAAGCAGACAGGGACACAAGGCCTCCATAAGCTAAGGGAAGTGAGGGCGTACATATGTAACCTGGGTAGGGTTCCCAAGAGTTATAACTTACTTTTGTCAGGCAGAATCCAGGAAGGCTACTTGGAGGGGATGGTACTTACTTCATTATTCTTGTTCCATTATGTGTTTGCATAAACAAGAGAGGCACTCTTACTTTGAGGGCTGGGGTGGGGTCAAAGTGGATAGCACCTGGGCTTTACACAGGCTAGGCAAGTGCTCTACCATGGAGTTCCATCCCCAGCCCTAACAGAGGCTCTGTTTGGGGCTGTGAGCTCCTCTAGTGCTGATCCTGCAATTCCTCTTAAGATTCATCACTGCATGTCCCAGACAAAGGCCGCCCCTCTTCACCATTCCTCGATACACTGTCAAGTTCCGACTCTCATCAGCACAGACCAGATCTGAAAAATGTTGGGCCAGTCAGGGCCATTCGGGTGAACGTCTGTCTTCTCCCTGACCTCAGCCCTAAACTTCACATGATTCTACCTCCTCCTTCCCTCCTACAGGTCTCCACTGAAACCTCCTCTGTTAGGAAGGCCTCCCTGATGCAGCATTTCTACCATGACCCACTCAATGCTTAAACTGTATGCCCCTGTCAGAGACCTTTCCATGTGGAGTTTCCTAGTCTTGTTATTTATTTATTTACCTTCCTGCTACACCATGGGCTTCATGAAGGCTGAGGCCAAACGTGCCCCCACCACCCCTGCACTCCCTCCAGCACAGCCAACACACCACACACCTACAGTTCCATGATCTTATTTGACATTCCAAATGCCTTAAGAACAGAAGGTTATCACCAAGATGCCCATTACACAGACAAGAAGACTAAGGGTTGAAACAGGAGAAGTAATGCCCCATAATCAGTCTCAGCTGCAACTTGTAGCTAAAGGACTAGGCCCTTCATGCCATAGAGGTGGAATCTCAGTTTGACACACATGGCCCTAAGGGGAAGTTAGTTTACCACAAGAAAGATCCACCCTGTCTTCTGAATAACAGACCCAGCTGTTATTCAGGCACATCCTCTGCCTTTGCCGCTGAAGGGTTAGTCACCTAAGTTCAGAAAGATGGTTTGAAAAGAAAGAATAGAGACCCTTATCTGTCCTCTCCATGTGATCTCCCTGCCAGAGTCTCTGTGTGTCCACCGAGGAGGACACAAGTGCCTTCCCTGCCCTGCACCCTGCTATCATATTTCAGAGAGCCACCTCCTTCAAACTCTTGTGGCCTGGCTATTGGTGTTGACATCTCTCTGGACTGGTACATCTCCAAAGGCTATTATGGCCAGGAGGCTGCAAGCTCAGTGGACTCTTCCTCTTTGGGTATTCCTGGGGCCATTTATCTGGGCTCAACAAATCCAGTGGGGTGCGCCCCCTTCCTGTGTGGATGCTACCCACCCTCTGCCATACTGTAGTACTTCCCAGAATGCTGCACAAGACCGGAAGCAAGGCCCCACAGCTCTGCTTCCTCTCAGAAATCCCATAGGCATAGAGGACAGTGAGGGTGGGGCATCTCAGGAAGGGCCTTAGCAACTGTTGTCCTACAGTGCCTTTCCTGTGAGCATGTGGCTTTACTTTCAATTGTCTTTCAACCTGGTTGTCACTTCCTCCAGGAAGTCTTCTCTGATTACCACCACTGCCACCACCCCCGGGCTAATTCAAGGACAAACTCGGAGATTAGGAGTTGACCTGACAGGCCACGGAGAACCATAAGCAAGAAAAGAGGATTCTACTGTGCCTAGAAGGACCCTCTGGTTTATAAGGTGAAGAGCAGCTGTGCATAGGAGAAGCAATGAGAACCTGTGTCCTCTGTCCCTAGTAGACAAGAGGTGGTGGTGGCATATGCCAGACTGCTATTGGCAATAGTGGCCACCCCACAGAAGAATAACACAGCAGCAGACTCTCCGGGCACTGGATGTCACGAGTGTGAAGTCAGATCTTTGAGAGCAGCAACGGTAACCTTGTCACCAGAGCAGTAGTTCTCAACCTTCCCAATGCTACGCGACGCGACATTTTAATACAATTCCTCATGTTGTGGCGATCCCAATCAGAAAATTGTTTTGTTGCTACTTCATAACTGTAATCTTGCTACTGTTATGAATCATGATGTAAATATCTGATATGGAGAATATCTGATACATGGTCCCTTTGGGGTTGTGACCCATAGGCTGAGAATCACTGCACTGTGACTGACTCCACTGCTTCCACCCTGAGACTAACATGCCTTGCCTGCTCTCTCGGCTGGCTGCCTGTGATGGTGAAGAATGACATGCTTTCTCCAGTGGTGCAGTCTGACCCTTATCAGAGCAGAGTGATGGCTGAGCACTGATACTGCTTGATGGCTCAGCACTCTGCAACCAGAGACCAAAGTTCCTCTTGACAGCCCCCCATGCAGCTCAGCAGGCAAACAAGAGCCAAACAGAAGCAGAACACAGGGAAGCTGGCCAGCTTCCTGCCAAGGTGCTAGACAGACAGGTTGTAGAGGACAGAATGAGAGGGAGAAAATCTGGTGGCCTTGACCATAAAGAGCATTGATTCCTCAGGGACCCAGAGCAAACCACCAAGCTTGATGAAGCAGGCTTAGCTTCCTTAAGGGTAGATACCCTCAACACTTCTTCAGTTCAGGAAGGTTCAGTGGGCTGATAAACGCTGGGTGAGGAGGATGGTGACCAAGGACCTCTAGTAATTAGCAAAAGAGGGGACATCGAAGACAAAGAAAGCCTAAACCTAGAGGTGAGGAAGGGGGCTAAATAGGAGTGTGCCTTGGCTTCAAATTAAAGTAGAACTGTATATAAATCATGTTCCATCTACAAGACCAATTTCCCACCCATCAAACGGGTATGGCAAGCACTTACATTTACTGAGAGCTTGCCATGTGCTGGGCACCTAGGACCAACGTCATCTACATTAGTGAACAAACTTGAATCCAAGTATCCCACAAGAGAGCTGCTGTTATCCAACCAGCACCTTACAGCTATTTTTACGAGGACCCAGAAAATAGGATTCAAATAGAGGCAACCAGCTTGTACCAAGCCCTTGCCATTCCACTCTTTGCCTGTCCTCAGGCCACCACCATCCATACGCCATACCTATGGCTTCTCAGGATAGGCCACAGTCACTCATAAAGTAGGAATGAGTACACTCACCATGTGTTCTTGTAAACCTGTGCAGAGTGATGATTGCAAAGCTCTGTTGAGAGAGGAGAGAACAGAGGCTTAGCCACCTGTTTGTGCCACCATGCTTGCATATATGGTCAGGACAGCATGACAGGGAGCAGCCAGTGGTGACAGCAAGGTTGTTGCTGGCACACGAGTCTAGGAGGGTGACAGGAGCAGCCAGCTCCTCCCAGTGCTCAGGGCCCAGGCCAGCCCTAGCCTCATCTTGGCAGAAAGCCTGGTCCTTGTGTCTGGGTTCACGACAGCTTCCAGACACCTGGGACCACACCCCTTTAGTCATTACAACAGAATGTGAAGTCAGAAATATCTATCACTGACCCTCCTTCAAGGATGCTTGTCTACAATGTCACAACATGGTACACTGATGGTAATTAACCAATAGGGATGTTCATACTTCAAGCCATGCTGGTATGAGTCTGAGTGAGAGTCTGTCCCAAGGACTAAGGACAGTATCTCCTTCAAGAATGGAGATTGTGGCAGATCATGCCTGTCTTTGAAGCATAGAAACATCATCAGTAAAGGCCAGACTAGTGATGCAATCCCTTACCAGGGCTCCCAAGCCACCTTCCCAACAGAGCTGCTCCAAATGACTTCTAATGCCCACCATATTCACCTCTGAATGTCCTAAACCTCTCTCCAAAATGTCTATCAATCCTCATTCCCTACCCAACCTGTCCCTTCATGGAGTCTTTCTGACCCTTCTGGGGACAGAAAACAGCCATTGTTCAACCTCAAACTCTTATTGGTCTGTGGACATCTCAAGTGTACAGTGTCCCCTTGTCCAGCTGCCCCAAAGGACACTTCTTTACCGGTCTCCAGCCCTCCACAGCACCTTCTTTTAAGCCTCATGTGGGGCTAGGTAGGTGCACAGGTGTCCTCATGATAGCTGTGAGGGGGTGACAATGATCTGAGTTCCTTCTGTTAAGCTTTAAGAACCTGTGACCCACACAAAACCAAGGACAGTGCCAGCACACTTAAAGAATGGGGAAAGGTGTTTTCATAGGCTCTGAGGATATTTGGGGTAACAGAGGCAGGCCTTGAGCTAAGAAGGTATGATGTCACCTGGAGAAGATTAGGCAGGAACCCAGGGCAGGAATCTGTGGGCTAGCCCAATCACATCTCCCTAGGTGACTCCCACATACTTTGACTTCCTGGCTGTCAGTGCCCAGTAAAGCATAAATCCATTGAGACATGGTCAAGCCTTCAATGGGGCAGCCACGCCCAATGTCTACCCTGCAACTGAAGCTGGAAAGGACAGGGTTGATAAAGCCCTGAGGAAACCTACGAAGCCTCCTTCACACACAATGACACACACTGCCTACTCTGTAGACCATCCATCCACAGGCTGTGATTGCCTACGGCCTCTCAGCAAGGATGTAAAACCAAGCCTGGTGCTCTAGACCCCTGGCATTCTGACAAGTCCTCTACCCACCCAGGCCCAGGGCTCCCCAAACTAAGTAGTCTTCCATAACGGTAGCCAGTTTGATCTGTAAGTCTCATTCATAGGTAGTTATCTATTCCAAGAAGCCTACTGGCCCCTCTTAGGGCATTTTCTGCCATCATAGGAATCACTCAGACTCAGGAAGGAGGCTATCTTGTCTTGCCCTAGACTTCTGGGAGACTGCTTTGAGGAAATGAACAAGGCCAGATGTGCATGGATAGAATCAGGCCCTGGAGAACCTTGCCCTCCAACAGCCTGTCAGCCTCTACCAGGAGGAGAGTGTGTGGATAATTGTTAGTAAGTTTTTTGTTGACATAATGTCATAATCAATACCTGAGGTAAATCAGTTTACAAGGCAGAAAGGTTCCTTTTAACCCATAGTTTCAAAAGGTTCCAATCCATGATAACTTGGCCTTGTTTTATATATATATATATATATTTGGTGGTGTGTGATGGGGCAAACCTCTGATTTCATGGTACCTAGAAAGCAAAGAGAGAAGGAAATCCAGGATTTCCTCCTGTAGCTTCTTCAAAGACTAATGACCTAATTTCTTCCATGTACCACCCCTCCCAATACCTCTGTGAGCCAGTGGGGCCCAAACCTTCAACAGGGGCCTCTAGAGAACATCCCATAGTAGGAATGCTTCAGGAGCAGGAGAAACAGGTCAGGGACAGAAACACACAACAGAGTAAGAGATGGGTATGTCCTGTGTGCCAGGCACTATCCTTGGAGAACAATGTGGACTCACTCATTTTGTCCGCGGAATGAGGGTGTGACATCATTGGCAAGGAAGTGGTCATCCACAGAGATTGTCTAACATGGCCAAGGTCACAGGGTCAGTAAAGCAGTATTCAAAGCAGAACTTATTAGGTCTTCATGTCTCCATGGCACAGTTTGCATGGCTCAGGCCTCTTTACAGGTTTCCCAGGGCAGCCCAGCACGTTGCAGGGTTGGAAGGGACACCCAGCCTAGAAACCAGCTCTCGCCGCTAACTGAAGCCTGCCCGGTTGCAGGATCATTGCGCCTAAGGTAGCAAAGAACAGGTCTCTCTCCCTCTGGGGGAGGGCTTCCGAGGGCCCTGAACTGCTCTATCAACCACAGCCCAGTTAAATGTATTCACTGGGCCAGAGAGTTGCTCTGTCTGCTGCTACCTCTGGATTCTTTAGCCCCTGGGGCCTCCCCTGAAGTGCTGGCTGGCCCCTAGGCAGCATGCTCTCACTGTGCTGAGTGTTTGTCATCTCATGACACTAATATTATTTAAGGCCTGAAGTCTAATGTAAGGCTTCCTTTTAGCAAGACTGTCTCATTTAATAAAACTCGCTATCTCTGTCCCCAAGGTGATCACATTGGTAATAGTGCACTCCCTGAGCCTTGATTTGATCTGGGAATGGAATTATCACAGAGCCCAGCTTCACTGTCACAGATAGTCTGTTTGGGGTTTTTCCCTTGAAGTAAACAGAAAGGATCCCAGTGGAAGGAGTCATTCAGCAGGGACTATGGCAGCTGGCCTCCCCACTGGCCCTTCTGTCCTCAACAGTCACTCTTCAAGACTCAATTAATAAACATTTCCAAGTCTGTGCTCTGGGCTGCTGTTGGTGCAGGTGAGATACCTGATCTGCTTGCCACCTGCATCTCTGTTTTGCTTGCTTGCTTGTTTGTCATGTTTTTGTTCTTTGAGATAGGATCTCAAGTAGTCCAGGCTCAAACTCACTTTGTACTGAGGGTGGCCATGAATTTCTGATCCCCCTGCCTCCACCTCTCAAATGCCAACTCATAGGTATGTTCCATCACACTTGGTTTATGCAGTACTAGCACACCATGCATGTTAGGCATGAACTCTACTAGCTGAACTACATCCCCAACTCTCAATTACTGTGGATGAAAAGGAGATCAGAAGTCTAACAAAGCCAGTTCAAGTCCTGGCTCGGCCTCCTCTTACTGTGACCTGGAGGAGGTTACTTCACTTCTGTAGCCCAGGGTCACCTAAGACAATGGCCTTCATCACAAGGATGTTAAGAACAATGGATAAGCAAGTGAGGACTTTGTAACATGTCCATGACCCACAGAGAGGGACCCTCCCCAATTTTTGTGCATACTTAAAAAGAAGAAAGATTAATTAAATATTTGGCATGTGGTAAACATTTGGGAAATTGTTGCTATTATCACTACTATCACTCACTGCCATCATCACCATAGCCATGGGTATCAGAGCCAATGCCTTTGCCACCATCATCCCATCATCATCATAATAACCACTGTGATCACCCATTGCCATCATTATCACCATCATCATCACTCACCATCAACACTACCGCTACCACCATTCCCATTCTCACTACCATTATCACCAGTGCCATCATCAGCATCAGTAGCAGCACACTATTGTACATCAATAAATGAGTAGTGACGCCATTTAGAACTTTAAAGGTTACTCTGGTATACAGCGTAGATATCAGGCTTGAAACTCTCCTCTCACTTACTGTGTGGCCATGAGCTAGGCCTTAGTGTCTTCCCCTCTCTGTGCTGTCTATCCCTGTCTGCCCATCTGTGCTTAGCATTGTTGAACTTGGAAACCCAAGTAATTTATAAACACATGTGGTAGCACGTCACTCACCTCACTGCGCTGGCTCTCCCTGGGCTAGAGGACCCAGGAAAGATCTGGGGCCTACAGGACCTCAAGTTCCCAACTAATAAATGACACATACAAAGTTACATGTGACCAGAACATGGGGCCTAGCTCGGGCAGAGAGGGTATGTGAATATTTGAAGGCTCCCGGGGAACCAATCCATGGCTTACTAGGCTTTGCTGGGCTGATGGCTACAAATAGTGATCCATGAGCTGGAAAAGCACACAAGGCATGCAGCTGGGAGCAATGGGTTCGAATCCTTCATCCTCCGGGCATCAACTGACGGCACTTGGGAGCTAAAGCTGTAGCACGCTACAGTCTGTTCCACTAATCAGGCAAAGGCCTAGAGACTGAAATAAGAGATAGGAGAGTGGGTCATTTGCCCAACAGCAATGTCCAAATGCCATTTATTGAGGGGACGGGGTGGGGTTATATACTAACTCATAGCACAGTGGAAAACAGCAGGATAAAGACTGCAAGTTTTCAGGCTTAGCTCCTTCCCAGCAGATGTGTATTGGAAGAGTACCAATAATAACTGGGGGGGGGGGGGAGCAAGATGTTCCAGCCAACAGCTTCAGGTGCCTTGGGGGTCCATGCAGGGCCCTATATGAGGCCAGCTTTGCACTTACTTATATGACAGTCCTGTCAGAGGAATGTTCACTCAAGAGACCAACAAAAGAGTTAAAGTATTGACACCAGAAAGAGGTAGTGAGCTACTCTGGGGGCTCTCAGAAGTGAGAGCCACTACATCTCCACGGGCAAACATCAATGGGTAGGGATCATGTCTGAAGTCCCTGTGGGGTCAGTTGAGCCCACAACAGGATGGATATCACTGATGTGATGGGAAATGTCATTATGTATATATGTTTCTCATACTGGTTAATGAATAAAGCACTGTTGGCCAATAGGAAAGGAGATAGGAGGGACTAGGAGACAAGGAGGAAAGAGGAAATAGTGAGGAGGAGTCAAGATGGAGAGTCTGGAGAAAGAAGAATGCCGGCCAGCTCCCTGGTAAGAGAAGACCACGTGGAAATACTAGATTAACAGAAATGGGTTAATAATTAAGACAGAGCTAGCCGATAAGAAACTAGTACTGGGCCAATAGCATTGTATCAAATACAGAGTCTCTGTGAGTTAATCGGGGCTGGCGCAGCGGCGGGACAAGATGGGCGGCGGGAGGAAAAACCTTATTCCTTACATGATGACCATGGAATGCTGACTGAGCTGGGGTGTGGGTTGATGTCAGTGAATCTGGGAACAGGTGGCTGACTTAGTTGGTAATAGGCTTGCCATACAAACATGAAGTCCTGAGTTGGATCTCCAGCAACCACCTTAAATAAATAGTCATGGCAGCATGCTTCTGTAACCCAAACCCTGGCTCCAGGGAGACAAGTGGATCCCTCTGGCTCACTGGCCAACCAGTCTAGACAAATTGGTAAGCTCCAGATTCAGTGAGAGACCCTGTCTAAAAAACAAGGTGGCATGTGATTGAGGAAGATACCTGATGCCATCCTCTGACCTCCATACACACGGTCTACACACACACATACACACACACACACACAGATAAACACTGCAGCAGATCACATTTGTCAAATGTGTGTTTCATGTTTCTGGGCCCACACACTCTACTTTCAACGAGACTTTACCCCTTCTTGAATCTGGGTACATCTGTGATTGGCACAGAACAGAAGTGACAAAATTTAGTTCATAAAAGCAATGCATCTGCTAGAGGAGCCACTGTGCTGGAAGGAAGCCCAAGCAGCCACAGGGAGAGGTGACACTCAAGTGCTCACATGCTACCTTAACTGGGCCATAGAGTCCACATCATGGTCACATGGATGAAGTAGATAAGGTCATCCCAGCCAGAGTTTCTAGGGGCTATGGAACAGAGACAAACCACTTCTGTAGTGTGCCTGGCTTGGCTTCCGGAAGCACAATCCGGCTGCGGTGGTTACAGCCTTCAGGAGGCCGTTTTAGGCCACCACGTAGTGAATAATGCAGAAGTCATACCTCTAACAGGCCACACGGGCTACACCCAACCAGGAGCCAGGAGCTGAGTGAATCCACAGCTAGGGAGAAAAAAGCGCAGGGCATAGAAGAGGATGTGCATCTCATATGGGGAGTGTTCAGGGTGAGAACGGAGAAGCCAGGAATGACAGAGCTCCACAGAGTCTGCCTGAATCTTGAGGACCATTCTTAGGTGAGATGGAGGCTTCATCCCACCAGCCTATACACGTGTCCCAGTTGCCTAAATAGCCCATGACACATCCTGTCATCTACTCCGTTCTCACTGAGCCCAGTTTTGACACACCACCAGCTTTCTCTCTCTCTCTCTCTCCCCCCCCGTCTCTCTCTCTCATACACACACACACACACACACACACACATACCTTCTTGTCTAAAAACCCCAACTTGAGTTCAAGCTGCTTCCCCACAGAATAAACTTCTTGGCAGGGGGTGGGAATAGGAGGTAGAAGGTCTCTATAGCATGAACAAAAGGTGAGGGTTGGATTGTTGACTTAAGGAGAAACTGGCCCCCTTTTGCCCTTTTCCCATCAGGCACATGCTGGCCCCTGAGCTCCCCTTGATTTGGATTTTCTTAAAACCCTTCACATACCCAGTCTACTCTACCAAAGACCCTCCAAAGAACCCTCTACCATCATACTCCTTCTCCTTCCCTGAACCCCATCCAAAGATGGCCCTGTCTGAGTCAGCAAAGGTGTCTCCACTGGATCCCCTGTGCTCCTTCCTTGCACAGTAGTAAGTATTGTGCAGGAGTCACAATTCTGCAAGAAAGCTAAAACCAGCAATAGAAAGCTACCCTGTTGCCATGTACCCCCAGAATCACAACTAAGTACTTACTAAACTATGACCACTACCACAGGAGCAAGGCATGGCTTTCTATTGTTCCTAATAAAACAATAAGCACACTTGGTCTCTCGGCCACTGTTACTCAATTCATTATATTTTCTCATCAGGAACCCCACATCATATGGGAGAGCTCAGGCTCATGAAGGAGATGACCTGCCCAAAGGCATCCAAGTGATGAGTTGCAGAGCCAGGGCAAAACCAGAGTTACCCCCTTATGTGATGCCTTAGGGCCTCTCCCACTCCAATGCTACATACTGGGCCTCTAAGCAAGGAACAGGAGCCAAATAAATATTTAGAGAAAGGCACAAGACCAAAGCTGATCCTCATGGTGACAGCAAGCAGAAACCAACCCTCTGCAGAAATTTCCAATTCAAACACCACCTGCGAATCCTGATAGAGTGAGGCAGTAAGGCTTTTTTTTTTTTTTTTTTTTTTTTTTTTTTTTTTTTTTTGGTGGGGTTTGTGCTTTTGACAATGAGAGGTAGCACAAAGAGGTACCCAGGGAGTCCCCTGGGAATCACTTCTGCGCCTTGCTATCAGATGTGAGACTAAATGAATAAATAAATAAATAGCTAGATTAAAAAAAATAAAAACATTTTACAGCAAACCAATTGTGCTTATCACAAAGGGAGGGACAAGAACTCAGATCCCATTATTTAACAGGTGACAGAACTCACACTGTCAGAGTCAAGGGACATGTCTGAGGTCACTCAAACAGGGATGGACACCAGCTGCTGCCTTGATTTCCCAGGCTAGGGATGGGGCTTTTGCATGTCCTATAACCTTCAAGTCCAAAGTGACCTGCTCTCATGGGCTTTGTAGAAAAAACAGAGAGCATAGTCCATAAGGAAGTCTATCCCAGAAGGGCTCGCTGTCCCCAGTGCCCAAACACCTCCCAGTTTCTGTATCAGACAGACCATCATCAGCCAGCACACATGGCCAGATCCCCTTCTTACATGCTGCTTTGTAGAGAAAAAGGAAGGGACCACACTGTTCTCTCTGTGGTATCAGGATGATGTCATTACACCCCTCAGAGGACCTCCTAGCCAAGCTAGGAGCTCTCTAATCTTGTCCAAACCATAGATTTGGGGATGGAAGGGGTGTGACAGAGGATACTTAGCACCAAGTGGAAGGCAAAGCCCCATTTGTCCTTTGCCCTTGAGAGTTTGGGCACACTTCATATCTCTAACCCTCAGTTTTCTTGACTGTGAAGTGGGGCTCCTTGGAGCTAAGCACCCTTCTTCAGAAGTAGTTAATGTGAGATCAGCCTTATTGCAACTTAACATCACACCTGGGCAGCCTAGATATAATAGTCCTATGGCCAGTGAAACCACACACCACCCAGAGGACTAGGAGATAGCGCAGAGCAAAGAGCTGCAGCAGTTCCTCAGGGACACTTCTAAGCAGTGAGTAGAGGGCCCTGAAGTGGGGTGGGGAAGTAGAGCGAAGCCAGCAGGCTGTCAGTACAGTGTGGTGAAGCCAGTAACACTGGAGGATGGTTGGGATCCAGACCCCTGCTCGTCAGGAGAGAGCCATCCATTGCAAGGCCTGACAGGCTATAGCCCATAGGGCATAGTCTAAGCTGCCAGGAGTCTGTGTGGCTGGAGCCTATAGCAGGACCTGGCTCAGAAGCCAGTGCCAGCTCTTTCTAGCCTATAGGTCAAGACCTGGGTGGGCTGATAACATAGTGTGCTGGAGTGAGCACTTTGCGTGTGAGCTTAATTAAATCTTGCTTTGTCCCATGACTTAGGGCATACCCCAATCCACAAAGGGCCTGTAAGGGAATACAAACCCATGGAATACAAATTAGAAGTTAGTAGTAACACAGAGTTGAAAATCTGACTGATAAAGAAGACAGAGACTCTAAGTCTTAAATGTTATCCAAAGTGCCAGCCTGTAGAGCTGAGCTTCCTGGTAGCAAATGCAACAAGGGATATCCAACCAGTTACATAATGCTCATGACATATATAATTTTATAAAGCCCCATAACTGCTTCTTTTTGTAAAGCAGTCATCTTTCCTGGCAGTCTGTATTTTAGAATGTCACAGAATAGACTTAAAGATGTGTTTGGAAGAATGACATCATACCAGCAAACTGTTCAACAACAGTGATCCCTACTAGGCACACACCTTCAGTCCCAGGACTTGGGAGGCAGAGGCGAGTGGATCTCTGTGAATCTCAGGCCAGCTTGGTCTGTAGAGTGAGTTCTGGGACAGGCTCCAAAACTACACAGAGAAACCTTGTCTCAAAAAGCAAACAAATTAAAAAGTAACCCCATAGAGATCAAAATACTATTATTTGGAATACATCCAAGCTTTAGGCTTGGGCACATGAAGTTGGAAAGTTTAAAGAAAGGAACAATCTTGTTTTCATGGCTTATTTGCTTATCAAATTTCATTTATGCCTAGTAAGATGGCTCAGCAGGTGAGGGTAATGACCTGAGTTCAGTCCCCAGGACCCATATGGTGAAAGGTGAGAACTGGCTCCCACAAGATGTCCTCTGAACTACACATACACACAGACACACACACACACACACACACACACACACACACACACACACACACTCACGAATGCACATACACACGCATGCTGTGACATGCTGCATACACACACAAGTTTTAAAAATCATTTGTGCAACTTGGGTTGACTAAGCAATTTTTGTGTAGAACACTTGAAAAGCTGAGAGGCAGGTATGCTTGGGCCTTGCTTTTCTGGGCCTGAAGATGAGGAGAAGGATCAATAGGCAGTTAA
Organism: Phodopus roborovskii; assembly: GCF_943737965.1. Lineage (NCBI taxonomy): Eukaryota > Metazoa > Chordata > Mammalia > Rodentia > Cricetidae > Phodopus > Phodopus roborovskii. Next base: position 1,067,669 of record NW_026125537.1, read on the forward strand.
GACAGGCTGAAATCTAACTAGGACCTTAAGGAGATCCCAAGCACTATGGGAAAATGAATGAGGAGCTCACAGTGCATGCCCAGGAAGGCTGCCTGGGATAAGTGAGATCCCAGCCAGATTGATGAAGCTGGTTGGGGAAGACTTGACTGGGGGTATAGGTTACAGGTGTGAGCAGCAGGAGGCAGGACCATCATATATAACTTCTAAGGAATCCATGGCCCTGAAAGAGACCCCAGAGACCAAGACATTATCCCGTCATTCTGTCAAGAGCAACCTGAGGCAAAATGGAGCCAGGCTGGGTATGAGTGCCCTGCTATTTCCCACAGACACAGAATATCTGGGTCCACAAGGAGAGAAGTAGGCATCATAGACAAGCCACTCTCAGGTCTGAAACCTACCTGAGACGCTTGGAGCTGAAGAAGCCCTTTGCCACCTGCCCAGACTCCCTCATTTAATAAATAAGGACCTGGAGGCCAAAGAAGGAAGGGAGCCAGGAGGAAGCAGAGGGGATACTGGGACTAAGCAAGTCAGCCAGGAACCCTTAGAGACCTTGGAGAGAAATACCATGAGAGTAGAAGGATGCTGAGCCTGGAATCCATTCCTGAGACCCTGGAATATGTGCCCCAACCCAAGACTCCTCATTTGGCTGGCAGGATACTACTGACATACCCCAGGCGACTTCTGGGAGGAACAGAGAGTGAATACTTTGTAAATGATTAAGTCCTGTGCACTGTCCCAAGTGTCAGGAAGAGGGTGACTTCAGGGATGATGAGCATTTGTAACTCAACACTCAGCTCTGACAGTGGCCTGTGAGGGAGGAAGGTGGATCCCCCTAGCTTATAGACCATAAAGGCTGAGTTCACTCAACCTGCCCAGGCCCTCCCAGCTCAGAGAGGGTGAAAAAGGGAGTAGGAATCTAAGTCACATACACTCAAGAGAACAGCAGACTCACAGTAGAGCCTGGGCATGGGAAGCTGAAATCCAACCCCCAGGGAATGCAGAGCTCCCAGTCTCATGGACTCCAGTTAAAGCAATGCTTTATCCTTGTAGTAGGAGCTCAACCTAACTCCTAAACATGGGGCAAATGGCCACATGACATGTCTCATCTTCCACAGCTGCCTTGGCCATCTATTGCATGATGAAGCCCTCAAACTCTCCGGGCATAGAACACATTAATTATGTGTCTAGTTCTGTGGGCCTGGGGTGTGGATGGGGCACAGCAGAGATGGCATGGTTCTGTGCTGTAGTATCTAGAGCCTTGTTGGAAAACTCTGGCAGCCAGAAAGGCCACATGACTGCTTCTCAGGGACTGTGGGCCACCATGTTTTTGGCATGGCCTCTGCACCTTGGGCTTCCTCTGGACATGACAGCCTGCGAGGGGACACTTCATACTCAAACAAGAGCTTCAAAAGCAAGTGTTCCAATGACATGATGGAAGCTAGGAAGCTAGGCTGGAGTTATGGTTTGGGTCTCTTTTGCTACACCCACTGCTCAGATTCAAAGGAAGGCTACAGAGACCCAACATCTCTGTGGAAGGAATGTCCAAGGATGTGCACGGATGTAAAATCTGAGCACTGCCCACCAGCCTGGCAGAGAAGGCAGGGACCCACCCTTCATAGACTGCTCAGAAAAGCTAATGGAAGGCAAGGCAGTCTGTCAGGATGACCCAGGACCCACCTAGACCTCTGCTGTTTGTGGCCCTGTCCTCTCAAAGCCCATCATTGGCTCCCATATCTTGCCCTAGAATGATCAGGAAGTTAAACCAGGCACTCCCAAAGGCATGGTCAGGTCCCATCTGTTGTGGCAAGATGGCCCTGAGTAAGCCACATGACACTGGGAGCCTGGATTCTACTTCTTCATAATCAATACTATTTCTTCTTTCCTGAGGCTCTGGAAAGGCCCAGAGGAGACAACACATGTGAAACCCAGATGACAGCAGTTTCCTTCTGGGGCTGGGGTAGAATTTGGAACTCAAAGCAGGCATTGCATTAGAGAGACTGACTCACCAGATCCTCACCACAGGGGTGTGTTTGCACTTGACAATGTGGCAAGCACCTTTCAGGCCTAAGGCCCCAGATCCAATTGCAGCTCTCTAGACACATCTGCTTGGGAGCTGGCAGGGACCCCCTCAGAGTATCCACAGACAAGCAGCTGGCTACAAACCTTCCATCTACAAGGCCCTGATCCAGGAATAGGCCCTAGGGTTAGCCCATCTCCAACCTGCCCCAATGCTTGTACAAGGTCACCAGCACAGCCATTGGATCCTGATTTCTCCTTGTACAGCTTCAGTGACAAGAAGCTTAACACTTTACAGGCAGTCCATTCATGTCTAGGCAACACAGCTAATTATAAAAATTCCAAAATCAATCTGCCTTTCACTTCCAACAGCTATTCCCAGGCCTACCAAGAAAAGGGCCACCAGGAGCAAAGGAAAGGGCTGGACTCTGGGGTCAGAGGAATTGACATCATAGTATTGGCTCTGCCTCTCCAGGGTTTATAGCCGTTGAGTCCTCAGTCTCCAGTTGCCCCTGTCTGTAAAATGAGAATAATGATACCAGGATGCGGGCAGGTTAAGGAGATGAGGCACCGTAACATGCATGAAAACTCCTGGCACAAATTTCCATCCTTGCGCTTTGGACACACTGCTCAACAGCGGCTTCCTAGACTTGGGTTCTATTCACATGTTTGGACAGATATAAATGGCTGGTCTAAAGAATCACCAGTCCACCTGTACAATCAGAGAGACAAAGAAACATGGCTGGTACTTCTAGGCAAGCTGGCAGTAGGGGCTTTCTCATTTCAATTTCTAGGTGCAACCATCATGTACTAGATGAAAACAAGCATGTGAGTGGATGGACTATGGATGAATGCATGGATGGATGGATGGATGGATGGATGAATGGATGAGTAGGTGGATGGATGGATGAGTGGGTGGGTGGATAGATAGATATATGGATGGATGAGTGGGTGTGTAGGTTGATAGATGCATGGTGGATAAACAGATGGGTGTGTGAGTAGATGGATAGTTTGTAACACTAAAAATAAAAACTCAGAGATATATATTAGGGTTCAAGCTGATGGTCAGATAAGCAAAGCAGCCAGTCACTGGCTCTTACCTCGACCAGAAATCCTCAGAGTGCAAAGCAATCTCCATGAATCCTCAGAGACAATAACTCTCCCTATCTAGAAATTAAATCTCCACATGAGACCCTTTGCTTCTTCCTTTTATACCTCCAAAGCTCTGGGATTAGAGGCATGTGATCCCAAGTGCTAAGATCACCTTTGTGTGAGCTGTTTCCCTTTAGAACTGGATCAATTTTTGTGTAGCTCAGTGTGGCCTTGAACTAACAGAGATCCATCTGCTTGTCTCTTGAGTCCAGTAACTAAAAGTGTGCACCACCACTGCCAAGCTGTATGCCTAGCTAGTATGACTGCAGGTATTAAATGTGCTACTACCACTGCCTGACTCTATGGCTTGTGGCTAGCTTTGCATTCTGAACCTTCAGGAAAGCTTTAATATATCATAATATCACTATAATAGGTGAATGGATGGACAAGCATGTGGGTGGGTAGGTGGATGGTAAGATATGCAAGGGTTTCTGCATCACATTGGGAATACCAACTCTTTATTGCAACCCTTGGATCCTTCTGTGGGGTAGTGAGCATCTTATTCTTGAGGACAGGGTAAAGTGACAGTGTTGAAATTTTGCTCATCATTAGAAGAACATTCATGAGCATGGGTGGCCAGATTCTACCAGCAGAGATTCCGACTCAGGTGTCTGGGCAGACCTGAAACCCTTAATGACCAGCAAATGTTACAATACATCTGCCTTGGTGCTCATTCTCAGATCCAAGTGGAAGAGTAGTTTCCAATAACCACTGCACAACAAGCCTGCACTCAGGGTTTTGGTGCCCTGGCTTGGGAAAGGCCAGCAGGAAGGTAAGAAGGCACCCTTCTAGCCCTGGGAGCTGTCTCAATCCCACTTCTGCTAGCCACCTCCAGAAATGCTCTTGTCAAATAAGATCTGGAGCCACTTGGTTGCATGGGAGCAGAAATCCCGTTTAGAAGGTGACATTTCTCTGTAAGAATTCGAACTATGCAGTAGCCCTAGTAAATAGAACAAGGTCATAAGCCCATGACAGGTCTTCCATCAAAGAGAAGCCCTGGGAAGAGACTCTGACTTCCTGAGACATGCACATATGCACACATATATAAGCACATGAAAAGGGCCAACACCTCCCCCAGAACATCAATGAAGGTAACAAAACCTCACTTCAAGGTTCAGCTTGATCACCACCCACTTGCCATGTGCCTTAAACCCATCTGTTCTCCCTAGATCTTGGTTTCTCCACCTATAAAATAAACTCCTCCTTGCCCTGGAAGGAACTGACATCACCTAAATATCACCTAAGTCATGATAGCTTCATATTTTTCTTTTCTTTGTTTTTTTGTTTTTGAAACAAGGCTTCTTTTGTAGCTTTGGAGCCTGTCCTGGAACTCATTCTGTAGAACAGGTTGACCTCAAACTCACAGAGATCTGCCTGCCTCTGCTTCCCAAGTGCTGGGATTAAAGATGTGGGCCACCACTGCCCAATTTAGCTTCCTATTTTTCATTCTTTCACCTAACAGATGTTTCTTGAGCAATTCCTGTTATCTAGGACTAGTCCATGGCAGTGAACATAGGGGAAAAAATCTAAGTTTGGGTCTCATGGAGCTGGCCCATTTCTGCTCCTGACACCTTGATCATTTTGCATTTTGCTATCCCACAAAAGTGGGTTTATCACCCATCATTCTTGCATTACATATGAGGAAACTGAGGCACTAAGGAATTGAGAAAACTGGGGGGGTGGTCAGGCATCAGTCAATGCTAAGCTGAGACCTCTGTCATCAGGCCCTTGTCCTCTAGTTCTCTGCTAGGAACCATACCTTCTAAAGAACCCACAGCCTTCCAAAGATACCTCAAGATCTTAAAAAGACCCCAGGCCATGAAGAGGATTGCTTTCTCCTGTCCCACCTACATAGGGATCCAGTCCAGGGGCTTCTATAACCTTTTCCCAAGGCAAGCTGCCCAGTGCTTCCCTCATTAGTACCTACCTGTGTCATGCATGGGTGTCTCAGGAATGTTGGGAAGTCCTTCATAGACAACCCATCTATACCTACCTGTCCATCACTCACTCCAAGTACCCATGAGACAGAGGCAGCCAGGCAGCCAGAGGTTTGTGGCCTTTGTAAACTAATGCACAATTCTACAATCCTGAAACCAGAGGAACACAATTTCAACTCCCAACACAAAAGGACACTTTGGGTCTGCAATCCCACTTTTAGCTATGTAGAGTAAGACCATGAACTTGTAAAGGGGCCCAGGACCCTTTACATACACCCACAGGCTCACGCTGCCAAACTCCAGAACCCAAGTGTTGTTTCGGGCTTCTTGTAAGCTTCCTATGGTATTTGTCAGATTGAGGGTGCTGTGGGACACCTGCGAGGTTCTGTAACAGCCTTGGGCACTGCTAAAACTTTGGCTCTCCCTGGGGGCCTGAAAAGATAGAAGGTCAATATAGAAGGTCTCCTTTGTGACCTACAGTGAGTGGGACCTTGTGAGCTTTGTGACAAGTTATGTCAGAAGCATGGGTACAGAAGCAAGAGCAAGAAGATGTCAGCTGTCTCAGCTTCAGGGGATCACAAAAGGGAAAGGTAACTGCAAAGCAGTGGCCCTTTTCTGCTGAAATTGCTTCGTTTTTCCAAAATAGGTATTTGTGCCTCTGTGAGCACGTGCAGTACACGTGCCTGGGTGCCTGTGGATGTGTGGATGTGCTCACACAGGTGTGGAAGCCAGAGGCTGACATCAAGATGTCTTCCTCGCCGGGTGGTGGTGGCATACACCTTTGATCCCAGCATTTGGGAGGCAGAGGCAGGTGGATCTCAGTGAGTTCAAGGTCAGCCTGATCTACAGGACAGCCAGGGCTGCACAGAGAAACCCTGTCTTGCAAAAAAACAAAACAAACAAACAAAAACAAAAAAGAAAGAAAGAAAGAAAGAAAGAAAGAAAGAAAGGAAAATAAAAGAAAAAAAATGGTATCTTTTTGGAGCCTGTCCTGGAACTCACTCTGTAGACCAGGCTGGCCTCAAATTCACAGAGATCCCCCTGCCTCTGCCTTCCCAGTGCTTGGATTAAAGGCGTGCACCACCACGCCTGGCTCCACCTTATTTCTTGAGACACAATCTCTCACTGAATCTTGTTTTGGCTATACTGACTAGTCAACAAGGCTAGGATCATCTTATCTCTAACCTTAAGTGTTGAGGTTACAAGCCCATGCTAAGAAGCCTGCCTTTCACAAGTGTGCTGGGAATCAGGTCATCAGGTTTGCACAGCAAGCAGTTTACCCACTGAGTCATCTCCAGCCCCCAGAATACTGTTTGTTTGTTTACAAAATACTAGCCAGATGTTGTGGTACACACCTTTAATGCCAGCACTTGGGAGAAAGCAGAAACAGGGGCAGGCAGGTGGATCTCTGAGTTTGAGATCAGCCTGGGTTACAGAGTGAGTTCCAGGACAGCCAGGACTATACAGGGAAAACATGTCTAACAAAACAAACAAAAACCTCACATGACCATGGAGTGGCAAATTGTTGGTGCTCTTAAAAAAATAATATTTTATAATTTCTAATATGATAAGTATCAAGAGTCATAACCACATGAAACAGAAGCTCTTTGGGGTCCTCCCTCAATGGCTCTAACAATGAAACATAATCCAGGGAGGACAGGTTTTGGAAATGATGTTTGGAGGAAGTGTCCTGGCCTTGACTGCTGATTGGATAAAGGGTGGAGCCTGGCCTAAAGGCAACTAATGCAGAGTCAGATGGTCTGGGAGACCTTGAGGTGACATTAAATGACCCTGGGCCATGGACCTTGAATTGATCCAGCAGCCTGGAAAGAGGGTCTGCAGCAAGGTCTCGAGGGAGCCAAGGGGATTCTCAGGGCCAAAGAAAAGCCATATGTATGAAGAGAAGGCCCTAAGCTGAAGACTCACCAACAGAGGGGAGAGGGATTGTGCAACTCAGGGTTGCAAACAGGTAGGTGCAGGGAGGTAGGGGAATGTATGCTGAATGAATGGCACATGGCTGCAGCTGCAGGGACTTGCTAATGAACAGGGGATATTCTGGCTCTAGAAAGTTCCACAGTACACTCCCAGCTCTTCCAGCAACCCGCTACTTTCATTCATGCCAGTTCTCTCAGTCATAGACACTTTGGTCCCTGAGGTCCCCTGTGTTCCTCTGTTCCTTGCCATCTTCAGAACACAACCCTAAAAAACTTTCACTTGTACCCCGGCTCTGAGACTTGGATGACCAACTGCACATCAGGTCCCTCACCATCGTCACAAAGCTGGTGGGCACAGGTCAGGCAACAGTGGACAGGCCTGGCCTGGGGCTTGGCCTGGAGCTAGATGGAACCAGTCTAGGCATGTTTGTACCTGCCTCAGCAGCCCATTATTATTAAAATATTAACATCACAGCAGAAGCATGATCTTTTCAAGGTCACACATCCTGAGTTTAGTTTTCTTGATACAGAGATGTGATGAAGTTCATTCTCCTCTCCTCACCCCATGCCCAGCAGGTCTCAGTGATACTGGAATCTCCCTGGGGGCAGGGGACAACCCACAACAGCCATGCCCATCCATCTATTCTTTCAGCAGTCATGTCTTTGAATACATGCCATAGGTCAGGCACTATGCCAATTGCTATCTGCTGTCAGCAAGGTTTGGCCTCCAAACTGGTTTTAGTCAGTGTTTGCAGAATGATTCTTGACCTCTCCCATCTGGCTGCACAATGAGATTCATGACCAGGGTGGGCACTGAAAAGACTCCCACAAGCCAGCGCCTGACCACCAGTAGCCAAAACACAGCTGTTACTGTGAGGATTCAGGCATTTTGCTGGCCTGTCCCTGTCACCTGGCAGAGTGCATTCAGGCAGGGCCCTGATCAGCCCAGGTGCAAAGGACCCATCTAAAATAAAAGAAAGACCTTGGCTCACTTACTTAACTTTCTTTCCTGCCCCCCCCCCCTTGCCCTGGGGCAGACAGGACTTTTCCTGTCTCCCTCTTCTGTCCTCTCTTTATCTCTTTTCTTTTTCCTTCTCCCTATCCTTTCTAATAAAATTTCTCACTTAAGCTCTGTCTGCCTGTCGGGTTTGAGGCCTGACCCCCAACCTCACCTGTCATGGAATCCACCAAGGTCCCCTTCAAGCTTTATCATAACAGTTAACTCCCAGCAGCTCTTTTGCCCTTCACTTGCTCTGACTTCCTCTGGGGTGAGCAAGGCTCTATTTCCTTCACCAAAACAGGATGATATGAAGCACAGAGATGTGTGGTATCTGTCTACAGACACACAGCCACAACTAGGAGCCCAGGTCTGATGGTGCAAGCCCAAAATTCCAGAATGTAGAGATGTGTCAGAATAGGCCTGCAAGTTGGGAACTGAGATGAGCCTCAAGGGCTAACATCAGGCAGGGCATAAGCTGGAGTCCCTGATAGTGCAGGCATGGCTGAAACCAAACCCTAGCAATGGCTACCCCTACCAGCTGCTCAACATCCCCTTCGCTGTTTCATGTTAAACTATAAGACATCTGTACTGGACAAAGCCTACTGTCTGAGCGAGAAGGAAGGGAGGACAGCAGTGCTAGCAGAGCCATTGGTCCCTAAGGAAGGACATAAAGTCTTAGAGCTCGGGGACAGTTCTTAGGGAGAGCTGAGGGGTAAGCAGAAGGAGAGTTCTCCTGCAGAGAGACCAGCTTCAGTTAAAGCTCCCAGCCTGGAGGAGGAAGCTGGTGGGATGTGGGGGCCTTCCAATGTGTTTCCCTGCACCCCAGTCCCAGGGAAGGTACTGTGTATCTTGCAACCAGCAGCCAAGTTCTCTGAAGTCAGACCCACATAGTCAACCCAGGATCTAGACAGAAGAGCTCAGACAGCTAGCACAACATGTAAAAGAGTATCTGTCCCTAGGCAGTCACAGGCCTGGCCCCGGCTCCCTGATCTGTTTTGGCTGTTGAGATTTAGTTGGGAAAGGGGGGTGCAGAGGAGAGGGACTGAAATCCAGGTGACCTGACAGCTGAAGAAGCACCAAGATCCAGGCAGAGTCAGGCTTCAATTGTGCTGGCAGCTATCCAGACAGCTGAGACTAGTTGGCAGGCCAGGGGCATGTAACAAGGCTGAGCCCGGGTTCCCATTTGAGCCAGGCCACTCAGGGGCTACTTGGCAGGCATCTGGGTTTGGGGACTGATGCTTGCCTCTAGCCTCAGGATGGATCCCTACTGCTGGGACCTGCACACATCTTGGCTGTATTGCCTAAAGAACACATGTCCATTCCAGCTCCCTGGATGTCAGCGAAGTCTCTGACTTCACGTTGAGGGATGAGGTCCATGACAATGTCACCAGTGCCATGTTTGCACATGCACACCCATGTGCAGGTTCACGTATACCCCAGGCAACAGTATGACACCCCATATAGGAGGATGCTCTGCTACAGAAAGGCTGGCAAGACAGCAAGGAAGCCAGGCCCACAGCAGGCCCCGTAACAAAGGCGGGGCGTTGGCAGCCAGTAGAATAGGGGCGGGCTGAGATGGATGTGGCTTAGAGCCTAACAGGCCACCAGCAGCCACAGCATCTGCTTTTTCTCACCTCTAAAGGGAATCGATTTGTCTCTGACTGATTTCCCTGACGTCTAGTTTTCTTCTCTACCCGGCTGTCAGCCCAGCCGCTATGAGGGCGGGGGAGGCCCTGGCCGTCAGCCTGCCTGCCTGCCTGATCCTACCTCCCCACACGCCCACATGCTCAAAGCATGCTGAAATCATACTCAAAGCCACAGAAAAGACCACACCCCACAGACACAGCCTACCCACCACAGACACAAACCCTACAAGATATGCATATCACGCAATCCCCCCCCCACATACAACCTGCTCACAACATACACACCCCACATAATACACATCACACATAAGATAACAACCACACACAGGCAACTGGCCTATAACATGGTCACAGCATACACACCACACAATACATACCCATATTCATACAACCCACCCAAAACATGCTCATAACATGTATATCCCACACATACCCATATATAAACACAACCTGACCATAATAAGCCCACAGTATGCACACCCAATATAAATAAGCACACCTCACACCCACTTACAGACAACCTGCCCACAGAACATAAACATCCTACAATGTGTGTATGTGTGTGTCATGATATATAGGCATGTATCATGTATATGTGTTTGTATATATACATACATATATCACTCCTACAAATAGACAACCTGTCCACAGCATGGACACTCCACATATAGCACAAATTTTCCCAAGATGGTGTCTCCTACATTACCACTTATAGGTAATATGTTCATTACACAGACCCCACATGACACACACCACATGTATATCAATCCACAGACAACCTGCTCACAGACAAGCACATACTATACACATCACACAACACAAAGACAACCAGCCCTCATTACATACACAATACATAATACACAATACACACACCACATTCCCTGATCTGGCAGACTGACAGACCTACTGCTCGCAGTACAGACATACCCATGCATGCCAAACTCATGCAAAATGGACACACCACACACATTGTACACATACAAGGACACGCATGACTGCCTCATTTTCCCCAAAGAAATACCACTATCCCACACACACCACACACTAATGACACTAGAAGCAGCCACCCTCCACACACACATTACATTGCCTCTCTGACACAAACACTCCTGCACTACACACATCACAAGCTAACCAAGATGTTTACACAGACATGTTTACACAGACATCTATAGGACACACACACACACACACACACACACACACACACACACACGACAAACTTCTCCAGCTCTCCTGCTTCCATCTGACCCCCAACACTCATTGCTGACTGCCACACTGCCACACACACATACACACTCCCCTACCACAGGCACATTCTTTCCATTGCCCCAAACCTTGGCCACACATATCCCTTGTCTATAACTGAGTCTCCTTGGGTTCTCCCCAGCCTCTGTTTGTGGTGTTGTCCTCCCTTAGACTGTCCACCTTACACTTACCATAAAAACCTGTTACAAAGGGAAAACAAAAATACCAGAACCCCATCATGTACACCAGGTCCCAAGAGCTTGGGAAGAGAGGCTCCTGGGTGTCAACAGAAAAGGCAGCCATAATCAAGCTGGGTAGGGTTTGAGGGCACAGTGGGACCTCTTGGGTAGTTTGCCACAGCCCAACCTGTGTGAAGGGTTTGATTCTGGTAGGGCTCGAGTGACTTGGAGCAGGAATGGGGTGTTTCAAACACCAAGCACCAAGTGATGGAGGCAGGATCTCCTGCCACAGGTACCTGGACAGGGCTTCCAGGTAATTCTCTGTCAAGCCAGTCAATAGCAATAATGGCAGCAAATGCAGCACCATACATACATTGACTCTCCACCCACAAAGCATGACCCTACCAGCTATGGGCTAGGGCCTGAGAAGCCCAAGATTGGTGGGTCTCTCATCTCAGTAATGAGGAAGAAGAGGTACAAATTGTAGATAGGGCTTATCCAGGGTTCTATACATATGGTCAGTGAGTTTACATTGGGACTAGAAACTAGTTCTATAACATCATGGCCAAAAACTCAGATCAAACCAACCAACTCCAACAGATAGTGGGTACATCTGCCCCTAGAAACCCCCCCTAAGGCCTTTCCCTCTATGCTGTACCACCTCAGGAGTCACGTATGTATGCTCAGCTTGGACCAGTGTGATGTTGATAAGTGCATGTGTACACAGAGTGTCTGACTGTTAAAGCATAGGACAGGTGAGTGGATGGAGCATCTCCATGGGCATGTGTTACTGTGGGGATGTGAGTGGCCAGAGGCATCCCAGTGTGGCTGTGGTTTGTATGCCTACAAATGTACAGGTAGGATGGGGCTGTGCAAAAAAGAGATGATACATGTGCCCCAAGGTGTACACACTTGGGTGCATGTAGCAAAGCACAGCAGTTATGAGGTACAGCTCTAGATAAAAGAACAAGCTACTGTCTTGAGCCTATGTCCTCTTCCCCTACTCCTGGACTTTATCTAGCCAGACATCCCTGCTCTCAACTCAGGCAGTAGATAATTGATTAATAGGGCTGGTTCTTGGCTCTTTAAGGCCTGTCTGCAGATAAGAGGAGACAGGGGCATCAGCTCAGAGAGGATGTCCTGGATTCTAGGGCTGAGCTCTGAAGTCACAGGTCATAGGTGTCCCCATCCCAATCCTTTATTTTCCTCCTGGTGCTGGAGGTTCACACACTCTCCATGGTAACATGTATAAGGCAGATGATCCAGTTAGACCCTGGACACAGTTGGATTGAGGTTCACCTCCATAGCTGGGCCAGGGATTACCTTCAAGTCCCCATGAAGACTTTACAGAGCCATGTTCATGAAAACTGTTCACACATTCATACTTTTCTTCACATGGCACCCCTTTACTCTACTACCTAGGTAAGCTGGGGCTGGCTCAGAGAGCCCCAAAAGCCAATCAGCAGAGACCCTGCTTCTATGACCTCCAATGACCCTTCTAGACTAGCACACAGTGGGGAGATAGCCACATCAAACCCAAAGGCATTGCCTAAAAAAACATGAGGGTGTACAGACATTCTGGGGCTCAGGATTCCAGCTGATGTCTGCATGGGATGGGTGCAGGAAAATGAAGGTCCACAGTGTGTCCAGGAATAATCCTTCTAGGAGGGGCCTTCATTTATTTTCTGTTGCATGCCTAAGCTGTTATGGTGACTATCACACTACCTATCGACATCCTTGTGGGCCACTCCTGATGCCATCCACTCTAGGCTTCTCTTCCAGAAGCTGTGAAATAATAAGGCAGGTGGGTAGATAAGGTTTGATAAAGACCCTTGTCTGTGAGAGAACAAGAAAAACACCAGATACATCAGAAGAAGTCATCTAGATATCCATAGCCTCCTCCCAGGACCAGACATTGAATGGGTGGGGCTCCTAGGGCTGAGGCAGGAGGCTGAGCTGGAGAAGGCAGTGCCCACCCCTGTCTCAGGTTGGAATGGAACATATCCTGTCCTCTGCAGGTCAGGCAGGAACATGCACCCATGCTCCCAGAACACATGTTCTGATGCATCCAAGGATGTGTGTGCCCATTGTCCCACTCTACCCCTTGCAGAGCTCTGACAGCTGGCCTCTGGGGAAGGGCCTGCCTGTACACCCACCACGCAGCACTCTAGAACCTATCTGCCACCTGACCTAACCTCAATATAGCAGCCCCTGCATCCCACTTCCACACTCCCAAATGGTATAGCTACCAAAGCCAGGGCCCCTGAACCAGTAAAAGCTTCTCTTCCAGCAGCGAACCAAAGGCAAGAATGCATGAGCTTCTGGCCAGCTGAAAGTCAAACAGCAAGTCAGCCAGCCACAGGGCTGGATATGAGCCCAGGTATCCCAGGGCTGACTAGCTCTCACTAAAGCACACCTCATGACACACGTGCAACATTACTCCTCTTCCAACTTCCCCTCAGTCTCCAACCTCTTCTAGGTCTGCCCCACCTTCTTCTGCATTGCTTCTGCTCCCAAGACCTTCTATTCCTCTGCCTGTTTCCTCCTCCTTGTTCATCCTCTGGTTCTAGACAAGTGGATTTCTCAGGCCTTGTTATTTGTTTATGCTAGACAAGCCATGCCCCTGAGTTCTGTGGAGGTCTATAGGCCAGAGTGTGTCTTGCTCTAGTGTGTGTGTGTGTGTGTGTGTGTGTGTGTGTGTGTGTGTGTGCTAGAGATTGACAACAGGTGTCTTCCTGCCTCACTTTCCACTGTATTTTTTTAAATATGGTCTCTTGAATGTAGGGCTCCCCAGTCGGCTAGATTGGTAGTCAATGAGCTCAGGTTCTCTTGTCTCTCTCAGCACTGGAGTTACAGGTGCCATGCCTGGCTTTCTCTGTGGTGTTGGGGATCTGAACTCAGATTGAGCCATCTCCTCAGTCCTCACTTACTCTTTTGTGAGCACCATTCTCAAGTACCTGCCTTCTCTCCATACTGCCTGTCAGTAGAAGAAAAGAAGAAAGACAAGAATGGAGGGGAGGGGAGGGGACAGCTGAAGGGAGAATGAGGAGAAGGGAGATACTCACCCCTACAGAGACTGTATTGGGATATTTTACTATGTGTTCTGGCTCAGACAGCACCTTAGTTAATGGTATGTCAGACTATGGTATAAATTTATAGCTGAAGGTTTATATCACAGACAGCTACAATGAATGACAATAAATTAATTTAAAGTGCTACCAAAGTATATATGCTTATGAGCTTGTGACTAATAATTTATAAATGCATGATGCCTTTTATAATCCAGGTCTTAAGTCTTGAAATCAGCTAGTTAAAAAGCAGTCACATGACATAAATTGTTTTTATTCTTATCACCATGTATGGTGATATGGAATGGACATGACAGTGGCCACTAGCCCATGCCTTTTGCAGGTAGCCATTTCTCCTTAGTCCTTGTCCCGTACTTCTAAGGAACTTGAACCTATAGTCCCCAACTTCATCCCATCACTGGCCAAGTGTGTCCCCACATTCTGACCCCCTTCTCTGGGGTTCAGTGAAATTCTCCTCCACTATGAGTTCTCCCTTCCAAGCAAAGAGTTATCCTGGAAAAAAAAAGAGCAAACGTTTTTATGTGCAGACAGGAAGAGACTTCCTGATCCTCATGTCTTCATCTATAGAACAAACTTCACAACAGACAGCCCTTACAGGGGCCATCTAGAGAACCAATTAAGGTCACATATAAGCCCTCAGTAAAGTATGTGTCTACTACCTGCCCTATAAGGACAGGGACAAGTTCAAAGGGCTTCATGACACTGGGAACCTCATGGCTGGTCCAGCTGTTCAGCTCTTCTTCATAAATGGGAGCTGGCCCTGTCCTTCTGTAATGTTGTCCCTCACCCTCCCCTCCCTAAAGTTAAGTCTCACCTATGTGCCCTGAGCCCTGCACCATGAGTCCTGCACCTGCTGCTGCCTTGTTGGGCGCATCTGTACTTCTCATGTTAGCTCACTGTCTCCTGCGTTGCCTGAAAGATCTTTCTAAAACTTGGTAGTTCCTCGAACCAAGAGGTGGAGTCAATTCTTGCAGCCTTTGATTGCAGTTGGCCTTCAATTTCCTTTGACAATAGATTAGGTCAGCAGGGGTACCACAGAACTTCCAAGATTGGATCTTATGGTACCTTGCATTCCAATGTTCCCCAGGTCTGCAGGTAGCCTGATTTCCTTCCCAGACCCAAATAACCAGCTGTTTCCTGGGCTTTCCTTTGGAAGGTCTTTCAGTCACATGACTCTCCTAGTTCCCACCTCCCTCCTTACTTGATCTTCCTCCCAAGATTGGAACTGCCATCTATTCTATGCCAAGTCCCAGTCTGGTATCCTGTCTCTGTTCACTATTTCCACCTCACATAAGGTCAGTCCTAGGGGCTAGAAAGATGACTTTCTTAGTGGGGGTAAAGAGCTTATTTTCCTAGCATGAAGACCTCAGTTTTATCCCCAAAACCCACATATAAATGCCATACTTGGAGACAGAAGAGATGGCTCAATAGTTAGGAGCACTTACTGCTCTTTTAGAGGGCATGGGTTCAGTTCTCAGCACCTAAATGGTGGCTCACAACTGCCATAACTCTGGTTTAGGGGGTCTGACATCCTCTTGTGGACCCTGTGGCTATCTAATACTCATACGGTACAATATACACATGGAAACAAAACACTCAAACATGTAAAATAAAAGAAAAACTTTGCCATGAGGTGGTGGTGGCACATGCCTTTAGTCCCAGCACTTGGGAGGCAGATGCAGGTGGATCTCTGTGAATTCAAAGCCAGCCTGGTCTATAGAGCGAGTTCCAGGACAAGCTCCAAAGCAATACAGAGAAATTCTGTCTCAAAAAGCAAACAAAACAAAACAAACAAACAAACAAAAAAAGAAAAAGAAAAAAAGGAAAAAAAAGAAAGGAAGGAAGAAAAAAGTGTTTTATTCCTTAATACCTAGCATGGTGGCACATATTTGTAATTCCAGAGCCAGAGAGACAAAGACAGAAAGATCCCTGGGACTCATGGATAAGCTAGCCTAGCCCAATTTGTGAGACCCTGTCTCAAAGGAGGTGGACATCAGCATTCCTGAAAATGACAAAAACACATAAGGTTGTCCTCTGATCTCCACAGGTGCAGGCTCTCACAATACATGCGCGCGCACACACACACACACACACACACACACACGAGAGAGAGAGAGAGAGAGAGAGAGAGAGAGAGAGAGAGAGAGAGAGAACACAATTTAGTCCCAGGTTTTAGTATGGCAGCCTTTCAACTGGTTTTAATCATCTAAATGAAAGTGTTCTCTCTAAATTTAGGCTACTTGGACCACTCTGCACCCCAGCCTCTACTCATGCATTTAGTCCCTTCTTCACTGATGAGCAGGTCTTTAATCACATTCCTTTGCAGCTTAAATACCTTCAATGGTTCCACTTGTCTTCCTAATAAAAGTCACACTTGATGTGACTTATTGGCTCTCCACATCTGCCCCAGGACTTCCTTGGTCTCCTCTCTGACTGTTCCTGACACTCAAGCTAGCCTTGCTCCTCCTGTCTGTTGCATGCCTCACCCATGAGCCTTCACATTTCTGCTCCTGCAGCAAGGATACCCTTCCCTCCAAGGGCTGATAGATAACCCCATAGCAGACCTTGGCATCTCTAGGAAGCCTCTCTGAGCCTGTATATCTTGCTGAGGGACTGTCCTCACCTTTCTTCTGTCTCCCACCCACAGAATTCCCTTCTCGTTCTTCCTGACCCACCTATCTGCCTGAATGGTCTTTGGAGAGTAGTTTGTGCCTCATCAAAACAGGCATCTCAGGGTGGGTAGGCAGGAACCACTTGTCCCAACTCAGCACAAGACTGGGCATGGAAAAAGAACACCCTGAAATAACTAATGGTAGTGTCATCATCTTGCCCCTTCCAACTCACATCACAGCCTGGTTCTGACTATTTATAAAGGACTGTCAGCCATCATTTATCAACTCAGCCATTTAACATCCATCTACTGGTTCACCATGTGCCAGCCTTGAACACAAATGATAAATGAATGGATTACCAGAATTACTTAGATATGAAAAAGACCAAGCTACTAAAACACACACAGAGGCATGGAGACTCTCACCAGCAATCCGCTAAGGGAAAGAAACCAGACACAGGACTACATTCTGATTTGGTCCATTTCTGTGACATCTGAGAAAAGGCAATCTAGAAGTGATGGAAAGCAGACCCGGTTTCCCAAGACTTGAGCCCCAAGAGACACTCTCATGGCTCAGTGGGTAAATACACTTGCCGTGCAAACACGAGGACTTGAGTTCAAATCCCTAACATCCATGTAAAAATCTACCATGGCCATGTACACACTTGTAACACCGGTGTTGTGGGGGTAGGGATACTGGGACTTGGTAGCCACCAGCCTATTTGTAGGTTCAATTAGAGACCCTGTCTCAAGGCAATGATGTGGAGGGTGATAGAACATGGCAGTCAACATCATCCCATGGCCTCCAAAGGTTCATTAGGAGGTGGACCAAAGTAGAGGAAAGAATCGCTGAGCTTGAGAACTTAATACAAACTTCCAAAACTAAACTGCAAAGAGGAAATAGATGGGAAGAAATGGAGCAGGATATCCAAACTGCAGGACTTCAGACCATGTGCTACATGTGTAACAGAAATGAAGGAACAGAAAAAAATATTTGAAGCATTAATGACTGATAATGTCCCAGAATTAATGTCAGACACTATAGATAGACTGGGGTGGGAGAGCAAAAAACAAGTGATAAGAAAGAATGTTTTCTCTCTCTCCTTTAAAATTGCAGAAAACAAAAGAAAAAAGAAAGGAAGGAAAAAAAAAACTCGTGTATGGGAACAAGGATAAGGATTGAATCATGCTTCTCAGACATCATTTCTGATTGAAAAAAAAAAGGAGTAAGATGAAATATTTAAAAAGTTGAGAGAAAAAAGTTGTTAACTACAAATTCTGTTTCCTGCCAAGTTATCCTTCAGAAGTGAATGAAAAGACAAGACTTTCTCAGATAAACAAAAACTGAGGAAGTCTGTCTACACTAGACCAGCCTTGCAAGATATGTAAAATGAAGTTCTTTATTGCTGAGGAGATGACCTGAGGACCTGAGTTCAAATTCCCAGCATCCTCATAAAAATCTGGCCATGGCTACACCTACCTGTAACTCAAGCATAGGACATTGAAAACAGACAACTCACTGGCCTGCAGCCAAACTTACCAAATGACAAGTTTCCAGTTTAGTGAGAGAGTCTGCCTCAAGGCAATAAAGTGAAGATGGATAGAGAAATACACTTAACATCCTGTTCTGGCCTCTGCATGCAGGCACATGGATGTGTGCACTTGCACACACATGCACATGTACCACACAATACACTCACCAACACATTATGCAAAAAGAAGTTCTCTAGCTAGAAAGAAAACTATTTAAGTCAAAGTCTCAGAGCTTCACAAAGAAGGGGAAAGTAAAAGGAAAGAATAAGAAAAGGTAAAAGAAATTTTTTCTTATTCACAACTGATACAACAGACAATTTGCTCAAAATAATAGCAACATAAAGTATTCAATGATCACATTTGTGGGAGCTGAAATGAAGACCTTGCAAGAGAGATAGGAAGAAGCCAGGAATGCTTTGTTACTACAGGATACTTCTAGCTAGTTACACAATGTAACATTATTTGAAAGCAGATTTAGAATAGTTACAAATGTATATTGCATGCCAGGAGGATGGAATTGGAGAGTAATCTGTAAATGGGGAGAAGAAATGAACCCCATTTCAACTATCTTTAAAAAAGCAAAATTTAAACAAAGTATAATTGATATTTGAAGAAAGAAGAGATTCCCTGTCTCCAAAAAAAAAAAAAAGAAAGAAAGAAAAAAGAAAGAAACAAAGAAAGAAAGGAAAAAAGAAGAAAAAGGAGAAAGAGAAAAAGAAGAGAAAACAAATCATATAAAATACTAATTTAAAGTCACAAATATATAAAAAGAAAACAAAATAAAACCCCAAAAACCAGGCAGTGATGCTATCTATACACCTTTAACCACAGTATTTGGGACACAGATGCAGGTGGATTTCTGTAAGTTCAAGGCCAGCCTGGTCTACAGAATGAGTTCCAGACAGCCAAGGCTACACAGAGAAAACCCATCTCAAAAAAGCAAATAAAACAACTCCCCCCCCAAAAAAAAGCAGAAGGTATGCTTAGGAACAAAGCAAGAGCAACAGCCAAACAGCTCCAGGTATAGTAAGCAAGACACTTGGCTGTTTGTATGAGCCATGACCCTACTTCACTTGGGCAATCCAAGTGATAGAGTCAAAGTCAGCCAACATCTCAATCTCAAGAGCTAAAATCATAAAACATCTAGAAGAAAATCTTGGAGGTTGTCTTAACTATGACATATGAAGCACTAACTATACAGGCTTTGCTCCTCGGGGGATTCTGTTAGGAGAGTGATCAGATACACTCCCAGATACAGGGAAATACCTGTGATGCACAGATCTGACAAAGATCTTGTATCAAGAACTTACATGAAGACTCTTTTCAACTCAGTGATGACAAGACCAGTGACACAATCAAAATGGTCCTAAGATTCAAATGGATACCTCAAAGAAGGTGAGAAATGTCCCATCTCCTCAGCATCATCAGTCATTATGGAATTGAAAATCATAACAGCAGTTACCACTAAACATTGACAGTATATCAATAAAGGATATGGGGTAAACGGTATCCTTAGATATTGCTGGTAGCTAAAGTGATATGAATACACGAAACAGAATTTGCCTATTCTTTTTTTCCCTTTTCATAGACAGCCCAGGCTGACCTAAAACTTACCATGTAGCTGAAGATGACCCTTAAGCCTTTACCTCCTAAGTGCTGGAATTAGAGGGATGTGTTGTCCTGCCCAGATTATGTTGTGCTAGAAATTGAAGCCAGGGCTCTGAGCAACAGGACAATGTAGCACGTGTTCTAATAGGTCTTAATAATAAAAACCCAGAGCTATATGTCAGGGTAAATGCTGAAAAGCCAGAGAAGTAAAGGAGCCAGCTACAAGAGAGACCTATTACTTCTACTGAATCCTCGGACCAAAGGGGGTAATCCTGTCCCTAGAAGCCTCAGACTGAATGCTCCTGTCTCCTCACACTTTATATTCCTCTCTCCCCCAGCCATATCATTCCTGTCTCCATCTCCCTAAGTGCTGGGATTAAAGGAGTGTGACTCAAGTACTGGAATTAAAGGTGTGGGCCACCACTGCTTGGCCCTGTTTCCCTTTAGGCTGGGTCAATCTTATGTAATTCAGGGTGGACTTGAACTCATAGAGATTCGCCTGCCTCTGCCTCTCAAGTGCTGGAATTAAAGGTGTGTGCCACCACTTCCTGGCATCTATGGCTAACTAATGTGACTAGCTCCACACTCTGATCATCAGGCAAGCTTTATTTGTTAGATCACAAACAAAATATCACCACAGGGCAATATCTCCAATTTCTTAAAAATAATACCACCAATTTCTTACAAAAATTAAACAATCTTACCATTCACCCAACAAATTCACTTCTAAGAAAATTCCAAGAAAAATGAAAACATATTCATCTACAGTGGGCCCAGTTATGAATTGGTGCTCATAAGTGTTTTGTTCAAGAAAAATCCTAAAAGAAAAAAATAAGCCATGCATATATTCATTGGTGAATAGGGGAGGGGAGAGGACCTACACTATGCCTACTGACTAGAATAATAGTCAACAGTAAAAAGGAAAAGTCAAAATGGACTGAGGAGATGGCTTAGTGGATAAAGCACTTGCTATGCAAGATTGAGGACCAGAGTTCAGATGCCCAACACCCACACAGATGCTGAGTGGGAAGGGCAGTCCATCTATAACCTCAGCACACAGAGGCAGAGATAGGATCACTGGGGCAAGCTGGCTATCTAAATTAGCCAAATCATGAGCTCTGGATTAGAGAGAGAGAGAGAGAGAGAGAGAGAGAGAGAGAGAGAGAGAGAGAGAGAGAGAGAGAGAGACTCTGCCTCAATTTAATGCAAGGCAGAGGTCTGTGGAGGAAAACACCAACTCTAACATCTGACCTTACCAGATGCAGCCATGTAGACAAAGCTGAGTCTACAGGCCTAGAGGCTAATTCCTCTGTGGGTTTTTTCCCCCTTTCTTTCTGTACAATTTAGCAGTTACTAATTGAGTATCTACTGTATTCCATATACTGTACACTAAGGGATTTGGTCACCATGTCCTTGTAAATCCCAAAGTTGGACTTCCTAGACTCCATCCTTAATTAATAACTGGGTGATGTGGTTCAAGTTCCATAATTTGCATCACTTTGCTACTTTGGAAGGTGGATCTCCTGGGGGACTTGTCATAGGGAGTCAATGAGGTAGTACTGGAAAGTTACTTGGCGAGCTACAAACAAGCGCTGTGGTTGTTGTGGCTACAGTTCTGAAAGCCCCCATACTTGTGCATCTGCATTCAGTCAGTAGAAAGCTGGGCTGTATAACCCCTGTCTTCACTTTGCTGTGAGACCTGAGAAGGATTATTTAGCCTCATTGTTTAGCCTTTCGGTGCTGCCAGTTCTTTTAAACAAGTCTTATTCACCAGATTGGTGGGGAATAAATGAGCTGACAATCCAGTTGTTTTTTTGTTTGTTTGTTTGTTTGTTTTTGTTTGTTTTGTTGTTTTTGTTTTTTGTGTTTTGTTTGTTTGTTTGTTTTTTCTTTTTTAAGCAGGGCCTCTCTATATAGTTTGGACCATGCTAGAAATCACTTTGTAGACCAGGCTGACCTCAAACTCACAGAAATTCATCTGCCTCTGCCTCTGCCCCCCTACCCCTCTGCCCCTTGCCCCTCTGCCCCTCTACCCCTCTGCCTAGATTAAGGACATGCACCACCATGTCTATCTTGGCCTTGAATTTTTGATGCTCCTACCTCAGCCCTCCAAGTGCTGGGATCATAGATAGGCACCATACCTGGCCTTAGAAATGTTAATTATTTATAGACTTTGTAGAACTTATGCACTTCAGCAAAGAAAACTGAAGCCCAGTGACAATAAGCAGGGTCCCACAACAAGTCAGCCAGGACAGGAACCCTTGGAGCTTCCCAGCTCTGAGGAGAGCATATCTGACCAGAGCCCAGGCCATACTCCTGTTCCCTGTCTCTACATCACACCAGGGCCTCCAAACTCCTTCTCCAAACACTAAAAGTAGGTTGGGAAAGAAGGAAGGCACTCCCTGTCCCTTCTGCCCTTCCAAAGGGTGACACCTGAGTATGAGGAGGTCATGTCAAAGGCAGCCAGTGATCTAGGCCCACATGATCCTGAATGTGCCCAATCTCACCTGATCTCAGAAGATGAACAAGTTTAGCCTGGTTGGTGCTAGGGCTGAAGATAAAGCATGTTGACTCTGGGAAATTGCCCCAATCCCAGCTTCCATGTAACCAGCTTGGGGCTTTACCTGAAGCATGAGAGCTGCTACCTGGACATAAAGGGAAGCAGAATCCTCCTCCCTCCAGCACACACACACACACACACACACACACAGACACACACACAGACACACACACACACACACACACACACACACACATACACACACACACCAAACAAAACACATGCAAGTTCATGTACACAGATGCACACATACACAAATCTCTACCTGGGCAGGGAGGGGGGGCTATAGAGTTGGAGTCTCCCGGTGTATCAAATAGGAGGCAAGACAACCTAGGCTAGTTAAGATACCATCTAGACATCAGGCATTAGGGAGGGTCTCTGAGTACTTCCCAAGGGAACAAGCAGTTCCCAAGTAAGGAGCTCTGTGCCTTACAACAGAGCCACTTGCTAACAAGACATTTACATGCTTACTTTCATGTCAAATTGCCAAGCAAGGAGGTAGGCCCTTTCTCTGTGGGACCAAAGTCTGGCTGTGACCCTACTTCCAGGGTTGTCTTGGAAGAATTACTGGAAATACAAGGTCAAAAGAATAGGCACTGGAGCCAGGTATTGGTGGCACACATCTTTAATCTCAGCGTTTAGGGGGCAGAGGCAGGTGGATCTCTGTGAGTTTGAGGCCAGGCTAGTCTACAGAGCGAGTTCCAGGACAGGCTCCAAAGCAATACAAAGAAACCCTGTCTTGAAAAACCGAGAGAGAGAGAAAGAGAGGGGGGAGAGAGAGAGAGAGAAAGGAGAGAGTAGGTGGATGGGTCATGACAGGGACAGCTACATAGCTACAGGAGGGTAGGATAGCCAGTCACCTGGGAAATCCAGCAGAGGAGAAAGGTTTGCTGGCACTGGAGAGGTAGATAAGGACAAGCAGCAGAACATGCCAGGCACAGGGCTCAGCATGCTCAGGGATGTGAGATTATAAGGCAGACATGCACGGAACCATACAGAATTGTGTTGAAGGAAGCCTAGGACACCAGGCAAACCCACCTGACTTCTGGTCTGGTCTTGGCTAAGCCAAGCTCCAGTGCTGGCTGCTGGGACCCAGGGAACCAAGCCAGGTCAGGTACAGGCACAGTGTGACAATGACCCCTCCCTCCACAAGCCAGGAATTCCATTGTCCCAGTTACTCCTCTAGGAAGCCACTGTGACTGAAGCCCTAGGCTTTCAGACCACAAAGAGAAATTGAATCTGAGACCAAATTAGAGAACATTTCACTTTACACTTGGCTCTGAGTCAAATTTCAGCTCCAGGATAAGGGATCCAAGGGAAAAATGCTTCCCCAGGCATTTAGCCCAGGGCTGACCCCCAGATCTATCCAGTAAGTGTCCGTTTCCTTAAGCGTCAGAACCAGCAGACATCAGGTTTCTCGTTTCATATGGGAGGAAACCAAGGCACTCAGGACACCTCAGTGATGGGCTCTGTGACAGCCTAAGATCATGAAGAATGTAGGTAGAGGTCAGAGGTGTCTCGTTCCTCCCTGCCTGACATCTACCATAGTTCAGAACATGCATATGACTGGCTACCTTGTGTCTCAGATGTTGGTCTGTCCCACAGAGTCTTGTTGCTTGGAAGCTTTGATGCCACAGAACTGTGGTTGTGGTCCTGATCCTGTAGTTCCAAGAAAAAGATCTTTGAGCAATCACAAACACTCTCAGCATCAGTTTCCCCATCTGTCACTTAAGGCTTACAGTACTATAGCTAAATCATGCTGCTAAACTACAACTTGCAGGTCCATGAAACAGCACATTGTTTATTGTCACAGTGCTAAAGAGCCCAGAGCCTCACATGTGCTAGACAGGCACTCTACCATTTAGCTACACCCCCTATTTAAAATATCACACTCATCAAGCCTGATGTGCACCTTCAATCCCAGCAATGTGTGTGTGTGTGGGGGGGGGGGACAGAGACAGGTGGATGTCTGTGAATGGGAGGACAGCTTACTCTACATAGTGAGTTCCAGAGTTATTTAGTGAGACTCTGTCTCAAAAGAAAAACAATATAAAATAAAATGAAATAGTACACTCTTGAGTTTCCTTTCAAAAGACTTAACTCTGGCTACCCTGGCCCCAACACTATCAAGCTCTCACACCTCTGTCTCCCTTGGGAAGGCAGACATTCCTGGGGCCCACAAGTATAGACAGGCTGTGCCATTCAGTCTTTTCTAACCACCACCAAGGGCCCACAGCCTGAGATAGTGTGGCCCCTGGCATCTTGTGTTATCCAGCTTCAATGGGTCAAGGTCAAAGCAGAGCACCAGACCCACCCTCCCAGGCATAGGAAAGGCCAGATCCCATTCCAGGCCTGGGCCTGTCATCTGTTTTCTGCTCTGCCTGGCCCTCTTCCACTTCTATCCCTCAGGAACTCTCTGGGACTCACTCCTCAAAAGCAACACCTTACTTGACAAGTCCTGATGATGAAGGGGGTGGGTTGGGGTTCTGGTTTCTAGCAGTTTTGAGGTAGTTTTGCCCCAAAGTATAGAAATGCAAAGCCTGGCAGGTGTGCTGGCCGAAGCTTATAACCCAGCACCTAGGAAGCTGAATAGGAAGAGCCTCAGTTTGAGGC
The DNA here is from genome assembly GCF_943737965.1 of Phodopus roborovskii. NCBI lineage: Eukaryota > Metazoa > Chordata > Mammalia > Rodentia > Cricetidae > Phodopus > Phodopus roborovskii. The sequence continues at coordinate 1,092,795 of NW_026125537.1, forward strand.
CACCCAGGGCTACATAAGCTCCACCAAGGAAGGAAAAGAAGAGAGGAGAGAGGGAGGGAGAAAGGGAAGAAAGGAAGAAAGGAAGAAAGGAAGGAAGGAAGGAAGGAAAGAAGATAGGCAGCTTGGACCTATACTACAAGAAATATGAAAATCCAAAATCTGAGGCTTTTTGAGTGTGATGACTGTGACACTCAGCCTGATTCCTGTCTGCAGATGGCCTCCTACACTGACCCATCTCCCCCAAAGGGTAGGCAGGCAGGCAGGCAGTAAGTGGATCACTGAAATCCCACTCTGTTATGTGTGGAGCTGCTTGGAGAACAGAGAACCATGCAGGGTATGGCCGCCCAGTGGTGGCTCACACAAGAAGCATCTAATCCCCTAACACCTGTATCCTTCAGCTCTGGCCAACCCTCAAGGTAGACCCTGCAAGAGATGATGGGGCATTTCAGAGAGCACAGAATCACCAAGAGGTATGCACAGCAATGCAAGGTGCTCAAGGCACTTGTACATGATCCTGTTCCACATAAGTTCTATTGCCAAGAGAGAAAAGGAAGCTGGCTCCATGCTGTGGGTGTGTGACTTCCAGCCTCGTGGAGGACACAGGTCCCAAATGACAATTGAAATTAGAACACACTGGAGAAGCATTGTCATTATGAGACCAGAGAAGCATGGAGTAGGATTGGGGGGGGGAGCCCAGATGGCACAAAAGCTGACCTGGGGATAGAAAAGACCAACTTCTCCTGTGCAGAACAGAAACAATGAAGAATGCCTGAGTTCCTGCCGTAGGCCCCGGTTTGTCCAACTGGGAAATGGATGCAATGGCCTTAGTAGACTGTGAAAGACAAGCCACCTTTATCTAAAAAAGCTTGCTGAGTGGGGCTGCGAGCTAGTTCAGTGTATAAAGATGCTTGATCTCAGACTTGATGACCTGAGTTCAATCCCTGAGACTCAGACCATGAAGGGACTCCTGCACCTTGTCCTGTGGCCTCCACACTGGGCAGTGGCACATGTTGCCCCTACCATAATAAATAAACAAACAAACAAATGCAAAAATTTAAAAACCAAAGCTTGCTGACAAAAAAGTGATCCCAGTCACATACTATCCTCCTAACAAGATGGAAAACCAGGGGACTTAGTGGTTGCCTCCTCAGTAACTCTGACAGGAGGGTCATGTACAGAGTTCTACCCAGGCCATGGATGTCCACTTATCTGCAATAATACTGGAGATAACCAACCATTCTGTCTGAGGTACTAGCACAGTGTGATGGCAAAAGGGGCTTCCAGAATCATGTTGCCAGGTCCTGCTCCATCCAGGAGAGGGGCTGCAGGGAATGAAGCCTGGGGCTCAATGATGAAAGGTGGATGCTCAGGCTCTGGGAGGCTGCTGTGCCAGCACCCTCCAGGAATGACAGGGAGAGTTTCCTTCTCTTACCTGCCTTCTGGAGGAAGCCAAAGACTGGGAATTCTGTCCCAGGTGGGCAACCGTGGACAGTCTGACCTCTATGATTCTTGCTCTTGGTGAGGATGAGTCACCTAATTTTTCTGATGAGAGTTGAAGTCCCCTCAGTGGCCTCCCGTCCTCCTCTGTCCCACTGCCTCCAGGATGTTCTACAGCAAGATCATAGCACTCATTTGCTCACCCACCTTCAGAGGTGGGTCACCTCTGCCATCTGCCCCTACCTGGCTGAACACTAAAGCTTCCTTGGGCTCTTGTTAGGCACACAAGGCCCCTAGCCTCCTGCATCCTAGCTCCAAAGTCCACCGGCTGCTAGAGTCTCTCCCATGTTTCTCATTTACCAGCGAAGACTTGTGATACTCAGAGAGGCCAAGCCAATTGGCTCAAGGCCACACAGAAGGTGGACTTGAAATTCTAATTTGGCTCCTAAGGTTCACTGGAGCCTGAGAGTTGGACACAGAAGCTTTGGGAAGCTGCATTGCTTGGGTCTATTGCAGTCCCTGTACTGGGAGAACAGGTAATGAAGGGTCTAGCTTGGACCTCGGCTGCCTTCTGGCTCAGCTCCCTGCAGTGGGAACCAACTGGCATCCTCTGACCAACAAGCTTCCTTAACACATGAATTGACCATAGTACTCCAGAAACCTGGATCAGTTCATGGGATCCAGGGGCCTTGAGGTTGTGAATACAGCCCATAGTAGCCCCAAATCACATTTGGCCCTACTACTGCCCACAGGTCACAAGCACATAGCAGGACACAGTAAAGAGGCCACCCCTACCACCAAAAGGAAGCCTTCTGAAATGCATGTCTCCTGTGCTGTGCACTGCACACTGGGGTGGCAGGAAAAGGCACATCACTCACTTCAGAGAGGAAAGGGCAATGGGGTGTGGGCAGAGGCTAGGCTGAGGCTGCCAAGGAGAGAAACAAACCTGAGATCTGATAAAGAAGCTGCATGCTGAGCAACACTGGGGTATAGCATGCAGGTTGTGGTGCAGCAGCAAGGCTTAAATAGAGGCCAGGGGCACAGTGACAACTCAGCCTGCTGACCTCTGAGCTTCCGGGATAACTGCTCACCCTGCAGCAATCCTAGTCCCAGGTTCCAGGCGCTAAAGGATCCTCACCCCAGAAACAGTTTATGGGGTGCCTATCCTGCCTTAGCTTGGCCTCCAGGGTATAGAAGGGGAACTGAGGCTCCTCAAATCTCCCAATTTCAGTTAGTGTTGTCAACTATAGGGTCTGGGTTTGCTCCTGCTCCTAGGCCACTCAAAGAGATGGGGATGGGCGTGGGGCCAACCAAGACTAAGGTAGCTCTTTGTTCAGCTCCTCAGCTGACCTTTTCATGACCTTGGGGGACTGTTGCTGTCCCTCTGGGTTCACTATCCAGAGGTTGTATGTGGGCCATCTACATCATCAGAATTTTGAAGGCTACAGCTTGGTGGGGGAAGGGGTACAGTTCTTTGCTATGCAGTCCCCAGACAGTGGCTTAAGCCAAAACAAGACCAGCTAAGAACTGAATATTCTACATCCCAGGATAAACTCAGCCTGAGGCCACCATGACTGGTAGTGTCTTTCTCACACTCTGATCTTGAGATTCCTTTTACTGAGACTCTAGAGGCCCTTCCCAGCCCACTGCCTGACCCTCTCCATAAAAGGACAGGACCTACCCTTCTGGATAGACTACAACTTGATTGGACAGTAGCAAACCTCTCCTGGAACTGTAGAGCATGTAGTCAGAAGCCCATGCAAGTTCTGGAGCAAGAGCCCATGAGTTGATAGGATTGCTGTCAAGGATCTGGATGGCATGCAGCCTGGCCCACAGAGAATAATAGTAACACAGACTCCCAGTGGCAGGAATGGTGCAGAGTGAGCCTCAGATACCACATCTGAGTGCTTAGCTGGGTGGTAAGCACCAGAGACTCCAATAGCTTAAATTCAAAATCTACTTGCTCCATTCTCTGAATTCCCTAGCTGTGGCCATTGCCAAACAACTTGCACCAAAAAAAAAAAAAAAAAAAAAAAAAAAAAAAAGGCTTTTGATGAAATGAGCACCCCCCCCCCAGAAGGAGCTCCGAAAGAATCTACCCTCATACTCTGATTTTCTGCATAGCTTTTTCCAGTAGGAGCAGGTCACCTTTAACAATAGCCAGGCTGGGTGGAACCCATCCACTCCTGTGAGGCAAGGCCACATCGTCCAATCCACCCTGATGGACATCCCAAGGGAGTTCACTCCATGGTGCTTGCTACTCGATCAGTTTTGTCACTCTGCTAAGGAAAAGTCTTCACATTCCCATTAGCTGGTCTTTGTTAAGGCTGAACTGGAGCTTCTCCTGCCTCAGTTTCCCTAATGCTAGAATCACAGGCGTGCACCACGGCACTGGGCTGTATTCTGCTACCTTCATCAGTAAAGCAACCTGCCCATTTTACAACTGTGTCAGGTAGATAAGGACTGTGCCCACACTGAGGGAGATACTGTTTTGTTTTCTTTTTTTGTTTGTTTGTTTTGTTTTTGAGACATGGTTTCTCTGTGTAGTGCTGGCTGTCCTGGAACTCATTCTGTAGACCTGGCTGGCCTCAAGGTCACAGAGATCCTCCTGCCTCTGCCTCCTAGGTGCTGAAATTAAAGGTGTGCATCACCACTGCCAGGCAAGACACTGGTTTCTTAACTGTATGCCAAGAGCCCAAAGCCAAAGGTTATTTGGGAAACAGGCCAAAGTGCAGGCAACTGGGGCCATGGGCAAGGGGAGGCAGCAGATCTCACCTCTGAGTCCCTGTGTCTTCAAGGTGGGCAGGAAGAGAGCAGGGGTAGACTGAAGTTAGAAGACATGTAAAATATGTTTACAGCAAGCAGCAGAAGCCGTGTGTGTGTGTGTGTGTGTGTGTGTGTGTGTGTGTGTGTGTGTGTGTGAGAGAGAGAGAGAGAGAGAGAGAGAGAGAGAAGAGAGAGTTAGGGAAGAGCCAGAAGTGGGCTATGACTCCCGCAGGGCAGAAGAGCCCCAAGCCACTGTGAGGTGCCCTCATCGTACCCTGCATGCTCACCCTGGAGGCTCCTGCACCCACTGCTTTTTTTTTTTTTTTTTTTTGCTTTTTTTTTTTTTAACCACAGATTCCCTGAGCAGGATTGATGAACAACGTAATAACGGGGGCAATCACATTATTCCTGAATGCATTTTAATAAAAATCAAATAAAAGCAATTACGTGAATTTCCAAGAGGATCACCTCTCCTCCTTTTCTCGAGGTAGGAAATGGAATGAATTCAGGAAATCATTAAAATCAGAAACTGAGCTGGCTGCCACTGAGGCTCTAGCAACTACACAAAGGCGGCAGGGAAGCCGGGCCCCCACTGGCACGTGGCAGCCAGCAGAGTGGGTGCCTTTCTTCAGCTAACTGCATGGAAATTCCACCTATGGATGACAGGGTAATTAAGAGCCAGAGGAGCTGCTTTAAAAGCAGGTCACCTTCTGCCCCTCTAGTGCAGACTGGCAGTTTCAAAGGGACCTAGCCTCCCCTCAAAGGAGCATTTCTGTCACCAGCAGTCAGGAGCCTGGTGGGCTCAGAAGAGGGTTCTCAAACTACTCAGTGTCCCTCTGAGGGGACATACAGCTCAGTCCATCTGGATGCTAGAAGACTGAGTGTTCTGTTCTCCATCATTCTCATAGGGGTACAAACTTGCTACTTGACAAGACCCTTCTGATGGCCCATCAACTACTCTTATTTCATCTAACTCTTGAGTTGATAAGGTCCTTTGATATGGAGGTAGCTATAGCTAGAGGGGACTAGTGACATGTTCACACTGTCAGCTGGTAAGGCAATGCCAAATCTGGATTCTGGTTCTCCTGGGACTACCAGGATAAGTACAGATCCTGTGGTATTAGTGGCCTGAACCCAGGGGCTTCCACCAGGCATGGGGCTTGCAAAATTTAACTGAATTGTCTCAACTGTGTCCTGGACTGGTGACTATTTCCAGGCACTATGAAGTCAGTGGTCATCCTATCTGTACAAGTGTGGAACTGGGTTTCAGGGAGGCAAGGGGCTTGTCCACAGTCCCACAGACGGAAGGAAGGAGTCATGGGTTTTACCAGGCTGCCAGAGTTCCCAGGCAGAGACCTTGTCAGCTAAGCCACAGAGCCACTGAGAGAGCTTTCACTCAGGCCTTTGGGAGGGAGATGCGTGGAAGTTAGGACAAGAATCTGCCAGCCCCCACAACCATACTAATAGCCCAGGTCACCAAGTAACATGAAAAGGAAAACCCAAAAGGACCCAGAAAGGACTCCCCGATTGTGTCTAAGTTCATCGCCCTCAAATACAACAACTTGAAACTTAGTCACAGTGGGCACTACAGCTGAAGGTCCCCTTTGGGAACAGCCTGAGTAAAGAGACAGGGAAAAGGTCTGCAATATATGTCCCTAGTTCTTATGTCCTATTCTGGGCACACACGCACATGTTGTAACCATATGTGTATATGTGAGTGTTCATGTGTGCTTGTGTGCCTGGCTCCTGCCTCAGACATTGGGTGGTGCTGTCCCAGTCTCACCCTATTCCAGTCTATCTTCTGTTTCTGCCATTGCTTATAGCTATGTGCCCTCTTATAGGACACTTGAGGAAATATCGCCAGGGAAAATCACAGGCTATATTCCAGAAAGCAAGAGAGAAAGGGAAGATTCTGGACCTTCCAGTTGTCAGCTTCTTTTGTGGTTCTGGCAGGCCCCAAATGTGTCACTCAGCATGAGAAGTAAACACCTGGATACCTGGCTGCTGGTCTCATGGCTCTGGGCCCACTGTTAACCTGCAGCTTCCCTATCATGTCCCTGGCTGTTAGGGACTCTATCTGAGAGGCTGAGTTCATGATACTGGAGGCTGTTAGGGCTGGTGGGCAATCTGGGATAACATGTGACTAGCTAGTCAAACCCCTCAAGGGCCAGCCTCTGTGGTCAAATGCATGGTAAGCCATCCATATATGTGCCTTGTATGATGCTCAGAGATCAAACAGGCTTGTCCACAAAGAGAAGAAAGTCCATGCATCATGCTCAACACAGAAGTAGACTTGGAATCATATTATACACAAATGTAAATGTGCATGTGTAAGTGTGTGCGTGCATGTATACATACTCATAACAACCACACTTACATGTAGGCACATATATTGACTTATACATCCATCCAGCAAGTGGACAGACAGCAGAGCACCCCAAGTCCTAGGTGCCTCCCTGAGACTTGCCTCCCAGTACAAAGGCCATACTAGCCCACAGGACTTGTAAGAAGTCCATATCCATGGAGTCCCTATACTCAGGAATGTCCAAGTCACTCTAGGAATGTCTACTTTGGAGCCAATGCTCAGCCCCCTGGAGTTTGGGTACTAGCTACCTAACATCTCTGCCCCGTGAGAGGAACAGGAACCCCAAAGACACTGATGGGTACAGAGATCAGATCTCCCAAGAAATGCAACCTTGGGGCCGGAGCTGGAAGGAGCCAGGTATCCTGAGTGGAAGGGAAAGGGTCCTACAGGCAGAGAACACTTCCCAGGCAAGCACATTGTTAGCACACCTTGCTCAAGGAATGTCTAGCTGCCAGGTGCTGTCCTGCCCTGCTGGCTGCACCAGGAACACATGTCCATTTTGGACCATTTGCTGCAAGAGGGCAAATGAGGTTCCTTGTGGCCCTAAAGAAAAAGGGGGCATGAGAGTACAGGCAGATCCTCAAAAGTCCCTCTTCCCCTTAAAGAAGTCATGTCCTCTGGGATTGAAGAACCCAATGCCATGTCTCAAAGGTACAGATAAGTCAGTGGTTCTGCACACATGTACTGAAATGGTTTTTCTAAAAGAGGAAGGAAGTAATGACCACATTTAGGGTACTAGTTCCACCTAGGAAGTAGGGGGCCAAGAGGCAGGTCTTCCCCAGTACCCAAACAATCCAGTTCTTAAGCATGAGCTTTCACTGTGATGTGTTCATAGCTCACAAATAGTCTTTTATATGCAGGAAATATAATGTAATGAAATTTTAATTGTGTATAAGCCCAGTTTTACAGGGCTGTTGAGAGTCTGGGTTGGCTGAGAGGCCTCTATGATCCCCTGAGGCTGCCAGTCTTAAAGGTACCCTATCTAGCTCTGCAGCAGTGTGAAAACCTGGGCTCTCTTCCCAACTCCACTAAATGTATAGCAGATTCCTGTCATGTCTAGAGCAAGGCTGGGCATGGACAGGAAGGCAGGCAGAGAAGGCCTGCACATTCTTTGCAAGGACTGCACATATCTGTCTTGTTGTCCTCTGTACAGTGGCAGACTCTGATAAGCTGCTGTTCTAGGTCTGGTCATTCTGCACCTCTTAGGTCACATTCTTTGGTACACTCTGCCTCCCCATAAGCAGGCCTATTGCAGGGACTGTGAGAGACCATGCATGTTCTGGTATATCCCTGGCGTTTAGCATCCCTCCACCAGTACTGGCAAAAAAAAAAAAAAAAAAAAAAAAAACACCAAACCAAACAAAAAAAACAAAAACAACAACCTACCTGAACAAAGCTCCTTCATATAGACAAGGCAGGAGTCTGGAATAACTGAGCTCACAGCTTACAGGCCAGAGACTCTGGTCCTTTCCTCAGGGCACACTGGGCTTCCTTGTGATATGGGACTACCAGAGCCCGGCTGGAGAGGAGAGTGTCAGCCCAGGAGAGGAAAAGTGAAAGTGAGAAAGTTCTGGCAAAGGAGAGTACAATGCATATACCAGGCAAGTAACTTGGGCTCTGATCTCCTGCCCAGGGATAAACCCCTTCTGCTTCATTACGGATATGCTGGGCCTCACCCAGGGCAGCCCTAATCCCTGCTCCAATGGAGCACTAAGGCTTCAGCTCAGACTGGGCTGGGACTGGGAGGGGGGCAGGGATCAAAAGCAAAAGAGATTAGCATCATAGAGAGTCCCTGAGGATGAGCCTGGACTGATCCACCAGTTCACTGTTACCCCCCCACACACACACACACATACATACCGCCATTCCCCCAAGGGCCCTGAGAGGCTGCTGGGTTGGGGGAACAATCCCTTTTCATTCTAGGGCCCTGTCACACACCTGAGACCCAGTTCTTACTAGGTCTTAAGGACAGTGGTTTGGTCAGATCAACAGGGGTCTCATAGTGTCCTTGAAGCATAGGCCTAACAAATGTTCTTCAGGGACTCTTTAATGTCTGCCTTCAGGAGCCATGGTCAGGCTGTCCTAAACTGAAGGGAGGAACAGGGTTCAGCATGGATCTGCCCCTGTAGACACCATCAGAGTTGGCAAGCATTTGGCAACAGAAAACAGGTGAGAAAGACTGAGATCTGGTACCTGTTACCCCAGACCAGGCATGCTGAACTCTACCATCTCTTCTCTCTCCCAACCACCTCCACCCACTTCTTGCCTCATGAGGTTCCAGCTCCCACCTCACGCCATCTATTCCAGCCTTCAACGGACTCCAAGGTCCACTCTTCATGCCTATTCTGCAGGAGAAACTAGGACTTAGTGAAATAGAAAGATGAGCCCAAAAAGAGGTGTGTGAATTTGGAGCTGAAGAGCTTCCAAAAATCAGAGGATCAACGTGGCCCAGGTCAGCCCAGCTATCTATTGCTCTTCCAAAAGCCTGAATAGAAATGTGAACCTTATACCTGGGTATATCCCTGATGCTCTCCTACTAATATATTCAGCCTTTGCTCCTCTATTTTTGTCAAGGCCCATCACAAATGATTCAGTGAGCTTCCTCCCATTGCTTTATCCATCAGTGGCCTCCCTGTCTCCTAGCCAAAGGCCTGGAGATATTCCTTCCTTGGGTACTAACTTTACCTGTTGAGAGCCCCAAAGGGAAGATCAGTGGCTTATCTGTATCATTCAACCTCTATCTCTAGACTGGGTAAGGATGTGCCAGGGCAGGGAACATTATGGACACCCAATTCCCGGTCTCTACAATCCACAGGCACATGCATACAGCACTGCCATACAGCACCGTTTAACAACTGTGGCTCCAAAACAGACTGTCCTGGGTTCTTATCTTAGTTCTTTTTATCCAGTAGCTGTGTGACCTTGGGTTTCTGTAACCTGTCTGTGCTTTAAATTATCTTTTTATTTGATTGGGCAGTTGGTTGGTTTTGGGAAAGATTCTCCAGGCTAGCATCGTATTCTTCATGTTCCTCCTGCCTCAGCCTCTAAGACACTGGGATTATGGGTGTGTGGTACTACACCCAGCACACTACCTGCTAGTGATGGAAATAGGTGAGTTCCAGTGTTCCAAGCTTTGCAGGATGAAATACATAGACACATGTAAGTTCTTGGACCCTGTATCTCATTGTTATATGTCTGCTGTTACTAGTATTACAGTGTAACAATTAGACTAAGAAGAGGCACTGGTACAAAGTCTTTCCAGAAGAGGATGGAAGTCCAGACAGGGACTGGAAAAGGGGTTTACATTTTAATCCCCCTGAATGGCCAAAACCATCTTGAAAGAGGTTATCACCAGGTCTGTCTTGCAGATAAGGAAATTGAGGCTTCCAAAGGTGGTATGAGCTACAGAGAACACATATCCCTAGTAACAGAGCTAGGATGGAAGGCCTGGTCACATGGCTCCAAAGTCCACACTTTCAACAGTCGGAGCTGCCTCTCTGTCTGGCAGGAAGATAAGCCACGTACACAAATAGCTGTAATCCGAGGTAGAAAGTGATAAGTGCCAAAAGGGACAACGATAAAGGCTCTGGGAGGGCTTGAGAGGGAGACAAGCTGACCAAGGCAGGAAGGGAAAGGGAGGCAGTCAGTGCAAGCTCAGGAGAGTGGGTGTCAGTCAGTCAGAGTGGGGTCTAGGAAGGCACATAGGTGGAGCCAGGGGATTGAAGATATGGGCTGTGTAGCCATAGTACCTAGCACCATGGCGTCACCAGAGCCCAATAAATATTTGTGAAAGGAAGGGAAGAAAGGAGGCAGGGAGAAGGGCAGAAAGGAAGGTGACTTTACTATCTCCGCTAAGCCGAGGATCTACTCATCTCGGGGGTTCAAATCAAGATGTAAAGGGCTGCATGTGGACAATGAAGTATTTTGCTTAATACCAGAAAGAACTTTCCAGCAAGTTAAGCTGAATCAGGCTTCTCTTTGAGGTCAACTCCATGTTGTAGTTGCTTGTATTGGCTTAGGAAAAGTAGCAGTTAAACTTTCACCAACTGTGTGAACTGTAAAGCATGCAGCACCAGGCCACCATGGTAGGACTATTTACACTAAGGGAATCAACAGATACTACGAATCAGGTTTTCCCCAGTCTGGAGAGCCAGATGTTAAACATTTACTAGCATACACACTGCTGGGCAGAATTTTGCTCTGTGAAGGAGCAAGTGTTCTATCTCCTCTGGAAAGGTACTGGAGGGGGAATGGGCAGGGGGGGGGGACTTATTTCCTGGGAAGAATGAGGCTAAGGTGTTCTTGCTTAGTGAGGGGCCTCAAGTCAGATGACTTGAGAAGCCCCTCTCTGACTTCAAGTGCCCATAAAAAGTTGGATTTATGAAAACACTGTACCAGTATAATTACTCATGCCAGGAAATCATTAACCACTTGACCTAGAAGGTGGGAGTAGGGCAAGGACCTAGAAACTATGGGAGAAGCTATGTGCTCACAGATGTCAAGAAAGCCTCTCAGTCCACATAGCTAGTAAGAAACACTAGGGCAAGAGAGAGTCTATGTTCTGAGACCCTGGATCCAGGGCTCCTCCTGGGGTGCATGGCTAAACCTCTGGGAACAGAAGTCTCTGCACAGGCCTGTTTGACTGGTTTCCTCCATCAGAATGTCAGATGGGTAGCAGTATGGGTCACATCTGCCTCCTCTTTGTTGGAACCTTAGCACTTAACTCTGCTTTACACACAGATTAGAGCCAACTCTATTTGTTGAATGAATCAAAGCATCTGAGATCCTGTCTCCTGGCAGCATCTGGGGATAGGAGTGGCATCTTTTGAAACAGCACTACCTTGGGTTGGTGACATGGATACAAGTTATCAGGGTTTAAATCCTGACAAGACATCCCCCCGGCCAGTCGCCCAACACACACCGACATACATACCTGTATGATACTGTCCAAACCACCCAGCCATTTTCTTCCACAAAGTGAGTTGTGCAATCTGTCTGCCTCCTGGGGCTGTTGTGGCACTCATGTGGGGCAGAAAGTACTATTTACAAGCTCAAAAGTGCTATTCCCGGGGGGGGGGGGGAGCTTGAGAAGCCAGCCCTGGCAGCAACTTCTCCCAAGACCAGAATGTTGGTCTTGCAGGGCTAATCATTAGAGTAACCTGGGTCAGAATGGCCCATGCCTGGTAAGGTCAGAGTTAAAGTGCAAGAGGGATCTCTCAAAAAGGGTGTGAGCAAAAGCAGACAGCCACAGAGTCTTGGGGGGGGGGGGGGACAAAGGGCTGTCTCAGCAAAGAGCTGTTTAATGTGCTTCCAGCATTCCTAGTCCTCTACCCCTGCAGATGGTGTACCTTCCTGGGGGTGGGTAGGAAAGCCTGCTGTGTTCACCCTGGAATCAATCCAGTGTTGAAAGTGATGTTCCAGAAGAGAGGTATTTGCAACACCCCCAGACATCTACCCAGTCCTTTCTTGGTAGGGTGGGGTTCTGCCTGCCAGGGAAGGAGTCCAGCTGGAAAGCATGATGGTGGCAGTGGTCCTCCAGCCCTCCCAAACGACATCTGACACTTAGGAAGAAAGGGTGGGGCCAGGCCTCTGAGTGGCCGGCTCCTGCTCCATCCTATATAGCTGGGTTCTGGTTCTGGCTGGCAACAGCTGCAATTGAGAACAATGCCTCGGTTTCTCTTTTCTCCTCTTTCACTTTAATTGGACATCATCAAGGTGTCTGGGACTGTGTGTCCTTCAAAAAGAGCACAGTTGCAGGAGCTCCAAGGCAGGCTGCAAAGTGCAGGAATGCCTGTCACTTTGGGAGCCTTGATACTTTCCTACCCTTGCTGTGTGATCCTGTGCAGATCCATGTCTCACTCTGGTCTGTTTTTCTACAGCCTCCATGACAGCTTGCCTTCCAGGCACCTATTCAAAACCAGTGAGCTTTCTTCCCTAAACCTGAAGAATGGCATCTGGGTCGTCCTTCATGGGAGCCTGGTCTGTCTATGTCTACTCCCGAATCTCCGCTGCACTTGACTGCTTGTCAGTTCACTGGATGATAGCATAGAGCAATGTGCCATTCTGTCTCTACAGGGTGGAGACTGGGTTGCTTCCCATCATAAGGTGTTACTGGCAACTGTGATTTCCTGTACCTCAGTTTTCTTATCAGTAAAATGGAGCCATTAATACTAATCCTCAGCTCAAGTGAGGACCAGAATTCAAGTGCATGAACTACTGGGTACCTGGCCCATAGCAGGAATTTAATAGGCAGTCGCTAAGGTCACAATGATATGGAGGCAGTCTGGCAGCATTCAGGGATGGAGGTGATGTAGACAGATTGGCTGGTGGTATCATCAGAGTAGGCTTCCAAGCAGGTGATAGAAGGCTGGAATGGGTGTGTCCTAAGAGACAAAAGGAGTATGCACAAAAGCAGGCCAAAGAGTTGTATGCATGTGATGGTGGTACTGAGCCACTGAGCATGAAGAACATGAAGACAGGGCAAGAGGGTGTAGAAAGCATGTATCTCTGAGATGTCAGGCCTGAGCTCCTTTGCAGGATGAAGGTGCTGCAGGATGGAGGCAGGAAGCCACTGTACTCCACTCTTGGCATGTTGCATTTGTCTCCCCCAGCTGTCCTTCACACACCAGTCCCAGCCTGCTGTTTGGCGGAGCTCTGGTGTACGGTGAGGGCACTGCAGGAAGCAGCCCACCTTTTATGCTGCTTTCTCTGGATTTCCCAGTCCTGTGACCCAGTGAAAGCCACCACCTCCCTCTGCATCATCTTAGTCACCCATAGAAGTGCCATTGTGAGGATCGGAGGATGGCAAGACAAGATGACACATCCTAGCTGGGTATACTCCCAGCATCCAGCCAATATGGAACTCTGAGTTCAAAGGCCAGCCTGGGCTATACAGCAAGACCTTGTCTCAAAGTGCCCCGCCCCCATGAAGTAATCAACACAAATTAAATCCTAGATGGTCATATACCTGGAATCTTGCTCCAACATGTCAGTATTCAGAGAAGGGAGGAGTATCTAGCTGGAACACAGAGGCACTGTACTGGAGGGTACAGGCTTTCTGTGTTGGACCAGCTATCTACTCCTAAGAGGTATAGGTACAGAGCTGGGCAGCATCTAAAGGATCCTGCTCCAATCACAGGTGAAGATTCTGTTCCTATTACTCACTGTCCAGGAAGGGCCTAGACAGAGATAGGCTTCTAGCAGGTGCTTATATCTTCCCCAAAGCACTTTGAAAGTCACATCAGCTGTATCATACTTGGTCATGAGATAAGGTCGCGGGTGGAGCCAGACCTGGGACCCTAACCCCACCTCCCAGCAGCCAGTCAACCTCTGTGCTCTTCCTTCATCCTGGAGACACAGGAGAGGGAGCTCCAAAGCAACTGATCCATAGGAGCAGAGAGCTGGATTTTCACAAACCTTCTGGCTCCTGGAGTAGAGAGACAAGAACCTGTGTGCCTTGTTCCTACTTCAGCCCACTGATGCCAGCCTGGTCCAGAAGCCACAATCGCTACACCCTGCCTGCACAGATTCTCTGCATACTTAGGGTGCTTACACCTCCCATCACTACTTTCCTCCCCAGCCTTGGACTTCCTACTTCCTGGGACCCAGGCTCAGGCCTTACCTAACAGTGGCCCTCTTCCTCAGTTTTGATGGTTCTATCAGGCTAGGAAGCAAGAGGCACTTAAACCTGATGGAAAGATGGGTGTAAGCTCAGCCTACATTGCACAGCCCACACACTCTGGTGGGTACTGATGTTGATTTCTGGGCCAGGGGGAATAGAGGAATCTGCACCGGGAATGTACCTTCCACCTCTCTGTTTCAACCCAGGCCTACTGCAGCTGTGGCTTAGACAACAGCAAGGCTTGATCATTGTGATGAGACCTAACCTTTAGTTTATAGAGGGCTCAGAAAGAAAGAACAATTTGCCTAGGGCCACAAAGAATTTCTGGTTAAGGATGCAGAGCTCCAGTGAGGGCTTGCCCAGCATGGGGACCTGCACTTACAGTCTACTTTTCTTTAGAAGGGATAGTAATGTCCCCAACTGCAGGCAGTACAATAATGCCTATGATGTCCTCACTGAGCACATAGTAGGCACTAAATAAGTCATACCTTCTAAGACTCCAGAGAGCGCCAAAAGGCCTAGTAGCCTCCTGGACAGAGAAATAGAGATAACAAGGGTCCTGGGCTCCCCAACTCTTGAGGCCCGAGCCCTGTGGTTTCTAGACTTATTGTGCCCAAGGTGCCATGATGGACTGGGAAGGCTCAAAACAAGGCTGGCTCTGTCTTGACTTCTCTGCCCTCTGAGGCCACTTCCCTGTTTCCAGATGAACATATTAGCTACAAATAAGGGGTGGGGGAACCAGCAAGATGGCTCATCACTGGGTAAAGACTTTTGCTGCTGAACCCGAGGATTAATCCCTACCTAGGACCTATACTGACAGAAGGAGAGAGGTGATTCCTCCTAAAAGTTGTCCTCTGATCTTCATGTGTACCCCTCCCCTCAAATAAATACAACGCGATTTTTAAGGAAGGGGATGGAGCTTTCTGAGCAGAGTTTTGGCACATGATGAATGTTCTACCTGAGGTCAACATTTTCTCCACTTCCTGGTTACTTACAGGATTTGGAGAGAAGGTTGAGAGGTCTGGACTGTCCTGACTCAGGTGGTCATCAAGGCAACAGGAATTGGCCCAGGTGTTGGTTTGAGCCAGATTCTTGCATCCCAAGTGTGGCAGGAACTTTGGTAGAGGGGATGAAGGTGGCCTTCTGGTATGTCTGAGGGCTGGCCATCGTCCATTCAGCAAACTGAATTCTCTCCTTTCCCATCAAGCTTTCTAGGGTTTCTCAGATTAACCTTCCCAACCCCCCCCCCCTCTGTGTGTGTGTGTGTGTGTGATATTCTTCTTGGAAATGTGCTGGGACCAGGCCATTCCAGTGTCCCTGGAGGCCTGAAAATGATTATGCCACCCAATTTTCCCAGGGATACTCAGCTGCCACCTGTGGGTGGGTAGTGGAGCAAGTCCATCCTGTGTGAACGGACTGGACAGAGAAGGCTGAGGCCAAGGAATACCTCCACCCCCGACTCAATAGCAGCTGGAGGCAGAATTTACCTGGGGGGGGGAGTTTCCCTGCACCCAGACACCCCCTGCCTGGTGTCCCTGTGAACCTGAGCTGCAGTCTGCCCTCAGGAATTCCAGGTTGAGTTCACGGTTGCCAGACCGTCTGAGCTTTGAGAATGAATTCAAAGCTAGCAAACACATTTTGCCTCCTTGTCTTGGTGGTAGAAGGAGTGATCTCTCTGGCCCTGAAGGAGTTCAAGCCCAGGTCAAAGCAGCCAGCCTTCTGAAGGATATTCTAAAATGGGGGTCTGCGGTGGGGGTGGGGGGAGAGCTCCGGCCTGCTCCCCCCGTTGGCCCGAGGTGCGCTATGACCACCGCCCAAGAGGCTCAGGAACCCGCGAGTCTGCGTGGCACGCCTGCGCTCCCATGCGGACCTCGTCAATCAAACTGCAGCCCCGCGGAGGCCAAGACTTCTTCCGCCCGCCCCAGGCCCGGAGGAAGACCCCCCGCCCGGGCTGCCTGTCCGAGCCCGCCCCCAGCGGTGTCATTGTTCTCTGACGTCACGCGGAGGCCCCGCCCCTCTACCCTCACCTTCCCTCCCCACCTCCGGTTCTCCGGGCTAGTGGCCAAGCAGCCTCCGACGACCCGGCCGTGCAGGGCTCCCCCCGCGGCCCGGCCGGGGCTGCGCCCCCTTGCGCTCTTCCCAACTTGCCTTTGTTATTCCAGCTCCCTTCCTCGCCTCGCCTCCAACACCGCGGCTGCCTGCAAAACGCGGAAGGCGGAGCCGTTGCCACACCTGGATCGCCTAGCGGGCTGCGTCCCAAGTCTACCCTGCCTGCCCTGGAGGGGAGTGCATGCGCGCGTGTCCAACCCAGGCGCTTGTTATCCTCAGGACTGGAGTGCCTCTAATCAGGAGGAGGTGGAGGGTTGAGGAAGGGAAGTGAGAGAGTAAGAAGAGTATGTGTTTGTACGTGAGCGTGAGATGTAATGCACGGGCGAATACCTCGTGGTTTTTTTTTTTTTTGTTTGTTTTGTTTTTGGTTTATTTTTAAGCGTACCGGAGGTGGTCTACAGCAGTGTTAATGTGCACAATTCTGTGAGCCCGGGTGCACGGGTATATCTAGAATGGAAAGTGTGTGCGTGCTCAAGTGTGTTGGGGGGGTCAGTACGCGTGCTCTGCTGAGGGTAGGCGCAAACGTGTGTGTAGGAGTTTCTGCGTGAGTGGCAATGGACATGAGCCAAGGGGAGCGCGCACTTGGATACTCTCGGGGGCGGGTCTGCGAGGGGAACCCCTGCGAATGGTGCACCTAACTGTGTTTCGTGAGTGCCCTACGCCACCAAAGAAGTAGTGCCCAGCCTTGAGCTAAGAGCTGGGCTGGCTTCTTTCTACCTCGGCAGGCGAGAGCGCTCGGCTCATGGTGCCCCAAGCGCTTCCTGCAGGGCACCGGGGCGTTCTTGCGCCTCTGAACTTCGAGTGGGGTGGGGACATATGATTCAATCTTCATCCCCCTCTCCTCAAAGGTCAAGGACGGCGCGCTTCAATCCCCTACGTCACCAGTGGTGGTGAAGGTTGGGGTCCTCTCATCCTCTTTCTGCAACCCTGTTTTAGGAATAATCCAAAATCTCCGGGAAAGCTTTTGCACACCTCTCGTTAGCAACTCGGTCACCCCAATTCGGATAGCTGACAGCACCTGCGGGCCCAGTGCACTCACGCAGGGAACCAGCAGGAAACGGGGTGCACCTACGGACAGTAATTTTGCTGCTACCAACGCGATCCCTTCCTAGGCACATCGGTTCCTCCATTCCAAACTTAAGGGATTGGGGGTGGGTGTTAAAGAGCAGCTAAGCGAGGAGAGAGGAGGGACAAGAGTGAACCAGCGGCGTGTGGGGGTAGTGCAGAATCTACGAGGGTCTGGTAGAGAAGAGCTTAGAGCAGAGACCTGGGAACAGGAAGAAAGGGAGGGAAAGACGGGAAAGGAGAGGTAGGTGGAAGGGAAAAGAAGAGCGCAGCGAGCGCGCAGACCGAGAGCGAACCAAGGCAAACCCAGTTGAGCGCTAGAGGCGCGGCACTCCGCTCCCGCGTATAATCCGTGCCGGCTTTTGCGAGAGGCCGGCGGCGCGGGGCCCTTTGGAAATAGAATAGCCAATGTAATCTGACACTTCAACTTGCTCGGCTCCGGGCGAGTTGATTCACTTACTCACCCCCTAACGCCGAGTTCCTTTTCACTGTCTGTGGACATTAAAAAAAACGAGCGGCGGCGGCGGCGGGCGCCCCGGAGAGCGAGCGGCCGGGCGGGCGGGCGAGCAGCAATCGGGCCGCAGAGCAAGCGAGCAGCGCCGGCGCAGCGCGGTGACCTCCAGCACCGGCCGGCTAGGAGCCGGAGTCGGAGCCGAGTGGATCTCCGCGCTCTCCCTGCGCTCCTCCCGGCTCCAGCCGGCCCTACCCGGCGGTGGCGGCGGCGGCGGCGGCGGCGCGTCCTCCAGCGGTGGCAGTGGTGCTCGTAGCGCCCGGTAAGTTTGGGGACAGAGCCAGGCGCCCGCTAGCACCGAGGCTTCCTCCCGCTGTCCGCGGATCGCCGGGGTGCGAGCGCGGGGTACTGTACTGGGGCTTTCCGCTTAAAGGGTTAGCTCCGGCCGGGCGAAAGGGGTCAGCCGTGCGGGCTCGGTGCGCTTTCCTGGTCTCCGGGGGCGGAGGCTCTGGCCACCAGCGAGCGCCGAGCTGTGCAGAGCGGCTTAGGATGAGCGCAGGGACCCGGGGATTGTCGGGTGTGCGGGGCGCCGGTGGGGTTTGTGTGTGCGCGGACTCGGTGCCCGCCTCCTGCCGGCGCGCCTTCATCAGTCTTCTCGGAATACTCGGGGCCCGGCAGGGTTACGGATTCGGAGGAGGGAGGGAAGGACTCGGGAAGAACTGGTTGAGTCTCCTTCGCCTCCTTTGGAAAGATGTGAAGTTGTACTCCTGTGTGCGTAGGAGAACCGCCGGAAAGGCGCTGGATTCCAGGGTGGCCAGGGTTGGTGGTGTTAAGTTGTGTCTCCGAATTTCTATGGTGAACACACTTTTGTACGTAGGGGATGGGGGCGCGGTTAAGTTGTTTTGAGGGGAGAATGGCCCAGGAAAACGCAGCGCGTGGCTGGAGCAGGGCACGCCGAAGATAGTGTGTCTAGGCTTCCCGTTCGGGCTTCGGAAGCCGAAGGGGCTTTCAGGCCAACGCCTGTCCGGGGCTGCCCCAGCCAGGAGGCGAGCCCAAGGGGAAGATGTGTTTTGTGTGAGTGCGCGCGCGCGTTGCAAATACGAAAGTAATTTCCCGGTGTTCTTTCTTCCTCTCTGTCTCCGGCGGCAGTGGCCCCGGGGGAGTGGTAGGCCAGCCCCGGCGGAGGTTGGGGGACCGGGCTGGAACTGAATCTGGGATCTAGATGGTGGGGGTCAAGCTCTGAAAGCTTGTTTCACCTTCCTGGCGTCAGGGCCAGGGAGAAAACAGTGGGGAGCACGGCCTCGGTGTCGTGGTGCAAGCTGCGGGAGCGCGTCGCCCCCTGGCCGGGGACATCTGTCCAGGAAGCTGGCCAGGCGGGGAGAGGGCGCGGTGCAGAGGGCAGACTCCTCGCCCTGGAGCGGTGGGGGTGCGGGCGAGGGGCGGCCGCCTCTCCCGGCCATTGTGCGCCAGCAGATTTTCACGGGAGACTGCCCCGAAGCCGCCGGAGAAGGCCAGGAGCCGGCCACAGCCCTGGGTTTAAAAGACACTCCAGGAATGTAAACAACCCAGGCGGGAGGGCTAGCGGACCGCAGCGCGCCAGGACTGCGGGTCTGGGCCCTCTACCCTCCCCCCGGGGGGGTAACTGTTAGACGCGGCCACTCTGCCCTTCCCTCTACCTGCCGCAAACTTTTCCCTCCTCTCCTTTACAGTTCCACTTTGTGCCTCCAGCCCGGAGCAGGGTGAAGGCCTCTCCCACAACCGGGCTGAGGGACCCTGGCATCCCACACCCGACCCAGAGGCCCGGCGGCCAGATCCCTGCTTCGATGCCAGTGGCCCGGGAGACTTCTGCCCCGGGAGCTGCAGCTCCTTGGGCAGAGTAATTGAGACGAGGAGCCTGCCCGCCAGGATTGCTTGCTTGCTCTCTCCCGCCCTCCTTCCCGCGGCTCCTTCCCACCCCCGCTCTCCCCCTTCTCCTTTCCCCTGACTGCTTTTCCAATGCCCTGACATGAGGGAGGAAGATTTAACTTGGCAGCCCAAACAAATGTTCTCTCTGAGATCTCCAAGAAGCTGGCTGGCGGCTGGGCTGGCGGGGGTGAGTGCACCGCTCGGCCAGCCTTTCCCTCCTCTCTGCACTGCCAGGGACATTTGGAGCCCCGTGGGTGAACAGCCCCGGGCATAAATAGTGGGGACCAACTCCCCGCGATTTGAAAGGGCAGTCAGTGGGCTGCGCCTGTGGAAGCCCCTGCCTTGGTGCTGCATAGAGAGCCATTGGCTCCAACTGCCTCTTGGTGCCAGTGGTTTTTTGAAGGGTTTTCTTGAGCAACAGTTTGCCTCTGCTGCAACCTGGGCCTGGTAGACCAGAGGGTTAACTAGTGCAGTCTCCTCCCTCCTTCGTGGGTGTGAGGACAGGCTGGTTACACAGGGCAGGGCAGGAGGCCAGAGGCTGTTCCAGAGGTGCCTGGTTTTGGTTTTTTTTTTTTTTTGAAGGTACAGAGAAAGGGATGGTGGCTGAGGCTGGAGAAACAGGCAACTTGGCTGCTGGTGAATTCCAGCCTGTCTCCCTGTGCTTGCTTGGTGACTAGAGTGTGGAAGAGTAGTTGCCTGTGAGCTATTTGGGAAGTTTAGATGAGGGAGCAAAGCCATGGCCTTTCTTATCCCGGTTGGTTTTTGAGGAGGTCCAAAGCAGGGGGAATTCCTGGGCCCTTGTTTGGGACCCCTGAACGCTGAGCAGAGGCAGAAGGTTTGTGAACACCCCAGGAGCCTTGTGCTGACCTTTCCCTCTTCAAAAAGAGGATGTCGAAACACCAGCATCAAACAAAAGGCACATTGAAAGCCCTATCTGCCTGAGAGCGCGCCTGTGGCTTTGGGCTAGTAGTGCATTTAGAGGGAGATGATGTTTTTCTCTGGGTTTTATGATTTTCGTTGTTTTGTTTTTCCCCAAAAAACAGAAGCATCACTGGCCCCAAGTCACATGGTTGGAGACCTAATTTTCTCCTATGAATCAGAAGTTTAGACTTGGGAACTTGGTGACTGAGGCTGGGGGAGGAGCTATTAGACTTTCCAGGACTTGAGCTGCGAGCTGCGGTTGTAAGACTTTCTGAGTACTTCTCACAGAGGAGACTGGACTTATGAAAAACTTTGAATAAATAGCCTTGTCTGTGCAGAAATGGCTGTGGGCTTCTTTGTGGGGACAAAATGTTCTCTTTTTTTCCTAAGGAAAATGTGTTTGTGTGAGGGGGGATCCAGGGGCAAATAAAGACCTAGAAGTTGAGGTTTGGCTCTAAGGATCTCCGTGTGTGTGTGTGTGTGTGTGTGTGTGTGTGTGTGTGTGTGTGTGACATGTTCCCAGCCATGGGAGCCCTGCATTTTCATCCATGGCCCCTGTTTAGATGACCCAACATGACACAGTTGTCCACAGGTTCACTCCTACCAGAAGATGAAAGAAACGATGTAGATGAGAAGAGCAACAACATATCTACCTCTAACTGGTAAGAGTGGTAAGGAAGGAAGGGTCTTTGAAGTCTGTATATGTCCCCAGTCTGGGCACAAGAAGGCCTGTGTAGGAATCTTGGATAACTAGCTCCAGCCCCAAGTCCATAGAGTGTTTTTTTTTTTTTTTTTTTTTTTTTTTTGGTTTTGGTTTTTTTTTTTACACAGTCTTGGGTAAAAGGTTGTAGGAAATCTGTGCAGCATCAAGTTAATTTTGGGAAGCATCTGTGGACATGGTGGCATGAAACAAAGATGAAGGGCCTGCTGGATAGTGACTGGGTTCCACACATTTCATTCATAACTGCTCCTGTGGGTCCTTGTCAGGACTCTGCCTCTCTGTTGCATCTTTATGAGATTCCTTGGGTTTTGTATAGACAACAAAGGACACTGCCCTAATTACCCCTGACCCTGACCCCCAGGCTGCAATTTCTTCTGGTGACTGCTGGATCCTCTCAGTAGGACACAGTGGCCTCTACCCAGGCCTCTCTGTGGGTGGATCTTTCTCCTGCCTGGGTGCTGCCTAGGTGCATGGAG
Organism: Phodopus roborovskii; assembly: GCF_943737965.1. Lineage (NCBI taxonomy): Eukaryota > Metazoa > Chordata > Mammalia > Rodentia > Cricetidae > Phodopus > Phodopus roborovskii. The sequence continues at coordinate 1,114,632 of NW_026125537.1, forward strand.
CCTGGCCTGGAAATTCCAACCATGCGTCTGAGGTTAGGCCCTCCCTCAGGGAGGCAATACACTGCAGTCCTATTACAGACTCTAGACAAGGAGAGAGGGAAAGGGTGTCTGGAGACTGTAGCTTGCTGGCTGCGTGGACCAGGAGGTTGACTCTGCTAGGCCTCAGTCTTCTGGTTTGCAAAATGAGCTCAAGCACAGAACTTCCATCGTCCCACATGGTTGCTGGAAGGATGAGGTGTATCCAAACATTTGAGTCTTCAGCCTAAAGAACCAGACAGACTCCAGTGTAGAATAGTAGATGGCAAAAGGGCTGGACTTGAGGGTAAGGGATGCTGGAAGCATTTCCAGAAGTTGGTTCTTATCCTTACTTCCCTGACAGCTGATTGTTCAGCCTCAGTTTGCATGCCTCCTGTGACAGGGTGCTCACCACCTCTTAGAAAGCCACACCAGGTGATCTATCCTGACTTTAGGCTTAAGATGCAGGGGCCACTCCCAACCACAGACTCATTTTTCCTTAATGATCATGAGGTCTAAGTTCTGTATCCAGGCTGTAGTGATATGTGTGTGTGTGGGGGGCATTCTTCCAGTGTCTGTTTCCAGCCTTAAAAGAGAAGTTCACAGAAGGGTCTGTCTATTGGCTCTTGGGTAGTCCACTTGCCTCTTGACACTTTCTTTTCTTGAATTGGGTATTACTTGGGAGGGGTTGCATAATGAGGATAGGGTCAGTTCAGGGACCCAGGATTTGACTCTTCATGTGTTTAATGATAGTCTGCAGAGTGAAACCTGCAGTGAGTCCCAGAACTATGCAAGACACTCTTAGGAGCTTTTGTCCAGTAAGAGCAGAAAGACCAGTCCAAATAAATAATTATGTACCAGCCTCTGGCTGCCTGCCATATGCACATGAGAAAGGGTGTGTCCATAGCTCCTTCTTTTGCCTGATGTGGCCTGTCTAGAATCACTTTTAAAATTTTTTGATCTCATTAACAACAGCTGCTATATGGAATTACTACATTTAACAGAGAAGAAAACTAAAGCCCAGTGAGAGTCCAAGAGGCTGTGGCTAAGCCAGGACTCAGCTCCAGGCCTTACACACCCCTGCAACACAGTGCATTGAGCAATAGCCCCAACTATGCTGGCATGTGGCACAGAACCCTGTGTGGACCCCAGGAGTGCAGCAGTTGTTTCCAGGAAGGGTCGCAGGTGGCCCTCTCTGCATCTGGCAGTGCATACCCCCAGCAGATGTCTTCCCCCCCCCTTTTTCTCGATGTCCCCCACCCCCATCTACAGCTTTCACTGTACCTCAGATATTGTCTGCCTAGGCAGTAGCAGTATGCAGCTTCAACTCTGCCTGGCCCTGGAGGAGGAAACAAGATTGTCCCTGAGTTGCTATGGTTTCTATAGATACAGAGTATGACTCAAACTGCCCCTCCTTTGGCTGAGTCAGTCCCTTACACTACATAGGGTGGCTGCCCTATGGGGCCTCTGGGTTCTTTACCCCCCATGGTCACCACACTTATACCCAGTCATTTGGAACCTAGTTGAGTGCCACCCTTTGACAAGACTTTGCTGGTGGGGTTGTGGGAAGTGGGTAACTGGGCAGGCTGAGATGGCACCTCCCCAGAAGTCTGATCTGGCCTGGCCAGGCACACCTGTACAGGTAATGACTGTAGCCCTAAGGGCTCAGAGCCTGCCCCTCCCATTAGACCCAGCTGCCAGGGTTACTACAGGATGTGCTGGGGGAGGCCGGGGTGCCTGAGCTAATTAGATTTCTTAGATTTCAACGCTCCCCTAATCCTGTTAGCCTGGCTGTAATTGTAACCACTTCAAGCTTTTGGCTGTGACAAGCTATTGAGGACAGACTTGTGGAGGCTGTGCTCTGCCGAGCTCTAACCCTAGACAGCTGGTTGGGAATAGGGGACTGCCTTTCCAGGTCTCTTGGGTAGTGGCAGGAAGGTGGGAGGGTGTTTTTCAATATAGCATGTCTGTCAGAACAAACATGTCCCTCCAAGGTCTCCTAGCTCAAATCTATGCCAGAACCTGTGGGGAAACTGAGGCTGAAGAATGACAGGGAATGATAGAGGGCTTCAATAACTAGAGTGGTTTGTCCTGGGAACTTCAGGGCAGGTTCGGAATTCCCAGGGACTAAGAACCTTCCTGTGACACCCGCCCCTGGGGAAGCCTTGTTCCTCTGTTGCTGTTTACCCACACTACTCTCCTCTCCCCTCAAGCATGCATAAAGATGTGCACACACACTCATCTCTGCCTGTCTCCTTGCCCTCAAATATGAAGGAGTTTGATTCTTCCTGTCCATTAGTCTTTCCCACATCCTTGTCAAATTGTATGCCTGGTGTGAAACAGAAGAAAACAAAAATTTAAGGACTATTATTGTTAAAACTTTGCTATCTTGGCTGGGTGTTGGTGGTGCATGCCTTTAATCCCAGCACTCAGGAGGCAGAGGCAGGTGGATCTCTTTGAGTTCAAGGCCAGCCAGGTCTACAGAGCTAGTTCCAGAACAGGCTCCAAAACAATACAGAGAAACCCTGTCTAATCCCCCCAAAACAAAACAAAATCACCCCAAAAAACAAAAAACATTGCTATCTTTTTTAAAAATCCCAATTTTTAAATATTTATTTACATATGCTCACCAGGACATGGCCAGGCCACTGTAGGGAAACAGTGTCAGAATGTAAGTGTTCTCTGTGCTTTTGATGATTCCTTGTCCAACATTCTTTTTTGGTGTCTGGCTTGAGTGGAAATTGCACACAAGAAGAGATTCCTTTGTAGCCTGCAGAGCTCTTTCCTGCCTGGAGGCTCTCCTTAGACTCCACCCTATATTCTTAGCTCTGGACCATAGGAAGAAATGCCTCTCATCTACCCCAGAACCCATTTCTCTGGGCTGTAAACTCCAAAGCCTATAGAATTAGGGGACTGCCTGTCTTGTTCCAGCCCAGGAAACAGAACCTTAGAAAGCAGTGATTAGCTGCATTCAAAGTTAGCAGTGCACAGAGCTACACTAGGATCAGAACCTGGGCTCTGCCAGCTCATTAGCTATTTACTGAGACCCTGCCTAACTCTTTTTAGAGGGCCTTTAGTTTACCTGAGTAAAGGCTGTTTACCTGAATAAAGTTAGTTTACCTGAATAAAGGAGCCCAGCTGAGGGAGAGGTGGGGTGACTCTCTGAGTTCATGTTAGAGATAGCCTCTAAACTTCTCTTCAATACACAACATGTGTGTATTTGCTTCCAGATTGAGTGCAAAGCTAATGTGAGAGAAGTCAAACCCAGTTCCTCTTGAGAGGGTCCAAGCTCTCACCGGCTGAGGCTTCTCACTTCCCAACCCCATTTCCCGCCCCATTCATTTCATGCTGAGTTTGAGCTTGCCTGCTGTTGTTTCCTCTGTGGACAAGGAAGCAGAGTTGGAACTTGCTTGCTCCACCCTGAGAGTCACCTGTGTCAGGTCCAGGTGACAGCTGTTGGAGGAAAAAGGGACCAGGCTCAGGATGCAATTGTCTGAACCTTGCCCTGTCCCCAAGGCTCCTGCCCAATCTCCCACCCTGCTCCCTGGGTGGACCTTGACCTCAACTGGAACAATTGGGAAATGCAGAACACCATTCTGAGCCAAGCAACAGGCAGAACCAGGAGCTCTCCAGAAAGAATAGTGACTTTTTTGTTCTGGTGTTTGGAAGTACAAGAAGTCCTTTTGGGGGTCTCTGTTTGCCCTTCTGGATGGCATATGGGGAAAGCCCAAGCCTAGAGGAATTCAGGGACTGGCCCCAGGTCAAATGAGATGGCTTTCCTACAGCAGGGTATCAAGCAAGGAAACTGGTCCAGGTGAAGGGGATCAATGTGTCACTGAGGTTGCTACTGTTTACACACTTGAAATCATTTACTGAAGGCCCCCCAATTTCGGCTACCACCCCCAGAATGTTTGGGTATCTGTGTGTATATGTATATGTGTCTGAATTTTTTTTTGTGTGTGTATGTTTCTGTCTGTCTATATGTGTGTATAGTCTGTGTCTGTGCAGTCTGTGTGTTGGTCTCTCTCTCCGTGTGTGTGTGTGTGTGTGTGTGTGTGTGTGTGTGTGTGTTTGAAGCTAACCTCAGGTGTTGCTCCTCAGGACAGACATCTTGTGTCTTGAGACAGGGTTTCTCATTGGGACCTTAGCTGATTTGGCTAAGCTGGCTGACCAGTGAGCCTCAGGGACCTTCTTGTCTCTGCACCCCAGCCCTGGGACTGTAAGAATGCTCCACTACACTTGACATGGTTACTGGAGACTGAACTAGGTCTTCTTCATATTTGCATGGCAAGTGCTTCTGGGGACTGAGATGTCTTATCTCCCCCAACCCTGTTTCAGTGTTTCTTCTGGCTGCCTGGAGTCAGTTCTCCTTTGCCTCCACATCTGTAAAAGAGTTATTCATGCTCCAACAGTCACTAACACAATTCCCTCACAATAGGTTAAGAAGCCAGAGAGTACTCAGTGCCTGACATGTGGCAAGTGTTTAAGGAATAGTAAGTAGCCTTAGCCACTGTCATGAGTGTCCTCCCAAAGCCTTATCTCCAATGTATTGATTGCTCAAGGTCAAATTGACTGGGACCACCCAATGTTTTCTGATTCATTATCTGTAGGGCCTTCTGAAGCATGAGATGTGCCTGCCCTCTCATAGAGGCTACTAGTAATAATCCAAGGGCATTTTAACTTGACCCACCAGGGACCAGGGAGGCTTGTCGTACTGTTCCCCCTTCTCCCCCCCACCAGGATGTTCTAAGTCATCTGACTTCCTGTCTCAGAGCTTTGTTTTCCTTTCTGCAAACTGAGGCAGGAGATGCCAAACTTTTCCCTTTTGGCCTCTGTCCATGTGATAAGACCCAGGGTGGACCAGGTCTCAACACCTGCTCAGCTCTGTGGAGCACAGCTGTGAAGGCAGCCAGAGAATGGGACCTTTGGTTAGTCATAGGCCCCTCTGAACTTCAGTTTCCTTATCCACTAGTTATGAACCAAGATGATATTTTAGCGTCATGATGCTGGTTGTTGGGGTAGCAAACCCCCCCCCCACACACACACCAAGAAATCCTCAGCCTAGCTTACTAGGAAATCTTACAGAACTTGACCCTATTCTGGTAATGCCCCATATCCTGGAGAGATGGCTCACAACTTGCTTCAGTGTGGACACCTGGAAGTAGTATCAGAAGGTTGTCCTTGCCTACAAGGCTGGTGGTGTTCCTGTGTGTGACCTCTCCCTTCAGAGGATGTTGTCTTTCAAAGCCTACCTCTCGTCCTGCTTGGCATTTTACTGGAGAGAAGACAGAGGTTGAAGGAACAGAAAGAACTTGACTAAGGTCCCTAACAATAGAGGTCTCCTGAGGCACATTACCTGGCCCAGGGCTTGGGTGGTCCTAGGGGATGAAGGATGAGTCGTCATGGATATGGCCTTCTGGGAGAGGCTGATGTCCCTGGGAAACAGTCCTATTTCCTGCTGCAGTGTTGTGCTTGCTTTCTCTGGATTCAGTCACCAGCTCTTTCAGGGGATTAGATGGGGAGAAGCCCCCCTCCACTCTCCTAGGAAGGCTGCAGACCAGGTCAGAACTGATGTGGGTCATCTCTTCCTTGGGGTTTGGGAGCCCTGACATGGATGAGGACACACAGCCCTCAGAAAAGCTGGCTGCCATGATACTGTGAGGTAGCCTTTTCTGGGGGCATACTTTGCATGCAGGAAGGCAGTTTGGGTAGGGCCTTGAGGAGGGTTGTGACCCCCATCTGACCCCCATCTGCCACTGTGGGTAACACATTATTTCCCCAGTTCACAATCTTTATGTGACTTTCCTGACTTTGGGAAGTGGACTAGATGGCTGGCAGGGAGAGGAGGAGGGTATCCATTGACCATCAGCCTCCCTACTCATCATGGAGTGCCAGAGCCTCATTGCATCTCAGCTTCTGAGAGAAAATCTGAAAGTTCAGGGAGAAATTTTGGTTTTGTTTTGATGATAGGCTTGGAGCTATGAGCTCCTCCTCTGATCCCCTGCTGAAAGGGAGTGTCCCCCGCCGCCACCACCCCCCTACCAGTGGCCTGAGCTGTCTTCAGTTCCTTATCAACCTAGCTGGTCCCTGTATGCAGGAGAAGTGGCCTGCTTGGGGGATTGGAATCCTTTTGGGTCTCAGAATGTTTGGGTTTTCTGTCTTGGATAGTTTTCCTCTTTGCTTGTTCCCTACAGGTGCCTAGCTGGCATGATCTATGCCACCCACAGGCTATACACACCTCTATTTCCAGTAGTCCTGGGAGCTTGGGATCCCAAGTTGTCAAGCCACTTTGGCAGCTACATCCTCTGATGCCTGTCATACAGATTTATGTCCTGTGTATAATATTTCCACAGTGTCATGTGTGGCTTTGTGTGCCTCCAGGAATGGGCTGCTCCTTACTCCCTAGTAGTTCCTTCCACCTGGAAATTTCCATGTTCCATGGGACTTAGAAGGGCTCCTGAGGCCCACATCTCATCCCAGAACCACAAAGAATCCAGGATTCACCCCCACCCCCTACATACCATAATTGTATCATCTGAGTCCTCCTGGCTAAATCTAAGGCAAGGATAAGTAGAGTGGACTCCCTGGAGGAGATGATTTTCTTTTGGCTCCAAGTTTCTTAGTTATAGTTTCCATTGCTGTGATAAAACACCTTAACCAATCATGGACCTTTAATCCCAGTACTTGGGAGGCAGAGGCAGTCAGATTTCTGAATTCCAGGTCAGCCTGATCTACAGAGTGAGTTCCAGGACAGCCAGTGCAACACAGAGAAACCTTATGTCAGAAAAAATAAAATAAAACAAACAATAACAACAAAACCCAGCATGACGAAAACAACTCAGAGAAGAAAGGGTTTATTTCATATTAGAGATTGTAGTATACCAGCAATGAAAATCAGGGCAAGAACTCAGTGCAGCAACCTGGAGGCAGGAGCTGATGGAGGAATGCTGCTTGCTCTTGTACTGGCTTGCTCTTCATGGTTTGCTCAGCCTGCTTTCTTAGAGTACCTAGGACCACCAGTCCAGTGATGGCACTGCGCACAGAGGCCTGTGCCCCTCTCACATCAATCACTAATCAAGAAAATCAAGTTAATCTTATGGAGCCATTTTCTCATCAGAGAGTTCCTCTTCCCAAATGGCTGTAGCTCGTATCAAGTTGGAATAAAACTAGCCAATGCACTGGGCCTTCTTCCTTTCCTTGCATCTGTGTAGCCTGAAGACATCAGGCTGGATGGGGAAATAACACACTCAGGTTTGGGATGTGGGAGTGGCTAGGGAGGCAGCAATGGCAGATTGCTGAGACAGAGCAGGAAGAAAGTGGCTGGCATTTGCTGCTCAAGCAGGATCCTGTGCAGGGTGGTTTTGGAGGGTGGTTTGTCTTTTGGGCCCTTCCTGTCAGATTCATTCACCACTAGAGGTGGAGCCCCTGTCCAGGGAGGTGGTGGCTGAATGGATGTGGGAAGAGCTTATCTCTCCCACCTCTCACAGGCACTTGGTTGACCCAGCTTGCCTCCCACCTCCACAACTGTCTTTTCAGGCTTGTCCCACCCAAGCATTCTCAGGCTTCAAAGCCCAGGGTTCCCTGAAAGAAGCACTGGATTTGGAATCAGCATTTTTGGCATTGCTTCCTGCTGTGGCGTCCCTTGTGGTCACTGGAACATTAGCTGGGAGGCCCTGCCGTTAATCAGGTGCTGTGCAGCATCACTGTGTCAGATAGCATGGAGTAACAGTCCAGACTAGGCCAACCCTTCATTAACCACTGAGTCTAAACCCAGAGAGAGGGGCAGGTTGCTAGTTGAGCTGGGACAGGAACCTAGGTGTCCTAACCATGTGTAGCATGTGGTTAGCCCTTGCACTGTTCTTATGAAAACCCTCCATTGGAGTGAGTGAGGCTCAGGGATAGGGCCCTCTGTGGATGTTAACAGTGGTGCTATATTGTTTGGGACTTCTGCCTGTCTCACCTGTGCCTCTGACTCTTCTCTCCATATCTGTAGCGTCTGGGGCAAAATTTACTGATTTATTCACTGTGATCTCTGGAGGACTTCTGGTCCCTTGGTCATGGCCGGGGCTTGACTGCCATCCTATAACAAGATACTTCACAGTGCTTATGAGGCTGTCTTGTATTTTTCCTATTGTCATTTTGAGTAGAGTCAAGGCCCCAGAAACTGTTGTCTTCTGAGACTCCTTGCCCACACGCCTGGCCACAAAACATTGCTTTGTCCTAGACCTCAGTTTGGATTTGTTGCTGCAGTGTCAGGTGGTGACACGACCCTCCCAGAACCCAGATCCAAAGGGTGCCATTAGGAGGGAGTGAGTCTCTCCATCTCACCCTCCTTATCCCCACTTTCCAGTAAGGGAACTGAGGCCCAGAGGAGAAGCAAGGCTAGCAAGATTTTGAGTGCTCCTTCCCTAGCAACCTGGCCTCCCTTTGCCCCCATCCTTCACTCTCTGAGGCTGGCCTCACTCCTGCTGGACCAAGTGTATGCAGGATGAGGGACCACAGACACAGAAGCAGCCTCTGAGTGCTTCTTAAGGTGTCTTCATCACTCAGGTTAACTCTGCTTCCCGGCAAGGGTTAGGGAGGTGGGCACTAGGGTTGTGGCTCTCACTAGCCTATGGCCTGTGTCTGGTTGCCAGTGCTCTTTCCTGGAAAGAGTTGTATCTGGAACCCTCCAGTGTTGTTACCTCCCCTGTGACAATACCTACTCTGTCACTGTGCCTGTTAAACACTTGGGAGTGAGAAGTGTCACGGGCACCTGGTCTACACACTTTGCATTTGGTCTCTGTCTCTTCCTTTTTAGTCAGTGTTCAACCCTCCATCCCCTCTGTTTTCTGTACTGAGTACCAGTTCCTCCCTAGGCCATTCTCCCTTCCTTCCTTCCCTTTCTCCTTTGTAGTATTAAGGATTAAATCCAGGCCCTCACCCATGCTAGGCAAGCACTCTACCACTGAAGCCCCCCCCCACCCCCAACATTTTTTTTAGACTGGTTTCTGGCCTCAAACTCACTACATAGCTGAGTATGACCTTGAATTCCTGTTCTCCCGACTTTCTACCTTCCATGTGCTAGGACTATGGGCATGGGTTACCACCTAGGGGTTATTCAGGATTGAAGGTCAAACCCAGAGTTTTGTTTATTAAGCTACATCTCGACACTGACGCCTGTTATTCTCTTATTTGGAGACAAGATCTCACTAAGCTGCCCAAGCTGACCTTGAACTTACTCTACAGTACAGGTAGACCTGGCACTTAACATCCTCCTGTCTCAACCTCCCAACAGCTGAGCCAGCAGGCTTACATAGCACACCACCATTTTCTAATGTGCAGTTACCTCAAGCCCTGAGCCTTGACATTTTCCCCAGCCTTGTCATTCAGTCTGGTGAACTCCTATTCATTCCTAAGAAGCTAGAGCAAGAGCTGCCCCACTGAGCGCTCTCCTTTCTCTGACAGTCAGATGCTGGGAAGTCCTCTTCTGAAGATTCTCTTCCCCTGTGCGCTCTTTCTTAGTCACTTGCTGCCATCCTAGGCTGGGGCTGGGACTGTACCTCCTCCCTTCACACCCCCTCCTTCCGCCTGTGTCCTCACAGGTTGGCCCAGGGCCGCCACAGAGGAGGTAACAAAAACATCTCAGTGTATTCCTGGAGCAGTAGCTGGTTACTATGGAAACAAGTGTTGCAACTTCCTGAACTTGAGGTTGGGGTCAAAGAAGGCAGCTCTGTCTTGGTTCCATGAAATGGACCCAGGTTCATCCTGTCCGGGGATTCTTCCTAACTCCAAGTTTTCTGTGGCAGGCAGTTTCCTATCTCTAAGCCTCAGTTTACCCTCCAGGAAGACGGACATATTGGGATGCTTGGCTCATTGCCTTAGCTTACCAATGCCATTTTCCCAATATCACAAACAGTCCCTTTGCCCTCTTCAGGCCTCACTTTCCCCCACTTTGCTCATCCATTTCCCTAACAAAGTACTTCATCCAGTGTCTAGACCCAAGTCTCTGTAGCCTGACTGCCATGACTGCATCAGAATTCCTGTGACTGCAGAGGCACAAAGAGGGAAGTCCCCAGGGCTAGGGAGGCCGAGGGTAGAGCACGAGGTGGGTGGAAGGGTTGTCGACAAACCAGGTCAGCTGACTCTGGTCTGAGCCAGCACAGGCCCTGGGTCACTTTCCCTCACCCTGAGAGTGGCCTGAGCCAGTGTGGGTCAGAGTGGCCCTTGACGTTGCTGGACACTGCCAGCTTTGACTAATGGTGTCATAGGCTATGGGGACCCTGCCCTCTAGGTCTAACATGTCCCAAATAGCCTCGGAGGTGGGTAGCATGTTCTTTCTGTTTCCTCTCTGCCTCATTGTTTGGAGCCTCAATTCAGCCAAGTTCCAGCTGCAGCCTGGCTGCTGCCTCCCCCACAGCCCTGCAGCACAGGCAGGTGCATCTGGGCTCAGCCCTGTCCACACATGACAAAGAAGTCAGGCCTAGAGTCAAGCAGCCTCGCCCAGGCATGGGTACCTGCCACCAGGCTAAGTAGACATCAGACTGAGTACCCACAGACACTTTGCTGTAGACCAGCTCTCCTCCCAGACCTAGGACTAATAGGACCTGGAGGAAAGGGTTTCACATTCTCTTCAGCTGAGCTTGCTAGTCTGTAAAGTGGGAAGAGAGGTTGAGTAGGCTGAAGCAAGCTGCCTGAGTTCCCTGGAGCCTAGTCACACTCAGGGGGGGCTGACAGTGGCAGGCAGTCACAGGCACACACAGTGGAGACTGCCAGGAGTTTGGAGGAGGGGATCTAAGCTCAGGGGCTGTGATGTATGTAGCTCAGTAGTAGAATGCTTACTTAGGAGGCCCAAGTCTCAGAGTTCTACTCCAGCACAAATGGAAGGGGAAAGGGAGCAAGGGAGAGACTGTGTTGCTGTAGGAAGGGTGGATAGAAGGAAGGAATGAGAAATCCTGTTTTTGGTTGGTTGGTTGGTTGGTTGGTTGGTTGGTTGGTTGGTTGGTTGGTTTTTTGAGACGGGCTTTCTCTGTGTAGCTTTAGCTGACCTCAAACTCACAGGAAACTGCCTGCTTCTGCCTCCGGAGTGCTGGGATTACTAAGTACTTCTTCCTGTATCTGACTTAGGGGACCGGCAGACATCCACAAATAGGTCTTCTCGCCTTGCTGTTGCCAGCCATGTTTCTTACCCCTGGGGCAGCTTTGGCCAGGTCTATTGACTGACCAATCGCCTTTTTCATGCTACCTCTCAGCTTCCAGATCTGCACAAGCACTATGCTCTCTCTCCCTGCACTGTGGGGCATTGAGTCCATGCCTGTATCAGGGATGCTTCTGGAAGTCTGCTTGAGACTTTTGCTTGCCAACTAGGTTCTCTTTGTTGGTGAGTGTGGGTGTGTGCACTTGCATGTAGAGGCCAGAAGACCCCCTCAGATATCATTCTTCAGACGTTGCTCACCTTGTTATTGTTGTTGTTTTTCAATGATTTATTATTAGTGTGTGTACACATGTATGCCTGATGTGTGCATGTGTGGTGGCCAGGGGGTCCAAGGACAACTTATGGAGTCTGGATCCTGGAATGGAACTCAGGTCACCAGGCTTGTTTGTAAATGCTGAGAGCCCTCTGTGAGGAACCAGCTTTTTTTTTTTTTTTTTTGAGTCAGGGTCTCTCACTGGCCTAGGCTAGGTGACCAGTGAGTCAGAGATCTACCTGTCTGACTCTCCAGCATTGGGATGACAAGAGAACCAGACATTTTTTTTTTTTTTTTTTTTTTTTTTTTTGCATGGGTTTTAGGGAACCCACTGAGCTACCTTTCCAGCCCCTGGGGCTTTTAGCAGTTTGGCACTAAGAGATGGAACCTCCTACTTCTCTGTTTGCTGAGGTCCCCCTGGCTGGGGATCCAATGGTGTGTAGCCTTCTTCCTGATTTGAGATGTGTCCCCAGACAGTGCCTGGAGCAGAGAAGCCCTGAGTCAAGCTGAGTGTAGCTGCGAGTCATTGAAAGGAGGTCTTTCACCATCATCCAGATGACTGCTGCACAGAAAACTTGGCTCCTCAGAGTGTGGGGTCTCTGAAATGTTTGCCCACCACCATTCTGCTTCTTAGGGTCTTAAAAAAAAAAAAAAAAAAAAAAAGCTTTGGAAGCCCGAGACTAACCCTGATTTCTTTTCTAGCTGTCAAACCAGTGTTTTCTGTTTCCTGCTTGAGTATTTCCTTTATCTCCTTGCTCAAGCAGCTAGTTTTTTTTTCTCTTCTGGATACCATATAGTAATAATTACATCTCATTTTATTTGTATTTCTCATGCCAAGACAGCAGGGAGGGTTAGTAAACTCTGCCTTGGTTTTTTTCACTTTGGTAAGAGGTTTGTTGTCATTGTTTGGTTTTTGTTTTTACCTCTGTGTCTAGGATTTTATCTGCTATTTCTACCCATGTGCGCCGGGCCTCCAACCCTTCTCATTGTTCATTGGCACTGTGTCTCCTAGGAGGCCTGTGTGGGGCAGGACATGTTGCTCACTCCACAAGTGGTGCTTATGGTGTTGCTCCCTGCAGATTATATGTTTATTATTTTGGGAAATGGTGGTCAAGTGTTCTGAGGGAGGGAAGTCTTGGTTCTGATTTGCATAAAGTCACTGTAGGATTCAGACTAGGGTTGTCACCTTCTCACTGTTACGGCTGTTACCTGGAAATCATCCTGGTGCCATCCTAGGGCTGCAACTGTAAGGGTTTCTGTTCCAAGAGCTTGTCTTGTGGGAGCACACAGGGAGCTCTGGACTTGACCTTCAGATTTCCAAAGCCCTCTGCAGTAACCTCCATATAATCCCTCCCTGTCCTGTCTCTTCTGGCCACCAGACTGGATCTAAATAAAAGGTACCTCAGCCATCTGTTGGAACCTGCCCCCTCTCCTCTTCAAGGCTGCCTGTTAACTGGCCCCAGCCATGTTTTCACATCTATGTACTTTATGCATTCTGTTCCCTATGCTCTGTCTGATTGAGGAATTCCTAGGCGTTCCGCAAAGCCTGCTCAAGCCTCAGACTGTCCTAGTGTGCAGTCTGCCCTTGCCCTAATTTCCTGCTTGCTGACTTCTGTTGCAGCCTTTGCCGTCAGGATAGCCACTGCTTTCAGCTCTGACTCCTTGTACCATGTCTGGCATCTAGCAAGCATTCCAGAATGCTCTCTGGACAGTGAATAATAAGTGATGCCACCTTTGACACAGTGCTGGTGGGTTTTGTGGTTTGGAATATACATCTTCACATTCAGGAAGAATGAACCACCTGGAATCACAGCTGGGCCCATGAACCTGTTCCAACCCCTCTGCACCTCTTTAACCTTCACCTTCCCAGGTGGAGCAGAGGGTCAGGCCTGGCTCTCAGAGCTTCTCCAGGGAAAGGCTGTTTTGTGCGAAGTGGCCAGGCCTGTAGACACCTGTACTTCAGTTGCCCCTGGTTTTGCTGGCTTGGAAAACTGTCTCCATTTTACTGGCCTGGCCAGCCTGAAGGGCCTCTTGGGCAAGACCCTGGGCAGATCTGGGGCCTGGGCCTCATAGTCAGCCTACACACAAGGCAAATTTATGGCAAATGGCCCTGGCTTGCCAGCTCTGGGGAGAGGAGAGGGAGGGCCACCTTCTGTCGGGTAAACATGGTGTCCAGGCCTGCCTGGGCACGTTCCTGGCTCTGACGGTTAAAGACACAGGACGACATTTTATTTTACCAAACCTGGAGTTGCTGGGTGGCAATGAGAAGTGACAGGTAGGGACGTGAGGTAATTTATAACCCTTGCTGGACTCAGCCCTGCCAGTTCTTACCAGATGAGGGCACAGGCCACAGGAGTGTGCGTGTGTGCGCGTGCACGCATGCGTGTGTATGTATGTGGCATGTTCCTGGCCAGGCTCTGACTGCAGTCCCTTTCATCACTGCTATCTTTTCTCTGCTGGCTGGTTCTGGGCCCTGAAGGAGGGAGTAGGAGGGGGCTTTGAGCTGCTTGTGGTTAAGTCAGGCTTGACTCCAGAGCTACCTCTGTGTTCCCACTGCAGATGCACTCCAGTCTACTCTTACCCAAAGTGGCTCTTCGTTCCTTGGGACACCCGCTGGGCTCCAGGCAGTCCGCTGGACTTGTTTCTGGACTGGCAGCCTCTGCAATGGGAGGTCTCATCCACTTACTAGACTTGGAAGTGGAGCTCAGCACTATGTTTCTGAACCTTTGTCCTGACATGAGGCCTTCTGCTGACTGACTCTCAGTCTGTCTGTCTGTTTCTCTCTCTCTCTCTCTCTCTCTCTCTCTCTCTCTCTCTGTGTGTGTGTGTGTGTGTGTGTGTGTGCGCGTGTGTGCACGCTCACACACAGGTGCACACATACCACAGTTTGTGTGTTGTGTGTGGAGGTTGGAGGACAAATTTTAGGGGTCAGTTCTTTCCTTCTAATAGACTCAGTGGCATGTCTGTACCTGCTGAGCCATCTCTCTGGCCTGACACTTTGATTTGATCTTTCTGTTGGTGTGCCTGAGTAACATTCTGGGCATTAGTGACCAGCATTACCCGAATGGAGAGTCCTGAGCATTGCTTGGGTTGTTTGCCCTAGGGAGATGGAAGGGTCGTTGCCTCTTGGGAGAGCCTCTGTGGTCCATGGCAGAGGCAGCACTATCTCAGACACTCTGTTCTCATCCACTGGAGCTGAGCAGCCCTGCTCTATAGCCCTTGACCCTCTTGTGAACAGATTCTAAGACACCTGTGGGGACAGAGAACAGGGTTGGCACTCTGCCTCACTTGCCTTCTCTTCTTCTGCAGTGTAGGGCTAATGTGGCATCCTTGGCTTGTGGCGGGGCAAGCAGTGAACCCTCCTGAGGGTCCTGAAAGCTGGGAGGTTTTGGGTCTCTCCATTAGACCCCATAGGAGGCAGGTAGAAATGGGAAGTTCTGGGTCCTGGAGGACACAGAGGTCTGTGTCATGTGTTCCCACACTCAGGTGTGTAGCCGTAGACTTTGGGTTGGAAGGGTAGGAACTCATTACCCAGAGTTCCTGCCTTTGTCTCTCTGTCCCACTCCCAGTCACCACTCTTGCCTCCCATGACCCCTTCCCCATGTGTGCCCCTAAAGCTTCTGGTTTACTGGAGGGAGGGGACAGGTTTCAAAGATCCGGGAAGAGCTTGAGTGTAATTTTATTTCTGTGGTTTTCCTTTCAAGCTGTCACGGTAAATCTATTTTACTTGTCACTTTGTAAGTCATTATGCAGAATCAAGCCTTTTACTAGCTTTTAAGGCTCCTGCAGCTGTGGACAGCCCACTTTGCCCCTGTGCTGCCTTCTTCCTCCCACCTGCCTGAGGAACCTCGAATGCTCCAGGCAAGCCCTACTGCCGTTTTCTTCAGGAATGGTCAGTTAGATTGCATGTGGGAACCAGGACACAGCATGCCATCACTCAGTTAGTTACCTCATCTCACAACTGAGAAAGCATGCTGGGAGTTAGGGATTCACTTCTAGTTCCTTGAACAGCCCTTGTCACCAGTGTCCCTGAGTTGTTGAGGCAGCAGAGATGGATGCTGAGAGCCAGGAAGCATAGGCTGCTGAGACGGAGAATCTGTTCTCCAGCACCCAGGAAGACTGGGGCATCTCCTGAGACTGTGGCATAAGTGCTCCAGATCTATGGGCATTTTATTTTGGAACGGGAAAGATGCTAGGAGCAAGAGAAGGCATTTTAATCACCTCCAGAGAGGGAGATGGGAGAGGCCAGGGGTAGGTGGGTATTGTAGGGTAGGCCTGGAAAGCACAGTGGGGTACAGCTGGAGATGGGACCGTGGTCAGAGATGCCACTCTGGTATGTAGGATCCCCTTTATTTGTTCCTCCAGAAGGCTTTGCCCAGCTCCAGAGGAGTTCTTCAGCATGAGCACAATGGGACCATTTCTGGAGCTGATGAGAGTTATACAGAAGGGCCAGGCTGCCAGCCAGCAGAGTGCATCTCTCCCAGCCAGTCCATCTGGGGAGGCCCACAGAAAAACAGAAGGCTCAAGGGTACCAGCCCATAGGCTGCCACTGTGACAGGAGTGTATGAAGCTTCTGGGTGCTGCCTAGGTCAGGGACCCTGGTATCGCCTCTGGCCAGCTATCCAGCCTTCCATTTTGCCTCATCCGTGGGGATAGATGGCCTTGCTGGAGGCCAAGGCTTCCTGAGCAGTCTGTGCCTGATGATGTCTCTGCCAGTCTGCCAAAACTGTCCCCACCTTGGGGGGCTAGAACTTGCCCAGCTTTTTTGTCTTGAAACCTGACATAGTGTCACTCCACTGGGATCCAATGGGAAACTCCTACTGGTTTCCCTCTTACCACCACCAGCTTCTAGAATTGTCTGCTGTCTCCCTTAGCACAAAGCCATCAGGGTATGGCTAAAGTGATGTGCCTTGAGTGGAACATGGGCAGGTGAATCCTAGACCTTGACCTTCTGTTTCCTAATTTAAATGGGATGGTGAACCTGGGCTACTGGGCAGAACTGAGAAGATAAATACTCAGAGCTCCAAAGAGGATTGAGAAGAACATAGGCCAGAGCAGTCAGGAAGAGCTGCCTGGAGGAAGGGACATTTGAGGGAAGCTTT
The DNA here is from genome assembly GCF_943737965.1 of Phodopus roborovskii. Taxonomy (NCBI): domain Eukaryota; kingdom Metazoa; phylum Chordata; class Mammalia; order Rodentia; family Cricetidae; genus Phodopus; species Phodopus roborovskii. The sequence continues at coordinate 1,131,196 of NW_026125537.1, forward strand.
AAAAATGGAGTGGCTCTGGCTAGAGCAAGGCAAGATGGAGAAGAAAGGTACTTGCTGGGTGGGAGGGCATGAAGGAGGGATACATGTGTACAGTCAGTTCAGCCAGTGCCTGTGGACTTTAAGGGAGTAATTGTAAAGTCTCCAGAAACAGCCAGCACCATCTATGGGAAGGCAAGTAGCAGGTGGGTGTAAGGTGTTGCCTGGGTAGTAGGAAGGGCTCCAACTGGGCGTGGGAGTATGGGGGGTGGGTAAGGGCTGAGTGGTGTTTTTAGAGGATTAATGTGGTGGCAGGGAGCCACCAAGGCTGGGGGAGGAGACTGGAACCCTGTTAATTACACAATGAGTCCCATGGGTGTCTTCAGAACCAACTAGCAGCCCTGTGCTGGGTGGGGGGAATTGTCAGGGGTGGAGCTGGGGGATGGCCCCTTCTCTAGAAGTGGAGGAGGGTTTTGCATATCTGATCTGGCGTCTGTGCCATAAGGAGTCAAGAGGGGGGAAGACATCCCTGTGAGTCGACACCGATGTCTATCTGTCTAGAAAGCTGACCTATGTTGGCATGGCCATCTCGTGGCTGCCAGCTTCCCTTGGTCCCTTCTGTGAACAAGTCCATGTTGACAGATCTGGCTCCAGGTGAGCGTGCTACTACTGCTTGGAGACCATGCTTCAAAGGTTAGGGAATAATGTCTCTGTGGATAGGGCTCCAGCCACCCTGCATGTACATCGTCATGGTAGCATTGCAACTCTTAATCCAGAGCCTTGGAACCTCAGACAGGAGGTTCTGATGTGCTCCTCTTGGTCTCTGGTGACTTCTATGTCTGCGCCTTGTTTGCTTGGGTCTTCTGTGTAGTCTGGGAGGCCTGTATGAGTCTAGCCCGTTAGCACTCTTACCCTGTCCCCAACAAATCTGACACAAGGCACATGCCCCTAAGTGCTGTGTTGCAATGCAGAGGCTTCCCAGATAGCTTGTCCTCTAAGATGGAACTTGAGGTGGTGTTTTGTTTGTTTGCTTGTTGTTTTAGAATAAATGTTGTTTTTCTTGATATTGGGAAGAGGGAGTCCAGAAAACAGTACCCTCAACATTATTAGATTATAATGCTGGCAGTTGAAGGGCTGACTTTCCAGCCTATAGGAGACTGGCTCCTTGGTGTTCGTGAACAGTGGCAGAAACTAAGATCCCAAGAGTAGCCATCTACGTTCTGCAGCCACACAGCAAGATGCAAATGGGGATGTGGGGAGGTTCGGGCTCTAGCCAATGATGACAGTTATTTTTCCACTCTTCGCCACCATCACAAATGGTACACTTGCTAGATTCTCTGCGTGGTACCACACAATTTCTGTGATTATCTCATTTAATTCTCCAGGGAACTGTAAAGAAGGAACTGTCGTATCTTCATTTGACACACAGGCTTAATGGTGTGATGTCGTGAAGTGATTACAGCTGCAAAGTGAAACCGTGTCCATGGCAGGATTTGAATGCAGGTCTAGGTATCAGAAGCCTCTCTTCTTTGTCCCCTCTATGGCCTCTGCCCTGGTCTTGCTTCCTAGGCCAGCCCCAGACAGCAATGGAAAGGCCTCTTCCTGTTTCTAGCCGTGGGTGTGAGGTCTTTCTGTATTTAGGAGGTAAAGAGCACTTTCTGGATGATTTTTATCAGTTCAAGCAAGCTGTTTGACTTACAGGAAGGAGGCCGTTCAATTTGCATTTGGAGACAGAAAGGCAGCGGTGAGCACTGGGTAGATTTATAAATAAACAGTCTGCCGAGGGCATTGTCTGTCCCCAGCTGGACAATGCTGGACTCATATTGACACCACAGCCTGTTCTGCACGTCAAAGCTGCCCTTTGGACAGAAAGACTTGCTTGAGTAAGAGAGGGCTGCTGAAATGCCAAGGAACCCTTTCTCTGACTGGCTTCCCCAGACCTGCTGGGTGAGTCCAGCTGCAATTGGGCCTGTTTCCTGGGGCTGTAGCCTGGTGCCCTAGGTGTGAAAGAAGCACCTAGGCATGCAAGGAGCCTGTGCTGGTACTAACCTGGGCTGTGAAAGCTGGAACGAAGCAGTGTCTGCCCTTTTTGCAGCCTCGTGGGAACACCTGAGCTGGGTCCCAGGGGTCTGAAGTCCTCAGTTGCCCAAGTGGTTTCCATTCTCCAGAGGAAGCAGGTAGAACCCAACTCCCCGCCACTGCTCTCAGGTGCTTGTGTTTGGTACCTCCTATCCTTGGCTGCAGAGCCCACAGTAGCTGCATCAGGTGGCCTGGCCCTGCCAACTGTGTGGGTGATTTGGTACAAGTCCAGCACCTTCCTGGGCTTCAGTGTCCTCTTTAGAAAGTGTCTGATTGGGAAACCATTCAGTTGGTGAAGTGCTTATTGCATAGAATGAGGACCTGCACCCAAGTGAAAAGCCAGGTATGATGGCAGGGTGCTTGTAGTCTTGAATCTCGGTACTGGGAGGCAGAGACGGGAGGACTCCTGGAGTTTGGTGGCCAGCCAGTTTAGCCTAATTGTTGAGGCCCAGGTCTCACACACACACACACACACACACACACACACACACACACACACAAACACAAACACACACCCACCCACCTACCCACCCACCCAAAGCTGGGTGGTTGAATCAGTGGGTAAAAGGGATTGCTACTCAAGCCTGAAAACCTGGGTCTCAGTCCTGGAACCCACATAAAAATAGAATGAGAGAATCCACTGCCAAAGCTATCTTTGGACCTACACACATGTGCTGTGGCATGTGTTCTGTCCTAATAATAATAATAATAATAATAATAATAATAATAATAATAATACATAATGATATAAAAAAAATCAGGACTACTGAGGAATGACACCAAGTTTAACATATGGTCACAAGTGTGCTCATAGACATACATCTGTATACGTACCATTCACACATGCCTACACACACACACACACACAGAGTGAGAGAGTGATCATGCTTGCTGGATGCTGTTGAGAGGCCTGGGGACCCACATACATGTGTGCTTAGACCCATTAACACACATGCACTTGCTTAGGACTATCTCACTACACTTGCTCATGCACAAAATGACTAGGTTGATTGCTGGTGAGCGGACTAGGACCCTCAGGGCCCTGGACCACTCCAGATTTCCATTGCATTTTTCACCTGCAGGACCTTATGCAGTTGGCATGCTCATTTCATGGGGACAATGGAGTTGTTAGGGGGATGAAATACAATAATGTATGCCTAGTGCTCAGTGTTGAGTCAGTCCCATGGTGAATGCTTGTAAATAAATTATGTCAGTAATATTTATTTCAGTGGAAAACTCTATTTTCAAGCCAGAACACTATCTATTAAGTCAAATGTTCCCCTGATTTAATTCCAGATAGCACTAAATAACAATAATAACTATAGTATCCATAGTTTGGAGACTGCCCCCAAGAGGTCTAGGGTTGTGCCTCTGAGCTTGCTTTTTGATCAGGGCTCATAGGCAGAAACAACCCTGACTGCCTGCCTGGCCTATCCTTGCCTGGCTGGCTGCCTAGGCCTTCCTGCTGCCCAGCTAGTCAACAGGGCAGCTTCAGGTACTTTCTGACCCTATGCCAAGTGCAGACAGTAGCTTTGCCTGTTACCCTGAGATTCACCATTTCTGCATTTCTCTGGTTTTTTTGTTTTTGTTTGTTTGTTTGTTTGTTTTTTCCCTTCTTCTTCTGAGACAGAGTTTCCCTGTGTAGCTTTGGAACCTATCTTGGAATTAGCTTTTGTAGACCAGGCTGGCCTCAAACTCACAGAGATCCTCCTGCCTCTGCCTCCCAAGTGCTGGGATAAAGGTGCGCACCACCACCACCCAGCTGAGATGTGACAGGAGCTTCTATAACCCTGTAGTGCAACCAATGAGTCTTCCTTTCCCAGAGGCCAGTTCTCATTGGCCCTAGACATTCTGGGGTCTCCTCCTGGGTCCCCAGATCTTACCCCTCATGATCAGCTCAAGCATCTGTAGATGACAATACCAAAGCTGCTCTATAAGTATGCACTGCTCATGGCAAGCTGGGGGAACCCAAAAGTCTTGTAGGGCAGGTGATTGATGGGACCAGAATTTGAACCTAAGCTCCAGAACTCAAGTCCCCATTTGCCCACTGGCCCTGCTGTTCAAGTGTCCCTAGGAAACCTGAATGCAGAGAATGGTCAGGAGGACGGGGGGGGGGGGGGGGGGACGGGGGCAGGTCCCCACAGTAAGCCAGATATGAGAATGTGCAACACAGCTTCTGGCCACTGGGAGAGGCAGTTCAGCTCTAAAACAACTAGTGTTTTTGCTGAATTTCTTCACCCTAAATCACTGCTTTCAGGAATGGGCAGGAATGGGGTCTGCTGAGGCCAAGACTACTAGGCACTAAGGACAAGACAGTGAGTGACCCTGTAGTTAAGATTCTTGTCTGTGGGGAGCCAGAGAGAAAGCATGGTAAACAAGCCAATTATCTCCATCTTTAGTAATCATAATGAGTGCCAAGAAAGAAACAAGTGCGGGGTGGGAAATTCTGGGAGGTGTATTGCAGGGGCCTGATTAAGCTATGTGATGATGAGGGTGGGGAGTGATGTGTGGGGAAAGGCTGAATAGCTGAAAGGAGACCTGTGTGGCTGGGGACAGTGGCCAAAGGACAAAGTAACCACGACTGAAATAAACATCCTGCACATCTTCTGTCCCATTAGTCCCTGGAGAGCCAGCAGAGTCTGGTTCAGCCTGTCACAGACATGGGTCCAGTTGGGGTTGGAGCGCACAGATGGTGATGGGTTCTATATGGGACCAGCTTCCTGCCCCAGCCAAAGGGGCACATAAAGATGACATCACTATCTATTTATGTTTCTTGAAGGCCACTCTGTGTTTGAGGCATAAATAGGAAGACTGACTTTGACCCTTGATCTATTGTCCTGGTGAATGCCACCTACTGTGCCTGAGGACCTATCACAGAGGGAGGGGGAGGCCTAGTGGTCATTTCTTGTGTAAGTTTGGGTTCTTCTGCCTTGGGTCACCTGGCCCTGCACCTTTGTTTATTGACTTTAGTCCTTGTTCAGGCCAGTGTAGAGGACTACCTCACATGACATGTGGAAAACTAGGATGGTAATGAAATCAACTGGACTGTTTCCCCAGTAATTCTAGAGACGGATGCATCATTAATGTTGGTAATACAGTGCCTGTCAGCTCGCAAACTTCTCAATAAATGTGCAGCTGGCAAGCTCTGATAGAAATTGGAGGCAAACAGAGAATGAGATTTGGGGCCTTTGATATATGGGGTGTCAGTGGCACTGTGAAGTTTTTTTTAATCAATTTCTGTCACTTTGGGCTTTTGTGCATGCTACATATGTGGTCTTCATGGCCCTCCTCATGGGCTGCTTGGATGCTGACAATGCCCCCATGTTAGTTTGAGGAAGAGGAGTTGAGTTCGGGGAGGGGGAGTGTCTACACATCCTCCTGAGGCTTTCTGCTGGGAGTTGTCATTCAGAGCTACTTAGAACAACACAGATAGCCAGCACCAGAAGCCTTTAGACTGGTCTTATGGATCACTCACCCACCATGTCAGTTTTGAGTGAGACTGTCTAAAGCAGCAGTTCTCAACCTGTGGGTCATGATCCCTTTGGGGAGGTCAAGCAACCTTTTCACCGGGGTCACCTAAGACCATTGGAAAACAGATATTTACATTAAATTCATAACAGTAGCAAAGTTATGAAGTAGTAATGAAATGATTTTATGGTTGGGGGTCACCACAACTGTATTAAGGGGTTGCAACATAATGAAGGTTGGCTAGGGCAATTTAGAGTCCCAGGTGGAAGCCTGGGTTTGAGCTTAAGGGTTTGGGGACTATAGCTAGCATGGAAGTGTATCGTGGGCTTGAAGTAGGGCATGTTAGGGAGGAGAAACTTTGTGGACCCAGGTTCAGAATTGAGGTTTATGGGAATGAGGAAATGGACAAGGCCGGGCCTGAATGCACAAGTAAGGGACAGTAGACTGTCAGGTGTGGCATAATGTGGTGGTTGGTATATGCATTCTGGAGCCAATCTGCTGGGTCCCGGATCCCAGCCCTTGTGTTTGCCAGCTGGGCAACCTTGTTCAGGTACTTCTGCTTCGGTGCATCGGCTCCTTCCTTTTGTTAAATGGGACTAGGAATGGAAACATCATATACCTTGAAGGCTCCCATGACTGAACATAGATGAATATTTGTAGGATATTCAAGCTCATCCATCTGGCCAGACACAGAGCTGGGATTTGAGCTCAAGTGACCCTCAAAGCCTTGAGGCTTCAGGATACTTCAGAGCCTGAGGCTGGGGTTAACAGTAGGGCGGGAGTGCCTATGAAGACACTACACCCACCATGCGCGCACACACATGCACATGCGTACACAAAATGAAGTTTTATCCCCTTCAGAGCTCTGACCCCTGAAGTCAGTGTCCAGCAAGGTGGTTAATTATGGAGAGGAGAGCATGAGAGTGTTCAGGCTCTCAAGGAAGCTGGAGAAATTTTGAGATCAAGGACCAGAGCATGACTGCATAAGGAACTTGCTGGGGGCTCCTGGGGTTTGGATGGTGATGGTGGTGGTGCCAGACAGGTCAACCAGAGGCCAAACAGAACAGGGCAGGGGCTTGGATCTTCCTGCCATATCCTATATAGGAATTAGGAGCAGGTCCCAAAAGGCCCAGTGTCTGGAAATCAGAGTGTAAGGAACTGGGTGGGGCAGGAAGTCCCCCTGCCACAACCAGAATTTCACTGACCTGCTGAGACCTGACATGGGGGCACAGGAGTTCGTTGTGCTGGTGCTGTAAGACCAGGGGGCTTTCTGGAAAAGGGACCCCTCTCTGCTCTGTACAGACAAGGTGCCCTTGGGCCTCCCCCAGGCTGGCTGTGAGATACTTCTCCATCCCCAGTCTCTGAAACCTCAGGAGATGCCTCTGGATGCTCAGCCTGTGTTTACTTATCCAGGAGGGAAGCCTGCAAGGTCTTGGGAATCTCAGGAATGAGGGTCTTGAGAGGGCCAAGGAAGACAGAGGTCATATCCTCTGTACCCCAGCAGGAAACCTCTGTGCCCAGCCTGGAACCTTCGCTTGTTCCCATCCCACAGTTCTGTCTGGGAAGACTCTTCCCCAAGGCCCTTGAGCCCTTCACTTAAGGAAGTTCCCTTCACCTCAGAATGCCTGCTCCTGTGCTGTAAAAGGGGAAGTGGCTATAGGTACATTGTAGGAGCCAGCCAACTTCCTCTTACTCTCAGGGAATAGCTGGGACAGCTCACTGGTTTAACCCTACCACAGTTGGCTCCAACTGCTGCCGTGACCACAGGTATCTGGACCTGGAGGAGTGGCCCAGCCCAAGCAGAGACTCAACTGGAAACAAGGCAGCTCAGGAGCTTCCCACAACACAGTGTCTAAGGAGCCCTGCCAAGGGAGCAGGCTGTTAGTCAGCCTGTTAGAGAAGGGCAATCAGGGAGGGCTTCTCAGGGGTGTGGGGGGGTGTTTTGCTACATCCCAAAGGTTTTCCTGTTTCTAACAGAAAGGGCCTAAAGAGAGGAAGGACATCAGCTTTGCCTCCACAGAACTAACTGGGGCCTAAGTATATACCATGGAGGCCTTGAACAGCAACCATACCTCAGAGGATTCAGGTAAGGAGCAATGTCCCCCAGATCCTATCTGCAGAGCAATTCTGGCAGTGGCTACCAGGCTGCTTTGGTCCAGGAGGTCTGAGGCCCATCACACTGACTCTGGGGCTTATTAACCAGATGCTAAGCCACTCTAGGCACAGCTGGACAGGTGCCTGGGAAGCCAGGTGGAGAGCTTCAGGTCCGAGGACCACAGAGTCTCTGCCTGAAGAGCACCCTAAGAGGACAGGGGCCATTAGAGGGAAGGAGCCGACGGCATTGTAGAAGACTCTTAGAGGGGGCTAAGGGAGTATGTTTGGCTGGGACAAAGAGAGGAAGGGGGAATAGAGCTCTTCCACTGAGGGTGATTCAGCACAGACTCACACATAGCAGGGAGTCAGCCAGGCCTCCCAGGCTGGAGGTCCTTGTTTCTGTGTCTGGACCTACAGTTCTGTACCTTTAGATGTTTCTGGAGAGGTCAGTGCTTGTATGACAGTGACCCATCTGCGTGTTTTTACGTGACGTAGCCAGATTCGTGGAACTGCAGGTCAGAGATTAGGCCGGCTGTGCATGGAGGAGGGGTTCTCTGTAGACAGGGTCCACCACCTGCCCCTTGGATGTTAAAGTCCAGGGTAAACCAGGTCAGGGAGGGAGGGAGGCACAGGGTCAGGTGACAGCTGTCCTGACAGGTGTGCCATCATCTGGCATGGAAATGACTGTGGGGCCCCAGGGTGGCTTCATTTCTCACCTAGCTCCCTGCCACCAACATGTACGTGGTGCTCTGGGTGCTGGCCCTCTATACTGAAAACACCCTGTAAGGAACAGGTGTTCACTCCACACTAGGAGTTTGGAATGAGATAACTGAGGACCAGACAAGGTGAGTGACCTGCCCTAGCGACACAGCAAATAAGCCTTCCATCTGCCTCCAGGACTCCCCATGCCACCACGATCCAGGAGGGTTTGGGAGAAACTGGTTGGGCCAGGATCTGGCCAACTCCTTTGTCCCTCAAAACACACGTGCAGGGCCATGTGCCTACTCAGCGTGTCTTTACCCCACCCTAGAAACAGAGGCAGCAACCAACCCAGGAAGGCCTGGCCAAAGTTTGGCTTGGACCAGGCCTCCTGGGATGGTAGGGATGGTAGTGAAGTCCCTGAACTCTCTGACTGAGAGGCAGAGTCCCAACCCTGCAAGCATAAACATGGCTATTTTTAGCCCTCACAGGGCTGTGAGTGCAGCAGTGTGACCTGGATTTGGCTCAGCCCCCTCATCCTGCCCCACCCAAGGCCTCTTCTGCCCCTGACTCCCCATCAGCTCTGCAAGTTACTGGGCATGTTGAGGAAAGGAACTGGGCTGGCTCAGACAAGGGTCCTCAAAAGGATAGCCAGAATCCAGTCAGACCCATGAGGTGGCTAGTCTGGCTCCAAGGACAGGATGTGGTAGGCAGATAGGTGGCATTCAAGTCTCAAAGGATATGTGGAAGCCATCTATGTCTTGTTTTTTTTTCTGTGGTACTGGGTACCCCTCTGGTCTGACTGGGCCTCAGGAAGCCTGGGGTGTGCCTTTGCCTCACAGACTCCCAGGCAGTCATGCCTGTTCTCAGCTCTCAGTACGCTTGTCCAGGAAGTGGGGGAGATTGTAGATGTTCACTCACCTTTACTTTCAGCAAACTCTGAGCTGCCATTTTGTGCCAGCACTGGACATGATCACAGAGACCAGCCCGACTAGGTGCCTACCCTCCTGGGTTGTTGTTATTGGGCAGAGGTGATTGACACCATGAAGAGCAGAATGAATACATAACAAATCAGCTTTTGGGGGCATGCAATATAGGAATGGCATTGAGTGTTGTTACAGAAGGCCATGCCTTTTAGATAAGGACGTCCAGGGAAATATCTGCTGAGAAACTATAAAGCTGGTCACAGTGTGGGCAGGGAATCTGAGAGGGACACACAAGTGCAAAGGAATTCATTTGATGTCTGAAGGTACTTCCATTGTGGACAGCCATGGAAAGGAGCACGCAGTGTGGAGGCAGAAACCAGACAAGTTATATCAGTGCAGAGAAGAGGATGGGGTGCACATAGGGGCCAGTGAAGAAATGTTGCCCTCTTGCCAGCAAAGGAAGTGGTGGGGTGGACAGGTGAGCATATGACATGACAGTCTACCAGGTGGTAACTTGACTGAAGGAAGCCTGAGAGACAAGGATGATTGCTTGATTTTGGGGTCTGACTTATGGGAGTTGGGCTCTGGGCTCCTGTGGGGTGGACATCAGTTAATTCAGAAGGAACCATGAAGAAGGAGGAAAAGCTGGCTGAGGAAAAGAGACAGAGAAAGGGCGGTGTCATGGTGGATGCACTGGTTTGCCGTGTCTGTTGACATCCATGAGAGTGGCTTTATGGGTCTCATCAAACCCAATGTTAGCAGTACCCACTGCCTGGGGCACTCTGTCAACCTCCTGGGGCAGTGTGTGCAGCACTGTCTTTGGCTTTGTTTCAACAAATCTGGGACCATGGCTCTCTGAAGCTTGGCTTGTAGGTTGCCGGGACTGGGTGGAGTTGTGTCCAGTGGGTGAGGTCTGCAGCCTGGGTACAGAGTGGTTAGAAATCCCACCTGGAGAATAGACCTGATATTGCTCAGAAAGTTCATGCCTTAGGCATGGAACACTGTTCACTTTCTCCTAGACCAGGACCCTGGATGCCACTGCTGCTCTGTGTTCTCAACTTCTGTTGTGACATAGCAGCTGCTTCTAGTGTGCCCACTGGGATTTGAAGCCAGAAGAGACAGCCATGTGTGTGTGGATTTCCACAGCAGACTGAGTTTTCCTGTGCTGTGTTCTGGCCAGCATGGGGATCCTGGATATGTTCATCTCTTTCCTGAGGATTGAAGTTTATACCTGAGACTTCAGAATGTAGAGCTTTGGGACTGGAAAGGTCATTTTTATGAGTCATTCAGGGCCAGTGGGCTGAGCCTGGAGGAGCCCAAGGGAGTTGGTTAGTATGGGCAGGGAGAGCTGTAACAGTACCTTATTGCAAAAGCCTCTGTACAGGCTTTTGCCTCGTTGACACTGTCATCTTACTGTGGCTGTGGGTATCATGGAGGTCAGTAAACTTCTGCAAGACGAGTGCCCAGTTAGCCCAGCTCCATCTGCCTCTTCCCCATCCTACCGTACAACCAGAATCTCAATTTGGGGGAGGGTTCCTCTGTTGTTGAAGTTCTCTGGAGAGCAATAACCCCAGCCTGTGACTCCTTCCAAGCCTAACGAGACTGTGACCTTCACTGAGCCTTGTGGTGGCTCTGAGGACTGTCTGTGTCTGTGTGTGTCTCATGCAGCATGTGTGTGTGTGTGCTGCTTTGTATTTGTACCATGGTAGAAAGTGATGCAAGAACAGATGTGGCATACAGTTGTCACCAAACTGTCTTGAAATGCTATAAATATTTTCTAAAAGATGCACTTCCCAGGGCGATGCGTCAATACCTGCTCAGGAGCCAATTCCTGAAAATTAAGACAAACAACCTCTTAAATCATAGCTGTTAACCTTGGGTATAAAAGCTGTTAGCACAGCCATGGGTCAGGACAACTGTACTCTGCCTAAGTGACTCTGTAGCCCTGACATGGCAGTGCAGCAGAGAGGTGGTACCTTGGCTTACTCAATAACCAGGCTCCTCCACTCACTGCTGTGTGACTCCAAGGCTCAGAGTCCCTGTTTCTCTCAACAGAGTGCTGTGAGTGGCTGGCCACCCCTCAGATCCAGTGAACCCTGTCAAGATGACCTCACCCTCCTAAAAGGTTGTTGTGTTAATGGAGACCAAGGAGTCCTTCCTGTCCCCAGACAACTCTCTCATCCTGTGTCAAGGACAGCTCCCCATGGCCAAAGTGCTTACTTGGCTGTTTTCTTCTAACAGAGCTGGGCTGCCGTGGCCTCCAGCTTGTGGTGGGCAATAGCCCGTAGTACCATCTCGATTGTGAGTCTGCTCTCATCTTTGACTTTTATTAGTGGTGGCTAAAGCTAATTTCATGTTAAGGTAGTGTTGTGAACTTTTTATAAATGTATTTAAACAAAAGTCGTGAGTTGGCTTCAAATAGAACAGTCTGGGGACATCCATTAAAAGGGTAGGAGCGATAACAATGAGCAGGAGGAGAATGGGGATGTTGTTTGGGCTGCCCTTTTTCTGAGGGCTCGTTGAGTTCTGTCTTACAACTGTGACTAGGGAGGTCTACTGGTAGGATAGAGTCTGGTGGCCTGTCACTGCCCCACCCAACAGACAGAAATCCCAGGGTCCAGCCACAGGGAAACTGCTATGCTTCTACAGTGTTTGGGCCAAGACTCTGGAAAGGTCCAGCAGCAAAAACATCTGCCCTCACACCAACTGTTTGTTTCCCCTGCAGATCTAAAACAGGGGTCCCAAGCCTGCACTTGCCAGCTGAAGTCTCCCAGACAGAACCAAGACTAGGCCTCACTTAAGTTGCTGTGATTTATGCCAGGGGAGTGTGATTGTCATTCCACTATCAGGGATGTCAAACACTTTGTGTTATGCCTTGGCTAGGAATGACAACCAAGGGTGCCATGTAGGATGATAATCTAAGGCCACACTGGGGCTCTGTAAGAGAGCACAAGGATTGATTACTAATGCCTACCATAGGTGTAGGAAAGAAGCTTGGGGATACTTGTGCTATCATTAGCCACCCAGGATCTTGTGGCTGGTTCCCATTGCCCTTCTGAACATGGGAATTAGCTAACCAGTGATAGAACCCAGAAGCTCCTGATAGTATTCTCCATCTGCTCCTGGGTCAGGCCTTAGGGCCAGCCTGTGACTGCATACGTTGTAGGTGACCAGGAAGTATGTCAACCAGAGTCTAGAAGGATCACCACAGCCAGGAGACGGTCCAGAAGCGAAACTGTGAGGAGGTCATCCACTCTGCATGCTTACGAGGCTCCTTGCACTCCTGTGATTTTAAGTGAACCTAGATTTTCCAGGGCATCCCAGGTTTCATATCCCTGAATTGTGTTCTTGGTGGCTTCACCAGCATTTGAACTGTTGCAGAAACCTGGCCCTAACCCATGGCACTCATCTCCTTCGCCATCTACTCACACTGATAACTCAGAAGATGGTGGTTCAGTTCCCAGTACCCCTTTCCAACCCCACAAATGGTGTTTTACCTTGACTGGCTAGTTGTTGCTCTGTGGCCTGGAAAGAGAGATCTCTGAGATCAGATGGTTTAGTGTGCATTCTCCCCGCTTCCTTTCCCTCGGGTTCTTGATCCATCAGATGGGTTATCAATAGCACATGAGCTATTGTGAAAGTCCCCAGTTGATGGTGTGTATACATTCAGGGTAGGGCCTGGAGGCCCTTGTGTCATCCATTTGCCTATGATTCAGAGTGGCAGGGTGCACAGCAGGAGCAATGGTGATCTGTCCTGGAATGTACTCATGTTCACAGCAAGATCAGAGGGCCCTGGCCCACAGGACAGAAGGATGGTGGCTGCACCTACTGACCCACTCGTGGGGGAGGGAGATGTGTCAGAAAGGCTCCTGCTATGCAGGGAGACAGCTTGGAACAGAGCTGGGTGTGGGACCAGAGAGGACACCAGACAGGTGTAAAATGATGTGGCCAGAATCTGTCACAGTGCTGACCCACAGCATCTAAGGCATCTTCAGATGAAGTTCTGGACTCTAGGCAGCAGGGCAAAACTGAAAAGAGCTACAGCCTAGCAAGCTCTTCCCTGGGGGGCAGGCTCAGAGAACCCTTCCCTGAAGCTTGGCCTCAGGGACTGTCTGGTGTTCACTGTCTGATGAACAGGTCCCTATCATCTGCCTGCCTGCCTCCCTGGCTGTCTCTGCTCCCCTCATCTGTCGGAGCAGCACAAACAGCTCCTCCCCAGTGCCTTGTCACCATGTAGCCACTCTCAGGCAGGATGCTGGTCCCATTCAGAGACTTATTCATTCTGCCGCAGGAGCCCAGGGCCCAGTTTTAATCATATGTGCTCCACCACGAGCTACAGATGGCTGTATTATTAATAGTCATAATTAATCAGCATCCATGAGATCTCTTCCCCAGCAGCTGATCCTCAGCTTGAGCAGTCCTGGAGGCCCTGATCCCATCCCCACTTTAGAGATGGGAAGTGATTTGAGCCAAAGGAGGGGACTCCCCCTGGGTGGAACTGAAGGTGGATCCATGCTCAAATGCCTTATCTGCTGACGACTCAGTGTTTGTTCCTGTTAGGCAGTAGACTGTCTACCTCCCCTCTCTGACTCTCATGTACCAATAGGATACTAGTCACTGGTAGAAGCTATCGGTGCTGGTGCTGGAAGCCAGTGCCCAAGCTGTGAAAGTGCTTCATGGTTTGGCCAAACAAGCAGTAGGGAAGGTTAAAGCAAGGAGGGCCTACAGCTAGCAGGGCAAGGGGGTTTAGCCCGGGTGCAAGTGGGGAGGCAGTCCTGGAGTGAGGGATGCCAAATGCCAACATCCTCCTTACTTTTTACTCCAGCTGCTGGCCCTTCATTGTGAGCACCAAGTCCAGCAGCGGTGATTTAAACAGCTGCAGCAAGTGGTTTCCTGATTTATGGGGCTGCTGTGGGCGGTACCAGCTACACAGCACAGTACCAGTGAGGGTTCCTCAACCATTCCTGTGGATGGCTGCCTGCCACCTGCTCTCTTTGCTTGCCTCCATGTCTTGGCTACCTCCAGAACTACTGTGCATGAGTGTGTACACATGTGCCCTGACCCATGTCTGGGACCACATGCTGTGTGCACCAGAGGCTATTCACATCCTTGCTCTTGATTCAAGTGCAAATGGATATGGAGCACCACACAGGCACACCTACCAGCACTCTGGGCAGTACCTGATCCTGTGTGCTGGATGTGTGCTTATCAACTGGTGTGCATGCATGTGTTTGATATGTATGATTGTCATGAATGTAACGGGGCATGTCTATATATACACACACACATGTGCATACAGCCACTGACTTACCTTGTGCTATCCACCCTAACAAACCCATGTATATGCAGACATGGGGGTATATAAGGAAGACATATATGCATGTGTATGTATGTGTGTGTGTGCACATAAAAAACTCTGTGTTCCAGGCATCTGGCCTGATCATAGGTTCATGAATAAGGCTTTCTGCCTTTATCAGGAAAGAGTAGCCATGCCAGGAGCCCTGCAGGCAGGAGGGAGATAGCCTCATTTGTCCTTGGAACCCTTTACCTGTCTTTCTTAATACCACCACCCCAGCCCCATACACTCTGTTTCTCCCCCTCCATTCGTCGACCAACTATGAGCTAGGCCATAGGAAGAGGACTGTGTCACAGAAGTCCTTTCCCAAAGCACCAGCCCAGGTTCTGTAGGAGCACGTGGCTGTGGGTAGTTCCTTCTACCTCTCCATCCTGTGTTTTCCTGTTTGCTAATGACTTCAGAAAGGCAGCCATTTTGGAGTTAGGTTCAGATGGACAGTATTAGCTAGATTACTGGGTAATTCAGGCTCTTACTGAGTCAGACTTGGGGGTTCTTCATCTGTCACATTGTAATAGTGACCTTTACCTGCTGTCTTGAGGAGCCTTTTGCTCACTGTGTCCTGTTTGTAGTGCTAGAGCAAAGCAAGCACTCTTCCTTGAAACAGAATCTAATAATGTGCCCAGACTGACTGACCTCAGACTTGAAGTCCTCCTGCCTTAGCCTCCCGAGTTCTGGGGTTATAGTCCTGAACCAGCATGCCCAACTTCACAAAGCCATTTTAAGGACCATGTAAATGAAGGGCTCCAAGGGGAAGGCGGGATGATGGATGAGATGATGACCATAGCACTTGTCAAAGCCCTGAGCACCGGCAATGGGGAGTAGTGCAAGGGCATTCATTAGTCACTGATGGAGGCTCGGACACAAATTCTCAAAAAGCTTCTCTGACCTGGGATCTCAGACAATGACTTCCTCTTTAACTCCATCCAAATATCTGTGGAAAATGGAATCCACCTTCCATGCTGCTGCGGTGGTCTTTCTCTCTGTCCACACAGCAGAGGAAGGATAAGGGTGATGAACAGTCATATGTAGTGAACGTGCAAGGCAATAGCACCCATCACTGACTGTACTTAGTGCCTGTCACTGTACAGATGGCCCTGAATCTGGAAAGCTAGGCAAGTGCATGGAGAATGGCATTGCACCAAGGTAGTATGCTTATTTGTGAGGTTTTGTCTATGCCTCTAGACTTCCTGTCTGCTAGAACCAGCTATGTGGCATCCAGGTGGCACACTGAGGAATGAGGCTATTGTTTCTGGTCTTTGCTGGCTACAAGGGAACTGGCATTTGGCATTGCCCAGCTTCCGTACTCGAGACCTTGTCTGCTACCTTTGGCCCACGGTGCCCTGAAAAGAACCTTGAGGACAAGGGGGATGCATGCAGTTCACTTTCCACCTGAACTTGGGTCAGAGCTGCAGGCCCTGTACTGACCCAGCAAGCAGCCAGCCCTGGATTTAGAGGTGTGGGAGTCCTGTGTTCATTGAGTCCCTGTTGGTGCCAGCCTCCTGGCAGCTGCTGGGATGCACAAGAGTAATCCTGGTCACCCTGGCCAGTTCAGATAGACCTCAGAAAGACATATGCAGGTCTGCAGGGACTTGGGGTGGTGGTGGTCATAGGGCTTATGTAGAAGGCAGCTTCGAATGCATAAAGACTTTGAAGAACAGTAAGGATTTGGCTAACCCCAAAGGGCAGTGTGACAGAAGAGTTGGGTGTGAGGAGAGGTTTGGAGTAGTTCTTGGGGAAAGGTAAACCCTCTCCTATCAGACATAAGGTCCTGCCTCTTGGTGAAGAGGCCACGGGGTAAAGCAGATGGCTAGTGGGGGTGGGGACTGGGGTGCCTTCAGGCCTGAGCCAAGAGAAGCCAAGTGGCCCACATAGGCCAGAGTCGAAGACCTTGGCACAAGTACTTGAGCTCTCAACTTGAAAGTTAATGATTCATCTGTGGCCAATTTCTGTTGGCATTTGACTGGAAATTCCCAAGCCTGCTCCTTCCTTTGGCTTGGGAACTCCAAGAATACAGTCTCATTACATTTAGCTGAGAGCACCTCATCCTCTCTCCGGGGAATGACTTATAACGTGGCCACCAGACCTATGCAGGATAGCCATCAGGGAGAACAACTGGTTCTGGGTGGTAGATGGGAACCAGGATGGGTGGTTGTGAGTGTAATAAAGTTAGAGGCTGACTTTGACCCTGTGTGCCAAGTGCTGATGAAAGGAGCCCTGTTTGTATTCATAATGTCCCCTGTTCGGCTCAGAAGAGATGTGACCAGAATTCAGTCTGGGGTAATATGTAAAGTGTGCAGCAGTTACAAATGGAGAGGGTAGAGTTTGGCTGGGTAGAGATAGCACTGGCAAATGCAAAGGCCCTGAGGCGTGATAGTCTAAGGCTGTCCGGTAATTTTGGTGTGACTGGGGTACAGAGGCTTCTGTAAACACACTACTGAATGAAGGACTGGAAGACTGGAGAGTCTGACAGTGATTAGTGCATGTAATACAAAGTCAGAGCTGGAGCCAGGTGTGTTTGTTTTGGATTATGGAATCATTTGCCCATTTGGGTCTCGATTTCGCTGGCCAGCAGAATTTTCTAGATAGCCTGTTCCCAAGCTCTGCCCAGGGCCCTACCCCTGTGAGAAACCTGGACTAGAGAGAAATGGTCACATATAACAACCCAGCTGGGTGATAACAAGAATCCAATGGAGCCATGAGACACAGGCAGGAACACGAGTGAGGGAGAGACCAAAACACAATGTCACCCCCGAGTCTGAAGGTGAACAAAGCAATGTTGGTTGAAGTCTGCTTCTGGAATTCCATGTTCTTGGCAGGCTGCAGCCAGCTACCCTGGAGGTTATCTATGTCTCATAGGAGCCATGTGGTTTTTCCCATCTTAAATGTGACTCTATCACTGTGTGTTCAGAGCCCAGGATGGGACAGCTGAAGGCAGAGCAAGAACTGGATTCAGGGTCCTACTTCTGCATTAGCTTCATGTACCCTTACCCCTACTCCATATGCCCCTTCAGCCTGTGGATGTCTCCTGAATCCCAGGCTGATTTTTCTAAGCAGCTGAGAAAGGGACCCTTTGACTCTGTGGACTGAAATTCTCCTGGTGATGCCTTGACAGTCCCTGGTGTGATGGTAAACATCTACTCTCTGTAAAACTATTCTCTGTAAAACATCTCCCCTAGATAGCAGCTTGCTCTGACGAGGGTGTGATCCACACTTGGCAGGGCCTCTGCTGCAACTGACAGCCCTGAAAAACATTCAGAAAGACCAATAAATGCTGGGCATGGCTGGAGGACCTGGGCTGGGTCAAGTGGAGCCGCCCAGCTGGGCCTGGGATCCTCACATGGCCTCTGGCTGTGGCTGGTTCCTGTGCTATGAGGTGGGGCAGTATCAGGTGTCTGCTGGCTCCCACAGCCCTGGTGTCTGGGTCGTTGGCACGGCTGGGCAGCAGTGGGGATCCTGTCTCCCTAGGCCTGTCTGTGGCCTTGGGCCTACAACCTTGCAGCCTGCGTCACACTGCCTTAGGTGTCCTGAATCCGAGCCAGGAAATGGATCTGCCATACCAGTGTGGTGGGGATATTGGCTGGGCAGCTCCTGCCCGTGTATAATGAGGGTGGTAGCCTCCTACCTGTTATGCCTTCTGCTCCCTGTGCCCAAATTCCCATCCCACTTAGCAATATTCAGCTTTACCTGATCTGTTCCTTTAGTGCCACTCCCGTCTTCCACTCAGGACAATTTTCAGCTCCCATCTAAGAATTTCCCCAGGAATTACTTCATTGAATCCTTGGCAGCCTCATCCAACCATAGCTGGTCCCTCTTCTCTGGATCACCTCCCCCATGAACCTCTAGTTTTAGATCATCATTGTGTAGCAGCACAGCCACACTTTCTTGCAATGGGCTCTCCACCGCCACCATTAGCCCCTGAGGGCCTTGAGACTTGTTTATTTGTGCATCCTGCAGTCTTGATATATAGTAGGTGCCCAATAAAAGCAGGCTGGATTTAATTATGAGGCTCCTGAAGGTAGTGCTGGAGTCTCTTTGTTAATATGTCAGGAAGAGCAGAGGGTTGCACATTCTTAAGTGCAAAGCCTCACCTCCCTATCCTCACATACCCCTACCCAAGGTGACTGCCTGGCTAGGGCCAGCCTCCTGCTGGCCCCTCTCTAGCCACTGCCTTCCTTGCTAGCAGAAGCCAGTTCCCCGGGCTGCCCAAGTGATCACTCCAGAAAACACCCCAGTGGAAACTGCATGAATGATTGATAAGGGCTGAGAGCTGTTTAATATTTTCCTCCTGTTTAATGGCTATCAATAATTTAATACGCTCTCTGTATGTTTTTAAGAAATAACACCCATTTTGCCATCTCCGGTTTAGTGGGCTAAATGATTTAAGTGTTAGATGTGTGCTCAGAGGGTGGAGCCTGAGCTAGTCAGAAATCTGGAGTCTGGAGGGGGTGGTAATGAGGGCTGCCACAGCAACTTGGCCTGAGAGAGAGAGAGAGAGAGAGAGAGAGAGAGAGAGAGAGAGAGAGAGAGAGAGAGAGAGAGAGAGAGTGTGTGTGTGTGTTAGGGGGTTAAAAGGGCCAGTGCCTTTCTGCTAAGAGCAAGATAATTGCTTTCTTGGATCCTCAATGGTCAGCAGCCGAACAGCTGTTGTTCCCCCAACCCTGGCTTATGCTAAGCTTGTGGCTCTGGGGGCTCAGGGGTGAGGAAGGAATTCCACAGTACCACCACTGTGGAATGAATCTCCCCATATTCCCCACCACCATCACTGCCGTCGCCACCACCACCACCAAAGCTTTTAAATCCTTGTTACCAATGTATTCAAGCCACTGCCTGGGAGGGCTGGCATCTTCCAGATGAGTTAGGAGTGATGGGGAGGGATGTTCAAAGCTGATCATCTCTAGGGTCCAGAAGGAGCTGGAAGACCACCTGCCAGTACCCCCCATCTTTCCAGATGCTGAGGATCACCTGAGAGATCTAGTTAACTATTTACATTTTCTCCAGAGAGAGAATGATTTGCTCCTTGAGGGAGTCAGGAATCAAGGTCCAGCTTCCTTCTGATGGACCTGTGACTTCATGGGGCCTCCCTCTGGTTGCATACCTTTAAGGATGGTGTCCTCGTCCTACCTACCCCTACATATACAAACATCTGTTTTTCCAGATGCTCTTGTATAGCTGTCTTCTGTCATGTAGGACTCCTCTCCAGGAACCTCACCCAGCCTGACCATGCTTTGGCTCAATTATGCCTCTCTCTGTTCAGCAGGGGCTTCCTTTCTTAGCAAAGGGTGTCTGAGGCCGGGAGTAGGTGATGTAGCCTGTGTGGAATGAGGAAGCTGCTTCAGACTGCTGCTAGCAGGAGTTGCTGCTGGCACACTGGGGACAGAGAAAGGCCTGAGACTCAGGCACTTGGCCCCTTGGGGTCAGGCTTTCCACTGAAGAGGGAAAAAGGGTCCATTACACATGTCCTATCTTTCAGATGGGTGGTGGGCTAAGGACTAGTAGTCACACATTCAATTATAACAGAGCTGGGATTGGGACGACAACGATAAGAGGCTCATAAGAGGATTGTATGTGTGTAGGCCCTAGTGTTGGAGACCTACAGCAGGTTGGAGTCACCTACAGCAGGGTGGGGAGGCTGCTGTGGGCTAGGTCTGAAGGGCCACACGGAAGGATTACAGAGGAGTCAGTGTCTCTGGCCCCATACCTCTTCCCTTGTTCTTCAGGGTTCTTGTGGTAATTATGAGGGAATGGTACACATTTATGATGTCATCTACAACAGAGAACCCCCTAAGCCATCCCACTGTGGAATCTCCTTTGCATCCCCAAGTTCAGCCTCGCCTTCAGTCTTTACTGGAGATGAAGATGATGGTGAAGGAGTGTTGCCTTGTTTGATGCTGGCCGATCTGTATCAATAGGAGACTGATCACCATAGGATCACTATGGAGGTGTCTTCCCTGGGTGATGACTGGCCTCTGCTTGAAGAACCTTTAGAACCATCAGAAGAAGACTCAACCCTGCCTAAGATAGGCTCTGTCCCCTCTCACCCAGAATTGTGCACATGTGGACTCAGAAAAGGATGGGAGGGAGATCTGGAAAGGCTTCCTGGAGGAGGCACCACGTGGCATGGTGGGAGGGGTAGGGCATCCCAGGTGCAGAGATAAAGCAACTGTGTGTGTGGAGAGTAGGAAGGTGGGGCAGCAGGCCAGTCCAGGGAGGCCAAGGCCTCAGGATTTGTTTGGTTTCAGCTGCAATTGAAGTGTCACAGCTACTTAGAAAAGTGACTTACCCTATTCATGTAGCTGGATAGATTGTCTCAAAGTGAACATGCTTGTGTAACCACCACACCACCAAGAAACACAACATTCCAGACTCCCTAGAAGGCCTGGTATTCCTCTCAGACACTACTCCCCTCATGCAATAGATCTTGACTTCTGAAACCTGCTCTCAGTTATCTATTGCACCTTCAAAGGTGTAGTCTGCATTCGCCCCCCCCACTTGTCTGGAGAGTTCCTTGGGCTCATATGGCCCCTCCAGTCACCTGAGGTAAAGGCCTCTTCCCTGCCTAGTAGTGGGCTGGAGTGCTGGTTGTTCCTCACTTCTCCGCTGTCCAGTGAAGTAGAATGCTTTCTTCTGTGGCTTTCTGAACATCAAGGTCAGAAAGGCAGAGCCTGCCAGAGCCAGGTCTCTGCCCAGCAAATGCCACTTTCACCGAATCCTGCTCCTCAAAATGAGTTTGAAGGCTCACACAGGATCACAGGTGAAAAGCACTCTGCCGTTACAGAGGGCATGCTATGGCTTTGCCACAGTCCGGAGTCCCCTTGCCTCTTCTTGATCTTGATCTATGTGGTCTCCAGGTGTATTCTTGCCCTAGTCTGGCTTTCATGTCCCTCTGCTGTTAGTGGGATTTGTGTGTTGTTGCTGGATATAGTTAGGGGTTATATCCTCTTGATGTGCTGAGGGGGAGTACATGGGATGCACTGATTTGTCCCTTCTGTGGCTGCCATTTATACAGAAAGTATTGACTGTGAGGCTGTTGTGCCTGGCACAGAGGAGCCAATGTGTGCATTGCTGTAAAAATGGACTTGCTGGGAGGTGGGCTAGCCCGTCTACCAGACTGCCGTTTTCACACCCTGCTCCAAAATGTCAGTACTAATGTGTGCTCCTCCAGCAGTGCTTATGGTCCAGAAGGGAGTTTTAGAATGGCTGTAGATGGGCTTGATGAGTATCTGCTCATTGTCAGCTGTGGAGATGCTGCAAGAGGTTCCCTGTGCTTTCCTCTCGGATCCCTTGCCCCACGTCTCCAGGCTGGAGGAAGAAGGGCTAGCAGGCTGAGCAGTTTGTCCTGAGAAAGCCTTCTTCCCTGTGGCACTTTGTCCAGACGTAGGGACTTACCCTCTTCCACAACTGTCAATTGTCTGGAGGCACAGCTGAGAGAGGAGTCTGCCAAAGCAGCCTTCATACCTGATTCTGCCAGCAGTGGGCAAAACTAGGAGACATGGCATATTTCTGATCTTGCCTCTGTCACTTACTAATGAATCCTGGGAAGAGTGGGCCTTTGTAAGGCCCTCAGATTCCTCATTTGTAGAACAGCAGAAAAGCAATCTCTCTCTTTCTCTCCCCCTCCCTCCCTCCCTCCCTCTCTCTCATACACACACACACACACACACACACACACACACACACACACACACACACACACACACTTTCCGCTGCCACCAGCATGTTCTGGAACCAGCAGGAAGCCTTTGGGATGCTCTGGAGGCCTCTTAACTGAAGACACATGGCAGCTGGCCCACAGAATCAGCCTGTCCAGTGAACCCCTCACTGCACCAGGATTGCTGTCCTTGTTGCTCACTCCCTCCCTTCCTCTCTTCTCCATCCAATACCAAATGGCCCCTGTCGCCTCTGAGAACAAAGCCAGATAGATGACAGATACATCAGACCTTTTTTCTGATGCGTCTTTGAAAATCTGGGAGAAACTTGGTCAACATGCCACAAATCTGCAAAGAACAGAGGGGGTATGGTCATAGATGGCCTCCCAAAGGACCAGAATGTGGGCTCCATGGCCACTCTGGCTTGGGGCTTGGAATGACAAAGAAGAAGAGACCCAGCTGGAGGACAGGAGGCCTGTTGGGGTATAGTGGTGGTATGTGTGAGAGTGTTATTGCTACTGTCTGCATACAGGCTGTAAGACCCACTGAGGCTGGCTATAGAGTCAGCTTACACTATGAACCTCAGGAGCCTGGGCCTTTCCTAAGAGAAATTACATCCCCCAGTTCTCTGGTGCTCCCCTTGGACATGTGATTGCAGGTTTGAGGGACCCAGGCATGCTGGAACTAGAGGACAGCTAGGAGACTCAGGGCTTCCTGATGGCTGGAACCTGTAGCTCATTGTCCCCTTTGCTCTCTATTACAGAACTTGTGGCCATAGAACCCACTCAGCACCTCCTCCACTGTATCCAGCCCTTCCCTAACATTGCAACGGCCTTGAGCTGTCATCAGCTGGCAGAAGCCTTAGCAGGTGAGTGGATGAGCCAGCAATGTTAGTACTGGGAATCTGCCGCTGAGGGATGGGTAAGTGTGTGTGGCTTGAGGAGCTGGGTGAGGAAATGGCTTGTTTCTCAGTTTCCCCTTTGTTCCTAGGTTTCCAAACCAGAGAGAGAGGGCTTGGGCCTAGCCTGGGTGTTGGACAGTGCCCTGTGTAGGCTTGGTACCTCTCACTCTCCTGGTAAGAAATTTTACCTTCTAATCTAGTTCATGGAGATATTAACAGTAGTCATAGTACTAGAAATGTCCTCTGCTCCTGTGGGCACTTGACTGTGCATAGGACCATGTCAAGCATTTTCCTCCATACCTGTCCTCGAGGGAGTGGCTGTCACCATCCCCATTGTGCAGGTGAGGAAACTGAACCTTGGTTAGGAAGTACCTTTCCCAAGGCCACACATCTGTCCAAACCTAGGTTCAAGTTCATATCTGTGCACCCTTGAGCCCTGTCCTGGTCCTCCCCATTCTGTGAACCTTCTTAAGAGTAGGTCCCAGTGTCCTCAGAACAGCCAACTGAAGACAGAAGGAGGGGCCTTCTACAAAGTGACAATGTCTGCTGGTTGTTATAATTTAGCTTCTTTGGGTCCTCCAGGAATTGGCCATTTCACACTAGATGGGATAACTGAGGCCTAGAGAGGGTGGGCTACACGGTTAGGAAATAACAGGACCAGAATTGGTATCAATTAACCACACCACACCCAAGCCCTCTTTTTCTGCTGGCATGCCTCCCTGACATGGGAGCAGTGTCTACATCAGGGTAGAAAGCCTAGGAATGAACTCTGTCTGGGAAGTAGAGGTTGAACTAACCATGGAGGGTGAGAAGTTACCATGCTGATATAGAAGGCACAACTCCTTGGGAATCCCAGGGAAGCAAAAGTTAACTCGCAGCCTGAGCCTGAGTGCTCATGAGAATCCGTCAGAATCAGGGCCAGCTGTATCATTTGCAGGGCCCATCGAAACGTAAAAATCAAAGCCAGTTGTTCACAAATTACTAAGGACTTCAAGATGATGATGGCAGGCACAGTGAGGTCCCTTAAAGCTTGAGGACCAGTGTGACAAAGGCCAGCTTGTGAAGCCAGGTGTAGAAGTAGAATGTACTTGGGGAGAAGTGCTTCTACATAGAAGTAGAAGCAATCAAGTGGGTGTACAGGCTCCTCCACTTACAAGCCATATACAGGCCTGCTGATCCTGTATGAGGCCCCTTGGTCTCTGAGCTTCATCCACTACATGAGTGGTGGTGTCCCCCTCCTACAGCCAGAGGCTCTGTGATGCCAGAGTCTAGCTTGTCTCAAGCAGCTGGGAACAGGCTGCATTAGAATGGTGTGGGAACTCTTGGGTATGCTGTTCCAGCCTGCCTTAACCTGCCTCTACTACCCAGTCCCACCCATGCTAAATAGGCTCATCCTCAACAGTCAATTGTCTAGAGCCTTGCAACATTCATGACAAGGGACAGAGAGAAAGGAAGATTCTGCAGCAGGGCAGGTGCAGCAAAGTCCAGCACTTTCTGTTTGCAGAGCTTCCTGTCTAGACTATTCCCCTCTTGCCCGTTTCTATCCACTTGTTCCTGTGGGTTGGATACTTGGAGCCCTCTGTGGCCCGGTGCCACGGCCAGGTGTTGTCTCTTGTGGTTCTCTGCAGTGGGCAGCGTGCTCGCATAACTCATTAGATCCGGTAAAAGGCATTATTCCTATTGGCTGGCTGCAAAAACAGTAACTGTGAGACCTAACGCTGAGCCCACACAGAGCTTGGGCAAGCCACTCGTTGGGTAGAAGAGAGAAGACATGAGTTGCTTCTGACCATCATAGATGGAAAGGCCAGATGCAGAGGGAGAGGGTGTCCTGTCAGATTGTGACAATCTGCCCCTTCTGTGACTGGATGAATGCATTGAACATTACACTGTTAAGAATGTGGGTTCAGGGCCTAAGCTTTGGGGTGTCTGTGGCTCTATCTCTCCATTTTTTTATTGTCTCACTGCAGTGATAAAGCTTCTTTGAGCCCCATGCCGTCATCTGCAAGTGAGAGAGTGAGAGTCCTCCCTGGAAGGTGTCATATGGTCACTATGCCTCCAGCCAGGCCTGTGGACGGGTGGTGGGTAGCAGGTAGGGTGTGTGACATGGTTGACTCTAGCTGTTTGGATACACAGGTTCAGTTCCTAGAAAGAGACTTGCCTGTGGAATCACTGAGAAGACATGGGGAAATGGGGGGAGATCTGGGTTTCTGAGGAGATGATCCCATGCATGTTCTGTGGGCAGCCACATGACAAGAGCCACACTCCTGTCCCACCAGTCCCCAGGCTCCAGGGTATGGCATCTTGCCTGCAGCCTGGCAGTCACCTGTAGTCTGTGTACTTGTAGGGTTAAGTACAGTGTGGGTACCAAGGCCAGCATGCAGAGGGCTGGCTGGGCCCAGCCTGAGGTCATGCAGAATTGAACTACCAGGACCGCCTGTGGCATGCCTGTCAGTCTTCAGTCCAGCTGAGAATGCATGCCCCATCCCCTGCCTGGAATTTGTGGCCTCCAGGCAACCCCTCCACCAGCAGCCTCTGCAGGCTGCTGTGCCACACCCCACTCCCGCTACTCCAGCCTGGAGTTGGAAATAGTCTACAGCCCGCTGCTCATTCCTGCCCCTGTGGGTTAGCAGGGTGGAGCTGCCTTTCCACTAGACCTGCTGTGTGATCTCAGATAAATCCCTGCCCTTTTCTGATGCTGTTCTTTAGCCTATACGATCAGAAGGTGAAGATGAGGAAACTTGCAACACAGAGAAACTAGGAAACCTATTCAGAGTCACACAGTCCTTGGTGGAGCTGGGATCAAGCCCAGTTTCCTCTGGAACCATATGTTCTCCCTGCTGTCAGACTGGCTTTCACAGACACTGGCACCATGCTGGGCCCTCATGCTAAATGCAAACGGTGGTTGAGCAGCTGGGTGAGTGTGAGTCCAAGACAGCAGGTACAGAAGGGTCCACTCAATGAGGGCAAAGACCGAGGAGGTAGCCAGCAAGTCTTCCTGGAGGAGGGTACTCACCGGGCTGTGTGGTTCCTCACAGACAGCCACAGCTGGAAGTCCATGCTTCAGCAGCTCCTCAGGGCCCCCAGAGGCCCATACTCAGCTTAGCCTGGCTTCTTTCTTCTATAATCGGAGCAAGGGCAGCTCTCTGGTGACATGGGGGAACAGGGATGGGGCTGGCTTCCTCCTGTAGCTGGACAGTTGGCCTCTCTCAGGTCTTGAAGCCCCCAGTACCTATTCTGGGATGGAAAAGCCCACTTACCCAAAGACAGGAAGAGGGCAATCTAAAGGGGAGTCAAGTGCCACCATCTTTCACCACCTTCTACACATCCATTGGTCCCTCACTCTTCAGTGGCCTGAACTCACGTCAGGAGCTTGGGGTGGTGAGGGACAGCAGATTTCAGAAGTTCAGAAACCAGCCTGGGGACACCCAGCTTCATTTTGACAGACACAAGAGGCTGTGACTTAGGTGGGTGGCACCCTTCCCAAGGTAGGAAGGCTGGGTTGCTCTCCAACTCTACCACCTACCTATTTATGTTGGAATGAGGGCCCATGAAGAACTCTGGAAATTTAATATGGACAATGCTTCCTCCCACTGAGGTTTGCTCACACAGCTCCTGCCTGCAGTTCACCTTGTTCTTGTCAGAGACACATACCCAGGCCCTACTTGTAGTGAAGGACAGCTCTACTTGTGCCTTTTGTCTTTGTGTCCACATACTTCAGAGAAAAGGAGAAGACCCTGAGCTGGGTGCTGTCTTGACTCATACTCTCCCCCAGAGAAGGAATATGCTTCAGGAGCCACCTGGCCAAGTTCCCCCTGGCACAAGGAGACCTGAGGCTCAGCGGTAGTGATCCATCAGTAACACAGTATGGTGCTCTAGTCTTACAGCCAAGCTCATTGCCCTCTTAAACCTCTCTGGCTATATGGAAGGTAGGGATGCTAACAATGGGGACCAGCAATAGTGACCAGAGCACTGTTTACCAAAAACCAAAGTCAGCTGAGGAGCTGTGGCTACAGAGAGCTGGGCCAAGGATCTTCAGCTGCTTTTGGAGATTTAACCTAGAAGGGGTGAGGGGCTGCGAGGGCACCAGCCCCATGAAAACTGATCACTGCCTTCTGCCATGGCCCTCCCAGTAGTGAAATCTCCTCTACCCTGACCCATGTACTTCATGTCAAAATTCTATGGATATGGACAGAAAGTAGAGTGAAGATCAGGGCCTACCCATAGTCTTCATGGTCTCCCTTTGCAGAGGGATCAGTGCTCAGCTACCCTGCAGTCTAGTCTGGGAGGCTATGCTATGACATTCCTGTTACCTGAGGTAAGTGTCTACAGCTAGCTAGTCCTGAAGAATGAGCCTGGAAGGTACTGCCCAAGGACTGCGTGGAAGGCCAAAGGAGTGATAAAGGAAAGAGGGGGGATAGGTGCCTTTGAGTCCAGATGCCAGAAGAACTGAGTTTGTATTTTTCTTCGAACTCTACTGTTCCATCTCTATGCCTCAGTTTCCCTTGGGTCTTCTCTGGGTCTCAGGCACTAAGGAGCCACCTCCAGGCTTTGGTGGGAATATCCACCTTTGGCCAGCACAAGCTGTGCTTTTGTTTTGGCTGAAGGAGGGACAGAACTGTCTGGATCCTTGGTGTGCAACTGGCTGAGAAAATCGCAGCTGGATTCAGGGCTTCTCCCTAGCCGATGAAGACCAGCTTAAGGCTCCTAGAGTTTCCTAGGCTAGACCATCCAGGGAGGGCAGGGGCTGCCCTATGTAATTATACCAGTGGGTTTGGGAAAATGGCCTGCTTTGGGCATTCCCATCTCTCCCTAAAACCAACTGACACCCGTGATAGTCTGGCATGGGGGGAAAAGATGATCCTCCCCAGACCATGGCAGGTGACCCAGACTCTGGTGCAGGTACAGTAAATGGGGGGATATCCCTGGCTGCCGCCAGTCTCCAATTGGGGACCTGTGGGCTCCTGCCTGATCACACCACATTGTGTGCCAAGCAGCACTGACTCACAATGGTCTTGTTCTCACCCCTTTCCTGTCAGTAGCTACAGCCACAGGCCCCTTGGACTCCAGGTCCTGGGACTGCATAAAACTGCACTAGCAGTGTGCCTAGGGATGGCCCAGGATCATGTTCAGGAAGCTCACAGCTCTTTCTGGAATGTTACAACAGCTTTTCTACAATAAGGAGTGGCAAAATTCCCTGTGCTCAAATCCTCTCCGTGACCCCTGACTCATGTCTTCAAATCACCTGGGTACAAGCCTGATTCCAACGGGGAAAACTAGAGTCAGAGAGGACAGGACATTTGGCCAAGGTCACACAGCTTTGGATCAGGGGCCCTGCTTATACTCTTCTGGGGATCAAGCACAAGTTGCCTGCTTGTTAGGGGAAGCCAGGTACTGGCTAGAGCTTGCTTGTTGGAGGCCCACTCTCTTCCCTCCTGGACTTCATCTGCTCTAATTGGCCACAAGTGCTGGAGCTGCTGACATTTACCTGGTAGGGAGAAGAGCCTCTCCTCCCTCTTGCATCAAGGTACTAAAAATAGCTAGGGCCAGCTTCCTTCAGCCCAGGCTTACTCCCCGCCTCAGTGACCTTTTTCCTGGGGTGGCACTAGGCTCTACCTTGCAGTCTGTCAGGTCTCCATGTCCTGCAGTGGCCCTGGGAAACCCCATCTCCCTTTCCTTGCTTCCCTGTGGGCACTGCCTGTCTGCAGTGACCACCTCATTCTTGGGCTCCAGCAGGGGCCATGCTCCATCCCCCTTGATCTGGTACTCAGTTCTCAATCCTCTCTATGCTGAACCCAGGCACTGCTGCAAGGCCTTTATCCTAGGACTCTTTTTCCATCCTTGCCACTCCTGGCTTTAGCATGGATATTTCGAGCCTGTGTACATTCTGATCTATGAAATGGACAGGTCATGGACAGTACCACATGACCATAGAGTACTGTAAGGATATACTAAGGCAGTGTCCACAAGAGTAAGTCAGGAGCCGAGCCCCCCTCAGAGCTTTTCTCATACAGCTACTCTGGGAACCTAATAAATGAGACTGATATTCTGGAACAGGAAAGGAACATTCCAGAACAGGCTAAGCATTGGCAACTTGACTTCCTACAGGTCAGGGCCTCTTGCTCATTCCCCACGCACTTCCAGCATGGCCTGCCATGCCTGCCTAGCCAGTGTTTGTCTGGTTCATGTCCTGGGTCAGTATGACCAGAAGTGTGTGGACACTGGCCTTCATCCAGTGGCTGGCTGGCTTTGGACTCAACCCAGTGGAAACAGGAGTGGTTTTCCAGGTTTGGGCTTGTGCCTGGCACATGGTCCACTCCAGTGTGCCTCGGTGTTCTCAGCTGAATCAGTATAATAGCTCTCTAACTTACCTTGTGTCATATGGGGGCTCAGTCATTAGCACTTGTGTACACAGAAGAACTTGTGGTCCAGTCATCATGCTGGGCACCTCAGCCAGGCCTCCTGCTAGTAAGGCTAGTGCACAGTTGGTGGTAATGACGGTGAACACCTGCTGTGTTGAGTGACTGGTGTCAGCTGCTGAGCATAGCACTTGGAATGCTGAATTCAGTCTTCAAACCCCCCACACAAGGTCCAGATGAGGAAACCAAGGCACACTAAGGCCACCCACAGTTGCAAAGGGGTGGGTCTGGAAACCCTAATCCAGCATCAGCCCAGCCAGAGTGACCAACAGCTGTGCATACCTAGGACTGTCCTAGCATTTGTAGCACAAGTTCCAAACACTGAAGATTTCATGTCTCTTCTGGGTGATGTAGGGTGGGTGACCGGGCCAGCTTGGATCTTTCTCAGCTTGGGTACTTGCTGGTTCTGTCTGGACTTGGCCTGTTCCCTGCTGGATGCTGGTCACCACTGTTTCCAGATCTAGTACTGTGTTCACTCTAACCACTCTTCTCCACCCTGGTCTCAGGAGAGTTTTAGAACATGCTAGTCAGGTCTTTGCCCAGGGTTGCACCAATAGCTGGCTGATGGATCATGGGCTGCTGTTTGTCAGGTCTTGGTTTCCCGTTTGCACAGAGGGCCTTGGCAACTCTCTTCCTATCCTTCTGAAGATTTCTGGAACCTCTTTGTTATCATTATCATGTGTGTGATATGTACATGTGTATATGTGCTCAAGGGCCATGGTGGCAATTCTTGCCTTCCTTCTACCTTGTCTGAGGCAGGCTCAGGTTTGCCCTGCTGTACACTAGACTAGCTAGCTGGCTCGTGAGCTTCCGGGGATTCTCATGCCTTAGTCTTCTGTAGTGCCATAGAAGCACTGGGGGTCACAGATGCACACTGCCACCTCCTGCGCTGCAGTGGTTCTGAACTACTGCCTCTTACTCTGCATGGGCCTTGGGCCCTTACACTTTCACAGTAAGTGCTTTTACCCATTGAGTCATCCTTCTCTTTAGCCCTGGAACTTCTTAAGAGGGGGAAGGTAGAAGGAGCCCCCAAAGGAGCAAGGCCTTTCTGGTGCAGTGACTAGTACGCCACTGCAAAAGGAGAAATCTCAGCAGAGGGAGACAGAGCAGGGTGGAGATAGTCGTGGGCCCCCTCCCCAGGCCAGGATTTCCTCCTTGGGATCCTGGGTCAGTTCTTACTGATGTAGAAGGCAATGCATGTTTATGCCAGGTCTCTCGAAGCCTGGGGTATCATACACACACACACACACACACACACACACACACACACACACACACACACACACACACTCCTCTCTCTTACCTTTTCATCATCCCTAGGTCTGTGTTCTCTCTCAAAGCCTGGGATATCATGCACACACGTACGCGCACACACACATACCCCACTCCCCTACCCTTTCATCAAACCCGGGTCTTGCTCTGCCAGCAGCCAGGCATTACCATGTTCTTGCCTCTATGCCCAACCCTCTTTGTCTCCCCACTTTCTCCCCCATTGGGGAAAAGTCCATATTACAAGATGGCATCAAGGCCATTCCTGGCTCAGCAAGGTCTGGGAGCTGTTTGGGCCTCTCAGCCTACCTGAGCTTTCTGAGTCTTCTGTCTTTGGAAGTATGGATGGTGTAGTACCCTTGTTCAGGCTTGGCTTAAATACAGTGTGTTCCTGACTAGAACAACACCCTTCTCAGACACTACCTAGAACTAATTGTCCCTCCCCCACCCCCCAGGTACCTAGTGTGGCTCAGGCCCAGCTTCCAGATACAGGAGCATCCTGTATGCTTACGTGGATGTTTAGTTCCATCGAGGGCAGAATTGTGCAGTGAGGAGTGAGCAGGCTGGTGTGTTAAATACAGGCATGTGCTCCCAGCTCCCAGCTCCACAGCTATGTGATGAAGGACATGTGGGTAATAAGAATGCCTTTATCACACACTATGGGAATTAAATGAAGTGACACGTCATAAGAGTGTGTAGGGTCCTAGGACATGTTAAGGATGATAGGCACAGTGCTTATCCATTTTTTGTCACAACAAGGAAGTACTTTGACCTTGAGTTGTCAGCCATCTTCCAAAAAAGACTCTTAGTCAGTCTTTGATGTAACTTTCATTTCTGCCCACCCCCACCTTTGTTCTGCCCTAGTATTCCTTGCCATGGCCACTGGCACCCCAAGAATCCCAGCCAGTGCTTGCTGGCCTATGTATGTTGTCATTTTGTTACCCCATCTTCACTGAGCACCTCCTGATCTCACCCCAGGGTTCATTCCTTCTCCCCCCACAGGTGTCTGGACTCCAGGGACTCCAGGGAGGGGCTAATGATAATGTGTCGGGTGGACTCATCCAAGCAAAATCATCTCCAAGAGCAACATAGCTGTGGCCAACCAGGATTCTGGGTCTACCCACACACAGGCTACTGAGGACATATCTGAGCCACCTGGAATCAGGGACAGCACCCAACTCCTAGCTTCATGGGGTTCAGCAGGCACCATGGAAGGTGATTTGCAGCTGGACTCCCCCCATGGTCCAGAGCCTCTATCTTAGCTGTATGCCTATGTTTTGTTTGCTGAGATCCTGCCCCACCCCCCATAGTCCTCTGTGAAATTGTGTTATTATATTTAAACAAATCAATTCCATTGCAGAGTTTTCCCATCCTAATGATGAGTTTGCAGTGCAGATGCCATTGATTTCTCACAGTCCTGAAAGCCAGCTGATGAGTGGCACCGGGTGCTTCTTTGGAGAGACACTTAGGCAGCTTTGCATGTGCCCCCAAGCTTCCCAGGGACACTGCCTCACCCTGCCTTCAGCTGCTGCCTGCAGTGGGGACTAAGGTCATGGGCCAAAGGAGACCCCCCCCCACGTCCCTCCCCAGGTGGAAGGAATGTCATGGCAGAGCCTGCACCTGCTCTGGTGATACAGTGAAGATTTTTATTGATTTTGGCCCCAGGCAGGACTTAAAGAGCAAAAAAGCCTCGAGGTGTGATCTTGATCTTCTACAAACCAAGAGCACTTTCTTAGGCATTGGCACCTAGTCCTTAGACCTGGTGAGGTTGCCAGTAACAGCCATTTGAGTGCTCTGGGGAAGGGAGGTAAGGAAGGGTCGAGAGCTGCCCATGCTGGACAGGTGAAAGGGGTTCCCTTTGGGAAATTCGTTAGAACTCAATGTCCAAAGACACCATTAAGCTGCCACCCAGGGCTTTATCTCTCAGAACCCTGCTTTGCCTGCTTCTCTGAATTCCTATAGGTAGGGACTACTGTTCCCAGTGTAGAGGGACCTCGAGAGAGGGAGAGAAAGGCACTTGGCTTGTCAGGGTGAAGGCACAGTGGACTCTGAGAGTCAAATCAGGTTCCCAGTTGCACTTTTATGAATATCACTGACAGGGAGACTGCTGTCACTGCCAACCTTTCTCTTATCCATCCTGGGCTTCTGTCAGTGTGAGCCCAGGCCCTTTATAGGTTTCTGGCTTTCTGCCCACAGCAGAATACACAGGAGCCTATGAATTGGAAAGGAGGGAAGACAAGAAGGAGTGGCGGGGTCTGTGGTGAACTTCCGAGGGCCTGCCTGGCCTCAGTTCCTCTAAACACTGACAGTGGCAGCACAAAACTCTCAGGGCTGGGAGCAGAGGCCATTTGCTGCCCCTTCCCTGCTAGTTTGCTCTTTCTTTTAGAGATCAGAGCTTGTGACTCAAAGGAGGGTTGTGTTCTTCAGGGTTGCAGCCAGTGGCGTTGAGGTAGGGGATTGCACATGGCTGTCCTGTGTTTGCCTGGCTTCTTGAGACCACCCCTCACTGGGGACCTTCCTGTGCATTCCCAGCGTCCATGCCAGCCAGCCACCCCCCACCTCCCTTCCTGTAGACTGACAGCTCCTATAATCAGGTTAGCCTCCCTCTACTCAGTGCTTGCTCTGCTGAGCCAGACCAGCTGCCTCTAATGGCCAGTCCACCTGGCCCTCTCTGTGGTTCTGGGGTGGGGGAGGGTAACTGAGAAAGAATTGACAAGGGGGAGGCTCAGCCTCCTCCATGTGGACCTTCTTCAGGAGTCCAAAGCCTTATTCTGGCATCCTGGACCCTGCTCCCTTTTCCCACCTCCATGCTCCTGGGGTATTCATGACTGCAGTGACTGTTCCTCTTCACATGTAGGTCCCTTTGTTACACTTCTTAGAAAACTTGTATGCATCCTTGGAAACCCAATTTCCCGTCTCTTCCTCTGGACTGCTTCCCAGCTCCCACCTACACTGGATACTCCTTTGACCTGGAACTTATCAGTGCCAATGTATTGAGAGCATTATCCTCCTGGATGAAGTCCAGGAAGGAATATATATATTCCCTTTCTCTGTACTGCAGGCAGCAACTTGAGAAACATCCAGTAAATGGCCAGGGACGGCCAACCAAATAAGAAGCAACCAGGGGAGAGAAAGAAACAGACAGGAGAGCCAGGACAGCCATTGCAACCCCCTCACACACTGCAGCCCACTTCCTATGGGGGAGGTCCATTCCCAGTTTCTCTCGTGACACATGCCAGGCCTGAAAATAGACCCATGGGGCCTTAGTGGTATCTTTACCGCTCCTCCTCCCCTCTTAGGCCCAGCTCAGTGCCAGGACCCTTGCCAGCCAGCAGAGCCAGGCCATGTTCTCTGTCCCTGCTTACTTTGTCTTTATAAAACAGTGTGTAAATAGGGTCTGCAGCTTCCCAGGAGCACAATGTTTAAGAACGGGGGGCACTACTGCAGGCGTGATTGTGCTACCAAACCCTTCAGCTGCCTAATTACCATTCAGTTTGCATTTATTTCTGCTAATTAAAAAGAGAGGAACTCCTAACGACTTTTACGTAAATACTATATTTGCTCTTTGTAAAGACGAGATTCAAATTTGCTGGTGATTAGCTGATTGTCTGGTCTTGTAGCTGTCACACTCGAAGTGTTGGGGGATGGTGGTCAGAGAGGCTGTCTGGGGACAGGGGTGGGGGGGGGGTTACCAGGAATGTCAGATACCATGAGTGCTTGGGCTGCAGTCTGAACTAATGGAATTGGGAGGAATCCCTGGCTCATGACCCTATACATATGGGGAAATTGAGACCAACATCTCCCAGCAAGAGCTAAACCCCACTTCTGGCTCATGGTCCCTCGTTCTAGTACTGATCCAGTATGCTGTGCACTTTGTGGGTGATGGACTTAAGAACTTAGGGCCCAAACTGCCCCTCCTAAGGAAGAAAAGAGCAGCCTGGCTATCCTCTTGTGCCTCCTCTTACTTCCCATCTGTGTTCTAGCTCTCAAGTAGCCCTCATGCTCTCAGAGGCACTCTCCCCACCTGGACAGAGGCGCCCCCATGGTAAGCCTGCACCCTGCCCAGGCCTTGCAGACTGATGTACTAGGAAACAGGTGTGAGGCTGGTTTCACATTTTTAATATTATGTATTTATTTTCATGTGGATTAGAAAATATGTGTAATTAGTATATAAGACCCATGATTTGGCAGATGATAGTACTTTAGATGAGGCTAAGTAAAAAGAAGGTGATTGGTTTAAAATGATTAAAATAATGACACATAAATTATTAAGGTGAAACACAGATGGGCTTGTAGTGTCTGGTGGCAGAAGAGCCTGAGTGACAGTGACTATCAAGTCAGAGCCAGGTGCAGGCATTGGAGGTCCAGAGACCTGAGTCCTGCCTGCTGTCCACTAGCCTATAGATCCTCTACCTCATCCTAGGGACAGATGACACCCCTGGATCATTCCAGAGTCTCCTTAACACTATTTCCATAAGCAGTAGCCCACACACACAAGTTTTCTTATTCCATTTTTATGGAGCATAAATGGGAGGACCTGTGATGTGGCTTACTGCCCAAGGTCACTTAACACAGGGCACAGACCCGTGTCCTGGCTTCCCTGGTGTTTTAGGTTGTAGATAGGAGGCCAGTGTGCCTCTGGATGGCTCCCTACTTAACTATCTATCTGTCTTTCAGGCTGCTCTCAAGACACTAGGGCTGGACAGCTCCAAGGCTCTGGTGGCTTCTAGCCAGGGTTTCCATCCTGCCTGCTTATGTGAGACCTTCCTTTTCTGTTCAATGGGAGATGATGGGTCTGAGAGACATTTGAGAGCCATGTGCAGAGTGTTCCTTGGAAAGTATTCAGCTCAGCCGTGGTATACAGTGGGTTCTAGCTGGAGCCCTGGGCCACCCACCTTCTGATACGCTGTTTGTGGGAGAGGACCACAGTGCTCCCAGACATCCTCAGTTCATCAGCTCTTTGGTGGTCCTGGAGGCCTGAGGGGCAAATGGGAAAAACATAGGTATGGCCCAAGTGACCAAAGACATCTGTCACTGCCTACTCCTCTTCCTCCTCCATCAGCCAACAGCTAACTGGCTCCACCATCACTCAGCCTCAAGACCCCAGGCTTCCAGCAGCCCTTCCTGCCCTCCAAACCCCTCAGGAGCTCAGTACTATTGCATGCTGGGCCCAATGGACACTATTCTCCAGCAGCCTCCTCTTTTCTGGGACATGGGGCAGTCTGGCAACATGTTGGGTGACCTTGAACAGCCCCCTCCTCCACCCCACTAAGATCTTCCTGGTGCCAGCCCAGTCCATCTCCAAGGCCTCTCCCAGTCCAAATCCTGCCTGCCCTGGTGAGTGAAGGCAGTGTCCATTTCTTCCTACGCAGAAGCCCCAGCATGGTGATGTGGTGGGGGAGGGGGGCGGCGCTGTTTACTTGCTGAGGTGTTGGTGCTGGGTGGCATGAGTAAGTGATATCATTCATGAATGAATGCATAAATGAATGAGTATACTTAACATCCACCCTTGGTTGCTGCTGCCGCTGCCACTGGAATCCCTCCAGCTTCTCAGAGCAGTGGCCAAGGACTGGCTGCAGCACAGTGTCAGCCTGTGTGGGTTCATACCCTGGCTGTGACCTTGAGCCATTCTCTTCTTGTCTCTCTGTTTCCTCATCTTTTAAAATGGGTAAAGTGTGTGCTTCCTAGGATGTCATGAGACTAAATCAGTTGACATAAAGTGCTTAGAATGGTGCAGCTAAAGTCCCTTTAAAGCTGGCTTGTTATTAATAGTTTCATTACCACTCTTGATAATTAGCAAAGGCTGGAGGAGTCGCTGCATAGAGTCTTGGAGTCCCTGGGAGCTGTGAGATGTTGCAGGTAGAGGGAGTGCAGCAAGTGTAATTGGGAGCTTTCATTATAAGCATTTCTAGTAAATTACTTAAGGAAGCTTCGTCAGAAACAAGACCTGGGTCCCTTGGGGCCCAGGAGTTTGTTGTGATTTTTCTAGCTCTAAATAGACATTTACAGTTTGGTGTATTTTTCAAGAGGCCCTCCAAAATTGTATAAGCTTAAGCTTCTATGGATCTGAACTATACAGTTTTATTGATGTGCCTGCTTCTATGTTTCCCCTTCAGTGCCCAGCAGGAGGGGGCACTGTCCACCTTTAGGACCTAACTCCTGTGTGTAGGCTGGCCACTTACATGCAGTTCCCCAGCCCAAGAATGTCCTGAAAGGTTCCAGGCAGCCCACAGAGAGAAAGGGCTGTCTTCCTCTGCCCTGCCAGAATATCTCCTGCCAGGGACCTGCAGCACACAAAGGCCTGGTGCTGGGCTCTATTGCCCCTGCATTTCTGAGCTGAGTGTCCTTGCACACAGGCTGAGATCCATACATTCCCTCTTCTCCCCTGTGTGTGCCTTGGTGTGTGGGCACTAGAAGGCAGTTAGGCTATGGGAAACAGATTGTTCAGTTACTTGGTTGTCACTGGGGTGGCTGGCTGTGTGCCAAGTCGAGGGTTTAGTGCCAGGTCAGGGCCCAGGACTGGCCTTGTCCTCAAGGATCTCTTTGGTCACCAAGACCACAGGATTCTCACCTGAAGGATAAGGTACAGACAGGAGAAAATGGGGTTAGCCCCCTTATCAATAATCTCAGAGTAAGAAGTATAGAGAGCCCCATCATAGCTCATGAAGGCCCAACAGGTGGAAGTAGCTCAAGAGGGCAGACTGTTAGCTGAGGAAGACCCCTGAGTGGACACTCTGGACACTTGCTGCCTTTGCTGGAGCAGGGCCTCTAGACCCTGCTCTGAGAAGGACATTTATAACTCACAGCTGTGCAGTCCTGAGCCCAACTGACTGTGGTAAACCGATCTGGCTTCAGGAAGTCCTAACCCAAGGCCACTCCCAACTCGACCCCACATTCTCCTCACCTCCTGACACCCACATCCTGTTCTCAACAGGAGGGCAGGCAGTGGGGCCCAGCCAGGGTCTCCAGCTGCAAAGCACCAGGATGGCTCTAGAACTGAGGCCACCAACATCACAAGGGTCTGTCCCAAAGACAAATATATAGGGATTCTAAGGTCAGCAGAGGGCTGGTGACTGGCCTGAAGTCCACAGGATCAAGAATCAGGAATGCTAGTTGTAGGATCAGAGGCATGATTGGAGCTCCCAATATGATTCAAAGAGAGGTTGGTGCTTCTGGCCCCTGCTGACCATTGTAGCCCAGAGGAGCCTGATGAAGAGAAAGGAGAGATGCAGGGAATCCTGGGAAAAGACACCATTTTGGATCCCAGGCTTCTGCATTGCCCCCTTCATTCTGTTGCTCCAGTCTCTGGAGGCCCTATACCATCCCCTGAGACTGTGTGGAGCTAGGCATAGGCTGGAAAGAGAGAGAGGATGCTGCCGCAAGCTTCCAGCCCTCTGTGGCCTTGGCTGTGTCACCTCCTATGGCCCTGATGCTTGGGCCAAGCACTCACTTCTCCATGTTTTTCCCTGTAAACAGAACTGATTCACTGTAGTGCCTCTGCAGGAACTTGACCTAGGAAACTTTAAAAATCCATGACCAGATTCTAAACTCAGATCCAGAAAGAACATGAGTTCTTGTTTCACTAGTTACGTATTTATTAATGTCTACCAGAAATGCATTGGAAATGCCCAAGTGTATGTCATACCCATTACTTTTTGGCTCTCCTCTGCTTTAGACTGCTTCTGGAGGATAGGGAGATGGAGATAGGTGGATCCCTGGGACTCAGCAGCTAGCCAGTCTAACTGAACTGGTGAGCCCCAGAGTCAGTGAGATACCCTGCCTCAAAGACACACTGTGGAACACCAGGTATAGGGGCACACAACTTTACTCCCACCATTAGGGATGTGAAACAGGCAGATCTTAGTGAATTTAAGGCTAGGCTGATCTTCATAGTAAGGTCCAGAACAGTCAGAGTCTCAAGGTAAGATGACCGTGTCTCAAAAACAGATAAAAAAGATGCAGAGTGGATGCGGATGAGCTTCCCTTCATGTACACACACAAAAGGTAAATAGATGTGGGCTATAGGAACAGCTTACTCAGTGGTTAAGAGCATATACTGCTTGTGCAGAGGACCGACTTTGCCTTCCAGCCTCCACATCAGATGGCTCACAACCTCCTATAGTGCTAGCTCAATTACTCTGTCCCCCAGCCTCTGTGGGCACCTGGACTCGTGTACACATACCCACACAGACACAACGTGGCTTATGGAAGAGCAGCCCTGCACATCATGCAATAACACAGTAGACTCTGGATCTAAGAGCCATTCTTACTCCCTTAAGGTGATCCTCAAGGCTCTGTACAGTGACAATACCAAGAGGTGAAAAAGGCTAGGTAATAGTTCTGTGGGCAGATGCTCTCGAGATGGGGAACAACAAAAATGGGAATAAAACCAACCAGCTGTCCTGTAGTGGTGATTATGCTCTCAAGGAGACATGGAGAGCTAGTGTCTAAGACATGAGGATATCATGTGACAGGGGATGGTGGTATTTTGTTTTAGCATTTATTTGTTTACTTGTTTGTCTGTTTACTTAGGGGGGCATTTGCTCATGTCAGCATGCGTGCAGATTGAACTCATATTGTCACAGCAGGCACCTTTACATTATAAGCTAGGTCACCAACCTGAGCGTGGGTTCTAAGAAGTGAAATGCAGGCAGAAAAGAGAGTCCATGCAGCATGGGCAGGGGCTCTGATGGTTAGTTAAGGGAGGCTTGGAGAGTAGTGCAGTGGAGGGATGGTCTCAACAGGGGACAACGGAAGGACTTAGAGAAGTGGAGGCATCATGAAATCATTGAAGGCTTGTTGCCAGGTCCTAAGAGAGGTCT
This sequence comes from Phodopus roborovskii, assembly GCF_943737965.1. Classification (NCBI taxonomy): domain Eukaryota; kingdom Metazoa; phylum Chordata; class Mammalia; order Rodentia; family Cricetidae; genus Phodopus; species Phodopus roborovskii. The sequence goes on from NW_026125537.1 coordinate 1,170,848, forward strand.
GGTGACTTGGGACTGGGGTTACTGGGGGAAAAGTGAGCAGTAGTTAAGTCTAAGTGTTCCTGATGTCCTGCATCAAGCTTGCTGTGGAGTCTGAGGATCCTGTGAATCAAGGATAATCAGGGCATGGTGGTGGGTTTGGAACTGAGCCAGAGAAGGAGAGTGTCATTCTTGTCTGCCCCTGGACTGCTGGGAGTACAGAGTGGGGCCCCAGAAGGCACTCTGCTCTAGATGGGTGTGGTGCTGCACCTCTGAGCCACAAAGAGCCTAGCCAGGAGGCAGCTAGACCTGAGTCTGGAAAGAGGCTGTGGCTGGAAATGCACAGTCGGGAATTGTTTGTGATCAGTGTTGCAAGCCAGTCAGCCAATGAGGTCACCCTGAGAGAGGGCTTGTTGAGAGTGTGGAGGCCAGGAGTCTGGGTCTGAGTCATGGCCATCTGGCCCTGGGGAGCATCACAGATGGGGAGGGGACAGGAATGGATATCAGGAGGGCGCAACCAGAGAGGCAGGGGAGAACAGAGCTAGCTCTAAGTGGACAGAAGATGTCACCAGGAAAGCTGGGAAGGGCATTGTAATGCAGAGGGAATAGAGGGGAACAAATACAAATGCTCAGAGGTCTTAATAAGGAAGCAAGATTCAGAGAGGACTGTTAGAGAGGGAGAAGGGACTAGAGACTTCCTTGTGCTACACAGGTGGAGATGACCCCATGTGTCTCATTGCACTGCTAGTGAGTCTATGTCCTGGTCTTCTGTCCTTCTGTCGAGGTCCCATCAGGCCTCTAGCCCTAAGGTCTGTCTATTTCTGACTCTTTGAGAAGTCCTGTTGGGCCCTTTTGGCCTCCTGCCCATTTAGGGCTCTTGGGCCCATGGTTAAGCCCCTTCCTGTAGCACTTGTCCAGAGTACAGGGCTCAAGGAGGCAATGCAAGGGAAAGATATGAACAGCCTCCTGTTGCATCCCTGGGCAGGAGCAGAACTTTTCTCTTTAAGAGACAACCACCTTCCCGGGCTGCCAGAAGGTTGCCGGGTAGTCATGGCACTCTGCCATAGGCAGGGGACTGTCTTTACCTAAGCTCTGTCTGTCTCAGTGTGTGCCTGCTGGGCCAGAACAAGGCTGGTGAGACACAAAAAGACACTAGTAACTTTGCGTGTCCTCTCCTAGCTTCTGGACATGCTCTGATGGTATTCAGGACTGGGAAGCGAAGGTTTCCACCTCGATACCATGGCAGGACTTATGAAAGTTCCAACTGCCCTATGCTGGACCCAGCAGGCTGAGAGTCCCTAAGCCATCTCTTTCCTCTCTAATGACCCTGCAGCTCCCTCATGTGCCTCAGGGAAGATAGGCAGAGGGGGCAATAGTGGGTCTCCATTTCCCAAGAGCATTTGGAAGTACAGTTGAAACTGTAAGGTTGAGAGGCTTTGGGAGAAAGGGGATCAGTAACTTGCAATGCATCAGAACAATGTGGGACTCCTTAGAGAGAGCAACTGCTCTGCCTGTGGGCTCAGCAGGGCAGGGGCTATGGACTTTGGATACAGGGGTCACAGGAGCAAGGCCAGCCCCCAGCAGGAGCCAACACTGGCAAGGGGTGGTGGACTACTTGCTGGCTTCTGACATTTCTCAGTCTGAGAACTGGATAGAGCCCAGATGATGACTTGGGACAGAGTGAGAGGAGGTGCTCTGCTTTAGGATTAGAGGAGCCAGCCAAGGCTGCTTTGATGCTATGGGGCTCTGTGTCTCTTCTGTAGCAGGAGACTGGGGTAATCTAATTAACATACTCTGCACTCTGCAGTAATCCCAGTGCCTTCAGATTCACTTTCTTTAAGCCCCCTCCACCTGTCGCTATCTTAATCCTCTCCTGCCTCAGTGATCTCTGGCAGGGGCTGGACTTATCACCATTGAACAGATTGGTAAGCCAGGGTTCGGAAGGACAAATTGTGTGGGATGTCACAGCTAATTTGTCAGGGAGGCCCTTTGAACCTGAGCCATCAGAACCCAAAGTCTAGGAGATTAAAACAAACTCTACCATCTCCTATGTTCTTCTGGAATATCCAGGCATAAACCCCCTTTCTACATTCTCATCCTGGAGGTAAGAAAAGGGAGGCCCAGAGAAATCACAGCTCTTTCGAAGAGCCACACAGCAGCCAGTATGGTCTAGCACCAGAATCACATCTGGTACCCTGCTCCCCAGAAGGCACAAAGGTCCCCTGTGAACTCTGCCCACCACTGCCCGCAGCACCCACTACACTGAACTCTCCAGTAATCCTCTCCTTTTGAAGGGCACCAATTCTGAACCCCAAAGCTTTCCAGTGCCCATTGTTTAAATATAGATTACTAATGAAATGCTTTTTCTTTCCCTTCCCAGTGAATAGTTGTGTAAAGTTAATTTGCAGTGTTATGTAAATTCTGTTTAACTTCAATCAAGTTTCTAATTATGTTTTTACCGCAGTAATTCCCTTTTGATTTGTCATCTCCTGTTAGGTATTTAATGTTCGGTGGGCAGACTTGCTTTCCGGCACCCACTCCCTGCTGACCTGCCTGCCTATCCCCCATGCTTCTCTGCTGCTCTCTTCCTGTCCATCACTTCCTCTTTCCCTCCTTATTCACTCATTTCTCTTGCTCGCTCTTTGAGACATCCTCTCCTCCTCTTCTTCCTCCCCCCCCCCTCCACCAACTGGTTCTCATTCTTCCAGGCCTTCCCCCACTCCATGTGTCCAGCATCCTCTGCCCACCCAGGTCTTGCTCTGTTGCCCCCATGTATTCTCCATCCTTCTTGTTGGCCCAGTGAGTGTTTCTCCTTTGAGTCTTCTCTCTGTGTTCCTCTCTCCCATTCCTCTTCCCCTTGTACCCCTGAGCCATTATAAGACATGTGTAGGGACTGCTTCTTAGGATCCCCAACACTGACGGAAAAGGGTCTGGCCTGGGAAACACGGTCAGGAACTTCATAGGTAAACTGTTCCCAAGGCTGTGGAGGGGGCATGGGTAAGAAACATGGGCTCTGATAGGCAGCCTTTCTTATTAACATTGTTTCTGTGGCCACACCCCCTCTCCACCCCTACCTGTGAAGCTGAATGACAGGAGCCCTTATACTCAGCAGCTGTGAGGATAGATGAGGTGCCTTCCTTGAAGAGCTCAAAGAGCTTGCTGGGGCCAGATGGAGATGGCTTTTATCTGGAAACCCTCAGCCATATATCTCCCTTTTCTCTGGCAGGTTCTAGGCTGCTGGGCCCTGGTATCTGGACCAGGCCTGAACCAGAGTAAGTGGAAGCTAGCTTCGGACACTCACAGCCACCAGCAAGGGCAGAGACAGAAAGTAGTCTTGGGCCTGTCTCTGAGATGTTCAAGGCAGAGATGTAGCTACTAGGTAGGAATAGGTACCCCCAGAGTCATGCTGTGGAGTCCAACTATAAAACTCACATTCTGTCACCGAGTCCCTGAGGCTTCCTTTCTGGGCCTTGAGTCCATCCCCAGTCCTAGTTCTAAGGTTCTCTCTGTTTCTGGCAGCCACAGAGGGCCACTCTGGCATGTGTCTGCCCTTAGGAGCAGAGGAAGGAAGAAAAACAGCAGACAAAGGCCTGGGTGGGTATGTGTCCCTCCTCACCCTGTCTTCCTTGTCCCTCACAGCCCTTGCATTCTCATCCATCATGGCCAGGAAGCAGAAAACAAATGTTTGCAAAAAGCATTTCTCTAAGTGAGGAAAGGCCACTGGTCACTTGTCCTTCAGAAACTAGGAAACCTGAGCTGACCCAGCCTGCCCTGCTGGGTCTTGTGGCCACCTGACCCAGTAAGTGGTTGTGTATGTGTACATGCATGTGAGACCAAGGAAACCTTGACTGTCATGTGGCTGTTCTTTCCCTTGTTTATCTAAGTAAGACGTTCAGGCCAGCTAAAGCAAGAAGTCTGTGACATGCAGCAAAGGACAGAAGACAGGAGCTGTAGTGCAGAGGAAAGCCCTGAGCCAGGTGTCAAGAGTTCCTGGGCCACTGAGCTGAGTGGGGAGGACTGTGCAGAGGCAGTCTCCACCAGGATCTCCAGCCTCCTCTTGACTTCATCCGGACATAGCAACCCTCCCAGTCCCAACACAGAGAGGCTGGTATCTCTGGCAAGGCAGAGCTCCAAAAGGCAGCATTCCAAATAGAGATGGGGGGTAGTATATGAAAGCAACCCCCCAACTGCTGTTGCCCCAGTCCCATGCCACAGAGTCTGGTGTTCCCAGAAATGTGTGTTAAGTACTTACTGTGAGGCAGACCCTGGTCCGTGAGGAGGTAAGGAGTTTCTCTGGGGAACCTCATGTCTGACATGTTTCCTTCCTGATGGAGGATGGAGATCAGTCATCTTCCAGAGCTGAAGTCCCAGTGTTGGGTCAGAGCTTACTAAGGGGGTGAGAGACTTGTATTCCTCGAGGACAGAAGACTGAGGACCGAGCAGGTGTTTCTAGCTAAGGAAGGCCCTTTTCCCCGGGGCTGTAGAGCCAGAGCAGCTGCTTGCAGCTGGCAGATATGCAGGCCAAGATGACCTCTGGACATCTGGGACCATCTATGAACCTTCCAGGCAGGGAAAGACAGCCAGAAGTCACTCTGATTGGGCCGTCCTTGGTCTTTACCACATTCACCAGTCTTCCTAGGAACCATGCTATCCTTCCAGGGCTGGAAGGGTATTTGGTGAGTTACCTAATGTTCACATCTGCTCCCCTTCTTGGCTGTTTCTTCCCTGTCACCTTCCTTTGAGAAGCACTTTTTGGCATGTTTCCTTAACAGTCCTGTGTTTCAAGAAAACCACATCCCCAGCCCTAGAGGTCCTCGTTGACAAATCAGTGGTCGCCTCCCAGATGGGCCAAAGGGGTCAAGAAGGTGAGACCTCTTAGAAGAGGCAGCTGTGGATGGGAATTGGGGTACAGCTGCCTGCACTCTGGGAGGGAAAGGCGTCCTTGGTACTGGATGTCAAGATGAGGAGGTACTGAGGGCCACCTCAGAGCCTACAAGGCATCTCCAAGCTGTTCTGTGATAACATTTAAGGGTACAGTATTCAACATGAAGAAGACAAACAGGGAGCCTCTGCAAAGACAAGCTAGAGGGTGCACTCAGTGGCTGCCATTTCACCAGTCACTTCTGAATGTGGGTGCTGGGCAAGGAGGCTGCAGAGTGACGAGGCTGGAGCTTAGGGTGCCATCTGGGCCTTATTCCCAAACCTAGCTTGCACACTACAGTTCCGTGGCTGGCCTTCCACTACCCAGTCAACTCATAGTTCTTCTAGTGTGCTGGCCATCCACCAGGCTGAAGTCTGGCCTCTTTCCTTCATCCCACTTGTGTGAGGGCCACAGACCATTTGACTCCTCCCAGCTCCTTGACTCAGAAGTCCCATCAGTTGAGACCAGGCCTCTGGTAGCCAGGGTGTGGCTCACGTCTGCGAAATCTCAGCAGATGTACCATCCCACCTGTGAGGATTTCCAGGGCCTGGAAGCCTGCTGGGACTATGCCTTAGTAGAAAGGTGTTTAGAACTGGGTTCCAGGGGAGGCCTGGTCTCTCCTGCCCTCAGTGAACAGGAGAGGCCTGTGTTGGGGTGGGCCCAGGGGCCAGCTGGGAGGCCTTTCTCACTCTGACCTCTAGCAACCTGATGGAGACCCAATGTAACTGCTCCCTATTGGCTGGGGAGCCATGAGGGAAGGGCCAGGGAGGGGCTAAAAGGCCGTGTCTACACCCCCCTCAACTCCAGGGCAGGGCACCAACTTCCTTTTTTTTTTTTTTTTAACCGTATCCTTAGTCTGGGTGGGTGGGTGTATCCCCAATTCCTGAGCCATAGAGAATAGGCTGGGGTCACCTACACTACTAGAGTCAATCTGTGCGTGGGTGACTCCATGGGCCTTCCCATCCCTGCATGTTATTCAGGTGGTCTGATTTATCAGCCCTAGGTAAGATTAATTCCCATAGGCCCTCCCTGACCAGTCATGTCCAAGGTTATATGCTCAGGGCTGAAACCCAATGGTAATTTTGTCATGGCCTCATCCTATAAAACAAATGATCAGAGTCCCAGAGGTCAGAGGCCATGGTGGCCAGGCCTGCCAGGCTTCCTAGTCTGTCCTGTCTCCAGAAAGCAGCAGCCCTTATGAAGAGGCTTCTCGGGCCCTCCCTCTCCCCTGGGCCCTGTGGAGTTGATGGGACAGGAAGCCAGGGCAAGTAGGAGGGTGGGTCTAGCACATAGATGAGGTACAATAAAGCCTGTCCTGTCCCCAGGGCCACGGACACACAGGTCACCCCCACAGGAAGCCCTACCCAAGCACTACGTTGGCCCACCCAAGCTTCCCAACTGAAGTGTCCCCTATTCCCGTGGGAGCCATCACCGAGAATCCTACCCTCTTGAGAAAGGAAGGACTTCCCTGGCCCTGACCTGCCCTGACTCCTCCCAGGCTGTCCCAGGGGTAGAGTTGTTCAGCCTGCACCAGCCCTCACCCTGCATAAGGATGACTAGGCTCCTTCAGACAATCACCAACCTTCAGCAGAAGCACAGATTCTTTCTCTAGAATGTGCCACTGGTTTGTTTGGTAGTCCACTTGGGCAAGTCACTTGCCCTCTCTGGACCTCATATCTATAAAAAGCTAGAGAGAGGTAGATGCTCTGCCTAGCCTAAACAGTTTGTAAAATGAACCCCTTGGCAAAGGATGAACTTATGATTGGTGAGGACAGCCAGATGTGGGTGACCACTCACAAGTGCCTCACACATCCCTGAGGATGAAGAGGGACCCTTCTCCCGCCTCCCAGCCCAGCAGGTGGAACATGTCTGAGCTCTGCCTTGCTCAGGCAGCTGTGTCAGTCAGTGGATCTATCTGTAGGTGGAAGCCTGGGGATGGGGGTATTGTTCTGAGCAGGTCCTTTAACCCATTCTCCCTCCGAACAGGTTCTCTGACAACTGGGATACCCCCTCAAACTGGCTGGCCGCCAGTCTAGCACAGTTCAATGTGTACATGGTTGTCTGGTCCCAAGGGGACCAAGGAGAGAGTCAGGACTCCAAGGAAAGTGGGTTCAGATCATTGTGACTTGGAAGGGTAAAGGGAAATGGGGGGACACCTTAAGTGCCAGTTGATGAACAGTAGGGAAGCCCCTCACAAAGGTTGCTAGGCCTTTGTCACTTGGTACTGTCAGACCAAGGGGCCAGAGGGAGGAAGACACAGTGCCCCTGAAGTGAGGAGTCATGGGTTCTTGGGAGGAAAAACTGACAGTGAGAAGCCTAGCTGTGCATCCAGCATGGGGCCCCCGAGTCACAAGGAGACATATAACCTGAGTGGATGCCAGCTCCAGGGACCCAGGCAACAGCATAGGGGGATATTTTGAGACAGCTCCAGCAGACCTTGACTCCCCCTAGCTCTGGAGCCTGAGTCGGGCTATCCCAGTCCTAGATCCCTAACCCACAACTCAGTGAGGGTAAGGTCAGGGAACATGTATTCCAAGAATGCAGGAGGCAGAGCTTCAGATAAGGTTTGGATAACCATCTGGGGTAAATATTTGCCTTGTTTCTGAAGCCAGCCTGGGCCTCCAACGAGAGACCAAGACCAGGGCCTGCGCTCAGGGTCATCTCAGGGGATGTATGTAAATATCTCAGGTGAGGAAATCCCTGTCCCCATGAAGAGTTTGGGTAGACCCAAGAGGGGACCCATTCCCTACTCCAGCCTCTGACATATCAGCTCTGCAAAAGTAGGGGTAGCACATCTGTAAAAGTAGGGGTAGTACAGCTGCTCTATCCAGGTCAGGCACCAAGGGTTAAGGGGTAGGGGTGGTAGGGTTAGATGTTTGTATCAGGTCAGCTGGGAATGGGCATGTCCATATGATGGATGTTCTGTTCCCACTGAGCCACTTGTGACTAGAGCAGTTCTGTACTCCTCAAAGGTGCCTCGTCACCATTTTCTGGACTCTTCGTCCACACTTTGTGAGCACTTCATGTCTGGTCCAGCCCTCAGGCTTACAGGCTTGGCAAAAGATAAGCCCACACACTGTAAGGACTATCTAGCTACCCTTGGTCTGGGTATGCTCATGCTCAGCAAGGTCCACACCAGCCTGGAGCCTCCCTTGTGGGTGAGTAGTTGGAAGGAAAAGTTATCCCTTGTTTAGGAAGGGCTCAGAAAGGCTGAGTGACTTGCTCAAGGTGACTCAACAGTAGCAAAGCAGGAACTTAAGCCCAGCCTTACCCATCTGTGTCCTCTGACCTAACCAGAGAGGCCAAGCCAGGGTTCCAATCCGGATCATGGTCTCCATCAAACAACCCCCACGTCTTCCTCTTAGGGATCCTTGGAGGGAGGAGGTGGGGATAGTAAGTTGGCAGTGGTTGGGGGAATCTTTCTTGGCCCTGGGACAGTCCCAGGGCCCAAGTGATCTTTGCGTTATGCAAGACCAACCAGGGTCTGCTGGATCTGGAGCCATGATGGGGCCTCCAGCAACCGCATTCTCCTCTGGAGATTTGGAATCATGCCCAAGATGGGCGTAGCCCTGTGTAGCCTTCCTCTTTGTCACTATTGGAAGCTGCCTTGTGGTTGGAGTCTCATCCCCCCACCCCACCCTAAAGGGTCCCATCCACAGGAAACCAGAGTGAGCTCCTACTGCCCACAACCTTCCAGGATACCAAAGGCCTTTGAGGAAGAAAACAGTGCCTCTTCAGACTTGCTATTTACCCTGTGGTTTGCACTGTCTGGGAGCAGCCAAGGACAAGTCACCTCAGTCATGCAGGCTGGTAGCCATAGCAGAGGATACTAGCAGGACTGAGTGTGTTGGGCACCATATCTCTTCTGTGTCCACAGGCTCATTCAGGCTCCTGGTACCTAAGCCGCCTTCTGTAGGAAATCCACTTGCTCTGAGTAGGACTACTGAGTGACTCCCAGGGCCAGGCTATTATGTTTATTAACTCTGCAGTAGCTGTGTGACCTTAGGTAGCTAGAGAACATCTCTGGACCTTGCATAGAAATTAAAGAGCATTTTTTCTAAGGCTAATTCCAACCAACATGACCCCATAGCACTGATTCAATGTCAGCCTCCTACTCCAGTGTCTTTAGATATAATGCAGACTCACACCCCTGATGCAGTTCACGGCTCAAATTCCAGTGTCCTCCACTTGTCACCCTTCCCTCTCTGGCCTGTTTACCCCCTTTGATAAGTTAAACACTGAGGTGATAGGGCTGCAGGAGATGGGGGCATATGTCCGTGCTGAGCAAGATGCCTGAGCAAAAGCCGCGCACCCTGAGTGGCAGGCCTGGCAAGTGTTGATCCTTAAGGCCTGGATAACACCCACCAAGTGAGCAAGGCCTTTCCGGCTCTGACTTCTGTCTCCACTGCCAAAATAATCATTTTCTCTTTGTCAACGACTCTGCCGGCCAACTAGACTTTGAGAAACGCCTGAGCCGTGGATAGCAGGAAGCAGGCAGATCATTTTCCTCCCACACCAGCCCAATTGCTGCTGTATATAAGACCCCGGTCCTCAGTTTCCTCTTCTGTAAAATGGAACATAACAGCCACAGAACCCAAGGACTGTTTATATTCTCAAAGTAACCCACTGACTTGCCTGATGTCTCTAGAACTCTGCTGTATGGAATCCTGTGCTGGTCCCTATGAGGTGATTCACATCCCAACTAGCAGACAAGGGTCTACACCCTCTATTCACTGCCTTACATGGTCTTCGTCTCTAAGCCTGGGTGGGGGTGGGGGGCTATGCCCCTACAATTGATGTAGGGAGATGTGTGCCAGGTACACATATTTAGAAAGAGGATGAACTTGGGGCTTGAACCATGTTCTTCTGATTTAAGACTGCACCCTAAACCCCAGAGCTTAGGAGTCTCTGGCAGCTGGGCTTGACTTGAGTATAAGCCAGGCTTCACGACTGGCATCACCCATCCCACCATCAGCCAGGCCTCTTTTCTCTGAGAGGTATGCTGCCCTGTAGCCAGCATTCTTGGGACTAGAGGCAAGGGTCCTGGCCCAAGGAAACACAATGGTTGCTTCCAGCCACAGAACTTCTTTCTTAGAGCCAGAACTTGAAATTGGGGTCTGCTTCGCTCACCCAACCAGAGAGCCTCCTGGGTACCTCTGAGCTCCCTGGGCGGTGGTGGGGTTAACTAGAGACCACCCAATGTCAATAACGTTGCCGCACGCCCTGACACTGCAGAGCTGTTCCGCATTTTGCCCTCTTTGGAGCAGCCCTTGACTAGTCTCCCTGCCACCTCCTTCCCAGCCAACTTCTTCTCCCTCAGCAGCCATGGGGACTCTTCCTAAACTAGAATTAAGGTCATTTCCCCTCTATGGCTGGTTCTGCCCACTGGTACTCTCCCCTACACTGCCTGAGCCCATGCCTCCCATTCTCAAGTCCTCTGTACCACACTTTGCCCCCTACCATTTAGAATTTTTGCTTATACCGTTCCTTCTGCTAAGATGCTGTTCCCTGAATCATGGTCTGCCTCTCTGATTCATTCTTTAACTTTACCTTCCAAAAGGGGCCACTCCACCCTTTGAGTCTCTGTAGGGCAGCTCCTGCGCTTGTTCTTTATGTGAGATACCACTTAGGTTTGTAGTGTTTCATTTCATTCTTAGCTGTAGAAGCAGCAATTGCTGTCACACTTGGGGGTTCTGTTGATGCCATGTTTATTGAATGAATGATGTTAATGTTACCACTTTCACTTGGATCCTAGGATCTCTAGAGGGAGGGAGAGAGAGAGAGATACACACATTGGACAGGAAAACTGAAGTCTATGGAAATGGGGTGTTGGGCCTGCCTACATCACCCCACACACCCCATTGGTGCTCCTGTTTGTCAGTTTGTTCTGCCTGTTAAGCTTTCCCTTTGGTAGCAGTTGTGGCACTGATCAGCATTGCAGACCCAGCAGGAGCTGGACACACTAACCATCCCCCCTCTCGTTGCAGGAGGATGGACCTTGAGTGAAGTGGAAAGGCTGTGAGCTGCTGACCAGTGCAGGGACACTAGTGACTCTTGGCTCACTGAGGTAGGTACACATTTCTACTTAGAGCTCCCAGAAACCTACGAGTGAGTGTCAGGGTGGGGTTCTATGTTTGCGTTAGCCACCATTGGGCCTTCTCAGCCCTCAAAGTGGGGTCCAGTGCCACCACCTTTACTGGATGTCATTATGTCCTGAAAAGTGCTCCCTACAGCTCATGCCCCATGGCCTCTGTCTTGATGTTTCTCAAGTAGCTGCTGAAACATAGTGGAGGCTGATAAGAGGCAGGCCTGGCATTCCCAGCCTCAGCACAGCAACACTTATAAGCACACTGGTAACCCCAATCCCCTATGGGACACAGGACTCCCTAGGAGGTGGCCTGGATGTCAGAGAGGCATACTCACTGCCATGAATCACCAGTCAGCCTGCTCATTTTAGAGCCTGACTCTGGCACTCGTCCACCAGAATCTTGAACAATTCCTCTGTACCTTGCTTTAACTGTCTGTTAAATGGGAGTGTCATGATAAAGGATGTACATAGCACACTGTCTATTTCCTCAGGGATGCTGGGACTCCCTCTCCACAGGTCTCACTATCCCCTTCCTCTGAGGACCTGCCAGCGCCAGGGTGGGTACAGACAGACTACCTGGCCTGATGGAGAACTTAGGTCCCTCAGGGAGCTCCTGAGAATGATGGAGACCAAACATGAGGATAGAGCTGGCTGGCAGTGTGTTTCATCTCAAGATGGCATTTCAGGGTTGATCACACTTGGCTCTATACACAAGGGACCTGTGTAATCTCTATTTACTCTTTGGCTCTCAACCCAGAGGGTTCAGAAGCCATGCACAGATGCTCATTGGCTCAGAGCCCTTTGTCTCAGGCACCATGGCCCTGAGCCATTTTGGGAGAGTAGAGATCCCTGTCCAGCTGCCTGAAGCTTTTCTGTGGAATATGATGTTCCAGGAGTCCCAAGTCAGGGCCAGCAAGCAGCAGGACATCTGGGGACGCAGGATATGGCCCTGTCTGCTGTGGGAGCCCTGGATTTCTGCTTCTCGGATGTGACTGTAGGTGGGTTAAATCCCTATGGCAAGAGTGAGTGCTCTTATTCCCAGATGAGCATGAGCATCATGGTAGATAGGCCTGCTAGGATGCTTAGAAACCTCTGGCGCCACCAGGGTTGAGCTCTTGGAGCACACACTTTCCCCCGTGAGACCCTCATGTCCCAGACACTCTGTGGTGAAGAAACTCATTGAGCTGTAAGTGGTGGAGTGTGATTTGAACTGAGGTTTGTAGGAATTAAGCAACATGTATTGTCAGAGGACAGAGACCTAGGAAGGTCTACATAGACTCAGGGAAGGCCACTTCTCCCTTTGCTTCTTCTCTGGAGCCAGGGGCTTGGTGGGGGTAGGGGGTTAGGCTGCACATGCCTTTCTCTGATAAGGCCAGATACATTGCTCCCCTTTCCAATGGGGCCTACCAGCAGTCCAGTCTGGCTAGAGGAATCCATGCTAACTGCCAGGCAACCTTTTTGACTCTCCTTCATGGTGGGTTCTCTTTTCAGATGTTTTTCAAGGTAATTCATTCCCTTTCCAGAAATTGCCAGTGGCAGAGCATTAGGCAGCTGGTAATTAATCATGGGAATGGCTTCAAGTTTATTCTTCCAAAAAAAAAAAAAAAAAAAAAAAAAAAGAGGAACAGAAAGCCTTGGTGGGGAAAAAAGAAACCCTTTCCAAGGTAGGACTGGTAATCAATACCTCTGTATCCTAGAAACATGGAGTGGGGTGGCAGCCAGGAGCTATGGTCAGCACCGGCAGCAGGGAGGAGTCTCATTCTTGGCCACCACCCAGGTGACCCTGGGAAGTCACTGCCTCCCTCTGAACTCAAGTTCGTCACTGTAAAGTAGGTTAAGGGTAGATGCTGATGAGTAAGTGTGTTCATGGCTGTGACCCAGTGCCTAGCACATTATGGCTGCCCCAGAGATATTTTACTGAGTGGCTAGAGCAGCTGACATCAGTAAAAAGGGTGGTACAGGCTATATTAGTTCTTCTACAGTATGGAGTGACAGCAGGGTGATGTACCCCTTTAGTCACTTTCTAAATGACAGACACATACTTTGGCTCAGTAGACTTTGGGCAGGAGGACTAGAGCCCCTTGGCATCTTCAACTTTCAACCTTCTAGAAGTCCCAGCTTTTAAGAGAGCATGATAGCTGGAGTTGGGGTGTTCAGGGCATTCAGACTGTGGACTGGGATTCTGGAATATCCACGTGTCTAAGTGAGAATATGACAATCTCCACAGTGGACCCTGGAGAAGGGCCACACAGGAAGATCACCCTGGCAGGAGCAATGCCCTGTGGTCTGGGTACCAGAACTGAACAGAGTGGGAAAAAGGCCTAAAACCCTGAGGCTGGGCTGGGGTGAACAGGCTACGCACTGGGTGTTCATGGAATAGTGTCTGTGTCTTGGAGGAAGGGTCTCAGACCTAGGCCCTACCTGCTGGTCAGATCTGGTTTGTCTTAACACTATCTCTGTCTCCACCCCAGACCCACTGCCAACCCCAAGTGACTGCATTGTCTCCATCTTTCTCCTTGGCTCTCCTTTACCCATCGACCAACCACACATGATCCATGGCCACTCTTCTCCACACTGCCCAGATTGGCCAGCTGGGCACAGTCCCTCCTCACCTTTCTGCCTTCCTTTATTATCAGAGATGCCTCTTGCCAGGCACCCATCAGCTCCTCTGCTCTGTCCTTCTTAGCCAGTCTCGGGGAGCTGATACCTCGTGGGTTTCTGAATTGCCAGTCTTGGCCTGGATTGTTGGGTTCTGTTTCTCCCTTGAAGCAAGTATTTGAAGAAGCTGTTTTGAAGAACCAGGAAGGGGGTGCTCCTGGCCAAGGGCCATAGTGCAAGGTGCAGCATGGATCCACGGGGCAACTTTGCCATTCACAGGGACTGGGAGGCAGCATTGCTTATGAGGCTGGGGTGGGACTGCACTATCCTCTCCCTGGAGGCTGAACCCTGCCGTGCTAGCCACTTGGAATGGAGGAGAATCTCTTAGCCCAGATGTGAAGACAAGGGGCCGATATTGCGGTAAATAAGGATCAGGATAAACAAACCAATGGGCGTGGTCAGTGCTACAGAAGGACTATCTCACTACAGGCCCATACCCAGTAGCAGGGTCTTTGGAAACCTGCAGTGTTATTGAAATTTTTGCTGTAATTAGAAGTGAGGTGCATAGGCACAGGCTGCCTGGTGGAAGTGAGAGAGAGAGAGAGAGAGAGAGAGAGAGAGAGAGAGAGAGAGAGAGAGAGAGAGAGAGAGAGAGAATGTGCTCGTGAATAAATAAATTGTCTTCTCCCAAGGGAAAGGGAGCTGCAAGGTGAGTTCCCAGAGATCTGCAGGCCTAGCAGTGTCAGTGACGTGGTTGCCCTCTGGAAAGTCTGTGGCTAGTGTGTTCCTGGAAGTGCCTACTGTGTGCCTGTCATGGTAGTTGTTACCCTTTGGCCACAATCTCCTTTCCTAGCTGCACCACAGACCAGCCTCTGCTAGTGCCCCTCACTATGCCTTCCCATGCTGCACTTTGCCCCATGGTTCTTATCTGGCCATATCCCCTTCCAGATTCTGTATAGGTGCCTGCTTCAATCTGTGTTTCCTACATGAGGCATAATAAACCTCTGTCTCTGGGGATCCCTGAGCTTGCTCTGTCTTCTCCTGTGCTCTCATCATGCCCTCATGGGACCTGCCACATTGTTTCACATTGATCGTGTATTGGAATGATAATCTAAGGGGTTCACAGGGCAGGTGTTTTACATCTTTTTCATGTTAAGTCTTCTCAATATGGTGTGTACTTGCTAAGTACACACAGCTCTCTCTCTCTCTCTCTCTCTCTCTCTGTCTCTCTGTCTCTCTCTCTCTCTCTCTCTGTTCAGCCACCACTATAGCTCCTGGGAACATAGCAGCCAATGCAGGCTTGGAGGGTCTGGCTTCCTCATTTTGCAGTTAGGGGTGAGAACTAAGACCTGGAGAGGGAAAGTGTGAGCCTGAGGTCACAAAGGTGGATGAGGCCAGACGGATTATGGCTAAAATGTTTGGGATAGAAATTCACTATGCCTAGAGGGGAGACCTTGTGTGGATTCTGTCCTATCTGTCACAGTGAGCTCAGGTAAGTGGGGACTGTCCTTCTAGCTAGCCATAAACAGCTATTACAGGCATGGACCCATGTCTCTGGTCTTGTCCCCTATCCCTTTCAGCTTTTAAATAGGGAATTTAGAGAGTCAAGACTTGACTTCCCAGGAAAGGAGCATGTCTGACCTCCGTGCCTCTCAACATAAACAAGTGTTCGAAACTGCAGAGGTATTCCAAGGGTGGGCCCTCCTCTCAGGCTCCTGGGAGGGTGAGGATGCTGGTGTCATGGACGATTTCATAAGCCAAAAGGGGAGAAGGGAACTCACTCCTTGGGATCAGGGGCCACCCCTACTGGCCTGGGGGGTGAGGGTGCTCTCCAGTGGCCGGGTCAGGCTGGCAGCAGAACCCATTTTTTTCTTAGATGCCATCAAGTCCCTCCCACTGCATGTACCATTTTTGCTCAGCTCTCCCAATTGCCTCTGTTCAGACAGTGTGGTGAACCATGGAAGGTTCAGGGGCTGGCTCACTCCCCTCCAAAGGGCTTCCTCTGGGCCTGCCTTTTTTCACTATTCAGTGTATGCTGAGCTGAAACCCCCCCCCCTTCCCCTCCATGCCCACTGAGACTCACAGACCTAGCTTCTGAAGCCCTTGAACCCCAATCCCTTGACTTTTCCTTGCTCTGTTCCTTTAAGCCAACTGTCTGCTGTCTTCCCCTTTGAGGAACTAGTGATTTAACCCAGGGCCTTGTACGTGCTCAGTAAGCAGCCTACCAGATCTACCACGGAGCTGCACTCCAAGCCCTTTACTTTGTTCTTTTTGTGTAAATTTTCTTCTGCTCTGCCAGGCAGGCCTCAAACTTTGCTGTATAGTGTAGACAGGCTTGTCATCTTCTAGCCTCTTGGGGTTTAAAGGCAATCACCACTCTGAGCCACATTCTCGACATGGTACTTGGCACTCCGGTGCTAACAGGTTTCAGAAAAACAGTGTGTCAGTCTCCCAGGGATGGCAGTAAGGCTTCCTCTGTTAAGTTCTTTCAGGGCTTGAAGGACTGGGTTAAGAAGGATTCTGGGGCTGTGTGTAGGCTCTATAGGAAACAGTATTGGTAGTCCAAGGCACACATCTGCCTGTCCAGCTCCTGCTTCCTAGGGTTGGATCCCTCAGTTCTGGTCTATGGCAGTACAAAGAGAAGGAAGAGGCAATGACCTCTATTCACTCTGGCTTCTGGGTAACTGTGCCCAGAGAGTGTCCTGCTTCATAGAGAGCCGGGCCTTGGGTCTTTCGAGGCTCAGCCCTTACACCTGTGTCTCTCACCCAGCATGTCTCTTGTCCTCTGCAGTTTGTGTAGAAGGAGCTTATCTTTCCTCTCTGATGTCAGGGACCCTCTGCCATGTGTCCCCAAAGCATCTTTGGACACTGTTCAGAGCCTGGGGGACTATTCCAGTTTGATAATCTCCATGGAATGCTCCTTCGGTACCCCTGCATCTGGTCACTCTACTCTAGGGCACTCTAGCTCAAAATGATCCCCTTGAGAGTCCCTGTCCCCACCAGACTTCCCCTTGAAGCCCCTCTACCCTGCCTTTCTTTCCATGAGGGCCAGCATTCTATACTCTGCTGTCTCCTAGTCACCACATTCCTGTGTCCAAAAGCTTTTAGGATGGCAAGGAGTGACCCTGAAAGACTCTGGTGAGCCAGAACCTGAAGACTGTAGGTTATTTCTCTCTTTGTGGATGATCCTTGCATCTCTAGACCATGTGGCCTGTCCTACCTGGCCTCAAAGAGGATCACCTGGACCTCTAGTGGCTGCTTGGTTACTGGAAAACTCAATAAATGTTTTACCCCTGGGTTTGGGGGCAATAAAGGATGTAGTGTGACAGTTAAAGAGGTTGCTATATGAACAAACTTGCCAGGTTCAAATCCTTGCTTTGCCACCTAGAAGCCAGGTCAGTATGAATGGAGTGGTCTATCTGTCTGTTTTGGGCTCCCCGCTCATCCCATCAAGACTCATAGTAATACTGGGAAGCACCCATCCCCTCTGTAAATCAAAGACTATGGACTCCTATCCCAACAGAGATGCCTCAACCCCCCACAGGCGCATTTAATGAGGTTTCCTCATTAGGAAGTCACTGTCCTCCACACACAATTGTCACCCCCCCCCCAAGTGCAGGTACACACATACTCCAGTCCTGTTATGAGCAGGAGTTTTAGGCTGATACTTGGGTGTGTTAGGATCACTTTCCCAGCCAGCTGGCATTCAGGGGCCAGCACAAACTTCGGATTGAATGCAAACTCTTGGGCTGTCTCTTGAAGTTAGATATTGTTAGAGGCTCAGGCCTCGGGGGGGGGGGGGGGGGACACATGCATGTGCATGCAGTTTGTGTGTGTCTACATACGCATGTGTGTGGAATTTGGGGGCTGACTTCATGTTTTCCTCAGTCACTTTTCCTACGCTTCTTAGCACGCTTCTTAGATAGGTGCTGGGGATCTTAACTCAGGTCTTCGTGCTTGTATTTGCACAGCAGCCAGCACATCCCCACTAAGCCATCTCAACAGCTGGCCTAGAGACCACAAGGCTCCACTGGGAAATCATGAGCAAGACCTGTGCCTACCTGTGGCTCCAATTTTGTATTAATAAACCAACAGCTTTTGTGTTCTGTAAGGACTGTTCTGCTCAGAAATCTTCATGACAACCAGGTGTCCCCACCAGGGTTCCCGAGGCAGACTAGCTTTCAGTCCCATTCTCTCTGGTCAGAGAACATTGGGTTCAGTGGCTTTCTGCCAGTTCATCAACGACCATTGCCTGAACCCCCTCCCTGGCCCTAGCCAGGGCAGCTGTCATAGAGGCTCACCAAGAATCTTCAGCAAGAGGACAGTGACCAAATGGTCCTCATTCTAACCTCTGCTGTTGCTCCAGAGAGTTCATAGGTCAATGTGGAAAGGCTGACCCTGTTCTAGGTAAGTGGCTATACCCCTTCAAGTGACAAAGAAGAAATTTTTTGGTGCTAAGTTCTACATGCATCATTCCACCTAAGATAATGTCAAGGCCTGGGCGGCGCCATTAACTCAGAAGGGAGGGCAGAGCTCTTCTGACCACTGGCATCCCACTTACGGAGCCAGCCTTGGGGCCTCGTGGCTATGACTCATTTCTGGGCAGGAGCTCTGGCCTAGTACTCAGTGTGGGACCACGGCCTGACCTCTGCACTCTCCATCTACAGTGTGCCCTGAAACCAATTGTTTGTATGGGTTGTTTTTAGCATGTTATGCATAGTGGGAAAGAGCAGCATACATTGGACATGGCATAAATGATGGTGGGATAAGGGTACAAAACATATACTGGGGTATCCATGAAGAAGCTTAAAAGGCAGACCAGGAGGCAGCAGACCTGTGAGATATGAAGCCACCTTAGGCGACAAGGGCAGAACCAAGAACAGTTCAGCATAGTTCATGGGAGCTGAGGGTACGCAGTGGCTGCTGGAGCCATCCTCCCAGGCCACAGCATCACTTTCCTACAGGCTCAAATACCCTCCTTAGCCCATGTGTCTCTCTCCTGAAGACCCAGTGCAGCACCTGGCTAAGAGGCTCAAGGGAGACGAGATGCCTGGAGCTTGGCTTCAGAGTTGTGGCAGCCTCTCTGGGTTGATTTATACACAGTATTTGATAACCCTCCAGGCTCTAGGACAGGAGGAAAACCACTTTTGTAGCAGGCAGAGTACAGAGTCATTGATACCTGAAAGGGTAGTCATTAGTGATGGAAACAGTGATGACATCATCCCTCCCCACCTGACAGCCCCTGGCAGGTGAGGATTAGAGTCTTTCCTGTCTTATAGATGAGAAAATTGAGCTAAGCTAAGGAACCCTAAGCTTCAGTCATCTCCTTTAGTCCTTGATGCTGAAATGTAGTGCAGGACCCTCAAACAGGGTTTTGGATACAAATATGATGGGGCACAGACTCTTTAAAAAAAAAAAAAATCTTTTTTTTTTTAAATTAATTTATTTTTTACATTCCAATCCCCCTCCCTCCTCTCTCCTCCCGCTCCTTGGAGAGGGTAAGACCTCCCCTAGGAAGTCTACTAAGTCTGTCCCATCATCTAGATGAGGCAGGACCAAGGCACCACTCCACCCCCACACCTCTGTGTCTAGGCTGAGCAAGGTGTCTCTCCATATAGAATGGGCTCCACTAAGTCTGTTTGTGCATTAGTGTTAGATGTTGGACCCACTGTCAGTGGCCTCATATAATTTCCCAGTCATACCATTGTCAACTATATTAAGGTAGTTTAGTTCAGTCTTATGCAGGTTCCCCATTTGTCAGACCTGAATCAGTGATCTCTCACTAGTTCAGGTCAGCTGATTCTGTGGGTTTCCCCATCATGGTCTTGACTCCTTTGTTCATATTATTGCTCCTCCCTCACTTAGATTGTACTCCAGGAGCTTGGATTTCTGCATCTACTTCCATCTTTCTGGAAGAGGTGGGGCAGAGACTTTTAAAAGCTAGTATCATCATCTGTTATCTGGTGTAGGAGTTTGGGGCCAGCATGGGCTACATGAGATCAATCAATCAATCAATAAGACCCCTTTATTAGTCTTTACATACTTCCCTCCTGGACTTCCCCAGCTAGTATAAAGCTGCCACCTGTAGTTAGAGAGTGTCTCTTCCTGGACGCAAGCCCCTTATAGCAGAAGTAATCCTGGGCAGTGTGATAACATGGGACCAGAGGGAGAGATACTGTCCGACACCAGACTATATGACTTTCCCAGTTTTCCTGGCTCTGCCCCCAAAATGAGCTCACTAGTGCTCAGGGTTCCTTCATCAGGGGCCTCTAGGCTGTGAAGGCAAAGGAAGTAGTATTGGCACCTGTGTAAACAGATCAAAGGCCAGAGGGCCAGAGGACAGCCTGCCAACTCTGATACCGAGACAACCCGCTGCGTAGGAGGGGAATAAGGAAGAATTTTAAGAATCTACCTTGATGGCTAAATAGTGAGAGCAAGTGACTTATCCAAGGCACTGAACCCAAATTTTTGTTTGTTTTTTGAGTTGGGGTTTGTCTTTGTAGCCCTGGTTATCCTGGAACTCGCTTTGTAAACCAGGCTGGCCTCTAACTCACAGAGATCCTCCTGCCTGAGTGCTGGGATTAAAGGCATGTGCCACCACTGCCTGGCCACTGAACCCAAATTTAAGTTCCAATCTTTGCTGTTAGTCATGGTGTCAGTGTGGTGTACATTAGGGGAGCCTTATTGGTAGTTGTTTTAATTAATACTTGCTCCAATTACTTTGCATGCCCCATCTAATTTAAACCTCGTAGACATTTGTTTTAAGCCTGGAATGATGGTACACACCTAAAGTTCAAGTATCCATGACACCAAACCAGGATCACCTCAAGTTTGAGGCTAACAGGGCTAAGTGACAAGATTCTGCTTTAGGGAACTAAACAACCACAAATTGTTTGTAAACTAAGGAACTGATAGGCTAAATACTCCACCCATGCCACACCCACTGGAAGGTGAGGCCTGAATGTGAACTGGCCCCACCTGACTTTCAAGCTTGAGCTCTCAGCTTTGACTGTAAGCATAGGGAGTCACTCCAAGATTTGCAGGGACAGAGTTCCCTGCCAGCCATCAAGATGACAGGGGGACTGCTTGGAGGTTCACAGCAGTGTTGTCTATAGAGGACCTGGGCTCTTATTCTTAGTCCATAGGGAATGGGAAAATGGTACCTCCTCATCCAATAGGCCTAGACAGCCAGGAGTGCCAAAATAGCCAGCATATCCCATGCTACCAGCCGTGGCACAGGCCGCCCATTTGGGTGCCTAATTGGCATCTTCTAGGATAGTTAACACACCCAGTGTGAGTCAGCCACAAGGCTGCCTGGGACCCATAGCTCCTATGACAGGGACAGAGAAAGACCATCTGAACTGGGTAGAACATGAGACATTGGGAGGAAAGCCAAAGCCAGCCTCATAGCTGAGCACTCAGGTGTAGCTCCAGAGGGGCTGGTAGGAGGCATGTCATGGGACAAAACCCTCTGGACACACCTTTGCTTAATGGGCAGTAGGGAGCCAATGCAAGTTTGGCTAGTAGAAGAACATGAGGCCATTTCTCCCTGGGTTTCCACAGGAGGATCTCATGTTGGAGATCCCTTCTGTAGCAGAGTTGCCCTCTTGCAAGCCTGGACCTTAAAGTGCAAGTCTGGTGAGGGTGAGGATTAGCATGTTCAAATTGTTCATCAGAGATGGGATGCTAGGATGGTACAGGGCCCAAGTGTAGAATTCTGGAGATGTTAAGGGCCAGGGGCTCTGAGGATGCAACCATCCCATGTTTTCACCATCCTATGTCTTCTGCATTGGGGGAAACAAAGGCCTGGGACTGGGAAGGGTTTGTCTAAAAAAAAAAACAACAAAAAAAACCCCAGAGTCCTTGCAGTAAATTCATAGCTCTGATCTATACCTGCCATAGCCCCAGTCTGCACCTGCTCTCCTAAGGGAGAAGACAATGTATGAGACCTGGAGCATCTCACCAGGATCAGAACAAGATCATCCTCCACGAGACAGTTGGACCCTTCTCTTGTTCCTAGACATTGAGACTGCCATGTCTGGCCTGTTGCAAGTATGCAGTGGTCAGCTGTCATTGCTTGGTTGGGAATCTGCTAATCTTAATTGCAGCATGTGGAGAGGTCTTGAGCCCTCAGCTGCTAGCAGCATGTAGTGTGTTGGGTACCCATGACTGGAGCTGCTGAGTCCCTGAATCCATGCATGGCCCAGCCTGTGCACACTGCCTACCAAGACCTGTGAAAGGAAAACTTGCTATTTCCTGCTGGAGGACAACACAGGGCTGGGCTCCATGTGGCCTTGGCAAGCTGGCCCCTGCTCTCAGGAAGCCCCGCCCCCCACAGCAATGCCACAAAAACAGTGGAAAAGTGAGCCTGCTCCAAGGCTGTTTCCACTGTAAACAGTGGCACTTCAACTGTCCCCCGCCTCCTGAATCAGGGCCAGACTCCTCCACCCTGCCTGGGAAGGACCTCAGCTGCCCTCTATCCCAACAGTGACCCACTCATAAAAGAAGCTCCCTGGGTCTTACTTACAGTTTAGATCCAACATGCCAAGACCCCTTAGTGTTCACACACAGTCTGTAAAGTGAGAAGGTGGAGGTCAGAGAGCACAGCGGTGCACAGAGAAATACCGAACATGACCAATGTCACACAGCAAAGACAAAACTGACCCAGTCTTCAGTCTTCCCACAAGTGCCTGTTCCGAGCCTGTGATCTCAGAGAAAGATTCCCCATGCACTGCCTGATACAACTTGAATTTTCCTCTTTGGCTTTATCCCATAAATGCAGGGAGTTGGTAGCATTTAGTGGGAGCACCTTCTTCATTTTCAGTTTGAATAGAGTCCTCTTTTCCTTAGTAATATGTGTTGCTTGTAGGCAGGCTAGACGTCACAGAAGTAACCGGTGAAAAACAGAACTTCCCTGACCCTGCCACAGGAAGCCTTCTTGCTCGGTTGTCCCTCTGATCACTAAGATCCTTTTGGTCTTATGTCATGAGCAGCTTTTGGGGGGCCAATTACTGTTTCTAGAAGTCAGGCATCTTCACTGCCCTCTGGAGGGCCTGAGGGCAGGCCAGGGCATGCCCCTTTACTTGACAGTGAGTTTACCCCTGCCCAGACTGGCTAGGATGGGTGCTACCAAGGATGCCACGAGGAGGTGTCCCACCCTGCAGAGAAGCTTCTTGGAGAGGATGGATTTGTTTGGGCCCATGTGCTATATACCAAGAGCCTCTGCTTTGCAATTTGACAGGTTGCCTGTGCAGTGAGCACTGGGTTCCTCTGGGTCCCCCTGGAGACCACTAGGTTGTGCCCGGGCTCTTGTAACCATGCCATCCTTCACACACTTGGTCCAGAAGCCAAATACTGAATGCCTATTGTATGCAAATCTTAGAAAAGCCAAAGAAAGGGCTCAGGCCCACAACACCTGCCCTGTTCCACCCTAGAAGCCCAGCCAGCCCCCTCTTTGAGATTCTCATACCAAGCCAGATCTGGAGGCCAGCTGAGATGTGGGGGCAGCAGAGGTCCCAAGAGGAGCTGTCTCTGGTCCCCTGCACCCGCAGACGTCCTTGGTGGCCCTAAGACAGCTTTATGGAGGACAGATTGAGGCTGTCTCCCTCCTGACAGGTTTATTTCTTCATTTTTCAAACCCTGCTCTGATTTTTTTTTTTTTTTTTTTTTTTCACCTTGGCCTCCCTACACCCACTGGCTCTCTGGCCAGCTTCCTCCCACTCCCTGTCATCTGTCAGCCTGGCTAAGCAGAGGGCCACTGGCCTCCCAGGTGATTGAGTTATGGGGAAGACAGGCTAGTCTCTGCAGGAGTACTTTTGGCTTCCTGCCTAGCAGAAGGCTAGGGAGGCTGGAAGGGTGGTGAATGTCCTGATATGGCTCCACTCCTTCAAGACAGCCCTACCTGCTGACCACACCAGCATTGCTTGGGCCTCAATTTTCCTTCCTGAGGAATGGGCAGGCCCAGAGCCAGAGGAAGGCAAGGTGTCAGAACAGCTGACTACTGAGTCATAATGGGAAACTTCCTAAACATTGCTGTCTCTGAGCTGGGGATCAGAGATACATGAAGAGAGAAGAGAAGGGGGGAACATATTTATAAAGAACCTACTGGGTTCACTCTCCCCCACCCCCATAACAGCCTAAAGAGATAGTTACGGGTAGCAATAGGTCAGAATTATTTTGACAGATTTATGGATTTTGGTTGTTGTTAGTTGTTTTTTGTTTTGTTTTTTTAAAAGATGCCTTGTTATATGACCCAAGCTGGACCCAGAGTCAGTATATACCCAAGGATAGCCCCTGAATGCTTAGCCGTCCTACTGTCTCAAGCTTCTGAGTATTCCGATTACAGGCTTGTGCCACCATGTGTGGCTTGCCAGCCTCAGCTTGAAGTTTCTAGAAGACAAGGTTGCTGAATCTCTTGAGAACTACAGAAGGTTAGACAATGAGGTGGAACCCAAAAAGAGCTTGGGGTACTTGGTTGTACCCAAGAGAGACCAGAGAAGTGAACATAGCAGCCTGAGGTCACACAGCTAGAAGTACAGCCCTGTTCTGCCTGGCTTGTATACCCTACTTGGTCTCTGTGACATCAAGCCGCTCCTCATCTGACTGTTGGCAAGAACGACTTGCCATTCCAGCTGGCATTGCCCAGCCCACACTTTCCATGGTGGACTGAAAGCTTGGTGCTTTCAAGGGTTGTCCCTTTCTCACAAGCCAGTGTCTGACCCTTGGCTAGTCAGGCACCACCTGCTGTCCCTTCCCGGGAAGGAGTGGTGAGATGGGGAGCCCACCCCCACCCCAGACACGCTGCTCCTGCTCTCTAGCTCATGGGAATGAAAAACACATTGGCTTCATTATCCTCGGATTGAATGAGCAGGGTTGCTATGGCAACAGCCATCTCAGGCCAGCAAGGGGGCAGGGAAGGGGCTTGTGAGACCGAAGCAAGTGGGGACCGGGCAGCGGGTGAGCAGGCACATCAGGTGGGCAGGCCACAGGAACAATTGTCATTTATGCCACCCGCCCTCTTTTGAGGCCCCTGGCTTCCAATCAACAATCTCACATGGGGAGAGGCAGGGGGACTGAGAAGACAGCAACATCCTTCCCTAGCTTGCCCCTTATTCCTGTCCCTTTCATGGAAGGGTGCCAGGGTGGTTGCAGGCCAGTACCCAGAAACAGTCAGTGGGCTTGCTTCCCAGCAGAGAGCAGCCCAGGGACCCCACTAGCTTCCTGGATGCGTGATTAGAGGAAGTACCTGAGTACACCTCAGCACCAGTGATGGATTATGAAAGCTCAGAAAGTCTCTAACATAACTGTTCTAGGACGCTGGCTCTCCAGGTGTGAACAGGACAAAGCAGGCGATGAGGTGGGTTCTCAAGTCCAGCCTTCAAGTCCGTGCCACGACCCCGACCCTTCCAGAGCCAAGTATCCTATACATAAGGGCCTTTCTTTGCCTGGGGTCTGGATGTATCCGCTCTTGCATCCCACAAGTAGCCACACCCAGATAAGCCTTGTCCTACCACCCTGTGCTCAGCCTAGCTCAAAGGTGACCATCGGTAGCCCTTCCTCCTCTAAAGAACTCCAGCTGTTATCTGGAGGAATCCCAAGCAATCAATGCCATTTCATCTTATCAGGAAGCCTCAGATGTTCCTTTCATGTGATCCAGACACAGGGAGCACCACCAAAGCCTTACCCATACAGCAATGACATCAGACAGAACCACTCAGAACCCTGGTGCTGACACCCTGACCAGGCCCCCCTTGCACTCACACTGTTGTTCTCACAGCCCAGCTTCTACACTAATCTTTCCTTCCATAGAGTAACTCCCAGCCCCCACCTCTGTGTCCTGCCTCTGGCTATGTTAACTTTAATGAGGCTTGGAAGGGAAATGACTTGTACAGGGCCTGTGTGTGTTGGGGGTGGGAGATCAAGGCAGCATGGCCTGATATGGGACATCACTTTTCCAAGCCAGGCCCTTAGTATCCATTGTAATGGGCCAAGGCACACTCATGGTCTTGGATCCACATCCAACCTCCTCTAGGGCTGGTGACAACATCGTTACCAGGACAGGTTGCAGGAGATAGCTCTGACAGTACCAGGTTTCTTTCATAGCTTTTCCTGGTGGGGAGGAACCATTGAGGGTAATCAAGGCCTGAATTCTTTTCTCTGAGCCCTAGCAATGGGGCAATGCTATGGCCTCACTCACAAATGGGCATATTACTTCTAAGGAGATAGTTGGGGGGGGGGTGTGCCAG
Source organism: Phodopus roborovskii (assembly GCF_943737965.1). Classification (NCBI taxonomy): domain Eukaryota; kingdom Metazoa; phylum Chordata; class Mammalia; order Rodentia; family Cricetidae; genus Phodopus; species Phodopus roborovskii. The sequence continues at coordinate 1,196,676 of NW_026125537.1, forward strand.
AATCAGAGTGGATGGCCTATAGATTCCCCGCCCTTCTGCCAAGTGGAGTATATGGAAGGGAAGGGGTTCCTAAGAAAGTTGCAAACCCATTCCAGAGATTCTTATCAAATGCAAGCTCTGGGGTCCATCTAGGGTCATCTGGGACAGGGCAAAGATCAGTGCACTTGACTGTGCCGCAGGGTCTGGTCATCCTGCCTCAAGAGTCTGAGGCCTGTGCCTTGACCCTTCTTGGCCAAGCTCCTTTCCCTATCCTTATATCAGGAATTTAGAGCCTTTGCTGGCCCTCCCTGGGCCTTGTCCATCATCTTCCCTCTCCTCACAATCCCCATTCTCCATGGCATTTTCCCTTGTGGTGACCTTCCATGACTGCATGGCTGTGTATCCTGGGCCCTCCTCCTAGTCACCACCAGGGCTACAGTCTGGCTCCCCACCCACAGGCCTTTGGAGGGTGGTTGTTGGGCAAGCCTGCCATTTTCCCAGCTGGGGATTATAGGTTTGGGTTTAGAGCATTTTAGGAAGGAGGAGCCTGGACCCTGGTGTAATGCCAGAGAGTTACACCTCACAGGAAGAGGGCTGGGAGTGTAGTTGGAAAACCTCTCTCTCTCTCTCTCTCTCTCTCTCTCTCTCTCTCTCTCTCTCTCTCTCTCCCTCCCCTTTCCTTCTCCCTTCCCTCTCTCCCCATTCTATCTCCCCCATCCCTCTCCCCTCCTTCCCTCCCTCCCTCCCATTTGTGTGTGTGTGTGTGTGTGTGTGTGTGTGTGTGTGTGTGTGTGTGTGTATTCACCACTCTCCTGAAGGTCAGGGCCCCTCCTTACTCTCATGATGTAATTCTCTCAGTGAGTGAGCCCGAGAACAAACCTGGCTTCAGATTTTCCAGATTCAAAATGGACAGAACTCTGCCTGGATGGAAAGTGACTCAGTCAATAAAACCCTTGCCACGAAAGCCTGAGGACCTGAATTCAGATCCCAGAAACCCACACAAAAAACCTCACACACATCTACATATCTGTATGCATACACACACACACACACACACACACAAACACACCACCACCACCACAAAGGCAAAACTTAGAAAGAGTATCAGACTACTCAATCTGGCCTAGTATACAGCAGGTCAGGGTAGAGCCAAGATTGGACCACTGGTACCCAATAGGCAGCCTCATACTGGCCACTTGGCATCCCAAGATGCTGGGGAACCCTGTATCTGACTGGTTTACCTCACCTATATTGTCCTTCTTCCACTCTCTGGTATCAGGGGCGGAGGGTGAGCATGAAGAAGATAATGTTAACCCTACTCAGTGCGATCAGAAGAATTTCCTGGTGGTCCATCATATACAAAGTAGGGTAGGGCTACACACCTGTGAGATGAACCAGCCCCTCTAAAGAAGCCAGGTAAAATATATGTCCAATGGTAGGGGCTTGAGGACTTGAAGAACCCAGGACTCAAGGAACATGGTAGAACAGTTCTGAGCACTGGATCTCTCGAGTCAGACCTCCGTGTTCAAATCTGGGACCCAAGTCCTGTAAGAGATCACATGGGTAATGGTTAGAAGATGGAACCGATACTGGCTCCTTGCTGCTAGCTGACTGTGGTGCTTGTTCAGGGTGGTCTTTTCCCCTCTGGCTGTTGGTACTTAAGGCCCTGTTCACCATCTGAACAGTGAGGGCTGGAACAAGGCAGACAGCATGCTTCAAACAGCCAGGAGGGACCCTTGGAGTTCTCCCAGATTACACCACTGGGAGCCAGCATTTCTGATGGACAGCCACTTCCTGTGTGTGTGTGTGAACTGGCCTTTGCTGGCATGCAGGGGAACCAACCTATGACTCCCTACAAGCCCAGGGAGCAGGGAGCTGAAGGGAACCAAGGCTGAGGGGAAGCCTGCCTGTTCTTGGGGATTCAATAAGAAAGATTTGTGGATGAAATTTGCCATTCTGCTTTCTCTGAAGGTTATAAATCAGTGGCATACACATCTTCCATGCAACATAGGCTGGAGGCTTACCAGCACACAGGGGAGCACAACGAAGACTTTTGAAGGCAATGGAGCACCGTGGAGGGGAAACACAGGATTCCCAACTGCCACATTTCCTAGCAAGGTCCCAGAACCAGAGATACAAGACTGAGATGGGCAGGGTTACTCATGTGTGAACTTTCATTCAACTCTTGACTCTACAACTTACTGCCTGTGTGCTCTTGGCTCTGTGGCTTTTAAAGCTTCCTGCCTCGGTTTCCCCATTTCTGAAATGAGGCTAGTTACGCTATTCACAGCATAGTTGAAAGGATAAAGTATAATGTATAGAATGCTAAAAATGGCACAGAATACATAGGAAGAGCTTTGGGAAAGCTTTGCTGTCATCATCCATTGGCCCCCTTTGAGCCCCGAGCCCCCCCCCCCAAGCTGTTAACACTCCAGTCACTGGACTGTGACCATGAAAAATGCAATCAGAGGCCCTTTTGGATGTGGTGGCCACTGCTGTGTCTGCTGCAGGTGGGCTCAGCCCTGAAGCTTCCAGGTATCTCTGCTCTGTGCAGGTGCCCTGAAGCCTCCAGGTATCTCTGCTCTGTGCTCTTTCAGGAGGACAGTGTGCAGGGAAGGGAAGCCAAGAAGAAAGTCTAGGAACATCTGTCTCCCTTTCACCATGGGAGGAAGAAACCACTAGCCACATTGTCTCTCTTATCCCAATTCTCCTTCCCTTTCCCATGAGAATGGGTCTTGGAGAGGGCAGGTGTGAGTCATGCCTGTGCCATGCGCTTACTGGGTGGCCTTGGACAGGTCATATAATCCCTCCACTCCCTCCAGTGAGGGATAATTGTTCCTGCCTCACTGGGCAGTTGGAGAGCATGTTATATGAGATACCGAATGACAAACACTTAGCCCAGTGCCCAGTGGTGACCTCAGGATAAGTGCTCTGCAAATACCATCAGGGGCAACTCTCCTTCCTCCAGCACCTGATGCCCGGATGGCATCCTCTCAGGACAGACCTTGTAATATTTCTCCCTTGTGTGTGGGGGAGTGAGCTTTAAATCTGGGACATCTAGGAACAACTGTCAGCAAGCATAGAGAGAAAATAAGACCTGTCCTGCTCCCACGCACATCCTCTTCCTCACTGTGTCAAGAGCTTGAGTGCCATGCACAAAGCCCTTTCAATGACCCGTTGCTGCCCCCCCTCCCACCTTTACTGTCTCCTGGGGTCCTCAGGTGCTGTCAGCATGGGCTTGCTCCCAAGCTGCTTCTGGCATTTTTACCTGCTCAGCCATAAAGCCATGGAAAGCAATGAATCTAGGGATGAGTAGCCGCTTGCACAAGCACCAGGGTGGGAGAGAGATGGGGAGCAGTGGCTATATTTTTGCAGGGCTGGCACTTTTATGCTTCTCTCTCCCTGCTCACTGCTGGGGCAAGCAGGACAGTGAAGCCTTGGCCTCAGATAATTGTAGGGAACATCCCAGGCCAAGCCTAGTCTCCCTGTCAGAACTTTGGAGGCTAGACCTTTCTGTTACCAGGGAAACCACTATTCCCTGGAAGGGAAATCAACACCGATGCTTTAGCTGTTAAGATGCACTTCCTCCCCTTGCTCCCCCCAAATGAGTTCCCTCCTAAACTGATTGCCCAGGAAAGTGAAAGCGCAGCTACAGCATCCTGCCTCCTCCCTGAGCTCACCCAGATGCCAGAAAATGAGATCTGCTCCAGACCTTGCATTTTCCACCTTTCTTTAAAACATTCCATTGTAGTACAAGGACGTGTTTTGTTTTTTCTTATTTATCTTCCTCTCTTGCCAGCTGGGGTTCTGAGTCTTTCTCTGCTCTTGTTGACTGGAGCCAGAAGGGAAAGGCCTTCCACCTCTTTCTCCCCTTCAGCTGTCAGAAAAAATAAACAAGCAGCTTTATATTTGGAAAACAGAGGGTCTTGGCCACCAGAATGCTATGTCCGGGGCAGGTCACAGCCTTGGTTGTTCCCTCCTGCAACAGGGGTTTGAAATCTGACCTGCAGATTTGCAGGGGGGAGGGGGGGACTTGTCTTTACTCATATAGACTTTTCAAAAGTCACTGGAGGGTCACTAAGATTCTCCAGCTGCCAGCAGCACTGGGCCTTGGAAAAGAAAGAATAGCCAGAAACAATTCAGAGCTTTCAAGCTGTGAGCATGGGTGCCTCATCCCTGTCTCCCCTGAGGTCTACCCACCCAGGTCACAGATAGACCTGAGTCTATTGTGACATTACCAGAGCCTTTAAAGAGATTGTTTGTTTGTTTTGGTGGGTGTTTTGTTTTGTTGTTTTGGTTTTTTTTGGGGGGGGGCAGGGGGATTTGAGACAGTCCTGGCTGTCCTCGAACTCATTTTTTGAACCGAGCTGGCCTCCAACTTACAGAGAGCAGCCTACTTCTCCCTCCCCAGTGCTGAGATTAAAGGTGTGTGCTGCCACACCTGTCTCTGTGGAGAATCTTGGTGCAGGACCCATTGTCCTCCTTGTGCACTACTGAATGGAGACTAAACAAAGCAGGGAAGCAAATACAGAATGAACCAGACTAGCTATAGAGGCCTTTAGGGTTCAATAAAGAGGGTGAAAATACAAAGCAATCAGAACCTTCCCCCTTAGAGCCTGGGTTTCCCCCACCCCAACTTCTGCTGGGACTTGAGCCCCACCTTAGCCTGTTGCCTTAACCTGTCATGTGACCTGCACTCCCAGAACCAACCACTTTGTTTTGGTGATTTGAGGAGTTTATTTGTCACCTACTAGTGAAACTTTGTTCCATAGTAATTTTAGATAAATCCTTTCCTATCCCTGAACTTTCAGAGGAAGCAAACACACCCCTGCTGGGGTTTCCTCCTTCAGATTTGTAGGCAGCATGTGCTCCAGGAAGTGTACCCATCAGATGGCCAACAAGGTCCCCAAGCTCCATCCATGGGAAGCACTGAACCTACAGCAGGAGAGCCTAGGGAAGTGTCTTGGGGTCTCCAGACCTTTGAATCTCTATCTAGGCTTCAATGTATCCTCCTGAAGCCCTGTCAACTCATGCTATTAGCATGAGGCTCTCAGAATGTAAACTAATGAATTACAGCATGATTACACAGCACATAATTAACTTTGTAATTAATATGCAACTGCCACTTAAGCTAAAACACTGCTTATAGAGACATAAGGCAATGGGAAATCACAGGTCAGAAATGGGCTTCAGGATTTTTAGAAGACTAAGGGGGGGGGGGGAAGGATCATGCAAGGCCATAGGGCATGTTAATTAAGATGGTGAATAGTAAAAGCCCAGAATGTTTTCATTCCTCACCTTCTCCTTTAACAAAGACCCCCCCTAGCACTTACCAGTTGATCAGCCAGCATTAGCTAAAACAGCCCCTGAGCTTTATATTTTCATATATAGAGCAGGCCTTACCTTCCTGACTATTCCTTGTCTTGGCCTTTGGGGCCTGGCTGTACCCCTTCCTCCAGAAAGCATGTGGGGCACCCTGCCTCCAGGGTTCAGCCTCATGCTGGGCATAAGCAGCAGGGGCCTGGGCAGCTCCCCTGCCTCATCTGCATTTTAGGATTCTAGAAGTCAGAAGTCCCATATTCATTTTTATTCCTTTTTATCATTCTCTGGGCTATCCCTAAATTTTAAATCTAGAGAATTCCTTAGAAATCATCCCATCCTTCCATCAAGGCCAGAGTCAAGGGGCTAAGCACCTCAGTCATCTGGTAATATGTGCATGAGCTGAGCAGAAAGCCTCCAAATAGGCTCTGCTGTATGCTGCTACCAGACAAGGAGCCTTTGCAGCTGTGGGGTTAAACCAGAGTTCTTGAAGTTAAGCAGACAGACAGACAGATACACACACACACACACACACACACACACACACACACACACACACACACCGCGCTGTGTGTCCTTGGGAAGGTTATGTAAGCTCTCTGGACATTGCTTACTATAAGGTACAGGCACCGAGACCCACCCCAATGGACTAGAGTAAGGATTAGCTAGGAAAGATATACCTGAAGGAGCTCATTGGAATGCATACAATGTGTAGAGCTCTCTAAGGTCTCTGCAGCTAAGGAAACAGGTCCAGAGAGGTCAAGTGCATGTCCATAGTGCTGCATATAGGTTGATGTGCTTGTGATGATCCCCCACCCCAAATGATGGACCTCTATCCATATACCCTACCGTGAGCTGGATCTTTATGACTGAGTTGCCCTGACCTCTGGCCCCAGGACCAAGTACAGATCATTGGATTTGTCTGAGAGACCTGGGTTCAGATCCTAGCATTGTTGTTTTCTGATCTGGGGCAGATTTTAAGCTCCTTTATTTTTTTCCTGCCTGAACATTCCCATCAGTAGATGGCAGTGATTACCTTCCTGCCTTTGGCTATGTGGTTACAATTCATAGGAAATGTCAAATGTGAGCCTGGAGAGTGGTAGCTAAGGTGCACCTGTTCTCATTATTATTCACAGTTAGTGGAGGCTGTAGGATGGCTACCCCACAGCCTTAGGGAGAAAGCCCTCGCTCTTTGGCTTTGGGACCCTGAGCTTCACACACCTGGCTCCTGTGTCCTTTGACTGGGTGGGGGAAGGAGGGGTCTTAGCAGATCTAGTTTTCTCCTTAGCCAGCTAACATGACCTTTGCCCATCCAGGAAATGGCTAAGCCTCTGCTCCTAGCCTAAGCCACCCTTGCTGTAGAGGGGAGTTGTCTGGATTTCCGTGAGAAGCAGGCATTCATGAAGTTTCTCAAGGTCTTGGATCCATGACCCAGGGGTCAGCTCTTCCTGGGGCTTCTCTTCCCAAAGATACTTGGAGTCAAATCTTCATGTGAGGCCGAAACTCTCCTCTTACACCCACCTGGTGGCTCTGCCGTCTCTGATGATTTCCAACCCCACTGGCATTGTAGATTAGCATTTCTCGAGGTGAGTTCTGGGGACAATCATGCCTGTAGAATTTTCAAATGTGTGCAAGGACCCAGTACCTCTGAGAATGTCACGTGTTCAAAGCCATGTGAGAACACACAGAGGCCATCTCTCCAGGAGGGCAGACTATACATTTGCCTTATCTGACCAGGGCCTCAGCACTTCAGGGCAACTTTTAGGATTGTGCTCCAGGAGGCAAGTCACAGCCACTCACTGACCCTCTCTTAACTGACCATCAGTGAACCATCTCCGGCCTCCTGTCTCCAGTGCAGACACTGCCTGTCCCCATAAGCTCCATTTGGGTCCCCAGTCCCCAAGTATCAGAGCTCCTGCCCTATTCCTTACCTGCACTGAAACTTTTAGACCTGGCCTTTCCCACTTAATGCCTCCACCTGGGAGAGGGATGCTGTCGGGTAGGGGAGAGGGGGGCAAGAGATGGCTCAGTGGTTAAGAGCACATACTGCTCTTCCTGAGGACCTGAGTTCGATTCCCAGCATTCATGTCAAGCAGCTCCAGGGATCTGATACTCTGTGGGCACTTGCATTCACGTGCATATATCACACACACATATATACAATTGAAATAACAAAAATAATCCTTAAAGAAAGAGGGGTGCTAAGGGGCAGTGCCACTGTCCATTCTCCATCCTCAGCAGCCTTGGTTTACATAATGAACCCCTTTTTAAGACACTACCACAAAATTTAGTAAACAGGCTTTAAAACTAGGCCTTTGGGTCTTTTCGGATTGAAAGTTCTTAGCATTCAGAATGATAGCATTTTTTAAGTCTTTCCTAGCAGGCGCCAGGCTTCTGTTGTTTCCTCCCTCCATAGATATTGTCCAGAAGGGTCAGGGGCCCTATACAGAACTCATAGTTGGGGCTGGATGCATATTCGTGTTCAGCAACTCACTGAGTCTGGGTGGCTGCTGTCATCACTACTGCATGCTTGCAGAAGAGCCCAGGGCTCAGGGGCCAGCAAATAATAGGGGTAGGATTTGAACCCAGTGGCCTAATGCCCTTACCACTAAGCCACTCTGCCTATCTAAGACTGTGATGACAAGAAGGTCAGGACATTCAAGTGCTCTGTGAACCACTGAGTGCATGTGGGAGGGCCTCTTGTCACTGTCACCAGGCAGGAAGTAAGGTCCAACTTATCCCTGGAGGGCCTCTGATCTGAGGCAGCAGTGGCTTAGTCCCCTGAGACCCTCACACCCAGTAACTCTCTGAGCTCAGACAAGATCCTAGACAACATGATGGGGGCTAGAGCCAGCTGGAGAGAAAGGACCCTAGTGTCACAGCTCTGCAGGGAAAGCATGGCTGTTTCTCAGTGGGCACAGAGCTTTCATTTCTGTCACCCTTGGCATGGGTACCCAGCCCCGCCTGAGCCACTGGCAGCTCCATTTAGCCCACTGTAGCAGCTGTGGACTAACTGCTGCCTAGCCTAGACCAGCACCTGCAAGGGCCAAATGGCTCAGGGCAGCTGGGGCTCCCAAGCCTAGAGAGGACCTACTCAGACTTCCGAGATTCTCCTCTGACCACACCCACCCTTCCTAGATCTGTTTCCTTGGCAGTGAGTGACTGACAGGTGAGTTTGGCTGCTTCCCCAGATCCCTTCCAGGTCTAGGCTGTAAGAATTGTTGCTCGTTGTTTTCTCTCTGCCACTTTTAGCACAGATCTGTCTCCTTTCTGATACTTTTCCTTTAAAAAAAAAAAATACAGTTTTTGAGAAATTTTGAAAAATTTGACAAGCAGAGAAAAGCTGCTAGAGAACTCTGATTAGAAGCTCACACTGCTTTCCTAGCACCCACCCCTAGAGGCTCTCACAATCACTTGTTGTAAACTACAACTCCAGGGGGTGAGAGGGTCTGACCCCCTCTTCTGGCCTCCACAGGCACTACACATATTTGTTTGCGTGTGTGTGCAAGCATGTGATCAAAAATAAAATAAGAGGCTGCTCCATTGGACAGCTATACCTTTGTCTGGCTGAGAGGCTCACCCACATAGAACATCTGCAAATTGGAATAGAGTCAGATGTGCAGCTGTGTGAGAGGCTGCTTGGAATGTGGCTGCTTAGCTGTGTGGTTCCTCCATCCAGGGGTTTCTGGGAGCCTTCTTTACATTCTGGGTTTCAGAAAGGAACACCAAGTCAGGAATCTGGAAGTAGGTCAGGGGCCTACCTTGTAGCCTCTTGGTACTCTTTCTCCTTCCATAGATGATCACTCAAGGCTGGGGAGACAACTTGGCCAGTAACATGTCTGTGACACGAGCCTTAGAACCCAAGCTCAGATCCCTAGAACATACAGAAAAGCCATATGGCAGTGCAGACCCGTACCCCAGCATTGATATGTGTGGTAGCAAGGGAGGTAGGCAGATCCCTGAAGCTCATTGGCCACACAGCCTGGCAACATTACAAGATTCAGGTTCAGTGTGAGATTCTGCCTAAAAACAAATAACTATAAATAAATAAATAAATGTGGAAAGAAACCAAAGAAAGACATCCATGTCAACTTTGGCCCTCCACTCACATACTCCCATACATACACTAGCACCAACAATGCACATACCACACACATACACAACAGCACACACACAAAGTTCACTTACCTGAACGTCTTCATTTCCTAGGTTAACAAAGAGTGGGTAGGTTGACAATCATCTGTCAGTGTCTGGACTAAGCAAGAAGAGTGTTGTGATTGGTTAGCCATGCCTATCCAGGGTGCAGGAGTTGGGGGGTGGTTCTCTCAGTCTTGCTCTCAGCCCCACTATCCCTGGGCTCTGTGGTCCCTTATAGACCTGTTGAGCTCTAGGGAGTGTGGGGAGACAGAGGTAGGAGACAGTCAAAAACACCTTTTGTGCCCAGAACTGTAGAGCTGTAGGAATATCTGCTTGAGCTCACCACTTTCTCCAGTTTCCCTCCTTCCCTGTCCCCCAAAGCTCTTGAGTAACCGCTGGCTTCCCCAACCCCTCCCCATTTCCTGGCATCTGAGACTTTGGAATAGCGGTAGGAGCCAGAGGCAAAGCCAGGTCAGGGCCTCTGTGTGAGTACTGCTGTCCTGGGAGACACTGTGGCCTGGACAATGTCAGTCATCTCAACACTGCATAGCAGCGATAGTCACTTCCTTGCTCTGGACAGAGGGCTGGAAGGAAGAGTCCAGCTGATGAAGATCTGTAGTGCTCCTGTTGGGAATGAGATGTCCAACTGCGCCTCCTGTGATCAGAACAGGAACAGAATCTCGCTGCTTCTTCTCAGCACTATGTCCTCAAGCAAGTCACTGGGCCTCTCAGAGCCTCGGTTCCCTCCATGCCCGGACCGTAATAACTGGATCATAAATCACAGCAGAGCTGACCCTAAGTGAGGCCACAAAGGGAACCTCTTGTTTTCTCCCTACAGCTTCAGTAGCTGTTCAGTGGGAAGACTAGTTTTGGGGAGAAGAGCCCCAAAGGCCTCGCCCAAGGCTGAACCAGACCTTCTGTCTATTGTGTGTAGTGGTGGAGGTTCAGGGACTTAGACTGTGGCCAAAAGGGACAGATGGGCCTGACTTGAGGGTACTGCAAAGCTGCTAAGGCATCCTGTGCCCAAAGGACAAAGAGCCCAGATGCAGCTGCAGTCCCAAGCCTAGTGTGGGTGGAGACAGTGGACGACCTTTCTCAGGGCCATATTCCAGTGTGTGTCACGGCAGAATGTCAGGCATAGCTAGGTGGGGCTGCCCTTTGGGACCCTGACTCTGAAAGGCTAAGACTATACTGTTTTTCTTTAACCGACATTCAACAGTGGATGCTCCTGTGAAGAGGGTGGGTGCTGAAAGGTGAGGTCATTGGGAGAAAGACTCCAACATGGAGCCAACATCTGGAGTCACTGGCCAGATGGGGTGGCCTTTGGAGCCTGGTCACAGGGTGCTCACCGCTTTGGTAGAAGAAGCAGGTGTGGGCCTTTCAGATTCCTTTCTCTTCAGTGTCTTTGCTGCTCAGCTCCTCAGCCCAGCAGGGAAGGGAGGAGATTTCCTGTCCTTCCATAGAAGAGACAGGCTCAGGAGGTGAAAGGGCCTTCCCAAAGCCCACAGCCAGGAAGGCCTGGCTCTCAGCCCACCACACACTGGAGCTCCACCCTGTGTAGACCTCCTGCCTGCCCAGGGCCTGTCCTCACTGTCCAACCTAGAGAAGGATGGCTGGTCCCCAGCAGCTGCCCAGAGCTTCCCTTCTGACTGCAGACTCCCCTGGAGTAGAGCACAAAGATGGAGTCACTCCCTCCACCTGCCTTGCTTCCCACTTCCCTGAGCTCCCATGACTCCAAGATTAGGAGGGTGGACTTTTCTACATCAGAGCTTCCCTTACCTCAGGCCCATCCATGCACCCACCACAACCCACTCACTCCTAACTAAGACTACATTCAAAACGACTTTGAACTCAGATCAGCCATTGGTTAAGTAACTTAACTCCATCATAAATAAAACCCGTGAACTCACTTTTGGACGTTTTCCTAGACCCAAGACTTCACTATGAAAATGGAAAAGGTTTGCCTATGGACTACCAGAAATCATCCTTTTCACCCATGGGACACTACTCATTCCTTAAGAACACTGCTGAGTAGAGGTAGTAAGCAGTGCTTCTTAGGGGTTACAGTTTGCTAGACTTCAATGATTGAAGTGGGCAGACATTCTGACCTAAGGGCAGGCTGAGTCAAAGCTGTAGCAATGTCTTCAGAGCTTAGACTAGGAGTCAGATAACTGCCCAATGGAGGGACTTGGGGTGTGGGCTAAAAGTGGTTGCAGGTGAGAGTGAGGGCAGGCCAGGGAGGGCCATGAGTGACGTTGCCATATGTCAGAGTTCTATGAGCTCTGTCCCTCTCGAAATCTAAAGCTGCTGGAGGGACAGCAGCTTGGGATGGTACCCTAGAGCCTGGCTCTAAGACTGTCCCCAGCTGACCAGCCCTGATCCTGTTTCAGAGCACAGTCTCTACTCAGGTTGTGGGTAGAGCCTCCCATCCTTGCTGCTGCTGCTGGCCCCACTACCCACCCGCACTCCCTACTCAAACTGCAGATGTACATAGTGATTGAATCATTTCTGCACACCGTTGCTCACACAGCTCCCCAGAGATGTGTTACTTGCCTGTGCAAGCTGTCAGGAGATGTGTGTGCTCCATTGCATCTGGGCCAGCAGCCCATGTGTGCATATACCTGCTCTGGAGAATGCAGAGGGGCATGTAGGTGCATGAACAGTACAAAAACACCTCTATGTGGAGGTGCTCAGGTTCGCTAGCCAGGCCTAAAACATAAGTAAAGAAAACTGTTTATAAGATGGATGTGAGGTGTTCCTGCCATACTAGGATGCTTTAAAGGGCCCTGTGTCCACAGTACAGTAAAAATGCCCTGTCCCTGTGTCCAAGGAAGAATCCAGGGAAAGCAGTGAGAGGGTCCCTGCCCATTTGAGGCTTCTGTCTGCTCTGTTCTGTTCCTGGCATTGTTGCAGAAGTTGGCTTCTTAGTCCCTTCGGTTCTCTGCACTTCATTCTCAGAGAGGCTTTGAGTGCACAGGACAAACTTGCCCTGAGCTTCCTGAAGAGATGATAAACATAAATAGAAGCTTCTTCCAGCATCACCACCCTGGAAATTGGGAGGACTCAGCCTTACTACCATATCGTCACCTAAAAACATCCATACATGGTATGAACTCTAAGCAGACATAACTTCAAAAGAGGCACTGTCAGGGACATTGGGCTATCGTGAGGGTGGGGCTCTCATGGACTTTTCCAACTTGGGGGAAAAAACTTTGAATTTTGAAGTTGAGTGTGCTATTCCTACCAAGGTGTAGTTTCTCTGCAGCCAGAGCCCTCAGATGCTGGAGTTTGGCAGGCTGCCAGAGGATGAGTAGCTCTCCCTTCATTTTACAGTTAGAGAAACTGAGACCCAGCTTCTTGCCCTGTTCACACAGTGGGAGGGTGGCAGAGCAGGCACCCCTTGCAGACCCCCAGGATAACTAGGAAGGCTTTTAACCAACAGAGATAATCAAGGTCCCTAATTGAGCCCACACCTACTCAGAGGGCAACAGAGTAGCACTGCTTTGGGTTGGTAGAGAACCCTGACCTTCATGGAGGCTAGGGCTACAGCCACTAAGGGTTTGTGAGGACTTCTTGAGGCACCTGGAGGCAAGCATAGTTGAATGGTGCTTCTGTGGCAATGGGGCGACCCCTGCTGGCTGCCAGGCGCTCACCACTTCCCAACCAGAAGGTGCTATCTATGCTCAGATTCTGGGGTGGCCTTGGAAACAATTGACTTTGGATGGGTTGAATGGAACAAGGACATCTTTGGGGCCCCAGTCATGGTTTAAGATAGGAATATACCAGAGACTGTGGCCACCAGTCTTGGAGGCATGGAAAGGACAGCATGTTAATGGTTAGAAAGGCAGAGGTTTCCATCTTAGCCCAGCTAGCATTTCACTTCTCAAAGACTTTAAGAACTGAGAAAATCAGACATGCCTCAGAACTGAGCTGCCAATGAAAACAGTAGGTACATAAGCTAGACTGTCCCCTCCATGTTCATTTTTTTCTGCCTAGTGCTGACCTCTCCTCAGGCTCTAGACCCTTAGCTTTGAGATATTTTTCCCTTGCAGTGTGGAATTCAGACCCATCATTTCCATTCATTTCCGGTGTTAATGACCATTGATATCAACAGTTTTTAAATGACACCTAGGCTAAGTACAATGGCTCAAGAAGCTGAAATAGGAGTGTCATGAATTCAAAGCCAGACTGGGATACATAGAAAGACCCTGTCTGGGGGAAAAAAAATTAAAAGAAGTATATTGCTTGTCATCTTACCTGTATAGGTCTCTTTCTTCAGCCAGATACTTTATCTTTTAAGTAGAAACACATGATAGCTAGGAGTCTGTAATCCCAACAATGAGGAGGCTGGAACAGGAGGATTGCCCATGAGTGTGAGACTAATCTGAGCTACAGTGAAACTGTTTGTATTGGGTGTGGGGGGGCGTAGATCCCATTGTTGTCCCTGTGATCTGTAATGTCTCCTGTTATCTATCTATTGAATACCCTACAAGTCTCACAGGTGTTAGAAGCCAAGCTGGTCACATCTTGATTCCTTAGGATGGAGCCTAACCTGGACACCAGTCCTGGCGACATCTAGGACAAAAACTACTGTGGGCCCCAAAACAAAACCAGCTAGACTGGCAGGTTGGGGACAACTTTGCCCACTGTTGTTCTGTAGCCCTGGGGAGGCTAGCCTGCTCTAGAATTGTCCTGTTTGCCTCCTGAAGTGAGACCTGGGGTCCTGCTAGCGCTCATAGAGGGAAAGCTGCTATGGGGCCCAATGGGAGTTGGCCATGGAGGTACAAGCCCCTTACACTTGCTAGAAGCTTCCTTGAATGGGCAGAGCACCCTTAGGTTACAGAAGCTATCGGTATGTATAAGCGTATGTCCAGATGTCTCTGTGTTCCTGGTCATAAATGGCATGGCCATTATGGAAGATCCTCCTTAGAGGCAGAACTCGATGGGGGCCTCCAGATCCTCCCTTCATGTTCTTACCTCCTATCTGTGGGGAAATCAAAGCTTCAACACCAGAGGGGACTGAATAGAGCCCCTCTGGCAAAGGATACCTTTGTGCCTTTGGAGTGATGGGAAGGAAAAGGTGCCCAGAGGACTTGGAAGTCTCCATGGTATCCATTTCTGGCCCTCAGAGTGCTGCAGTTTGTCTACAGTGCCCCCTGTTGGCTGCTTGGGCCATGGTAGTCTTTTTCTGGTGGGTTATAGCCTATGAACTGGAGCGCAGATTATTCCAGACCTGCAGTCTCTTTGTGCTTCCTTTCGAGCTCCCCAGCCAGTCACTACACTGACCTGGCCTTGATTTTCTGGGTTCCTTTGGCTTAGCATCCTTGTCCTAGCCAGCTTCAGAAGCCACACCCTTTTTCCCCTTTACATGTATGTTTGCCTAAATGTAAACATGTATATGTACCATGTGCGTGCCTGGTACCAGAGGAAGCCAGAAAGGATGTCAGATCCCATGACACTAGAAATACGGATGGTGTGAGCCATCAAATGGCTGTTGGGAAGCTAGATTTTCTGCAAGAACACCAAATGCTCTTAACCATTGAGCCATCTCTCCAGCCCCAGAAATCACATACTTCACAGGAACCCTGGCTGCCATTATTTGCTCATGTTTAGAGTAGGATGATCTCACAGCCCCCTCAAATAGTGCCAAAAAACAAGTTAACCTGGCAGATTGTATACTATTGACCTACTTCTGCTCCAGGCCTCCTCGTGTTCCTACCTCCCCTGTAGTTTGTCCCTAGCCCCAAGAGCCTTCCCTTGTCACATGAATGCTAGCTGAAGCTCTGTAAGGAGGAGATAGCCTCTGCTTGGTAGAACCCTGAAAGTGCCAAGGTGTTCTGCACCCCTAACAGCCTCCAGCAAGGACCCCCAGGCACTCCAGAGTCTATTCCATAGGTTGGAACAGGAAAGCCAGGATTCTGCCCTGACTCTTACATGATCAGCTGGAAACTGAGTCACGGTTTCCTCATCTACCATGTGGGACTATTGCAGTATCTGTCAGTGCCCAAGGCTTGGACCAGCACCTGACCATTAGCAGGGAAAACTCATCCAGATGTCACCTAATAGGTGATGTGGGGTAAATGCAGGCTTTTTTCTTTTGAGACAGAGTCTCAGCAAAACTGGTGATCCTCCTGCCTCAGCCTTGCAAATGCTAATGATGCATATGTGTGCCAAGAGTCCCTTGAAAACTAGAAGATCCTGTCATTTTCATAGTGCTAGCACTGACCCCATTACTAGAGATCTTGCAGTGTCCCCAGGCAAACACAGAGCTGAGATGGAAACTAACAATGTGGGCATGGGTGTAAGGATGTGTGGATGGATGGGTTGTTATCACTGTAATGAAACACATTGGCCAAAAGCAACTTGAGTTTACTCAAGTTTACTTAGCTTACATACACTGCATTTCAGCCCATTGGTACCAGGACAGTGAAGGGAGGGCAGGATGAGGACAAGAGAAATAAATACAAGCACAACCCTCACTTTCACCTTCTTACTGGAAAACTCCAAGATAAAGCTAGGTACCCAGGGCCAATGCTGAAGTGGAGGGGTAGCTGGAAGGCTGTGCCAGGTTGTCAAGTGTAACGCCACCCAGTGACACCCTCTCTCCTCTCTCCTCAGGCTGGACCACGTTCATGGCTCTCGGGTAGAACCCAGTGAAACGGCCAGAATGAATTCTATGGATAGGCACATCCAGCAGACCAATGACCGTCTGCAGTGCATCAAGCAGGTGAGTGTGACTGGTAGGGTGGGAGGGGAAGCTACAGCAGGATGATGGTCCCTGAATGCCAGCCTACTGCTAGACTCACATGAGCACCACACCGCCTCACCCAGCTGTGTGACTTTGGGCCAGTGCCCTGCCTTCTCTGGGGTTGGCTTCCATGCTTTAAGCTGTGGTGAGGTATCTAACACCCTGGTCCACCCTTCCCAGACCTCTGCTCCCTGACTCCCCGCTCCAGCTATTTGCTAACAGCAATGAGAAAAGGCCTGGTGTGGTGACACATTAGTATAGGGGTCCAAGCACTAGGTAGATGGCAACAGGAAGATCAGGAGTTCGAGATAATCTTCAGCTACATAGTGAGTTTGAGGCCAGGATGGGCTACATTAGACCCTGTGCCAAAAAGTTAAAAGAAAATGAGTCTGGGAAACTAAATCATGTTACAGAAAAGGAAACCGAGGCACAGAAAAGGAACACTGCTTTGTGTTAGTGGTGTTAGCACAACTTCGCCATACAGTGTTGGGGGTTACTCCAACTTACCTACACACCTACACGCTGACTGAGCCCCAGTGGCAGGTCACCTCCAATACCCCTGGCATGGGTTGTTGGTAAGCAGGGAACCCCTCACTCGATAACCCCACCCCAGAGATGACTAGAAGTGATGCTCTATCTTTGGACCCAGCCTCCAGCCAAGGACTGTGGAGTCTCAGGCATCACAACTTAATCAGAATGGAAATGCAATTGTTTACATGCACGGATGACAGATATGTCTGCTGTGTGTGGACCCTGGCTGGTGCAGGCTGTGTCTCCCACCCTAGCCTCACAACCTTGGACTTCCTATACTAAACCCTTCCAGCATAGCCTTCCTAGACACACTCCCAGCCTCTAGCTGTCCCCAGCAGCATACCACTCTTCTTTGCAGCCCTCTTGATTGGCCACCCCTTTTCTTTATCCTGAACCAAAGCTTCCTCGGGGCTCTTAGTCATCTCGGTGCCACAGGGAGAATCCTAAACTGTGAATCACTTT
The DNA here is from genome assembly GCF_943737965.1 of Phodopus roborovskii. NCBI lineage: Eukaryota > Metazoa > Chordata > Mammalia > Rodentia > Cricetidae > Phodopus > Phodopus roborovskii. The sequence goes on from NW_026125537.1 coordinate 1,213,852, forward strand.
ATTGTGTCCAGCATCCTCTCTAGGCGCTAGGCAGCTTTGGAGAATCAGCAGACCCTGTGCCTGAGCTCAGGAGCTTCTTGGTCACTCAGTCATCTCACCTATCTTGCTCTCTTTCTGGGCTGAGACAAGAGGATCTCAAAAGTCCAGTGTCCTATCTGGTGCTCAGTCCATCCAGGGTAGGGCTGTAGTACTTCAGGTGAGTGCAGAGGAGGGTGAACCACTAAGTGGTTCTACAAGAGGATGGCGGGTGAGTGGGTAGATGGACATATGGCTGAGTAGTTAGATGAGTGGGTAGGTATAGATGATATATGGGTAGATGGATGAATGGGTGGCTGGCTGGATAAATTGGCTTCTAAATGAATGGACAGATGAATGAGTAGATGGGTAAGGAATAGCTAAAGTGATTAATGGATGAATGGGCGGGTGGGCAAGTAGATATATAGATGGATTTGTTCTGGATGGATGGATAGACACATGGTTGAATTGTGTGGCTCAGAGGGACTGGTGGGCCTCTGGAAGCCAGCCCTGGTTGTAGCATTGCTGTGCCCAATTCCTGCCCACACACTCAATAGTCTTGAGTATAGCTTCAGTTCCCTGAGGAATTGTAGAGATGGGTGGGTTTTTTGATGGGAAAACAGGGCATTGGAGTCTGGGACCAGCCACTGTTTGGAGCCTTTGCTAGTGATTCAAAATGTGTCCCTACTCCAGGCTGTTCATCCTAACCCTCACCTGGTCCCTTTCCCTCCCTGGGCCATTGGGATCCCTTGTGAAGTGACCAGGTAGCTGGTCTCAATAGAGACGCTGTGATTAGAATAGTTGGACACCCACCCATTGCTTCTTTCAGGTCTTACCTTGTGCCAAAACAAGGAGTACCTGGGAAGTGGCTTCTATCCTGTAGATTCTAGACGTAAGAGAAATCTATGGTCATGAGAGAAGAGAGACCCCTGCATGAGAAGCACCAGTTGTCTCCAGCCATACCTGCCCCCACTCTGTCACATGCTCATCCCACACTTTTGTACTTGCCACAGCCCTGTAAGCTGTTACCCCTTCCCCCACCTTTCATAGATGAGGGCTCTGAGGTTCAGGAACATCCTCAGGGCTGCATGACTCCATGGCTGGGGTGGGGTTTGGACCGGGTGTGTACTTTATGTGTCATCAAGACACAGTCTCTCTATGTACTTAAGCCATAATGAGGCTGCAACCAACATCTAGAGCCTAGAGAAGAGTCTTAGCTGAGGCTACAGAGCTCCAGGTAACAGCCTGCTAAGGGATGCTACCTCATCCCTTACCCCTGCTAAGGGATGTTTACCTCATCTGTGAGATGCATCTCATAGTGAACCAGCTATTACTGCAGAGGAGGAGATGCAGGCTGGCAAGATACACAAGGCTGGTGCTCAAATAGGGCCTGAACAACAGCAGGCTTGGGAATCAGCCTCAGAGGCCATCCTGGAGCTCAGATCTCTAAAGGGCATTGCCATGGTCACCCGAGAGTGGTGTGCAGAGGTTGCTGACACTTCTGATTGGTTGTGACATCACATAAATAAATGAAACACCTGATTGTCAGGGGGAATGCAAGCCAGAAGGAGCTGCTAGACTGCAACACTCCATCAGAGCCCCAGTGTCCCCTGGGGCCTCTGAAAGGCAGATTTAGAAGTGAACACAGAGACAGAAGGAAAGCCAGGCAGCCGCCCTCCCAAAAGGCAAGGCTATGTGTGCAAGGTCCCTCCTGTCTTGGTGATCTTGTATAAAGAGCTGCAACATTAGAGAGCCAATCCTGAGAGCGTGCGCGCGCACACACGCACACACTGCTGGGCTCCCACAGGGGAGGCAGGGAACCCTTGGGAGACTGAGATGGAGCCAAGGACCACCCCATGTAAAACCGCCCCACCTGCCAGGCGCTCTGCCTGGACAACACTCTTGTTTAATCTTCACTCAGTCCCCATGATACAGGCTCTGTTTCTTCCCCCTTCCTCTTTCTCTGTGGAGAGGGATGTTCTCATTGAGTTAGTTCGCCTACCTCTTCTCACTGTAAGCCTTGCCTTGCATTAACCACACTATGACAAGTGCAAGGAACCAAAACTCTCATGACCACATGGCAGTAGGTCATCCCCATCTTACAGATAAGCTGAGCGTGATGAAGGGACCATCCTAGGTTAATAAGGGGCACAGGCAGAGTGATCTCAGAGCCCTGACCCCAGAGGGGCTCCCACCAGCACTACTTGGGGATGCCAGTTCCAAGGCCTACCCTGCCTTGGCTGTAAATTGACTCATGCCACATTCAGTTTACAGGGCCCATCTAGACCAGTGTGATCCTGCTGTTCCCACCAGCACCAAGGGTCCTGAAGCTGCTAGCATCCTGTATGTGTACACTTGGTTTCTACCAGGACTTTGGAGATACCTGTGGGGCCACACCTACCACTAGGCCAAGTGCCAGCTGTAAATCACAGTTGTGACTCTTAACTTGCCCTGTGGTCCTGGTCTTCTAGTTCCTGGTCTTAGTGCCAAATGACAAGGACCCAGGAAGCCATGGGTCAGTATTAAAAATAAAGAGAGATCTTTGTAACTTCTCCATGCTGGCAGCCTGCAGGCCTGATGTATTTCTGAAGGCTCCAGGATTCTGATTTCCTATATGTGAGGCAGGAGGAAGAGGCTCCAAAAAGGCCCCAGAAAATCTGAGTCTGGAGATCTGGGGGTGCTTGGAGCTTGGAATACTAAAGCTACATACACCAGACTATAAACAGCACAATGACCCAGACACCCTGTGCTAAGTCCTCCCTCAACATACATAAGGAGAGCCTGGCTGAGGCGCAGAGGGTGGGAGGTGATGGGTGGTTAAGGAAGACATCTGTGGAGCCAGCTGGCTTCAAGTATGGAGACTGGGTACCACCTTTCAAAACCCCTCCTGGACCCCTCCCCAGCACCTTCATCCAGAGTGAGCACTTGGCTGTCTTGTGGCTCTGGCCTTTACCAGCCCTGGTTCTAGTCTTTGAAGTGGGTCTCTGGCCTCATCCTGTGCAGTGGGCCAGCCTTGTATAGAGAATGGCTAAGAAAGCTGGAGAATCCAGCCTGCCTTCTGCCCTGTCTGGTATGGCCTCCTCTTGGAGCCTCAAGCCTTTTCCTTTTTCTCCACAGCACTTACAGAACCCCGCCAACTTCCACAATGCTGCTACAGAGTTGCTGGATTGGTGTGGGGACCCTCGAGCCTTCCAGCGGCCCTTTGAGCAGAGCCTTATGGGCTGCCTGACGGTGAGTTTCTCCGCCTCCCTCACCCAGCACACTGGGAAACACCATGTGGGACCAGAAGTCCTGTTTACATGCCGCCCATCGTGGGCTGAGGGCACAACTGCCCATGCTGCAGGCTGGTCTTGCCAGTGCTTCCGACCCTGGGTCTGATATGGAGGTAGTCTCTGTGGGTTGTGTGGCTTCCTTACACTAACTGAGAAGCCTGTGGGGAGCAGTCACCCCTCAGAAGCAGGACTGCTGAGAATGCTGCCTTAATTTCCCACAGCTGTTTGTCTCTTCATTTACTGAATGAACATCTATTGCGCTCCCCTATGGTCATGTATCCATCCACTCAAGAACATGTATGGAGCCCCTGTTACCTCCATCCATCTGCACAAATAAACCTTGACTGATCCCTCATTTATCTTGTGTGGTCCCCTTTGCCAAGTCCTGGAAACCCCAAGATAAATAGAACTTTCTTAAGCAGTGTGGAGAAGTGACTGCGAAACAGTCTCAGAGGCATGTGGATCTCTATCAGCTGAAAGGTGGGGCCAGTCATGCAAAACCACACATGCATATGCTGCAATTTGCCAAGCTGCTGACCACAGCCAGGTCCCTGGACTGCAAAACAGCGTGTGCAAAGGCCCTTGTTGTCCAGAAAACTGGGTAGGGAGGGCTCTGGGATCCAAGCTGGGCAGGATCTTAAACCTGAGACCCAGAACTTGATTTCTGAGAGAAGTAATTGAAGATCTTTCATAGTTTATAAGTGTTCCCAGAAGCCATGTGGCTTGCATTTGCAAGTGTGGAATTGGTGAGGACAGCCCCTCAGAAGGCCTGCAGTGGGCTTGGAAGGGATGTGTGGATGACACATGGAGGCATGGCCTGGCAGGAATGATGTCTCTTCAGGAGCTCCAGACAGGAGGGAGGCAAAGAGCCCAGGTAAAGTCTGACTTAGAAGAGCAGACATGGTGGCCACATTGGGCTCTCTTGCTCTGACAAAGGCTGAGCTGCCTGTGGCATGTGCCACCTCCCAGAATCCACCTGTGCTTCAAGCTACCCATTTCACAGAGAAAGAAACTATAAGAGTCAGCACTGACTGTCGTGGCACTCAAAAGCAGCTTAGTCTCTAGCTGAGGCCCACCTCAACCTAGAGGGGATGTTCCAGTTTCATCTGTAACATGGCCCAGACCCTTCCAGGGCTCTTCATTTGGAAGCCAGCCCCATCTGTCTCACTCAGGCCACCTTACCAAGCGGGGGAGGCTGCAGGCTTGGGTCCCTCCCTAGCCAGGAGCAGCTAAGACTGCAGGTTGACGCAGTTTCCTAGGTGACCTCTGAAAGCTGGCTCCAAATTCTTCCAGATCTGGGTTACTTGGAAGATAGCAATTAAAAACCACTCAGCTGCAGGCAATAAATGGACATGGAGGGATTGTTGTTTTGTTGTTGTTGTGTTTTTTTTGTTTGTTTGTTTTGGCCACCAAATTCTAAGCTGCCCAGGATTAGTTTACATGTCAGGCTCTGGGCCACAGGCCACCTTAGCCAAGCTCTGCAGGTCTATCAAGACTCATTCCAATCTACCAGTCATGGAAAATTGTATGCATCTCACAGGTGAAGTAACCGAGGCCAAGGGAATGGGTGAGGTGACTGGCAAGGGCCACATGCAGACCCCAGAATCAGAGCACTAGCTGCAACAGCAGGACCATATCCTCTCTTGGGCAATTCCCCTCCCTATCTTTTCTCTGGGACAATGTTTTCCCCTCCCAAGGTCTAGGTACCTGGCATCGAGGCCCAGCAGAAGGGCAACCTTACACTGGCTGGTTTCTAGCATGTATCTAGTCTAGGGCAAGCACTTACCTTCATGCCTAGGGACTCTCACTGGAGTGCAGCAGGCCTCTCTGTGATACAAGCTGCCCAGATAGACATACTTCACCAATGGCCAATGGACCCTACCTTATAAGACTTTCTTGGGGGCTCAGACTCAGCCAGGGGCTGAGCAGCACATGAGACTTCCTGTTGTCATAGGCTACAGCTTGCTGTGTCACACCTGTGCTGTGTGGTTTTGAGTAAAACCCTTTCTGTGTCTCAACTTCTTCCACAACAAAAACAACGGCTTGAGCCTAAAGACCCTTCTGCATGTTTGACTTCGTAACACCAGCTCGCCGGCCTCTAGTCCTTACAGCCTGTTCATGACCCCAGGCCACTCTTGCTCAACTCAGCCAGAATAGCTTTTCCAAACCAGAGCAGCAAGACTGGCCAGTGTCTGCCAGGCACAAAACCTTTGCCTCACTTCCCTGACCCAAGGCCCAGGGACCTCCCTGGAGCTGGGAAGCTGTGGCTTTGACCCTTCATTGGCCAGACTACCTAGGCCACACACATATGCTGCACCCTTGCCCCCTGGGAGCCAAGTTCTCAGGATACTACTAATGGTGCCACAGTCCGCCAGCATTGACCGTAGTACAGCACCAGTCCAAACACAGTAACTCCGCATGTGCTGAGCTTCTGATGTCCCCCTAGGCTGTTGTTCCAGATAACATTCAGGGCAGTGGGGAAGGTTCTGGATTTTCTGAACTGCAACATATAAACTGCAGCTCAGAAAGTCTAGAACCTTCCTCTATTCCCCTGAGTGCCTGCCTATAAACTTGAAAACCTCCATAGGCCTAGGTGGCTAGAGACTTAGGGACAAACATAAGGCCAGTGAGCCAACAAGGAAGAGACTGGGGAGCCGAGAATGATTCTATTTGCATCAAAAGCTGAGCAAATATCCAAATGTGAAATATGTTGCCTCCCCCAATTCTGGCTGACATTGGCCCTGCAGGATGTTCCCAGGAGAAGGGACAGAGGGTCCAGAGCTCTGATCTAGCAGGTACTGGTAGTCCTGGGAAAGGGGACTCTGTTGACTCCTTCCTGATTCTGTGACATCCATTTGGCCTTCTGTATCCCTTCATTTTAAATGAGGAGGTTAAAGTCAAGCGTGTGTGTGTGTGTGTGTGTGTGTGTGTGTGTGTGTGTGTGTGTGTGTGTGGTCTCAGCAATCAAGAGCATCACAAGTTGGAAGCCGAACTGGATCACATAGTGATGCTCCTCCAAAGAAAGAAAAAACAGGATGGGGGAGAAAAGGGAAGGAGAGCTGGCCTCACGGGCATGGATGAAAAGTTCCTTCCTCCTTTTCAGCTATAGAGCCTTTGTGGCAAGTCCCCAAAGTGGCCAGGGAAAAGTGGCTTGCTATTGTGATAGCTCCGGATACCAAGCTAAAAACCCCTGTAGCTGGCTGAGTCCCCACAGCAGCATCAAAGCAGGTAGCCCCCAGAGACCTGAGGACTGAGCCTTTTTTCCTCAGCAGTAGCAGCTACTGCATCTGGGAAGACCCCCTCCCCTCTTAGCCATGGCCTCCCCAACTGCTCTCCTGCTTGACTTTATTCTCCAAGCTCCTTCCTTGCTAACAAGGAAGCATTACCCTGTTGCTGTTAATGAGGTGGGAGTGCTATCCTGGGAGCAGGAATGGGTCTTCCTGGGACAGTCAGATGGGCAGGAGCCTCCAAGGACTCACCTTGGGCCCTAGGGCAACCCAGTTCTACACAGCATCCTGCAAGGCTCCCATCTCCCCAGTTGGATAAGATTTGGAGCTTACTCTAAGGGCTTGGTGCTGAGTCAGACCCCAGGCCGAGCTTCAGAATACAGGGGTCTGCATTTCTAGGCTGAAGTGTGATCTACAGAACCAAGGAGATCATCTGGTCTGCCTGGTCCAGGAGCCCTTGACATTCACCAGGCAACCTTGCCTGTAAACTACAGGAAGATCAGTAGATTCCCAATCCCCTGCTTCTCAGGGCATGGCTGTTGACGCAGGATCATGAGGGATGCAGGGCATCTTCAGGACACCCCCAGGATGTGCTAATACCTGGGAACAGCAGAGGCAGTGAGCACCTGCAGAGGTGGGGGAGACACTCAGAACTTGGGTGAGGCTTAAAGTTAAAGAAGCATCCTGGGCCTGGGACTAGGAAGTTACATTAAGGATCCCTGGGGTGATGCAGAGCATCCAGCTGGGGCCGCTCTAGAAAAGGTGGTACTACCTCTCCGGCCAGTGACTAGCTAGAAGGTGCCCATTCAAACAGTTGAAAGAGACTCACTAGAGTCCTAGCTCCCCCTGACCTTGGGCTCAGAGCTCTGATGAATTGGTAACTCACCCTGAATTTCCTCTTTAACTGCCATCAGGTTGTCAGCCGCGTGGCTGCCCAACAGGGGTTTGACCTGGACCTCGGCTACAGACTCTTGGCTGTGTGTGCTGCCAATCGAGACAAGTTCACCCCCAAGTCTGCTGGTGAGTGCTATGTGGGGCCCCACAGATAGAGCAGGAAGGTGGAAGAGCCTCAGTTGTTCTAGAGGGGGTGCAAGCATTGGAGGATGAATGGCTGGGCTTGAGGGCCTGCCTACAGATGTGGCTCAGCTCTGTGTGTCTCCCAGCACAGGGGCTCAGAGAAGCAGAGGTTTTCCTGATGACAGAGCAATATATAGCCAGGTCTGTACTGCAGAGGTAACATGCATAGTGGTCCTTACACACCATTCATTCATTCATTCATTCATTCATTCATTCACTCATTCACTCATTTATTCAGAACCCACTTAAAGCAAACCATAATGAACCTGTCCATCTAGCATTTCTAAAAACCTTTTCTGCAAAACATTGTCTATTGAGACTTAGCCATAGCATGTGGCTCCTGAGCCCACATTTTACAGAGTTTAGGGAAGGTGCTCAACTTCATTCTGTCTTGAGGGGAACACATCACAGTTACTGGAATCAGTAGATAACTTGGACAAAAGAGATGAACCCCATCTCAGTTTATTTTCGTTTTTAAGATCCACTTTTACACCTGCCACTGACCTCTAAGTGCTTGTAGGCAGCAGGTACATTCAGATTCAAAACGACACAGTCAGTTGACTATCTTGTCTGCCCTTGCTTAGTGTATGATCTCGTGGGAAGGCAGGGATGATGCTGAGATTTTCCTTGCAGGGAACACAGTAAGTTTTAGAAACACGTGAAGCTCCTAGTGTAGTATCAAGATGATTCTTTATTGTTTCAGAATAAGTATATAAATGACTATAATGTGTGTGGGGGTTACACATACAGATGTGTACACATGTTGAAGTGCTGTAGGTTCAGGCTGTGTTAAGCACTTTGAAGGAAGAGTCTAGGAGAGATTGGGAATTGCAGATTATGCTAGATCAAGGGAAACTTCCCAAAGTTAAGACATCTGTGCAAAGGTCCTGTAATGGCAGGATAACAGGGCTTCATGTCAGAATTAAAACAAGGATGATGGTTCTGAAACCTAGAAGTGAGGGCACAGGGCCAGAGGGAGGCTGGTGGAGTCGGTGGTAGGTCTTAAAGGTTGTGCTCTATCCTGAGAGTCATGGGAATGTGGTTAAAATCTCAATCTGTGACAGCCATTTCTGCCAGCACAAGAAAAAATTGCATGGGGTAAGGGTCAGTGTGGACACAGGGGCCAGCAACACATCTCTGGGGAGCCTACTGGGACATGACATAGTCATAGAGTGCTTGCCTGGTGTCATTGCTTTCTGTAGTTGTGATAAACTACCATGATCAAAAGCACCTTGGAGAGCGAAGGGTTTGTTTCCACTTACAGATAACCCTCTCCTATCAGGAACGAAAGTCAGAGCTGAAACTCAAGGCAGGAACTCAAGGCCATGGAGTGATGCTGCTGATTGGCTTGTTTCTCATGGCTCTCTCAGTTTGTTTATTTGTTTATACAATCCAAGACCACTGGTCTGGGGATGGCACCTCCCACAGTGAGCTGCTTCTTCCCACATAAATCATTAGTCAAGAAAATGTCCCACAGACTGATGGAGGCATTTTTCTCACATGACGGTCTCTCTTCCCAGTTGATCCCAACTGTGTGATGTTGACAGAAAACTCACCAGCACACCTAGCATGCGTGAGATCCTGATGCAAATAAGTAAATTAATAAAGTCAGGCAAAATCAAGAAAGAATATGTCAGCAAAGAGGGAAAAGGCCAGTGGGAGATTGGGCTGCTCTGGAATCCAGAGCTACTCCTTTATGTAGGGGAAGGGCTCAGGCCTCTCTTAAACCCCTCTCCTGCTGGCTCATACAGTGTGCTGTGAACCTCAGCTCAGTGGGACACAGAATACTAGCTACATTTATGGGTAAGGACACTGTTCAGAGAGGTCTTGTAATTTGTCTGCAGTCACACAGCTCACAAATGATCTGGCTGGAACTAGGACTCTGGCTTCCTCTAAGGGCTTTGACTACTTCATCACAGCTGACCCCAGATCTGGTAGGATCCTAGACCAGGAGGCCTTTGTTGTCATCTGGGGTACAAGCACTCCTTCACTTGGCACAGATCTCTCCAGCAGGATGCCATGTCATCAGTTCTGAATCAGGGATTTGTTCTCTCCGTCATCTGCATGCACACCAGCAGTACGAGGTCACAACCTCTTCCCGTGCTGGGCCTGTGTCCATACTTCTTTGGGCAGCATGCTATGGCTCAGCAGAAGCGTAGTCCCTTGTTGGGATTCAGGCCTGTCAGAACAATGGTCTGGACTCGTTGCCTTTCCTAGGTGTGCCCCCAAGAAGGAAGAGCATTCCCTGCTTGGCAGGGTAGAGCCAGTTTTAGGAGGCCTCAACAACTGGTTTCTTTCAAGGGATGAAGGGCTTCCTGGGCACGAGCTGGGTCTCTCAGCCACCTTACCTGCCTCAGAGCTATGGTCAGAGGTTTGCTACCTACTGCATAGCTGCCTCTGGGAACTCAGAGGGCTCCCTCAGTTTGGACTAAGACCCAGCTGGTGCCTGACATCATAGGCACCAGTAGATGCTGCTTCCCAGCTAACTGTCCACATGTGTCTGTCTTCTGCGCATCTCCTGACCTCTTCCTTCTGCCCAAAAGGCACAGTTCTCCCTTTAGCTCTGTGGATGAGTGGGTCCGTTATTGGCTATAACCTCTTCTGGTGCATGTGGCTCTCTAAGCCTCTCATCCCCATTTGCCTGGGCTCCACTCTGTCTAGCTTGCCTGTACAGTGTCTCTGTCCTTCCTTCCCAAGGGCCTTTGCTGTCTGTCCCCTCCTTCTTGACCATAGTTAGCCTCTAGACTTTCTGTGCTTTTCTGAGTTTCTTTGCATCTCAGACTTTATCCCCACACTTGGTACATATGGGTGGCCATGATTGCATGCATGTCTTTATGTGAAGTTATGTGTGTTGTGTGGCTGTGTATCATACACGTGTGCATTGTGTGTGTGTGTGTGTGTGTGTGTGGTGCTGTGAGTATATTCAAGGCCATCTCCCTGTGTATTCATGCTTGGCATTTCTGGATGTGTAGGTTTGTACATGGTATGCATCTTACTTTGTGTGTGGCTGTATATCATGCATGTGTACATTGTATGTGTGTAGGTCTGTGTGTTTGAATTGACATCTGCCCGTATGCTCATGCCTGGTATATCTGGCTGTGTTGAGTGTGTACACATGTATGTATCTGATGAGTCCTTCTGTTTATAGTGTGTCTGTGGAGGGGTCTTAGTGCATGTAGACCTATGAGTGTGCATAGCTGTGTGTGGGCTCTGGGGGTGCTGTATGGCTGTGACTGTGTGGCTGTGAGTGGCTTAGCAGTGTGTGTGTGCATGCACAATTGGCTACATTTGTGGGCGCTTCTCCCACCCCTCTGCCGTCTGTCTCTCCTGTCAGGAGGCCAGGCTGAGGCCCAAGAAGGCCATGGAATGAGATCATGCTGTGAGGAGAGATGCTTTGTCAAGAGTGCTGGCAGAAAGTTGGGCTGTGTGCGGGGTTGTGGCTGTAAGCAGGGTGGTGATGACTGTGAGCAGACTCAGGCCTGGGGGCAGCACTTTATGGCATGAGCAAGAGAGAGACAGAGATGAAATGCAGAGCATGAGCAGAGCCCAGACACTACAGCAAGCCGCCCAGGCAGCTGCCTCCACGTGGGGCCCTCTGCTGCCCAGCCCCCAGCTCTTTGTTCTGCTGCAGCCTTTAGCCTCTGCGTACATGGGAGCAGGAGCACGCGTGCGCGCACACACACTCGGCATCCTCACCTTGAGATTCCTGAGGGACCAGCTGCAACCCCCCACCCCCCTACCCTTTCCTAGCATAGAAGGTCATCTGCCCAGCCCCCAGCACCTGACACCTCCCAGGCTCTCTTCCAAGGCTGTAGCAGTGCCCACCAGCCCCCTCCGCCTCCACATGCCAGAGTCTCTTGGCAGGCTTTACTGAAATGTCAGCCTCTTCTGCACTGAGTGTTTCAGCCTTCTGGCTACATGGTTGCCAGTATCAGGCAGTCGCCATATCCGAGTCCCCAAGCACCCTCTGTATGCTTCTGCTGGGGCTCATGCTTGAATAGGTCTATGTAGCCTCAGCTGACCCTCTGAGCAGCCAGCACATGATGAAATAGCAGACTAGAGAATGTTAGAGCCTGTAAGATAGGCAGCCCAGGGACTAAAGGAAAGGAGGATACACAATGGGGCAGGGAAGAGGTGGGGATGCCTGCTGCTTTTCTTTCCCTGCTTTTTTCTTCCTGACATAGCCACGTGGGTTCTTCCGGTGTTGTTGAAAGAATGGAAGTGTAGGAGCCCAGCTAGTGTGGGAGGCATCAAGGATAGCCAGGGCCACTCTGACAGGCACCAGCAAGCTTTGGAGAAGGGACTTTAGAGGCCGAAGAATGGTCCCAGTGGGAAGAGATAACTTTCCTAGGGACAGGCAGAGGGTGTTTGTCAGTCAGAGAACATAGCCAGGCTTCCCCGGGGCTGGGTGTGACAGTAGAACTGCTGGGTGGCTTTAGAAAAGGCCTATTTGCTACCTGCATTTTCTCTTGGTGGTTAACACCATCATCCAAACATCTCACTCCTTTGGATAAGAGCTGTGAGTCTGCATTCCCAAGATGGATGTGGTCTAATGGGTTCCCTCTGGGGATAAGTGCCAGGCTGGCGCTGTGAGCGTGCCTGTGTCTAAGCACACCCTCACACCTCAACAGCCCAAGCCCCAAAACAGGAATGGAAGCAATGTAGCTTGCTGGCTTTAAGTTCCCAAATCTACTCCTGCTCTGTTTCTAAGGGAGGTGTCAGCTGGTCACAGCAGAGACAGAGACATGCCTTGCCTCTCTCTGCCTGTGATCCCTAGAAGGGGATCTTAGAAGACACTGGGTCCCACCCTAGATCTCTCTCTCAATCCAAGGGTAGGGGCTGAAATGGGGCCTTCTACAGTAGCTTGTATGGCAGCCCTGTCATGGGACTGGGATGGGACACAGGTACCCAAAGCCAGTCAGATCATTTCAACTTCTACCACGAGGAACTCCTTAGGCCAGGGAAGTCAGGTCATAAACCAGTGTCTTCCTGGCTTAGAAAATAAGCCTTCTTGCAACCACCACTTGACTGCATGGTGGTTCTGTGACACTCCTGGCCTCTTATAATGTCATGGCTTTTATCTTTACCATCACCCTCCCCCATAGCCTTTCTCCACTCTCTCTGCCTCTGCCCACCCCAACAGAGCATTCAGCTGCCTTCCCATCAGCATGGAGGACAAATGGCCCCATTCAGGGACACCCGCCAGAGCTGTCTTTCTAAGACAAAGCTGTGTGCAGCTCCGCGTGAAAAACTGCTTGCAGCCGCCCAGTGAGCAAGCAGGATTGGTGGGTGCAAATTGCAGAGGATTTGTTAACGGCTGCCAGCTCCCCCAGAGATAGCAGGAAGGCAAGGCCTTGTCCTTGAAACACCAGCTGCCTGGCAGGCTGGGGCACCTTCTCAAGGCCAGGGGCAGACTTCCCCCTGGACACTACCCCCACCCCCACGTGGACTCTTGCACAGAGCTAGGATATGGAGGAGGACCTGTCTCCCTTCCTCATGCAGGACCTTCTGTTTGTCCCAGGCCAGGTCCCCTTCGAAATGGCTCTGGATTTTATTGCCAGCCTCTGACTAACCATCAGATATATATTGTGGCCAAAACCTATGTGTTCAGTGCCATGAGAGAAGTCACTGGGACATACCTGTTTACAGAGGAGGAAACTGAGGCTCTGAGAGGGCCAGACAGACTCCAGCCCCATGGTTCCCATTGCTAGTGACAGAATTTACTTGCAAGAAGGTCACATTTGGTCCCCAAGCAGCTATCCCTCCTTCTGAATGACCATGAGTGACTCAGGAAAACAGGTTGTCCTGAGGCAATGGCCCTGGTTCCCCCCACTCCTAGCTCCCTGGGGGATGTGGCCTGGGATCTGGTGACCCTGTTGTGTTCTTCAAGAAAGAGGGAGAGTGGGAGGAAACTTGTGGATCCAGCATTCCCAGGTTAAGGAATTAGGAGAAGGGCAGGAGGATGGTCCCCAGGCTATTAAAAGCTCACATCGGAGAAGGGTCAGAGTCAAGTCAGAAAGTGGGCAGATGTGGGAAGAGCATCCCACTCAGGGAAAGGGCTAAGGTTCTCCATGGCCACAGTGGCCACTAAAAACAAGGGCTGTGTGGGAATGCCTAGGGCATCATCAGGTCAGCCTTTTAAGAACAGCAACCAGCTTCATCAAGGAAGAGCACACCAATTGTCCAGTGCTAAATGGTCATCTCTGAAAAACACATGTGATGTAGCATTATATGGACTGAGCAGATTGTATTTATTTATTTATAAATGCACACACACACACACACACACACACACACAGCCTGCCAGGTACACAGGCTGCCTGTGAGTAATACACTAGGCCCACAAAATAGGCACTGTCCCAAAATAACGACTTACAAAATATACCTACTACAAGGGAGGTAGGTGTGTGACCCTTCCCTTTATTTCACATAGTTCTCATGAGTTTCTTCTGAGTTCACTGGAGTTGTTGGGGTGGTGAGAACAGAACCAACTCCTGGATGGCTCAGCTGTTTCCCTACACAGACAGCCCGCACCGGTGCCGCAAGAGCCTAGGGGACAGGTCTCTTCTTGTCAGGAGGCCATTCTTCCTGCCTCTGCAGAATTAGCTCATTGCTCCCCTCCCTGCAACAGAGACTTGTGCAAGGCCAAGGCTGCCTGAGGCTCAGCCAGGTGTCTACTTTCCAAACCCATCCAAGAGAGGCCAGAGAGGCTAGGGAAGAGAGACAGGCATCCACCCACGGTAGAAGTCATCTGGTGACTGTGATCCTACCAAGTGATGCAAAGCTCTCTCAACAAGGAGTCCAAGCACTGAGTCTGTGAGTAGAGGGGTAGAGATCAAGAATGCATGTGGTGGGGGAGGCTAGGCTGCTGAAGGCTTCCTGCTGAACACTGTGTGTCTGACATGGACTTCCCCAAATTCAGATCCTGTAGAGTCCACTGTACTCGGCTTCTTCAGGAGGGTCCCAGAAAGTGTGATGGAGAAATTGGAGCATGGGTACAAGGAAGAAACCTCAGTGAAGTATGGCTGTCAGGCATGGTTTCTACTGTGGGCTCCCAGTGCTCTGCCTGCCTGGAATTCTGCTAGCAGGATAACTCAGCCCTCACCCTCACCAGCTAGGAGCCACAGGAGAAAAAAGACTCACCCATTGTCCCCTGGCTACTATTAGTTGAGGGCTGTCTGGGGTGAGGGATGGAGTGGGTCAGCTTTCATCATTCAGGTAGCTTTGCCTGGGGAGCAAAACCACTCTTCAGGTCACTGTGTGCAGTATAGCAGGGAGCAAATAAGGCCTCCACAGTGTCTAACTTTCCATGCTGCAGTCCTCTGTACCCCTTCTTATATCACCTGGACAGACTCCAGTCTAGTCAGATTTTGATTGCATTACTGAGAGTTTTGCTCTATTCTTCTACATGGGGGTTGTTAAAAGGAAAAAAAAAAAAAAAAAAAAAAAAAGAACTCTATTTCACTACCTAAAGAACAATTTGTCATACCTACATAGCCACCCTTGCCACACTCAGAAACTCTCAAAATAGCCACTCCAGAGTCTTGGTTGAACAGTAGTTATCTCATGGGGACTTGGGACCAATTAAACCATCCTGTGGGCCATGTCCTATGGATGATGGCATATTTTACTGGACGCTGGTTCTACCCAATCTCAAGTTCTCCTACCTTCTAAGGCTGCAAGAGGAAGAAAGAGGCAGTAGATGTTGGGTGATTTTCATTCAACACAAAAAATACCAAACAGGAAAGGAATAATGGGGCTCCAGTCTACTCTTGCGGGTTGAAATAAATGAATGTAAGGTGACCAGAATGCCATGCCCCCCTCCAAAGCTCTTCACCAGTTATTAGGTCCCACTCCATAAATCTTTAAGGAAGAAACTGAGGTTCTGCAGGTAGCAGGGACAGACGTGAGCCAGAGCTCTAGCTAGGCCATCTTTGCTTCGCTGCAGGATGCAAGGGACCTAAGTAGCTAGAAAGCTACTCTACAGGTGAAGCAAAAGCACCTTTTAGTTGAGTCCTTTCTATGCCAGCATTCAGTTTCCCAACAGGACAAAAGTCCTGACAAAGAAACAGTTCCCTCTGATGCCCCAGAGTAGCCAAGGAGGTATAGCTTAATAAAGCCAACCACAGCCATTAACACCAATAGGGAAAGAGCAGTTAAGAGGGTCAAGTAAGCCAGGACTTTGACTTTAAGAGAGGAGGGATTCTTGGAAGATTCTAGAACAGAAAGGTGAAGTAGATCCCGCACTTGCCAGAGTGCAAGTTGGTCTGGAAACTTTCTTAGCAAGTGTTGCAAGTTGGCAGCCTTAAATACCTTCTGGAAGAAACAGACAAGAATCAGCAGTTATTATCTATCTTGCCTGTTTATATTTACAGCCGGGGTGGGTCAGGAAAGGGCTTCTGTATTGGGAGAAAATCTACTTTATATTCCCCCTTTTAGTCATAACACAGCAAACCTTAGATCAGTGGGCAGTCGTCCCTCATCCCTTGTCATGATCCCAGCTTCACTTGTATTGCCTGGTGTAGGTGAACAGGCTGAAGTTTAGAAAGGTCAACTATTGTGAGCCAGTGTTGTGGTTCAAGCAAGAATACCTGCTGGGTGTAGCAGTCCATTCCTGCAATCCCAGCACTTAGGAGAAGCAGGGGGATCAGGTGTTCAAGACCAGTCTCAGCAACATAGGCTTGAAGGCCAGCCTGGATTGCATGGGGCCCATTTTAAACACTGGGAGATGGCTGGTGGTAAAGCGCTTGCTAAGAAAAGCATTGAGAACCTGGGTCCTAATCCCCAGAAACACATACAGATGAGTGTCATAACATCATCTATAATCCCAGTGTTCCAGTATCAAGATGGAAGGCGAAGACAGGAGAAGTCCTGGAAGCTTGCAGGATTCCAGTTCTCAAACTGGGTGGAAGGCAAAGACTGATGATACTCACGGTTGTCCTCTGACCTCCACATGCATGCTGTGCATGTATGCATATACCCCCACATGTACACAGAAAAACACAATAAATGTCAAAAACAAAGAATGTGGGCCAGCTGGAGATCACCAAGTTCAAGACCAGCCTGGGCTACCAAAATAAATGAATAATAAATAATAAAAATTTAATGACTTGAGCTTTCCAGATGGCCTGAATTTCTAACATATAGCAGTATTAAATAGATGGCAGGGATTTGTCTCTGCTGTAGGTTAATCACCTTCCCATCTTTGGGATCATTCCATACTCATGGTAAGAGGCATAGAGCCTGGGCTGGCCCTAAAGGACATTGAGAACTCTTTCTAGCAACCATTGATAGTTCATAGTGAAGGGTAGCAGTTAACCATGCAGGCTCAGAAGCCGCCTGCCTGGCTCTGAATGCCACCCAGCCCCCTAGTTACCAGCTGTGTAGCACTGGAAAAGGTCACCAACCTTTTTTGTGTATCTGAAAGGAGGGACTCTCAACAGTGCCAGCATCATAGGGTTGAGCTTAGAACAGAGCCAGGTGTCTGGTGATGGCTCTATGTTGGCAAGTTTACCCAACACACTGGCATCCAATCTCCTGGACTGTCTAGCATCCTTAGGGGGACCACAAAAAAAATGGGGTCTGAAGAGTAAGGGACCTGTTTGCATTAGTTGCAAGCGAGGAGCATGCTAGTGACACCCATCTGGACAAGCAGGGGAAGAGCTAGGTACCAGGAAGAGGAATGGGGACTCCTGTAACTCCAAGTCCAGAAGCCCTAGACTATAATTTTCATGGAATTCAGTGTGTATCTTCTCCCCTCATGAAGGGAGGTGGAACCCAGCTTTAGAGGTAGGAAGTTGCTGAGTAGAAAGCTGAGTGAGGAAGGCAGGATAGGGTCAGCAGTGCCCAGTCTGCCCTAAGCAAGAGCTCTGTCTCAACAGGTGTTCCTAGCAATGTTCTCGGAACTCAAGATTGGAAAGACTAACATTTATTGAGCTGGTCACCACAATCACCCAACCTATTGCAGGGAAGCTGACACACTGACAACAAGGCAAGGGATGGTAGAGGGACCGAGAGTGGCGCTCAGCAAAAGGAAGAAGCCAGTGAGGAAGAGGGTGTGGCCTTGGCCTGCTGACTCCAGTCACAGTGCTCCCTCTCCTGTTCCCTGGCCCCTCTTCCCCCTTCCTCCCTGGGATCAGTCACTGTCAAGGAGGAAGCACACCTCTGCCTTCCCACCCAAGTCAGCATGCATAGAGTGGTGTTCAGGGACTGGATGCTGACCTGGGAACCCTAGCCTTTCTTTTGCCACTTTCCAGTGACCTTCATTTGGTCCAAGTGACTTCTGAACCAGAGCTGCTCATAGGATATTTGCAGCTCAGAATGAGGAACCAAAATAGGGGCAACCTAGGCTAGGGGTTCAGCTCAGGCTTCAGGGTCAGCCTAGCCCTGACGTCTTGACCCTGGACTTGTCTTGCAACCCCATACTCTAGGGACAAAAAATGACACACAAGGTTGCATCTCCCAAAACACTGAACACCAGAATGCTAACCATTTATAAAGTCTTGCTTTGTGGTGCAGGTTGGAAATCTCATGAAAATCACATCAATTCTCTCAGCTGGGGTCCAGTGCACCTAGAACTCAGGTCTCTCAGCTAAAGCTGCAGCAATTCTGTTTCCATGACAACTCTGTTATCTCTCAAGGGACCATCTGGATCCTGTCACCCTGGCAAGGTGCTGCCCAGGCAACCAGGTGTTTGTGTTTTACAGTGGAAGTGCTGCATCATGATAATTCTCTCTGGGGACAGGGTGGTGGCCAGACAGGTGGCTAGAAGGAAGCAGACCCACCTTGGCTATGTCAGTTGCCTTTGCTGTGGGAACAGGAGAGCTGTGGCCAATGGCTTGTCAGTAACAGATGCCTCATTACCTTCCTAGGAAAATGGAGGCTTGTTGAGGCTGGCCAGCTGGGGAACACTGCCCAGAGGCTGGATCTCTTGCAGGGAATTACAGAGGACCCAGTCTCACCTGTTTGGAATGAAGAGACACTATTGTCTCTGGCATGAAACTGGAATTACTAGGAGCCTGCCTTTCGAACTGCCGTAATTATAGTCAGCAGAAACTCACTGCTGAAAATAAGTTGAATTCAGCCCTGCAATGTAAGCACCTGTGTGCCCCCCGAGATTGTCTGCACCTTCAAAGAGCTCACACACTTGGACCAGGCAGGGGCATGCTTAGGAGGAATACAGTGTCAGAGGAGCCACGTGGACCAGGTAGGGAACATGTAGAAGCTCCAGCAAGAAGCTAACCTAGACTAGGTTAGAGCCAAGGGGGATGAGGCAGTTGTGCATGTGGGGAAGCAAGGCACAGCCCTGTGGATTTACACTGTAGCAGCTCATGATGGGATGCCTTCCTTTTCTGTATGAGGAAACCGAGGCCAAGGGGAATGTCCAATGCTCAGGTCACATGGCTGGAGAGAGACTAAATCCAGTCAGAACTAGACAACTTCATCCTGAAAGTGTGCTGCTCTGATTGATGTTGTGGTTGCCAGGAGAAGTTCCATTTCCTGGGGCCTTGAGGATTCTGAGCAATCCCCATCTCTCCCTTCCCTCTCTCCCTCGTTCTTTCCTTTCCTCTCTCCCTTTCTCCCTCCCTCTCTCCCTCCCTCCCTTCTCTCCTTCCCTCTCTCCTTCATCCCCACGCCTCTTCCCCTTTTATTCTCTATTTCCTTTTCTACCTCTCTCCCTCCCCCACTCCCTCACTCTGCTCTCATCTCCTTTGTCCCCTGTGCCCCAGGGATCTCAGCTCTTTGCAACCCTGGCCCTGCTGGTACAGCTATGCTCCACCTTGAAGTCAACATCACATCTCATTCCTCTGTCTAAGGCACAACCCTAGGATGCCCACTGACATTTAGCTCTGCCCATTCCTGAATGCCCTCAACCACCAAAGTATAGCTCACATATAGTCCTATTCCCTCAAGTTTCTTTGTGGTCCTGACCTCTGATGTACCCCAGATGTTTGCAGTGACTCCCTCCCAGAGGCCAGGATGCATATCTGTACAGACAGGTTTGGGAGAGAAGAGACTAGTGCAGCTCTAGTTGGTGGGGAAGCCAGCTGAGCAGCTGTGAAATTCAGTGAGGATGTCCAGGCGCTTGTTTATGTGCCCTTGTGTGAACAGGGGAAACTTGGTGATCCCCAGAAAATGATTCAAGAGTTTTCCTAACTCAAATGAGGGAGGGGGTAAGAAGAGCAGAAAGGCTACCCCTTCAAATGTGGAAGCAGGATGCTGAACCCCAGGGCATTGAAGCCCAGATTGGATTACAGTTAGATTTAAAGCTTATGGTTCCCTGGCTCAGTCCTTGGGAGGGAAGAGCCCTGTTAGCTCTATGTGGGACTCGCTCCTATCACCTACCTAAGCGGGTAAGCCAAAGATGGCATCTCAGCTGAAGATCCCAGAAGTGGGCTGGGGATCAGAACAGCAGCCCCTGCAGTGGGTATCCTGGTGCAGGGAGCAACAGAATGGCATGCACATGGCCTGCCTGGAACTGCCAGGACTTCAGATTCTACAAGGAAGTGGATTATTTGTCTTGCTGTCAGCCATCTGCTATCTAACACCGTGTCCTGACCAATCTAGTGTGGTTGAAGATTCGCCCTCAGTGACCGGTGTGCAGGCATTGGGCTTAAACGATTTGAGTAACAAGGATGGGACCAGGAGTGTCCATCTGGGGAAACCATCATAGCAATGGCTACTGCCCTAGGCTTGCCATCTGCTTGCCTGCTTTTGAACTGTGACTTTGTTTACTGGTGCTGAACTTCGAACCTAAGGCCTCAGACATGCTAAGCGCTCGCTCTACCTTGGCACCCAGCCCATGTTGCTATGTGGCTTTGGGAAACTAGCATTACTGCTCTGCACCTCCTCAAGAAGTGGAGCCATGATCCCTCCTTTGAGGGGTGGTTTTTTGTTGAAGATGGAACTGGATGTTGTAGGAGTAAGATGTGCTTTGTTTGCCACTGACTGAGACAGAGCAGTACAGGATACTGTCCTACACCCACTCCTCCCTTTCAAGAGAGGAGTCCTGGGTAATAAATAGGTCAGACATGAGAGCCGTGCCTTGCTAGAGATGACATAATGAGCATAGGTGTTGGCTCTGGGCTTCCTGCTTCTGTTACTCTCTGACTTGAGTGTTGGAGTACAGACAGTTTGTGAGATCTCTGGCCCAACTTCTCTATCTGCTCTGAGAAGAGACCAGCACAGAGTGGAACATGGTCTTCCCAGCATTCCTGACCTTCCTGACCCTCACAGATTCAGACTGACACCATACAATTTGCCTGTCACTGTGACTTTTCCTGTCACAAACCCAAACATTTTGAGAAAGTTGCTTGTTTTTAAAGTTTTTTAAGGCAAAATCTCATATAACCCAGGCTAGTAGTCTTGAATTCCTCCTGATGCTGGAATTCCAGATCAACACCACCATGCCTGTCTTAGGTGGAACATTCCACACCCAACCCCATGAGACAGGTCACAACCGAAACAGTGCAGGACTGCAGATGTGTTTCGGTTGGTAGAGTACTGGCCTGACATGCACAAAGCCTTGGCTTTGAACCCCAGCAGTGCATAAAATGAATATCGGTGACACACACCTGCCATCCCAGCACTCTACCAATAGAGGTAGGAAAATAAGGAATTCAAAGTCATCCTCAGCTATATCCTGAGGTTAGCTTGATCTATATAAGCCCCCGTCTCAATAAGTGCACTATGTTGTTGAATTTTTCCTTCAGACCATTTGCATAAGGTGTCTGTGACTTGAAGATTAATTTAGTGTTAGACTTGGGTCCCCTTCCCAGGATATGTACATACACACATATTTTACTACTCCCTAAATCCATGAACCTGAGATAATTCTGGCACTAGGCACTTCAGATAGGGGCTGTCCTGCCTATGCACTGACTAATCAGTTAAGGAGTGGGATTTTATTGAATCTGCATCATGCTGTAGATGCTGGACAAACATAGTACACTCATCTTCTCCTTTGTTCCTTACAGAAATCTCAATCTGGGACTCAGGGAACTGAGTGCCTTGATGAAGACACACACATACACACACACACCCATGGCCTCTCGCTCACACACACATACTAGCAAATGGCAGAACTAAAATTCAGACCCTGGAAGGAAGTCTGGGGCTAGCCAGAGAGATTGAAATGGGTAGAAGTACTGCCTCCTGACCTAGGCCAGTTTCACCAGATCTGAATTGCTTCCATACACCAACTGCTTTTGAATGCTTTGCTGGCCTTGACCATAGCAGCAGAAAGGCCACTGAGGCCAAGTCTAGACCCAGACCAGCACAGTTCTGGCTTTCTTTGCAAATGTGAGACCCTGAGCCTGTTTTCCTCACCTCAAGCTGAGGGTTCATACCTGAAGCCCCTAACTCTTGTCCTCAAGCCAGGGCCTCTTCCAACCTTACAGGCCTGTGTGCTTGACCCTGTGCTCAACACAGTGAACATTATATGTGAGGTAAGCATCATCTTCACCCTACAGCAAGCTCTTTAGTGATGTCTCTACAAAGGACAGTGAAAGCACCTCATAGCTGAGAACTTAGTCTTGGCTGAGAAAGTAACCCTTGCTGGAAGATCCCAAAGAGCAAAGCTCTGAGAGGAGGGTGAGGACAGGCATGTGAGGAGGCCCTGGGTACAAAGGATGTGGGTCCTAATCTCTTTACTGCATCACTTAAAGCCTCAATTCCTTTTTGTATGGCAGGAACAGTGCCCCCTACCTCTGGGGCCCTAGTACCTGAGGAGTTAAGGGTTCTGAGGGTTGGGGAGCCTGAAGGTTCTGGTGCTCTCTCTCTCTCTCTCTCTCTGCTCCTGACACTCAGGGCTCTGTCAGTAATGGCTGTTCCTTAGCTCAATGAGTTAATTAGGCCAAATTCAATTACATACTGTGCTCCCGGGTCTGTCTGGGACCTAAGGTGGGCGAAGGCTCCCTGTGCTCCAGAGCATTCAGTAGTAATGGCTTGGATCCCAGGGCTGCCACACTGCACATCTCAGCTGAGTAAACTGAAGTCCAGAACAGGCAGTGGGCAGCGTGCTATAACAACCTGGGTGATCTATAGACAACAGAGAAATCTACAGCTCACAGCATAGAGGCTGGGAAGTTCAACATCTAAACACCAGCTGATGTAGGCTTGGTGTTGGCCCTTGTACTGGCACTTCTTCCTGTATCCTTTCCCAGCAGGAAGCTGGGCTCCCTCAAGCCTTTTCATCAGGGAAATCATCTTCCTGAGTATGCAACCCTCATGACCTCCACACCTCCCAAAGGCCCCACCTCTGCATAGTCTCATTAGATAGCAGATTTCAACACTCAAATTCTAGAGGGACACAGCACTCAGACCCTACTGACAGGAACTCATGGTTCCTCTACCCCTGGAACAGATGTTCCAGAGCTTGGTGGACAGGGGCTGAGACTCCCCTGCCCTGCCATTCCTGCATGGCCAAATTTTCCCAACTCTATGTTAGCATCCAACTGCTACCCAGGGTGTTGACTGGTATGTAACATCATTAATGCAGGCAAACCAGGGTCCATACACACAAACACTACAGCAAGCATCTGACAAGAGCCATACGAGCCAAGGGCTATATCCTTTGAGGCCATGAATGTCAGTCTAAGAAGCTAGACCTTGGACTTGGTCCTGGCAGCTATAGGAAGCCAGGGGACCACTGTTTAGGCAAGATGAGTGATGTGGTCGTCATTGCCTTTTAGGAGCCTTGGCAGATAAGAGGGAGCTAGGGGCAGAGTCAGAAAAGACAGTTTAGAGACTGGAACAGGAGTCCGATGGGGTGCAAGCAGGACATGTCGGGAGGGGTAGAGGGTGAATCCCCAGATGCCCACTGCCTACACCTCTCCCTGGGTCATTCAAGGCCTCTGAGACTCAGTCAGTGATAAGAGGTTTTTTTCAAACTCAATACCCAAGTATATAATTACTTTGGAATTTTTAACTAATTCTAAAATGAAAGTTGATTTTTTTAAGCCTAAAATAATACATATCATTTATAGGACAATCGTGGAATATAGACAGTAAAAGGCAACACTGAAATACTACCACTAAGCTAATAAGTTGGTGGTTCTTCATTAGTCATCAATAAACATTTGTCGAGAACCTGTTGTGTCCAGGCACAAAAATCATCAGGGATGTGGCAGTGAACAAAACAGATACAGCTCCTGCCTTTATGGAGTACCTAGTCAAAAAGAATTAGATCCTTATAAATAAGCTCCAAGAAATGGAGAGGCAAAGAAGCATGGCATATCTGTTACAAGTCTGTTACTGTAAGGGCAGCTTCTTGTGACAGAAGGATGTGAATTCTGGGTCTCTCACCTGGCCCAGTGCTACCTTCCTGGCAGACAAGCAAGGTCACCCCAGTGGGGTTGCTGCTTCTTAGGGCTTACCCAGCCATACTTAAGGAAGTCTGTGCCCTTCATCACAAAGAGAGGTACAGAATCCATGGTAGCTGTCTTCCCTGACTGAAGGGCCCAGAGAAAGCTGGTGACCTGCCTTTGGTTCCCCAGCAAGCTCACAGAGCTTTCTCCCTGGAAGGCATGTGCTGCTGACTGAGCTCAGCTCCAAGGATCCTGATTTCAACACTGCACCTCCCACTACTTGCCCTGCCCTAGCAGCCACCTTCAGATTTTCCCCAGACATACATTCCTGCCTGGCCTGTCTGCTCACGTCCAGAGCCCCTGGAGGTGGGGGACATCCGAGACCACACTAGGGAGAAGACGCTGATGGCTCACCTGAGCCACTGTGGGGAAGAGGGAGAAAAGGGAGAGCCAGCACCAGGTGATAGATTCCTGGCAAACCTCATGGGCCTGCAGAGTTCTGAAACTTCTGCTCAGAACACTGAGGTGTCAGGGCATGCTCCCCTACTCCAGTCACCTCTGCTCTCCCCTTTTCTAGCACCCCAAGAAGCAAGGCCTTCAGAAACTAATCCTATCAAGACAGGAGCTCCTGTGTTGTTTCCTCCCAACCCCCCTCGACATACACATCTAAGTGACAAGTCAGTCACCACCATGTCCAGGGAATCCCCACTGTTTTCATGAGGTGTTGGCAAAAGCACAGGGCTAGGCTGAAGAATTTCCCCTGGCTGCTGATTTGCTGTGTGTTGGAAAGCAGCCCCTGCACCTCTCTGAACTTCACAGACAGGCAGGCAGGCAGGCAGGCAGACAGACTAATCAGACAGGAAAGGAAATTGCCTTTTTCAGCTCCAAGGGACTTATGTGCATCCAGGCCTGGAGCCATCTGGAAACCTCCATCAGAGCCTTATCCTGGGAGAAGCAATAAAACCCCCAAGGCATGACCATATGAACTGCCTCTGTACCCCCTCCCCTCCAAGGCAACTCTGGAAATCAGTGGGAAAAGATTCATTAGACGCCTGGCTCATGTGGTGTGCATCCACCACTTCCCAACCTCTTTGTTAGCCAACCTAAGCTTCCTGTCCAATCAGATTCTCTTCGGGGAAATAGCTGTATTCAGCCACACAGTAAGCTGGTCCCTGGAAGGCAGGCATAGGTAGCCAGGACATGCAGATCTCTGGAGCCTATGATTAGTCACTGTACACTAATTCATTTCTTCATTCCCTCATTAATTGAGGCAGCTGTTTTGGGTCTTCTATATACAAAGAATATTTATTAAGCATATTTTAGGTACTGTCAATACAGTTCCCACCAGACAGCAGTCCAGTTGGCAAAGTTTGACTTTTTTAGCCAGAGAGACTCATTGCAATAAAAAGTTGCAACACTGGAGTGGCAAAGCTAAGATAGGAAAGGATCTCAGGATGAAGCAGGAAGGACTGTGGTTGGGACAGCATGGCTAAGAAAGGTCCTCCTGTGGATGGAGAACCAGCAAGAGGTGGCAAACTGGTGTCTGAAGCAGGAAGGGGGTCTGGAGGCTGCAGCAGGGTCAACAGAGACAATAGGAGGAAATGGATCTAGAGCAATGACTGGCCTCAGGGGCTAAGACTCACATCATGAGCCATGACCAGGTCTGACTTAGCTGGAGCTTCTGGAATCATAATGGGCTGTGACTTACATTTCAAAAGGGTTACCTTGTGTTTATTTTCTGGGCTGCCATTAATAAGGGTCCCAAAGCAGGTGCGTTAACTTTATAGTATTTCTGGGGACCAGAAGACCTAGGACCAAAATGTGGGCCTTGCCAAGCTCCTATGAAGGTGCAACCCAGGGAAGGGGCAGCCTTGGGCTCCCTCCAAGCTGCAGGAAGCTCCTTAGCTTTGAAGCTGCTGCAGTCTCCAAACCCTCCCTGCCCCTCCCTGAAGAGGGGACACATGTCTGCCTGTTGTATCCAAATGTCCCCTTTTCTCAAGGACACCGGTCATGCTGGACTAGGGCCCACACTCATAACATCATCTTAACTTGATCTCCTGCGAAGACTTTGTTTCTTACATTTTTGGTTGTGAGCCTAGCCTTCGGCGGCTGCACCATTCCTCCAGGCCAAGACTTTCTTTCTAAATAGGGTTTCTTTCACAGGTCCTCGTGCTGGTACTTCAATATGTGGGAAGGCGTGCAATTCACCACCACACCATGACTTCTCAGTCTATCTCACTTGTCTTCTGTGGTCTCCACTAAGGACCTGCTGTTGGGTTTTCTCACTTGTTTGAAATAGATTCTGAAAGCCCAGCTGTCTTGCCTGGTGCTTGGTTCTTAAACCTCTGCCTCCTGAGTCCCTCTGTGAATCTAGGAACACAGCCACTCTCTTCCTGCTTCCACTCCAGCCCTGGGAGCAGCTCCCACCCTTGCCTATCAGGCTCTCCATTAGTGTCAGCCTTGTTGAGGGGGTCTCACAAGCATAGAGTCTGAGTCTAGTCCCCTTGTCAGCTGAACAGGCAGGGAACAAGCAGTTCCCCTGACTACAAGGGTCATTCTGGGCCAGCTCATGTGTTCCCACCTCACTCCACTGCCGGTCATGCAGGAAGTTTTCCTGGATTTCTAATAACCTGAAAATTGCAGGGTTTCTCAGACATGCTCAGTGGAGGTGAGGGGCAGGGGCTGGTGTTGTTTTCAAAATGAAATGATTACAGGATTTGGGCAGAAGTCAAAAGCAGGGTTCTGAAAAAGCTGCCTGGGTCTGGGATGAGGAGCCATGCTGAGGGTGATTCCAAGAAGGGGCAGGGACACTATGATGGGAGGAAGGGATAATGAGGTCTCCTCCCCACCCCATCTCAGGTAGAACCACCCTTGCAAACAACAAGTAGAAGAAATGTACAGGTACTGGATTTTTATAAAGAAACCAAGTATTGTGTTGTTTCTTTGTGTATAATGTGGTGTGCTAGGAGCAACACAAGAGTTCTGCTCACTACTCTGGCTGTGGGGCCCTGTCTAGGCATCCCATGCTACATAGTGTAATGTGTAACATGTAGAGGATGTGTCAAGGCTTAGATTCAAGTAGCTTAGATACTTTCCAAATTTTGCCTGGCCTCTCTATCCCTATTTTGCCTTCTGCATGACAAATAATAACCCCTGACCAAAGAGGGCAGTAAGGATGTTGTATGTTAATGCTCAGAAAGTGATAGAACCAACACAGTAGCCAGCAAGTATTCAATGGCCAGGTGTTAGTTAGGTGGGAAAGAGGGAGAACCCAGCCAGGTAGCCCTGCATTGTGTTCCTGGGTAGGCAAACCTCTAGGCTCCTGTAGCAACATCTGCACTGGCCACAAACCAAACCTTGCCTGTGCCTTCCATCTTCAAGTTTGAGGACTTGCCAGGACTAAGGAGGGAGAATGGAGAGGGAACAGTGTCATGCATGCTTCAGAGCAACACTCCTTTTGGCCCCCCTTGATATCCTCCATGTTTCTCAAGGACCAGGTACACACCCACCTGGGGCTTGCCTGTTCACCCAACTTTTCCACTGAGTGTCTGAGCCCAGTCAT
Organism: Phodopus roborovskii; assembly: GCF_943737965.1. Taxonomy (NCBI): domain Eukaryota; kingdom Metazoa; phylum Chordata; class Mammalia; order Rodentia; family Cricetidae; genus Phodopus; species Phodopus roborovskii. Next base: position 1,241,312 of record NW_026125537.1, read on the forward strand.
TAGGATCCTTTTTCAGTCCCACTGAATCAGCAAACTGCCTGAGTTAGAGGTCTGCTGTCTCTGGGACTCAGAAACCAATGCCCAGAATCTGAGCCTCATCATAGCAGCATAGTTCTGCCTCTCCTGGTCTTGTGAGCTTGGCTTGTGCATGCCAGACCTTCGTGCCTGTCTGCCTGCCTTCCTAACTTTCTAGTGGCCCTTAGGCATCCCACTACCCTCTCCCCTCCAAGGAAAAAAAAAAAATCTGTATAAGGGAGGTGACCCAGCTAGGAACCACTTTTAACCCGAGTGACCTGCATCCCAGGTAGTTGTCTTGGTTCCTTTTCTTACTGGAACTGATTCCAGGAGGCCCACCCCTCATAGTTGAGCTGGAGGTGGTTCCACCTTTGGCTCAAGCTTGGGACAGTGGTATCCCTTCCCACCCCTCTTTAGTGGATCATTCAGAGGTGGGCTCCAGCCTGACAGGCACGCCAGAGGATAACGTATTCCCTTCTCTGGAGCCAGCCAGTCATGTCCCAGCGCTGTATTTATTGGCGGCTCCTCTTCACTAAGACCCACGGCAGGAGTTCAGACACCCGCGAGAAAAGCCACCCACTATTGATCCTACATCAGGCCTCTGGAGCCTGGCGGGCATTCATCAATCCACAGCATGAGGCTACAGCTCGCCCTTTCTTTCTTCTTTCTTTCTTTTTCCTCCCAAGTCATTCCCCCCCCCCCCCGGGACCGGGGGGGGGGCGACTTGCTGAGGTCACTCTGAGAGCTGCAGAGCGCCAGTGAGGGAGTCGCAGAATGCCTTTGTCTGCGGCCTCTTTGCTGTAGATCCTTATCAAGGCGGGGGGGGGGGGGGAAGCAGCGGCTGTGGGCCCCAGGCTTTTGAGCAAATCTTTGGAAGTTAGAGATGTGGAGCTGGCTGGAACTTGGAACGAGTCAGGGAAAGCCCTTTTAAAGAAGATAGTGTATTGAGTGCCAGCATTTCTGTAGACTCCAAGGGACGATCCTAAAAAGAGCCTGCTAACTAAGAGGGACTTGATTCCAGAGCAGAGAGCCTAGAAATTAGCAAGTGAAAAGGGCCAGTTTGGAATAATGAATGGGTGCTTGAAAACAATTTGTTTTCTTAATTATGTAAATATGCTAGTGAAGAGTGTTTACTTTTGGGGTTACCTTAGAAAACTCTGAAGCTTGCCTTTTAATCATTTTTCCTTTGGGCCCCACTCTGGTGCTTTTGAAGTGGGTCGGTCCCTAGCAAAACTACAAGATAGAACCTGGAGGCAAAACAATGGGGAGCATTAGTTTCCAGAGGATTGTCACCACCACATCCCTTTCTCTAAGGTGTAAGTTTTGCTCAGTTCCATCTAACCTGAATTCTCTCTCAACCTGCAGGAATGACCTTTCTTTAAAATATGTGTATTTCATTTATATGTATGTATTATTATGTATGGGTGGTTTTGCCTGCTTGCATGTCTGTTCTGCTTGTGTGCCTGGTGCCAGAAGAGGGCTCCAGTGCCCCTAAAGCTGGAGTTACAGATGATTGTGAGCCACCATATGGGTGCTGGAAACAGAATTCAGGTCCTCTGCAAAGAGCAATAAATGCTTTTAGCCTCTGAAATTAGTGCATTCTGCTGCCGTATGTATAAACCCTTGGAAGCTAAAAAGGCACTAAGAACCAGATGAGACTTGTAAACTGACATTGTACAAAACTTCAGGAGGTTGGGGTGGGCGCCTGGTTACTTAGGGGCTTGGATTCTAGATTCTGGTTTGGATTCTGGTTAAGACTAAGGCAACCTAGCACCAGAAAAAAAGTAGTCTTTAGGGATATGTATCTCCATGCTTGCTTCTGCAATGTGGGCCAAAGTGCCCTTCCCTACCTGCAGGCTATGCAGAGCAGTGGCAAAGACAGCAGTCTTCACCCAGTCTCTTTGAGCCCCAAATCTCTGTGGGGTTGTGGAGCGGTAGGGTCTCAGTTAAATCTCATTGTGTAAATGAGTCCCTAAAGAAGCCATTATAATACAGGATGAGATGAGAGTGAGCCCCACCTGAAATGTGTGCACAGCAGAGAGACGTCCATCCCCAGCCCCACTGCCCCAAGGTTGGTTCTCCAAGAAGGAGATGCCAATTAATCTCACTTGCAGAAGCTGGTTCTTGTGCAAAAAGAAAGCCAGTTATGAAGTAGGAATTAATCCATTTAACCAGCTCCTGGGAGGGAAAGCCCATGACAACTGCACTTCTAAATGCCATACCGAAAGTGATATTTCAAGTGGCAGTGGGTGGGATTAGAGCCTGCTAACGACTTGTGTCAAACAAGGAGCAAGAGCATAATATCTAGATAAGTGATTTGTCTTGCCACTTCGGTGGCGTGCAGGAACTCAAGCAGAAATGCTTAGGGGCAAGTCTAGAGTTCATACTGAATGGGCTTGTACCATAAAAACGACCCTCAAAGGCAAAGGGCGTCACTTCTCCCATGCTGGCGAGATCAGTGCCCAAATGCAGAGAATTTAAAGCCTCTTTTGGCTGTCCTTCCTAGGGGTGAGTGACCGGCCTTTCCTACTTTCCTAATAGGTGTTCATTACTGGCGAATGGGCGGGAAGGGGGGTGTCTGTAATACTCCCCAGTTAGTGATCTAGGTGGGTAGAGCCCTCGAAGGAGGGAGGGGAGCTGACCTCTTTTAGGAGGGGCAGCGAAGGGGTTTTGGGGGGGGTGCCTGAGGAGCAGAGGAGTGGGAGGGGCAAGCTCCTGCCGAAAGCCTGGATCCTTTGCTATTGACTGGCTGGAAGGAAGAGGCCGAGGCCACCACAGGATGCAGTGTCAGAAAGGCGGCTGCTGCGGGAGCGGGGGCGGGGCTGTGCACAGCAGCCGCCCCCGGCTTCCCTCCTGCCGCCAGCTGCCCGGCGCAGGAACTCCCGAAGTTGACGAGCCAGAGATTACGTGCACCAGTTCACCCTCGTGTGCCTCGCGTTCGGGGGGAATCCCAGGGGCGACAGTGACCACTGTGCCAGGGGAGTAAAATGTCAAGCTGCAGACTTTCTCCGCCCCCACTAACCCGTTCAGAAAACTCTTTAAACCGAGGTTGAAACTGGATGTCCCCAGCCTGGCCCGCCCATCCGCTTACCCCCCCCCCTCAGAGGCCACCCGGGCCCCGCTGCGGACCCTCATTAGCATGACCACTTGGGAAGATTCGCCCGCGGGGGTGCCAGGCCCCCCAAGTCATCCTCCCGGAGGCCCCTCGGGAGACAGCGCGCCAGGAGCCCCACTCGCACAAGTGTTGCTTCCAATTAATTGCGAAGGCGGGGGAGGGAGAGGGGCCTGGTCGCCGCCCCCGCCCGGAGGCTGGAGCACCACTCGTCCGGTCGTGCGTCCGCTCAGGCGGCGGCGTGCACCAGCACCACCCCTGCGTGCAAGTTTGAAATGTGAGCTGCCTCGGATCCCCAGTCACTAGCGCTCCCTCGCAGTGAAGTGGCTGGGCCGGCGGGCTGCGCACGCGAGTGAGTGAGGGCTGCGGGGCGGGGGTGCGGGCGCGAGGCTCTCAGGGCGGGGAGGGCTCTCCCGAGACGCCAAGGCAGGGCCGCTCGCTTTTCATCGTCCTCCCGCGCTCCTCCTCCCTCCTTTCCCCTCCCCCCGCCGCGGCGCGCCCGACTTCCCCCGAGCCCCCGGCCCCACGCGGTGGCACGAAGGCTGGGTGGTCACGCCTGCGGGGTCCCGGAACGAGGCGCAGCGCAGCGGGCCGTGGGAAGTTTCTCCTTCGCGCCCCGTGCACCCCCGCCCCCCGCGCGCCCCCGGTCCCCATCCCTGTCCCCGGAGGGCTGTCTCTTGCGCCCGGGCGCGCGGCTGGCTGCCTCCTCGGCGGCGGCGGCCCCATTAGCGGAGCCTCCGCCTGTGATTGGCTTCGCCCGAGAAGCTGGAGACGGCCGATGAATAATTGATGTGTGCGGTGCAGTAGCCGGACAGCGGCGGCGGTGGCGGGCGGTAGCTAGCGGGAGCGCGGGAGCCGGAGCGCCCTCGGAGCGGGCAGCGCGCAGCGAGCGGGCGCCGGAGCCGCCCGGGGCCCCCGCGCCGCCGCCGCCCCGGCGCGGAGCCGGGATGCAGGCGGCGCCCGCTGCCTGCTCGCAGCCTTTGTTCAGCGTTGGCTGATCCCTGCCCGGAGTAGCTCTCTGCGGTCGCCGGGGGGCCAGGCTCCAGCCTCCGGGGGCGCCAGGGCGGGACCGCGGACTGTGCAACTTCTAGGTGAGTGTGGGGCTGGAGGGGTCGGCGCGGGGCGCCCGCGGACCCGGCCCGGGCTCCCTCCAGGCGAGGGGGGTGAGTGCGTGCATGTGTGTGACAGAGGAGAGCCGGTGCATTGTGGGTAGCACCGTGTGCTGCATGGTGTCAGCCTGAGGCTTGGCGGTGAGAGTGGCTTCAGTGTGCACAAGGCCCATTTTGTGCACCCACAGAGGAGACGTTGGTTCCTTCTCTGGATGAGAGGGTAAGTGCGGGACCAGAAAGAGTGCTCCCCAGGCTTCTTCCTAAAGGTGAAGTGTTGGTTCTCCAGCAGACATTTTTCAAGGCTCCATCCGTGAAAGGTTCCCTTTTGCAAAAATAAGAAGCCTTTGGTGGAGGCAATGGCTAAGGGTTTTAACTTAAAGCTGCTCCTTTGTCAGAATGAATTCTTGATGCTGAAGACAGCCCATCTGAAGGCTCCCATTACTTCAGGGCTCCCTTCCCAGAGATGATGGGTGCACAGCCGACTTCTGACAAGTGTTTGCTGGAAAGGTGGTGGTTGTTGCTGCTACTGCTGTGTTGGTGGTGGTGGTGGCAGTGGAGGAGGATCAGTCTGCACTAGAGGCCCAGGAGGGGGCTGTCTATAGTGGGTAGGGTTACCTAGCTTCATTCAGGCTGTGAAGATCTTCTATAAGACCTTTCAGAGAGGTTTCCCAGAACACTGCAGGGGCTAAGAAGCAGCTGCCAGAGGTCCCTAGCATACAGCCGTTGTGTTGATGCCCAGGACATCAGTGAGTTCCTGTTTCTGGTTCACCTGGAAGTCAGCTGCAGTATTACTAGGAGAGCAGATGCTATTTCTTAGACCAGCTTCAGAAGAGCATTCAGGTCTTACTGTGGGCTAACGGGGCCCTGCCCTTGACCATCAGGCTTAACTGCCAATGTGCCTGGACATAGCAGGTGATTCTTCTGAGAGGGAGGTTTCATGAGGCAGCTGCCAAAGAGTTGGTACCAGTGTTTCTTAATAGCCTGTACTTGAGAGTGGGCCAGTAGGGCCAAGGAATGAACATAGCCACGTCACTAGGAAACCTGGGTAGAGACACTTCTCCATTTCAGGGGCTCTGGATCCATAGCTCATCTCCCTCTGCACAGTGTATTCAGATTCAAGGTCTATGGCTTAACATATATATATATATATATATTCTTAACCAGGCAGTGACTACCCTGTAAGTAGCTGGAATCAAGTCCCTTCGGGGCTATTTATACTCCAAACTTCCTTAGCGAGAATCTGAGGCTGTACAGGAAGCAACCGCCTGCACAGAATTTGGGACCTGCTTCCTAATGCTGCTTGCTCTTGCTCTCCCTTGCACAGCCTCCCTCAGCCATGAACACTTCCTTTCACTGCCCCATGCCTTCCAGAAAAAGTCACATGTCAGCTATGGGGGAATAATGTCCCCCACCCAGTAGGGAATGAAGGAAACCCAGCATAACTCCTGCTGGAGCATTGCCTTGACTTTGTGGTGAAGCCTCTTAAAGAGAAGCCCCATGGGTTCCTTACACCCCACTGCCCACTGCAATGCTTGGCAACGAGTGGATACTCAGTGACTGCTGAGCACTTGTATGAATGTGTAGAGCCCACTGCAGGATTGGATGAGCACTTCCAGATCTCTGTCCACTCAGGTTGAGCATCCACTAAACACCCAGCCATATTTAGATCCTAGGAGATCTAAGATGAGTCACTTGGCTGAGGTTAGGTGCTCAGACTGAAAACTGTGTTCTTAGGAGTAGTTAACCAGAGTCCTGCTTAGGGCTTCCTGAGCGGCCTTTGCTAGGTTACCCCCATGAGGGATGGTTGCTGAGCTCAGTGGAAAACTACCATCTAATATGGTATCAGTTGTTATGCGGTGCTAACCACATATGGCTGCTTATAAGTTTAAACTGATTTAAGAATAAAAGGTAATATTGGTTCTTCTATTTTCCTCCTGGGTGTCCTACATGGCAGGTGTCACCAGAACCAGTTTAATTTGTCACCAGTACCTAATCCAATGTTTTGTGCACAGTAGATGAGCACTCTGTCAGCTGAACTAGCTGTAGTGATTTTCTTCTTGGCACTAGCTTCACTTCAGATGCTAGAGGCTAGTTTACTGGACAGCTTGGATTATGAAACAGCTTTCTAGTGGTAGAAAGTTTCAGTGGACAGCGTTGGGTGAGGACTTAGAAAACTTGAGATGAGTCCACCCTGTGACAGTACAGGCCTGTTAAATAGATCTTTCCATGTTCTTAACATTTTGAATCATGGTGGCCCCCTGTGTAAGGCAGGCACAGACTAGCCAGTGCTCCCAATTAGCACTGTGGTTTAAATTTTGCTGGAGGGTGTGAGCCCAACACTCTGCTATATAATAGAGCATGGACTGTCATGGTGCCTGCAAGGCATCAGGCTCTGTGAAGTCATCTATCAATCAGGCGGTCCTGGGGACAAGTAGTTCTGAGCTGGCAGGGCTAGAAGGAAAGGGAAAGGTACTCTGGGCCCAGGAGGTGTTTACCTTGCTGGATGTGGCTTTGATCCCTCAGGAGAGGCCAACTCCTCCACAAGGGAAGGGACCTCCACTAGGCAGGTAGCCTGGCTGCTTGGAGCACCCCAGTGAGAGAAGACAGGAAGTGCCAACAGAGAGAGCTCAGGGGGAAAGGGAGGTCTGGACACCTGGCAAGTGGGCCAGCACACCCCTTGCTGTCCTCCACCAGGGCCTACTTACCCCTGGTGTCACAGCATACCCACTGGGCGGGCTATGCTTGCCCTTGCACTCCCCAGAAGCCTCAGCTGCCTGGGAAACTCTCCAGGGCCTTCAAACAGCAGCCACCTCCCAGGGGAGCATGCTCAGGGAAAAACAAGGCCCCCACCCTGCTCTGAGCACATCAGCTTCCCAGAGAGCTCCTGAGCATTACCTCTAGTTCAGGAAGGACAGATAGCAACCACTGCCCAGGGACAAGGGACCAAGGTCATAGCAGGTCAGGCCTGGGATGTAGTAAGGGTCCTCTCTAACCTGCCCTTCTATGGGTCCCTCTCTGAGAGCTGGAAGCTAACAATTAAACTGAGTCCTGCTGCTTTCTTGCTTGCTCCAGTCAGGCAAAGTTGTTAGCCTGCATTCTTATGCCTGTGATCTGAGCCTCCCACCTCCCAGAAGTATACCTCACTGCTATCTCTGCCTCCCCAGGCCCTGGACTAGCTGAAGGTCCATTCGGGGCACATAAGGGAATCTTCAGAGCCATTTAGGGAATATGAAGGATGAGAGGGGCTTTCTTTGTGCTGTCAGGCTGCAGCCCTGTTAATAAGACCTCTGTAGGCTGCCACAGTGCCCCTTTTCTTCAGTCTGACTGGACATGAACCATTCATGGGGCCAAGCCCTGCTTGTCAGCAATATGTAAGTATTCAGGGACTAGGCTTATCTGCCAGTGGTCACCCAAGCAGTTCAAGGGGTTCAGGTCATTTTTCTCACAGTAGCCCAGCTGTGTTCCTGACTTCTGCCAGAAGGCCACCCTGGGCTTCTGCAAAGCCATCTCTGAGCTTGTGTAATCATGAGGGCTCTCTACAGCCCTGCCTGCATTTGGTGCATGAAGAATGGTAGTGGTGGTGGTGGAGTGCTTATCCAGGACAAGCCTGCCTCTGAGCGTGGGGCCCCTCCATGATTGTTTTTAGCTAGGGTGAGCACCCCACATACTTGAGACACTGTTCAGGATAACACAATTCCTCAAGCCCAGCTCTCCAATAATAGTATCTATAGTGTGGTTGCAACATTAGTGTGTGACCTTTGACAAGTCACCTTGATGTGGGGGATGGGGCTGAGGGTTCTGATAGGACTGCTCCTTCTTGTCAGTACACTGTGGCTGTGGAAGGGAGGAGGAAATGGTGACTTTGGGACTGGATTAGTCTTAAGTTTCCCAGAAATGAGTGAGTGGGATAGTAAATGTCATGTGGGTGAGTGTAGCTTGAGGTGTGGCTCTTGAGTAGATGGTAGGTAGGTAGACCAGAACCTCCAATAGAGGCTAGGTGGTTCATTGCTGAAGCTCTCACCCAGAGCACAGAATCTCCCGGGCAATGGGGAGCCATGGAAGGCTTTAGAGCCACAGAGGCCCCTGGAACTGCAGTTTCCAGAAGCAAGGGAGCTGCTGAGCTGCAGGTGAGAATCTGCTTAGAAGAACAGGAGGTTAGCATCTGGCAGTGGGAATGCCCTTGCTTCTGCTGATAAAGTGAAAACCCTCTCTGATCACAGAGATCCTGTTTTGCAGTTGTCATGGTGAGGGTCAAAAGCAGCATTCTGCCTTCCCCCCAGAGCTTTGTGAACTTGTTGGAACTTACCCAGATCTCCTCAGGTAGCTCTATGCGTTCTCCTGGTTGGGGGGAGGGTAATGGAGACAGAAGGGAGGGGGGGATGGGAATGAATATAGGTCCTGTTTGTAGCCATGCAGTGCCTGTGGGTTCCAGGCAGGTCTGGGAAATTCTAATGTAATGAGGGCATTTCCTGGAGGCTGGGGCTGCAGGGTATAGGTAAAAGAGAACATTCCCAAAGCTTTTTCACACACTTTGTGGCCCATGATATAATCCCTGTCTCTAGGGTCAGAGCCTGAGGCACCTCATACTTTATAGGACCTTGTCTGTCTCCCAGGAGTTTGACATCTGAACTTTCTGTAACATAGGCTTCCATCTCTACTTATCCTTGGGGGATTTTGAAAAATGGGGAGGGGAGCATCTTTCAAAGAGGAAAAGAAGCAGCCCCCAGGACCTGCCTGCTTTCTTTCCTCCCCCCCCTCCCTCCCTACCCCTCACCTTCCTTCATCTTTCCTCCCTCCCTTTTTTCCTCCCTCACTTCCTCTCTCCTTCCCTCCTCCCCTCCATTCCTTCATTCCTTTTTCTTCTCTTTGCACTGCTGAAAGTTGAACCCATGGCCTCTTCTCACTAGCTAAACTACTGCACTTGGTCTTCTGTTTATTGTTAGTTGATACATAGTAAACAAAGAACCAGATCCACAGGATACAGAGTAACATTTGACTCCTTCTGCTATGCAAAGATCGTACCAGAGTTCCAACCCTGTTCATCTCTCTATTCAACTAGTTTTAGACCCAGCTCAAATGCCACCACCCAGGAAGCTGCCTCTGGTCCCTAGCACACACAGCCTCATGCAGTATAGGCAATTGAAGATAGCAGTGGGATGACCACAGCCCAACACAAAACTGTACTTACTTAAAACATCCAAAGACATTTTTGCTAATTTTTTGCGTGTTTGCAATTTAATTATACAGTTTTCAAGTGAAAGCTTTCTAATGACAGTGTTGTGTCACAGTGTCAAAAGGTTAGACATGCCAGCCTGTGATCACATACCCACAGGGTGTCACCTTGTTTGACTGTGAGGGGAGACAAGTTATGCATGAGGGTTATCAATGGTGGGTGCCTCATAAATGTGTTATATGACCAGCCCAGGGCACAGGCTGGTGATGACAGAAATGGCCGAGGCCTGAAATCTTGCAGAGGAAGATGATTGCCATGAATTTGATGCTAGTCTAGGTTACAGGGGCCCTGTCTAAAAACAAGAAAGAGAAAATTAGTGGCCTCACTGTGTACAGAGCAGGTATGTACATATACCTGGGTTCTTGATCTAAGCTCAGGGTACCGAGATACCTATGTGTTTTAGAATATAAAGTCTTTGACTTTCTTGGTATCCTTATCTTCTAAGATTTATTACACAACCCCATGTAATTATCAGTACCTGCTTGTGCCTATTTAGCTGTGTTTTGTTTTTTAATTTGGGTTTTTGTTTGTTTGTCTGTTTGTTTTTGTTTTTGAGACAGTGTCTTACTCTGTAGCACAGGCTGGCCTCAAGCATGAGCCACCATGCCCAGCATGTGTACTTATTTAAATGTGCTAGTTAAAATTAGGTAATTTTGAGTTTTCAGATCCTTAGTTCCACCATTTGACGTTCTTATTGGGTATCATACTCAATGGTGTAGGAACAACTCAGAAAGGCAGGAAGTTCTGTTGGACACTGGGGACCCTTGAAGATGCCTATGAGGTCTGTGAGAGGCTCAGACTCACAAAATAGAACCTGCCTGCTCCACCCCGGCCCCTGTCACTACCCTGTCACTACAGGGTCACCCTGGGTATTCCCAAGCCATGTTGAAAAGTAATTATGAAACCCACATCTGTAGTTTCCTGGGTGACTTTGGGTAAGTCACTTAACATCAATTTTCTGATCAATAAAACAGCTGTGCAGTCTGCCTGGAAGGTTGCAGTGGGCCTTGGGGCTGTGGTGCACTTACTTAGCCCTGTGTCTGGAATATAGTAGTTGCCTGGTAAATGACAACTTGACTCAAATCTCTCCTGTAGTTCCAAGAATAGCTGTTGCAAAACCTAAAAGATGGGGTTCTTTCTCAACCTGCCTTGCCCATGGCCTTCTCTGGGGCCTCAGTTTCCTGTTGTATCTGTGAATGGAGTCTTGGCTGTGCCCTGAAGAAGTTGCAGATCCCTTCCTCCTGAATGGCCACTATAACTGGACGGCTGAAATGGTGTGGGAGAGTGACAATATTCTTATTGCCTAATGTCTTGGTGTAAAGCCACAAGGCTGACACTGTTGACTGGCTAGGCCTGGGAAGCCCCAGCTCATGTCCTAACTGTGGAGGAAGTACACAAGTATTGGCAGCCACTTTCATTTCCTTCCTGAGGCCTGAGCTGGGAGTCTACACTACATCTTGGGCTCCTAAGACCCTCTGGCACTTCGCACATGAGCATCTTCTGAGATCTATTTGTCTGGAAGCCCCTAGGTATCTAGGCAGAGGGTCTGTAAGCCAAACTGTGTGGAGGTAACACAGCTTGTTACTCTATACCACTAAAGAGGGTGGGCTTTTGAGTGGGAACTTTGTCAGTCCTGAGGAACGATTAGCTATCCTTTTAGCTTTGTAACAAGTCTCTCTGTATGTACAGGGCCTGCTCTTCCGGGGGGTGCATAATCCTGCTCCCACAGGAGGCCTCTTAACCACGCACCCACACTCAGTGCCGAGCCACACACCCTGTGTTGTCCTCTCTGAGATAGTTGCTTTGCTTGCCACCACCATGAACAATATGTGAATGCCTATGCAGCATTTCCACCTTCCACTGAACCTGCAATATGAGTGCCTTGCTTGCCCAGTGGTCCCCAGGCCTTCACCATGAGCTCAGGGCTTCCTCTGGGTTTGGGGGGGGGGGTGGCTTCTTGGAAGGGAGTTGAGGACAGCTTGGGCATGTGTGTTTTTATTTACCAGCCACGGTCCTTCAGTGTTCCCATATAATCCCCAGCAGAAGTCAACACCCAACACATAAAACCCCTGGCCAACCCGCTGGGCGGCTCACAGCCATGACCACCTGGTCTCTAGTGAGATAACTGGGAGCAGAAGAGGCTCCCAGTGTCACCAGGATGTGGAAGAAACAAGGGCTCCTGCTACCCTTTGAGCACAGCATAGGACCTGTCTCCTTCTCGGTCCTGCTAACACCCAAACACCCAGTGGACAGAGGCAGACTGCTTGGGGTACAGAAGAAACACCACTGCTGGATCTCTCCTGCCCACCCACCTGACCTAGAATCAAGACTCACCAGGACCAAGCTGATCAGGGGCTGCTAATCCTCTCAGCTATCTGTGCTGGGCTCTCTCCAGAAAGGTCTTCAGTGACCTAGGTAAAACCCCTCTTCCACCCCTGGGGTTTCTTCCAAGTCTCTGGGGTCTCCCACCTACAGGAGTGCTCCACAAACTCTTTCCTAGTTGAAACCCAGCCTCTGTAGAGGCCTGTTCAGGCCATCTTCCCTCAACACCCCTCTGGTCTTGGGTCCTGTTATGTGAAACTTTACTGTCCCCCATTCAAATGACCTGGAGCTTGAGAACTTCAGCAGGATGCCCTCTGCTGTGCCTCTCCAGTAAAGTGTAACTCACCCACCCAGTGCATCTCCAGTGCTCTGCTGGGGATCCTGGATGCATGCCCTTTCTGTCTTGCTTATGCTGATATAGACCTGTGACACACACACCAGGCACTCTGTCTGTTATTGGTGTTCAGGACTCCCTGGATTTGTGCAGGAACCATGAAGTTCAAGTTTGTAGGTATAATGTTTGTGTGTTCGGCATCTGGGTGGATGAAATGCAAGCAAGCATGTTTTTTTGAATGTGTAAGTGAACAAAGAACAGGGCCTGGGTGGGGCCTCTGCCCTCTTGGGAGTTTGAAATCCCTCAGTGGGACAGGAAGGCACATGGTACACAGGGCAGCACATATATCTAGAGGTAAAGTGGATAGGCTTGTTACAGGGGGTGTGTGCTGGAGAAGAGATGTAAAAAAACAGGTTATTTGCAGGGGGTGGGTGTGTGTCCATCCATCCATATAGTCAAAATGTTCATAAGGACATTTCCATGTTGAATCGTTAGAGAGGCTAAGAGGTAGTATTCTTGTGAGCTGGGCACACTTGTATGTGACTAGCCAGTGTGCCTGGCACAAAGAATTCAGTGTGTAGACTAATGTGGGTACCTTGGTGTTGGGCGAGGAAGATGAGCCCCAGCTGCCCCTTTCCCCGTGCTAATAAGCCCTGAGTCTTGCCCACAGGAAGGCAGGCCTGCCATTCCAGTAGAATACCTCTAAGGGTACTGTTCCCTCTCCTGTGTCCAGCAGCAGGAAGATACTGTACATGTTATCATAGTTACCTGTGCAGAGATATTTAGCAGAGTAACTGGGCATCCAACAGAAGGTGTTAACCTCTCAGGGCCTCTATTTTCCCCATCTGAAAAATAGGCCTGTCAGTTCCTGATCCTGCTTAGCACCAAAATTAAAGGACCCTGAGAAGGCTGTTGTTCTCTGAGCCCTCAAAGTGAAGTCCCTCTGGTCATGGCCACCTGGGTAGGCCTGAGGTGCGGGGGTGGAGGGATGGGGGAGTCTTCATAGTAATTCAGTGTCTCACCTTGAGTCCTCTTACCACAGGATGGAAAGGAGGGACAACACCCATGTGACCTTATCTTAAACCTGACTCAAGCTCCAGATTACAAGTTGAGGTCAGAGGCATTGGCTACCTCCAAACCTTAAGTGACAAGTTGCCATAGTAGATGTTCCTAGAGCTCTTCAGCATTCAGAAGGGACTTTCTTATCCATGTTGTCCTCGCTCAACAGCAAAGGAAGGTGAACTAATGGGGCATGTGGAATGTCAGGAGAGCTGAGGCAAGCTCTTTAGCTTTCTCCCTTCACTGAGTCTTCTACACATCAGCAGACCCTTGCAATCCCATCTCCTTTCCTGAAAGTGCCTCAAAGAACTGGAAATCCAGACAATAGAATGCTCACTGGGGCCTGGGACTTGGTTAGGAGCCCCTGTATACAAGCGGGGATGACACCATGACCCCTAAAGATGATACTCATTGCTCTTGTGAATGCCCCGAGGCCTACACACACACCTGCCATTCACACACACAGCCAAGCACATGCTGCTTTAACACACAAATGCACTCCAACCTCCAAAGAAAACAAAAAACAAAAGATACACTGCTCCCCCCTCCCATACCTTGGGCTTTGCCTCTCCATTTAGAAAAGTTAATTGTAGCTTCAATTCTTGTTTTTAAGCTGATTTTGTTTTGAATGTTAAGTAACTATGGCTTGTTTGACATCAGAAAACTCTAGGGTTTTCTGGAATGCTCTGCCGTGCCCTGCAGCCAAACATACACACACACATACATGGGGTGGGGCATGACATGGGACAGATCAGATGTAGCATACAGCATGGTACAAAATAGTTGGAGCGGCTGGGGGAGGACTTGTGGGGGCAAATTCAGGGTCTGAGCCCCAAGAGAGTCTGAAGGGCTCTGGGGATGGCCCTCTCCATTCAAGAATGCAGAAATAGTTGCTTGCAATAAATTTAAATAAAAGCAAATAAGAGCTGGTAGCTCACTGGTAAAGCACTCGTGCCCAACACCCTCCAGTTTGATCCCCTAGTACCGCACATCCACAAACATATTCATGATCTCAGATCCCGTTGCCTTTGTCACAATGCAGCAGGACACAGCAGCAGAGCCTAGCACTCAGCTGTGAGGAAAGCCATAGAATGAGGCTGGGATGGCCTTGGGCCAGGCTGCCACTGTTAAGGCAGCTTGTGAACGTGCATTTCTTTCCAGCTAAGCACTTGCTGAGGTTTACTGCTGAGCCAAGGGGAACCAGCCTACCACTGTTACCCAAAGATAGCCTGAACTAGGGCCACACCTAGAACAGGTCTGGAGGTGGAATGATGACAGTTGGTGTCATGGGGTCCACTGAGTAAGGAAGGCCTCTCAGAAGAGGCTTGATGGCTTTGGAACCTACTGTGCCTCCCTATCCCAATTTTCAGCCAAGGGTCTCCTTTCTTGCTTGGGAGGAAGGGTATGTTTATAAAACCATATGCCTGTAACATCCAGGTTTGCCTGAGCTGCATACGACAGCTGGGGCCTGCTTTATGCCCTGCCGGGTTGTTGGCCTTCAGCCTAGCTTAGTTCTATCCTTCTATTCCTCAAGGTATCTACCACGGCCTCAGAAGGCATTGCTCCCTCCCCTCCATCCAGCCCAGGTCTATTCTCTGTGGCCTCTGGGAGGTTCAGGTTTCTACCCACCAGGTGGGCAGCTCCCCTTGTCCCCCAAACAGCGCTCAGCTCACAACACTGCCCTGTTCCTGCCACCTGGGCCCCCAGGTACCATCTGCCACCTTGTTTCAGACAGCAGGTAGGCGATTTCAGGGCAAGGGCAAGAAGAAAGCATGTAGGCCTAGGATAGAGAATGCATGAGGTTCCAAGCAGAGGGCAGCCAGTAGCCCACCTGCTGCCTGGCATCTGCACTGTCCTTAGCTTCTCTGTAGGGCTCATAAATGCAGGCATGGGGATGAATGTAACAAAGAGCCCCCCAGTGGAACCGCATCTTCACCTCTTACTGTATAACTATGGGGTCCCTCTGGGCATCTCTGTGTGGATCTGAGTCTCGGACCAGTTCTCAAACTGTTCAACAGGGGTGCCTTGTGTCTCTCAGCTTGTTCATCTGTTGCCTCTGTCTGTGCTTCTGAGACAAGGGTGTGTTTGAACTACCTTCCCCCATGTCCGACTGCTCCACTTAATTTCGTCTTCCCCAGGCTCCGACTCAGAAGTAAACCCCCTCCCAACCCCTGCACTTTTTTTATTTAACAAGCCTGCTGGAAAACAATAGTGATTTCCGCATTGATCATAAACAGAAGTGATTACCATACAATTACGGCCTGAACCATCAGCCTGGATGCAATCACAGAGCTCTGTTGTAAATCGGAAGACAATTGCCTGCAGAATTACCCCCAAATTGGTTTAAGTGGCAACAAAGAAGTGTTGACATTGTGGGGGGCTGAGAGATTCTGGTGGTCCTGGAAGCAGAAGATCTCCACTGGGGCACTCCATAGTGGCCTCTTGGAAATTAAATATAGGGAAAGCTACCTGTCAATTTTTTCCACACCCAGTTTTCCCCCTTCAACTACTCCTTGCCTATGTTGACACAATTAGTTGTAAACTTGTTTATACTAATGTGTGAGTGGCTAAGTATTCCTTGAAACTGGCATGGTATAAAGGGGTGTTCTGGGAGCCCACTCAACTATAACCCTTTCTCTCAGCACCCTTTTCACCAGGTCAGCTCCTCTCTCTAGGCTCTTCTGATCTGCCTCTTCTCTCTACCCTTCCCTCTCTGTCTCCTAGCCCAGTAGTAGACTCTATTCAGACCTCTCCCACATCCTGTCCAAGACCACCATGCTTTGTGAGAAGTTTCTGACTGTGAGATGCCTTTAAGTCTAAGTCTGGACTGTTAATCTTCAGGTGTGTATGTGTGTGTGTGTACTATTAATCTCCAGCTGTGTGTGTGTGTATGTGTGTGTGTGTGTGTTTGTGTATTGTTAATCTTCAGCTATGTGTCTAATTGTCTGTCTGCCTGTGTGTACTGTTCGTCTCTAGCTTTATGTGTGTGTGCTGTTAATCTCCAGCTCTGTGTGTGTGCATGCGTGCATGTGTGTGAACACTCTCTTGGATATCAGACTGCATTGAAGCTCCCAGGAACTGAGAACAGCCTGCTTGTGATTGGTAGACCCAAGTTCTGCCAAGTGTAGTCAAGTCCACCCTGGCAGTGACTGCTTGGGACATCTTGTCTGATCTTCACAGGAGGGGTCAAGCATACTTGTGACTGTGCCCTGGTTTAGGATTCTAAAAGCTGCTGGAAGGGGTGGGTTGGTCCAGGCCATATGGTCCATCTAAGCGAGGAGTGGGGTCATCAAACTGACATTCTGTATAGCTTGTCCCTGGTTGCCATTCCTCCAGGCCTGCTGAGGGCAGGCATGGTGCCTACTTGCCCATGACCTCGAACAGTTCTCAATAGTGAATATATCCTTGCTGTTTCATACCAGTTATGTTACACCCAGTTTTATGAAAGAACTGGCTATCTCCAGGTGCAGCCTGAGGCTCAGAATCTGGCCCAGACTTCCTAGCAGCCCTTGTTAACCAAAGCTGCTTTGAGTCGCACCAACCTGCCATACATCAGAGCTGGACTCGAGGTACCTGAGAGGCCAGATGTAACCTGTTTTCCATGAGTTCTAACAAAGCCTCAGGATGGTGTCCCACCTGGACTTTGTACAGCCAAATGTGGTGGTGGCTCCCCCTCCCCATCTTTGTCCTGAACTGCTAGATCAGGCTACAGGTGGAGAGAGACAGCCACCACCTGCTTTCCTCTAGCATTGAAAGGCTGGCTGTGTGGCCTCTATGCACAGTGCACCTCACCTCTAGTCCTGCTGACTGTCTCCTGGGGGCCAGGTATCCAGTCAATGGGAAGATGGGGCTCAAAGCCATAGAGACCTGCACTTAGCCTGGAGTACCACCCCCATCACAGTTAGGCTTACACATCTGTACCCCTGAATTACAGCTTTCATCTCTTTAAGTAGGGAAGCCTCCCACCCTGCTGGAGTATGTGAATGAATGTGCCTGTTCAAGGCTCTTCGGATAATGAATAGTCATCTTTGGCCTGAAATTCCATCCCAAAAGGAGAGGAGATCCAGGCTTTGTGAGCATTTGTCCTGGATCACATTCTGCATTGGACATGCTCAGGATACTCATCACAGTAGCTGCTTAGATCTGTGCTAAGCAACCAGAGACAGAGACCCTAGGTGGCCATTGACACTTGAATTCAGTGAATTAAAACTTAAATAATACTTAAGCTGAGCCCTTCCTCTGCTGCAGGACTACAGGTGAAGCATTTCACAGCAACCTGTAGTTCTGCCTCATAATTGTAAGGAAGCACAATAGATCTAGAACATTCCCACCATTGGGGAAATTCCATGGCCATGCTGTACTGTGTTATTGAACTATTTCCAATGGTTGACAATGAGGAAAAGGTGGTGATATGCCATAGGCAGTCTCAGCCTGCACTCTGCCCTTTTTGTTTGTTTTTCCAAACAGTGTTTCTCTGTGTAGCTTTGGAGCCTGCCCTGGAATTCACTCTGCAGACCAGGCTGGCCTTGAACTCACACCTCCTGCCTCTGCCTCCCAAGTACTGGGATTAAAGGCATGTGCCACCACCGCCTTTTGATCAGCATAAATCCTTCCCCTGCCATGAAGCTTCAGTGAGCTCACCAAAGGAAAAGTTTACATTTCTTCCTGGTGAACTTGAGGCGAGTAGATTTTGAACCAATGTCAAATGAACAAATGAATGACATCACCTGATACAACTTTGGGACAAACTTGACTCCCCTCCTGATGGAATTAACTTAGGGTGGTTACAACCAGCCACTGAGGAGTGATGGATGGCCCCTTTCTCAAGATAAATGTTGCAGTCAAGGTAATCGGATTGTGTGTGGCGGTCTAATTTGTAGGCCAGGGGAGGAAGCGCCCAGTCGTGCCTCGCCCCAGTTGCCCATATTAGTTTAATCAAATGCCCAGTATCTAAGTGGCTGGGCCCAAGTGATGGATGATGTGGGCTTTGTTAAATGCTATTGCCCTGTTAAGCCAAACTTCCCAAAGTCCCACCAGGTTTCTGAGCTCTTTAATTTGTTTCTTCTTGCTTGGTTATCTCTTTATGGAGCAGGGAAGTAGGGCCTGGGCTCTTTCTGTCTTCAAGTGTGGGTTTTCAGAGGCCGGAAGTCCACTTCCACCTTTTCTCAGGCTCCAAACTTCTGTCCTAAGACACACCACTTTACTTGACTCCAGCCACATGCCCCCCTAGCTCTAGCTGTCCTGGAACTCACCATGTAGATCAGGCTGCCTCTTCCTCCCAAGTGCTGGAATAAAACAAGTGCTGGAATAAAAGGTGTGACCACCACAATCACTCAGCTTCCTTTTCACCTTCTTAATGGGACATTTCAGTGATAGTTTTTCTCCATGCCATATGGCTGTTGCTCAATTTCCCATTAGTGCAAAGAACCTTCCTGAGACTGTTCTGTGACCCTGTCTCACCATCTGGACAATAGTGTGTGTGTGCGCGTGCACACACACACACCCCATATATATATATATATACTCTGTGGTATGAGGCAAGGATTACAGTGGATTCCCAAGGCTGGGTCCTTGAAAGAGACAAGGTATAGAGCATAGAAGACAGAGTCCTGCCCACTGGGAATTGACAATGTATTTGGTCTGAAATCCCTATTTTTGAAATTGGATTCATACAGCTTGTAGAAAGGGTTCCTCCCTTGTCACATCCCTGGCTGCCTACAATAGTGTTTGTCACCTAGTCACTCACTGCGGTGTGGTGGTGGAAGCCACACACAGAAACCTTGGTGCTGTTCCAGGTGGGGACTTGATCACCAGCTAAGATGATTCTGTAAGTAGCAGGTAACCAGAGTTCAGCAGAGCAGTGAGGCAGGGCTGGGCAAGCAGTGAGTCCAGTGGCTGGGAGGAAGCCCTAGCACAAAATGAGTGTCTGGATGGGGTCAAAACGTTTTGCTGTGAGTCTATGATAGAAAAATCCTGCAAGAAAAAAAAAACAAGCCTTTAACAGTAGTGCTCCCCTGATGAGAGGAAATGGGTGGTGTTAATGACAACAATTTCCACTACTGTAATTGTGTGCATGCATAGCCTCTTCAGAAAGAGAACAGGGAGGTGGAACTGTTATTGGGAGAAATGTGGGTCTGGAGACTGCTCCCTCTTGCTGCTTCTGTGAATATCTGATGTATAAGGAACATGAATTTAATATGTAATTTGTAAATAAAATGTCGTTTTTCTCCTTCAAAGAGGGTAGATTCCCCTGTTGTTTGCTCTTTTTGGTTGTCCTTCAGCAAATCCCTCAAAGTCTCTGGGGGCCAGGAGAATAGACATAGTGCTCACTGGTTCCAGAACTGTCAGGACAATGGAGAAAAGGGATATGCTAATTTCTGTCTACATGCACTGCTGACATTCTGAGGACACATGCCTTGTATGTCCTGGCTCTTTTAAGGTCAGAGAAAGAAACTATTCACATCCTCAGATTCTCCCTGGGTTCAAGATCCCAGGATAGTCCAAACTGTGAAGTCTGGCTCCCTACGGGTAGCTGGACTTGCTCCAGCCTGCTGACCACCATCCATAATCCTATGGCCTTGATAGGTTGCCAATTGTCTAGCCACACCAGCCCCTCAGGCCTCAAGCTTGCCCTGCTGGTGCCACTCAGCTTGGCCAGCTGGCCATCCAGCCTCAGCCCCTCCTGCCACAGTGTTTTTGTCTCTCTTTCGCCTCAAGCTCTGTTAATTTTTCATGGCCTCCATCAGAGGCAGAAGGTAAAAGCTGTTGCTTGCAGGGAGAACACAGGAGCTGTAGAGGGGGAGGGAGCATTGTGTGGTGATTAAACACTGCAGAGGCCTAAACAAATGATGGTTGCCCCCTCCAGAGGCTCAGGAAGAGAAACAGGGGGGTGGGGAGGCTGGGACTGCACAGCAGATGGCCTAGGCTGCTGTCTGTCTCAGAATTGCATCCCATCGAGTTCTGCCTTACCTGTGGCTGTTTCTGAGATCCCACAGCTGACTCGGGCCTTCTGACTACCCTGGGATGCTAGCCACAAGGCACAGACTTAGTGCCACTTGGCCAGTCCACCAGCTGGTGATGGTGGCACTGAGCACTGCTGGGGACAGACCCATGGTTCCCATAAAGAGAAGCTTAAGTCAGACCCACTAGGGCAGGATCACTGGAATAGGACCTGACCTGAATCAAGTTTTCCACATGTAGCTCTGCTGTACCTCTAGAACACCTGTGTAGACATAAAGGTCACCAGCAGGTGAGGCAGGTGCATACCCCACCTGGGCCTTGCACCAAACTCTTGTGATAAAATCAGAGATCCACTTATTCCTGTCTCCAGCCCAGGATTCTTTCTCTGAGAGTCCAAGGTCAAACAAACCTCTGCGGTCCAAGATACAAAGGTAAGGAGGGGGAGGTTAGCCATGACCCAAGAGAATATTTGTCAAGCTCACAGCACTGGCCCTGAGAGCTCCTGAGCATTCTTCGGTGAAAGGGAGAAAGGAGGATCTCTCAAATCCATTCCCAAAGCACTCCCAGGAGCATTTCATACGGCCAGGCTTTGAGAAGAAGTACTTCTCAAAGTGAGGCCAAACAACATCAGCATCACCATGACCTGGTGGGACTGCAGGTTCTTCAGCTCTGTCCCACTGAATCAGACACAGAGAGAGAGAGAGAGAGAGAGAGAGAGAGAGAGAGAGAGAGAGAGAGAGAGAGAGAGAGAGTCAGTCAGCACTGGTCTGAGCACCCAGATGACTCAGTTCTGCTTTGGGCCTTCCCTGTCTAGGACATACAGTTACTAACTGGTGTGTTATATATGAGTGACAGGAGTAGCCAGGAAACCCTGGTTGTCAACAGAATTACTTCCACTGATGAAAGATGACTGGATATTTAAATCCCACAGAGAATTATGTTCCCTGCAATATACCATACAAAGAGTCTCCTTTGGGTTTGCTTTAGAGGGCATCTGTTGAAAGCCAGCGGTGTCTATGACTAAACAGATAGTTGGCATTCTGGAACATGTTCAGAATGTTGCTCTAGGATGTAAAAGGGACCCCTGTGGTTTAAGGAGAGCCGGTGACATAAAGAGGTCAGTCTTTCCTACAGCAGACTAGCTACCTGCCAATCTTGATGAGCACATGGAGAGGAGGCGGTCACAGACAGACACAGGTTGGTCTCCAGTCCCTTTAAACATTACGTCAGGCTTCCTCAGAAAGGGTATAGAATAGCAGTGAGGGAGGGCTTAGAAATGAAACTGCTCTCTTTTGGTAATAGAACTTCCAGCTGTGAAGTTCTGGGTAGAGAACCCACTTGAAGATTGGGCAGGAAGGAGCCGCTAACCACCCCTATGTTTGCTATGTTTGGAGCCCCTGTGCTGTGAGACCTCCTAAAAAAGAGCACCTGTGCAGTCCCATAGCTAACTCCTTAGCCTGGAGTTGGAGGGAGGAGGCCCCATCTGTGTTTTTCACCAGGATCCGAAAGTCTAAAACAACCTGTCAAGCAGCTGGGGAAGCAGGAAATGGGTGGCTAAGTGAGGGGTACAAGGCCTAAAGGCAGAGGGTAGTACAGGGTCTGACTACCAGATGCTCCCTGAGTAAAGGGTGTGGGTCACCCTGTGAAGTGCTGCCACCCTAGTCTCACCTGCACCTGTCACCATTCCCCCACTTGAGTTTTGGGGACTGCCTGGATTGTTTATGTAGAAACAAGTTTGCTGTGGGGTGATCACTTCCCCAAAGCTTAGTCACCCAAAATGGTTTCTACATTGGTGTCATGAGCTCTGCCATTTGGGGATTTCTTGGGTGGTCATTGGCTGCCAGCTCCCCTGGGATTTGACACAGCATACACCCAGGCTGCTCAGCACACAAACCTGGGATCTGTTGCCATGTAGCTACTGGTGTGTTGAGAACTGGGGTTCTGTTGAGAACTGGGGTTCTGTGCTATCTAAGGAAGAATTGGACTTGCTCCAGCCTCCTACCTATAGGAACCAGACCATGAGTCTCACTGAGATGTCTGAGGAGATATGGGAAACGTAGACTCTCATGGCATTTCCTTTGCGTGCCTCCCCCTCCCCCCAATTCCCTGAGGTCAAGCAGAGGGCAGTTCTGGTTAGCCTGCAGGAAAAAGCATTTGCAGAAAGGAAGTGGATATTGAAGTTGTTCCTGCTGGAATGAAGGCCCACCGGCAGCTCCAGGCACAAGAAAGTGGGGCTCCTTTCTCACCTTACAGACCCAGGCCAGTGTAAGGAGAGCCCCTGAGTTTACCCCTTACTACCTCATTGCCACCTCGTGGCCTCTAGGCTCTCCTTGGCTTGTTCAAGCACTCCTTAGGGCAAGAAGGCATTGCACGGGGCAAGACGGGAGTCCTCAGTAGCCATTCAGGAATACTGATGTTTGCTTGAGCACCGAGCACCTGGTGGAACCAGTGTTCTCCCAGGACGTAGAGAGCAGGCACAGTGTAGCCTGGCCTGTCTGCTATGGCCACAGGCCCAAGGTCCTGAAAGAAAGACCTCCTCAGGTCCCCCTGCCTCTGCTGCACACTTGTTTGTTTGTTTGTTTGTGTATGTGTGTGTGTGTGTTTGTATGTTTGTTGTGGTACTACTAGGGATTGGATCCAGATCTCCAGGCATGTTAGGCAGCTGTTGTACCACTGAGATGCTATCCCCAGAACTTGCACTGTTGTTATTGTTTTGTTTTTGAGATGAAGTCCTACTATGTAGCACTGGCTGTCCAGGAATTCGCTATGTAGACCAGGCTGGCCTGCTTCTACCAGTGCCTCCTGAGTGCAGGGACTAAATGCCTGGCCTGTTATCTTTTTTGTTTTGCCTTTTACATTTGTATGTTTGTGTATGGAGATCAAAGGACAACTTGTGGGAACCATTTCTCTTCATCCACCATTTGGGTCCTGGGATTCAAACTCAAGGTGTGGCACCAAGCACGCTTACTGAACCTTCTCTCCGATCTTGCTTTGTTATCAGTGATTTCATTTGCCACTGTAGTGGTCTGCAAACCCTAGCTAGCAAACGTCCATCCCTACAGCCTAAGGTGACAAAAGGCCACGACCTGCCACACACTAACCTGTGGCCTGAGTCAAGCTCCTGAGTTCTGAATAGGAGCTGTAGCTGTCCGCCCACAGGAGCATCTGTGGGAGGACCAATGAGCCAGTACTTCAAGAGGGAACTCTCCAGAAGTGGCTCCCTGCAAAATGTTCTCAGCCAACAGTGTGCTGGCCAATATCCCAGCCCAAGCCCATCCTCAGATCCCCAACACTTTGAGAGGACACTTTGCAGAGGTGGGACCGTGTTCAGGGTAGAACACTCTTCCTGATGAAAACACACTTTTGACTTTGCACTGAAGTGTCTTAGCATTTGAGTCTGAATTGTACTGGCTAGCCCTACCGTAATGAGTAGTGGGCCTGGCACTTTGCGAACTAGGCTTTTTCTGAGGCCCAACTCATCTGGAATCGCCTTGGGTCTGCTCTTGCTCTGCATCTGGACAGTCTCTGCAGGGCAAAAACAGCCAAACTGGTTTGGGAATCAGCCTTGCAGGCTCAAAGGTCCCCCAGAGTTCAGTTCCCAGGGTGCTTCATAGGCCTCTAGACTCCAGCTTCTGCCAACCATAGAGCCCTTGGGAAGAAGGGGTAGAAAGGGGGTGGGAGTGAGCAAGGGTGTTCTGGAGGTAAGGGTGGAGGTGGGGGAGTGGCCTGAAGCTACTCTAGGCTGGGCTAGACCACAGGATCATTGAAACCCACATCTTCCCAGCCTGAGGAGTTATCAGGGGACTAATGTGCATGTCCCAGGCAGGCTGCACACCAGACCTGGCCAGTCTTTGCCTGTGGAACCTAAGCTCCTGTAAAAAGGAGGGAGTAGAGTGTTCCCAGCCAGTGTGCCAACAGACAGCCTCCCTTGATGGGGATGGCAGAGCAGGGAACAGAAGGTGAGAACGATCTGGGAATACCAGAAGTTGTTGAAGCTCAGGCCAACACCCTACTTAGAAAGGCAGGGCAACAGTGTGACAATGACTCTGGAGAGCTTCCTCCACAGAAAACCAAGGGCTCCCTGTGACCCCTTTGCGACAGCTGCAAGTACTTCCCACCCACCCACATGCCCTCCTGAACTCTTCCATGGAGCTTACAAAGGGCAAAAGCTACTCATGGCCACACAGGAAGTTGGTATTGAACTCAGCTCAAATGAGAAACTGGCATGGTCTCCTGGTGACAGGTCTGCTCTCAGATAATGATGTCACAGCCCAGAGACATAAAAGGGAAGCCCTGTGCACCAGTGACAGAGCCACTGTCCCGAGAGTAATCCTGTTTGACTCCACCAGCCCTCACTCTCTGCCTCCAGTACAATATTGTCTTGTGCCTTCCTTGAGGCATGGGATGTGAGGATAATGCTAAGGGTACCAAATGTCTGGGAAGTGGGAGAAAGTGTTGACTCTGTATCCTCATGTTCCTGAGCAGATCTTCACCATTCGCAGCAGGGCGAGCAAGGGCAAAATGGCCACCCATCCTGTAGACAGACGTGCCTGGAGAGCCCTAAGGCTGCATTGCTGTGTCAGTGAGTCAGAGCAACCTGCCCCAGTCCAAGACTAGGATCCCCTCTCATGGTCACACGTTTCCTTTGTGGCCTCCTCCCAGGGCAGGGAATGGGGCCATTTATCCATTTCTGGGGCACCCAGCAGAGGAGAACTCCCTGGGCCAGCAGGAAACAGCCTGTCAGTCTCATAGTAAGTAGGCAGAGTGACAATTCTGTGGACATTTCTGTTCCTGGGTATACTGAGAGCAGAGCCATGAGAACAGAGCCCTGGCTCTTGTCACCCTCCCACCTCCTTCAGGGCACAGTTGGGTAAATCTGAGGACCTTCCCAAGCTGGTTTGTGTGGAGAGTGTGGCTGTGAAGTTTGCCCTAGACCCTGTGCTTGGTGGCCCCTGCAGAGGCTGGCACACTTTGAACACAGGAGCTAAGGTGGGGGTAGGTGGATGTCAAGGTAAGAGGAGGGGGAGAGCTTGCAGAGAAATATATAGACACTGTTGAGTGCCAAAGATGGCACTCCCCATCCCAGGGAACATCAAGCCTGAAGGTGCCAAGTTATGTACATTTGTATGATTCTCCTAGAGTTTTGGGAAGACAGACTCACAAGGGATCAGGTCCATTCTCCATTTGTCCATTGTCTCAGCTCTGGAAAGCCTGCAGAGGACAGCAAGGAAAGCCAGTCAGATGATTTAGCCTGCAGAATGCACTGCCAATGCTCTGCCTGTCAGCATGGTATCTGCATTTGTCTGTGAGCTGATTTAATACTCACATCTTAGGAGGGAGGAGACTTGGTACTTCTCATGTGAGCTTCCTAAGTTAAGTCTGATCTATTGTCTTGGGTCTCCTCAGACCAGGCCAGCGAGCAAGAGGAATTCTATTTTTTTCTTTTAAGATCAATAGGTGTTTTGCCTGCATATATGTCTGTGTGAAGGTGTCAAATCCCCTGAACTAGAATTTCAGACAGGTTGAGCTGCCATGTGGGTACTAGGAATTGAACCTGAGTCCTCTGGAAGAACAGCCAGTGTTTTTAACCGCTGAACCATCTCTAACCCCAAACAAGTGGAATTCTTACTATCTCTGTATTTTACACAGACAGTGAATGGATGAGCCCAGGTGTATTCTAGAGTGTTCAGCACAGGCAGGAGGCTCCCAGAAGCCTGTCGTGGGACCAGGACCTCATGTTTGGGAGATGAAAAAGGAGGATATGAGAATGTGGCCTGGCCCCACCTAGAGAGATAGGAGATTGTCCTTCCTTTCATGGTTACCCTATGGGAAATGTACAGACACTGTGAGCACTGGTACCAGCTCATGTGCAAATGACATGAAGGTGGCATGTGTCCCCAAATCACCTACAGTGTTGTTTCTGTAAGCTGCCTGTGTTTAGTCTCATTACCCCATGGCTATGCATATCGTGAAATGTGTCAGTGAACTCTGCAGTAGGTTTTATGTGGTTGACAGTGTTGTGGAGATTGGATTGTGTTCAGGGGCCTTGCAGTTGCGCTATAGCATGGGTCTCAGATGGAATGCTTGATGACTGACCATTTCCCAAACTCTCATGTACTGGGCTATTTCTGTGACTCACTGCAACCTGTTAGTCATGTGTTAGCTGCATAGTTCTTACTAAATGGTACAGTGAGTGCTGGGACTATGGAAGTGAGCTACTCTAATCCCATGTCTAGCCCCTGGATATCACCACTCATGATTCCATCTGCTTCCATTGAACTTATCCTGACTACACAGAGCAGGGTGGGTTGATGACAGGCAAGATGGGAGACAGACACATGGTGGGTTGTCCTGTTGTAATTCATTCCTGAGCTTGGAGTAGGCAAGGTACAAAGAGAACAGGCTGCTGAGATGGTCAGCTCATCGTGGCCAGTTGGCTGCACAGGGCAGTGGTACATATTCTTGAGGTAGCTGGGGTGCTCCTGGGACTAGAGAGAACATGTTGGTGGGAGCTCTTCTGCCTCTGACTCAACAGGAAGTGCCCTAGTTCACCCTGCTGCTGTGTCATAGTCCCCTGTGCATCTAAAGTGCATGACTAAGGTATTTATTGTAATGATCCTTCCTAGGCTATGTGTGGAGGAGTCTCCTGTGTCTTACAGGTCTCTTCCTGGCCATTTCAGGGTGTCCTAGATCCCAGAAGCCACCCCTCCTGTCCCTGCTGCCCCATGCACACATACACACCCCTCTTCTTCCCAGCTGTTTTCTAGGTTTGTGCTCCTCAGAATTCCTTTGATTGACCCTGCATTCCCTGGTGGCAGCATATTGGAGAAGGCTTCTGTTTGACTCTCACCTCCAGGTCTCTGACCAACTCCTGACTGCCTCTCAGGCCCAGCTCCTCCCAACATCTGGTCTCTTCCAGCTCTTAGATCTTATAGTCACTGAGCATCCCAGGCCTGGGTCCATATCTCCCTGCCTGGCCACCCAGAGATCTGTTTTCCAATTACCATCTTGGATGCCTCCTGTTTCTTGCTCCATTTCAAGCTCAAGCTCAACCTCAGCCTGTTGAGAGGCAGCCTCTCCTGTTCCTGTTCACCCACTCTCTTAGAGGCTGGAACCCAGCTTCTGCTCCCTTCTACCCCAACTGGATCCCATCATCAAAGACCCAAAGTATGGTCTTTGAAGCTCCACCATGGGGTGTCCAGGCAGTCCCCAAATTAGAGCCTTGCTGTTTCTTCTGCCTTCTGCTCTCCCTGATCACTGCTGGGAGGTGCAGATACAGAAGCAGATACAGGCCTGCCCCTGTCCCCAGGATCTCAGTGCCCTCAGGCTCTATGCTTCAGCCTGCCTTGTCTTCATACCAGTTTCCCTTCTTTTTGCCCAAAAGAACATCCCATTTGTGAGAGGTGTTCCAAGAAATACCTTAAAGATGTGGAGAACCTAGCTCTTCCACACCTGCTTCCTGGAACCCCTGTATTTTTTCCGTGATCTTTCAATTCCATGTCAATGGGCATGCCACCGTACTGTGCTCCCCAAAAGCACTTGCAAAGAGAAACCTAGCTGTGTCCTTAGGGACACAGGGGAACAGAAATACCTTTCTTCTGGAGCAACAGGTGTCTTTGTGTCTGCTAAAGAGGCTCAGCTCCACCTCGTAGGAAACTGCCCTTCCTTCCTGTCTCACAGCAGGACACTGACTGTTCTTCTACTGCTTGGCAGCTCAGAGAGGAAAGGAGGAACAGGGTTGCTCAGATGGCTTGGCTTCCTTCCTAATCTGCCCTGAGGCCTCTGTCTATCCACACATGTCTCCTGAGTGTCTGGAGCTCATACCCACTCAGGACATTGTCTTTGCTCTCTGCCCTGGGACCAGAGTAGACAGGCACACCAAGGCCCAGAGCCTTCCTTACTATGGGGGCTGATGCTAATCATCTGGTGATCACCCGATCACTGACCATGTGCCTGCAGTCTTCCTGTACTTCAGAGTGGTGACTCAGGCCATCCTCCCAGCTGCCCTGTGACCTTGTCCAGGTGTCACACAGTGATGATCTGGTTCCTCAGTGTGTGTCTCATACTGGTTACATGGTGAGTGCTAAGCTGCCTTTCTTCAGTTGACATTAATTGTGGAATCTTTGGTCCCCAACCCCATTCCCATTACCACTACCTTTCTGGTTTCTCCTTGCACTGTCTTAGGGACATCTGCTCTGTGGAGCAGGCAGTCCACTTTATAGACTAGAAATTAGCCCTAAGCTAAGGGCCCAGACACAGCCTACATGGTATCCTGTGGCTGGAAAGCAACTAGACACTTGACTTCAGGCCCACTGTTCCCAGCTACTGTTCCCCACTTGGTACTGCATGCACACCTTTGGAAGGGACAAGAGGCTTTCTTAGAGGAGCCAACATCAGAGAAGCACAGTGTTGCAAGGGAGGACAAAAGGAGAGAAGCCAAAAGGCCTGAGTGTCCTGGTATCCCTGGGACTAACATATGGAGAGGCATGCCTGGAACCTGCTGGGCAAAACAAGCTCTGGAATGAGGAAATGTGAGACCATCTTCCATTTCCAAGGCATTTTTTCTGCCTGCACTGATCAGGGTGCATTTGCAGGTGTCCCAGGGGCTCTCTAGCAACCACTCACAAAGCTTCACAGACACCCCCGGGGCAACCTGCCAGCTACTATGTTAAACACTTTTTTGGTGTCCCTATCATTGGAACATCATGATCCTAAAGAGCAGGCATGAGTGTTATACCCATTGACAGTAAAGGCCTAGAGAAAGCAAGTGATTGTTTAGCTCAAGGTCACATAGATGTCAGGTGGAACTGTTTTGGTCAAACATTGTTTATGTCACATGCCCAGAATCCTTGCAGGACAACTGACCCCTAAGGCCAGGGCAGGTGTACACAAAGGTGCCTTCTAGCTTGCTGGCTTATATAAAGGAATGAAACCCCAAACTCGGAATCTGTTTGGCAGCTGTTTGTCAAATTAATTTAGGCAAGTGCTCAGATGCTTTAGCACCTAAGTAGACAATGGATTAGAATAGAGCATGGCAATTAAATGCTAGTTAGTGTCTGTTGGGAGACACAAGTGGTAGCCTGTGCCTCTAATCCCAGCACTTGGGAGGCAGAGGCAGGCAGAACTTGAGTTCAAGGCCAGTCTGACCTACATAGTGAGTACTGGGTCAACCTTGTCCCAAAGCATCCAATGGATATTGTGTGTATATTTGTGTGGAGAGGTGAGGGTGAGACACAACACACATGGGAAGATCAAAAGACAATATGGGAGAGTTGGTTCTCCTAAGGCTAGAACTCAAGTCGTCAGCCCTTGAGCCGTCACACCAGCCCCCATTGACCATTTCAGATGTGTTGATATATGTGTGTTTGTGTGCTATGATGAAACACTTGGAAATAATTTGAAATCTGGGTTGAGGCTCCAAGTAAGTAAATTGGGTCTAAAGTAGTCCCCACAGTTACATGATGAGGTCAGCTAGAAGGATTCTTGGTGTAGTGTTCTGATAAGTAGTGGGAAAGCTGGCTCCCTCCAATATGGAAGGCTAGACTCCTAGGGCTACCCATCTCAGTGCTTAGATGTTGTGCAAGGCCTTCCCCAGGTGGCCATCAAGGAAGGGACTCCTAGGGACTGTTCCTTGGACATTGTATACAAGAGACAAGTTTGCAATTTGTTCAGCCTTCAGGACCAAACCCTGCCATGGGTCTGTTTGGAGCAGAGGAAGCAGTGGGTGCCGCTGTAGTTGTGTTTCAGAGTGCCAGGTCTTACTCATAGGCCTCTGTGGACCACCTGCTCCTAGTTACGGTTGACCTCTGCTTCTGTCTGCTCCTCTGGTCCCCATCTTCTGGTGAGCAAAAGGCTCTCTCCATGTAGATATTCCAAACTGCAAAGGAGCTCAGAGTGATGCTGGAACATCTCTCCACGTTTCTCTGGACCCCCACCCCCAGATGTTCCACTCTGGGAGGGTGGCCTTAGATCTAAGTAACATCTGCAGCCAGCTGTGCAGGTGTCCTGTGCACCTCCAGATGCCCAGGCAAAGCAAATGTGCCAATGGCTGCCATGAGGCCAAGCAAGCTGTGCTTGTAAAAGGATGAGGAAGGTTGTGGTATCCTCACTGATGTTTGATGATGGAGGGAGCTTGGTGACCTGGGAGTGGGACTCACAACATAAAGAACTATAAGCTATGACCAGAACTGTCTCTGCTACCTATCCTGGGATTATATGCTTCACCAGCTAGCAGTATACAGGTTGAAGCCAGCAGAAAGACAAGAGGCAAGACTTGGAAAGCAGGTGGGCCTTCCCAGGTCAGAGTGCTTAGCCCCATCTAGCTGAATCACTCAGCCCCATGGGCTTCTGCCTGGCCTGCCTCTAAATGGACCCGTACTCACTTTTGAGCTGCAAATTTCCATGTAGTTTCGGTCTCCTATTGGTCTGCACCCACACGAACATCTGCATTGTGAGGGAACTGCTGTCCACCTCTGTGCTCATCAGGCTTTCACTGAGCTCCACTGTATTGCCCTTCTTTCCCTTTTAGACACAGAATTGTGGCCTTCCCGGCATGCGATGATATGGCTAACACACACCCCACCATCTGCCTTCCAGTTTCCATGGCCAGTCTTACACCTTCATTATCTTTCCAGAAACTACCCCACTTAGGACAGGGGGACAGGTAGAAAAGGCTGTAGGGCAGCCTGTGGTAACCAAGGAAAGCCCTGAATACCACAGTGGCCTGGCTGGCACCCAGAAGAGTAGGGCTTAGATGGTGAGGCAGGTTGCAGGCTGCACAGTCTGCATCCACCCTTTGTACTAGCAGCTAGCATCCTAGAGCTGCAACCCTCCGGGCTGTGTGCTTGGCATGCAAATGAGCTTCCAGATGCCTGGTCCCCAGTGCAAGAAGCATAACCAGGGCCTGGAGAAGAACAGAGCAGTCTGAAAACACACTTGGGTCCAACCCAGCCTTTCTAAAGGCAGCTTTCTCTTTAGCCATGTCTGGTGTGTGCTGGGCACCCATTAGGAACCTCACCAGCTTCCAGACATTGGGGCTAGGATCCTGTTCTTATACTCAGTCTCCTCGTGTAGGCAGTGGCAAGGACACCCACAGAGAAGGGTGTATCAGCATGTTCCACTGCCTCCAGAAACAGGTGCTCTCTTTGGGGCCACAGCCCTCCTTAGTCAGGTACTTTTGTGCACCAAACAAACCAAGCAAGCACGGGGCAGCCTCAGTAAGACCCATCAGAGCTAGCTGTGGGCTGAGGGAGGACCTGTACTGGGTCTGGCAGTTTGAAATGCCTGACACTATTTGTCATGGTGTATTTGGGCATATTCCTCCAGTGCTGGCAATAGGCAACTTCGGGTTCCTTATTTAAGTGAGAGAAGCCAAGAGACAAAAATCAATTGGGGTTTGGCCTGCTGAAGGCGGTCTGCCTTCTGTATGGTTTCTTCCAGAGCAGGGACACTGTCTGTCTCACCACTCTGTGATTGCTGTGAGCGGCTTTTGCATGCCTGCACCACAAGACAAGAACACACACACACACACACACACACACACACACACACACACACACCACCCTAATCACCAAGAAAGCTGAAGCTTAGAGGTGGGTTGTGAGCTCCTTAGGATCATGCAAAGAGGGGGGTGACAAGCTCAAACTTACCTTGTCCCTTCCCTCCCTAAATTTGGCTGTATGCTGGAAGGACCTAAGGAGCCTTTTAGTCCTGAGTGGGTGCTTTGAGATGATGAGAGGAAAACTCTTCCCCCCAGCATTGGTTCACTGGAGAGTCAGCCTGGTGGCAGAGACTCTTGCATGTGCTGCCTTGGCCATCTCTCTCTGTGTCACACACACACTGCTACCCTCTGCTATGGAAATCTTTCATTCTTCTAAGCATTTGAGTCCCAACAGGAAGGAGAGAGAGAGAGTAGAGAGTAGAGAGAGAGAGAGAGAGAGAGAGAGAGAGAGAGAGAGAGAGAGAGAGAGAGAGTGTGTATGTATGACAGGCTGGGGTCTGCTCAACAGCAGTTGAGTTTCAGAAAACCCAATGAATTCTCTGGATTGTCAGCAGCTCCAAAAAAAAAAAACAAAAACAAAAAAAAACCCTAAGTTGTGTCTGCACCTTGCAGCTTTTCACATGTCCATAATGAGAAGCTAGGTAGCACTAAATGTTAAGAGTATGGGGTAATGAAGTCCCTGGAAGTCCATGGGGAACAGCAATGTCTGGTCACACCCTGATCTAAGCCTTCGTTGACCCCTTTCCCTCAGCTTATCCTTAGCTCCTTCTCTACCCTCCCGTTCGTTATCTGGACTCTTCGCTGGTGCCTCTCAACCTGGTGTCCATCCCAACTGGCCCCTCTGGACTCTTGACACAAATGCTTTTGATTTCTCCTTGGAGAGCATTAGCCCATTTCATAGTTTAAAACATGGAGGCTGTCTCCCAGGAGCAAAACTAGCATCATAAACACCCTGTCTGGGAAGGGTGCAGTGGGGGCTTGAGCGTGCCCACTGACCATCTGTCCTTCCTTGCAGCCCTGCTGTCCTCCTGGTGTGAAGAACTTGGCCGCCTGCTGTTGCTCCGACATCAGAAGAGCCGCCAGAACGACCCCCCTGGGAAACTCCCCATGCAGCCCCCCCTCAACTCCATGAGCTCCATGAAACCCACTTTGTCGCACAGGTATGCATGCAGGTGCCTTCAAGGATGGGCCATCTGAGCAGCCATTGAGCAGCTACCTTCCCCATGCCTGGGGTCTGCTTGGAAACCTGTGCTACAAGCCTTGGAGTGTGGCCTCTCAGGCGATTTGCAATTTCTTACCCATCAGGCAGGGACTGAAGGCTGGGTTTTCCCCACCTGTCACTTTGTCCTTGAGATCCTGGCTTCTAGTAGAACATTAGGAATTATGGGCTCAGAGCCTTCCCTCCGCCCAAAGCAAGCACTTAAGTACTCTCAGGAAAACTGGGGGCAAGTAGGGTCTCAGGATGCCCCAGGGCTAGTGGTCACACCCCAGTGTGGTACAGAACCAGGCCACGCCCATCATACCAGAGCAAGTGAAACTGGGCTGGGGCTGCCAGAGCCCTGGATCCTAGGCAGGAACAGGCTTGCTAAGGGCTGCCAAGCACCTAGGAACTGGCCAGGTTGCCCTGCACCAGCCTCGGAAAAGCACGTGGTAAGACTGGCAATTCCCTGTTAATTATCTCGCAGGCGCCTTGCTGAGCTGATACTCTGAGTATTCTGTGGGCTGACCCTGCAACAACAGGGCCCATCATGCTGTCTGCACCCCCCCTTATGGGTCCTCACTAATGACTGGGGCCTTTGCAGTCAGCTCAGCTCTCATTATCCTTCCTGGCTGAGAGACTCACAACCCAGAACATGCTGTAGTCAGTCCTGAACTGCATGGTCCAGGCACTGCCAACACTCAGGGTCAACCTTGTCTTCCAAATCAAATTAACTGTCAGGACCAGAGAGGACCTCAACACTCATTAAAGCAAGTGCCCTGCCTAGCCAGGATGGCCCAGCTATGTGTTTACCTGCCATTTCAGAGCACAGCAAGCCCCTCTCATCCAGGACACTGCCTCACCAGGCCCTGGGCCCACACCTTGACAACCTCTTGTTTCCTAAGGGGTTCCTACTTGGCCTGAGTAGCTGTATGCAGTGGGAGTCTTACAAGGTATTTAGCATCGTGGCCCCTGCCTACCTTACTTTTCTGGTGACTGCCCACCTCCATTCCCAAGCATTGCAGCAGCAAGAACACCCAACACATTTTCTTAGAGTGGGGATGTCTCCTTAGTTGAGAATCATTGCTCTAGAGAGGCAGACCTTCTGCCTTCATTCCTTATCCCCGTCAAGCTGTCAGTGAATAGGATTTTGGCTGTTGATCTGATGGTATTTCAGCTTGACCATTTCATTTGGCGTTTAGAGGCAGAATCTCCCTCTGTGTCACAGGCTGATCTCCAACTCCTGATCCTACTGATTCAGCCTCCTAATGCTAGGATTATAGGTCAGAGAGAGAGACAGATAGCCAACTCCTGATCTTACTGATTCAGCCTTCTAGTGATAAGATTATAGGGGTGTGTGCGCTTGCACCATCATACTCAGCTGTGTCTTGCTAATTCTACCCAGCCCCTCAGTTCTTTAGAACCATCCCAACTCTCCTCCACCCGTTAACATGCCCCTCCCAACTTTCTTTCCCTAAGTCATTTCGCTGGAGGTGATGGGCCAAAGTACTGTGGCTTCCCACTAGAATCCTGTCTCAAACCTGCTTGGCCATGACTATTCTAGTCCTGGAGTGTTTTGACCACTGCCAGTCCTTTGCTAGGCCTTCATCAAGTTGAGTTTAGGTGGTATTATTTGTCATTAAACAAAGGCAAGGAGTCTTCCATGAGAAGATGAATCTATCAGCAGAGGAGGAAGATTCATGGGACAAAATTAGGAGCTGGTAGGTAAAGGCCAGGCAGAGAGGGAAGCCTGGGTCCTAGGAGAGTAGGTTGGGCTGACTTTGGAGGCTTCCTAAGGGTAAGGTATCTTGACCAAAGAGCATCCAGGCTGAGGAAGGGCCACCTACATTCTGTGACCTCAAACTAGCCATATGTAAAAGTACCATGTGTGAAAAGCCACTCACCAGCGCCCAGGGTCTTGCTATCTTTGCTACTATGACAGGTTCAGGGCCTTAAAAGTTCCGTGGGATAATGGACAATGCAAAAGCAAGTGGCCCGCAAGCTTAAAGACCTAGGTAGCATGTATTCTGTGGCTTCTGATGGCCTTTCAGAGATAAGGCGGGGGAGCTGGGGACTTGCTGGGTATTGATTGGGGTTGAGCCTGATCTGTTGAATTGAATGAGCATAGCAAGGTTACAGAGCTTGGAAAGTAAAACCCAGCTGGCTGAGAGTGGGAAAGTGATTTGCTCAAGAAACACGGCTGATAGAGATGAAGCAGGGTACAAAACAAGGGTAGTGAGGGAGTAGTTGCTGGTTTTGAGGGTTCTAGAACAGTCTATGCCCTGCTCTGATCCCCTAGGTAATAGTCACAATGCTGCCACATTATGGTGGGGCAACTGTTGAGCAATGGCTAGTCCCTGATCCTTCTTCAAGCCCAGGACTGTGGTGAGGATACTCAGTAACCTGTGACCAGAAATTGACTGGTCTTTCCTTGTCACCTTCATGCATGTCCCTGTGGGAGAGATCTCTCGTTTTCAGGGGAACTATGGAGGACCCCAGCACCTCTTAAGCCCCTAGTGTAAATTCCTAATAATGGAAACTTAGTGGAAGAGAGAGCCTCTGCAACTGAGACACTGACTCTGGCATCTTCAAAGGGGCTTTGGCCTTCTCGGTAAGGGTGGAACACAGTAATGTACACTAGGAAATCTGAGGTGTAGCACCCAGAGGATCCAGGGGTTTGGAGACTCTGGGCCCTTAACTAAAGGCTCTAAAACAAGCAGAGGGGAGAAACCAGGGACTTGGAAACCTTACCTGAATTTGGAGGTCTGGAGTGCCCCTGAGGACTGAAGTATTTCTGTGCCTCAAGTCACTATCATATACACTGCAAACCTTGAAGATGTGAAGGTACCACAGTGTACAGCCACAAGTTAGAGGCTGAGTTTTTTCCCCTTAGGCTCTGCTGTATCTCCCGCCAAAGCCCTTGACCTCTCTGAGAGATCCTGAGGTCCCAAAGAGACATGGTGCTGCCCATCACCATGGGAAAGATGCAGGGAGGAGCCGGGCTTACTCCCAAGGCACTTTGTAAGAGTAACTGGGACCTTGTGAAGAATGTGAACTAACTATAGCTTGTAAAAAGTCCTCAGCTGTTCTAGCTTCACCATTGCCACACCAAAGTCATCCTGCACTTAGCAAAGAGACACCGAAGCATATTACATGCCCCCCTCCCCCAATAACTGGAAGATGAAAGCTGGGAGGCACCTAGAGGATCTAGCCATTGCCCAGGGCAGAAGGGCACCTTTGGCATCCCTGAGGTGATCTTGATTTTATCCCAACAACTTCTGCTTCCTCATCCTGGTTTTTAATGGGTGGTTTAAAAAGCCATTTGTGATTGGCACATTGTCTGTATGCAAATGGGTGCTGCAAAGCTAATTAAGAGTCTAATAAATCTTGTTTATCTATTAATTTGATTACAATTAAAGCTGCTTGGAGCCTCTGAGATCAAGGGTGATCTCGCTCCTCCTCCAGGAGCAGGGATTTGCTACATTAGAAGAGAGGCTCTGGTGTGCTGGATAGGGCCATGGCTTAGAGTCAGGCTACTGTCTTCTTGTTGTAAGTCGTGGCAGTTCATCAGCCTCTCTGACTCTGTTTCCTCAGCTGCAGGAAGAATAGCAGGACCAAGTCTGGTACATGGAGATCCCTGGGGACTTGTGTGTCCTCCAAACTATAGCCAAATATCCTCTTGACAGGCTCTTTGTTGCCAGCTAATAGATAAGTGAAAACAACCCCTGTAGAGCAGGGGGCATGGACTAGTAGTAGAGTGCTTGTTTTGCATACCCAAGGCCTTGAAAGCAATTGGCAGCCCTACAGAAAGCAAAATCAAAGGTACTAGCTATATACCAGTAATTCCAGCACAGAGGAGGCTGGTGCAGGACCAACTCAAATCCAAGGCCAGCCTGAGATACCTAGTAAGACCCTGTCCCAAAACAAAAGGAAAAAAGCAGTCAACTCTTATGTGGAGTTCCTTTTTGCCTATCTGCACCAGCCCCTGCTGGTAGTAGGCTCTTGAGAAAGCCCAGTGGACAAAGGTGCCTGACAACTAACTAGAGTCTGATCTCTTGGAACCAGCATAATGGAAGGAGAGATCATAACTCCTCTAGGTTAATTCTGCCCCTCTATGGGAATTCCAATCATGTCACAAACTGCTCCCAGACCTAGTCCTGCCCTGGCAAACCTGCTTCGAAATCCTGTCCCACTTGAGAGGGGCTGCGTTGTGGGCTACATGGAAGGTCATCAGGTTGTGGGCTACATGGAAGGTCATCTCACATGCCTGCCAAGTGTCTCCTGCCTCAGGTGCTGCAACTGCATCTCAGGCCAGAGCAGCTCTGTTCCCTTGGCTCTGCTTTCTGTCAGTTTTAGGTTCCTTGTACCCTCCCTAGGAAGCCCAGGTACACTGACTTGAGCTCTGTTTGCCCCTTGTTGCACTGGGGATGTAAGAGACTTCCTGCCTTGGCCTTTGGCTCCCTGGGGCTTGAGGTGATGTTCACACACAACCACAAGGTGCACACTACTTCTGGGAAGAAGCCACAGCCCAGGGGATGCTGAGAACAAATTCCATGAGAACAAACTCTGTTTGCAAAGCTGTCGCCAATTGCCTTTGGCAATTTCTGTGACCTTGATCTTAATTGAAGTTAGTCTCATCTTCCTCATCTGTAAGCATTCCTAGGGTCAGGCAGACTGACCCTGTCCAACCATCCTTGTCTCTAGTCCTCCAGCGTGGTCACAGGGTAAACACCTATATTTACCTGATATTCTGAAGTTAGAAGTTGGTAATTATGTTGCTAACAGGAGTGAGTGAGCATGATCATTCCTGCCTGTTAAGGAAAAAGCGGTTTAGATTTTCTTTGTTCTTCTTTTGCCTTCCTTCTTCAGCTAGTGAACTCCTACCTATACCTCAAAGCCTAGGCTGTATCTTTCCTTTCATAACTTTCAGTCATGAAACCAATGGCATTTTCCTGTGTTTCCTTCCAGCTTCTTGCACACAGAGAGTCATTCTCACCAAGTCACAACAGATAGTTTATATGTCTTGTGTACCAGCTCTGTGGGCATTGGTGGAGGCTTAATAGATAAGAGAAAATGATTTAGGCCTGTAATGAGGGGCTCCTGGTTCACCCTGTGCAGGCCACACAGATATCCATGCAAGGCAGAGAAAAGCAAGCTGCATTCCTTCTTTCTTGAACTTGTGGCAGCCACTTTGGGAGAATTATCTATCGGGGTATTATCTTAATTAATTTCCCTGATCTGGCTGGGCTGTATTGGTACCAGCTCTGTATAAGGCTAATAAAGCTCAGTAAGGGGGCTAATATTCTCGGTCTTTTTAGTTTAGGGAGACTATTACAAGTGTTATTTTCAGTTCTTAGGCTTCGTCCTCCTGAAGCAGGACAATGGGGACCAGAGGTCCTCCCAGCCAGGCCCCTTTTGCCACCTTGTGGATTCACCCTTCCCTGGAAGAGCAGAGATGCTGGTTCTAGCCTGGCCTTAGTCTTCACTTTCACAGGCCACACTTAGTCCCTAGTCAGCCACCTCTGCTACTGGGCCCTGTTGTGTCTAGTTAGCCATACCCTGTTTCTCTCCTCGTTCTAACCCTGCTCTTTCCCCTTGGACATGGAGAATAATGTGCCTGCATCACTTTAAGGACACCTCTTTGTCCTTTGGAATATGTCCTACTCTGCCCCCCCCCCAAGGGCCTGTGCTTACACTTAGTGATTGATGGGGCCTTTTGGTACTGATTCTCAGTTCACAGTGGCAGGCGCATTGAGAGAACAGTATTCATCCTCCTTGTGGGCTACTGTGTTTTGTGTTGCTTAGTCTGAGCTTAGAACTTGGGGTTTGTTGTTGTTGTTTTGAGACAGGGCCTCATACAGCCCAGGCTAGACTCAGACTTTGTAGATAGCCAACAGTGACCTTGAACATTTGATTCTCCTGTCTCCCACTTTTGTTTGTCTCAAGGCTTATTTGTGCAATGATGGAGTCAAGCACTCTCCCAATTGAGCTTCACCCCGTTTGTCTGCTCCATCATGCTGACTGGGCATCAGGACCTGCTCCTGTATTTGGGGAATGCATGTGGACATGATCTCAGTCTCTTCTTAGAAATGAGAGTGCAAGAACCTGCCTCCAGACCTGTGGGCTGAGCTAGTGAGGGGTGTGTCTGGGACTGCTTTCCAGGATGACTGCTAACTGGCCAGACAGCAGTATCCAGAACAGTTTGAGGTGGAGTCACTCTGTGGCCACCATGAAGGGTGAGAGGAGAGGCTACTGTGGCCTAGAGAATACAGGTCTTTCTCTGTACTGCTTCCCCATGTTCAAGTCCCCTAGTTAAAGGCCTGGCCCCCATCTGGTTTGATGGTTCATTGGCCTTTAGTCCACTCTGTCCCACAAAATGGCTGGATTCTGCTCACTCTAGATTCTGGAGTAGAGACTGAGAAGATAATGATCAAATGTGTAATAAGAGTGTGGTTAAGCGCTGTGAAAAACACATAAAAGACAGCGTGGGGCACTTCTTCGTATGAGGAAGGCTTTCCGAGGAGGTAACTTTCCAGAGAAACAAGAAGGAAATAAGCACAGGCCGGTGGATGAAGATCCAGGGGAGAGAGTGTCACAGATGAGGGAGTTCTGCTTCTCTGGGGCATGGGTGTGCTGTTTTACAGCTCTCACTGAGGAAGTGCAGTCAGCTACAGTGGTGCTGGGGACCCTGGCTAGTCTTAATGCTGCGACTCACTTTGGGTCCCTCTCTCTCATCCCCTATCGCCTTGCCTGCCTGGAGGGCCTCACTGAGTGCTCACAGTAAACCTGAGACTGGATTGGAGGAAGTAGATTCCAGGTTTCCAATATGTGTGGGCTCCTTGAAAGGAGCTCCCTGTATAGGTGGTCAGTATAGGGCTGGGGTAAGGAGGCAAGGTGCAGGCTTGGGGATGAGCTGGTGGGATAGATCATTCTGGAGTGCATTTGGACTTTGCCCAGTCAACACTGGAAGCGAATGGTGCTGACTTGTAGGTGAGGAAAGGTCTTAGCCAGGCAGGGGTTTGCAGAGGACTGGGGGCTGGGAGGTTGGGCACCCAGGCAGGCTTAGCTTGCCTGGTCCTGGGCCCCAGAGGAAGGGTGACAAGATAACCTAAGCCTGAATTCCAAGGACCAGATCAGTGGGACTCATCACCTAAGTTTTTTGTTTTAGGTTTTTTTCAAGACAGTGTTTCTCTGTGTAGCTCTGGCTGTCCTGGAACTCTTTCTGTAGACCAGGCTGGCCTTAAACTCATAAAGATCCGTGTGCCTCTGCCTCCTGAGTGCTGGGATTAAAGGTGTACTCCACCACTCCCCAGCTCTCAGCTGGTCATGAGGTGCTAAGAGCAAGGAGAACCATGGACTTCTGTGAACTAGGATTAGGCTGTCCCTAGTGAAGACAATGCCTAGGTCCTGACTGTTTGCAGAGGGTCATGAACAGTGAGCATGCTTGAAGAGAGGGCTTAGCATGAGCTTTAGGTCACTATGATTTCTTCAGTGCATAGCTACCAGGCTGTGGGCCCAGTTACAGGGATGGCCCCTGCAGTCACAGGAAAGGGCTACTGCTTCCTGGCCTGTTCCCATGGAAGGTGCATCTTTTCTGCATCAAGTGCTGTCATAGGCCTGAGTTCCGGGTTTCATTGGGGCAAGGGTAAGTCAGGTCACCTGAGCCCTGCCCCAGCTCTAAAGACCTCTTCTCTCTCCGCAGTGATGGGTCATTTCCTTATGACTCTGTCCCTTGGCAGCAGAACACCAATCAGCCTCCTGGCTCCCTCTCCGTGGTCACCACGGTGTGGGGAGTGACCAACACATCCCAGAGTCAGGTAAGAATCTGTCCCATACCCTAATTCCCGGGAGGAAGTGCTCCTAGGAACCATGCCAAGACATCCCTCCTCACTGTGTGAAGCCAGTTTTAGGATATATCCAACCGCAGACCACATCACTCAAGGAAGGGTACACTTTGACCTCAGGACAGCCACAGCTGGGTCCCTGAGGACCACCCCTATTGTAGGGCCTTCTGGGAGGTTTTCATCTGACAAGTTCTCTTCTGAGGCCATGTTTACTCTGGTTATGTAAGCAAACTCCCTGTGTGTGACTGACCTCAGGCTCCTAAGCTGGAAACCCTTGACCCTGAATCCCATGGATTAGGTTTTACCAAGATGTTACCTTTCAGTAAAGTGTGCCTTAGCCTTAATCTTAAGACCCAGTTGCCTTCCTAATCAAGCCTGTTTTCATTCTTGTTTCTTCCTCTTTTCTCTCTCCTCCTCACCCCTGTACTAGCAAAAGGTCTCCCACTGCTCAACTTGGGCTGGGCTACCCTGGAGGGAGCTATCATGCTCCCCTGGGATCTCCATCCACAGACAACCTGTAGGCACCTAGGCCCTATTGCAGAGTTGGGGCTGAGTAGGCTAATGCTTGCTAAGTGCTACTCACCTGACTCATGTCCCTCTCTGGAGCTTGGGGACCACTTGAACTGGCTTTGTGAGCCTTTGCCTCACTCCATCCTGGCTGAAGTTCTCGGCCCACTCCTTTTGATTCTGGGGTCTACTCAAGCCACCATGTTCCCCTCTGTTGTGCCCTCCCTGTGGTGTTTCACTTTATATCCTTCCTCTTCTCATTACTGTTCCTCCAAACACCTGCTGTACTGGCCTTGGTAAAAAACCACTCACTCTCTGCTTGCAGGTCCTCGGGAACCCCATGGCCAATGCCAACAACCCTATGAATCCTGGTGGCAACCCCATGGCATCAGGCATGAGCACCAGCAACCCTGGCCTCAACTCCCCGCAGTTTGCAGGGCAGCAGCAACAGTTCTCCACAAAAGCTGGCCCTGCACAGCCCTATATCCAGCCCAACATGTATGGCCGGCCTGGCTACCCCGGTAGCGGGGGCTTCGGAGCCAGGTGAGTAACCAGTCTGGGTGGTGTCCTTCTGCAGTGGTGTGTTAGTTAGCCCTGCCTTCCTACGTACATCCAGAAAGGACTCTGACTTGAATTCCAGCTCCATGTTGCCTGGTCCATGATATGAGGACAGTGTTGCCATGTATCTTATTTTACCAGGCTGGCATCAGCCCCACGGGGGCAGAAAGGCTACATTCTCACTTCCTTCTTGGCCTTGTATCTTTATGAATTGTAAGTTAGTGGGGTGAATTGGCAGAACCGAATAGTATTGACAGTGGGCTCCCCTTGTCCAAAGTTGCTTAATCTTTTTGCCCCTCCTACCTGTAGAAGAAAGATAGTTTGGAGACTAGAGTCTCTAACTTCAGGCTGAATCAAGGAAGGGACGGAAGCAGGCAAGCCACGTTTCCCTATCTAAGCCACCTTTACCTCAGTCCACCTAGCTCTAGGGACAGAGTTACTGGGTTTCTGGTCTTATGGTTCAAAGCAGGGGTGTCACACTCCTGAACCCACTTCCACAGCTCTGCCACACAGCACCATACAATGCTCAGTTGTGGGTGGCCCAAGAAAAGCAGAGAGGCTGGGTGGTGGTGGCAGCATTCCAGAGGCAGATGCAGGTGGATCTCTGTGAATTTGAAGCCAGCCTGGTCTAAAGAGCTAGTTCCAAGACAGGCTCCAAAGCCACAGAGAAACCCTGTCTTGAAAACCAAAAGAGAGAGAGAGAAAGAAGGAAGGAAGGAAGGAAGGAAGGAAGGAAGGAAGGAAGGAAGGAAATAAACCTTACTTCAGTGACCTAGTTATCGCTAGCAGCAAGAAGCCCCTACAGGGCTTCACATGCACAAGCTGGGTACATGGATATAACCCTATAGTCGTCCTCCCAGCCCCGAGCTCAGCTTTAGATTTGAGTACCCTCTGAATCCTCCTTGCTTCTCCTCCACAGTTACCCTGGGGGTCCTAGTGCCCCTGCAGGCATGGGCATCCCTCCACACACCCGGCCTCCTGCTGACTTCACCCAACCAGCTGCTGCTGCTGCAGCAGCTGCAGTAGCAGCAGCAGCTGCCACAGCCACCGCCACAGCCACAGCCACAGTGGCAGCCTTGCAAGAGACACAGAACAAGGATATAAACCAGTATGGACCGGTAAGGGTTCCTGCCTCCTGGTCTGGCCTCAGCTAAACTGGGGAAATCTTGAGTGTAGGAGACATGCATCTCCTTGGAAGCTCCTAAAAGGGTGTGTGTTAGGGCGTGGGTATGGTAAC
Organism: Phodopus roborovskii; assembly: GCF_943737965.1. Classification (NCBI taxonomy): domain Eukaryota; kingdom Metazoa; phylum Chordata; class Mammalia; order Rodentia; family Cricetidae; genus Phodopus; species Phodopus roborovskii. The sequence goes on from NW_026125537.1 coordinate 1,284,300, forward strand.
ATGGTTGGGTGTGGCAGGGGTTTTTGGTGTGCTATGTTCTGCGTGGGATGATAGCTCGTGTGCATATGGGGAAAGAGGTACCCTATTGGTCTCTGAGTTCCTGGTTACCCAACAATGGGTTCTTTGTCTAAAATCACTTTGTTACTAGCCTGTCCCCAGTCACCTCTGAGGCCACTACTGTCCTATTAACCTACTTTGTGGATTTCGCCCAGGCCTCCTCATATAGCCTCTGACCTTCAGAAGAATGGGTGGGGTGTAAAAAGGGGAGCCCACAACCATGAAGGGCAGAAGTATGGAAAAAGAGTACTGGGTGGGCAGGAGGAAGTTAGTCACACTCAGTGTATGGAGGGTGTGTCTGTCTCCATTGGCCACTGACCAAGGGCAAGACCAGGGCTTTCAGGAAAGGGCTTTAGCCTCCATCCTCATCCGCCTCCTCTTCCTGTGCCCTCCCTGTGGCCCTCCCATCCCTGCCGTCTTCCCTGTCCCCTGCCTGCCTCCCTGGGAATGCTGCCTGTGCATTGGAGTGACTGCTCCTTGCCCTCTCCAAACCCCCAGCTGCATTTTCCCAAGAGACCTGCAGAGGGCAGCAGTGAGCCCTGGAGGACTGGGTCCTTTGAGACCTCCAGTTCCTAGCTGCAGCCACTTGGGAAAGTGTCCCTTCACCCTAAACCCCTAACCTTCCCTCCCTGCACTTTCAATGCATGTGGCATTTTATTCTTTTTTTTTTTTTTTCTTCTCCTGTTGAAGGTGTGTTCCTCTTTCCAGATGGGTCCTACCCAGGCGTATAACAGCCAGTTCATGAACCAACCCGGGCCTCGGGGGCCTGCCTCCATGGGGGGCAGCATGAACCCTGCCAGCATGGCAGCTGGCATGACACCCTCGGGGATGAGCGGCCCTCCCATGGGCATGAACCAGCCCCGACCACCTGGCATCAGCCCCTTTGGCACACACGGGCAAAGGATGCCCCAGCAGACCTACCCAGGCCCCCGGCCCCAATCCCTTCCTATTCAGAGCATAAAGAGGCCATACCCAGGAGAGGTAAGTGTGACAACAGATGAGGGTTGGGATAGGAAGGGACACTGACACAGGGACCATGGGCAGAGCCCTGAAAAGGGTGCAGTTTGGCCACCAGAGAACTTGAACTAAAGGTTGAGCATGGGAACCTCAGCTCCTAACCAATGTCATTACTGCTGTGGAAGACCCCCAGCAAGTCACACCACCCAAGTCGCAGGTCTTTGTTTGTTTTTTATCAGTGATATTGACTATACCCTGTGGCTGCCTGGAGGACAGGAGGCAGTGACATTGTAAAATACCGTGCATAGAGCAGGCAAGTGTTGAAGCAGAAACCGTGACTGCTCACTCCTGTCCAGGCTCAGGTACTAACTGGACTTTGGATGAGGACCTCCATGCAGGGAGCCACCTAGAGCACAAGAGTAGCCACCAAACCCTCCAGTACAGGCTGTCTGTGTCAGGGAGGCCATCAGATGGCAGTCAGGACATGCCTAGGGCTTACTTCCATCACAGTTGCACTACTGGGAGTAGTGCCTACCCTAAGGTCACCCAGCAGAGGTGCCGACGGAAACCATCCCAGCAGACTGTCCCAAGCTCCCTGTCAGGCCAGGGGGAAAGGGATGTCACCAGGCCTCAGTGACACTCAGAAAACAACTGAATGTCACTGAGTGACACCAGGATCCTGGCCCAGCAGATACCCCTTCCTGAGCATGGCACTCCAGCTCTCCATCCCTTCTCAGCTCATATCCTCCTGGCTGGTCAAGACTGTATGCATTTCTATCCCAAAGAGCATAAGTTCTCTGTGTCCCCACAGGTCCCTTCAGCAGACACTCTCACAGAGACTGGATGATGTGATAACTGGTATAGGTGTCCTCAGCCTGAAGCTTAAGAGTAGGAGTTTAGGCTCTTCCCATACATCCAGGAGGCTAACTCAAGCCCGGGGCCTCAACCTACTGGGAACTAGTTCAGGGGGAACTAGTTCAAAGTCCCATGGGCCCCCTTCCAGCCTTGGTTGCCCTTGGGTGGGGGCCTTAAGCCAATGGCTGCACTCCCAGAGCACAGCCTCACATAGTTGCTTTTCTTAGCACCCTCAACCTCCTGATACGCCATTGGCTGCACTGAGCATGCATGAGCTTTAGGCTACTACCCTGAGATGAAACCACAGAAGAATTGTTTATTGAGATCCCTGCATTGAAGCTGAGCTCTCCACAAAGCACTGTTGCTTCCCAGCTGGTCCAGGCTATAATACTAGGTGGTCCCTGTCCGGGAGCTCTGGCTTCCATGTTGTAGCAGCATGCCCATCCTATGCTAGAAGTGGTACAGACTTAGGCTGGAATCATGTTTTCTGGTCCCCTACAGTATTGCTGTAGCCTAATGAGCATGCCAGCTGCAGCCACTTCACACCACAGAGAGAGCTCACTGTGGCCCAGAGCAGCTCCTATGCCCCACAGTGAGAGTCACTGAGAGTTCCTGAGTATTGCCCACTCTGATGTGTACTTCCAGGCACTGGAGCATAACTACCACCGACTAGATTTGAGCCTAGAAGATGAGACAGAATAGTCTTGAATAAACAGGAAAGGAACCATTGAATCCAGGATGCTGTGTTCTGGGTACCTAAGTTACAGGTAGCTGTGGATCATCCACTGTTCCAGATAGAGAAGGTGGCAGGAAGTGGCTCTGTCTCCTTTGTGAATCACCTCTCCAGGAGGGGCTGTCTTGCCCCCTCATTGAGTAGTTCTCCCACAGGTATAGAGAGTGGGTTGGCAGTGCTAAGAATGGAACACTGGGTGGATGTTTTGCTCAATGTGGGACATAGGGACAGTGCCACCCAGATCAGCCTTACTGCCAGGGTTGTCACCTCTTGGAAACAAATTCTGTGGCCTCCATCTTTGTGATACATTGGGGTGCACATGATGGAGAACACAGCCTCAGAGGAGACAAGCATTGGGAGAAACAAAAGAATGCCGAGAAGCTCTGAGCATCTGTGGTGGTGTGAGTGCACAGGCTTCCAGAGGGATAGTTTCATGGAGAGGTAGCCTATGATTTGGATGGGCAGAATGTTGTCATGTCCCTGGATGTCAGAGCAAGCAGAGGCTTCCAATGCCTTCTGGTAGAGAGGGCATTTTGCAGTAGATGACAACAGAGCTAAGAGGAGGAGTTGGAGGCAGGACTGTTTGCTGTGACATCCAGGCTCAGTGCTTAAGAGCGCTTACTGCTCTTACAGAGCCAGGTTCAGTTACCAGGACCCACATGATGGCTCATAATCATCCATAACTCTAGTTCCAGGGGTTCTGATGCCTGCTTCTGACCTTCACAGGTACCAGGCATGCACATGGTACACATACATTTATGTGGGAAACATGTTTAAAAAAAAACAAAAGCCTGGACCTAGTCCTGGCATTTAAGTAATCTGCTTGATGGCATATCACCGCTGACCTACCCGTCCTTTCTTTCTCCATCTTACAGCCCAACTATGGAAACCAGCAATATGGACCAAACAGCCAGTTCCCCACCCAGCCAGGCCAGTACCCCACTCCCAACCCCCCAAGGCCACTCACATCTCCTAACTACCCTGGACAAAGGATGCCGAGCCAACCCAGCACCGGGCAGTACCCACCCCCCACCGTCAACATGGGGCAGTATTACAAGGTAAGTCCCTTCTTTGGGGCACCCCAAGCACTCACATATCTGACCCCACTCACAGCAGCATTGGATGGGGGCGGGATTCCTGGTTTTCTCTGGGCACTCAGCTGGATCTGTGGGGAGGATCCTATTCTCATGTGTTCAGACGGTCTTCCTTTCCCTTCTTCATAGTACATGAGATAGTAAGAGCAGAGGCCACACAGTTCTGAAGGACAAGGCATAACTACCACTGTTGTATGTCTCCCCCAACCCCCTCCTCCACACTTGTATGCTTGCTGCTGTTCAATTCTCATTTTTTCACTTTTACAGTGCTGCCATAATAAAGATCTTTGAGCATTTAGCCTTTCCTTTGCTGCTATTGCAAAATACATTCTCAGAAGGGAAAACCCCTCCATATTTTACAGGACAGCTTGTGTGGCCATTGGCTGTGTATGTTTGTCATCTTTACTCACACTTCAGCAACCCCTTCCCTACCTGTTGCTCTTTTGGAGTCTTTCCCTAAAGTTATATCTAGAGGCAAATCTTGAGACCTTCTACTTCCCACCCTGGTCCTGAAGACCCTACTTAGAACCCTGTTCCCCAGCATACTCAATGTCTCCAAGGGGGCCAGACCATGGGGATGTCCTGCCCTCCACTCATTGCTGTTTTATTTCAACAGCCAGAACAGTTTAACGGGCAGAACAATACCTTCTCTGGAAGCAGCTACAGCAGTTACAGCCAAGGGAACGTCAACAGGGTGAGTTATTTTAGAAAGTCCAAATGACCCTCACTCAGCAGGTGTTAGCAGACTTGCACACTCCTTGCCTTCCTGACTCAGCATCTCTGCATGTTTGTAGGGGTCCATGGGTGGAGGATGCACTTCCTCATCATATACTGAGACATAGATATGCTCAGGGCCTAGAGTCCACTGCTCTATCGGGTGACCAAGGACAAGCATGGGCCCTACAGAAAACCAGACAGAGAAAGGACCTGGGGACGGAAACTCGCCCCCAGCAGGGCCAGGGACTACGGACTAGCATCACAGTGTAGGGAGGGAGGCCTGATGTAGGTTAGACAAGTCACTAGCACATTGAGCCTTTGTGTCTCCCTTGAACCCTGGCTATGGGGACCTGAGGAGGCCAACAGAGTGGGCTTTGCTAAGGGATGGGGTCCTTCCCAGTTCTTGCTGTCCTCCAAAAGGAGCAGGACACTGCAAGTGAGGGTGTCCTGGTAACTCGCCTCCCTTGGGGTTAGGGGTAGTAGCCCTAGGGTAGGATTTTGGTGCATATAGTTGAGTATATGTCCACAACCTTGACCCATTCATTACCTTTCTGTGAGTCCATAACCTGTTTCTGATGTCTTTTTCCAGCCTCCCAGGCCGGTTCCTGTGGCAAATTACCCCCACTCACCTGTTCCAGGGAACCCCACACCCCCCATGACTCCCGGGAGCAGCATACCTCCCTACCTGTCCCCCAGCCAAGATGTCAAGCCACCCTTTCCACCTGACATCAAGCCAAATATGAGTGCTCTGCCACCACCCCCAGGTGAGGACCCCATATTCTCCATTCCTCCTCAGTTGGTTCTGTCTAGAAGCCCCCAGCAAGCAGGATCAAAGTGCTCAGAAGCTGGGCTAGCTAGGGTGGGAGTTAGGCAGAAAGGTCAGGGCGACTGACAGCAGCATTCCCCTCTTCCTGGAATGTTTGGTGTCGGGGCTAGACTGTCCATAGCCATCCTCTCCCCTGTCCAGCAGGAAGAGCCTGGGTCTTCAGGAACAGAGAGGCCAGTGAGAGAAATGGTGCTGCATGGTGGGGTGAGCCAGCTAAGCTAGAGGAAGCCACAGACTCAGTCATGTGCGTGGGTACAGCACACTTTCTGTGACTCTTGGCCCACATTTGTATCCTTTTAGTGCACTTCCCAAGGTGATGTCACATGGGTTAGTGAGTCCCACTCTAGCCCCAGCACCCATGAAAAGAATGTATGCTTGCCACTCATATGGTCCTTGTCTTTGCCCAGCCAACCACAATGATGAGCTGCGGCTCACATTCCCTGTGCGGGACGGCGTGGTTCTGGAGCCCTTCCGCCTGGAGCACAACCTGGCCGTCAGCAACCATGTGTTCCACCTGCGGCCCACGGTTCACCAGACGCTGATGTGGAGGTGAGGTGACCTGCATGGTGACTGCCTTGCACAGGTGCTGGCAGCAGCTTCCTGTCACTGTCACCTCTTCAGCATCATTGATAGGGCCGTGCACTATTCAAAGCCCTGGGAATGTCACCAGGAACCCACAAGGAGAGGGACCAAACACCAGCAACTAGGAACAGCTGTTACCCAAGTCCTAAGTGTTGGCAGTTTCCAGAGGATGAGGTAGCTAGCAGAGCCCTAAAGCCTAGGCAGTGGGTACCTCAGCAAGGTGATGACTTAGCCAAAGGAAAAACTATTAACCTGAACCCATATGGCTCATGTGCCCAAAGGTGCCAGTGTGAAGAGAAGGGGCTGTTGAGAACAGCAAAGCTGGACTAGGTAGGCTCACCAAGTTCTGTAGATTGCAAAGAGATGACCCCTGTCTGGTACTGCCCACCCTTAGGGTTGTGCTCAAGTGCATGAACCAGACTCTGTGCATGACCTCTGAGATCTCAAAAGATACAATGCTTTTCCTTTTGATTGAAGGGGAAACTGAGGCTACAGGAGTATTTTAAAGAATGGGAGGTCTCAAAGCAAGAAGTAAAGCTAAGATTTGAACTGGTGGCTCCTAGATTCCAAAACCTGTCTGGGATCTTTGGTTATCAAGCAACGTTCACCTGAGGCCTGGCATAGAGCCCCATCCCACCCCAGCTGCTTAGTAAGCTTCCTCAGGGCAGGAAGTGGGCCTCTGCTTCCAACGTGTTTGTAATCATACAGCTTTGGGCAACCAGTGGGCTGTCACAGGTAGGCATTCAGGATATAGCTGAGATACTAAGACAGGAGTACTGAGGTTTTGGAGCACACAGACAAACACAGGCCAGAGATGCTGCTCCTGCCACCACCTGCAGATGGCCACAGTTGGCCTTACTGCTGGTCTTGTCAAACATCTGTCCTTTTGTCATTCTAACTCTATCATAGGAGAGAAGTGTCACTCTTAGGCAGACAGGGTAGTGAGGGCTATGGGTGTGGCTGTAGTATGTATGATATGGAAATGTAAGGGCTTGGGATGTTAGGATGGATTTGGATTAGTAGAAAGGTGAAGTCTCTAGGGCAGTGTTTCTCAACCTATGGGTCTTGACCCCTTTGGGAGCCATATATCAGATATCCTGCATATCAGATGTTTACATTATAATTCATAACAGTAGCAGAATTACAGTTATGAAGTAGCAATGAAATAATTTTATGGTTGGGGTCATCACAGCATGAGTACCTGAAAAAGGGTAGCAGCATTAGGAAAGGGGAAGGGCAAAGGTAGGGCCAAGGGGTAGGGTCCCTGGGAACTCAAGATGGTGCCCATCCTGCCCTCTCCCCAGGTCAGACCTGGAGCTGCAGTTCAAGTGCTACCACCACGAGGATCGGCAGATGAACACCAACTGGCCAGCCTCAGTGCAGGTCAGCGTCAATGCCACACCTCTCACGATCGAGCGAGGGGACAACAAGACCTCCCACAAGCCCCTGCATCTCAAGCATGTATGCCAGCCGGGCCGTAACACCATCCAGATCACTGTCACTGCCTGCTGCTGTGTGAGTAGTGTGGGCAGATGTGACTGGGAACACACATCGGTCTCCATGCTGGGACATTGTTCTCCATCCCCAGAATGATCCATGCTGCTATGCACTGGCCATTTCTGTTATACTTCGTCATTTCCCCTTTGCCCTTTGCCTCCACTGGGATCCCACACACCTCCCTTTATTCCTTGATGTCACCCCAGGCTTGAGCACCCCTATCCCAATGGCCAGGCCAAAGCTGTGATCTACTCGTCTCATCTGAGTGAAATTTTCATGTTCCTACCACCTTTCCCCCCCATACCCACCTCTGCTAAATGTGGAGTTAAATCAATTCCTGCTGTCTTTGGGGGACTGTGGTCTACTCCCACATGAGGACACATGTACATACACAGGCACATATGCATATCCCTCCAGTGCCTCGTGATTTGAGACCATCTCAAAACTCTCCTCCTATCCCAAGAAATCAGAAGCTGAGACACAGGACTTTCCTGGGATTCTCACAGAAAAGTAAATTGCTCACATTATTGTGTTGGAATCTCTGAAAGATCCAAAAGGAAACAGTCCTGTCTGTCTGTGCAGAGGGGATGAGGACATAGAAATTGGACCTATAAGATAGGGATGATTCGTGAGGCTGCACAGCTTTAGCATTTAGAGTTGGGACACACAGTCCTGGAAGGCTTCCTAGGGGGGAGATAACAGGGATGGACCCACCTGACAAGAACGGTGGGAAGTTAGGACAAGAGAGCAGGGGTATACTGGACTCCAGGCCTGATAGATGCCATGCATGTTATAACCTCAGCCAGGAGGCTGTTCAGTGGGAAATCCATCATGTTAGCCTGGATCATAGACAAGTCATTCCAAAGGCCCAGCCTCTCCATCCCCAGCCTCATGCTGAGAGACATCATTGAAGTCCTGCAGACCCTTGGGCATGAGGCAGCCTGGGTCACATATGCTGCAGATAAGGCAAATATGGGGAACTCTGGGCCACACTGAGCCTCCTGCTCTCTCTACAGTCCCACCTGTTCGTGCTACAGCTGGTACACCGGCCCTCTGTGCGCTCCGTGCTGCAGGGCCTCCTCAAGAAGCGCCTCCTGCCTGCTGAGCACTGCATCACAAAAAGTGAGTGGGGTGGGTGAGGACAGGTCGGGAGGGACTGGGCCCAAGAGGTAGTAATGCCCAGGATGCCGAGCCTTGGAGCACCTCCTGTGGGATGTACTGCCCCTCCTGCCTGTAGTTGTTCCTTCGTGTTTCCCCCTCGAGCCCTTGAACACCACCGTACAGTCTGGTTTCTGTTCCCACATTTGCAGAGCTCAGTGCAAAAGTGTCGAGGTGACTTTTTGCTGACCCCGTTAAATCAGAAGAGCACCAGGCTGGGTTTCTGCAAGCTGTGCAGAAAGTCCCTGTCCTAGTGAGGGTGGGGTCTGTTCTTCAGAAACGGGATTCTCCTCCATGCTTTCTCTCTTGAGTGCATACTGCATGCTTCACATGTGAAGTGCAAGGGTGGGGAATCCAGGATAGGTTTATAAGATTGCTTAAGCCCTCACTCTCTGCCTCCTACCCCACAGTCAAGCGGAATTTCAGCAGTGTGGCCGCCTCCTCGGGCAACACAACTCTCAACGGGGAGGATGGTGTGGAGCAGACAGCCATCAAGGTGTCTCTGAAATGCCCCATCACATTCCGGCGCATACAGCTGCCTGCTCGAGGCCACGATTGCAAGCATGTTCAGGTGAGCAGTCCCAGGAAGTCCTCTGAGACAGGTTGGCAAATGACAAGGGGCAGGCTAGAGGGCCAACAGGGACATCATGGCCATTGGCAGCCAATATCACTTGCTCTCTTTGTCATCTTTTTTCCTTCCAGTCAATCTCTGGGGTCCTGGTGGTAGTGCAAAAATACAGTTAGCCAATCAGTTATGAAAGGCCTGGCTAGACATCACAGGCTAGTTAGGGACCTGCCCTGAGCAGGTTTTCAGGAAGGAGACAACCCAGGGCTGCAAGAATCACAGGTATACCATCTTCTACCCCACTGTAAAGCATAGTTCATCCTGAAAGCTGAGTGCAGACAGGACTGCCCCCTGAGTATGTAGTGTTGACAGGTGATGTGATTGCTTTGTCTGATCCAGACTGATGAACTCGATCAGATTCACCCTGGGTCCCAGGCTGCAATAAAAGGACTACCAGAGGCCACACTGTTTCCTGGCCTCAGTGAGAGACAAAGTTAGTAAGAATTGGATGTGGTGTAGGGTCCAGAGGGGCTTCAAGGACAGGCAAGTGACATGCGAGGGCTGCTGCTCAAAAGAGGTAGACAGTATCTTCCAGTGGGTCCAGAGCAGAGGCAAGGTGTCTTCTGATAGTCCTGATCTTACCTTCTCTCTGTCTCCTACTTCGACAGTGTTTTGACCTGGAGTCATACCTCCAACTGAATTGTGAGCGAGGGACCTGGAGGTGTCCTGTGTGCAAGTAAGCGATACCCACCTTGCCTCTTTTTGGGGCTCTAAGCCTCTCTACTTACCCTTCAGGCGAAACAGGCCCCTACAGGTGTGGGGCATGGATCTTGCTGCTGTAGCACTTGGACCAGGGGTGGCAAGATGGTGGAGATGGGTGGGCTGTGCCCTGCCTACTGGAGCAAAAACAAAGCCTTGTTCTTCCTTTCCAGTAAAACAGCCCTGCTCGAGGGTCTGGAGGTGGATCAGTATATGTGGGGCATCCTGAATGCCATCCAACAGTAAGTGAAGCCCCCACTAGAGTGATTCAGCCTGGCTTTCAGGAGAGGGGTGTTAGGGGAATGCAGACAGTCCTGGGTACTTCCTGGCCAGCCACCAATCTGCACCCTACCCTTGGGAACTCCTGGACTTGGGGGCCGATGTGTTCTAGAAGGAACAGAACTTAGCCCGTGTGGGAATTCCTCTTTTTGGAGGGGAGTGGATCTTGGGACCAGCAACCCCAGGCTCTGTTTTTCTAAGCCTCAATATCTTCAATTCACCAAATAAGATGTGAACACTTTTACCAGGCCTCTGCCCGTGCACAGCTCTGACATAGGAGTGTAGACACAGGGGTCTTGTCCCCAAAGCTAGGACTATAAGCCTCACTTCTGCCCCTATTGCTCTACCCACCAGCTCCGAGTTTGAAGAGGTCACCATTGACCCCACATGCAGCTGGCGGCCAGTGCCCATCAAGTCAGACCTCCACATCAAGGACGACCCTGATGGCATCCCCTCAAAGCGGTTCAAAACCATGAGCCCCAGCCAGATGATCATGCCCAATGTCATGGAGATGATCGCTGCTCTGGGCCCTGGCCCATCTCCCTACCCCCTCCCTCCTCCTCCTGGGGGCACCAGTTCCAACGACTACAGCAGCCAAGGTATGCAATGCAATCCTGGACAGGGAGACAGAGAAGAGGCCCAACCTGGGTCTGTCAGGGATTTGGGATTTCTGTGTTGATGGTAGTAAGTATAGAGTGGGAGAAGAAAGGCACAGTGGGGCTGGAGAGATGGTTCCCTGGTTAGGAGCACTGTTGCGCTTGCAGAGGGACTGGATTCAGTTCCCTGAACCCACATAATGACTCACAACCAACCATAACTCCAGTTTAAAAGGATCTAATGCTCTCTTCTGAACTATACCTGTACCAGGCACACATGTGGTGCATATATATGCATGCAGGCAAAACATTCCACTCATACACATAAAAAATAAATCTTATAAATAGAGAGAGAGAGAGAAGCAGAGTGGACACACCCTCCAAAAATAGTTCTCAGGTCACTAGACTTGGGGAATAATGGTCCAGGCCCAAAGATTTCACAGCCTCTCTGTCGGGTTATTAGTCTTACCCTTCTGCCTCCCCCACCCTTTGCTTACCAGGCTACTGTCACCCGGTCTTAACTCTTAACAATTCTAGACTTCAGACAACACCCCTTCTGCCTTCCACTCGGTTCCTAGAAAATATCCCACCCTGTGCCTGAGGATGGTAGCCCTGTCACTCAGATCTGTGATCTTAGGTATCTCTCCAAGGTGCCAAAGTGACTAGTGGACCAGAGTCATTAGTTTACTAGCTTGCACCTCATAGCCAATGCCAGGGACCGCAGCATCCCAACATTCTGACACCTTGTGTCACCATGGAGTGTGGGATACAGTGTTTGGAGAGGCTGGATTATCATCTAGAGTCTAGTGTTCTTGGATAAGGCAGAACAGCCCCTGGGTCTGGGGTTGGAAATATGGCCCCAGTAGACAATAGCCCAGCAACTCCTGTTATGAGCTCAGACTGATCCTCTTCTGGTGTCTCTGGCTTGACCCCTTTCTGCCCTTTGGTAACAGCAGAGCAGTATACTCAACCTGGGGTGGGGGCTTTTATACATACCTGGGGCTCCCCAGCCCATGAGATGAAGGTACGACTACATCATATAGCCTAAAGCAAATGCTTCAGGAGCCATGCCTGTTTCAAGGGATGGCAAGAACTTAGCTTTTATACTGTTGTCAGCTATGAGGATGACCACCTTCCTTCTGGATGACCTCCCTTCACCCCATATTATTCCCATCCCAGGAAACAACTACCAGAGCCACGGCAATTTTGACTTCCCCCATGGGAATCCCGGAGGGACATCCATGAATGACTTCATGCATGGTCCCCCGCAGCTCTCCCACCCACCAGACATGCCCAACAACATGGCCGCCCTTGAGAAACCCCTCAGTCACCCCATGCAGGAAACTGTGAGTACCTTGAACCTTCCCGTTTGCCCATGTTCTACTCCCAGCTTCATTTGGGGCTGACTGAGGCAGGGGGGCTTCCCCTTGGGACCTTTGTGATCTGAGGGCACTGAAGACAGGGAGAGGCTGGTTCCGTATCTGTTAACTTGGCTGTTTTATTGAGGACTTTGGGTCCTCTTGACATGTACCACCCCCAATCCCCTCTTACACTCTTCCACTGACTCCTGATTCCAGCCCCCTGAAATAGGCGTTTAGTCTCCGGAGATCTGAATCTTTCATTTGGGGTCTCACTACTACCTGCCACAAGGAGGTCCCAGGACATCTGACCTCCCTGAGGACTTGCCCTCCTTGTCTTGTCTCTTACTGGCACTTCCCATGTGCCTGGGGATACCTCCTTAGAGAAACATACCCAGAGCTAAGCAAATGCTCCTGGGTCTGGATGCACATTGACCCTTTTGCTCACAAAGCACACCTTCTTAAGGAGCTGCGATGGAGCAAGAGCAGTGGGGGTTTGGGAGACTGAGATCCAAGGGCTAAAGTGGCTTCTGTAAGGCCTTATTCATGTTGATCTTTCACATTGGAGATAAGGACCACAGACAGGAATGCTAGCCAGAAAGGGTGCAGACTTTTCCACAGTCCCTGGTAGTGAGGTTGGAGGACCTATGTTGGAAGACTGACAGGAGTCTTCTCATCTTCTCTCACATGGCCTGGAAGAAAGGTGTGATGCTCACATCCCTGATTCTCCCTGAGAATGAGTATTGTGGCCAGTGATATAGCTCCATTGGTAGCTTTTCCCATACTGTATCGTCAGGACATGCTACAGACTTGCAATCTCAAAACTCAAGATAGAGGAAAGAGCATCAGAAGTTCAGAGCCCTCACAGCTACTAATCCTAGACGATGGTGGGGAGGACCATATGTCCTCTATATAGAGGACTCTACCTGAATCAGCCTCAGAGCTCCTCCAGGATTCCCCAAAGGTTTGCCTAGTCCTTTCTCAGCTCTGTCTTCTCATCTGAAAGCAACCAGACCTAGCACTGCTTTTATACCACATGGGGAGGAGACAAACCCAGGTCAACCCTTAGTGCATCTGCTGGCTAGAAGCAGCCTGACCCTGGCTGAGCAGGTGGCCAGAGGGTTCTCATGCAGTCCAGGGTAGGCTAAGATGGCTCTAGGCAAGCACTGATTTGTCCAGGAATCTCCCAAATCAGGCAAAAGATTGGCAGGTACAGCAGCAGGGATATGAGATTTCATAGGATAAGATATTCCAGTCCTGAGCTGAGCTGTTCATGAGGTGTGGAGTACCTCCCTGCTTCCTCAGGATGAGTGCCACAGACCATCCGCTGCTGTGAGCTAAGTGGGGACCCAGATGGCGTCTTCCAACTATGTGGCCTTTGCTTATAGCCCCTTCATATCATCCCACATGTGGGTCACCTGGGCTGGAAAACCAGTGTGATACTGATGTCACATGGGAGAGGCGCCCAGTACCCCACACCAGAAAGAGTACACCAGGACTTTTGGGAGCGACTAGACTTGGGGAGGGGCTTTTAGCAGACATGGGAAAAGGCACTGGGGTCTGGGAGACCAAGGGTGTCATGATTGCCACTTGTCAACCCAGCAAAGAAGAACCTGGAAATGAGGATGGGATGGGGATGAGTCATCCGAGAACAAGGAAGCATTTGCATTTGGTCACCAGGCTGCTGTGTCCTCCGCAGTTTGTAAGTGGGGCTGGTGGCCCTGCTCGAATGCATAGAGCAGGCAGAGGCCTTTGCTGGAAGTGTACAGAGCAGCTTCAGGCCTTCTGCTGTGAAGGATCTGCTTGGAACAACAAGCAGCATTTACCAAGCATGTTTACATAAAAACTCCTATCCCTATCTACCCATGTTCAACTGTTTTCCAATGCATTGTAAATTAGAAGGGTTGAATTCCCTAGTTAACCTAGTCATCCCACCCTGTTCCTCAGCACCTGCAGCATGAAGCCCATTGCTAATCAAGGTGGCACCCTAAAATGCTAATGGCAAGCCGGGTTCTCTTCCTGATCTGCCATTTCAACATCAGATGAATTCCATCTTGGAGGGAGGCAGGCAAAGCACCTGTCTTCCGCCTTACCACCAGCCAGGGGCCCACTTGAGGGGTCACACTCCCAATCCTGAGTTGCACATCTGCCCATGCTGTGTCCACACATGCTCTGCACTGCCCTGGTCCTTGGGGGCCTGCACCACGCTACCAGCAGCTACCTGCTTCCCAGAAATACGTCCATTTGCTTGTCCATTCTGCCCTCACTGTTTTTTGTTGTGACAGTGTGGGGTGGGGGAACTCTCTGATCTATGCCTGGCTCAAGGCCCTTCCCAGGCTCTGTGAAAAGTGAGGCCCCTTCCTACTTGTCCCTTCATAGCCTTCCTGGTTATCAGTTTCTGGAGCGGATAAATTTTTTTGATTTTTTTCTACTCTGCCCTCTTTCCCCCAACCCCAGATCATTGTTCTTTGTGAGGGGTTCCCTTGTTCAAGGTCCGTTACTTCCTGGTTTGTTTGGTTTTCATTTTCTCCAGGCATCCCGTCGTTGTGCCTTGTCACCTCACCTCTCTTTTCTCCTGCTCTCTCCTCCTCCACAGATGCCCCACGCTGGCAGTTCTGACCAACCCCATCCCTCCATACAACAAGGTTTGCACGTACCACACCCCAGCAGCCAGGCAGGGCCTCCATTACATCACAGTGGGGCTCCTCCTTCCCAGCCTCCCCGTCAGCCACCTCAGGCCGCTCCCAGCAACCATCCACACAGCGACCTGACCTTTAACCCCTCCTCAGCCTTAGAAGGTCAGGCCGGAGCACAGGGAGCATCCGACATGCCGGAACCTTCACTGGATGTAAGTTGGGGTCACCACACACCTTGGTCTGGGGCCAGGCATGGCACCAGGACCTTCCCAAGAGAAGGGGGGTACTTAAGGGCTCAAGGCTCTGGGTGGAAAGGTGGGTGGGTGGTGTATGGGCCCCAGCCAGTCTCCCCTGACTGTAGCACTAGGAAGCCCCATATGGAGATATGTCATGTGAGGCCTACCCCCACCCGTGAGCCCCTTGACCCAATAGTCCTGATCCCCAGTCCTACCCATCTTCTCCCTAGGCCCTTGTAGGATCCCTCCATTCAGGGCCTCAGAGATAGTACAAGAGGGTCCTTGCCCTTCTTCCCCTGCCCTCCCTCACACCCCCCATGTCGAGCTTGCTATTTCTGTATGTACCTTCTGGCCTGAGCAGGGGAAGGGCTAAGAATAGTGTTCCACCATCGTCTTGCTGGTCTTGTCTGCCTGCGGTTTCCCTGTCCATGTGTTTCCATTCCCTGCTTCCGCTCTCTCCATTGCTCATGCCGAGAAACTCCATGGGGGATGACAGAAGATGGTGGGGGGGAGGACACGATTGGGGGAGATGAGATCAAAGTGGCAGCTGAGACTCAAGGATCTCCCATTCTGGGGCCTCCGTGGTCTAGGAAGAGCTGGTCACAGAAAGATTGTGACTGGACACTTGCTCCTCCTACTCCCCCAGGAGCTAGGAGCTGTAGCCAGCCCCGATCCCTAGGTACTGAACCCCTGGCCCTGCTGTCAACATCCACCCCAGTGGCATCAGAGAGCTCTTGGCAAGAACTGTGTCATTATCTTTGGTTTACAGATATCTTGTTTCTCACCCAACTCTTCTTCCTTAGCCATACCAGTGGGATGCTTCTAGATTCAGGGGCTCCTCTGCTCCTGTGTGGCATACATACTCCAAGAGTGTTACATGAGGAGTGGGGATAGAGGACCACAGGAACAAGACAGTGTGACCAGCCAGCCACAGCTACTTGCTAAGATTCTGGAAGAAGTCTAAGGCAGCAAGCACTATGAGGACCAGCTGGTCTTCCCATAGCCTACCTTTGTGCTTATGGATAAAGCCAGATCGCTTATAGCAGCAAGCTGCTCGGGGCAGGGTCTAGAGGACAGAGGAACAGTCAAAAAGAAGCCCGGCCCTTGATATGCAATGGGGCTGACATCAGTGCCTGAGAGGAGGGATCAGCCCAGTGGGGTCTCCCCTGGTAGCTCTAAGGGTCTCACTGCCCTTGGCATTTGTTGAGTGTGGGCATGCTTACCTCAGGTGAGATGGAGTGGTCTGGATTGGTCTTGGGGCTAACCAGCAGGCCCATACTCAACACCCTTACTTTTCAATCTTTGAGGTAGAACCCCAGGAGGCAAGTGAAAGGAAGTAAGCAGGCCAGAGAAACCCCTCACTCCTCCTGGACCACCCTCAGCCACCTCAACTGGGCTTTTTCTTTTCTAGCTACTGCCGGAACTCACAAACCCTGATGAGCTCCTCTCCTACCTGGACCCCCCCGACCTTCCAAGCAATAGCAACGATGACCTCCTGTCTCTCTTTGAGAACAACTGAAGGCCACCTTCCATTAGGGCCATCCCGATCCACTCTGCCTCCTACCCCATCTGTCCCACACACTTCCTCCCAGGAGCCCATGTTCAGGCCTCCCACACCAGGACCTCAGGCTGGGGGCTGAGCAGAGCACACTAGGCAGGGAAGGCCATGTGGGTCTGCAGTCCTGTTTGCCTGTTGCTCCAGGGCCTGTGCCCAGAGCAAGCCTGAAGACAGCCCCTGGAAGATGAACCCCAGCTGAGGGATCCAGGCCCAGCAAGAAACATGCCAATGGCGACCATAGGTCCCTCCCTGTGTGCTGAGTCCAGATGACTGACCTTCCGGTGCCCCAAAATTCTTCCATGTTTTTAAACCATAACCCTGCCTTCTGGCCCAGAGCCTCCTTCAAGTGACTGGAACCTGACAGAAGTATGTGCTCCCTCCCCCAGGTCAGGGAAGTGGACAAGCCTTGGAGGAATGGTGACAGTTTGCAGCAGTGAGGAAGGACATCCCCCAGCCACCCACCCACACACACACACACACACACACACACACACGTACACGTACACACAACCCCCACAGAAAAGCACAAACCTCTGGGAAGGAGAATATCCTTCAGGGCCGAGAGTCGTGGCTTTAGCCTGTGACTTCTAAGCCAAGATGCCCTCTGAATACTCAGCAGAACAAAGACAAAGTGATGTGTCTGAGAAGGTTTGCCATTCCTATTTGGGGACTGGTGGGAAATGAGTCAGGGCCTTCTGTGGAGCCAGGACAATGCATAGGAGGACTCCTATACTAAGACCAGGGCCAAACCTTTCAGGGAGCAAAGAGCACATGCACAAGTGTTTACCCCACCAAAATGTGTCCTCCATTGGGTGGTTTGGAAAAATGCTACCCAGAGCCCAACAGGAGCAGCCAAAGCCTTTGCAGTTTTGCCCCAAGCCACTCCCTGCTCTTAAATGACCACAGTGGAAAGCTCTGAAGTCACCAGAGGAAAGGAACATTGCATCTGGACAGCAAGCAAACCATTTCCCTGTATGTTCTCTTTCCTTTCTCCTGCCCATACATACCCTTCCTCTCCAGGACTGTTTCATGGGACCCACTTCCCTCTGGGTTCTAATTCTCCTTTCCCCAGCCAGCTATAGGGATACATGGTAGAGGGGCTGGGCAGCACAGGCACTTGAGCAGAAACTGGCCTTCACAGCAAGAGTCCAGGGCATCCATGTCCCTCCAAGCCTCTCAGCCTGGTCCAGTAGGCTCTCCACTCAAAGCTGCCTCTGTCTCCTGCACAGGCCATTGCTGTGTACACCAGGATATCTTGGCAGGCAGCTTGTGATATTTGTGTGGCTGCCTGCCATTCCCTGTATGCTTCCCTCCACCCAGAGCTCTTTCTACACTCCTGCTCACCCAGCAAGTGCAGCCTCTGGCCCTCCTTTGCTGTTTCACTCCATCCAGCTTAGAGTTCCCTGTTGGCTTATCGACTTTCACCTGCTTTGGTCTAGGCTGCTCTGTGTTCCCTGAGCCTCATGGCCTGTGGTGATGCCACATGAGTCCCATCTGTAAATTCTTTGCTGCCTTCTCTAATGCTACAACCCAGGGTCCTCTCCTGCCTCCTATCCTCTGTCAGCCTCCTCATTGGTCATCAGTCATTGGTCTTGACCTCTGTATTTCCTGGCACTCTTACATAGGTTGTACTAGAAAGGTGACCCTAACTGTTGACTTATTGTCACCCTAAAAAAAAGGCACAAGGAAAGCTGCCATCACCCCATCCATGTTCTTCCTTTGTCCTGTTGTTGAGGTTTTTCAAACAGTGTGTTCAGTATGCAAATCAATTATTTTAAGAATCGCTTTTGTAAATATCTTTGTGAATATTTTAGTATTGTCTTTGATAATATTCAACATTTTCATGACCTGGTTATAGTCTTTGCTGGTGTTTTTAAAATATCTTGACTCAATGACAAAAACTGAGTTCTCTTTTAAAAAAAAAAAAAAAACAACAAAAACAAAAATATAACCAGGGCTACTTGTACAGGTGAGGGAGGAGCAGAAGAGGTGGCCATGCTCAAGTTAAGAGACCAGGCAGCCTACTACTGAGAGCCACTCTCAGTCAGCTGGTAGGGACAACACCACAGCAGGTGTCTTGTGCCTGTTTCTGTGCAGTGCCGGTGTCCTAGAATATGGCCATGCTCTGTGAAGGACTGTATGGATTGTTTAGCTTCAGACTGACAGATGCCTTTCTCAGAAGTTCCTGCTTCTTGCCGTGATACTGTGGCCCAGAACAGCCTGGGGTCCCTGCTGGTTCTTGTCAAGGTGTGCCCAGGTTCTCTACAGCTCTCCAATGCAAATGCCCTAGACACTCCCTGTCGCCTCTCCTGCCTTCGCTCAGTTGGCACACCTGAGGCTGATTTCCTAGGCTTCCTCCCAGGCAAGTGCCCACCAGCAAGTTCACCTCAGAGCCTGAAGCCCACACTCTGGGAACATCCCCTTCCAGATAAATGCTGGAGCTCACCCAGGGTGTAAGAGAGGTACAAAGACACCTGGGCCTGGAGCCATCCCAGGTGACAGATGAAGGTAAAGGTGACATCCACAAGCAGAGGCAGGCATAGGCTCTGAGAAGATCCTTCCTCGGTCCTTTCTGACAACAACTTGGAGCCATAGTAACCTCAGAAATGAGGCCTCAGCAAGCCACTTTACCACAACGAGCGACCCACCCATAGGCACGTACCAGCCACCACTCAACAAAATGAGCTGGGAGTCCATGGCCAGATGGGAAGGGCCCTGCACAGGCGATCACCCCCATCTTCTTGGTTTGAAGCTTTATTCGTGTCTCATGTTCCCTGTAGCCATTTTATTTTTTTAGAAGATTGCTAATACTTTCTCCCTAACGGAAGCCCTAACCCCCAGAGAGTTACAGGTCTGCTCCCAGTGGGCCCTCGGGCCTGACCCATCCAGACGAGGCAGTGTGAGCAGCAGCAACTCAAGGGACGTGTGTACATATGTAAATGAGAAATAGACATGTCAACAAGATGCATTCATTTCTCTTGGAATGTGTATTGTTTTTATTTTACGAAACAAAACAACAAAAGGCTTGGAACTCCTTCATCTTTCGTGAAATACTAGATCCCATTTGTTAGCATTTGTGACTCTGTCTCATGTAATATACTCTGCCCCTGTGTGGAAAGGCATTTTTGTTCTGTTTTGTCTTTATTTTACCTACACATACTATTTACCTTCAGTGTCCTAGCCCTGCCACCTGTGTATTTTTAGGGTGCTATGGAAACAATGAAGAGAAACGGGGATTTAAGAAGAAAATTGTAACCAAATCCATACTTTGTATAAGTTTTTGATATCATGATCACAGGTGATTCACACGTACACACATCCACACCCACACGTGCAGCCTGAAGTGACGTCCATGGAAACCGCCATTGTCTTTGTACATCGTATGTACACTGCAATCATTTCATACTTTCAACTGGTCAGAAAACTAATTGTGATTTCTAGTCTTGCAAAGCTGTATGTAGTTAGATGATGTGACCTCTAATATTTATCTAATAAATATGTATTCAGATGAAACCTGTATATTAGGTGTTCATGTGGTTATTTTGTATTTAAAGATCAAATTATTTGATTATTGCTAGACATTTCTATACTCTGTTGTAACACTGAGGTATCTCATTTGCTCATGTTAATTTTTTTCTAAATAAATTGACAAAAATGAAGGACTGGTCTGAGGGAACTGGCTTTGGTTTTTTAATTAGTACCCTTATCCTGTTTGTGCACACACAGAAACAGCAGAGTGGTTTGAGTGTTGGCTTGGGAGAATCATATTCTTGTGTCCTTGTATGAGGTCCTGAAGCCCATGTGAATATTAAGAGCCCCTGGCATTAGTCCCTCCTGGCGAGAACCTATCTCCAGCTAGCTCTGCTAAAGGCTTGTGGGACAGCAGTCTGTGATGCCTGGCTAAATATTGGACAGGTCCTGTCTGGGAGGGGTACTAGGGCCTTAGGCTGGCTGTCTAGAAGCCCATGCTGAGGCTGATAGACTAGGAGCAGCGTGTCCGTATCAAATCACAGGTCCTGTCCATAGCACCAAGGCACAGCCAGACTTCATAAGTGCCTTACAGCTGCTATCACTGCAAGCTGCAGAGCCCTGCCTCTAGCCACCTAGCTTCTCCCCACTGTTTGCCTGTTCCACACCAAGTGAAATTCAAGTTTACTCTATGGCTGCATTTACATGGGTTCTCCCTCCTCGGACCACAGTTGTAACACCCAGCACAGACTGTACTTCTGTGTATCAGTTTAAGATCTAGGGAAGTGGATCTGATTGGCAGAGCCAGTAGCCATCGTTGCTCTTCCACTCAGCCTGACCACTGACCACCTTAGCCCTCCCTCAGCAAGGGCTAGAAGTGACAGTTCAGGAGGTCCCCAGATATATCCACTAGTGTGAATCAAGTGTATGTAAAAGGTAGGAAGATAGATGGGACACCTGGGGTGGGATGGGTGGGTGTGCACAGGAGCCAACTTGGCTGAGGGAAGGCCTATGGGAATCTGAGCACTGAGAAGTACCAACTGCAAGGAAGACAAGGACTGAGACTAAGGTAGCCAGGGTTTCTTTGAATGGGAGATGGTGAGAAGAGAAAGATTCACATTGAAAATGGAGTCCTGGCCCCTGCTGAGCCGCAGGCACTGGTTGCTGCCAACATCTGGCAGCCTTGTCCTCAGCAGCCTGAGATGTCAGGAGAGCTTCCTAGCCATGAGGGGAGCTTTGTACAGGGCACCCTTGCTTCCCATTGCACAGGGCACCCCCGCTCCTCATTGCTGTAGACCTGAGAAATAAGCGCATTGGGGCATGAGCAGACTCTTTAAATAAAACAGACAAGTGGAAAACATCAGCAGGATCCTCTATAGGGGAAGGAAAGGGCAGGGGAAGGAGGGTGTGTGCTCGCTGCATCAGGTTAGTTCTTGTGGGTTGTGGTTAAAAACAACTTCTGAGCACCAGTGCCTCCAAGGCAGGAAGTGAGCAGAGGAGTTGAAAACTGACTTCACCAGACTTGCCATTTTTAGCTTGTGTGACACTCTGCTGTCAGATACACAGCTATGTGGCTTCCCTAAGCCCTCATGGCAGCCTTGGTCCAGCTCGTGCCTGCTGAGACAGGCAGCCTTCTTTGGGAATGCAGGGCCTAACTGTGAGATGAGAAGTCATCCCAGCCAAAACAAGGCTGAACTCTGCTCCCAACACAGACATAATTATTAAAAATAATAATCTGCAGGGGTGGGGCAAAAGCCCCTATCCATTCCCCTATGGCCATCCTCCACATAGCTAGTCCTAAACAGGAACTTTGTTTTGTTTTGTTTTTTTCCTGAGATAGGCTCTCCCTTTGTAGCCCTTGCTGGTCTGGAAAACTATGACAATCAGGCTAGCCCCAAGCTCACAGAGACCTACCTGCCTCTGCCTCTTGAGTGTGGAAATTAAGGACTTTGGTCACCACACTCAGCCTGGTGAGACTTTTAAAAATTATGTCAGGGTGTCTTGCTTTCCATATGTGTGTATGTATACCTGTTACTCTTGAAAGCCAGAAGGCCTTGGATCCTCTGAAACAAGTTGCAGACAGTTGTAAGCTGCCATGTGAGTACAAGGAATCAAGCCCAAGTCCTCTAGGTCCTCTGCAAGAACAACAAACACCCCATATTGCTGAACCAGCCCATGGTGAGACCTTCTTTACTATAACCCACCCATCCTCCACTGTTGGGAGCGCACCAGGTCCCTGTGCAGTACAGTCCCCCTCTGCCAACAGGGAATACATGGATGGTTGCTTCCTCCCATCATCTGCACACTCTCAGCAACTGACTACCAAACAGAACTGCAGGACCTCGGCAAGGTAAGCTAAGTCCTCGGACAGACCTTCCTGAGGCTCACCAGGGCAGAGCTTCACTAGAAGCCTGTGCCTGCTCCCTTCTCCTCTGCCTGCTCTGCCTTGCTCCTAGCTCTCTTCCAAGTTTCTGCCCCCCACCCCCACCCCATGCTTGCAGTAGCTGGTGCCACTCCATCAGAGTGCCCACAGCCCACCTGACCTAGCTTTTCTGTACCCATGTGTCTCTCACTTCTTTAGTGTCTGTCCATTCTTAGTTCCTTTGCCATCCAGTCAGGTTTCTGAACCCAAACTTCTCAAGGTCTCAGCAGATACCTGTATGTCTGCACAGTGGCATGGTACTGTATTGCTTTGGCATCCATTTAGGATATAAGTTCAGTGCTCATCCCCAAAGTGAGCTCAGTTGAAACCATTTCTAGTATTTCTCCTCCTAGGACCTCAGTGTGACCAATCAGGATATCTGCTTTATATAGCCACTTCCCCAGGGGGACAAATAGATGAACCCTGCTGACCCAGCTCACACAGACTGTGTAGACAGACACAGTGGCCCTCACCTCACAGTCACAGCTGGGCCTACTGGAGTTTGCACACACTTCTTTAATCCACCTGAGGGAAACCTGTTTGGATAATGCCTAGATCCAGTGATGAAGGCATGTAATAAGTGACATTTTTATGTCCATCTGTTTCCTTTTTAGTCAACAAAGGATATTTCAACTTAAAGATTCCAAATTAAATGTCTGCTTCATTTCTTCTCCAAGGGAACAATATTTAAGACAGAGAGAGGTGTGTGTCTCAAAGGCAGGCTCTGATCCCAGAGATGAACCAGTAACCCAGTTACAGTGAAGATCCAGCCTTGGTGGCAGGTAGAAGTTGACAGCCCCAGGCATTGGGCAGCAGCATGTCGCCTGAGGTAAATGGAGATGGAACATTGAGCAGCTGCCCCTGCTGGAGCCATGTCCCTCTTCATACCGGTAGTTCATGTCTTCTTCAGTGACTTGAGCCAATGCTGTTTCTTTCCTCTAAACAAGATTGAGAGTCTCTACTATATTCTCCTTTGCCCACCAGAGAGACATTTTAACAAGTAGAGCATTTATTATTCAGTCAGCTTGAGCACTTTTATCATTCCACACCAAGAAGAAGGGTGAGTTTCCTAGGCTCACCCAAGCACTTGATTCCCAGGCCAAGTTGAGGAAGATCTCGGGTCCTGGGACCACAGCAACTATCCCAAGGAAAGGGAATGTGAAAATCCAGGATCCTGAGCTTGGCTGGGTCACCATGTCCATGAACACATACTCAGACGAGCCACTGGGATGAACAAGGAGGTCCTCAACTGTGTACATCAGTCAAGAAGCTCTAGGAGGCAGTAGCAGAAGCCAGCTCTGGTCACCTTGAGAGGAAAAGATATGTGATGGTTAATGAGTTGAAACACTGTGGAAGAGATTTATAAAGCAAGCCTTGAAAGTAGACATGACCCACACAGGCTCGGAAGTGTTATAGGAGAGATGGACTTCAACTCCATCCTTCTACCCCACCCCACCCCCATTAGGCACCATCTGATTGTCGTAAAAGTATAGGTAAAACTGTTCCCCAACACACAGATATCTGCCACTGGTGGCAAGAAGCCAGGTCTACCAGAAGATGCCTTAAGGACTCTCTTGGTTGACAGCAAGAGACAGCAAAAGACAAATCTGGGCTCTGAGTCTAGCCAGGGTTGTAGCATTATCATCCAAACATTAAAAAATAGTGTTTATAGAGCCAATGAGATGGGTCAGTGGTGGAAGTGCTTGCCTTACAAGCCTGAGAATTTGGGTTCTATTCCACAATAGGACCCATGTGGAAGGAAAAAAAAATATCCCTCTGACCTCCACAAGCATGCCATAGACACACACACACACACACACACACACACACACACACAAAATAACAATGGTTTTAAATTGTGTTTAATTATATAAGTGCCGATATAATGCTTCCAATTTGTCCTTTGTCCCATAGAATTTGAAGGTTTGTCTATCTGATCCTTGAATGAAAATTTGCAGGCTCTTGGATTAAAGAGCAGGAACATACACTGCCCACCAGAAGCAGATATGAGAGAAAGGTTTCTTCTGTAGGAAGTCAAAGGGATTTTCAGCAGGGGGAAGATGTGTGTGTGTGTGTGTGTGTGTGTGTGTGTGTGTGTGTACGTACATATGTGTCTTTATACTGAGATATTTCCCCACCAGCTGTCACCTAGGAATAAACCCAAGAATGAAGCAGTGATTTGGGCAGGATGCCCTTCATTTCATTTTGGGATTCAAAGAAAAGACACTTTATAATTTGATTCGGAGCAGAGAGAAGTGGGAACTCCTTAAGCACAGCCAATCAAAATCATTATCAGAAAAGGGGTTACAGTTGTGCAGAGCAGAGACTTTGTTCATTTTCAGGCCCCATGTTCAATTTCAAGAACTCGGAAAGAGCCCAAATAAAGAGGGTGGTGCCATGGAGCCTGCAGTCTATTCACTAGCCATGTGTGAGAGGGTCACCTGTGAATGAATCACCTCCATGTGGCCCAGCTCACATAAAACCTCAAGGGAAAAATTGCATAGCTGAGGCCAGTCTGTCTCTTGCCCCTGGGGACACTGCAGCAGTAGCTACTGCCTGAGACTGTGACTGCAGGTAAACAAGCCCTCTTCTTGAGGGAGTCCCTCTTGGCCATGCAGGACAAGGTATGTAATCCCAAAAGAGCACAGTTCAAAGAAGGGAGTACTTCCTGCCCTTCCCTCTCCTCCCCGGGTACAATCCAAATGGGATGCCTGAGCCCAAAGGCAAAAGGAGGACTCAGGAGGGCACTGGGTTTTGTTAACGCTTTTAAAGAAAAACTGAATGCTACAGAAGGAAGCTGGGAGGGGGGATGGTGGAAGGAGATGGACAAAATAGAAGGAGGTGTGGCTGGGTTAGCTTTCAGAGGCCTCTGAAATCATCTGGGTACTTTCCATGGGCTCAGTGTCTGCCTCCTTTCCCTAATTCAACGTCTCTGTGACTGAACTGGCACCCACCTTCTCCAGCACTGTCACATGGTCTGCATTCAAAGGAAAAGGGATGAGACTAGGCTAGGAGAGCTGTCTCCTGTTACCCAACCAAGCCTGTTTCACACATTGCACCAAGCATCATCCTGGGATAAGGAATGTGCTGTCCAGATTTATGTCAACTTGACACAAACTATAGTCATCGAGAGGAAGATACCTCGATAAGCTCCATAAGATTGAGCTGTGAACCAGCCTGCTGTAGAACATTTTCTTAATTGGTGATTGATGGGGGAGAGCCAAGCCCTGGGTGGAGCCATGGTCTTGGGTCCTATAAGAAGATTGAGCAAGCCTTGAGGAGCAAGCCAGTAAGCAATACCCTTCTGTGGCCTCTGACTCCTGCTTCCAAATTCCTGCTCTATTTGAGTTCCTATCCTGAATTATTTAAAGATGGACTACATATAGTGTGGAAGTGTGAGCCAAATAAGCCCTTTCTTCCCCAACTTGCTTTTTGGTCATGTTGTTTTGTTGCAGCAATAGGAACCCTAAGACAACAAGCTTTATTCACAAGCAGCGTGGTACACAGAGACAGGAGTTCAGGATTCAAATCTGCTGTATGGAGT
This sequence comes from Phodopus roborovskii, assembly GCF_943737965.1. Taxonomy (NCBI): domain Eukaryota; kingdom Metazoa; phylum Chordata; class Mammalia; order Rodentia; family Cricetidae; genus Phodopus; species Phodopus roborovskii. The sequence goes on from NW_026125537.1 coordinate 1,310,197, forward strand.
AGGGAACTCCAGTCCTTGGCTTCTAGAGGCAACCAGTTTCCAGAGAGCCTCTCATGGCTGTCAATGAGGTGAGTCGGCCTCCTGTCACAGGTCTTCAGTTCTGTGGCTCATGAAGCCAACTCAGCAGCTGTCATCCTGTGTTCTCAGCTTCCCTCCACAGTTCCCCGCTTGCTGGAATGGGGAGGTATACAAACAGGTGCCACCAGAGCCACTGGAGGGTTCTGTAACTGTGGAGGGTTTGGCATCAGCCCTGCTGCTCTCATGCCCAGGAAATCTGAGCCTGTCCTTATGGAGCCCTCAGCCTTGGCAGGGAGATCCATTGCTAACTTGTACATATCCAGAGGAACTAGAGCCTTGTGGGAGAGCAAAGCAGGGACTAGGGTACCAGGCACGTTACCAAGGATGTAATCACTGTTCAACACATCAGTTTCATGAGGTATTTAGTCTGTTTTATTTGCTATTTCCCTGGTGCCTATAAAATAGAACCCAGCATGTGGCAGGTGCCTAATAATTGCATGTTATCCAAATGAAGGATGAAGACAAGGCTGTCAGGGGAGTTGGATCATTAAGAATGAGTCAGGGATGAGGTGAACAGCATTCCTGGAGAAGGAAAGTATGTGCAAGTGCTCAGAGGCATGATGGGTCCATAGAGTATCTGGAGACGGCAGAAAGCCTGCTCTGCCTGTAGAACAGGGCAATGATGGTAATGAATCTTGCTTTGGGAATTTTGGTCCTTATGTGGAGGACGCTGGAGCAGGACACACAGGCAGTAGTTGCTAATTGGTGGCCCTAGGTTTGGTGGGTTTTTTTGTTTTCTTTAATTCAATTTATTTATTTTTATTTTATGTCTGTGGGTGTATACGTGCAAAACATGCAGTGCCTGTGCAGGCCAGAGGAGCATGTGAGTCCCCTGGAACTGGAGTGCAGAGGTTTGTAAGCTGCCATGTGGGTGACAGGAACTGAACCAGGGTCCTCTGCAAGAGTCACAAGGGCTTTCAGTCTCCAGCCCCTACTTTTGATCATTGAACAGCTTTATTAAGACACAATTCTAAGACCATTAAGTGTTTTGTTCGGGCTGGGGACATCACAGGGCAAGAATGATCTAGCATGCTCAGTGCCTTGGGCTTAATCCCTAATGTAGGAACACGTTGAATTCAGTTAGTATATTCAGTTATTTAGTTAATACATATCTATTTAAGAAAGTGTCATTGCCCTAAAATGAATGCCCACTCCCATTTGCATACTTCCATCCACAAAGCCCTAGATAAGCACTAATCTACTTTGTGTTTCCAGATTTGCTTGTTTAGGTCATCTTACATAAATTCAGTCATAGACCATATGGTCTTTGGGGGTCAACTCCTTTAGCATGCTCTCAAGGTTGCCTGCTCACACAGTAGCATAAATCTGCATTCCATTTATTTTTGTTGTTAAATAATATTCAATTACATAGATTTATCACATTCTATTTTCTCATTTGTCAGCTGGTGGACATTAAGACATTTAGATATGGTACCTAAAAAGACCCTCTGGTCCAGCAAGACAGCCCAGCCCAGAAGGTAAAGGGTCTTGTGGTCAAGACTGATGACCTGAGTTCAATTCCTAGAATCCACATAGTAGAAAGAGAGAACTGACTCCCCCAAGTTGTTCTCCAACTTCCGTTCTCTTGTGTGTGCCTGCACGTGCATTTGTGTGCATGTGTGCACACACATACATAACACAATAAATAAATAAAATTACATTTTTTTTCCTTGTTGATTTTTGAGACAGGATTTCTCTGTAGCTCTGGAGCCTGCTGTCCTGGAACTTGCTCTGTAGACCAGGCTGGCCTTGAACTCACAGAGATCCAATTTTTTTTTTTTAAAGACCAATGGGAACAATGAACATTCTCAGATATTACCAGCGAGAATCTATCATGGGGATAGTTTGGACATTTCTTATAAAGTTAGACAGACCCATTGTTCTCCCAGAAGTCCAACAATGGATGCTTCCTAAGAAGAACCCACCAGTGTCCACGTGGAGAGGAAGGATGGAAGAGAGGATGCTGTGGAGGTTTGGGGGCAGTGTTGGCTGAAAGGAAGCAATGACAGTCACTCAAGCCTTCCCACTTGACACCCATGAAAACCCCTCAGTCCAGTCTCTTACCGTTATGGGCTTCCTGCCAAAGGTAACCAGGCCCTTGCTGCTCCTCTAACAGGGAAGGTTTACAGGCTGCCGCCTGAATCAGCATCCTGTGACACAACCTGATTCACAAGAAGAGCAGCCCCGGTGACCTCCATGACCTCATCAGAGGTTTCCCCACATGTGCCTCCTGTTGAGAGACACATCATGGAATTGCCAGGGCCCTGACTGATAGTTGGGCAAATGGAGCCACTTGAGGTCTTTATCTTGCCCTTGGCATTCTAGAGACAGGCTGTGGTGGGGAGGGACACCTGTCCCCTTTCTCCAGCTGCTGGCACAGAAGCTGACATAGACCCAAGAGTCCTGAAAAAGAAGTGGGAAGCTCATGAGGCCCCTGGGGCAACTCAAAGTGAGGCAGGAGGTGTCAAAGTCCCAGGCCTATCTGCATGCCTACACAAGTTAGGGGTGCATCCCAGGGGCACAGACTTCAGGAAAGTCCCTGGTGGATGTCATCTGTACCGATCTTTCCCATCTCACAGGCTTCCTTACAGGACCTCAGTATACGTCCAGGTCCTTGGCTTCTAGTAAAACTCATTGTCTCTTTTCATACAGTTCCTTGTCTCAAGATGCCCTGGGCTCAGTCCTGAGAACAAGTCTTTGAAGGGGAAGATAATGCTCTCCTGAGCTCTGCCATCTTCCCCCTTCCCACACCACACACTGAATTCTAAGATAAAGGAAGTGTTTGATGTCTAGTATGAACATACAGAGAAGATACAGATCTTCAGGTCTGAGCCTAACACACACACACACACACACACACACACACACACACACACATCCCACAGATTATTTTTATCTGCTCTTGGACTTACATACAGACTATTTTCTTCTCTAGATAATGCTTATGGATGTCATCCATGCTGCTACATGTCTCAATAGCATAACCTTTTTCCTTGCTGATCAGCTGATAGCACCATACTGTTCATTGGGCATTCGAGCTGATTCCAGTTTGGAGCTCTTGTTAATTTTATGTAGAGCATTTTGTGTGGGATGCACAGACATTTCTCTTGGATGTGTGCCTAGGAGTGGAATTTCTGGGCCATATATGAGCGTATATTTTGGCTTTACTAGATAATTGCTAAGAGTTTTCTATAGTGACTGCAGCTATGCATATTCACACTCTTGATGTAGGAAAGTTCCGACTGTATACATCTGGCCAGTGCTGGTTCATTCTGGCTGTTGTGCCAGTGTCTAAGATGACCTCAATGGTCCTCTGCTTTGCCTAATGACTAAGGATGCTGTGTACCTTCCTCTCATGTGCCCAGGAGTCACCTGGGTTTTCTTGTGAACAGTCATAAAAGACTGTCCAAGTCTTTCCCCTGCTGTCTGCAGGGGAAAAAAGACCTAGTGTAAATTATTTACACTAGATAGGCCTTTGGTCAGTTGGATGAATGTATCTTGAATATCTCCTCCCTTGTGGCTTCATTGTTTGGTTTTGGTTTTGTTTTTGTTTTGTTTTGAAATAGGGTTTCCTTGTGTAACAGTTATGACTGGAACTCACTCTGTAGACCAGGTTGGCCTCAAACTTACAGAGATCTGCCCAAGTGATGGAATTAGGTATATGCCACCACTAACTACCTGGCTAAGGCTTCATTTCTTAATGTCAGTTTTCTTTTTCTTTTTTATTCTTTACTCTCTCTTTCTTTTCTCCTTCTCCTCCTCTTCCTCCTCCTCACCTCTAACATGGTCTCAAGTTACCCAAGCTGGGTGGCCTCAAACTCTTATGTAGCAAAAAGAAAGAAAGGAAGGAAGGAAGGAAGGAAGGAAGGAAGGAAGGAAGGAAGGAAGGAAGGAAGGAAACTGACCTTGAATTTCTGATCCTCTTGCCTCCACCTCCCAAGTACTAAGATTACAAATGTAGAGTACCTAAAGAACAGGTAAAATGTAGAGTACCACCATGCCAACTCTTGCTGTGATAGAGAACAACCCCAGGGCTTTGTGTTTGTGTGTGCTAGGCAAGCACTCTGCCAACTGAGCTATATCCTTAGCCCCTAACCTTATTTTCTGACGAGTCTTTTGATGGTGGAAATTACTGGTGTCAATCACCTAAGCTGACCATCTTGCCTCCTTTAGTGCTTTTTGTTCTCTATAGATAATCTTTGAAAAGCCTAGGCTTTGCATTGGCCAGGTTCACTCCAACTTCCATCCTTCCTTCCTCCAGTCCTGAGATGCTTATTCATCCATCTTCCCATCAGTTTACCTGCCCACTCATCCATCCATCCACCTATCCACTCACTCATCTATTCACTACCTCCATTGCCATCCAGCCAGCCAGCCATCTGTTTATCTGTCCATGTAATATTTAATTGCCACACTTCAGATGAATGATGACCTGCAGTAAGTTCCAGATGGTGGAAGAGTTAGTAAGATAAACAAGGCTTCAAGGATCTTATGACTTATTGGGGAAACTACAACATACACAAAATCCTGGACAGATTTTTGATCCCTGTCAAGTTGTCTTCGAAGTCTGTGGTTATCAATCATTACTCTCTGAAAGTTCAATTTGTTTGTCCTTGATTTGTGACGTTCCTTCCAATATTTGTAGAGTTCAGTTCCCACAAGTTTGAGCTTCATATAGAAAAGTTGATTCTTGCATGCCTCCATTATTTTAACTGCTTAGCCATTCTTGATATGCTTTGAAATAGTGGATGTCATTGCCCAAGCATTGAGTTAAACCTTGCTGTGACCAGGCTGTATATAGAGAGGTATTTCCCAGTGGGCACAATGACGATCATTTATGAGCATTTGAAGGCTGTGGGACACATTCTAGCATCAGAGAAAGCTGTGGATATGCCCAGGCATTTGAGCAACCGTCAGAGATAGCTGAGAAGGAAACAAGAGGCGGGGGGGGGAGAGAAATGGGGGAACCATCAGCCATAAGATGTGGCTTCTCTTTCCTGGCTGGAAAATAGGTTGTCCTTATCAACTCTTTGCTTCTGGTCTCAGGTCATAGTATATCAGGTCACAGTAAGAGGAAGGGCCCTGGACCAGCAGTGGTCCTTCTGGGAGGCCCCCACCTGAGCTCTGGACTCCAGCTTGGCAGATACACCTCAACTGCCTAGCCCCAATCCCTGCTCACAGAGACAGAGGCTCAAAGTTAAACACACACACACACACACACACACAAAGACAGACAGACAGACAGACAGAGAGAGAGAGAGAGAGAGAGAGAGAGAGAGAGAGAGAGAGAGAGAGAGAGAGAATTATTGATCTCATCTACCTAACCAGGCCCTATTGCCATTCTGAATCTAAACACCCAAAGTTCCCTTGAATGTCTCACTCCCATTCTGCCTGGGAGCCACCTGCCCTTTGAGGACACTGGCCCTTTGTTGGAGAGATGGCTCGTGGGAACAGCCCCGGGGCAGCTGCTGAACCCAGTGGCTAGGCTGGCGCCAGGCTGGACAGGAGCCTGAACAAACAAGGCCCCTACACAGTGACCAGTTACCAGTAGATGGGGGAAGTGTGGACTGAGCAACAGTCAAACACCACAGTGCTGCATGAGATGAAACATAATCAAGACCAGGGCAGCAGAGCTGCCCAGACTCAACAGGTCTTCCTCTCCGCTCCAAACCTGTGCTGGGGGTGCTGTAGGTAACAGAGGCAATCCCACTTCCTGTCCCAGCTGTCCCTTCTACCTCACTGTCAGCTGCCCCTGCAATTCTTCTGGGTTCCCAGCTCAGTCCCAGCCTCTGTCCCCTGCTGCCTAGCAAAAAGCTCAAGTGCAGCAATGGAGGGGAAAGGGACCAGAGCACTGAGTCTCACTAATGACTAACCTCAGCGACTTGGTTTCTTCATCTGTACAATGGGACTGGTGTTCTTTGGAACTAATGGTCTTTCCACCTTCTATTACTTATGGGGACTCTAGTATTCAGTGAATGGGGAACACCTTGCCTGGTGGCTAATTAATACCTTCTGTTATTAGGATTTAATAGTAGATGAATTCCTCCTACTTACACTGTAAGTGTCCTGGGAGCAAGGACCAGGTCTGTCTTGCTCCAATGTATGTGTGTGAATCTGGCATAAGGTCTGACGCCAAAGAAACCATGTTAAAGGTAAATGGATTGGAGTGAGTTGGATGAGGACTGGTCAGAGAGAGGGAAGAGCCAAGCTGGTTAACTCTTTGATAGAAAAGACTGCAAATTTCATTTACACTTTACACACTTACAAAAGGCACCCTCCCAGGGAGCTAAGGATCCCCCTGAGCAAGGACTTGAGGTCCAGATTAGCCCAGGAATAAACCTGTCATCAGAAGGAAGGATAATTCTGAAGGGTGACAAACCCTGGAGAGCCTGCCTCATGACTAAGTCCTATAGGTAGCCGGGGTACTGCAAGCATAGAGGAAGGAGCTGCTTCACTAAAACTCAGTGAGGCCTTGCTGGGGGATCCTGCTGTGCATTGAATTGTGCCCCCCATTCACATGTTAAAGTTCTAACTCTTAAGTTCAGCCTCAGACTTAGTGAAAATGGGGTATTGTACTTATGTAAGATGCTGTCATTATTGGGACAATTAGTCCAATTGAATCAGTGTACTGGAGAGAGAGGGGAGAAAGAGAGAGGGAGAGAGAGAGAGAGAGAGAGAGAGAGAGAGAGAGAGAGAGAGAGAGAGAGAGAGAGGGGAGAAAGAGAGAGGGAGAGAGAGAGAGAGAGAATGTAGCCATCTGTACATACTTGTGGTCTCTGGGTTTGAGATCTTGAGTTTGAGACTAGCCCCAGCTAGATAGTAAGAACCTGTTTCAAGAAAATATTAAAATCAGAAAATAAAAACAAATTACAAAGGTGAAGTTTAGACCTCAAATCAAGTTGACATGGGTACAGGACTGTGAAGAGAACCTGGGAGAGAAGAGAATCTGGGCCAGGGTCCTCACTTCTGGTCCCCAGAAGTGTTTTAAGCCTCCCACAGTAGCTCCAGCAAGACAATCCTTGACCTCCTATGACTGACAGGGAACTCCCCCCAGGCCTGTGGGAGCACCCAGCAGAGCTGAACCAGCCAGGTGTATGGGAGGGAACTGAGAAGTTTGGGGTGTGCATGAAACAGGGAGGTGGGCCTTCTCAGGTCAGCAAATAGAGCAGAACCTGCAATGTCTTTCCTGTCACAATGCTACTCATGAGCCACCTCAGCAGGGTCCACAGAGGGATGGCTGCTCCAGGTAGAGTCCACTAAACAGGAAGCCCTGTGAGGAATAGCCAGGGTGGGGTGGTAGCCAGCCTTCTCCAGGGTTAACCTGAGAGAAATTCCCATAAGGGAAAGAGATGGGATGGGAGCAGGAGACTGGGAGAGAGGCCAGGCTGTAGTCAAGGGTGATACTGAGTGACAGAAATGGGAACAGGAGAACAGGGTAGGAGGGAGGAGGAAAGAGAGGGAGGAGAAAGGGGGAGAGACAGGGGGGGAGGGAGGGGGGGCTTGGCTGGGGGTGGAGCTGATCTTCAGAGACAGTCCAGAATGTCATAATCTCAGAAACTGAAAGCCTTCAAAATTAAAAAAAAAAATTAAATCCTGAAAAAAAAGAATCACAATTCTGAAAGATTAAAATATGGAATGTTGAAATCCCAAAAGCTCAAATGCTGAAAACCACAATTCCTGCAGAGAAGAAAAAAGTGGTGACACAGAAGGGCAAAGAGCCAGATTCTGGAGATGGGGTCAGTTGTGCAACAAGGCAACCATGAAAACTTCAATCTGAAAATGCACCCTTTGGGGGCTCAAGAGAGGGCTCAGCAGTTAGGAGGGCTTGGCGCTCTTGCAGAGGATCCCTGTTATAACTTGAGTATTGGAAATGCTTTGGAGATGAAATACATAGCATAGTGAAAATACATAGCATTGTAAAAACGAACACTGATGATTAAAACAATAGGGAAACAAAATAGCAAAAATAGTAAAAACAAACAAACTAAAAAGGAAATAAGCCACACAACATCGTGAATTGCAAGGCTTGGTTATGGGGAGAGGTACAGAGCCAGTTGCTGACAGCCGGTTGACTTCATTCATGGTTATATTGCAGGTTTACTTGGTAGTTGTTTCATTATTGTTTTAGGGCTCAGCACCCCACAGATGATATGTTTACACTCTGCTTATATGACTTGCTGCTCATGATCTGACTTCATATAAACAATGAGTTGATTCGTTTTGTGTATTTTTATGTGCAAATTTAGCTAGATGGGCATGCATTTTTGACCTTGCATTCAAGCACTGTAAAAATGTGGGTAAAAGTGCTGAAATGTCTTTCATACAGAAAGAGAAGTTCCTGGTACATGGTGCATTTATCAAAGATCTCAGCTCTTTTTTTTAAATTAATTTTTATTTAAATTAAAAATAATCTTATTTTACATACCAATTCCAGTTCCTTCTCCCTCCTATCCTCCCATCCTCCCCACCAATCTCCCATCCCAACCTCCATCCACTCCTAAGGTAGGGTTAGGCCTATAGGCCTATAGGGAATCATTAAAGTCTGACACATCATTTGTGGCAGGACCTAGCCCCTACCCCCATGTATCTAGGCTGAGAGAGTATCCCTCCATAGAGAATGTGCTCCCAAAGCCCATTCATGCACTAGGGATAAATACTGGTTCCACTGCCAGAGACCCCATAGACTGTCTAAGCCCTCCAACTGACACCCATGTTCAGGGGGCCTGGTTTGGTCCTATGCTGGTTCCCCAGCTGTCAGACTAGTGTTCATGAGCTCCCACTTGTTCAGGTCAGCAGTTTCTGTAGATTTCTGCAGCCTGTTCCTGTAGATTTCTGCAGCCTGTTCTTGACCCCTTAGCTCATTACTTCTTCCTCTCTGCAACTGAATTCCAGGAGTTTGGCTCAGTGCTTTGTGAATTTCTGCTGCTGCTTCCATCAGCTACTGGATGAAGCCTCTAAGATGGCATTTAAGGTAGTCATCAATCTCATTATAGGGGAAGGGCATTTAAGATAGCCGCTCCCTATTTCTTAGATTCTTAGTTAGAGACATCCTTGTAGATCCATGGGGATTTCCGTACTGCCAGGTTTCTCTTTAAGCCCATAATGGCTCCCTCTATTAAGGTATGTCTTTCCTTGCTCTCCTCTGTTCTTCCCCCAACTCGACCTTCCTGATCCTGCATGTTCTCCTCCCCACTCCCCTTCTCCCCTCATTTTTCTCCTACCTCCAGAGAAGCTAGGAAACAAGCTAGACAAGAGAGACATACATGCTCCCCCAAGAAGGGGAAAAGGATAAATTCTCCTAAGTAAATTGGGAGCGGGGGTGGTGTGGGGTGGTGTGGGGTGGTGTGTGTGGTGTGTGTGGGGGAGTAGGGGGGTTGTAAAAGATCTCTGCTCTTTAGGGATCTGTTTACACAGTGGTTTTTAATGTTTTTTTTTTAACTCATCAAAATACAAACTGTCTATCACAGGGGTTGAGTTAACTGAATTACAAATTTAGACGTGCACAGCTACCAACCCTAATGACATGCATTCACACACCTGGCTTAGGCTTTATCTACTCATCATGGTTATACCTGTGTGCTTGTCATTGTCTTTATGCTTACAAAAACACGCACATTAGGGCTGGCCATACAAGTACTTGTCATCCAAGCATAAGAACTGGAATTTAACCTCAGAACCCATATTTTAAAAGTCCAGATATACTGGTTGTGCACTTGTCCCAGAGCTGAGAGGCAGAGATAGGAGGATACCTGTTGTTCACTGGTCAGTGAGTATATAGTCTCAGTGAGTTTTGAGCCAATGAGAGACTCTGTCTCAAAGAAACAAGGTGGAAAGCTCCTGAGGAATGACATCCAAGGCTGACCTCTGGCCTTCACACATATGCACATACATGTGCATGTTCACCTATAATACACATGTGGACCCACATGAACATGTATCTACATACACCTTTCTTTTATCCCTCAAAAATGTGTACTATTATTGTGCAGCAGCAGCTCTCAACCTAGGTTCCTAATGACCTTTTACTACAGTTCCCCATGTTGTGGTAACCCCCCAACCATACAATTATTTTCATAACTGCAATTTGCTACTGTTATGAATTATAATGTAAATATCTGACATGCAAGATAACTAATGTACAATCCCTGGGAAAGGGGTGTTTAAATCTCCAAAGGGGTCATGACCCACAGGTTGAGAACTACTGGTATATAGTAGCTGATCAAGATTTCTGACATGTTTTCATATTCCCCAAAATAAATTCCCCTTAAAATGTATTTAAAAAAATTAGTCTTTTAAGGGATTTCTCTAAATCCTTTTTTCTAGAGTTATATTTTTGAGATTTTAGTCTTTCTGGGTTTTATGCTTTTTTATGCTTTGGAATTTTCATCTTTAAGGATTTCAGTATTTGAGATGATGGCTTATAGGAATGTATCTTTTGGGTGGCCCAATCTTGATGGGTTCACAACTATTTGGGGAGCCCTATAAGCAAAATAAACCATCAGACATTCTCAGAAAGGGATGGCATAGCACCCCTGCCACTTTGGGTGACTGGTAGGAGCACAATTCAGGAACCAAAAAAAAAATATATATATATATACTTGGACTGTGAACTTCAGGGAAGTAGCCTGGGCCGTTTCAGGCAGAGACAGTATATGAATGAGGGACACCCATGACTGCCATCATGTCTTAAAGGAAGCCTCAGGCCACAGATGGGAGCCACAAATAAGTCAAAGGCATTTTAGGATTAAATGGTAGATCAATGCCATTGGTGGCAAATGATGCCCTCTACTTTCCAGGGGTGCTGGTTTGGCATCCAGAGTATTCCAACATCTTCCTTCCCCAAGCATCTCCTCTCAGTTCTTGACAACCCAGGAAGGGCAAGGTGATAGGGCTGGGGGCATTGGTTAAAGCTGTCCTTTCTATCCCTAAAGGGTTCCATCCAAGGTCCTATTTCCCATTTGGCTCTGATCCATCTGCATAGTCTCTACTATTATCTGATTTAACCACAAGGCTTTCAAGGCTCTGGGTTTATAGACTACTCTGAGCTTTCTTGGACCCCTTGGGAGATCTATTCTGTACTCCTTCTGCCACATCATGCCTGGGTGAGAGGGTTTCAATAGTGCTAGTATTTGAACACTTGGTCCCAGTTGTTGGCACTGTTCTAGTTTGTTTGAGGCAGGGTCTCTCTGTGGCTACTCTAATTCACTATGTAGACTAGGCTGGCTTGAGAGATCTGCTGCCTCTGCCTCTGCCTCCCCAGTATTGGGATTAAAGGTGTGCACTATTGGCTAGGTAGTGGTGGTGCACACCTTTAGCCCCAGCAGTCAGGAGGCAGAGGCAGGCAGATCTCTGTGAGTTCAAGGCCAGAGCAAGTTCCAGGACAGGCTCCAAAGCTACACAGAGAAACAAACAAACAAACAAATACCCCCCCCCCAAAATAAAGTTGTGCACCATCACACCTGATCAGTTAGAGGCATTGTTTGGAGAGGTTTAGAAAATGTATGTAGCCTTGTATGTCACCAGAGATGGGCTTTGGGAGTTTAAAGCCTTGTACCACTTCCAGCCCACTCTCTTTGCTTTGTGCTTCTGTTTGAAGATTAGGAACCTCAGCTTCCTGCTTCTTCTGCTTTACCCTCTACTTGCTCTTGTTATGCATGCACATTGTGATGGTCACTTATCCCTCTGAAACCCTAAACCCAAATAAACCCTTCACTCTATAAATAGTTTCTGATCATGACATTTTATCACAGCAACAGAAAGGCAACCAATTCATTGAAGGAAGTATTGGAAGCCTACCTACCCAGACACACAAGGGAAGGATGGTCTGGATTCTTGACCTACCCAGGATCTACTCAGAAACAAGGCTAGGGGTGTTTCTATTTGTTTGGGCTTCTCCTTTTCTCCCTCCCTCCCTCCCTCCCTCCCTCCCTCCCTCCCTCCCTCCCTCCCTCCCTCCCTCTCTCTCTCTCTCTCTCTCTCTCTCTCTCTCTCTCTCTCTCCCCTCCCACTCTCGTCTTCCTTCTACCTGAGAGCCTTTGGCAAGTCTAGGATGGATGAAGATACAAGCTGACTAGGAAGTCTAGCCGAGAAATCATGAATAATTTACAAACCAATTAATTATCTGTGCTGTGTCCTGAAAGTTTATTCAAGTCTCAAAGCTAAATACTGACATCTTCAACATTACTTCTGAAGGTTGTTTACTCAGAATTAAAAGGTCTTCCACTGTTAGGATTGGGTCTGAAACATTTCCTATATATAGCCTGATGTGTTTGAATACTTGCCAACCAGACGGTAGCCCTGTTTGGGAGAGGTTGTAGGACCTGGTTGGCGAAGGTGGCTCAATGAAGGTGATCTTGCCTCTAGTCCTGTTCTGTTTCCTGACCAACCAAGTATAAGACTTGTCACTACAAGATCCTTCTACATTGGCCAGAGGTGTCCCTGCTGCCATGGCTTCCTTGTGATGGATTCTACTCAGAATATGCTGCCTTTCCCTTAAGCTGTTTCTGTTAGGTATTTTGCCACAATAATGAGAACCACAAGTAACAGTGCCTCCAAACACTTGTATCCTTTTTCTTACACTTCATGCTTAGAAAACCAGTAACCATTTCCTCCCAGCTTGTATTCCACTTTGATGGCTTGCTGGCAGTCCTACCAATAGAAGGCTTTGAGCTTGTACTGAGAGGCCTTGTTCTGCCCTGGATGCTCTTCAAGGCAGCCTCCAGTGAAGGGGCCTAAGCCATAGTTTCAGCACTGGAAAGAATCTCCCAAGTCACCTTGGATCACCACACACCCTAAACCAGCATACTACTGTGAGGGAAAATTAATAACTAAAAGATACGGGACTCATGGCAAGGGAAAACCAGAAAGAATGAGTGCTTCAGCCAATAGATATAGATAACTCCCTGACTGGAGAGTACATTCTCCCTGCTCCCCATTATCTTAAGGACAAGGCTACTGAGCCCACTGGTCCTAGAGAAAGAAAACCCCCTAACCTTGCAGGTGTGCTAAACAATCCTGCCTCGTAAAAAAACTTTGTACTCTATAAAATCTCTGTAACCTTGGAAACCTTATGGACTAGCAGTCTCAAACCTCCCTTCCCCTTTAAAAATGCTTCACAATTGTAAGCAGGCACCTTACTCTTCTGATAGAGTGAGGTCCCAGCCGGTTTGGTTCTTAGCAATAAAAACCTTTTGCTTTTGCAGTCAGGAGTCACTTCCTTGGAGGTTGAGAAGACCTGGTAGGCACAACACTACCTGTAGTATTTTCTGCACACCTTCAGTCATGGGGAGCTTATTACATCAAAGGGCTGCAGTATTGCCAATTGACAGGAAGCTCTTTCAGGTAAATTACTGCAAACTTGGCTCTGGTCAGGTATATAATGAACCACTGTAACTCTGTCTCCATGTAGTGCTTGTCTCTCTGGAAGTGGCAACATACCCCACACCCCTTTCAGCAAACAGGTAAGTACAGTCTGCTCCTCACACCCTGATTCACAGGGTCCTTGTTTCCTTCCTCTGGGGCCAATTCTGCTGAATTATTAGACAGTCCCTATGGAGCTAAGGACTCTGTGTGGTCTCCCGAGGTACCCAGGTGAGCCCAAGATCTGTGATATGTGCACAGTGGCCTGTAATAGCTAAATATCAGAGATGTCTGTCACAGATTGGGACATCTCTCAGCCTGACCTGTTGACCTTTTGTACTAAAATTCAACAACAGCATTAGCAGGAGGAGTCAAGTTCAGGCCCTAGACAGAATTGGCCCCGACTCAGACTGTTGGCCACATGCTTAACCATAGACAATACCAGTTATCTTTGACTGGCTCATGTCACTCCCATAAGTTTTAGAGGCCACATTCATAAAGAGAGGTATCACACTAGTTCATGTCCTCCAGGACCAGGAAGGAATTGAGATATAGTACAAGTGCTTGTGGTGTACACTTTGTTAAATTGTAGAAAGGCCACCCACTATTATTTTAGCCATACCTTAGCCTGCAGGGCTTACTGTAATTGGAAGAAAAGACAGACAGTGGTGACCAGTAGTGGGTAATAGTAATTAGTGGGTAGACAATATTGATTAACAAATAAACATTGTGGAGAGAAATGAACTTATTCTAACAGAAGAAGGAAAGACCTCCAATGTTAATAGTAAGCAAGACTGAGAGGAACCAGTCAGGAGACTGAAGAAAACTGTGTGTGCCAGCAGAGCATAGGAGGGAAGGAGGCTGCATAATACAGGCTGTTGATTTCTGTGGTGGGCAGAGCTCAGGCAAGGTTTGACCAAGCAACACTGCCCACACCTAGGCAACCTGACAGTAGACCCTTGCTTTGGGTAGCTACTGTAAAGCATAAAAAGTAAATAAAGGTGGGGTTGTTGCCTGCACAAAGAATAAATCTGGGTTGGCTCCTGCTATTCAGAGCAGCAGGCTTTTATGGTACTCAGCTGTTGGAGGCCACATGAGTGGGGACTGATGGAATAGGTTATCTAGGGCAAGAAGGCCTGGACATGGGAGGAGAGTACAGTCTGTGCACTGAACTGGGTCTGGGTTCAAGTCTAGCTCTTGAACCCTTCGTTACAGAGTTATCAAGACTAGCTAAAGCCATGTGGTGATGGTGCATACCTCTAATCCCAGCACTTGGGAGGCAGAGGCAAGTGCATCTCTGTGATTTCCAGATCAACCTGATATACATAGTAAGTTCTAAGACAGCCAGAACTGCATAGAGAGACCCTGTTTAAAAAAAAAAAAAAAAAAAAAAAAAAAAGACTAGCTGGGATCATGAATCTATGTGACTAATTAAGCTAGCTGAACAAAAGCTATGTGGAGCAATGGCGTCTGATGCACTCTACCTCAGATTTGTCACATGGACCTTGCAAAAAGACACAACTAAGACAAAATGGGAAAAACTCCACTTGCCACTTCATCTCAGTGGATGAGCAGCTAACCCTCTGTGGGCCTCCATTCTTTCACCTGTAAGGCAGGAACAGTTATCTCCAGGGCTGTTCTGAGGCTAGGGGTGACATCTTGATACAAAGAAGCAAAGTATGGCATCAATAATTTAGCTGCTTTAGCTGTTATCCTGGAATAGCTCAGCTTAACCTCCTCCAGCACTCTCTTCTACCCCTTCCCCCAATCTCCTACTCATTTCCTTTAGAGAAACAATGTAAATTGGCTTCATGCTGAACAAGAGATAAGCATGTCTTCTTTTACTGAGCCCATTCTCCCTGCCTGTGCCTATATGGTCTCTGCCAAGAGCAGCTGGTGACAAGCCCACTTAGATGGCAGGTCAGTAAGTTAGATATGGAGCTCCTCTGAGGGTTGTGCCTGAGGCAGGATGCTTTAGGGATTAGCTACCTATATAGCTACAGAGCAAGTGACCCAGCACTTGGTAGCTTCAAATGACAAATATGTATTATTCCAGTTTTTGAGATTCAGGAGTCATGGACCAGCTGGGGGCCTCTGTTCAGGAGGCTGCAGGTCAGAGTGAGCTGGGGATACAGTCACCCCTAGGTTCTTCTGGAGGTGAGGACTGACTTTCAAATACACTCGCATGGTGATTGAAAAGCTGCAGAAGACAAATGCCCAAGATCTTGCATGTAGCTGCTATCAGGCTGTTTCCTCTCCACAAGGTCCCTGGTAGGCTGCTTGTGTCCCTCTAGGGTATGACAGATGGAGTTTGTGTGTGTGTGTGTGTGTGTGTGTGTGTGTGTGTGTGTGTGTGTGTGTAAGAGAAAGACACATTCAGAGGAGAATGAATGAGAGGGGCTGGAGGAAAAAAAAACAAACACAAGTTCAGAGAAGAAATGACATATTCACAAATAATCGTTGGTTGCTCCTTTTCTATAGGTTATGTTCTATTCATTACAATCAGGGCATTAGGGCATTAGATTGATTGGGCCTATCCTCACAGAGAGCTGTGTGTATCTCCCAGAGATCACCTGGACCAGACTGTCTGTCTTTGTGGGGGCTGGCATGGGAAGACTAACTTTTTTTAGTATAACTTTTTTCCATACAATGGAAAGAGCTCTGCTGACTTCCATGTGGCCTCCCCCTGCTATGACTTAGAGCCTGCATTTCCTCCATGAAATAAAGGTGCAGCCTAAGCCAACTGGCCTTACATGGGGATGACTGGAGGCTAAGCTGTACATTTGCATATATAGAGCTTCCAAATTTGATATGCAGGGTAGGACAAGGATGGAATTGGGATTCCCCTAAGGGAGCAATGGGTGAGAAGGGCAAAACTCCATCAGAAAGCCACAAAGAACCCCAACTAAGCTCTCTAACCCATCCTTCTATCTAGACATGGTGGGACCCTATGATTCCAGGGCTCAGGAGGATCACAAGTTTGAAGCTGGTGTGGGTTACATAATGTAATGAGACTCTGTCTCAAAAACCAAGAAACCACTGCCAACAACAAAATTCCCACCTTTATCCAATTCTTCTACAGGCCTGGATAGGAAGGCATTCATTCATTCACTCATTTATTCATTCCACTCACTCATTCATTCATTTCTCACCCAATCCTTCATTAAGTCCCTGGTATGTTTAAGTTCCCTTCTATTTAATAGGAGGACTCCTATGAAACATGCATTACTCACTCCTCTGTGAGGAAGAGGAAACCGAGGCTCAAAGAAGCAAAACAAACCAAACACCTCTGTGAACTTACACAGCCTTTGGGATGAAACCATGCCCTGTGCCCACACAGAGCACCTGCTGTCACTCTGCACAGCCTCTCTGGACAATCCCAGTTTGTACGATCGGCACAGCATTTGCCTCTGTTTCACACACCTGCATGTTTCGTCACACTATGCTGCACCTGCCTTGTCTTGGCATTGGATATGTTTTCCATAGCTCATTCCATGTTTAATTTTATTTTAAAATGAATTCCCAAGCTGAGCAAGGTGGCAAACACCTGAAATGTGTAAGCTGAGGCAGTCTGTAAACTGCCTCCCTGAGCTTGGGAGAAACAGGCATGAGGATTTATGCAAGTTCAAGGCCAGCCTGACACTTGGTGAGCAATAAGCCATTCAGTTCTACACAACAAGACCCTGTCTCAAGAAAAGAAGATGAAGAGGAAGAGGAAGAGGAAGGGAAGGGAATGAAGGAAGGAAGGAAGGAAGAAAGAGGAAATAGTTTTTAACATTCCTAAAAACTAGATTTTGAGCCTGAGGATATGGTTCAATTGGTACAGGGCTTGCCAAATGAAGCCCTGGATATGATCCCTCAAACCAGAACATGATTTTGATGCCAGTCTCTACTGACTGCCCGTTGGCTCTGTGAAGCCCAAGTATGTTGTTACAGGGTTCCAGGGAACATCAACTGTCAGCACTTTTGAATAAGAAGTCACCTGGGCAGTTTGGGGAGTAACTTCTAAAGATGACCCAGTCTATAAGAGGGAGGAGCCAGCTGAGTATGTAATCTCAGCTGGGCCCAATATCCTCAGGGCTGGGCATGTGCTTAGCCACAGCTCAGCTTAGGGACTGCCTCTCCTGATACTACTGAAGACAGGACAGGTAGGAATGATGCCAGAATCTAGCCTGTGGTAAAGATGGAAGTTTTCTCTGGCTCATACAAGGGAGGTGACAATGTGTTTGCCAAAGAGTGTGAAGGAGTAACATGAAAGAAGGAAGGTAGGGAAGTGAGCATTGTACCATCTATGGCTCCCAGCACTTCCCATATCAGGCCTCAGTCTGGCCATTAGAGACCTCTGTGACTCCACTCTCATGGCATATTCAGTTCATGTTTAAGATCATAGCCTTTTCTCGAAGATGCCCTAACTAACCCCAGCCTGGACTGTTTGTTGTTGGCTCATCCTTCCCCCCAGAATGACCTCTTCCCATTCTTGTGCCCTGTTGTACCCAGAGGTGGTCATGTATACACTGATTCCCCAAGGTGGAAATCACTCCCCCTTGTCCCCTGTGTTCCTTTACTACTAGTTATCTCATTTTCTGTCTTCCTTTGCTATCCCTCCAAGTCTTGTCTCTCGCCCTGCCTCAGTCTTGCTCCCCGATGACAGCCAGGCCGGTTTGGCATGCAATAACCCTGATTCTGAAGTCAGACAAACTGCCCTTGACAATTCACTAGCACAGTGTGGGTCCTGGGAAAGGGATCTTCTTCCTGAACTACCAGCTGGTCTGAGGCTGTGGAAGGCTGTGGGAGGGGGGAGAATCATGCAAATGAGGGCAAGTTCTTGTCTGGGGTGGGAGTGTGCATACTTTATCACAGTAGCAGAGAGATTGAGCCTCCACCTCCACCTCTGCAGACTTGAAAAACAGCTAGTTTCTAGTTTCCTCAGTTCCCATTTCAGGTATGTTAAAGGCTGTAGGTGCCAAGGCCTAGAACTGGCTGCAGGAAGCCTGGGGCTTTTGAATGCTTTCTAACAGTGCATGTGTGGTGACCCCTCTCCAGTCCTTTCAAGTCCAAGTATGCATTGCTGCTGCATAGGTGTAGAATATGTGCCAATGGCTCCAGCAGAGGAGAGAACAAGTGAGTTTTCCATGCAGGCTGCTCACTTTGGTATCCACTGACAAGAAAAGAGAGGGTTGTGCTGGAGAGATGGCTCAGTGGTTAAGAGCACTGGCTGCTCTTCCAGAGGACCCAGGTTCAGTCCTCAGTAACCACATGGCAGCTCACAAGTGTAACTGCAGTTCCAGGAGATCCTAAACCCTTGTACAGATGTACATGCAGGCAAAACATCAATGCATACAAAATGAAAATAAACTGTTAAAAAAAGAGGGGGCACTCTGTGGGGTTGGGCGCCATCCACCCCTAGACTACAGCCTGGGAAACAGCCCATCAGGCTAGTAGCACAAGGCATAGGGCTGACAAAGCACTGGACTGTGACCCTTCACAAGAGGGGTCAGGCTGGCTCCCTGACTTTGGATTTGCTTGGACCAGCCTACCTGCTGGATGCCTTCCCACAAGCTGATTCTTGGATGGGGCAGGCCAAAGTCCTCTGCCCCCAAGGCTCAGCCCCTCTCCTTCTCTTGTTTCTTAGGCTGTTGAGACCTTGCAGTAGGGATCCCCCACCCACCCAGCCCCAAACTATACCTGCTTCAATCAGTCTAGGCTACGCCCATCACTGTTGTCCATGGTATAGTGTTTAACAGTGAACAAATGCTTCTCTTGTTTATTTATCCCTAGAACAGGTGTGAATGAAAATCAGGGTGAATTTCTCCTTGCTTCCTTGCAGAAGGACTGGTGCAAACCAGCAGTAGGGAGCCAGGGTTCTCTAGCCTTAGCTAGAACTTTTTTTCTTTCTGAGCCTCAGTTTCCCATCTGAAGACCAAAGATGTTGGCCCACGTGCCCTCATTTGCTGGCATTCATTTGCTTCCCAGGCTGCTGTTATGCCCAGTTAACATGGGCCTGAATCCCTGGCTGTGGCTCCCCTGCAACGCCTTTCACTTTGCATCATCCATTGCTAACTTCCTGGCTTAAGAAGCCACCTGCAGGACCAGTCCAGTTGGCAAAGACGTGTGTATTCCAGGTGAGTGCTAGTGGGTGTAGACATAATCTGGCACCTCCCTGGCCTGGCTGGAAGTGGTGGGGACAAGGGTAGTCAGTGTGAGAGGAGGAGGAACTGGGACTGAAACCTGGCAGGTACACCATTGAGCATGCTGCATTTTCAGTTTTGCTGGTGGAGGGTCGAATCTCAAGAAGCAAATGGAGATAGATTCAGTCCAGGATCCAGAAGCCTGAATGTCTTGGAAAGGTATCTCTGCTTATCTGTTCTTTCTGTTATCTTTCCCTTTCTAATCCGCCTTAGAGCCCCTCCTTGTCTTTCTGACTCTCAGGGTCAGCATCTCTCTTGCTTTATAGAGAGGCGTTTTCAAAGTAACTTCCCGCTCTGTGTACACAGATGGGAGGTGTGGTACAGTACACGAACTGATTGAGCTGCGCAACGACGCCAGCAGGGGTCGCTAGCGAACAGTCTCTGATGGGGCGTGGCGGAGGCTTGAGCGAAGGGGGCGTGGTCCTGAGCCAGCCAACCAATAAAGGCAGCGGCGCGTGGCCTAGGTATCGCTTCCTGGGTCGTGTGACCTTGCTGCTTGAGTTCTTCGCGCTCCTTTGCCCGGCCTGTGACCACGATGCTGGCTCTGCGCTGTGGCCCCCGCCTGCTGGGCCTGCTCTCCAGTCCGCGCTCCCCACCGCTGCTCCTCTCCGCGACCCGCGCCTGCAGCGACAGCGGAGCACGCGACCCGAACTCCTCCTCCCGGAACCCGCTCGTGTACTTGGACGTGGGCGCCGATGGGCAGCCGCTGGGCCGCGTGGTACTGGAGGTGAGGACCCTGGACCCGACCAGCCTGGTTTGAGCTTAGGGCAAACCTTACTTTCGGGGCCCGTTCTGCCCCTAGCACGCCGGGTGACCTTGGGCCTCTCACTTCCAAACCCTGAACCTCAATTTCCGTTTCTCAGAGAAGCGACATCAGTTTGGTCTATTCCAGGGCGCTTCAACACTCTGAGGAGGGTGGAGGCGTGAGGGAGGGCTTGTGTGGATGAAAAGGTCAAGGTCAGATCGCACTGAGTGACACCTCACTGGCGGGCCAATGCCCGCCAGTGAGGGCATTGGGTTTCCGAGCACCTCTGAGTCCGAAGCTGGACCCAGAGCTCCTGAGGTTTGTGTCTAAGGCCCAGGTGTTGCCCGGTGCTCACGTAGTGGCCTGAGTTTAACGCCCAGTACACCCCGGATCCACCCCCAGGGCCTGGCTACTTAGGAGGAGGCATCCCAGGAATGCAAGTGTGAAGTTGGTTCAGCTGGGAGCCCAATCCTCTCTCTGAGGTCCAAATTGGGCACTAGCTCCTGTTCGACCCAAGACAAGTAGGAAACAGTCACCAAGGTATCAGGAGGCCATAGTATTGCCTTCAGGCTATTCCACTTTAAACAAAGAGACCAGTTAGCTTGACTGATTGACTTATTGGCAAAGGAGGGGCTTGGTGTTTATTGTTACTCCTCAGTTTTTCCATTTGGTGAAGAGGGATTTTTGTTGTTTTTGTTTTGTTTTTCAAGACAAAATTTCTCTGTATAGCCCTGGCTGTTCTGGAACTTGCTCTGTAAACCAGACTGGCCTTGAATAAGGCACCACCAAGGGGTTCTGAATGAGAAGCTGAGAGGCAAGAGCAGGCTTGGATGGGGATGCAGTGTTTCCTTAACTGTCCCTTCCTTCCCTTCTGTGAGCCTCAGTTTCTCTCTGCACTAAGGAACAGCAGGTGGTTTATGATACTCTTGGTCCAGGAACTCATGCTTAGGACCTCCAGCTGCCAATTCTGCCAGGGCCAGGATGACACTGGTCTCTTCTGATAAACAAGAAACTGAGGCTGCCTCCAGCAAGCCTTGGGTTCAGGAAGCAGCTGCCAGAAATGATAGCTGCTTTCCTGTTGTAGAAGGGTTGGTGGTCGTAGGAAAGGAGTGGTCCTGTGGTTCTTTCCCAGGATGCCTTGGCCACTAGGTGTGAGTGGCGAGGGGGCTCTTTCCTGCACCTGCTTCTGGACTAACCATCCTTTTTTGTTACTTTTTCCTCCCACAGCTAAAGGCAGATGTCGTGCCAAAGACAGCAGGTAAGGCAAAGGTGGAAAGTGAACCAGGCAAGGCTGATGGGCTTGGGGAAGGAGTTAGGGCTCAGACTATGACAATGTGGGGGTTTTCAGGGGAAGGCTCATGTAAGCTCCCAGAGATAGCTTCCAATTCCCTTTTACATGATGGCATGGGGCAGGGTTAGGTACATAGTCTTTGGGCTGCTTGCCCTGTTATTCTGACTGGCACAGCTTAGAGCTTGTATTCTAGCCACAGTGTTTGCCACTGGGTCAAGGCAAGGAAGTATGTGATCAGAAACAGACTCAGGAGGAGGGGCAGGGTGTCTCTACACATACCACTCCTTGGGAGACTGGCGGGGAGGGGTGGCCTGTCCATAACCTCTCCCTCTTTCTTCAGAGAACTTCAGAGCCCTGTGCACTGGTGAGAAGGGCTTCGGCTACAAAGGTTCCACCTTCCACAGGGTGATCCCATCTTTCATGTGCCAGGTAACAGTAATACAGCCTCCCCTGTGAACAGAGCTGGCAATAAGAGATTCCCTGGGGTGGGGTGTGGGGGTCAGCAAGCATGGCCCTGTGCATGGTAGAACACAGCAGGAGGCTGTCCCCACCAGAGTTGGACAGTCTCTAATCTTGGCATTCTGTGTACCCCTGAGCATTGGGCATGGGAGGAGAGAGGATGCGAAGAAGATAGCTAAGTCAGGATTACACATGCTTGGACTTGGAGATGCCTTCCTGGTGAAGGAACTTTTCTCGGTTCCATGAACACATTCTTTAGTCACATGTTCTTCCTGTTTTACAAACTTGTAAGTATTGCTGCATCAGGTTTGGGGGTAGGTGTTACAAGAGAAACTTCTTGGGCAGACTCAAGGTCAGGGGTTAATGAGGTCAGGATAGCTAGAGATGGTTATAGATGTCAGGGCCTCTCCAAAGTCCTTTCTGCCTATTCTTTCCACTGTAACCAAGTAGCAGTGGGTTGGGGCTGTGCCTTCTGACACTATATGGTGCCTGGTTACACACTGGGTGTGATGAAGTGAAGGTGAGACAGACAGGGCTGTGGCTAAACCCAGCCAAGCCCTTTCTGCTGCAGAGGTTCCCAGCTCCATCTGGGGTTGGTGGATGAGGTGGGCACTAAGGTGGGTAGCTGGAGTCAGGAAGGGGCATGCAGATTGGGAGAGCCTTTTCTGGCTTCCAGTAGTGGCCTCTGGAAGCAAGGTGACTGGGGACACCTTGTTGGTATTCAGTTCACACTTCTCACTCCAGAGTCCTCAGAAAAACCAGTGTGGCCATGGCCAACAACTGGGCACAGAGTTGCTCCTGTACTCTTCTTCCCAGGCTGTCTGGACCTTGGACAGGCTCCCTGAGGAAGGTTCCCAGCCCCTGCGTGTTATGTGTCTACAAGTCCTTTGGGCTTGAGCTTTGGGAGGATGATGCCAGGGCAAAGGAGGGAAGCCAGCCTGGGGAACTGACCTCTGGCTGCAGCCCATCTCTGTCTGAGACCAAGACCCTGGTCTCCTGCTTGTGGACCTCGTAGGAACTGTGGGTTGAAAATTAGAACACCTCAGGCACTGGATTACTGAAAAATGAACCCAGACAGGAAACCAGACTTGTCATGGTGTAGCTTTGGCCATTTTATCTCAGGCACTGGATGGTTGTTGGCCCCTTTGCTGAGGGTGGGCCTTGGGTGGGTTGGGGCTGCCTTCTTAGGGGACCCACACTATCAGTTGTGTGATAACCAGTTATAAGGCATTCTGTGTGCAGGCTGGAGACTTCACCAACCACAATGGCACAGGAGGGAAATCCATCTACGGAAGCCGCTTTCCTGACGAGAACTTCACACTGAAGCACGTGGGGCCAGGTATGTGGGACTGTGAGCCCCTCTCTAATGCTTTCTACAGTTCCATCTGGACGCTGCCACAGCCGGCTGCCTGGGGAAGCTGTGGTCCCCAGTTGCCTGACATCCATCCCATCATGCTCCTCCTGTCAGCACCCAGGCAGTTCAGCATTTCTAGCTTATTAGGTTTCTTTCCCAAGGGATTTCCCATCTTTAGTTCTGTAAAAGCCAGGTTTCCTATTGTAATTCCAGCATTTGGGAGGCTGAAACAGGAGAACCCAAAGGTTGAAGCCATCTTGGGCTACATAGGGATACCTGTTTCAACAAACAAAAGCAAACTTCCTTATACAAACTTTGATCAAGGAGTCTTTTTTAAGCAGAGCCCAAGGAGTGTGGGAAAGCCAAGAGGCTGTATCTGGGGTTCCAATCAACTCTCCTGCTGTGAGATCCCTGAAGTCCTTCCATCTCAGCCTCTCCCATAGAAAGCTAGTTGACAGTCAAGGCACACAAGCTCCAGGGTCTGGATGTTAACACTGGTTCTCTCTGGTTCCAGGATCTACAGGTTCACATGTCCTTGATGAGTGTGAGCCATCTCTTCTTCCAAGACCCCTTCATTTGAGGGGTCTTCTGGGTGACTCAGCCTCTCTCTGCTTGTCTTACAGGTGTTCTGTCCATGGCAAACGCAGGCCCCAACACCAATGGCTCTCAGTTCTTTATATGCACAATAAAGACGGACTGGTGAGTAGTTCACGCTGTAGGACCTCTGAGGATGAAGCTAGAGGAGGTCTGTGCACAGTCAGGAGGGCAGTGTGCAGCTAGACCATCTGCCTGGGCCAGTGACTTGTTTCTCATTGTGCAGGGAGAGAATTGAGGGACAATTTGGGTTGTCCTATGACTGTCACACCTGTGCCTCCCAGTGGTGATGTTGACTAGAATTTGATTTGTGTCACACCTGCACACATACACACATGAAAGGGTTCCTCTATCCCACATTTGGGGGAATGCTTCAGTAAGTGACCTCACAGTGGTCTGAGTAGAAGCCACTTTGCCTGACTTAACCTGATCTTCCTTGGCATACCTCCCCTGCAGAACATGCTTGTGGGATTCTGGGTATTGAGGCAGGTTTCACTCAAACGCCATTAGGATGGCTTCACATGCCCCACCCCCAATCTCTCCAGCCCCCTTTCCCATAGACCCATGCTGTCTAGGAGGAGTAGATTTTCCCTGGTAAAACCTCCACTAAACAGTACCTTCCTCTACACAGAGTCCTTAGTGTTCCAGATTTCAGGTCCCTGGACTTGAGAGGCAGCAGCTGACTGAGAACTTCAGAAAGCCTGTTTCCACAACTTTAAGAAAACCTTAAGTGATAGGATGACATTTGCCAAGCCATGCAGGGCTGCCAGGGCTGGGCAGGTTGTTGCTGGCCCTTTTTTTTTTTTGCTTCTTCCATGGAAGCCTTAATGGACCTTGCTTGCAGTTCTGTCCCTGAGTCCCTGGCCCTTGGCTTGCCTGCTGAACTAGTTCTTTTGAGCAGTTCTGTGCCCATCATTTTCCTGGGAGGAATAAGAATAGCTCACTTCTCATAGATAAGGTCACCAAGATTCAGATCAAGCTGCCAGGTCAAAGCCCAAGGTGACAGAACATGTCCTGTAGCATCTGCTGGAACACAGCTGGGGATCTCACAAAGCTTTGGGGGGGTAGGCGTGTTCCTTTGGCAAACAATTCTGTACTTGGTGGCTGATACACTGGATGTTTTCTTACTTGGCTCAACCCTCCTCACAGGCTGGATGGCAAGCATGTGGTGTTCGGCCATGTCAAAGAGGGCATGGATGTTGTGAAGAAAATTGAATCTTTTGGCTCCAAAAGTGGGAAGACATCTAAGAAGATTGTCATCACAGACTGTGGCCAGTTGAGCTAAGTTACAGCCAAGATGCTAGGACAGTAGCAGCCACCCATGTGCTCTGAGCCTCAGGTGCCCCAAAGAACTGTTTATGTCCACATCCCCAGCTGAGTATGAAGAATGCTACTCAGGTACATGGTCCTTCACAGGACCAGGCTGCTCTCGACTGTCCATCCTTCCTCAGATCCTGTTTCTGAGCATCAGTGTGGCTAATGGGCCATGTACTCTCTCAGCAAGTGTCCCCATGAGCCATTTATGTGTGCCTTGGACATTGGCATTGATGACTAGTTAGCATCCAGAGGAGGGTCCTGACTTTTTCCTTTTTCCTTGACCAGTAGGGACAGCAGTTGCTATTTAATGTCTTCCTCATTGCAATAATTTAATACAATTACATAGAAAGAAAACTGTGACACTAACTGCACTCTACTCTGTGATCTGAGTTGGCACAAGCTACAACACTCTCCCCTCCCCCAAGCTTGGCTTCGGAGACTTCACTCAGGGCTCTTGTGAAAGTTCCTCATGGTTACTGTGAATCCTGCTGGTTAGCTGCTGTGACTTTTGAAGGGAGCCTGTGGGATAGAAGCAACTGGACCTGGGGGCAGATCTGTGTGCTGGGGCTGTCTGCTCAATGTGAATTCCTGTGTTCAAAACTGCCCATGTGCATACTGTCTTCAGGAGGAACCTGGCCTGTATGTTAAATAAATCCAATCTATCAATGATAATATATGTAAAAGATTTCTGGAACAGTCCTGTGTGTTCATTTCAAATGTAATAATAAATCCTATTTTCTATAAAACTGCTGTCTCTGCCTTTAGTGAACAACCTGAAACTTAAGTGTTTGGGGCTTGTTTGTATGGTCTGGACTGGCCTAGAACTTGCTGTGTACTCTTGGGTTGCCTCAAAAACTCTTGATCCTCCTGAATGCTGCTTGGGTTACAGGCATGTACCTTTGTATCCAGCTGGAGCCAACTTCTAAGTTACCGTGTGTAACATCCAGTCTCCACAGCCCCCACCACAAGCACTACTTCTAGGCAGAGTCCCAGCTCTGTTCAGTGACCAAGCTTCAGCTGAGTAATATGTGCATGACACCTAGATCACAAATTGGGTGTGACCCATGTCAGGTGCATGGCCTTGGGCCTGATGTCATCCATAGCAAGCTCTGGGTAATGACATAAGGATGACATTCTCCATGTATCAGATCCTTAGGGAAGGGGTCTTGCCTAAGCAAGGAGCTGAGGTTATGAAAAGTTAGGAATGTGGTCCCCTGCCAATGGTAGGCCAGTGAAATTTGGAATTCTTCATATTGCTGAATTTTGGGGGAGGGGAGTGTTGAGGTGAGCAGATGACTAAGAGTTCCTTAGGTGCTATGGCAAGTCAGTAGCTCCTAGAGAAGGGACTTGGGCTCTGGCTGGGGTGAGTAATGCATTCATTTGGTATGGAATTCCTGAGTCAGGTGGTGTGAGGTTATGAGTGGGATTGGTCACTCTGAGGTCACGGTAGCCAGGCTGAGTCTTTCAGAGTCATGGAGTTTCCATGAAGCCATTGTCAGCTCCATGGGTTAGGAGCTTCCCTGGAATAGTGTAGTTTCAAAGCAATTCTGAGAGCAACAGGCATCCTCAGAACACCCAAGTGTGATGGTGTGAACCCTGAGGCCTGTGTCTACTCTCCAGTTCTTTCTATGTTGGGGCTGCCAAGGTATTTTCCTTGAGAAGCAGATCTCAGTTGAATAACTGATAATTGCTCATGAAGCGCAACAGCTTGTTGGTAAGTAAACTGAAGCTACAGGCTGGCTGGATTGTAACTAATCTAGAGAATGCTATCAAGACAGTTGGCAGAGGGCAGAACCCTGAGTTGTCAGCACAGAATGTACACACAAAAGGATTCTTAGAGGGTCACACGAACACTTTACCACTGACTCTCAACACCTCACCTCACCTTTTTCTTTATTTTTCATAATGGCCTTGAAGTTACTCTATAGCCCGGGCATCAACTTTGAATTTGTGATTCTTCTGCCTCAGTCTCTTAAGTAGCTGGGATTATGGGCCTGGACCCAGCCCCCAACCACTTTAAGCAATTTACTTTAAAAATAAAGTGTTTTTAAAGCATCTATTTATTTGTAAATCTATACATTTGCTCATTTTATGATTTTTTTTTTTCTGGTGCTTCGGGGTTAAGTCTGGGCCTTGCCAATGCTAGGTGGATGATCTATTACTGAGCTGTACTGTCTTCCAGAGCACAGGTCAAAGATGTGCTGTTGTCTTCTCTGGAGTTGCCTGCTGACCTGCAGTGCTCCAAGTGTCGGTGACAAGGTGAAGGGAAAGCTAGTTTCCTTGAGCTGTAACCAGCTTACTGTCAACTTCTAAAAAAGGTTTTAGAGTTAGAAGGTGGAAGGAAGGGCTTGTGTTTTCTTCTCACTGAGGATATGTATGTGTGCTGTGTCTCCATCCAGCGGAATCTAGGGGTACAGCAAGCATGCATGAATTTTCTAGAAACCACTCCCCAAAGGCAAAGGCAAGGTCGTCCTCTGAGGTTCTGTCCGCCCTGCAGAGGTCTAACAAGGTGGTTTTTTTTTTTTTGTGCAGAATCATTTTAAGTAACATCAAAAAACCCAGCTTGTTGCTGGCCAGTACCTAATCAGTATCCTTCAGTACCTAATGCATGCATCAGTGTGGCCCTCAGTACCTAATGCATACATCAGTGGTGAGCCTGCTTGTGCTTCCTAGATGCCATCATATGTGACACCTTATGTGTTAAAAAAAAAACCCAAAACATCACTTTTCTTGGATGCATGATAGCTTTTCAAATGACTTCACTGAGGTAAAATTTGCATACAGTAAAATTCACACATTTTAATTGTACCACTAATGATTTTTGAATACCACATCTACTGATTAATGACCATCAGTTCTGTCATTATACGATGAACTTTGCCTGTTCTAGAACTTTGTGTGGAAATGGTGTCAAACAGGGGCCATTATTCTGCACCCAGCATTACTATCATAGTGCATGGAAGATTTTAACACAGTGGGTTCTCAACCTGTGGGTTGCAACCCCATCAGGGTTGACAGACACATTCTCAGGGGTCACATATAAAATATTTGCATTATGATTCATACAATAGCAAGATTACAGTTAGGAGGAAGTAGCAACAAAAAATACTTTTATGGTTAGGGCCACTAAAACATGAGGAACTGTATTAAAGGGACATAGCATTAGGATGTTTGAGAACCACTGCTCTAACACATGTCTGGGTTCTGCAGGACTTTGCTTCATGAAAAGCAGTTTCTGCAAATGTTTCCTAGATGTAATAAGGCCTAAGGCCTGGGACTCACAGGGTCCTGTGGAAGCATGCAGTCCCTGATCTGCTTTCTTAAGACTGGATTTCACCTGAGCTGGTTTTAAACTCAAGATATCTTTTGCTTCTGCTTTCCAATAGCTAGGACTGTTGGTGAATGCTGTGGGAAACAGTAAAAGGCACTTTGCTTTTGGGTCATTTATTTAATATTGCGCGCGCGCGCGTGTGTGTGTGTGTGTGTGTGTGTGTGTGTTGTGGCACTGGGGATCAAACTCAAGACCTTATACAAGCATTCTGCTGCTGAACTACAACTTAGCCCAATTGGGGGCTACTGAATTGGAAACCAGCTGTGATTTAGTTCAGGGATGCCAAGCTGGCATAACATTAGAAAAATCAAATAATATTAGAGTAAGACCCCAAAGTTAAAGAATTTTGATACTACAGAAGAAACTTTTACAAAGCACAGAAACATAGCATCAAGCTGCCTTCTACACACTTACCCTTATCCCCATAGACTAGTGCAGCCCTCACCCCTCATGCAGTCACAAATCCAGACCCACAGATCCAAGTTCAGAGAACCTTTCGCAGAATACTCAGCCTTGAATGGGACATCTACATCATGCTCCCTCTCTACTAGACTCAGGGAGCACGTGGAAGACAAAACAGGAGGATTGTATTGATTTCATGTATTTATTAGAATATGACACCATTTTGAGATCAATGAGATGGCTCTTCAGGTAAATAAGGCCTTGCCACCAAGCCTGATGACTCAAGCCTGATCCCCTAGAACCTACGTGGTGGAAGGAGACAACTGACTCCTACAAGTTGCTCTCTCACCTCCACACATGTGTTGTGTGACATGTGTGTGCTTATAACATGCACAATAGATAAGTGTTTTTAAAAAGGAAATACAAATGGCCAGTAGGTACATGAGAAGACACTCTAAATCATTAGTCATTAGGGAAATGTAAATCAAAACTACAATGAGATACTTTATACCTACTGAAATGAGTAATATAAAAAGTCAGATAGTACCAAGTGTTTGCAAGGATGTGGACACATTCTAACCTTCATGTACTGATGATCCAGCCAACAGTTCCCTCAGATGATTAAACAGACTCACCATTTACCCAAGAGAAATGAAGATATGTATCCACACAAAAAGTCATATGGCTGTTTATGTGTGGTTACTAATACTGAGCAAAAGTTAAAGCAAACTAAATGTCCATCTTCATGAGTACATCTGTGCCTGCTTACAAAAGATTATCATAGCTGGGCTTGTTGACTGTTGACATTCCTTATAGAAGGAGAGAACAGGGAGGAGTCATGGGACCCCTCTCCTGAGTATTCAAAAACTTTTCCCAATTGGTTGGGTGCAGCTCTACCCTAATTGAACATGGCTTCAGGGTCTCAGGAAAGGCCTAGGGTATAAGCTGGGGAAGACTAGAAGAAGGGGACCTCCATCTGTGAAGCTATAGGGAAACCATCAACCTAGGCTAGACAAAGACTGTGGTTGCTTTGGGTCATCCATATCCTGCCCATGATTTTTCTCCCATGCTCTGTGAGCAATCCTAATAAACTTCATTAGTTCCCTAAATGGCTCTTTGGTGGAATCAAACTCTGGTTTGTCATTGGGATTATAAAAAAGGAGGCATCACTTAGTCATTCTCAATGCAAAAATTAACAGCATATGGGTATTTGAGTATCTTCGGAGGTCAAAAGAGGGGGTGTCAGATTCTCAGGAGTAAGAGTTGCATATGGTAGTGAGCCATCAGAACTCAGGTCCTCTGCCAGGGCAGCAAACACTCTTAACTACTGAGGCATCTCTCCAGTCCCTGTTAGGAGCTTTCTTTATACAATTTTGAAAATGCTCAAGAATTGGCTC
Organism: Phodopus roborovskii; assembly: GCF_943737965.1. Taxonomy (NCBI): domain Eukaryota; kingdom Metazoa; phylum Chordata; class Mammalia; order Rodentia; family Cricetidae; genus Phodopus; species Phodopus roborovskii. Next base: position 1,340,712 of record NW_026125537.1, read on the forward strand.
TGAGAATGGTTGCATATGCCTATAACCATATTCACAACCATTTGATGTGTGAATTGTATGGAACGTGAACTGTTTCTTACTCAGTTTTCACAGAAAGATGTCTTAGCATCGCCTTCTAATTCTTTTGGTATGCAAGATGCTTCCTCTGGGATCCTTCGGTCCTTCTGGAAGATGCCAACGTTTGACCTACGTATGGGTTCTGTGGAGAGTCTTCAGTATCCTCTTTCAAAGTGTATTTCATGGTACTTTAGAAAAACAATTTATGAGTGTATGTATGGAGGTGCCTACAAAGGCTAGAAGATGGTGTCAGGCCCCCTGGATCTAGCGGATTAAAAAGTTGCAAGCTGCTTGATATGGGTGCTGAGAACTGAACCTGTGTCCTCTCTAAGTCATCAAGGGCTCTTAACTACTGAGCTGTTTCTTTAGCCCAAGTTATGGTATTTTTACACAAAGCAGTCAATTCTCAGACACAGGTGGGTAAGGGACAGACAGGCATTGGTTTTGTTTGGATCCTTTCATATGTCCCCATTCCAATCTTAGGGTCCTGTCCTTTATGCCCTGTCACATGAAAATCTTGCTGAGACTATAAATTCAAAAGACATTCAGGGCTCAGCAACCTACACAATTAAGGCTTTGTGAAATCAGCCCAGTGTGTGCAAGTCTTTTCCCATTACAGAAGACTTTGAGTCCTCAGTGTGTGTAACTTATGCTGAGAACTGAAGGACATAAATACTTCATTTTCTTTTGGTAATCAATCAAATATCCTCAGAAGAATTCACCCATCACAGTTCTTACTGTCATACAGTCAAGTGCCATAGACAGTTGACCTCTCAGATACATTCTTGTCAATTAATCATAGATGCTACCATGATTAATTGTGATGTCACTGTCTGCCATGGATTGCTAGCATGTCATTTCCCACTGGCAGGAAGTCCAGCTGTTCCCTCAAGTACAAAGGCGCAGCCACACTCCCGGACCTAGTCTCTGTGGGGCTTTCCCAGTACCACTCCTGGTGTTGAGCCTGCAAGCTGGGACCTACTCAGGAGATGGAAACAGCATGGTTATTTGGCAGTGTCTGAGGAGAAAAAAGGAAGCTGAAAATCTTCTCCCCTTGGCCTTTTTGTTGATAGACTATCCATCAAAGGAACACTGCTGGTGATTAGACAAGTGAGGTCAGTCCCTGTGCTGAGGACAGGTGACAATGATGAAGATAATGAGGTTACAAAAGAGCCCTCAAGGTAGGACACACACTTCTGTTTTTTACAGATTCAACTTGGCTGCCAGCAGGAAATTGCATCTCTCAGATTCAGCCACCAGAGGACAGCAAAAGACCAGACAGTTGGTACAAATGGAGTCTCTCTCTCTCTCTCTCTCTCTCTCTCTCTCTCTCTCTCTCTCTCTCTCTCTCTCTCTCTCACCCACACACACACACACACACACACACACACATCCCTCAGTCCCAGACTGGCTTGTGAGTGGTAGGAGAGCAAATAACACAGTTTGAAGTTTCCATGACATGCTGGGCAAGGCTTCTTTAACAAAACCCAAAAGGGAAACAGGCAGAGGAAAGAAAATATCAGGAATAGCTCGTGGGGCTGGGGGTGGGGGCAGCCAATCAAACCCAGGGCTGTGTCAGAAGGAGACTAGGAGACTGCAAGAGGTCAGACCTGGGGTCTGCTGTCCCTGGAATGAGAGATTGGGTAGTGGCTCTGAGAAGCTGTAGAAATGGGCTTTTCAAGTCCCTTAACCTCTCTGAACTTTGGCTTCCCCACTGTAGGTTTTGGTTTACTCTTACCCCTAACTCACAAGTTGCTACAAGGCCCAAAAGTGGTGATGTTTATGAACTGGGTAACCTAGTATCTGGCACACCCCACTGTCTGCCTCTATGCCACCTCACAACCATTCAGCTTGGCTTGCCTTGGAGTTTACCTCTGACCCAGGTGTGGGAACAGGGATGCAGAGATAGCACAACCAACCTGTTATCAGACTGGCTCTCTCTTTTCAATGTTCCCTACCCCCAAACTCTGCATTGTTTGAAAGCAAGCCCAGGAGTTGTCCCATGTCAGCCAGAACACTCCAGTATCCAGTAGATGTGACCCCAGTGACATCACAGCTCCCAAAACAGAATTCCTTCAACTGTGGACAAGACTTCTCGCTATGCTGGGCTCAGAGCCCAGGCCTGGCTTTTGTCCCTATCTCAGATCTTCCACTCCTGATGAGGGACTTATGGCCTGTGAGAACAGAGGTAGCTGGTTCCACAGGAAGTTCATTTCCCTTATGCGCTGAAGCTTCCTCACTCCTGATAGAAAATACTGGTTAAGCGGGGGGAATGGGAGGGCTTTCCTGGACCTACTGGCTGGTAGTCTCCACCTTCAGTAGAGCCCTGCCACCAGGGAAGCATAGCACCCCTCCCCCACTTTTATGTGGGGGAGGGGTGGGAGTAAGAGTAGGGCAAGGGACCCAAGACCTCTAACACCTCCCCTGAGGCTCCAGTATCAGGATAGATGAGAGAGGAAGTGTAAGGGGCCCTGAGCCCAGGACAGGCTGTTCCTAGTTGTGGCCAGCACTAAGAGGGACTGGCCAGAAGTCTGACTCCTGAGAGACAAGCCTACCCCCAACCATCACCCTCCTCCATCTCAGCCTCTCTTTTCCTTGCCAGGGGGACAGGATCAGGCACCCTGGCCAGCCAGTAGCTGTTTGGATGCCCAAACCTGGTATTTCCAGGCCGCAGGGAACTAAGGTCAGGACACCTGGACACCAGTGGGGTCTGGTTGCTAATCTTGCAGTGGATCCAGCTCAGTTCTAGGGTACCAAGCCTGGTCCAAAGGAAGCTGATAATAATTTGAGACCCCACCTCAGTTGTAGGCATCAGGACTCTCCAGCCTCAGTTTCTCCATGTGTTCCATTGGCATATTCCCCTCTAATTTGGCTCACAGGACTATTACAAAGACATATGAGGCCAGAAATCCCAGATAGCTGACAGAGCCTAGGAGGAGGGGACAACTTGAGAATGAAATCCTGCCTCTGCCACATGCCCAGTGGGTGACATCAAGAAAGACCTTCCTTCCTGGGCACCCTAGCTTGTTCCTGGGGCTGGGCTGGCTTCTCACATTCCTACAAGATCCATTCTTTGGTGGATGTGCTCTCCCAGCCCTCTCTTTTAGTGGCTGCTGCCTCTGGACGTGAGCATTAAGTCCAACCGGAAATCCTTCCTGTCCAGGGCAATTATTGATTTCCATAGCTTCGGGAAGTGTTGAAATCCAGCCTATGTTTGCTTTGGGTTTGTTTTCTTTCCATGGAGCACAAAGTGCACATGGGGTACACACACACCCACACTCAACCCCATGAAAGGGGGCAAGAGCAGAAGGAGCCTGGGCCAGAAACCTGAAAGCCAGGCTGGCCTCCTAGTGAGCAGATAACACTGGGGTCTTGGGTTCAAGGCTCACTCCCCTTCCCATTCACTCATATAGTCTGAACTAAGTGTTGCAGGCTAAGATGCAGACAGCGACACCAAAAAGTCACCTCCCCTGGGCCTGTCCTAGTGCCAAGCAGCTGCTGGGACTCATGTACATTGGCTGATGCTATGCTGAGGGAGTAGAGCTTCAGAGATATGGACGATGGGGGTGGCAGGGCTGTCCTAGAAGGTAACCGTGCAAAGGACAAGGTGCTCTCTGCTTGGTACCTCTCTAGATGCTAGTTGAGGTCCCAGCAGTTGTACATAACCAGCTATGGTGTGGTACACACAAGAATCATTCTGTCATTTTCTCACTCTGTAGTGTGGTGTTCCCTCTACTCACCTGCTTGGCTGGACTGACACTGACTATATATAGTGTATATATAGTCAGCAGGCATACCCAGGCCTGACTGGCGTTTACACACCCGAGGATGAGTGGGAATTCTCTTTGTTACTCTGAAGAAAAAGGCTTGGTGGCTTCCAGGGTTCACCCTACAACCCAAATAAGACCAGGTTCTTGCTTCCTGAGTTAGTTGTTGCTGATCTTGATAGCCCTGTCCCCTCCTCTCTGGTTTTCTCAGCCCCATCTGAAGGCCATGGTCTAGAGGCAAGAGCTTGCCCACACAAATGCACTTTGACCTATCCAAATTTAGTCACCTGGAAATTTCCTCCCTGTCCTCTGCCCACCAGGAAACAGTAATATTAGAAGGTAAGCTGGCTCCAGTCAGGAACTGGAAGCCCCTACAGTGGGGCTAGAGGCCCCTCCTCACCAGCCCCTCACTGATGGTACTATTAGCGCCCCCCTCCCCCGGGTCATAAGGAGACTCCTCAAACCAGGTGCTTGCTCAGCGTGCACAGTGCACCCAGGGGTCTTTAAGAACCTAAGAACACCTTCAGACCAATGTCTTCACATTACTGCCTCTGGACGTGACTGGTGAACAGCAAGACTGAAGAGAAGTACTGGTGCTTGGCCAAGAGGCTTCATGGGCAAGTAGCCTCTCATGATGTTGCTTTATCCTTACAGATGACAACCTGTGACAGCCATATCCAGTCCTGGCCTTGCTCAAAAGAACTTCCTATTCCCTCTTCCCTTGCTTGCATGTGATCCACCAGTGTCTCGGACCCCAGGCCTGGGCTCACACTCAAGTATGTGCAGACACAACAGAGCCCAGGGCTGCACTGAGACTGAATTACTCCTATATATGGTTATCCAGGAGTGGGAGTTCCATTCCAGCTAATGTGTGACTTAATCAGCTGGCTATCTCACCAGTTGGGGCCCCACTTGGGGAGAGCCCTCACTCTGAAAGTGTGTTCACTTGAAGGCAGGTCAATAGTGGAGATAGAACAAAGACAGTATGACCAGACTTGGGAGAACTAAATGCCACCCAACTTCTTCCCACCCCTGCTTTGTCCCATATTTGTGAAAATGTCCAGCTCCTTGTAAACAAACCCATAAGCCTCCTTCTTTCCAAAGTCCTTTTAATACAGCACAGAAAGGCTATATTTTCATAGGCAAGCCGTATACAGAGTCTCCAGGAATAAGGCACACAACGGAATGCCACCCCGAGGCCGGCCCTACAGGGAAGTCAGGAACCTTCTCCACACACCCTTCAGGCAGGGCTCACGGGTTCTGTTTGTCTTCTTAGCTGAATGCACACACATGAACAGACACAGACATGAACAGGGTCACCACATGGGGCCTCAGGGGTTGGTACAGGGAAGGTGGCCATGAGAGTAAGTGATGGACCTCATTGCCACCTCCCAGAAGGCTGCAACACCCCTTACATCACTGTTAGTTGTTGCACTGACTACAATGTAGTGAGGTTGGATTAGACTTTTGTTTAGAGTAGATTCAAGTTCATTAGATGCTAAAAGGCAGGTGTAAGGGCTCAGGTGGACAGATCCAAGTTCAAAGAGCATGGGGCTGGGAGGCAGGGCTCGGGCGAGGAGGAAGCCTGCCTCTTGTTTTCATGTACCTCCTTGGGTCTTGCTGACAAGGCCAATGGGTTGGCAGACAAAAGGACCCGTTTGCCCGATGTGTCCTTTTCCCTTGCCCATTTCCTGCCCTCCCCTATAACATTAATAAAACCATAATAACAAGATAATTACATCAAGGTGCAGGAGAAAAGATAACAATACCACCTGCTAACCTTAGAGGAAGAGGTCCAAAGGATCTCTGTTCCCTTTTTACCATGTTGTCCACTGATAACTCCCCTTAAAAAAGCAATGCTTCCCAAATACACAAATGTATAAATACAGGACAAGAACTTATTAATAAGTCTAAACACTTGAATAATATACTGGCTACATAATACTGATATTTTCATCCAAGGAAAACAAAATAGAAAAAAAAACATAGCTTAAAGGATTACAAAGATTTTTCCCTCGTTAGAATTATGTACCAACTTCATATAATAATTCTATGTAGATAATATTTCCTTCTTAATGTAGTTCAGTTGCATACTTTTTACAGACCAAAGCATAGAGAAAATAACAAAAAAGGAAAAATTCTCACTATAAATACTCTCTTACAGATCAACCAGACTTGTAAAACTAATTCTAGAAATCTGTTCAATATGGATTGCCCTCTCATAGCACTGATTTTTTTTAAATGCCTCTTTTTGTTGTTTTCAATTTCAATAACATCAAGCAATCCTATTTTTCTCTTCTTAAAAAAAAAGACCCTCAAGTATATACAAACAAAAATCACTATGAAGAATTTTGGGGGGGAGAGGCTACCAAGTTCATTGTCGTAAGAAAAACTGGTAACCATGCAGAAATGTTAACATCTATGATTTTTTTTCCCAAAATACACACATAGCATTGTTTAAAAAAAGAGTTCTGTGTCAAGTATAACTCAAAATAAATACAAATTCACAAGCAGAGCTGTTGAATACTTCATGTGGGTAAACACTGTTCTCTCTCAACTGCATCACAAGATCTACTGGCTGCAAGCAATTGTCCCTTTTAATGTACTAAAACCACACACTTCCTTGTCCCCTGGGTTCCCATACCCTCTGAGCATTAACTTTTCCAGCACCCAGCCTAGAGAGTAGTACTTTTGCTTGCCTCAAAAAGATCACAAGTACAGCCAAAGCATTGCAAGGCAGGGCCATGGAGGGGCTGCCTGAGGCAAGAGGGCCTGGCTGTGCACAGGGCACTCACTGTAGGGAGATGTTACAATTTCTGCCAGGCCTGGCTTCCTGAAGACTATCGTTGTCGTCGGGCTCTTTGAATATTTGACCCAGCACACCCATGCTCAGCTGGTCCTCATCTGGTACACAAGTACACTGTCCACTTCTGTGAATATTCTCTGCAGAGGCCCAATGGCATGGCTGACAGAAACAGCCTTTTTCCCAAGCCCCAGGAGTGGGCATGGAGCAGCCCTTAGTGCAACAGGAAGGTTGGAGAGTCATTGGTGCTGGGTACTCGCAGTCTGAAGCCCAGCATGCCACCATTCGTGGGCAGCAGGCTGGCAGCCAGTGCTCTGGACTGCCTGCCACAGACACACCTTTTTAAGTGTTCAGAGGGTATGTTCTCCCCAAATCTATTCTGCAGCAAACTGCTGCAGACACGACCATCTCTTCTACTCACTCCCTGGACCCTTGGTTAACACTTCACTGTGTCTCCTCAGTCATACAAAGCATTTCCATTTGAAAACAAAGGGCAACTGGGCATCATGTGTAAACACTCAATTTCAGGCCTGTTTCATGGTCTGACTTTTTTTTTTTTCCTTTTCTTTTCTTTTTTTTTTTTTTTTTTTTTTTTTTTTTCTTTTTTCTTCTCCATAGAGGCATAGTGTTGGGGCAAAGTCAAGCTACTCAGTCCTGGCAGCTGGTGAAGAAAAGACAGACAAGTGTGGCTTGTCACAGTGGGGGGTGAAGGGTGCACTGCTGACCCTGGCCAGGACAGCAGTCCTCCTGTGCCATGTGACATGCCGGGAGATTTCTCTGCCTTCCTAGAAAAGTAGGAAATCATTACCCTCAGTTCCCAAAGGAGAGGTTCTGTGGCTCATTTTAGGCTTGCCCACTGTGAGGGGCTGAGGAGACCTGGGGAGGGGGGTCATCTTCCATTTTCTCTGGGGATGGGACTATCGGGCAAGGAGGGCTGTAGGAGAGATCGGACATCACTCAACCTGACTTTCTAAGTGGTGATCAGGATTTGGAAGGCAATGCACCTGGCTGTCTAGGGACATCCCATATCCCCAGCAATGCTGTGTTCCAGAGGCAGCCAGCTTTCTTCTAGAACACCAAAACTCAATGGGGCCTCTTGGCTTTCTGATGGCACTCTCTCACTTAACCAGTGGGGAAACTGAGGCTGGAGATGAAATGTCCTTGACCCAGGCAGCATAAAGTAGTCCCAGAATGCCAAGGCCTGAATCCTTCATGCCAGAACAGGCTTACAGATTTTGTGGGGTCTTATCCCTAACATGGGTGGGAGGCTAAGGACGACAAGAGAGCAGCTGATAGAACCTAAGCGTATAGGACAGTCTGGGGGACCACTGTTCATTGTTTAATGTCCCCCTGCCTGCTGGTCCCATTGGCAGAGGGAGGCTATATTAGTTACCAGGTGCAATGCAGTGAAACCCAGGGTGTTCAGATTTGGGACTCAATGTGGGCACAACAGAGGGCCACTCCCCAGCAGCTGCTAGAACAAGCGACTGCCCCCTGTGGGTACAGATTAAGAATGGAACAGGACTTCCCCAGAGTGGCTTTTCATAGGAGGCAAAAGCTGCAAGGTTCTGGGAGGGATAAGACCCCGCTGGTCTTGGAGGGAAGACGTCCCATAGGCCTCAGAATTCACAGTTCATTTAGTGTACTTGTGGCAGATACGAAGCCATTTGGCTCCAAAGAAACTCAGGGAGAGAGCCTACGGGGACACCAAGGCCTCTGGTGGCCTCTGTCCCTGAGCCTCCTGTCTCTGCACCTTGTTGGGAGCATGTCAGCCACACTGTCAGCACATGAGACAAGGACATGGGCCGGCCTGTGAGGGTCTCCTCAAGTATGAGGCCATTCAGCCCTTTGGGCAGCACAGGGAGGTGGCAGCTGAGGGTGGCAGCTGAGGTGGTTGCCAAGGTCACTGCACACGGCGACAGTAGTAACCCAGGACCTTGCACTTTTCGCAGAGGTGCTGCGGGTGCTCCTTGCTCTGGTCAGACACATCCAGGCCATCAGGCTTCTCCAGGGGTCTCTGCAAAGAGAAGAAGGAAGGGGCAGAGGGGAGAGAACCTGCGGTTACAGAGGTAACTCAGCCAATGTTTTGGCACCTTAACCTTTTGTCCATTTGCAGACATATGTGTTCAGAAAGCTCAGCTGAAATTCCTGGGCTGGCTAGAGCCAAGGCAGGGGTCTTAGACCCAGAATCATGGATTATATTGTCGATATTCAGTCCTCTCTGGGCCACTGTCCCCTGAATGAAGCTCAGAGAGCTCCCAAATCCAGCCCAGAATCAGTGCAGGACAGGGATGCAAAGACATCTCTCCCCCTATCACTCCAGTGGTCTCGGGAGTCAAAAGATTATCCTGGAAATAGGTACAACATGTTAGCCTGAGGGGCAACAGTCTGGGGTCTGGGGTCATCCTCAACCTAGCTCCTGGCCCGATGCCTGCCCATTTATTGAGTAACTACATAAACAGAGCCCCATTGTTTTCTAAGGGGAAACTGAGGCCTAGAAAAAGGTGGCAACTTACCAGCCCATTGGGCCATGTGTACACCTCCTCCCCATCTATAAAGCAGATTGTCACAGTGCTCATTTGCAAAGTTTGGAAGGACCCTGACAGAGACTAGCTATTGGTAATCTGGGCTGCATTTAAGCACACACAAGCACCCTTCTAAAAAAAACTACATTTATTTTCTTGTGTATGTGTTAAGCGTGCATGTGTGTGTGTTCACATGTGTGCATGTGTGTCACAGCCTGCGTGTGGAGGTCAGAGGACAACTTGTAGAGGTCTGTTTTCGTCTCCCACCATGTGGGACCTGGGGATTGAACTCAGGTCATCAGTCTTGGTGGCAAGGGTCTTCTCAGCAGTGTTCAAGGCTTTTTGTGTGTGTGCGTGTGTGCGTGCATGCGTGCGTGCGTGCGTGCCTGTGTGTGTGTGTGTGTGTGCTTTAGACAGCCTGGGTTTCCCTGTCTGCTGTCCTTCCTTACCCTACCTACAACAGCCAGCAAAGACCCGTAAACACTGCAGAGATCACTAGGGGTGGCTCCAAAGTGGACAGCATTTCAGTTGGCCACAAAGACTCTATTTTCCTTCCAACCCCAGAATGACAGCTGTCTGTGGAAGGGTCCTCTGCACAGACGTGGGGGCTCAGAGGAAGCTCAGGGCCAGCTGGGAGTCATCTGGCAAGAAGAGGGGAGCAGAAACTATAGGCTCACATGGGGGTATAGGGCAAAGACCCTTGGATACCAGTGACATGCCCAGGATGGTCAGAGGAGGGCAGCTCAGATGAATGCTACCCACTGGGTAGACTGTTAGTCAACCAGCTGTTTTGCCACCCAGTCCAGGCCTTGACCCAGGCTGACACTCAGAGCAGATGGAATATAGGAATTAGGGTTTAGGCTGCAAATGGACAGGATTCTGCGTTTTAGCTGCCTTGGAAGCAGGTGCCATACAACTCAGTTCTTTTCAGCTTTAGCTACAAAGGAAAGAGCTGGAAGGAGGAGAGCCTGGGCTTGGAACTGAGTGCCTTCCAGAGGACTGGCCTCATCCCTCCTATTCTATTCCAGTAGGGGAGAGGAGAAAGTTTCTCTTCCTTGCATACCAGCTCCAAGATGGCCACCAAACACTAGCTGTGTGGCCTTAGCTTGGCCACCTGACCCCTCTGAGATACAATCTTATTCCCTTCAGTCAAGTGAATGGCTGGTTTTTTTCTCAGCAAACCTAGAGAAGACAAAGACTAGATAAAGGAATGGTCCTTCAAGGTATGAGTGTTGTTTATTTTTAATATTGATGGGAGGGTCATTCAGAATAAGAGGTAGGTGAACCTCCTGCTGTTCCAGATGTCCCAAAGAATGTGAGCCAACACTAACCTCTCTTTATAGGCTTGCATGCCCCCAGGGTCTCTGTGGCTGAGCACAGTCCCAGGTCATTGAATGCTCTGTAAGAAGGATCATCTTGAGCTGGAATCTGGGTCCCTATGCCTTCATCTTAGAGGTCCTAGGCACCCAGAGCACTCTGTGCTCTCTGTTCAGTCCCCAAAGAATGGTCTGGCTGTGGAGTCCTGACATGTTACCTACTCCAGATCAAACCCAAGCTTATGTCTAGTCATTTTCTATTGCTCCCCACAGTCCACTACCCATGACCTCCACGAACCAGCCTTTTAGTAGGGAGACAGGGACAGGAGTGATCGAGCCAGCTTCTACTGCCTTGGAACCTGCCGATTTGGGCTTTGTGTGGCCAGGCCACATAACTCAAAGTACTTCAAGGACACAGCTTCCACGGGAGTGGTGGGTTAGTTACCACATTAAGCAATGTAAAAGTCTTGTCCAGTTCAACAGTGGGAGTGCATGCCTTTAATCCCAGCACTAGGGAGGCAGAGGCAGGCAGATCTCTGTAAGTTCTAGGCCAACCTGGCCTACAAAGTGAGTTCCAGGACAGGCTCCAAAACTATCTCAGAAAAAAAAAAAAAAAAAAAAAAAAAAAGTCTTGCCCAGAGGTCTCCAGGGAGAAAATGGTGGTTCTCAAGCCCCACACTGTTGGGAATGCTGCCTGTTCTCATCCTGGGGCTCAGGGCTAGCTCTAGATCTCATGCACTCTTCTAACATGTTCAGATCCCTGGCTTTCTGTCCCCAAGGTAGCATCCTCCTGTGAGGCTGCTCCTACTCCTGTGATCCTGGCCCCTGAGAACTCACCAGGGCCTGCCCTGCTCTGGCTGCCCTGCTGGGCACTGCTGTGTGTGTGTGTGTGTGTGTGTGTGTGTGTGTGTGTGTGTTCGTACCAGGTGTTGACAGAGGTCCCAGGGATAAGGGCAGAGCCAATGAGAAGAGCTGAGAGGCTTGAAGACTATTCTGAGAAACTGTTCTGCCTATATCTCTGCAGTATACCCACTTCTCTGCACTGTGTCAATGGCCCGAGATACCACAAGTCGGCCTTGAACACCACCTCTGCCATCTATCGAGTGACAGCTGCAACCTCAGCTTGCCTTTCATAGCCTGGGCTAGAGGTTAGTGACAGGTGCTGTCTTTGCTTAGTTCTGTGTGTGTGTGTGTGTGTGTGTGTGTGTGTGTGTGTGTGTGTGTGTGTGAGAGAGAGAGAGAGAGAGAGAGAGAGAGAGAGAGAGAGAGAGAGAGAGAGAGAGAATGACTGTCTTAAAAGGACTCTATAACCACAGAGTTCCACAAAGACTTCGTAATATCTGTGTGGACAGTCATCAAGGCATTTAACCTTGCTGCTTGCTTTTCTCCTCCGTGATATGTATTTAACAGTCTGTCTGATAGGGCTGTAGTGAAGAGAGTTGTTAGAATGGCACCTGGCTCACGGGGAGCCTTCCATGCATGGGCCAGTAGTAATGTTGCATGTTACCAGTAATGTTTTGAAGGGGCGGGATCACCAGCTGACTCCTTGGGATACACTCTCACCTGACTGTCCTAGCCAGCCCTAGCTCTGGGTTCCTTTGAACTGCTCTTCTCCTTGGCCTTGGTGCTCAGCCTGCAGCTGCAGGCAGGCTGCCAGTGGGGTGCTTGGGGGAGCTGTCAGGATGACTCCCCTCTGTGGAAGGAAACACCCAACAGCTGGGACTGATCAGTGAGGCCCCTGCCCCCAGCAGGGAGGCAAAGCCCATTAGCGTTTTCTTCTCTTCTGGGGGGGGGGGGGCTGGGTCGTCTGGGGAGACACAGTTGGATCCTGACAGGAAACAAATGTAGTGGGGGCAGGGCTTCTCAGAGGGATGAGATGGCCCAGGTCAGCACTGGGGGAGGGGCAAGAGCTCTTCTCCATCCCCATGCTCCACTGCCTCTTCAGGGGAAGCAGATTCAAGCCAGGGACAGAAGCACAAAAGCCCAGGAATCCAAAACTTGGCCTGGAGCGGGGGTAGGGTTGGGGGGGGGGCGCTACCACAGTCTTCCCAATGCACACAGTAGGTGCTCAACCAACTGGTGAGTGGGGAAAATGAAAACTCAAGGCCTTGCAAGATTCTTTTAGATTGGTCCCCTCTGTGTACAGCCAGACTGGCAGGTCAGCAGGCTACACTTAGGCTATGTTGGTAGGATGTGGGGAGGGGGAAGGCAGGGAGAGCCATCAATGACCAAGGGATATCCTGGAAAGATAGAGGGGACCCAGTAAGTAGTAGCCTGCCCTGCCACCCACTGGGGCACACCAGAACACTAACATCGGATTCCCCTGGCCCTGAGTGTGTGAGTTGGTTCTGCCTCTCCGCCTAGGTCGAAAGGCAGTTATCTGAGCCCTCCAGACCTGCAGCCCAGATCCTCGGGACTCTGATACGGAGCACCTTGTAGAAACTAGGCTGTCCTGATTCCATGTTCTAGCCAGTCACCAAGGCCTACCGGGTTTGCCTACCCCACCCAGAGAATGCCCTGCCCCCTTCCCTGGTCCCAGCCCCACCCACTGCAGGCTGCCCAACCTCATCCTCAGTCCCACACCTAGCTCCGCCCCACCCAGAGGTCCCGCCTACCCACCTGCTTGTGCGGGTACACGTTGATGTGGCACTTGATGCACTCCTGCCCCATGTTGGCCCAGGAGTTCCCGCTCATCCATTTTCTCTTGCACTTGGGACATTTGTACTCTCCAAAGCAGCGTTTCTTCCCTTGGTACGGTGTCAGACCCTCACCTTTGGGGCGTGCCTGCAGGACAGGAAGTAAACACAAGGAGATGGGGCCTCTGCCCTCAGCTCCCATAGCCTGCATCCTTTCCCCACATGCTAGCCCTTTTGTTACCAATCCTAAGAATAGGAGCTCCCAAGTTACCCCAGGACAGAGACAGTGGGGTGCAGAGTTTCTTTCTTTTTCTTTTTTGGGGTGGTTTTCGAGACAGGATCAGGACAGAGACAGTGGGGTGCAGAGTTTCTTTCTTTTTCTTTTTTTGGGGTGGTTTTCGAGACAGGATTTCTCTGTGGCTTTGGAGCCTGTCCTGGAATTGGAACTAGAACTGTAGACCATGCTGGCCTTGAACTCACAGAGATGGGGCTGCCTCTGCCGAGTGCTGGGACTAAAGGTGTACACCACTAATGCCCGATGGGGTACAGGGTTTCTAAAGAGTTACTTCTTCATCTCAGATGTTGCAAGGGCAGCTGGGTGGGTATAGGTGCTTTGTCCCACCAAGGATATGACAGCATAAGAACAGAAACTAGTGCCTGATGGAAGGGATCGCTCCAGCTGCCACTGTTCCCCTACCTGGAGGAAATATTTTTCTAAGCTGGCTTTGCACTCAAACCTCCTGTCTCAGCTCCCAGGGTTTGGGGAAGATAGAAAAACAACTTCTTGTAGAGTCCCTGAGGCATCTCTACATCCTCTATGTCAGCCCAAAGGCAGTTCCACATTGATGAACACATCAGTGTATATGTCTAGAATCCCCATCACTCACCAGACAGAAACAGATGACACAAGCCTCATCCCCTTGCTTTTTCTTTTGAAATACAATGTCTCACTATGTAGACAAAGGTAATCTTGGATTTCTAATACTCCAGCCCTGCTTTGCAATGCTGGGATTTCAGGCATGTACCACCATGCCTGCTTTATGGTATGCTGGGACTCCAATCCAGGGCTTTGTGCATGCTGGACAAGCCCTCTACCAACAGAGCTACATCTCCAACCCAAATAACCTTGGTGTGTCCTTCATGTCGGTATCAGTAACTACCACATTCTGCTTCATGGCTGAATGGTAGCAGATTTCATGAGAGCTCATATGTGCCTCCATGAATGTTTGCCACACGTGTCAACTTACGTGCCTTTGTAGAGTGAATTTCCAGAAGTAAAAATTCTGGAGCAAAGGGTATGGGCACTATTTTGCTGCTTCCTCCCCTCCCACAATGCTTCAGCAGCTTCATATTCCAGATCCCTAGGAGCAGAGTTGTAGCTAATGCTCCCATTTGTTTGAAGCTCCACTTTTCACATACTTGTCCTCCTCAGTGTAGTTGTCTGTGCTCAATCTATCTGAAAGGATTCCAACGGAGACTCTCAGAAATAATCAGCTCGCAGCTTTTAAACTGTGCAGTTCTGAGGAACAAGATGAGAGCTCTCTCCATGTGCCAGGGATATCAGGTATCATTGGCACATGTATCCACACTATATATGCTACTAGTTACTCAGTACTAAGGCTTCTCAGATAAGGTCTCACAAACATCTTTCATAATGAGCAAGACACATTTATGATGTACTTACCAATGGTTTGTTTATATTTTATGGATTGTTTTCTTTAGGAGGTTAACTTAAAAAGTGTGTGTGAATGTATATGTGTGTATATGTGTGCATATGTGTGTATATGTGTGTGTGTGTGTGTGTGTGTGTGTGTTGTGTACTCATGTGGGCACCTCCCATAGTGAGCCACACATTATGGGTGATAGGAGCTGTAGTCCAGTCCAATGCTCTGCAACAGCAGCAGACACTCTGACCATTGAGCAATCCTTTCAACCCTGACCCTTTTTCTTGTTGATTTGCAACAAGAAAATTGATTTGTGTTTTATATATGAAAGAAGCTGGTGCTCTCCTGCACAGCTTGATACCTTTATTGAAATATTGATAATGCACACCGCACTTGTTGAAGATGGTCAGTGCAATGTTCTTAGTATATTCAGGGTTGTACAGCCATCAGCACAACCTAACTTACGGACATACTTGCCCCCTGCACTCATTCATGCTCACCCCTTTTCCTCCTCATTTGCTCCTGTGGGTTTCCCTAGCTTATAGTCTTCCTTTTTGTGTGGCTTTTTTTTCTTTATGTAATGTTTCTGAGGCTCAGCCACACTGAAGCTCCCATCTGTACTACACCCTCTCTTGCTGCCAAATAATACCCACTGCATGCCAGTGCCATGGCACAGGGCACACTGGGCTACTACTTCTTAGTCGGGTATTCATGAATAAAGCTGCCATGAGCCTACACGTGCACACAGAGGATGGTTTTTAAAAGTTAGATTTGTTTTATTTTTTTAAGATTTATTTATTTTATGTATGTGAGTGTTCTATCTGCATGTACACCTTTATGCCAGAAAAGGGCATCAGTCAGACTATTACAGATAGTTGTGAGCTGCTGGGAATTGAACTCAGGACCTCTGGAAAAGCAGCCATTGATCTTAACCACAGAGCCATTTCACCAGCCCTAAAAGCTGGGTTTGTTACCACAGGATTTTAAGCTGGGAGACTGACTACCCATAGCTATGGACCCACACTAGCCTTGCGGTCTCCATAGCTGAGGCATGGCCAGCCAGTAGAGCCAGTGTTCATTCTCTCCAAGTCATCTCTTCTTGCCCTAGCTCTCCCCATATATCTCACTTGCTTGGCTCATGTGGGCCTTGGGTTTGAGGGTGCCTTGAACCTGACTCTGAGTGTCATCATTAAAATGTGGTGCCCTGCCTGGCAGTGACAGGGTTGTCTGGCAACATGCTAGAGAGGAAGGATCTTGAGCCCCACCTTAGATTCAGCAAATCAGAACCTGTGTTCGTGTGTGTCAGGGGTGGGGTGTGCAGGCATCTCTGTACACATGCACGTGGAGGTTAAAGGTCAAACAAGAGGGTCTTCCTTAATTGTGCTCCTTTTTTTTTTTTTTTTTAAGATAGTTCCTTGATGAACCTGGAGCTGTCCAATTTGGATTGGTTGGCTATCCAGAAAACTCCAGGAGTCCTCCTGTCTCCATCTGCCCGATGCTAGGTTACAGACAGCTGCCACCATACCCCGCTTTTTCTGTGGGTACTGGAAATTAAACTCAGGTCCTTATGCTTGAGCAGCAAGCATTTTCCCCATTGAGCCATCTCCCCATTCCAGAACCTGCATTCTGATAAGATCCCCCTAAGAATTCCTCCTCTACCAGATTCAGGGAACTATGGTACCCACATAGGAAAAGGGGTATAGACCCACATGATAAAGAGAACTGATTACCACAAGTTGTCTTTGACCCCCACATGCATGCCATGGCATGCATGCACATAGACATAAACAATTAATATCTGCAATAAAAACCTTTAAAAGAGTATTCTGAGCATTAAGTGAGATGATACAGGTAAACCTGGAGGACAATAGGGTTATTGGTACTACTATTATTTACTGATCTGAAGTGATATTAGTCATTACATAATAGTTTCTGTTAATTATGTATGTATGTTTGTTGTTGTTGTTTTCCAGAAGACATTCATATCACTAAGTGATAAGAACTAGAGTTCTGGGCAAAACAATAAAAAGAGAGAGATGTGCCGAGAGTAAAAATAAAACTTGAAAAGCAAACACAACACAGTTCTGAATTTTGGGTCTCCAGCTTGGTATCACTAGACTTGCTAGTAATGGTGATGTCTCAGGAGCAGGTTCGGTATGAGCCCTGGCAAGGCCTGAGAGAGGGCAGTGTTGTGAGAGATGCATCCCACACAGTCATGACCTGGCTACTCACTTGGGACAAGAGGCTGCCTGAGGCTGAGCTCTTTGGGTATCCAGTTTGTAGGTTTTCTGAGCCCTCCTGAAGCCAGTTTTCCCATTGCCACCCAGCACCTAGAACCATGGCTCTGAGCAGCCTGTATCCATATCCCTCTTGGTTCTGTCATCCCGAAGTAAGGCACCATACACATGTGCCCGCCCTCCTGCCTCCATTTCCAAAGGTGTCTGCCTATGCTGACAGCGGTGATGAGTGAAATGCTTGCTCTGTAAACATGCAGACCTGAGGACATGTAAATTAGTCCAGTGTGGTAGTGTATATTTGTAATCCCAGGGATGGTGAGATGACAGGCAAAGCCTGGAGAGTCTCAAAAGAAAGGTACATGACACCTGGGCTATTCTCTGACTTCCACATGCATATGCTCACCACATATGCATGCATAGTCACACATACATGCATGCATGCAAGCACACACACATACATACAAATAGGTGGGTATCTTGCCATAGAGGTTCTGTTTAGCTGATGGAGGGATTTAGGGCCTGTTCTCAGAAGGCTGACTCTGGAATCTGGTTCTGCAGACCTTTTCTTGCTCAATTCATCCTAGCAGATTTGGAGCAAAACATGGGTCCTAGTCAGGATTAGAAATAAACTGAATTTATGTCCTGGAGTGTCTGACTCAGGATTATGGGAGATGGAAGCTCATATGTAATGAGGTATAGATTGTAACAAAAGAGAAACTCAAGCAGTTGGATAAGAAGTGAGGAGCAGAGCCGTTATCAGAATTAGAATATGGCCCTTTTTGGAGTTGTATGCCAGATACCCTGGGCTGGGGCGTCTGACTTCCTATAGGCCCAGATGTCCCAGCATGCCAATGCCACAGTGACAGGCAAGATGGACTGTCAGCTCCCTGACAAGCTCAGACTCTGGACTCCAGGGTCAGGTTCCCAAGTCACAAGACAGCGCTGCCTGCTGCTATCCAGGACCCTCAACAAGTTCGTCAGTATCTCTGTTTGTTTCCGCATCTGGACACCAGATGCTGATCAAGGGCCTGAGCTGCGGACCTAATACCCTCGCAGGTGCTTTAGCCCAGTCTGGGCACAAGCAGCATTCCTCACTGGGTGAACACTGATATTCGGGGCATAGCTCTTCCCTTGCTGAGAGGGCAACCAAGGTGCTGCAGATAACATAGAAGGAGGGGCTGAGGCCCAGGCAAAACCTGAAGCAGAGTGTTTTTAGAGATGAGATGGACATGCAGCAGCACTGTAGTTTGCTACCTCAAGCTGTGTGTGTGCTGGAAGACTAGCAAGCCTAAGAAGAAAGGGCATTAGGTGTCTTCACCTAACAGGTGGTGAAACTGAGGATGGGGGAGGGGTAGGATGCCTGAGAGCATCCATGTTTGAGGGGCTGAAAGTGAGGCTCAGCAGGCTGTTCTGCTTGCTCTACAGAGGAGACAGACCCCCCTCAGCAGAGACTCCATGAGAAAATTCTTTGGGCCTCCTGGTGGCAGTGGTATACAGGACAAATTTAAGTCTTAGCAGAGAGAAGAAGGGACATGGGCCAGCAGGCGGGCAGCTTCAAGGAGCCACTTCCTGGAAGGCTCTGTCCTGACATTGTTTATACTGACCAGCAAGGGAGGGCCCAGAGCCCATAGAGAAGGCGGATTAGCAGAACTCCTTCCTCTTGTCTCCTCCCTGCAAAGACCTGAACTCTTCTCATAAAAGTCAACAGACAGCTCAGCGGGGGTTACCACTCAGCCAAGCAGGCTGCCAGGCCCCAGCAGGTTTTCCTGACCCAGGCTACCTATCCTTTCCACCCCACACTTACAGGGGAATGGCATCTACCAGGAGACCAGACATGGCTTAGTGGGTGATAGAAGCTACTCCTGGTAGCACAGACAGGCTCTCCAAGTACCACAGAAGCCAGAGATTTGATAGGTAACACAGAGGGCATCCAGGACAGAGCTGGGGAAGGAAGGGCTCTCAGACTTGAAGGCTGTCGTTAGAACAGTAGTAGGAAGGTAGCCTGAGAAGTGGGAGGCTTCACTGATGTGGGCTGGGAAGGAGAAGGCAAAGCTGGAGGGGAGAGGAGCTTCCACCTCTGGATATGCTTCAGAAGAAGGTTGCATTGGCTCTCCATCAGTTCATGAGATCTCTTGAGGTTGGCCGGGAGTAGTGAATCCCCTGTCACTAAGGCTATGTAAGCAGAGGCTGTGTAAAACAACCACCAGGAAACCTGCCACAGGGATCTTTGCCCTGGTCAGGAAGTTGAGCCTGGGGACGATGAGAGTACTTCCAGCTTTATAGTCCTCTGGACCCTGAGAGCTAGTGAAGGCCGCTGAGGCAGGTGTGAAGAGAAACCCTGTATCAGTTGCTGCCAGGAGCAGGGACTGGACAGGTATCTCTTACTACATTCCTACAGGTCTTCCTGCAGTAAGTCGTCAGACTCTTTTAAAAAATGGCCTTACAATGGCCTTAAGAAAATAATCAGAAATATGAACCAAAAGCATTTGCAAGGATCTTACTGCCACATTATTTAGGAGAATGAAAAACTGGAAACGGGACAATCCACTGAAACAGTTATTATGACAGTTACAATGTCTCAGGAGACAGCTCTGTGCAGCCTGGGGAGTTTGACCCCTGGAGCAGGACAGAACTGATTCCTCAAAGTAGTCCTCTGGCCTCCACACACGCAGCACATGCACACACACATAAATAAATGTAATTTTTTAAAACTTACAATGAGTTTTGTTAGACATTTGGGAAAGTGCTCAAGAGAAGGGAGGATGTGAGATGGAATACTGTGTAAAGGAAATCATATGAAAAACATCTCAAGGGAGTAGGCTAGGTTTCAGAATGTGCCTGTAGGGGATGGGTCTGTGTATGGATTTATTTCTGTTCAGGCTCAGTCTTAATGAATGCATGTTCTACCTGAGCAAGCTTGGAAAGCAACAGCCACTAGCTCACTTCCCGACTTGCAGGGCTCTTCCTGTCCACCAGGAGGCGCCTGGGCTTTGAAACCAAAGGCAGCTTCCTCTTTCGTCCCTGTTACTGTCTCTGCAGGTATGAACAATGGAGAGGGCACTGGGAAGCTCTGGGTGCTGGTTCTGTTGGCTCATGATCTGCTCCACTTCATCAGGCAGGATATCATCTTTACATTATTACCCGAGACTCCATGGGTCCCCTATCTTAAGAGGCCAGGAGTAAGCCTTCACTTGTCACAGCCCCAGCTGGTCACCTTGTCCTGGTACCCGAGTGAGGCATTCTTTGAGTGAAGCTTGGGCCCCTCACGGCCCTGTCTTTGCAGACATGTCAGTCATAGTAGCCACTGGCAGCTTCAGGTGGAACACAGCAAAGATGTTGATGGCAGGAGGGAGCAGCAGGGTAGAATGTCTATTCTGACTCCAGGCTGGATTCTTGTCTGAATAAAGGATTCTCTAGCTGATGGTCTCATTTCCTCCTAGAAGGACAGATCCAGCCCTGCCAAGCCTGGGGTAGGGATGCAGCCTTTACTCTTGTGTCCTTGCAGCTCCCAAACCACTGTGAGCAAGATATGATAAATCCAGGGTTTCAAATGGGAATGGTGTCTGAGACCACATTGACCAAGTGGTTGTCTAGCTGTCTGTCAGGATGCACTTTCTGAACCTCATTGAAATGGGCCAGAACAGCACAAAGAACACATCATGTCAGGATGATGAGAGACAGGAAATGACTACCACTGTCACAGGTATCTCTGGGCCTCACTTTCCCTGTTTCCAGAGTGGAGGGTGTAACCAGACAGAGTCACTCACCTCCCTGGAGACCCATCATTACACTCAGTGTGTGCTTGGCGGCCCCTGAGAACCCTCCTCATGAAACCCTGGGTTGGCCCCATGCAACCAGCTGAGAAGCTCTGGCCAGAGCCAGAGGGGCAGGGAGAGGAAATGAAGAGCAGATGGGCTTCTAGCTGGCTCCATCCTGCCCTGTCTGTGTGCTCTCCTGCAACCTGGCCACTGAGGCGACCCTGGTCTTTGGGGAACCAGCCCTAGATCTCAGGATCTGACATGGGCTTCCCATGGTCATGTCGAAGAGGCATGGGGATGACCAAGGACTCACCCTGCTGGGGGTCCTGTGAGGGTTGATGGCTCTCCCAGGAGGAGGACAGAACTCCCATAAGTTCTTCCTCTCCCTCTCCCTGTCCCTGTCACCTCTCCTGAGCCCTTCAGCTTCAAGTAAACAAGCTTTGGGAAGCAGATGTGATGTTAGGCCCTAGCTCTTCCAGGCCCTTCTTAGAAACCAGTTCTTTGTCTGCTAAGTGTGTGTGTGTGTGTAAGGGGTGGTGGTGACTCTAGAAGAGCTAGGGACCCTAACTTTCAATGCATTACTATGTGCCAGAAATTCCTAACTTGCCTCTCCAAAGCCCCTTCCCGTAGGAAGAGAGCAGACAGATGCCAGGGGCAGCCCAGGCACCTGCACAGAGCCCCACTGCTGTGAAACGCAGACTTGAATCCTACTGGTTGACTCCAGTGTGACACTTTCCACCCAGTGCCTGGCCTTTTCCTGAAATGGCTGTGAGAAAACAAGAGAACAATCCTGCTCTGAGGAACATAACCCCTCTGACCTGTGACCCGAGACTGACATATCAACATTCATTCATTCAACTAACATCTATCGTACATTCACTCTGATCATGCTTTGTGGAAAATTCCAGGAACGTGGAAATAAACAAGACAGGGTATGCTATGCCTTCACAGAGCTCACAGTCTAGGGTCTTCTAAAGAGGGCCCTTTCTGGGGTCAAGGCCCACACCTGGCCACAGTCCCCAGGGTAAAGCCCAAGTAAGATTCATCTCTGTGGGACAGCTGAACCTCTAAGCCTGCAGGCAGAGGCCACCCTGGCTTCCTAGTTCACAATCTCTAACTGATGCAACAGCCCCCTCAAAATCAACATTTGACCCTGGTGGCAGAGAAAGAAACTGAGGCTTAGGGCAGGGTAAAGCGCCATCTATTTTCGCAGGGTCACACCTGAGGTCAATCTCTGTCCAGTGCTCAGGCCTGTATTTTCCTTCCTCTGTACCTCAAGAACCCTCCAACTCTTGGCCCCCAACTCATATGTCCACATAGCACACCCAGCAGACAGGAGGTCCTGAGGCTCTGCAGCCCACTCCTGCTTGGCAGCTGCAGGCTTCCAGGAGCCCTAGAGGAAGCAGTCTGTGGAGGAACAGGTGGGCTGGGCACATGCAGCCTGCAGGATGCTGGGACAGAGGCTACTGAGAGAAGCCAGCCTGGCTTCCTCTGAGCCTCAAGGGCCTCCTTGTCTGAGTTCAATGTCTGTCCATGTCCCCTTGCCAGCCCCCTCCCTTTTCTGGGTTCCTGCCACAGCCCCACATGGGCCCAGAAGGCCTAGCCCCGGGGGCACCCTTCCCACCCCACAAAAATGCCATCCCTAGCCCACAACACTAGGGTCTCTAAGAGTCCAGGGAACAATGGAAGCTTTCACAGAGACAGGAAAAGGCCTCAGGAAAACCCTGGGGAGGGGGTTGGGAAGTAAGATAGAGAGGAGAAGACAGGGAGGAGCAGGAGTCCCAGGAGAACCCAGGGAGAAAAGGTTATGCCTCTGCAGGGTGACAAGGAAGGGTGGGACATGGAGAAGGAAGAAGATACACTTGGAAATGATAAAGCCCAAGAAAGACCACAAAGCTCCCCGGGGCCCAGTGGTTCAGAGACACCCCTGCACCTCAAATGCCTTCAGGCTGCACGTCATGTACCATGGAAGCAGATCTCTCTCTTTCTGCAAATCCCCACACCAGGGGGAAGTAATCTTGGGCAAAGCTCTCTGGAAAGCCATGAGCACAGCCACTCCCTGGCTATCTGTTTCCTGCCTCTGGCTTCCCTCCACTGGCCTCAGGGATGAGATTGGGGCTGAGGGTAGGGAGGGGAAGAGGAGCCTGTGCAGAGGGCAGAATCCCAGGCATTGCAAAAGCTTCCTCCCTGCTGTGACTTCAGACTTTAGGCTGCCTGCAGTAGTGCCAGGAGGGGTGGGTGAGAGACTTGCAGTCACTCTGTGGTTTGCTGGTGACTGCAGGCCAGTCCCAGTGAGAGTCCAGGTCCCTGTGTACACCTCTGTGTCCTTTCTCTTAATGATTCCCTTCCCTCCTGCTGTAACAATGAACCCAGTTCTGCTAGGCAGTCCCCTACTCTTGATGGGCACTTCAATCTTGAAGTGCCCGATAATATTACAGCTCAGAAATGATGTGCACAAGACAATCAGGCCCCTCCCACCTTGCCCCAGATGACCTAGCCCCAGCTTTTACTAACTTAAAATTTAAAAACAAAATCAATGTCTTGCCAGTTTGGTGTCCTAGAGAGCTAATGCTTTTCCACTATCCTTCAAGAGCAAGGCTCAAAGGCCACCCTCCCAGTCACCCTGGGGCTAAGTGGCCCTCAAGTATTCTCACTCCATTCTTCCATGTTAGTGGCTAGCTGAGAACCTTCTAGAGAAGGCTGGACTCCAAGGGACCCAGTGGTCTGGGTCATGCCCTTCCCTAACCCCTCTCTAGCATGCCAGACTCAGAGTTAGTCTAGAATTTAAAGGTAGTTTGCAAACTTCCCTGGCTCACCTGTGTGTGTGTGTGTGTGTGTGTGTGTGTGTGTGTGTGTGTGTATGCACCCATGCAAGGGCCCTTCTGCTTCTCCCATGAATGGCTGGAGGGACCGTAGGCATGAACAGAGTTTTAAAAGGCACACAGATCTCTCAGACAGGAGACCTGGAGCGAGGCTAGCCAGGGCCTGGGCAGGACACTGCCCACTCCTAAGATGTTTCCTTTGTTTATGCTTCTCTTGAAGTCTTCTCTGGAAGGCAAGCTTGAATGTGGCCAGGAAGAGCCTGCCCACCTGACTGGAGGGAGGCCTTACCCAGTCCTGGGGGCAGGCAAGTGTCTGTGTGTAAGAAGTGGAAAGGCCACACACTACAGTGAGACTCTGGGTATGAGGGCTACCACCAGCTGTAGGAGGAGGGGACAATGAGCTCAGCTCAAAATAGCAATGGGGGAAGGGTGTGGAGGTGGCCCAGTGCCAAAAAAGAGATCTGCTCCACCCTGGATGTGGATGGGGAACGCTGAAGTCAGCTGTTTGGGGCAGCTCTGGCTGTCTGCTGCCTGGCTTGCCTTTCCATCTTCATTTCTACTCTCCTGTCAATCACCTCCTCACCTGGACAGCTGGCAGAAACAAGCTTTTTGCCTCACAACTGTGAGCACTGGAGTTCTGGGCCTGCAGGAGATCCAAGAGCCATAGGCAACTGATGGTACTGAATCCAGCCAAGGCTAGCTACACACTAGATTTGTAGCTTCACAGTGACTGTTTCCAGGTATGGAAACAAAGGCCCAGAGAGGTGTCACTTGTGTTGTTAGGTCACTAAGGAAAGGAGAGGATGGCCTTCGACTCTGGACCTTTAACTACTGTTTGACTCCATCACTGGGGTGTGAGGTATACTTGTGGTGATGCAAATGGGCAGAGTAGGAGTTAAGAGGCCCTTGTAGCCAGCCCTTGCAGCTCCAGCTCTTCCCATGATTCCTGGGTATCAGCTGGTGTTGGAAATATGTGCAAGGTGCCACACCTCATTGTGTCCCACCCCTTTGGGGAGAGTGCCCTGCAGGTGAAGAGCTCTGCTCCAGCCTGCTGACCAGGAGGCCTCAGCTGGAAGCAAGGCTGGCTACCCCCACCCACACCCTGCTTCTGTATCTGAGGGCTGGACCATGGCTGTTCTCATGTTCAAAGTGCTTGCTGCAGGTAGCTCTGCAGATCAAAGGATGGAACACCCTACAAATGATCAGCTTTCGGTTCTGGGGCCAGCTCCTCCCCAGCAGCTGGTCCTTACCTCTCATAGATGAGGAACCTGAGGCACACACACACACACACACACACAGAGTGGCAGATCCACTCAAGGTCACACAGCCAAAAGGTAGCAGCAGAGCTGGAATCCAAACCCACGCTGGACTTCTCCCATTGTGTCGCATGTTTCTTGGCACGGTTTCATTTTCCCACTAGTCTCCTAGCCTTTGTCTGTGGGCAGCCTCACCCCACGAGAATCCAGGGGAGGAAGGAGGAGAACCCATCTGCAGAGGTCAGGGCTGGTGGGTGACTGGTCACTCTTACACTCAGCGCTCACCTCAGTCCCATAATCTGGCATGTTTCTCCCAACCAAATCTAGTAGAAGCTGTACTTTCTCCTAGAAGCTTCTATGACTGCTTTGTATGTCCAGAACATGCTGGTCTCTCCCCTCCTATAGAGCCCCTCATGCAGAGCCAGGTGTCCTGCAGGCTGCTGAGTCATAGGGGTGCACACATCTCCTTTGCCCTTCTGTCCAGCAGCAGGCATGCAGGCATAGGCCTGCTCTCATGTAGTGCCTGTCCCAGAAGACCTTTGGAGTTGTCATCTCCCCAGGGCTAGGTGCTGGCCATCACACTGAACCAGCATGGCCATCCTGCCACACACTGAGGTAAGCATTTTAAACCCCCTTTCCTAATCTAAGTCAAGCCTCTTTTCTTCCACTCAGCTCTGAAGTCAGCTCTTGTCTTTCTGGCTCCAGGGGCCATACCTCAGGGTCTGGAGAATGAGCTGTTCTTATTCATGCCCAACCTGCACCCAGGCACCATGGTAACAGTGCAGGCCCCACCCCTACAGACCCTGAATATTCATCTCCAGTTCATCCCTGGGGACTACTGCTGGTCTGTGGTCCCACTCTGGTGAGGGTCCAGACCACAGTGAGAAGAAGTAGGAACATCAATCATCTTCTGTCCTTTTGCTGCCCTAGATGCCCATTCTATAGCCCAGGAAAAAAGGATCAGAGAAGACAAGCAACCTCAAGCCACATGGGAAGTTAAGAGTGAGAGCCAGGAATGGAGCTTGAGCTCCTCAGCCCAAGAGTTGGGCAGGCTGCAGACTTGAAGGTGACAGCCTAGGGCTGGCTGGCTGGCCCAGCTCTGTAGTACCAGACTGGCAGGGGTGGTGAGGGAGGGAGGAGGGAGAGCTGGCTCCCTGGCCAAGGCCCAAACCTGTGAGTCCACAGCATCTGGAAGCAATCATAGGAACAATGATTGCAGTGCAGACCTGGCTGCTAGGCTTTGCAGCGGTCTGTTCAGAAAGCAGAGGAATGGGGGCAGCCGCACCTCCTGCCCCCACCTCCCCACCAGTGTTTGCCTTGGCACCATCGTCTGTGGCTCCTGATGGACTCAGCTGTTGGGAACAGTCAGCCTGAGCAACAGACATGGAGGCTGACAGCCAGAGCGGGTGCTCCAGAGGCTGGACAGAAGCCAGGCCACCCCAGCCCAACTCCTTGTCCTGCCTGCCACCTGTATGGCCTGTGACTTAGTTTCCAGGGACCTCAGTTTCTCTGCAGGGTCTGTCAAAGCTGACCTGGCTTCCTATATAGTGGCATGTGTCTGGCTACCAAATTGTCCCCAGCTTGTCTTCTGAAGGTCAGTGCTGACCAAACAAGCACCCGGAAAGTGCTAGGCTACAGTCACACAGTATCTGGGTGTGTTTTTCCCACCTGCTCCACGACACTGCACTGCATTCATACTCTCAGTCAGAATGTGCAGGGGAGCACTGTACATAGGGGAGCACTGTACATGAGGCCCTGGAGCAGGACATCACCCCAGCCCTGTGAACTTACAGCCAGTGTACAAGGACACAGAGCATATATCTTATTCAAATAACTCTGGCTGCTGGAAAGGAATAGGGTGCTAGAATGAAGCCCCACAGGGGTCTGACTGAGTAGAAGCGTCAATGTAAGGTATTTAGGGACAATTCAGACCCTCCCCTGAATCTGATATTTCACAACTTGGTCTGATTATGTAGATGTCCCTAACCTCCTTTTTGATTCCAACACACTCACCACCATGCTCTGTGGCCCAGGGCTGTTTCCCCATCTCTCAGCAAGTGTAGGGGCTGGAGGTCAGGAAGGTCAATGCTGTGCCTGGGTGCTTACCCCAAGCACTTTCTACCAGGGGTTTACCTAGGATATACAGTTTCTGAGCATGGAAGGGAAGTGTGGCAGGATGCCAGCAGAGATCCTTCTGGAATAAATGACCCACTATAGACAACACTCAGGCTTGAGCAACAGACCATGGCTTCTCTCTACCTCCTCCTCCTGGCCTGTCACTCATACCAGCTAGCTCTGCTGATGCCTCGTGGGTGCTGTGCCTTCAAGGCTGGACCCTGGCTATAGACATGCTTTAGAACCATGATTCTTCCTCCTGGAGGCCCTCCTGTCCAGCCCTCAGGGTGCACACCCACTCCCCAACGGCCCCCTCCAGTCCTTGCACCTGTGCCTATCTGTAGGCAGTATGCCCAGGATCCTGTACTTCTCCCTCTTTGGGGACAGCATGGGTCTGGCACAAAGCAGGCAGTACCAGTGCAAAGTGGCCACTGGCATCCACTATCCCTACACTGAGAAGCCAGAGAGAGGGCTGGGGGGGGTAGGGTGGCACAGAAGGGGGCGGTAGTGGCCTGGCAACTTCCTGGACAAGCGTACTGGCCGATGTTCCTAGTTCTCAGTGTGGCTATTGTCCCTGCTGGCCCAGAGAGCTGGCTCAATAGGGCCTCTGTCCCTTCCCAAGCAGGCCATCCTGGCTCAGTGGCATTCCACCAGGCAGCTGGGAGGCGAGGTCCGACACTTCCTGTCCCCCCAAACATGCCCCCCCGCCCATGTGGGGTGGTGGGGGAAGGGGGCTCTCAGACAAGCACCCATCTGTGTTCCGTAGAGTAGAGCAGCCCAGCTCAAGGCAGAGGGAGTAAGAGGACAGACAGTGGCACTGGGGACATTCTTAATTGTGGGCCTCAGCCTCTCCCAAGCAGCCTGAGCTCCTGCTGAGCTGGAGCCATCAGGCTAAGAGCCTCCTTGCCTGGGTATCCCTAGGGCCTCTGCTTTCATTCTTCCTCTGCCAAGAATGATCTTGCCCCAGGTCACCAACCGTTTTCTCCCTGATTAATTTGTCTCTCCTCAAGTTGTCACATCCCCAGAGAGATGGTCCCTGATAACACTGTTGTTTGAACATGACTTACATCATGGTGTCCCTAACTAGTCCTTTACTGTCACCCCACAGGAATGTGAACCGCTCTCTCCTTGTCCTTGTTTTCTGTGGTTCATGCCAGGCACACAGTAGGAGCTTAATGAATATACAGTGAGTGAACAGAGACGAGAAACCACTCGAGCACTGACTTGCCCATCTAGGGACATGCTGGGGAAGAGCAGGAGCCTGGGTGTTGGGGTGGTGATGAAGGGGGACCCAGAGGAAGTCACAGTGAAAAGGGCTCAATGCAATTGGAGCAGATCTGGGTGTTGGGAAGCATGAGGGTGAAGGCCTTAGAGAGACAAAGGTCAGGCATCAGAGGTTGCAGGAATCCATCACAAGGCTGGATTTTAAGCCCAGGAGCCACAGGTAACTACAGAGGGTTTAAGATTGGCATGGACATAGCTGAGGTGGTGGTGGTGCACACTTTTAATTCCAGCACTCAGGAGACAGAGGCAGGCAGATCTCTGTGAGTTCGAGGCCAGCCTGATCTATAGAGTGAGTTACAGGAGAGCCAGAACTGTTTCACAGAGGAGCAACTATCTCAAAAACAAAAAAAAAAAAAAAGAAAAGATTGGTATGCACATGTCCCTAACTCTCTGGTCATATGTGGCACACAGATGGTGGTAGGCAGGGAGAGACAGTAAAGCTTTTGTGCCAGTGATGGGGGTAGAGCCTGTCCATGGCTATGTCTTCCTCCAATAGAGACGGATGGAAAAGATGGGGCCAAGGGTGGATGAAGAACATCGCATGAGATGGCCATATGGTGACAGGACTGATGGGTCTACCCCAAAGCTGGTTCTACAGACAGTTGGACACTCTGGTGCTGTGCTATAATCACACAGAGGCAGACTCATTGCCCTGAAGGTGAGCCAGAAGAGTGTGTGCAGCACCCTAAGGCAGGCCTCAGAATTCCCCAGGGTGATTTCGCAGGGCCAGGAAGAAGGATGGATGAGGAAGAGGCTGAGCACACAGAAGCAGCCTGCCTCTTGGGGGCAGACTGGGGAGAGGTGGGGGGCGGTGAGAGTCAGAAGGACAGAAAGCTCAGTATTCCAGCACCTAGTGGACACAAGGTACAGATACCCACAGGCAGTATTACTTCCCACTGGCTCTCCATACATCAGAGGTGCTGTGGCCAGAGGCCTGGCTCCCCCAGCAGCTCTGAACCCTGAGAAACAAGATGACACTCAGGCACTCAGTGCTGGGGAGACAGTGAAAGCCAGAGACCGCTGGCTTCCCCTGCATTTCCAAGGGTCATGCTTCAAGGAGGCTTGCTGTACTGGGATTCTGCCACAGCCCCTGAGGCTCCAGCCTCCAGAGGCCTGCTTTCAAACCCCCATGAAGGTTTCCTGAAGTACTTATGCTTTCCTAGGGCTAGGGCTAATGCAGAGACCATGAGTAAGTCCCCAGAAGGTCTTGTGTCCCCAGTTCCTACAACTTGCCCACATGTGCCATGACTGGTCCCCATTTTGGCAGGGTTCTCGGTGGCCCAAAAAGCAAGAATCTCAGGAGTTGATATGCCACCTGGGGATCTTGGTGAGCAGATCAGTTGGGCAGTGTAGGGGTGGGCAGACAGGTGCTTCAGGTATGTTCAGACAGGTCTGAATCTGTGTGCAGGCCAGGCTGGGCAGCACGGAACACAGGGAGCAAAGCATGAGAAAGTTTGTCCCTTACACCTCATAATGACCAGGCTCCTCCTGTTAATGACAGGAAATGAGTGGCTGAGAGTGGCCAAGAAAAGGGCAGTAGCTCAAGCCAACTGCAGGATTGTGAGGCAGCCAGTTAGTGAAGCTTACACCTCACTTCCAGCTCCTGTAGGCAGCAGGCACACAGCACAGCCCTAACCCTGTTGTAATTTGCACAGGCCTGGCATGAGGAGCATGCAACCACTCCCTCTGCACCACCCACCTCAGGAGCTCTGTGCAAAGGTGGGCTAGGGATGGGTCCACAGCCACAGGCAGCTCTGGATTTCTAAAAATGGCAAAAAGACCCCCCTTGGGAAATAAGGAGACTTGTGCAGAAGGAGGAAAGAAACCACAGTTATCCCATCTCTCTTGGAAAAAATAAAATATGCCTTATGTTACCCTGCCATGAGCTGTAAGTGCCCCACAAAGAAGTGGCCACTACTCATCTAGTGGCTTGCAATCTCTCAACCAGGGATGGCAAATGAAAACAGACCTCTTAGTGCACAGCCCCAGAGACCTGGGTTTGAATGTTGATGCCACTGGGCAACAGCAAGAGAGTGTAGAGAAATTTTTGCATCTCTACGAGTCTTAGGTTGCCATCATCCAAGTGGGGAGGCCAATAATTGGATTCATTGAAAGCAAATGCTTGATATATAGTTGGAATTCAGTTATAGTAGCCATCGTCACAGTCACTACCAACACCATCATCTCCATATCACCACCATAATCATCACCACCATCAACATCACCATCCATCACGACAGTCATTATTGTCGTTATTATCATTACTATAACTGGTATCACCACCACTACCATCAGTACCATATACCAACACCATCATTACCACTATGACCTCATCACTATCTTTATCATCATCACCATCACTACCATCATCATCACCATCATAATCATCCTCACCATTACCAATGTGCCTAGTACTTCACATTTCCTTAGACTCTTCTTCCTGTACTTTAATAGACTTAAAAAAATTTTTTTGAAAAGCATAATTTCACTCCTAAAGTGACTATAAAGGTAGCCACCCAGACAGTCTCCTTCCACAAGCACAAGCTCTCACCAAGGCAGGCATATGGGCAACCTCTATCCCTTCTCAATGTGCCAGGTTTGTTCTTATAAGATCTTGCTGAATCTTCATGGTCATTCTGTGAGTCACATTCCACTGTCCCTCAGCAGGGAAGAAACCAGAGAGGTTCAGGGATGTTTTCAATGTCACACAGAGGGTGAGGGACCTGAGTGAGGTATGACTCTTTGCAGCCCACCTTCTATGTCATGGCTCCAGGCTTGATGTTCTACCATAGCAGAGGTAGGGCTAAGGGGTGTGGAGCAGGATACCAGTCCTTATGCAGTGTGGTGTAGCCGATCTGCAAATGGCCTGGGGTTAGGGTCACATGGGGCTAAGAGAGTCCTCCTGGGCTTGGTGCAGTCACCAGACTACAGGTGGTAAGTGTATAACCCTGGGATTCAGGGATAATCTCTGCTACCTTAGAGAGACAACAGGTCATCTGGGTCGTATAGAACCAGGATGGTTCATCTCCTCCTGGATCTCTGCTGGCCATCTGGAGTCAGGTGTGTTTGTCAGGGCAGAGTGAGAGGTTTTGTCTGTTACAGCCCCTCATTTTGCAGCCTGACCTGTTACTCTAGGCACCGAAAGCACATGAAAAGTGCTGATTATCATCAAGAGGCACTGCCACATACCTGTACCACTGTGTCCTTGCTGCATGTTAGAAGGTGCCCTCACATTTGCTCTATCTTTCACTACTCCTCTGTGTTGGGGGTGGAGCCAGAGTACAGGAGTTCTATAGGGTCTCTGCTCTCCCTACTTTCACTGTCCTCCAAGGCAGGATGGAGTGGCCTGTGTCCATGCTCATACAACCACTACCTTGTCTCAAGAAGACAAAGGCCAGACCCTGGGCTCCAGTAGCCATTGGCCCAGATGGACTGGCAGATCATTGCAGAGTCATTGAGTTTAGACTCTGACATGTTAAGGCCACAACAGCACCATATCTCAGATTCTAGAATTTGGGATGTTAATGGACTACATTCAGACAGGAGACTTCTTCCCCAGAAGGAGATCTTATGGGAACCCAGGCACCTATATGAGGGTTAGAATGCTGGCCAAGACCTCAAGAACAACAGCAAAGCTCATGAAAGCGCCTGCACACCAAGTGCTAGAGGAGGCCAAGCAAGGGAGGCAGCGTGGAGCACACATTCCACTGCACCCTGCGAGGTGAGAGAACCCACTCCTCGCCGAGGCTATAAGGTGGGCAAGCACAAGACTGAGGTCTCAGTCCAGTTCAACAGCC
The DNA here is from genome assembly GCF_943737965.1 of Phodopus roborovskii. Classification (NCBI taxonomy): domain Eukaryota; kingdom Metazoa; phylum Chordata; class Mammalia; order Rodentia; family Cricetidae; genus Phodopus; species Phodopus roborovskii. Next base: position 1,372,749 of record NW_026125537.1, read on the forward strand.
CCAAGATAAACATGCCAAGAACCAGGCACTGAGGACCCTCTCATGGTTGAGCTGGGCACTGAGGACCCCCCTCATGGTTTATCCCCCCTTCTAGTGTTTATCAGGCACAGCAGGAGGAATCAGAGGAGGCTGACTGGAGGAGGTGACCCAGCTCAAGAATGCTGCTGTGATTTGGATATAGTTTAAATTTCCCCTGGTGGTCCTCCTGGGTTGGGAATTCAGTCCCAGAGGCTGAGGCAGTAGGAGGTAGTACAAGCCAGGAAGAGGTCTCTAGCTCATTGGGATGTACTTTAGTGAGGCATCACTGTGGTTTTCATGTGACTCCTTGGTGCTTGTAAAAGGCTGTTCTGTATTATATCACTCACATGCTCTCCAGTGTGTTCCTGCCACCAGCCGTGTAGCCAGGCAGCTAACGGGTGGCCACAACCTGAGCCTGAGCCTGAGCTACACCATTCAGTGGAAGCTCCAGGCTCTATTAATAAAGCCCTTTGAAAGTCAGCTTGTGTCAGGATAGTGACAACACGCTGACTGACACCAATGGTCGTGCTCTGCTTTCTGTGTTCTGCTTCCCAGGCCTTGCTAGTTGCTCAAGGCTGGAGGTGAGTCCTCCTTCCAGGCTCTGCCCTCATCCCTATCCCTCGGGATCTAGGACCCCTTCCTGCAGTATATGATGCTTAAAAAGAGAACCAGCATCAGCTCCTTCTTGTCACGTGTCCTGCACCACACCCCCTCTTCCTTCACTCTCATGCCACCTCCATAGCTGCCCTTTTTGTCCTTTTTTGCGGGGTGAGACCTGGCAAATCCATCCCTCCACTGGAGCCAGCAGGAGCTGACAGCCATGCTTCCACCAGCCCTCCTCCTGGACTACCACTCAGGGTAGACCAGATCCTACAGTGTCATCCAGGAATCTCCCCTGCATAGTCCTAATATGTGGAACTGTCCCCCTGCTCTTCCCAAACCCCTGAGGAAACACAGATTTATCTGTCACCTGGCCCCCTACAGACCATCCCAGAAGTAGCCCTTTCTGTTCTGTGGGCAAAGGGTGGGAGGGGAAGCCCAGAGCCCTCTGGGGACCCCATATATCTGAGACACACTCCAGACTTTGGGATGCTTCCCAACCAGTTTAAAAGAGCTGAACTGCAACCTAAAAATAACGACAGCCACTAAGAGACTTAGTGTAAGTGCCCCGAGAATACAGGAGGTGCTTCCAGTAAACAGCAGCCTCCCAGCATGCTCTGAAGCTGGACTTTTCAGTATCCTTACTAGAAATAGGAGGCAACAAGACCTGGGAAGACTGGCTCAGTTTCCCAGAGCTCACAGCTGGTAAGAGGCCACACTGGGGTGGTTATGAGGCAGCATGGGGTCTTGGAAGGAAGGGAGGGAAGGCTGGGATACAACCTGAGTCCTGGCCTTCCAGGACAACCTTCCAACACCAGGGCCCATGAGATCCTGGGCCAAGCGCAGTCACAAGCCCCCAGCAATGTCCCTGAGAACATTTCTGAGCACTCATGGCATTCCAGGTACTGTGCCAGGAGCTACAACATCACAGGCCAGATCCCCACGGGCAGCCACCCTGAGTTCTAGAGGAGTCATTCCTACCCACCCCCAGCCCAGGACTCCTCGGGGGAATCACAAAATGATGCTGTTAGCCTCCCTCCTCCTTTTCTCTCCCCTTCTCCTCCCTTTCCTGCTTCTAGCTCTTGGCCTTTTTCCCTCTGCAGATTTTTCTATGACCTCATTCTAGCTCAGGTTCTTCAGGAGAGCCCTTGGTTTCCCCAGCATCTCAATCTTGAGGTTTTTGTTACTATAATAAAATACCTGAAGCACACACTTCATGAAGAAAATGGGTTTATTTAGCCCACAGTTTTGGCTAAAAGTCCTTTCAAGCTCCCATGGAGAAGGGCACCAATGCTAGAAAGACCAAGCGGTCATCTGACAAAGGGAGAAACCTGCTCTTTCATAATAACCCTGTCCCAAGACATAACCAGGTCCTGGGAGAGTTACCACCTTTCGTTCCCATGATTTAACCACCTCCCACCAGGCCCTGCCTCTTAAAGACCCACCACCTCTTGCTTAGTCCATCAACACAGTAGGAGCCACACTCCTTACTTACCCATGAGCCCTTGAGAGGCACACTCAAACCAAGTCTAAGCCATAGCAGCTCTGGACTGGCCAAAGGCTTTAAACCTTTCAGCCTGAGAACTTTCCCTATCTGTTCCCTCCTATGCAAAGTGCTCACAAGTAGAGGCAGGAGGCTGGGCTCAATGAGAAGGCTAACCTCTTTCTGCTTTCCATGTCACTCAGCTCAGAGGCTCTAAAAAAACTTCTAGTCCCTGGCCTGAGTTCTGCTAGGGAAACCACACAGATCCTCTCGGTCTGTCCCCTGGGCAGCTCCACCCAGACTGACCCTAGGAAATACCCAAACCTGCTTCGAAGTTAGGACTGGAATGAGGGGTTGACAACCCAGGCTGGTGTCAGACATGGCTAGTCAGCCCTGCTTATTGCCTTTGAACACCCAAGCCCTCAGGGACTGGCTCCTCTGTCCTGTGGTGAGGGGCAAGGCTGGGGCCCAAGGGCAGCAGAAGCAGGGGAAGCAGAAAGGCCAACACCCCTCTCCTAGCAAGACCCTGAAACTATTTACATCCTGGGGTTTCAGCTCTGCTGGGATCTGACCATCTCTCTGCTCTATTTTTCTTTTTCTTTTGCAATCTCCAAGAAACCCGAGCTGCCAGCTGGGTGGGGGAGATGGTTTTGCTTGTCTGACATCTGGATAACATTAGCAGTCAGGCGTGCTGACTCAGGGCCATGTTCCCCTGGGCTCCAACCCTTAGTTGGACATGGAGGCACAGGTGACAACACCCCCCTCAAGATACAGACCACAGCTCATCATGGTCTTGGGAGTAGGGGAGAATTTCTGCTTCTAGGGTTAGGGCTTGCAGGGTGGCTGCCAGGCTTGGCACGGCTGGGAGAAGGGGGGAGGGGTCTTAGAGAAAGGCAGTGGGTCTTGAGTATACTGTCCTGACTCCTAAAAGCCTACAAGTCAACAGAAGTGCAAGGCCAAACTGCAGACGTGGAGAAGTATCCCAGAAAGATTGGGCAATACATCCAACATAGAGGGCAACACACAGAATGATGACTTGAACTTGGCCTTTTAGCTCATGAATACAAGCTCTTTCCTGTTTCCTAATGGAACCCCTGACTGGCATCAGAACCTTTACTGACGGCATGCAGACCCTGTTTGCTTTGCTGTAATCAGCAAGACCATCCCCCATTGCCAGCAGCCACCAGTCCCTCTAGGGCTACCTGATGATTTCATGTCCATAGGTACTTGTTCTTTTGTGTGGCCCTTCCTTTATACATTAATACAAATTATTATTTTCTAACTGTGTTAGTGTAGACACCCAGGCTAGACTCTAATTACATACTTATTGTGTATATTATATCTACTTCCATTCATAGTCTTAAAACACAGAAGAGCCATTTCTGTGGACCCTTAAAAAGACCATGGGTCTGTGCTGTGGAGAGGTAGCCAGGAGGGGTACCTCAAGGGTAATGTTTTCCTGATTCGGGCTTTCATTCCCACTATGTTGCAAGTGTATTGAGCATCTGAGTCCCAAATGGGCCTTTCCTCTTTCATTCCCTGTGGTGCTCCAGGCTGCCTCACCTTCCTCCTCTGCTCCCCCTGATTTTTCTCTGATCTCCTCACCTTCTACCCATACTTACAGGCTGTCTTCTGTAGCAGCCAGGCCTCCTCCCACTCAGCCTCCAGAATGATCTTGCATACTGTTAACATGAGCCATTACCTAAACCTACATGGCTTCCTTGCCCTCAACACTAAGCCCAGGGTTACAGCCTGGCATGCAGGCCCTTGCCACTTGCTCTGACCATATCTCCCGCCTCTCCTCTGGGAGTGCCAGCAGTGAACAAGGGCATGCAGTGCCCAGTAAGGCCTGGGATGCCTTCTGTCCCTGGCCTAGCTCCTCTGAAATCTCCTTCAGAGTCGCAGACAGAGCAGGACAAACTTCAGCCATACCACCCTGGGCTGTGCTTATCCCAGAAGTATACATGCACCCAAGAGACACTTAGAAAGGTTGCATTCATAGCCCCCATCACAGACACACAGGCCAAGCTGGAAGGACTGGGGGCTCAGGTCCTCATGGCCCTGCCCCATTAGGCTGCAAATGTCAACACCAGGCACCTGGGGGACCCTGCAGGCAGCTAGCAGGTACTACCTAGGCCTCCCCTGCAGACAACAGGAGTCTACTGCCACCAGAGCTGGCAGTTCAATGCTGCCCTGACCCCTCTGCTTTATGAGGCAGAAGACCCTAAGGCTGGACCCATGAATCATGGAGCACACCAACTTGGTCAGAATGGGTAGACACGGCTTTTTGTCCTCTATTTCCAGCAGCCCCTGACATTGCCAGATGTGGTGGATTCGGGAGGCAGAGGCAGATGGATCTCTTGAGTTACAGGCCAGCCTGATCTACAAAGTGAGTTCTAAGACAGCCCGGGCTACACAGAGAAATCCTGTCTCAAACGAACAAATAAACAAAAATCCAAAACCTCTGATCTTAAAAAGAGTGGATGTAGGGCATAAACAAAATGTCTGGGCCCTAGACCCAGAGGACCTGAGTTCCAGTTCACATAGTTACCAGCTGTGAGACCAGGGGCAAGTCACTGACCTTCCCTGGGCCTCGGTTTTGTGAAATAGAACCGGAGGAGCATTATCCTACCCACCAAGAATGTGTGAGGCTTCCGGCTATTGGACGGTCACCTTACTATTTACCTTCAGACTTCATAACTGTCATATCATGTACACACCCAAACAAGGCTGTTTGTTTTGTTTTCCCAGCACCACTCTTGGCTCCTAAGTTTTCCTGGACACATGCTGACATCTAGTAGAGACCGGCCCTGGCATAGCCTCTCCCACAAGGAGTGATGCTGCCCCTTGAGCAGTTGATCTCCATCACCTTCTATCTGTACTTTGGGGGCTGAAGACTTCTTGTAGTACTCAGTACCCCTCACAATGCACCACAGCCATGTGAACAGGGCCTTGGAAACTGCTATCCTGTTCTTTCCCCTGTGTTTTCTTCTTTGTATTTGTTTTTTTGTTTGTTTGTTTGCTTGCTTGCTTGCTTTTCCAAGACAGAGTTTCTCTATATAATATCTCTGGCTGTCCTGAAACTACATTTGTAGACCAGGCTGGTCTTGAACTCACAGAGATCCACCTGCCTCTGCCTCCCATGTGCTGGGATTAAAGACATGTGCTACCACCACTGCTCTGCTGTGTCCTCTTCTTTAAAATGAGATTTCATATATTCCCAAGCTGTCCTTGAACTTGATATGTAGCAGAGGGAGACACAGAACTTCTGATCCTCCTGCCTCCCTGTCCTGAGTGCTTAGATTACAGATGTGAGCTACTAGCCCTGACCTATGAAGTTCTGGAGACTGGACTCAGAGCTTTGTGCCTTAGGCAAGCATTCTAACATCCGAGCTACATGCCCAGCTCCTCTACACTTTTCTTAAGTTGAAAAATAATCAAGTCATGTGCTACCAGACCAGGGCCACTGTCAGTGAAGGTGTTAGTTGTATACTCCTTGCTGCCTATGTGAAATGCCAAGGCTCATGGGCAACCTTGGGACCTGGCAAGGTATAGTCTACCCCAGTTAAACTATGGAGAATTTTAGACACATTTGGATCATTTAGGAATTCTTCTGTAGAACAAAAGATAAAGAACAGAAAAAAATATAGCCTAAAACTTTCAAGATCTAATGAGAGCTTTATTAATACATCCAACTGGCCAACAGACTCTGTGAAGGATGGACACAGAAACATATCCAGCACAACTGAACATCTGAAGGCCAAACCAGCAGCTCACAGAGCTGTGCAGGAATGGTACTTCCATGCACGGTGCTAGTGAATTAAAACATATGACAGAAACCACAATGAACAAGTAGATTGGTTGTACAAAATAGCATTATAATAATTAGAGAAATTAAAATGTTACATTAAAAAATGAACACAAAGAACAGAAATAAGAATGAAATAGAGAAATAAAAAGACAAGTAATGTTTAAAATAAAAACTTATGGTAGAAATAAATTAAACTACACCAATAATACTAAAGGTGAATGGATTAAAGAACCCAATCAAAAAAAAAATTGCAGGGATTTTTCAGGTTGGGCAGAAGACTCAAGATCCCATCAATCATTGCTATCTTCAGGAGACTCACTTAAGATTCAAATATCTGAATAGATTAAAAGCAACCACTAGAAAGCCAGGTATACCACTGTCAGAAAAAAAAAATGATTTCATGGATTTTGTTTCAAAAATCAGGTATTAAACCCAAGATCTTGCATGGATTTGACAAGTGCCCTATCACTGAACTATATTTCTATCCCTAGCATAGGTCTTAAAACAAAAATGAATGTTACTAGAGGGGAAAAAAACCCCAGTATCTTATAATGGCAAAAGGATCAATTCATCAGAAAGCTATAGCCATTAGAAAGATAGGGCATACCTAATAAGAGAACATCAAAACTCATGAAGAAAAACAGACAACTGAAGACAAAGGAATAATTCAGTCATAATGGTTGGAGACACTGGTATCTGCACTTAACGGATAGAGAACTGGGCAGAACATCAACAAAGCAACAGGAGACATAAACAGCACTGTAAGCCAGCATGCCTAACAGACATCCCCACAACACCCCACCCAACCTTCTCACAGGACAGTCTCCAGGCCAGCCACATGCTAAGCTCCACAACAACCACAATGCATCTGGAAGGAATGGAACAATACAAAGCATGTCCTCTGACCACAGTGGAATAAATTCTGAAATCATCAAAAGCTATTTGGAAAACTCACAAATATGTGGCTATTAAACAACACACTGCTAAATAACCAGTGGGTCCAAAAGGAAAACTCAAGAAAATACTAGGTGGCATATAAAAGACATGACACACTGAAACATGGGATGTGGGTTACAGAAAAAGTCATAACTATAAACATTTACAATAATGAAGGAATATGTATGGGCCTTGGGAGGTAGCCCAGTGGTTCAAGTGCTTGCCATGCAAGAATGAAGACCTTAGTTTGGATCCTTAGAACCCATGTAAAAACCTGCTGTGCCTATATTCTCCACATGGGTAGGCAGAGGTAGGAGGATCCCTAGAGCTTTTTGGCCAGTCAATCAAGCTGAACTGGTTAATTCCAATGAGAGACCCAGCTTAAAAAGTAGTTGGAGAAGTGACTGAGAAAGATACCAGATGTTCCTGGCCTCACATAGGAGCTCACACATACATATACATATCACACACACACACACACACACACACACACACACACACACACACACACACACACACGAAGATGTGCAAGCAGTGCAAGCAGCAGATGTACTGGCACAAGTCCGACATTTGGGAAGTAGAAGAAGGAGGACCAAGAGTTCAAAGCCAGATTAGCAATTTTGGGGCCAGCCTGAGCTACATAAGATCCTGTCTCCAAACCAAGCAAGGACAAAACAAAAATGAAGACTTGGCCAAGTATGGTAGCTTGTACATACTCAGCACAAGGGTGGCTGAGGCACCATGGTCACAAGTTTGAGGCTGACCTGGACTATGGAGAGAGAATATCTCATAACAAAAATAAATAAATGATAACAGTGAAAAGGTGCACAGACAGAAAACAAGGCTTTGCCCCCACACCAAGAATTGAGAATAAAGATAAACTAAGCAAATCCACAGAAGGAAACAATTAATTTCAGAATGCAAAATCGAAATCAAGGATTTTCTGGGATACTTACAAGCCCACACCCCCAGCAGCACTATCCATGGTCGTGGGTGGAAGCAGCCAGCTATCCACTGAAGACTGAAAAGGGTATCAGTTCCGTGGGATGCCACAAAGTCTTAAAAAGAAATTATGACCCATGATATGACATTGATGAGCCATGGTGATCTTCCTGTCTCGGACTCCCCAGTACAGAGGTGGTCATTCAAATCACAGGTTTATAAAAGTTCAATTGCCCCTTTTCTCTCTTCAGGAAGACTTGTGCTAAACACCCAATAACATAAGAATCTCAGCTAGCTTGGGAGTCATAGGGTGAAGGTTCAGGGAGGAATGTGGCCCAGTGGCTGCTCGTGGTCAGCAGAGGGTGGATAGCTCATCCAAATCTCCACCATCTAGCACCCAGCTGAGGGGTGTTCTCTTCATGGTGGTGCCGGAGCTAAGAGAGTACTGCCTGAAAGCCTATAGCAAGCGTGTCCATTGTGTCTCCCCCCTGCCAGGTACTTCCCCTACCTTGTGTCGCTGCACCCATGTGCTAGTTAGGGTTCTCCTTTGCCTTATCCTAACTCTGCCTCCACCACCAAAGCAGGCAGGGAGATTCCCTGGGCCTCCAGCAGTCCTGAATAGAATCAGGTTTGAAAATAACCAAGATAGGACACTCTCAGCCAGCTGGTCTAGGCTGCACAGAGCACAGGTCTCAGGTAAGGGGTGGCCTGGTGAACTCACAGAGCACCAAGTAGCAATGTCGTGTTTTCCCAGCTCTATAGCATTCAGAGACTCATCTGTCCCACTGCCGGTTGGATCCTCCTCCCTCACCTGCCATGGTGCTAAGACAGAATGATCTGTGTGAAGGGAAGCTAGTATTAGCACTGTGCTGGGAAAAGGCCCCTCTAGCCTAGTGTTCAGAAGACTCTCACCTGCCTGGGTTAAAATCCTGGCTCCTCCCCTGACCAGCTCAACTTCTGCATGAGTTCCTTCCTTGCTCAAGTACTAAACCTGGCCTCTCAGAATGAGGCTCATTCAAGCCTGAAAGACAGGCAGTCACCAGCACTGCATGACAGCCTATCAGGGTACATTTGGCATAGGGTCTGACTTCTCCTCAATGTGAGTAGATCTTACTCACCCATTCCCAAGCTGGCCACAGTGAGTGGTTCTTAGGGTGTCCTGAATGGCTTGCATGTGGGAGCATTTAGATGGGAAGGAGTTGCCAGGTAGTAGGTGGTGGGCAGACTTTAAATCCTTATCAATTGCCTGATCAGAGTTCTACCCAGAGCCCTGGAGGAATGGAGCTCAGTCTCCAGTGAAGTTACATGATCCCATGGAAGGATGGGGTGTGGAGTGTGGGGCACACTATCAGTGTCCTGTGGGACAAATGAGTCTAGGGTGGGTGTGGTGTTCTGCTTTTCTACCAAGTTACCCAGAACCGTTAACAGCTGTGTTGGAGCTATACCTGAAGCATCAAGGGTCCGAAGCCTGGCACAGCCCTTCCTGAGAACTACCTGGGATGCATGAGTGGCAAGTCCATCCTGGCTCCCCACCCAGCTGCACTCTGGTTTCCAGCATCTGGAGGGTCATATTCTATGGCTTTTCAGAGCTGATTGCATTCCATTTCCATTACATATGTAAAATAAAGCCAGCACCACATTATGAAACAGAAAATGAAAACAAACAAACAACAAAAATAGTAGGGGGAAAGGATCACTGACTAATAAGCTCAATCAAACTGCACTGAAAAAGATGGCTGCTCTCTTTGCTCCTGGGGATCTGTCTCTATCGGGGAGTCTGTCATCCAGAGAATGGGACCAGCCACAGCTGCTTGGCTCCATCACCCAAAGCACAGGGGACAGAGTGGGGCTGCCCCCAACACCCTCCATCTCCCCATCCTGCACACCAAGAGGGATGCCAAATAGGCCAGGACCCCAATCCTTCCTTGCTCTAGGCAGAGGAGTCTGTGCTGGATCTAAGGGAGGGGGTACACATCTGGATTCCTGGCCAGGAGCCCACATTCCTTCCTGGTGAATGTGAGCAGATGGGGCCTCTGGAGAGTTATGAAGAGGTTGTTGGCTGCCTCCTGCCCCACTATAATGGGACCCACCCTGCAGGAACACTCGTGGGACCCGAAGGGTCAGAGCCTTATGGGGGGTTCTGGTTTGGGTCCAGAATTCCCCATGCAGATTGCTGAGCAAGCAAATGGACCCAAGTAGGGTCTGTATCCCTCCACCCCAGACAGCTTATCTCACTCAATGGTATCAGGGAAACAGAGGGCCAGGGGAAACCATGGCACCCACTTGCCCATAGACCCAGGCAGGAACGAAGCTCAGAGAGTCCAGCTGGCAAAGCTAGCTTACCTGAGGGCAATCCTTAATGTAGTGTCCTTTGTTGAAACACAGGTGGCATAGGTAGTTTGGTGGAGGTCTCTTGCTGGGCTTGCGGGCCTCAGAGGTAAGGGTCAGATCTGAGAAGTGCTCAGTGAGGGAGCTGAGGCCATCAGCGATGTTGTTGAGGGAGCCATAGGGGGAAGTATTCCTGTATACACCACTCAGCGCCTGTGGGAACAGAGGCTGTTCAGGGCTGTGGTGAAGGAGGATTTCACTCACCACCCACATCAGTTCACACAGAATCTTCAGCTAGCCTCAAAGCCTAAGCTCAAATCCTAACTCTAGTGGTGGGTTTGGCCTCAGGGGCCCTGCCTATACTGTGGGAACATGGGAGTGACCTCCTAAGGCTTCCATAGGGTAAAGTGAGGTCACAAGTGCTTTGTCACATGTCTAGGCCCTAGGACCCCTGGGTACATGGTGATGATGTTAACAGCTGTGACTGTTGTTATTATCAGTTCTTGACACACTGCACCAGATGTGGGGGTTAATACCATCAACTTGACTGGATCTAGAATCATTAGGAGATAAATCTCTCAGCATGTCTTGTGAGGGAGTTTCCAGATTGGGTTAAGCAATTTGGGAAGACCCACCCTAAATGTGGGAGGCATTATTCCATGGGCTGGGAGTCCTGGACTCAATAAAAAGGCAGGTGAATCAGGTCTGCATCAATGTGACCATCAGCCCCAGGCCCCTGATGGCATGACTTGCCTGTCATGATGGACAGTACCTTAAGCTGCTCTTGCCTGCTATTTTGACACAGAAACAAGAAAAGTGACTAATACATATGGCATCATGGGCAGCCACTTGTCAGGTATGGAGGGACTTCAGACCCATCTCTGTTTACTAAATTTCCTATCAAGTAAGGAAGAGACTTGGGAGCTTGCAGTAATGGCTACCATTTTGAAGAACCGGAGGCCAATGCACAGAGATGCCTGGCCAGCCTGAGCCACCTAGTGAGGGAAGTGGCTACCTCTCCTACCTCCACATGACAGGAACCAGACACCCCATTGAGCTCCCAAGCATACATGGCTCAGGCCCTCCTGGTATATACAGCCTCTATTTACAGGCATCATGGGCTCCATGGCATAGAATTTAGTGAAGGTGGGGCCTGTGGTGGGGCCCCTTTCCTCATGAAGGGCCAAGGCTAGAAAGCAGCAGCTTCCCCAAGGAAGTCATTATGAACCTAGGCACAATGGCTGCAGTCCTCTGAGCCCACTACAGATGCCCCAAGTGGCAGAGATGAGCTCTGGCCTTGGGCTGATATGGATGAGACCCTGTTTTTAGGAGTCCTTAGACTTGTCCTTAGACAAGGTCTCTGAAACGAAAAACTTAGACTCCTTTACAAAGCAGGGAGGGGGCAGGCAGTGGCCTAGGGTACTCCTCTGTCTCCCCAGTATGGAAAGACAGATGAGAACTAACAGTAGTCTAGAGCATGGGAGACACCCTGCCATAACCTAATCTCATGTTTCCATCTTCAGAAACTGGTCACTCAGCCTCATCTTCCAAGTAAGATGGCATCTGGAGCCCCTGCTGGGTGGCTCTGAACTGGCCTTTTCTGTTTCTGGGTCTTTACTCCCTCTTACATTATTTACACCAGAGTCTGGCCATAGAAGAACACAAATATGCCATCCTGGAGCTGCCCAAGGCTAGCACCCAGCTTTCCTGCATAGAAGGAATCACATGGGACCTGATGACCCTCTACTTAGCCACCTGGCACATCAAGAAACCCAGGACAGAGTACTCCAGCACCAGCCAACATGTGGTCTGGGTCAACTCTTTAGCTCTTGGGTAAGCCCAGAATGGAGTGGCTCCCTAAAAGGCAACAGCCCCAATCCTGGAGGCAGTGGGCCTACAGGCTCACTTTCTAAAGTATAGGAGAACAGCTCTGGTAGAAATCAGATGAGGGGGCCATAGTGACAGCACTATGCACTAATGGAGTTAGCTGGTTCTCATCATACCCGGGTGAGTCACCCCCCCTTTCACATATGAAACGAGTATTCCAAACTTGTATTGAATGACTTGGAAACTAGTAACAAAAACAGTTTTCTGGGCCCTACCTCAGAGTCACCACAGCTGTGGCATGGGACCAACGGCATATTTTGGGGTGTGATCAGATATCCATAATGAGTTACCAGTTTAACAATTTTAAAGTATTCAGTTCCATGGCCCTAAGCATATTTTCACTAAAATACAACCACCACCACCATTCACTCCCAGACTCCCCCACCTCCCTAAGCCAAAACTCTAAACCCATTGGACAGTAATTCCTGACCTCCTTCCTGAACTGAATCTGCTTTCCAAGCCCCCCTTGAAAACTTGGGCAGTGGCAGTCACTTCTCTGTCCTTAGAGCATCAACTCCCGGGTTACTTTATATCTTGACTGGGAGATCTGTCCCATGCCAGGAGGCTATTGGCTCTATCATCCCAAAGTGGCCTGAGTTGGAGCAACATAGCCCCAGCCGCTTGGAGAAAAGTTCATCCAAACAAGAAATTTGAAGCTTCAAACCCTGTGACTCACACTCACAGCTGGGAAATGCAATTTCACAAAATAGCAACCCTCTTCTCTTTCCTCCTTTTCTTTCTTTCATTTTTGCTGGATAGGATCTTAACAAGTCCACAGTCTTCAAAACTGTTTTAAGAGGAAGGGGAAGTTTGGTGGATGCCAAAAGCAAACTAATTACACCCTAACTAGTCCTTTCCCAGGCTTGTGGCCACACTCTTAGACTCACAACAGCCCCTAGGGTATCCCCAAACAGCCAAAGACCTCTGGCAATCCACCCCTTTCCCTGGCAGCTCAATAGTCCCAGATGCCACCAGGGGTCACAGATATGCCTTCCCTAGAAGCATCATGGACAGAGCAAGAATAGAATCCCCCTCCCAGAATCCTGGCCTTCACTCCCACACACCCACCCACAGCCTGTCTATGTAACTGCTGCAGCTCTCTTCCCCAAGCCCCAACCCAAGATAAGTACCACTTGGGACTAAGAATCCAGAGAGTAGTCAATTGGTTCAACCACATTCCCATGTTATTAGTAGAGAAAACAGAGGTTCTGAGTGCTATAGGGACTCAGACCCATTTGGAACCAAGAGCCAACAGTCCAACTTTGTCTGGTCAGAACAGGATTGGCATGTCAGAAAGTGGTCTCCTCTGCAAAGCCCTATTTGAGCTCTGGCCAGAGGTGAGGCCTAGCTGTTTTTCTGGTCTGCAGGGACTGGGCAGAGCATAACATTGGGCCTGCCCTCTGGGAACAAAAGGGAGGGAGGGCAAACCTGACTGTCTCACAGGTGCACCATCGACACTGAAAAGTACACAGCACCCAGCATGTAAAAGGTGATCAGCCATTCACCTATGCTGCAGGGCCAGCAAGCAGAGCACGGATGCATGAGTTCCCAAGGCCCTGCTGTTCAAGGAGGGCAGGCCCACTTACGTGATAGATGTAAGCTTCTGGACTACATCATCCTGAGTCAGTGGCTGCAGAAGCTGGCAGGAAGCATGGGCCCCTTCCATCATACGTGGGGATTCACGGCATCAGACTCATGGTCATTGCTAGAACCTTCAAGGTTCTTGATGGGCTAATAGGGAAAAGTATAATCTGGTATAATCTACAGAATCTTTTCTTTTTCTTAGTTCCCCTTGACTGCTATGACACTATTCATCTGACCATTGATCTCATTTTTTGTAGACCTGGAAAATGAGACTCAAAGAGACTTAGTAACTTGCCTGTGGCCCCACAGGCAAAATGTGTTGGCTAGTTAAGATTCTAGCCACACACAGCCTCCATGCCTCCACCTATAAAAAGGTAGTCAGAGGATGATGTCAGGTGTGATGTACAGCCCCTTGGTGCTGAGCAAGATGTGGTACCTGATTATTTGGGATCTGTGAGAGGGCTGAAAGCTGGAGAAGGTAGTTCTGTTTGTAAACTATGGAGGACAGAGGCAGAGGGGAGGGGAACACTGTGTTCCCCTCTCCCCAGAGAAGCCTGCCCAGCTGGACTCTCCTGCAGGGAGGAACTGGCAGGCACTGCATAGGTAGACAGAGACTTCTAAGAGTGGAATGCTCTCAGATGGGGTGGGAGATGGAGGGCCTCTGCCAGGAAAGACACAGCCATGGGCAAGGCCAATGGTGAAAGCAATGTTCATGGCTGGGCCATAGGCAGGCTACCCTGAGGAGATCAGTCAAACACAGATGCTCTATGTCCCACTCTCACCCAAGACAAGCCCAAAGGAGCCTGATTCTAGCCCCCTAATTCTATGGGGTTCCTTTAATCAGTCAGACAGCTATATTCTCATCTCCTAAAGTCACCAACCCCTCACCTCTGCACCCAAAGCCACTCAGCCCTCCCTTGCCTGTTGTGAAATATTAGTTTAACTATGTAAAGGTGTGTTGCATTTGTTTGAGGCACCTGATTGGCCCAATTAAAAGCTAAATGGCCAATAGCTAGGCAGGAGGTATAGGCAGGACTTCTGGGCAGAAAGAGTAAGTAGGAGGAGGGATCTAGTCTTGAGAGAGACAGAGAGAGAGAGGGAGATGCCAGGGGCCAGACAGGCAGACAGACACGGAGGAAGCAGGAAAGCAGAATGAAAGTTAAAAAGCCCGAGGCAAAATGTAGATGAATAGAAACAGGTTAAATTAAGTTAAAAGAGCTAGTGGGACAAGCCTAAGCTAAGGCTGAGCATTCATAATAATAAGTTTCCAAGTCATGATTTGGGAGCTAGTTGGCAACACACACACACACACACACACACACACACACACACACACTGCAATAAGAAACAATCCACACCAACAATGACTGTACCTTCTTCCAAGAGATCTGTACTTTTGTTCCTAGGTCCTACCTGGAATGGTGCATGTATCCGTCCTCTACACAGACAGGTGGGCATGTCTGGGGTCGGGTGTGGGAGACAGTACACAGGTGAGAAGTGAGCCATAGGAAAATGAAGTACACCATAACTGAGGGCTTTCCTACCACACTTGGCTCTGCCCACATTCTTGTTTCCAAGGCCAGGCACATAATGAACTGGACAAGAGATCACGACCCTTTACCTATATGGGCATTGGCTCACACTTCACCTGTAAAATAGTTCTCTCCTACACTGCAGGTGCTCAATCAAAGATCCTAGATTAAGGTCAAGCATAATTCTTTTAGATGATGGAAATGGGCAGAGAGAAATGGAGACCTGTGCTTGGGGAATAGACAGTGGATGGAGAACAGAGCCTAGCAGACCTAAGACAAAGTGAAGACTTTCTCCTACTCACTGGATGATACTCACAGGCCATGGCTCCTTTCCCTCTGCCCAGCTAGCACACAAGCACTGGGCACTTGTGAAGCACACTTGTCAAGCAAGAGCAGAAAGCATGAGTCTGAAAAACCAAGGACTGGGGAGGGTATAACTGAGGCTATGTCCTCTATAGCAGAGGTGTGGGCCTGGAGTCACTGTGAAGTGAGGTTGTCCATGAACTGTGAAGTCATGGGCAGACCAAGGAAGATATGTTAACTCTCTCTTTGTCTCTCTCTCTCTCTCTCTCTCTCTCTCTCTCTCTCTCTCTCTCTCTCTCTCTCTCTCACACACACACACACACACACACACACACACACCAGGGTTGAGAAACAGATCCAATGACACATGCTTGATTCTGTCCCTAGCTCTCTAGATGCAACCTCTTCCTCTGGACAATAGGGTTATTGCCCCAGACAGAGACGTGGGAAGAAAATAGAATTTTTCTCCTCTGTGTCCCCTAAACCAGAACAATCAGAGTAGGAACACATCAGGAAACCTAGTACCTACACAAGTGCCCATGACTCTTCAAAAGGGTTGGGACCAAGGGTTGAGGATGTGGCTGTGGGAGAGTGCTTTCCTAGCATGCATAAAGCCCTGAATTTGGTCACCAGCACTACCTAAACTGGACATGATGGCATACCCCGGTAATCCAAGTACTTGTGGAATGGACACAAAGAGATCAGAACTCCATGGTCACCCTTAGCTACATAGAAAGCCTGAGGCCAGCCTGGTCTATGTAAAACAAACAAACAAACAAACAAACAAAAAACAAAAACATAGACCAAACGTCATAGGTACTGTTCAGACAAAACATGAGAGGTACTGTGGCTTGATAGGAAATCTCAGGTGAGGAGCTTGACATGCACAGAGCCTGGAGGAGGGTGCAGGTAGGAGCTAACCCAGCCTATAGAGATAGCTCCAGGCTGGGATACAGATTTGACCTACTCTACTGATGTCTCAAGTCACACAGGCTTCTGTTTTGTTCTCTATACAATAGAAGTGATGAGTTGATAGCTCAAGCCCTAAGCACTTGTGAGACTAAAGCAGGAGAACTGTCCTGTCCTGGGTTCAAGGCCAGCCTAGGCTAAGGTGAAGCCTTGTCTCAAAATTACAAACAGGGCTGCTTGCTGCTTGCTGCTTGCACTAGACTTCATGTATGTATGCCACCTTGGGTCCTGATGGCACTAGTCACTCAAGACTAGTCCCTTGCCCTCACACCATTTGACTTACCTGGCTCTTCCTCTTATATGATCTCCCTCTGAGCCTAGTATGTAGTCAATTTAGCTTGACAGAGGAGAGCCAGGCTGCTTGTGCCAACCCCTCTCAAGGGGCAGTATCCTTGCCTGAGTCACCATTCAGCATCCTGACAGGAGCGGCCAGACATTTGGGAACTCCTCCCTAGTCATACCTCTAGGACATTCTTCCCATATCAGGGCTGCCTACCTCCCATCTCCACCAAACCACACAGTTTGTGGGAGTCAAGTTCAGCCCTTGCTAGGGGGGAGAGTGGTTTTGCCCCAAACTGGGAGCCTCTGGGCACCCTACAGGCACATATGGTGTTTCAACCAAACTCCCAACAGCTGTCTAGGCTGGGGACTTTTGTTTGTTTGGTTTTAATGTCTACACTTAGTTATTTATCTGTGTGTTTGTGGGCACACACCACAGCATGCACATAGAGGTCAGAAGACAACCTTCAAGAGTTGGTTCCCTCATTCTAACATTGGGACACAGGGATTAAACTCAGGTGTCAGGCTTGGTGGCAGGAACCTTCACCACAGATCCCTCTCACCAGCCCTACTTTGTTTTCTGAGACAGGGTTTTACTCTAGACCAGGCTAGCCTTGTACTCATGGCAGTCCTCCTGTGCTAGGAATATAGATATGAGCCACCTCCTCCAGCTGGAACCCTGTACAAGACCCTATATTTGTTCCGCTGTTTGTTCTCACTGCCATCTCTGTGCAGAAGGGCTGAAGACCCTTGGTGACACTAACAAATCTGCAATAGGTGGGCCACAGAGGAAAAGAATAGGCTCTGCAGCACCGTGGAAAGTGATGTGAGGACTCAGGGGTCTCCCCACCTTAGGTCACCAAGAAGAGCTTCCTGCAGTTTAGAGCTATGCAGCCCAGGAGACTGTATAGCTGATTCAGGGGAATTCCCTGTCTGACTCGGTGAAGCATCACCAGACCTGAAGATGGCTGGAAGAACACTGGCAGGTGTCCTGAGTCAAAACCATTCTCTGGTTGAATTAGCTATAAGAAATGTTGGGATGAGGAACTGTTAACACATCTTGAATTGCAGAACTTCTCCGAGCCTATTACTGTGTTAGCAGGCACTGTGTGAACAGTAAGCACGCTATGCTTCCCAAGCCTATTTGAGCCCTCACCCCCCCCCCCCCAAGCTCACAAAGGAGGTGGTCATCTGGCAGTGGGGCTGCACTTTCTGGCTACTTCTATTCTCAGAGAAAAGGGAAAAGCTGTCCTAAGAATATGAATTAAATGACATGAGGCAGAATTGTCTCCCTGGTGTGCAGGGAGTGGGGTACAAAGACTGCCAGGACTGGCTCTGAGAAAACCCCGCCAAGGATCCAAGAGGTAATGCTTAACTCTACTTTTCCAGAAATGGAATTTGTGATGGTTAGACTGCTGGGAATTTAAATTCCAAGCAGAATTTGGCAAGGAAGATCCATGCAGTTCAACCCCCTCCTGAGCCCTGCCTCCTCCTGCAGCACCTGGACAGAGGGGTTCAGCCAAGGAGTCTCTCTCTCTGAAGACCACAGATGCCATTTCTGAAAGTCAGATTTATCAGGTCTCATTTCAGAACCCAGAAGTGTTTTAAGACACTACAAAGTGTTCATGTCCCACCTGAAAGCCACCTCCTGGAATGTGTCCTGCCCTTGTATGTAAATCCTTCTACCTTCCTCTCTGCTCCCAGAGCCAGAGGGCCACTCAGGACCCTTGGCTTATCTTCAGCTCCCAGGGCTGAGGTTTCAGGGCCACAATAGGGTTCTGTGCCCCTGTATCCTCACCTCCCCCAATGCCAGCTGCATTCATGGTGTTTTGCTATTGTGGAGGCAGCAGCCTGGGGGCGGTACAGGAGGGGGTGGGCTCTTGGCACAGGGGCTGGTGCAGGCAGGCTACGGTCAGCAGTCAGCATGCAAGTCACATCCGCAGGCACTGCCACCGGGCCTGCCAGGCCTCGAACAGAATGGCAATGCTTGTGGACCAGGGGTCCCTTCCTAAAGTCCCCTTTGTGGCATGGAACTTTTGCACCCAGCCTCTTGGTGGTGGCATTGACTTGGGGAGAAGGTCCTCACCTTCTCAGCTACATAACAAATCACCAACTAAGCCCAGAGCTCAGGAAAGGCCCATGCCCGAGAATAGAGCTTTGAAAGGGTTTAAGAGGTCAAGGACTGGAAGGTGAGAACGAGGAAGGCAGAACCCAGGAGCACACAGCTCTTCAGCCCCCAAGGAAAACATAAGTCTTCAAGTGTGAAAATTCTCCCTGATCTCCTTGGTCCAGGCTGTCTGCTGGCAGGTATTCTCTTGTTTATGTATGCCTCCAACCTGGAACACACCACCTTGGGTGACCACAGAGATTAAATCTATCAATGGGAAAGCTGAGGCAGGAGAGATGGGAACTCTCTGGACTCAGATTACAAGACACTTCCCCCACCATGGCTTCAGCTCCTCCCACACCAGGCCCCTTCTTAAGGGAAACTGAGGAACACAACAACAAAGTGGCAGGGGACAGGTCTGACTGCACCAGAGCTGGGATCCTGGAGGCTAAAATTTCCCAAGAGGATCATTGACTGATGGGCAGCAGAGAAGGGACCACATGTGAGAGACAAGGCAGGAGGGTTGGAGGACAGGGAGTCTACTAAAAGCTCATTGTGTCTCTGTGGACCCCTGGGTCAAGTCATCTTCTGCCTGGATGAAGAACCATCACTTGAGTACATTTCCATGCATCCACGATCACTGACAGAGAACCCTGTCCACTCTCCTGCCTTTCCTACAAGTATTATCTGTGTCACTCCTTACCTAGATATGATTATTAGAGAACTAATAATGGAAAAGACCCAGGTCCTAAAGAAACACTCCACAAACAGTTCTCCAAAGTCATTGATCACCTGAAGCCAGCTCCTCATGAGACAACAAATTGTCATAAGGAAGGAAGACCCCAGCCAGGAACCATTCATTCCTCGGGGCAGAGAACATGTGTTGGGATTTATGAAGAGCTTGGCGTATGAATGCTACTCCCCTGGCTCTGCTTGCCACCACATCCAGCCCCCTTGCACCACTTCTACCCACACAGGTCAGCAGGGCAGCATGGGAGGTGCTGGCCTTGACCACAGTTTTACATGTCCCTGAGTCCCCCAGTAAACCTGAGGCCAGAAAGGATGATTTTCTGGCTCCACAACTCACCCCCGACACACCCGGAATACACAGGTCCTATTCCCAGACCACCTCTAGGCCAGAAGATGAGGGAAAGTGTGTGCCCCTCTACCTCTGGCACTTTAGCAGAGGAAAACCATGAAGGGGCAAGTGAGCAAGGCACAGAAGGTATCAGCAATCCCCAAACTGGAGTAAATGGGGGGGATTATGGTAGAGTCTGGTCAGACTCTGGATAAGACCCCACAAAAGGGGCTGAGGAGGTCATGGCTACCTGTGTGTTTATCTATCTGGGAGCAAGCATTGGACAGTAGACTTTGTAACCGAATCCATTGAACAGGCAGGATTTGCAACACATCCAGGGTTTTGGGAGAAGGCAATAGGCAGCTGGAGCTCTCTCTCCCATCGCCACAGCCTCACCCCCCCCCCCCCAAAGGATTTCCCTTTCATTTCCTTCCAGCCTGGGAAGGCAGGGGACAGAGCAGTCTTCTAGGTCAAGCCCTCAAAAACCACTTCCTATGTGGTCAGGGGAGAGCAAGCAGCTGCAGGGTGGATTTAGGGGTCCTTGAGTGTTGGGAACAGGAGGAAAAGGACCCGAGTCACTGCTTTCCAAGGACCCCTCCAAGCGAAGAACCATGGAGGTCGGGGGACAATGCTTTTAGGCCCTTCCAGAAGAGTTCAGAGCCGGCTCTGCAACCATTGGTCCCAGCTGCCGGCAGCTAAAAAAGTTGATAGCGTTGGGCAAAGGAAAGACTAGGAAGGGGCTCCCTGCCCTAGCCGCACCCGGGCAGTCTGACGAGAATCCGGAGACACCCCTAAGCCTGCTTACTAGGAGTAGACCTACTGGCTGGGAGAGGGGGCGGGAGGGCCCTGCCCAGGCCTGAGCTGCTCCGAGCAGTTCTGCCGGGAGGTGACGCGCTCCGGGCGCCCCAGGGACTTCAGGCGGCAAGTTTGGCAAAGCTGATCTAAGCTGATCCAAGCCGAACTGGGCAATGTGGGGCCAACCCGGGCCAGGCCAGGCCAGGAAGAGCGGAACAGACGGGAAAGGGGTCTGGAGCAGCGGCCGCGGGGCTGGCGCTGGGGCACCCACCTCTCCGCGCTGCAGCTGGAAGACGCTGTTAAGATAGCTGGAGTGCAGGGGAGAGCCCAGCTGCTCCGGGCGACCCTTGCCGAAGGCCAGCTCCGGGGGCGCTGCGCCGGCAGGCGGCTCGGGCCGGAAGGCATCGAAGGCACTAGCTTGGTGTGTGTCCTGAAGCGACAGGTAGACCCAGTTGAGCAGCTGGGCCGGCTGGTACACCGAGGCGGCGCTCGTGTCGATGGCAGACAGCAGGCTCATTTTGCTGTGGCGGTGCCGGCCCCTCCCCGGCCGCCCGCTCGCGCCCCCCTCCCGGCGGAGGGGCGGGCACCGGGGAGCTTGTGCCCACTGCCAGCCGCCCCGGCCCCGACGACTATCGCCCAGCGCCCCGTGCCCCGCGCGCTGCCCGCCGCCGCCACCGCCGCCGCCGCCTCCTCGGACTGCAGCAGTGGGCGCGCGCGGGCTGAGGAAGGAGGCAGAGAAAGTTGGGCAGGAAACTTTTGGCCCCGCCCGCTGCCCGCTGCTCGCCCCGCCCCGCCCCGCCCCACCCCACCCCACCCCGACCGGGGATCCGCTATCTGCCTCTGCGCTGACCCCTCGGGAGACCGCTTCTAGGGAGGGGTCTTCTGAGACCCCGCCCCACCCCGTCTGCCCCCGCCCTCACCCCCATTGGCTGAATATGGATTAGGGGAGGGGCAAGAAAGAAGGCGGGGCCGCACATGCAGCATTCCGCCGGCCCCCATACCAGGAGTGGCCCCTTCCGAGCCTCTTCCCGCTCCCATCCAGCTTCTTAGCCTGAGCTCAGAACCAACTGGGCCCAAACACGCAGCTAGCCCCCCAGTAAGCTGGCTCCCATCACTTCCCAGGCACTCTCCAGTTAAGTCGTTTTCACACCTTCCCCCCCCCACTCTTCCCTCTTCTTGCTGTGTTAGTCTGATTGCATTTCTGTGACTGTCTTGGTGTTCTCCAACACCTCTTTAAGTGTCTGTTTTGAAGTTTTTCTTCTCTCTCTCTCTCCTTTCCTTCCTCCCTTCCTCCCTCCCTCCCTCTCTCTCTTTCTCCTCTCGCTATCACTGTGGGAACCTCCTCCTCCCGCTTAATTCCTTCCATCTGCAGAACCGCTTTGCTGCCGGCCTGAGCTGAGGGGGGGGGCGGGTTTCTGCTTAAGGAAGGGCTCCCCTTTTCCCGTCACCCCTTGCACTTCTGTTCCTGTTCCAGGCTGGCCTAGGCTTTTCTCCTCTCTTCTGTTCCCTGGCTCCATCCTCAGCCCTCCCTGGTCTCTTGTAGGGGTTCCAACCTGTCCTAGAAGATCTCAGAAACCCCTGTCTGACAGGAGAAGCCTGCACTAGCCTCTGGCTTCTCAGATCCGGATGCCTTAACCTCAGGGTTCCAGAATGGTGTGTGCTGCCCTGTACCCTGGCATCTAATAGCCAAGGCCCAGCCTCTCAGTGCCCACTCAAAGGAACTGACTGCCCTGTGGTGACTCAAGTCACCTCTATCTCCAGTTTGACCCTGTAGCCATTCAGCCTGGAGTTAAAGTGACAGAAAAGGGACTTCTGAATAGACACCTCACCTCTACCAACTAGCCCGTGTTCTTGGTATTTGTTGGGTGGGAGCTTGGATTTGGTAAGTATAAGCTGTTTCAGGAAAGCCACTTCTCTCCCACCATGCACCATGCCCGGGCACCTCAGCACATTTGTAGGTGCTTGGACCAGGCAGTGATGACCAAGACCTGTCAAAGACATACCTGTAAGATGGATGTAGAGGTGCACATCTGTAATCCCAGCATCAGGGAGGTAGAGGCAGGAGGATCAGAAGTTCAAGGTCGTCCTTGCTACACAGTCAAGTTTGAGGCCAGCTTGGGCTACTTGAGATCCTGCCACAAGGAGATCAAAACAAAACACCTCAGCATTTCTACAATTTTGTGAGAGACTTTGAGCTTCTAAAAATATGAATTAGGATTTGATAAACCCTATCTGGAAAAATTAAAAAGAAAAAATGAATTAAGATTTGAAATCACCTTCCACAGACTTTACAAAAAATAAGTGATAAGGGCTGGAGAGAGAAGGGTTTAGCAAATAAGAGCAAGTACTGCCTTGCAGAGGACCGGAGCCTAATTCCCAATGTCCCTGTCTGGTGGTTCACAACCACCAGTAACTCTAGCTCCAAGGACTCTGGCACCCTCTTCTGATCTCTTTGAGCACCTGCACTCAACATGCCCATACGCCAGATCCCCACCCCACCCCACATTTTTTTTTTTTTTTTTTTTTTTTTTTTTACAAAGGTGGGTGACATTATCCAGCCACACATTGGGGAGTTGGGAAGCCCAGAGGAGAGCCTGAAATACCCAGCAACTCAGCTCTACTAATCTCCCTAGCTTTCTGGGAAGTATCCTTATGTTGACATTTCCCCCCAGTAATTAATTGCAGACCCAGACTCCTTTAAAGGCCAGACAGGTAACCACCATACAGAAGTAGAAAGGTGGTGCTAGCCAAACAGGACACTTCTGTCCTGTTCCCACCTTGAGACTTGTCTGACACTTGCTTAGAAAGAGACACTGGTCTCTTCCTGACCTCCAGAATGATTTGAGGTCAAGAGGGTGCTTGTCTAACTGGTAACCTCTGCTTCTTTCTCCCCTCCCTCTCCTTGCAGTTCCTACCCAGAGCCTGGTGCATGACTAGGGAGGGGTTGATAGGGAAATATTTGATGGGTTAAGAGACAAGCACATGAAAGGGTGGCAAGATTGGGCTCCTTGGAATCCTGGGTGGCCTCTGTGGGGTTGCATGTCTCTCCTTCCTTCCGTTCTTAGCATATTTGCTCAACATGTGGGCTCTATACCCAATAAGTGAACAATAAATGTGAACGGCCTATGGGTAGTTTGTTTGGCTAGCAGCCAGCTGGCCTGAGGCCAGTCCCCAGATAGCTGCTGGAGACCAATACTACAAATTTCCTGAGATAACATGGACTGTGGGTGGGGTTGTGGATAGAAATGACAGGTAGACATCAGAGGACTGGTACTAAGTAATAGGCTGGGACAGACCCATCCCCGTGCCTTCCTGCCCAGACACACACTTTAACAAGAGGTGGTAGCACTGTGGCCCAGGCAAGGAAAGGGACTTTCCAGGGTCACATAGTAATCCTGATATCACAGTTATCTGTTCCTAGCAATACTCTGAGTTCCCTTACTGGTCCCAGGCAGCTTTGTCCCTGCTGGTAATCTTGGAACTGGAGGTAGAAGAGAGAATGCTCATGTGAGGCTCCTGGGGATCCTATCTAGTCTATGGTCCACATGATGGGACAAAAGAAAGAAATCAGGGTTTACAGAACCTTGAGCAGTTTCCTACTTTCTCTTTAAACCATGAGGGTGGCTAGTCCATCCCTATCCACTTCTCCAGGGACTGCTGAAGCTAAAAAAGGGTGTGACTGGAACATGCTTTGCTAGCTGTTAGCAGCCATGTGGCAGAGAAGGGTGGCACTGGCCATCTCGATAACAATAATACTCATGCTGTTTAGGAAGACGACAGAAGGACATCTCTGTCCTGAAGTCACCCAGGAAATGGGTCTTAGAAGTCCTAATGGAGTTTTAGACAAGAACTCTGATGTCAAAGGAATAGGAGAAATGGAGGAAGGAGAGGGAGTTGGGCCCTGGGGAGGGACTAGGTCTTTACTTGGGGCCAGTAAGGCAAAGGAAATGCTTGGGGAAGATGGACTTTACTATTCTGTACAAACCATACTGCTTATCTCTCTGCAAAACAGTGTGGTGATTTATCACACAGAGGAATTCAGGAGTCTACAGATCTGTTGGTGTTCCCAAACAGTATCAGGATTACAATGAAGTGCCCACTGGACAGGCCTGAGGTTCTTCTCCCCAGGGCCAGGGCACTTGGGTGCTTTTAGACTGTGTTGACACAGAAGGTGTCAGTTTACAGCAGAGAGGGAAAAATGACAAATGCTTTCCTTACTCCTGTTCCTATCCCATCCCCCAGCAGGATAGTTCTCTCCAGGGCAGACAGAACTTCCCAGACCTGACTTCAGGTCCCCTTTAATGCAACACTCCACATCCCCATTCATAATAAGCTGGCACTGACCCACAAAACAAAAATTCCTTTGCACCCAGCTTTCTGTTCTTCTTCCTTGCATATGTACACTGAAGGACATAGCCCCTTGTCATTAAGGCACACAGCTTACTAGACACCGCCTAGATTTTGCCCCTCCTGACCCCAGATGTCCTGCTGCAGTGAGCAGATGGTTAAGTCATTAGAGCAGCCCGGCCACACTAGAGCCCTCACACAGGCTCTTGACCAGCTTTTAAGAGAGCAGCAAGAGACTAGGGATGGAGTTCAGTTGAAGACGGTTTGTCTATCATGTGTGAGGCCTTGTATTCCATAACCAACCCTGAGGGGGGTGGAGTAGAAGAAGAGGGGTAAGAGAGAGGGGCAAAGGGTGAACACATTCACCAACCTTGGGCTCAGTTTTCTTTAGGCGCAGGTTCTGAGTGGTGGGAAGAGCTTGCTCCCTTAAACATCAAATTCTTCCCAGCTGAGTGTCCCACCTGAACAGTATCCTGATTGGAAAAACAAAAACAAAAACAAAAAACCTCCTGCTGTAATCCCAGGACCACACAGGGAGGAATGGGTGGTCTGGGGGCTTGCTACTGAAAGGCCTCAGTTAGTTGGTGCCTGCTTACACTCAGGGCTGCAGGACAGTGAGAGATGAACTTGAGAGGGGCAACCTGTGGGCAAGAGGCCTGGACAACTTGCTACACCGTCCAGGCAACATGGCAGGCAGAGTTCCCTAAATTTCTGGTACCTGGAAGTCACAGAGACAGGCCGAGGGGCTTCCGCCAAAAAGGAGTGGGAGGGCAGCAGCCACTCAGCTCCCACCTTCTGATTTCACATCTACTTTCATGAAAAGAAAAAGAGGTAAGGTGATGTGCATTTCATTAACCGTCTGTCAGCAAGTTCCACCTCTGGAGGGACCCCAGGTCTACAGTGGGTACTGGTCACTCCAGAGATGCCTGGTCACGCATGGTCAGTGATCCAAACAAGAATATAGGCTTCTGCACAACACAGCGGTTGGGAAGCAGTCTGGAATCCTTCCATGTTTTGACTAATGGGACATCTGTTTGGAAGATGGGATTAAGATACCCACCCTGAAGCTCAGTGAGCAGAACTCTTCATGCTACTTTGAGAAAATCCTTGTCTGTATCAAAGGGCAAAGGTACAGCTGATGTTAATTTGAGAAGCCCCTCTCTAGTCACCTAATATCCTTTTTTCATACACAGATTCTTTTTGTAGTAGTTATCTGCATAAAAATCCAAATACTTGGGCTGGAGAGATGGTTCAGTGGTTAAGAGCATTGACTGCTCTTCCAAAGGACCTGTTCAATTCCCAGCACTCACATAACAGCTAACAACTGTCTGTAACTACAAGAATGATACCCTCACATAGATATACATGCCTGAAAAACACCAATGCAAATAAAATAAAAACAAATTATATTCAGTGGGCATGGCATTCAGGAACTTCAGGGACTTGTCCATATCTGATTCCTGACCTCACCCCCTTCTACCTAAATTGTTTTCCAGCTCTAACATATGCAGATGCCATCCTCCAGATGAGCGAGCCAGACAACTGGCCTTTCCCATGCCTCTAGAACAGCCTCCTAAGGGAGTCTTTCTGCAGTATTTCACTCTTCAAGCTTAGCTGAAAACCGGCTTTGTGTGATCATAGCCCCCACCCTCACTCCAGCCACTAAACAGCTCCCCTCTATTCCTGACTCTTTTGTGTTCCCATGGCATGACAGGTGTAAAACCCACCCTCCTCTTGTTTCCCACCCAGCCCACTGGACTATGAGCACTTGGCAGCTACGCGTTCCTGTACTCACTCAGTTCTGCCCCAGAGCCAGCCCTCTATTTACTTAAGGGATAACTTAACAAACTCAGTGCATCCTTCTGGTTTACAGGCTCAGAAATGGAAACTATTGGGCATGCTGTGGAACAGCTCAGAGACACAAAGAAATTGAACAATGGCAAGGAGCTACAGCAGAGACTGCCAGCATGTGCTGGCCATCTGTATCCTCTGTTACATTTGAATGTACCCCAAGGATCCTGTCCTGGACATGCAGTCCTTGTAGTGTCAGTGTGGAGAGGTGGGGCCTTCAAGAGGTGATTGGATGCTGGGCATGTGGCTCAAGAGTAGAGTGTCTGCCTAGCATGTGTGAGGTCCTGGGTTCGATCCCCCACATCTCAAGAAAGGATGGTTAGGTCATGAGGGCTCTGCTTCATGAGTGCATTAATACTGTGAAGGGATGGGGCTTATCACAAATGCCAACTGTCCTAGTTAGTGATAGTGCACTATGACCAAAAGCAAGTTGGAGAGGAAAGGGTTTACTTGACTTACACTTCTACATCATAGCCCATCACTGAAGGAAGTCAAGACAGGAACTCAAACAGGACTGGAACTCAGAATCAAAAGTTGATGCAGAGGCCATGGAGGAGAGCTACTTAATGGCTTGCTCCTCATGGCCTATTCAATCTGCTTTTTTAGAGAACCCAGGAACACCAGCCTAGGGATGGCATCACCCACAATGGGCTGGGCCAGCCTCCATCAATCATTAATTAAGAAAATGCACTACAGTCAGATCTTATGGAGACATTTTCTCAATTGAAGTTTCTTCCTTTCAGGCACCTCTAGCTTATGTAGTTAGCTAGCCAGCATACCAGTTTTCTGCCTCCCTTTTGTACAAGTGTGTGTGTGTGTGTGTGTGTGTGTGTGTGTGAATGCATATGTAATTATATGTGGCTGTGTATGCATGTGGGTATACTTGCATGTGAAGTGTGTGTCTCACTCAGTCACACTCTACCTTATTTTTTTGAGACAAGGGCTCTTACTGGACATGGAAATCATGGAAATGGAGGCAGAGGGAAATTGAGGACAACCTCTGCTTCACAAGGAGTTTCAGGCTGGGCTAAGAGTAAGACCCTGCTTCAATGTCCCCTCAAAAAACAAAACAAAACAAAAACCTACTTAGAGGTGGAGTCTGCCATTTGAGTCCCCAGTACCCCAGGGTCAAGTTCAGACATGAGCCCATCTCCTCTCAAGATGTTAGCTGTCTCATCATAAATGTCCATAAACAGTAATCTCCCCAACCCCCAGCACTAGACTTTCTGCAATTCTAGTTCTCACATCAGCATTGCTGGAGATCCAACTCTGAGGTAACACTCCTAGGGAGACACATTGAAAGCAGAATGGAAGGCTACGAAGGAAGAACCTCACTCTCTATAGCAGAAGGGGATGCATCTGTGGGTCTTGGGATGAAGATGGCTAAGGAGCAGTCTTTCTGGTGATGGAGGATTCCTTCAGCCTTGGGGCTCCATATAGAGGATAGTTTGTTCATGTCCCAAATCTCAAGGAGAGATCTTGTCTGTGTTGTTCTTCATTGCATGTGTACAGATATGTGCATGTATGTCTCTATGTGTGCATGCATACATGCACACATACATGTGCTTTTGTCTTCATAGAGTTAGATGGAGTAGACAGACATGACCTGATGACAGATGGCCAGAGCCAGGGTTGTGGAAAGTCCCTAAAGGAGGAAGTGTGATCCATGTACTCCTGTCAGGGCACTGGATGCTGTGTGAGCTTGGTCTAGAAAGAAGAGGAGTTACTCATTCATCCAAATTCATGGAGTCTCTGCTTTGTATGATAAATGGCATGTTAAAGGATACTGGTGAGGTCCATTGCTGAACACAACATACTTTGGTTGCAAGACAGAAATCAAGCTCGAACTGACTGAGAACAGCCTTCCTGCTGGCTAAATGTCATAGTCCTGAAATGTGCTATGCACATCATTGGGGAAAAAAGACATCAATGATATCACCCAGTAGCAAACCCGGCATGCTCTAATATGAACCCATCAGGAAAGATGTACCCATTGGTGCAATAGTCACATGAAGGTTACTAGGGTAAACAACTGGTTTTAATTGGATTTGAGCCAGAAAAGGAACTCAAACCTGGTAACATAGATGTTGTCACATGCCTATGACTAGGACAGTCATAGACCCAAGGCAGTACCTACAATTGTTATCTTGCTAAGTGTATATGTTGTTAAACATTTATGTTTAGATAGATAGATAGATAGATAGACAGACAGACAGACAGACAGACAGACATGTAGATGGAGGTTTCTGTCCCACCTGGTCCCACAGTCAATTAGCCCCAAATAAACACACATAGACTTATAATAATTTATAAAGTGTTGGCTGATGGCTAGGGCTTCTTTCTGGCTATCTCTGTCTTAATTATTAACCCATTCCTATTAATGTATTATTGCCATGAAACTGTGGCCTACCTGTAATCTGTCATGTTACTCCTCTGGCTGCATGACATCTCTTAGAGGCCTCTCTCTGCCTTCTCTCCTTAGTTTTCTCCTGGTCTGGTAGCCCCACCTATTCTTTCTGCCTGTCTATTAGCCAATCAGTGTTTTATTCATCAATCAGTAAGAGAAACATATATACAGAAGAGCATTCCCCCATCATAGATAGACAGACAGATAGATAGAATGCTGGCCTCAACCTCAAACCAAAAAAGTTTCTTTCTTCTTTCTTCAGTGGCTATCACTTAATGCAAAGACCCATTAAGTTGCGAAAGTGCTAAGAACAATGAATATTGAGTGCTAAATGGGGCTCTCTATCAGTCCTTCCCCTAAAGCTCAGGAAACATTAGGGAAGAGAGGGTGGAAAGAATGTAAGAGCTGGAGAGTGAGGAGGAGGGCCATGAAATGCTGTCTCCTGGACATGACATGGCCATCACACACAGGAATTCATTGCAGCTATGGCTACCTGTCAAGATCAACTCAACAGGATTAGTCAAAATCCCAACAGGCAGCACTGATTCACCTCAGTGTGTCACAAGAAAGAAAGAAAGAAAGAAAGAAAGAAAGAAAGAAAGAAAGAAAGAGAAGAAAGAAAGAAGAAAAAAGAGAGAAACAAACTTACTGTCTTATTTAAAAACAAAAAGAAAAAGCATGAAATGGGGAGGGAATCATGTACCTGGGTGGGGGAGAGAGTTGGGATGGATAAGATGGAGATACATTATTACATTGTTTACATGTATGAAAGTGTCAAAGAACAAATAAAAGATACTAGATTAAGAAGAACTAAAAGAAAACAGAGTAACAAAGCAAGAATATGGTAAAGAAAAGCCCAAGTTTGTGAATTGAATTTGTGAATTGAAAGGCAGTTAGTGGAATACCTGCCCAGCATCCCTAAGGCCCTAGATACAATCCCTAGAAATCAAGCATGGAGACAGAGGTCTATAATCCTTTTATTATTATTATTATTATTATTATTATTATTATTATTATTATGTACACAGAATTCTGCCTATATGTATGCCTGCAGGCCAGAAGAGGGTATTAGATCTCATTACAGATGGTTGTGAGCCACCATGTGGTGCTGGGAATTGAACTCAAGACCTCAGGAAGAGCAGCCAGTGCTCTTAACCTCTGAGCCATTTTTCCAGCCCATCAGGTCTGTAATCCTAACACTTGATGAAGGCAGAAGGATAAGAAGTTCAAGGTCAACTGGGTGGTGGTGGCACATGCCTTCAATCCCAGCACTTGGGAAGCAGAGGCAGGAGGATCTCTGCAAGTTTGAGGCCAGCCTAGTCTATAGATCAAGTTCCAAGACAGCCTCCAAAGCTACACACACAAAAAACCCTGTCTCAAAGAAGAAGGAGAAGGAGAAGGAGGAGGAGGAGAAGAAATTCAAGGTCATCTTTAGCCACATAGTGAGTTTGAGGAAAGACTGTGGTGCCTGAAATCGTGCCTCTAAAAGAAGAGGAGGAGAAAAAAGAGAATGAGAAAGAAAAAGAAAAATCCACCTGAACAAGATGACCCTTACCTTAATCCTAGTTTCTTGGAAGGCTGAGATAAGAGGATCACAAAACCAAAGCCAAACCAGGCATAGTGGTGCATGCCTTTAAGCCTACCACTCAGGAGGCAGAGGCAGACAGGTTTCTTGTTTTTTTGTTTGTTTGTTTGTTTGTTTTTGTTCGTAGTCTGTCCTGGAACTCACCCTGTAGACCAGGCTGACCTCAGACTCACAGAGATCTGCCTGCCTCTGCCTCTGGCAGACAGGTTTCTAAGTTTGAGGCCAGCCAGATCTATAGACAGAGTTCCAGAACAGCCAGGGGAGTCATATAGAGAAACCCTATCTCAAAAAACAAAACACACACACACAAATAAAAAAGTTCAAGGCTGGCCTGCCTGAGCTAAATAGGGAATCACTGTCTCAGAAAAAAAAAAAAAAAAAAGTCAAATCAAGAATTGTTTTGATAAAGCCACTGGGAAGAAGAACCACTCTGAGAATCAGCTAATGGAGAGCTGAACAAGGGGATGAAACAAAGCCTGGAAACAACAGGAGAAAGGTGTTCCATGGCCAGAGACTGGGAAGTTAGGGGTTGCAAGGTAGAACTGTGTTTAGTATCCAGGGGACATAAAGCAGAACAGAGGAGCCCAGGGGAGGGCAGAAGGTGGCAGAGGAGACTGAAAACAACGCAGAGAGAGCTTCATGAGTCACTTACCAGGAGTGTGGTGGAGAGATTCCCCAGGGTTCTGAGTGCAGTGGCATGATCTGAGCTAGACTAGAAGCCGGCAAGGAAGGTGAGCTGCTGCAGAAATCCAGGTGAGGGATGTGGGACCTGCTGAGAAGAACTGCTGAGAGATTGCATGGTAAACTGAGGCAATTCTGGCTATGGTCTTGAATCAGAGAAGATAAGACTAAGACAAGTAGAGCTTTGGATTCTCAGGCCTTGGACTGAGGCTGAGGGTGGCATCTTGGGCTGCTGGTATGCCATGTGAATCCTTAGCCTCCAGAATCATGAGCTCTAAACTCCCCTCCTCCATCTGCATTTGTTTTCTACCCAGTCAGCTGTTTCTGTGGAGCATCTGGCTGGCTGCTGCATGTCTTACCTCATGAGCTCATACCACCATCGGTGATGCTGCTGTCACCTCATTTTATCCGTTGCATAAGATTTTTTTTTCTCTCTGTATCACCTTAGTTAAGTGGCAATCCAGCATGGCAGGCTTCGACTCTTCCCATGGCCTCACAGTCAAACAGGTATGGTGGCCTGGACAGAAGCAAGGGCAGAACTTACCATGAAATACTGTCCAGACACACAGTGAGCCTCTTAGGGTAGAAGACCCGAAAGCTGAGGCTGGCATGCTGTGGGCCCCTGTGCTCTGGCAAAGGCTCTTTACTGATCTGGGAATATCCCTATAGGGACAGGCTCCAATTTCCAGCAGGCAGAGGAACATCTGAGACCAGGAGCTAAGCAGTGCCTTCCTGAGTCCCCCACCTCTCAAGCCTGGGTTCAGAGTACTGGGCCCTGATCCTGCACAGGCACCACATTTTTTTTTTCTTGGAGCAGGAGCCCACACTATTATCCCAGCAAAAGCGTTGTTCTGAGCTTGACAGGAATCCAGGATGGATGGTAGTCTTGTTTCAAGTAGGATAGTATCTTTGGATTCCCCTCTACTGTATGCCAGGGTGTCCTCTATCTCAGGGTCGGCTTCTGTGAAAATAAAATGGATTTATTCTGCAGGGGAGACCTTGGTGACCCTTGGTCATCATCAACAGTCATCATTAAAAGCTTTAATTAATTGCATACTGTTTGGTTGTTTTTTCAGGACTGGTCACTACCCCTGGGGAATTTGTTATCTGAGACAGATAAACTTGTTCAAGATGCATGCATTAGAAGCAAGGCTTGCAAACTCGAGGAAGGATTTAGAACTCAGCAGATGGAAAGGATCTGAACAGAGGAGAAAAGACTTATGTCCTGGACATGACACCAAAGGCTCATGTGGCCACCCAGTCGATAAGTGAGACTATGAGAATGAGAATATTTTGTGTTCCTAGGCATGCTATCAAGGCAGTGAGAGGGCAGCCCACAGGACAAGGGAGACATTTTGCAGTTCGTGGACTTCCAGAGGCACTTGCATCCACCATAGAAAAAAGAACAATTTCAGCTCTTTAATAAAAGGCAAGGTAGGTGCTGAAGAGATGGCTCCATGGAGAAAGTGCTGGCTGTGCAAGCGTGAGGACATAAATGTGGACCCCTACACTCAATGCTGGGTGTGCTGGCTGTGGCAGAGGAAATAGGAAAGCTGGGGACTCCATAGCCAGCCAGGCTAGCTGAGAAGGTTCATTGAGAAACCTTGTCTCAGGAAATAAAGCGAGGGGCTGGAGAGAATGTTCGGCAGGTCAAGGTACCTGCTGCCAACCTGACATTGACTTCTGGGCCTCTATGTGTCCACAGGTGAATATAGCAGCATACATATGTACACATAGAAGTAGACCACACCCCTCAACACACACACACACACACACACACACACAATGTAGCTTAGTTTTTAGAATGCTTGCCTGATATCTAACTACAGAACCTCATAAACCAAATATGGTGGCATGCACTTATAACCCCAACCCTCAGGAGGATTAGAAGTTCCAGGTCATCCTTAGCTACAACATGAGGAGTTTGAGGCAAACTTAGGCAAGGCATGTGACACCCTGTCTCCTCCCCCAAAAAGAACACTAATTCTGTTTTTAATGAGCAAATAATCCAATTAGACATTTTTCCCAAGAAGATGGATGAACCACCCCAAAGCACCCAAAACATACTGAACCTCATTAGTTATCAGAGAAATAAAAATCAAAACCACGGTGATATGCCTCATTATATCTATGAGGACTAGAGAGGATTTTGAAAAGATGGAGCCTGCACACTGTCCTTGGAAATGATGCAACCATTACACACATTTTGGAGGTTGCTTAGCAAATGAGACAGAAGCTGGGCAGTGATGACGCACACCTTTAATACCAGTGCTCAGGAGTCAGAAGAAGGCCAGTCTCTGGACTACAGAATGGGTTCCAGGATGATCTGTACTACACAGAGAAACCCTGTCTCAAACACAAAACAAACAAACAAAAAGAGTGAGGCAGAATTATGACATGACCCAGGAATAAGGATCTACCCAGAAGCACCAAAATCGGGACTTGGATGTACACAGATGCTCATGATACAAAAGGCAGTGACCACAAACTCCATGACCTGGTGGATGTATAGAGTGTTTATCCCGGAAAAGGAAGAAATTGCTGGTAATGGTACAGCACGGACAAGCCTTGAAAACATTAGGGTGAGTGCAAAAGCCATACGGAAGTTTTTGTTTTTTGATTGTTTGTTTGTTTTGTTTTGTTTTTCAAGACAGGGTTTCTCTTTATTGTTTTGGAGTCTGTCCTGGAACTTGCTCTATAGACCAGACTGGCCTCGAACTCACAGAGATCTGCCTGCCTCTGCCTCCCGAGTGTTGGGATTAAAGGCATGTGCCACCAGTGCTGGGTTGGTCAATATTTGTTTTAGGATTTTACTTAAATGAATGTCTGAAATTGGCAAGTTCACCAACCCAGAGGGCAACCCTTGAATTCAAGAGTGGAGAGCTGTGGGGCAATGGCAACTGACTGCTTAACGGGCATGGATTTTCATTTGGAGCTGAAAATGATCTGGAATTTAATAGTTCTAATGGTTGCCCAACTCAGGACTACACACTTTAAAGGGCCACTCTTCTGCATGGGAATCCTATACCAAAAAAGAAAGAAAGAAAGAAAGAAAGAAAGAAAGAAAGAAAGAAAGGAAAAAGAAAGCCAAGGAACCCCCAGGGTCACACAGGAAGTGTCTCTATTGGTTGGTATGGGCTTTTTTTTTTTTTTTTTTT
Organism: Phodopus roborovskii; assembly: GCF_943737965.1. Classification (NCBI taxonomy): domain Eukaryota; kingdom Metazoa; phylum Chordata; class Mammalia; order Rodentia; family Cricetidae; genus Phodopus; species Phodopus roborovskii. Next base: position 1,407,430 of record NW_026125537.1, read on the forward strand.
TTTTTTTTTTTCATCTTGGGTGGGTGTTTAACCATCCCCGGGTGGTTGCACTAGAGCAACCTGCCACAGCATCTTGAGCAAAAGAGAACAACTGCTACAAGTCTGGGTACAATGGTGCCCATGGAGGCATGACATTCAAGGGAGAGGAAGATGAAGGGGAAGCCGCTTGGAGGCATAGCACCCTTTTCCATTCAAATTTCCCTCAGTGTGGCTGCTGCTGTCCTTCAACTGTGTCACGTTCTCAAGCCAGCCTGTAATCTTTTCTTTGCTCACCTACAAGCTGAGCATCACCAGACAACTAAATTTGACTTAATTTCAATGCTAGGAGTCCCTAAACCAACTAGGCTTCTGAAATTATTCCCCTTGGTCAACCATCCACCCCAAACAGCTGGACCTCTAAAGGGGTGGAGAAGGGCTTCTCTTTTGGTTGTACCATCAGGCTGTGGGAAAGCCAAAGCTTAACATAAGTTGAATCTGTTTTCTGCTTCCCCGGAGGTCTTGATGCAAACTGAAGAATGTGAAAAGAGAACTCTGTCCTAATCAGTTTAGGCGGTGAGATCTATGGAGACCCACAGGACAGAGAAAGAGAGTTAACTATTGACAATTTCCAGTATAGCCTCCAACTGTATGCTAAATATTTACCCTTATACCCTTAGGTAGTTTAGCTTTCACCCTTCATTAGTTTCTTTTTTGCAGCAAATCTACAACTGGTCAGGAGGCAGAGAATAAGTGAACAAACATTGGGTGACCTAACCCAATCTCAACATCTACACAGAACAACCCCTATTTCCAAAGGCTTGGGGAACATCTTAGAAAAGGGGACAGAAAGACTGTAAAAAGCCAGAGGACCAGGGTGATTGCTTCCAGATGGTATCTTCTAGAAATGGCAGGGATTCTCATACAAGATCATACCAGTTGACGTGCCAACATAGATGGGGAAAATTTATCAAACTACACACTTAAATGAAGAGGTCCAGTATAATCCTAGCAGTTGGGAGGCAGAGGCAGGGCTATCTCTGTGAGGTCAAAGCCATTCTGGTCTATAAAGTAAGTTCCAGGACAGGCTCCAAAGCTACAGAGAGACAGTCTCAAGAAAACAAAAACAAATGAAGAGCTACAGGCAATCAGTGACTACTGAGGGAGAGATAACCAGTTGTCTGTATAAATGGACTTCTGATGAATTTCCCAATCCTAAGTGATCAGTTCTAAATACATGTATATATGATAATGAATTTGAGAGGGGATGAGAGGGCATGGAAAGAAATGAAGTGGGGAAGGAAGAATAAAAATGATGTAAATACAGTATGCTTGTGTATGAAATTCTCAAAAAAAATTTTTAAAAGAGAAAGATGAAGAGAGGGCCCGAAGGGAGGGCACGATGCTGAGAGAGTTACAAGTGGTGGCATGGAGTTTCAGAATTGGAAGAATCAATCAATGGATTCCAACTTCAGAAGAGCATCAGGGACACCTTCCTGGGGAAGCTCTGCAGCCCCCTCAGACTGCTGCAGGCTTGTGTTTCCAGTGCACCCTACAGTGCATGCGGCCAGATTGGGGCAACTTCAATTCAGCAAGGGATGCCACAGAACACATGGCCACCCCAAGCACTGGAGGTCCTGTAGGAGTTGGTGTAGGAGGTGACTTAGAGGTCACACTCTCCAAATCAGCACAGACATGAGAGAACTGGGGCGCCTCCCCGTGACGGAGGCCATTTGTCTGAGTAGTAAACTGCAACTGACCTGGAGCGTGGCCAGTGCCTGAGAGGTTGAAACTCGCCCATTAGCCCTCTAGGTCCTTGTAGACTAGGCAACAGCAGCTCCGGAGCTGCGGAAGAGAACAGCTGGACCCCAGAGGAAGGCTGTTCCAGGAAGTGAGGCAGGAAGGATGCAACTAACCTCAGCGGATCCCAGACTGCTCTGCATGTGTCCGATTGAACTCCCCCAAACTCCATGAATCAGGCACTCTGACTGTTGCCTCCCATCCACTTTACAGGAATGGAAACTGAGGCACAGAGTAAAGTTGCTTGTGTGACATCTCAGAATAACTGCATGGTAGACTCTGACTATGACCCAGCCACAATCCCCACTCCTAAACTCATTTCATAGACTCTTTGCAGCCAGAGAAAAGATTAATGTGCAAATTGTGGGTAGCTGTTATCCCAGGAGGAGGCCTGTGTGCTATGAGCTGAGAATTTGCTGCCACAGGCTTGAGGATAGTGGAAATATTGTCTAAACCCCAGTAATTGGTTAAATAACTATGGAGTCATCCTAGGGACCAGATTTTCATCCCATCCTTCCCATGGGAACAAAATCCCTAGCATGTTTTCCAGAGAAGGAAATAAAACAACTGAGAGACTGTTGACCCCAGCAGAAAACAATGGTTAAATAAACCCCAAGAATCCATGGAGCCCTCAACTAATGCCTGTTGGAAACAGGAACAAACACCCATACATACATAAACACTGAGTCAAACTAGAACCCAGATGCAGATGGAGAGGACAAGACCAGGCAGCAGAAACACCTAGAGATAGCTTACCTGAACAAGGAGGAGCTAACGGGCCACCAGACTGATAGCTGGGAAGCCAGCATGGGACTGACTCAGGCCCCCCTGAATATGGGTCTCAGCCAGAAGGCCTGAGCAGTCTAAGAGACCTCAGACAGTGGAGCCAGGAGTATCCCTAGTGCACAAAAGGACCTTGCGAACACATCCCCCATGGAGGGATAACTGCCTTAATCTAGAGACAGGAGAGAAGCCCTAGTCTCTACTTCACATGACTTGTCAGATCTACATGACCCCAACTGGATGGCATTCCCCTACATATGGAATTGGGGTGGGGGGATGGGAAGGGAGGGTGGTTAGGGTGCATGTGAGAGGGCAGAGAGGGTAAAAGGGATGGAGGGAGAGGGAACTGGGATCGACATGTAAAATAATAAATTAAATAAAAAAGATGCTTTGACTCCAAAATTTAAGTTCAAGGACAAGTTACTGGGGAAAAGGATTTCTATTTTTGTTTCCACAGAAAATGAAAAGCTGTGGATTCCTTCCAGACTAATGTGGTTTGATCAAGCCAGACTGCCTGAAACAGAGTACCAGGTGATCCTACATTCAAAACAGCTGGACAAAGCAGCCTTAACAGATTACAGCCAGGATTTCTGCATCTTCTTAGAATCCCCCATGGCAGCGCCCTTACCAGCAGGAATTAGTTTGGAAAGAACAACACCCAAATTCCCAAATATTGTCTATAAATGTTTGTTTTCATTTAAATGGACTTGGTTATATAAAATAAATAAATAAATAAAGAAAGAAAGAAAGAAATAAAGAAAGAAAGAAAGAAAAAAAGAAACCCCAAGAAAAGCATTTACAGGCTGAAAGAACCCAATTGCACTCTGAAGAGCAGTTAGCAATCATTTTTTCCCTATAGAAGATAGTACTGGACTTGTTCAAAAGGTGTTTCAATTGGAAATCTCAGCATTCAAAAGGCTGAGGCAGGAGGATCACTGCAAGTCTGAGGCCAATTTGGTCTGCATAGTCAGTTCTAAACCAGCCAGGGATACATACTGAGTTTCTGACTTTTGCTTGTTTGTTTTGGTTTTCTTTTTTGTTTGTTTGTTTTTTGAGTCAGGGTTTCTTTGTGTAACAGGCCTGGCTGTCCTGGAACTCACTTTGTGGACCAAGCTGGCCTTGAACTCACAGAGATTCACCTGTCTATGCCTCCCAAGTGCTAGGATTAAAGGTGTGTGCCACCAGTATAAGGTGAGTTTCTGTTTTAAAAACAAAACACCAAGCCACACATGGTGGCACATAGTTTTAGTCCCAGCATTCAGAAGGCAGAGGCAGGTGGATTTATGCGAGTTCAAGGACAGTCTGGTCTGCATAATGAAACTACCTTAAAAACAACCAAAACACCAAAAAGGATTTGGGCTGAAGGGAAGTCACAGGGCCCTTCAAGTCTGAATCCTAGGATCAAGGCATGTTGGCTCATAACAGTAATCCCAGTCCTAGAGAATCAGAGTCAGGAAGATTTTCAAGAGGTCAAAGTCAGCCTAGGCTACAGATCTTATGTCAAAAGGGAGGTAGTAGGGGGAGGAGGAGGACTAGTAAGAGGAGGGGAGCTAGGAGAGGAAGAGAAAGAGGAAGTGGATAGGGAAGAGGAGAGGGAAGAGGAGGAGGAGGAAGACGATGAAGATGAAGAAGAGGAACAGCACCAGTCCTGGAAAGGAGAGATGCCTCTTTCTTACAGCCCTGAGTTGTCCACCTGTCTTGCCTTCACACAAATTTTCTAAAATATTCTAACAAAGATGTTTGAATGCTACCAAAACAAATACATAACAGTTCTAAGGAACAAGAGTAGATGTATAAGTGAACTAAATGTGCCAAGGGACCCTCAAGAAACCCTAAACAGACAGAAATAAATTAAAGAGGGGCTAGCCTGAAATATACATTACTGGGACTACCGTGGTACACCGTCTTCACCAGCAAGTCCTTAGGAAAGGAATTGTGGCTGGAGATGTCACTAAGACCATCTGAAGGATGAGACTGCAGGTGAAGATGCTGTGTGGCTGGCACCCTCCAGGGGAAGCTGTCATGGTGGAGAGAAGATGCAAGAGAAAAGAGCAGAGATTAGAATAAATGTGAGCAGGGAGGTGGCTCCTCTCAATGGTTGATTCTTCATTAGCTACTTGACTCTACCCCACACCAAAAAAAAAAAAAAAATCTCTGTTGCTTCCCCAGAAGACTGGCCATACATAGTGTACATAGTGTATCAAACAGAGAGGTTGAGTGCCATTGGTCTATTGATCTATCCATGGGTTCTTTTTTTTTTTTTTTTTTTTTTTTTGATTGGTTGGTTGCTTTTTGTTGTTTTGTTTTGTGTGTGTATGTGTGCTTAGGATGGAACCCTAGGACTTAGGATGCTCCCAAATCCATTCAAGGCGCTCCTGCTGCATGCATCATCCCTTCCTACATCCTCATTTGCACCCATTCCCTAGGCTGAGCCTTATCCAGGCAAGACCACACCCTGAGACCTCCAGCTCAGAATGCTGAGGCATGCTCCCTCCAGAGGTCTGGGCCAACAAAGCCCTAAGTTTGGGCAAAGGTTTGGACCTTGAACCCGGCAGGGACAAGGGGTGGAGACAGGTAGGCATAAAGTATTCTAATATGCCTGGGGTCAAAGAAGACATGACCTCACTAATATACTGTCTGCTAGCTATGGTTAGGATGGGTGACCACTTGCCTCCAAAGGATTTGCATGCTTGAAGCACGATCCCCAGTGTGGCAGTCCCCAGTGTGGTGGCACTGAGGGAGTGTGGAACCTTTAAGACATGGGGCATGATTACAAGCGAGGTACATTCTGGAAAGGGATTAGTGCTGGCTCCTTGGCACTGGTTTATTTACTTTTTTTTAGGATTCAAAGTATTTTATTTTTAAACTTCTAAAGTTTGAACACAAGAGAACCTAGTTTAGATGAGTTTCCAAGATGAATGTGCTTGCACGGAGCTCAGTTTCTAGCTGACAAATAGTTCCTAACACCGCAGGTGGGATCTGTGAATGGTAAGCTGACCAGTGTCTGTTGGTAACGTCCCTTTTTTACCCTGATAACAGCTTAACATACATTAGGCATTGTTCTAGTCTTACACAGCCAATGCTGTTCCGAATGTCTCCTGGGAGGCATACACCATGTAAAGAAAGCCATCTTCATCCTTCTGGCTCTTGTACACTTCAGAGATTGGCGTGAACACGTTCACCATGCTGCATGGAGCAAGAAAGCTTGACTGGCATTAAGCTGTAAGAGCCTTCTAATTATCCTGATGAGCTCACTCATGTTCACATGATTTGGTACAAGGAACCTGGTTTTGTCCAGGACAGGCAATTGCTTCTCACCCTTGTATCACTCTGTTATCACTGGGATCTTTGTGGGGTGCTGCTCCCGATGAGCCAGACATCTGCCGCTCTTTGTTCGAAGCTGTGGAGCTGCTGGAAGGTCTTTTTGGATGGCATGGCATAGGAGTCTGGAGTCGGAGGCTCTAGCTCCCAAAACGGCCACTTCCCTCGTCGGTGTTAGTTTATTATTAAGACGCCCTATGCAACTGGCCTCTTACGCGTGTAAGTGACCCCTCTCTATTTTCAAACAGGTTGCAACCCAGCCAAAGAGGCCCTTTCCCATGGGCTGGACAGATAGGGCTGCCCAATCTTGAACTCTTAACCTTCAAAGCACTCAGCTAAGGAAGTTTTCCTTTTCTTTTATAATTAAACTTTTAGGTTACCATACAAAGTGGTAGGTTTTATCGTAGTGTCTTTGTAACATATTGTGCCTTAGTTATTTTGTTGTAGCTACAGTGTGTGTGTGTGGGGGGGTGGTTAGAGACTTCTTTATGCCTGGGGAACTCAAATGTGAGCCTTAGGGGCTATCACTAACTGAGGTTAGTTCTTTGGAAGCTGATACTTACTTCCACTCCATCACTCTGTCCCATCTAAAATGACAGTAAGAGGCATGAAAACACGGAAAACTCAATGGAATAGTGAGAATGTGGGGGGGGGGGTTGATGCTAAACTGATGGAAGATTATAACTGAACTAGTGAACTAAAGGAAACTAGCTGGTGATAAGCAGGCTTTGAAGCTGTAAAGCGGACTGACTTACGTTACAGACTCAGCAACAGGCTTTCTTTCTGATAGCGATAAACATGTAGAGGTGGGACCAGAAAGAGAAGTGATAGGCCAACTGTCTGCTTCGTTTCCCAAATGCTTGTACGCACACAAAATCTGGTCCACAAATTGCCCATAACTGCCCATAACTGAAATCCACCAATGCTTCCTGCATTATGTGAAGGACAGGAGGACTGCAATACCTCCATATGTTTGAACAGACCCAACACACCTGAAGGCACACAAATCTTTAACACATATTGCTAAAAAAAAAAAAAAAAAAGCCAAATTTGAAAAGGCTGTGAACTATATGACCCCTGACTTATAACATTCTGAAAAAAGCAAAACTGCAGAGAAAGAAACAAGGTCAGTGATTACAAGTAGGGAGGCAAAGATGGGTAAACACAGGGACATCTTAGAGCTTGGAACTATTTTGCATGATAATTTTATGATGCATTTGTCAAAATCCATAGGCCTTTACTACACAAAAAAATGAACCTAAATGTATGCAATTTTTTTAATCATTTAGGATATTAGCAGATCTCAGGGTGTAAATGAAAATGTGACAAAATAATAATCTATTTCAATACTGGAAACTTACAGGCCAGGCAGAGATACATAGTGAGACTCGGTTTCAAAATTAAACCAAACAGGGTCTGGTGGGATGACTCAGTTGGTGAGGGAGCTTACCATGCCACTAAGCATGATGACCTGAGTTTGATCCCTGGAATCCACCTGGTAGAAGAGAACAAACTACTGTGGCATGTACACATACACAAACACACACACACATACACACACACACACACACACACACACATACACACAGCACACACACACACACACACTCACTCAATACACACACAGTACACAAACACATAAATAAAAGCAGTAGGCTGGTGAGATGGCTTAGCAGTTTGTAACCAAGCCTGAAAACTTGAGTTCAATATCAGGCTTCCCTCAATAATGAACAGAAACCCATAAGACAAACAAACCCTTTCTTCCCCTAAGGTGATCTTGGCTAGTATTTTATCACAGTAACAGAAAACAAACTAGAATCTCAGTCTTCCAAGGACCTGGGTTTGGTTCCCAGCACTCACGTGGCTGTTTACAACCATCTGAAACCATCAGTTCCAGAGGATCTGATGACCTCTTCTGGCTTCCATAGGCACTAAGCACATATGTGGCACACACACACACACACACACACACACACACACACACACACACACGTACACAAAACACTCATATATATAAAAATAAATATGTGGGAACAATAAATGCTCAAGAATGCTATCTTCAATTTGAACTTTCCTGATATCTTAATCAAAAGCTATTAGGTGGACATGCTGGTGCATGCCTTTATTGGCAGTACTTGGGAGAACAGAGGAAGGGAGGTCTCTGTGAGTTTAAAGCCATCCTGGTTTATATAGCAAGCTCCAGGACAACCAGGGCTACATAGAGAGACCCTGTCTCAGAAAGCAAAACAGAAGCTACTGAAATAGCTACTGGTAGTAATATTCCTTCAAAATCACTCATTGATTGAACAGACTTCAAGTTAAAAGGCTGGATCTCCAATGACAAAGAAGTGCAGGGTTTTTTTTTTTTTTTTTTTTTTTTCTTCTTTTTTTTATATTTGCTTTTTCTTTAAGACAGAGTCTTGCTATATAGCCCAGGTTGGCCTAGAATTCATGATCCTCTTCCCTCTGCTTCCCCAGTGCTAGGATTAAAAGCTTCGAGCTAACATACAAGACTTTGAAGGTCTTTTTTTAGTAGAATCTTATTTTAAGGTAACAAAAATATATACCATTGCTTTCAAGACCTATTTTTTTGAGACAGGGTTTCTCTGCATTGCTTTGGAGCCTGTCCTGGAACTAGCTCTGTAGATCAGGCTGGTCTCAAACTCACAGAGATCTGCCTGCCTCTACCTTCTGAGTGCTGGAATTAGAGGTGTGTGTTACCAAGGTCTGGCTATACCATCACATTTTTATTATAAGAGGGTTATTAAGAACAGAGGATGTGCTGGGAAGTGGTAATGCACTTAGGAGGCACTTGGGAGGCAGAGGTAGGCAGATCTCTGAGTTCCGGGCCAACCTTGTCAACATAGGGAGTCCTAGTTCAGCCAGGGCAACACAGAGAAACACTCCCCTCACAAAAAAAAAAAAAAAAAAAAAAAAAAAAAAAGTCCAGGATGTGGTTCAGTTGGGCCCATCCCATCACGCATGAAGCCCTAGGTTTGATCTCTAGCACCAAATAAAGCCAGGATACAGCCAGGAATTGTATCATATGCTTGTAATCCCTATTGATCCTTGATTTTGTTTTCCAAAGTTTGTTGTCTTTCATCAGCCACCCTCTAAATATATTAAATAAAAATTCTAGAATAAATAGTTGAAAATTTTGGAATAACTTGTATTATATATAGTATTCCGCTAAAACTTGTGGGTTGGCTGTGAGTCATTGTTCATCTTATGCAGATCTAATAGAAATTCAACTTTTTCCCAGGTCAGTGAGTGTGATGGGAACTTGCGTCCCATTGAAGCTGCTGAGACTTATTTCCAAAGATATGGTAGGCCAAACTACCAGATAGCAAATAGAGGAGATAAGCAGATACAGAGGTGTTCAGTCCACAAATTAAAATGACAATGGCCCACTACCATAACTCTCCTAGAACAGCAAAAAACCCAAACACCAGAGCACCAAATACTGCTAAGCATGTGTAGGGACAGGAGCCCCCACTCCCTGCAAGTGACAGAGCACAGTGGCACTTTAGAGGATGCACCCACGATTCCACATTAAGTTAAACCAAGTGACTTGAAAATTATGTCAATAGAAAAACCTGCACACAAGTGTTTATAGCTACTTTATTCATGATTGTTCCATGCTGGAGGCAGCCAAGATTCCTTTCACTGGTGACTAGATAAACTGTGGTACATCCCAGACCATGAAATGTTTTACAATAAGTTAAGAACTGTACTGGGCTGGAGAGATGGCTCAGAGGTTAAGAGCATTGACTGTTCTTACAGAGATCCTGAGTTCAATTCTCAGCAACTACATATGACTCATAACCATCCTTGACGAGATATGATGTCCTATTCTGATGTGCAGTCAAACATGCAGATAGAACCCTGTATACGTAATAAATAAATAAATCTTAAAAAATAAACAATGAAAAGAATTGCACTATCAAACTACACAGAAGCATGGAAGAACCCTAAATACCTCTTGAGCCATTGCATCAGTCCCTGTTATGAGTGTTTCCATATTGTCCTGGCTAACCTAAAAATACATGATCTTCCTGCTTCAGTCTCCTGAGCTTGAGCCACCATGCATAGCTTAAAAAAAAAAAAAAGAAAGAAAGAAAGAAAGAGAAATGAAAAGAAGAGAGGAAGGAAGGGAGAGTAGACAGAATAATTATCTAGGAGAAATGAAAACAAAAATACAGATATGGAAATCAGGGTGAAAAATCTGAGGCAGAGGATGCTCACTCAGGGTCCACTATCTGGGTAATCATAGCACCAGAAAACAGAGGTCATAAAGAACAACAGAAAGAAAATCACCCCCAAAATAACTCAAGATCATCTCATAGACCCAAATGCTGTGTGTTCTCGGGTCAACAAGTCTTGGCAAAGGCTGTGCCTAGAAGATGACAGGATGGAATTTTGGGGACACATGGAATGTTGGAAACACGACCCTGGATAGAAACAGAAGCAGCCAGCAGCACAGCTCCAGCACTCAGTAAGCTTGATGAAAGTGCTGGAGTGCAGGGTTTAAAAGGTAATCATTCCCAAGCATTCTAGGATTTTACTCCATGCTCAGCTAAGCCATCAATCAAGTTTGAGTGTAGAAAAATAATCTTTGGATATCTACCTCATTGACTGCTTTTTTTTTTTTTTTAAACACTAGTAAGGAATATGTCCCACTGAAAGTGAGGGTATAAATTGAGAAAGAAGGGATTGAGGTCAAGAAAGCAGGAGCTCAAACAGAAGAGAGAGAGGGGATGAAAACGAAAGAGGAACCCTGCGGCTGACTGGCTGACCAACTGTGCAGAGAGCAGGACAGATGCTGGCTGGAAGGAGGGGAGGGACTACACAGGAGAGGGCTGGATTCCCAGATGCCTCTGAGAGACCACAGATTACACAATGTGTGTGTATGGCGGTGGGGTGGATGACAAACTTCACCAAGCAATCCAAAACCCAATAGGACAAAATCATAGTTACTAATTCAACAAGGAAAAAAACTGCTGCTTAGGGGAGAAGTAACTGTGGTGAAACTTATGTCTAAGCAGTAGATATTGTTTACACAATCATAATAGATGCAAATCCTGAAAGTGATTCTCAGCAGTGTTAGGACACAGTCACAACAGGGGGCAAGCACAGGAAGTATGGTGTGTGTGTGTGTGTGTGTGTGTGTACATGTAAGTGAATGTGTAAGAGACAGACAGAGAGACAGAGGATAAGGATGGAGGATGTATATGAGAGATTAATTCTTCACCTCACATGGAAAAAAAAATAAAGTCAATTGGAAAGTGGAAACTTTAAAAGCATTAATGTAAACAAGTTATTTCAGTAGAGACTCAGAGATAAAACCCAAAAGAATTGTTTTAGAAATGATTGAGAGTGGTTGCCTTCAGTGGAGGTACAGGTGGGGCACAGGGTAGGGAGTTGGGTTTGCTGTCAAAAATAATGGCTTGTCAGTTCAGTCGTCCACACACACCCTCTCATTGGCCTCACCCAATCTCTACCACAAAGCATAAGCCACTATCCATCCATACTGCCCAGGTGAGAACAGAGGCCTCAAGACTCAGAACCTCCAGAGCTAGCAAACACCCCACCATCATTCATTCCCCACATTCCCTGCCCCTTTGGATTGCTCTTGCCAGTTCATTGTTTTTCTTTTGAGTTAGTTCTCTGAGGAGGAAGGTCAGATTTCTTTCTGAAAGTCTTCCTCCAGTCCTGCTGACTCCAGGACATAAGTCTTTAATTCAACCCAGATGAAAGGCTCTTGAGCACGCCTTGGGGAGCGCTGATTTGTAGATAAGCTTTGGGGTGAGGGAGGAAACTGAGGGTGGCAAAGTACATGGGCCAGGGATAGGGGAGCCCCTTAAGGATGAGTCTGAACCTGATGAAGCAGCCTCCTCTGAAGCTGTCAGGCCTATGGTCAGGATTTGGTTCTTAGGCCACCAACCAGCATCCTAGCATCCTCAAAAGAGTGCACACTGTTCACACACTGCCCAATGCCTGCTGGCTGGTGCTAGGGTGACCACATGCAGACTTTCTTCGAGGAGGTCAGTCTGGCAAATGAGTCAGTAAGATGGATAGACAGATGGACAACCAATGTCAGTGATACTGTGGGTGAGACATAGTCATGGAGGACTTGGTTCCAAGCTTTTTCATTAAAAAAAAAAATATGGGTAGCCCAGGCTACCCACTGGACAGAGAAAATAGCAGTTGTCAAGGTACAGTGGTCTGAGTGAGTGACTGGAGTGGGATGGAGTGGGAGAAGGATCCTTAAGGTTGTGTAGGACATCACCTGCCCTTTCTACCTCACGTTTTGTGACCTCAGTCAGGAGAGGTCAGCGTCTTTGACTATTTGATAGGGATGGATAATCAAATCTAAAAACAAACAAAAAGCCATGAAAACAGTATATTACAATGTATTTCGTTTTTGTATATGTATGTATTCAAGTGTGTGTGTGAAGGCCAGTGGTTGACACATTAGTCTCTTCCAGAATCAATTTTCACCTTTATTTGTTGATACAGGATGTCTTATTTGTCTCATCAGAGAGAGATAATTCAGCTAGTCTAGCTAGACAGCTTGTTTTGGAAATTCTGTCTCTGCTTCCTGAGCACAGGGATTAAAGGCAGGCTGCCACATCTTCCTGGCATTTAAATGGGTGCTGGAGGTCTAGATTCCAGTCCCTAGGCTTGCTTGCACAGTTTTACTCACTGTGTGATCATCTCCCCCAGACTCTTTTTTAAATTTTATTATTTTATATAACAAAGTCCAATTAAATGAAAACAAACATTTATACACAATATTTGGGAATTTAGGCATCATTCTTTCCAAACTACTTCCTGCTGGTAAAGGGTGCTGTCATGGGGGATTCGAAGAAGATTCAGAAATCCTGGCTGTAGTCTGTAGGGCTGCTTTGTCCAGCTCTTTTGAATGTAGGATCACCTTGTACTCTGTTTCAGGTGGTCTGGCGTGATCAAACCACATTAGTCTGGAAGGAATCCACATCTTTTCATTTTCTGTGGAAACAAAAATAGAAATCCTTTTCCCCAGTAACTTGTCCTTCGACTTAAATTTTGGAGTCAAAGCATTTTTTTAAATTTAATTTATTATTTTACATGTCGATCCCAGTTCCCTCTCCTTCCCTCCCTCCCTCCATCCATCCATCCTTCCCTCCCTCCTTCCCTCCCTTTTACCCTCTCTGCCCTCTCACATGCACTCTAACCACCCTCCCCTCCCATCCCCCCACCCCAATTCCATATGTAGGGGAATGCCATCCAGTTTCCCCCAGACTCTTCTGATATTAAATGAATTCATTATATTGACATGGATTTTAGTTTATTGATACAAATTTAAGGTCGATTTTGTTATAATGTATATATTTCTACTCTTGTTTATGGTATTGTGTTTATGCAGCTCATTTTTAAAAAGTAGTGTATAGGGCTAGAGAGATGGCTCAGTGGTTAAGAGCATTGGCTGCTCTTCCAGAGGACCTGAGTTCAAATCCTAGCAACCACATGGTGGCTCATAATCATCTATAGTGGGGTCTGATGCCCTCTTCTGGTGTGCAGGCATAAATGCAGATAGAACACTCATTAAAAATGCAATGTATAATTAAGAAAAATAGATTAACAGTCATCTACAATAATCAAACTTATAGTCATGTTAGGTTTTCTAGATATACAGAGATATAGTTCAGATGGATAAGTAATCTTCAAACACTTCAAAGACCTACAGAATATGGCATTTAAAATGTTTAAGAACTTAGACTTTTCTCGACAGCGAGACATGTCTGCTTCTGGCAGCACCAATTACTTCAGAGGGAATGATGGTCATTGCTGAAACTCGTTATGGAGTTTGCCTTCAGTGTGGCAGGGCTAGCCATTTGGGCAAGAAACTGCTCTTTTCCAGACTTCTTGACAGTGTGCTGTATAAAGTGGATATGCAAGACCCACATGAGAGTGACTGCTAACCTTGCCAAGACAAGATGAGATGGTCCTTCAGGGTTCCTTCTTCACAGAGGAAATTGCCAGACATTCTACAGAACACAGAAGAAAGCAATTGACAAGCTTTGCCAGTATAAGGCAGAACAAATCTTCATATTTTCTGCTTCACTGAAAAGCCTACCAGACATTAGGTCAATAGGCTGAAGATGGATGCCCCAACATTGCAGAGAAACTTTGGGTGACTGTCCAGCCAGCCGGATGTTCCTGTCATTTCTAGAATTTTGGAAGTTGCTTACAATCCACTTCCAGTTTATTTAAATAGTATTATATATTCTTGGGGTCTTTGATGGAGTTGAAGACTAGATACTTAATAATTATAGTTTCCCTTAGTTGTGATAAAAGATAAATTAAATATAAAACTCTAGACTCACAAAGATAGGCTAGATGATAGAGTGTTTTAATTTTGCCAAATACCAATAGACTAAATATTGTAACTATAATTCTTGCTTGACAACTGTTTTGTTATATATACTTTTACTATGTTAAAGTTAAAACCTTCCTTTTTAATTATATAGAAAGGGGGAGATGATATGGGGCGTCCTTCTGTATGCTGTGAATATCTGTTGTTTTTATTAGTTGGTGAATAAAGCTGTTTCAGCCAATGGCCAGATAAAATATAGCTAGGCAGGAAATCCAAATAAAGATGCAGAGAGAAGGAAGGTGGAAGTCGGGGAGACACCATGTAGACACCAAAGGAGTAATATGCCGGAGCATTATTGGTAAGCCATAGCCTGATGGCAATACAGATTAATAGTAATGGGTTAATTTAGGGCTCAAAGGTTAAGGGCACTGGCTGCTCTTCCAAAGGTCGTGAGTTCAATTCCCATCACCCACATAGTAGCTCACAACCATCTGTAATGAGATTTGGTGCTCTCTTCTGGTATGCAGGAATACATGCAGACAGGACATTATGTATACATAACAAATAAATAAATAAATAAATCTTTAAAAAAAAAACCCACTTATTGTTCTGATTCTAGCATGCAGGACCTGGTTGTGACTCCAATTCCAAGGTATCCTGATGCCTCCTCTGTAGGTACCTATACACATGTGTGCAAGCACGCACATGTGCACATGCACACTTACAAAAATATCAAATAAAATCTTCATATGACACAGTGTTTAGAGAAGTCTAGAACTAAATAAAATCTTCATATGATACAAAGTGTTTAGAGAAGTCCAGAATGAACCTGTACCACAGCAGGTATGCACATCTCTTCATTCCTAAGTGGCCCAAGGATACAAGCTGGTGTGATAAGGTTTTCACTTTTACACAGAGTACACAGAGTACACAGAGGTTTTTTTGTTTGTTTTTTTCCTCAGAACTTTTGTTTGTTTGTTTGTTTGTTTTGTTTTTCAAGACAGGGTTTCTCTGTATTGCTTTGGAGCCTGTCCTGGAACTTACTCTGTAGACCAGGCTGGCCTCGAACTCAGAGATCTGCCTGCCTCTGCCTCCCAAGTGCTGGGATTAAAGGCTTGTGCTACCAATGCCCAGCTCAGAATTTCTTTTAATGATGACAATATAGTAAACTTTGCACCGCTGAGTTTATTAGAGAGCTTTTCCTTCTTTTCTAAAATTATGTTGTTTTTACATATTTTAGTAATTAAATAAAAACAATTCTCATTACTTTTTGTCTTTAAATGATTTGACACAATTGATAGATGATCCTCATTCAAAGACTCCAAGAGCCACACTTTGGGAGGACTAGAGTGCAAATGAAATAATACATTAAAGAGCAGATTAGCAAACAAAAGTTTTCAACTGTGGGCCACAGATAAGATTCATTGGCTAAAGGTGCTTGCACACAAACACAGACCCTGAATTGGATCCTTAGATCCCACAGTAAAGGAGAGAATCAATGCCTGGAAGTTGAGCATGCTCACGCTCACACACATAGCACACACTAATATACACACACTGTACACACATATTGTACATTCATCCACATACATCACACAGTCATACACATACATCACACATATTATACACACACATAGTAATAATAATGACAAAAGTGTAGCTATTAAAAATTTTTAAAATAAAAAGTTAGGAGCCTTATTGTTCACTTCATACAGGACAGATGTACAATGAGTTTGTAGGCTGATTTGGTATGTTTTTTCTACTATAATGGAACACTGAAGCAGTTACTTTATAGCCTAAGCTTCTATTTGGCTCAGGAGACCAGAGCACAGCACTGGAATCTGGAGAGGGCTTTGTGATGCGCCCCAACATGGCAGAGTACATCATGGTAGGCAGCTCCCACACTGGCTTCAGCTCCCTTTCTCTTGAGATAAACCTGAATGCCATCCTGAGGCCTCACCCTCATGACCTCATATAATCCTAATTACTTGCTAATTGTCCCATCTCCAAACACTGGGTACATGTGACTGAAGGTTGAGTTTCTGACACATGAAGTTCCAACGGACACAGCCCAACCATTGGAACCATTGCACTGGCTGATGGTAAATGGAAGTCCAGGAGACCCCTGACTTCAGGGGCAGCAGCTTTTGGTTCCCTCTGAGCCCCTGCGGTTCATTCTGCTACTCTGGAGATGGTCCCAAGGCAGTGGCAAGCCAGCCAGTGCTCTGCTGTAGACAGGGTTGATGAATGAGATGTCACCAAAAGTGACACTTAGGGGAGGGCTGTCTGAAGCTGGAACCCCAGGAAGACCCAAGTTAGGTGTACTGCTGAGATCTGGGATGCCTTCCTGAGGTAGCTGGGCAGCACTGGAGGATGATAACCCGGGAACCCTGGTGTCAGAGCTGAAGGTGGTCACTAGTGTCTCTCTGGTAACTGAGGTGTGAGGTATTAGTTAACATGTGGAAATAGCCTTGCTTGTCAAATTATGGGAAATGCTAGGTGCAGGCTTCTTTACTGCACAGCTTTTAACCCTGCTGTGAGCCAGAGATTGCTAGGTATCACCTATTTTCTCAAATGGCTGACCTTTAACCTGCCGTACATGTGAGAGAGAGGATGTAGCTGTGCCAAGGGTTGAGACCATGGACTGCCTTGATTCTGAAGTTGTCAGGCTATCCTGTCAGGAGACACATAAGCTCTGGGTGTTAAATATGCAGATTTATTTGCAAGAGCCCTAGAGGCCATTCCCTAGGAGGACGAGGACCAGGACCAGAAGTGGAAGCCAAAGTTCCTACAGCAGTTCCAACTGCCCTTTTGGACAGGAGCCTCCTAAAAGGTGGGAAGAGCTGAGCTTAGAGCCCAGAAGCCTGCCACTCCCTACAGCTCAAATGGACCTAAGAGACGGAACTGAACCTGCCCTCTGCCCAGCCTTGTGGCTCCAGGACGGTCGCTGGTCCTCCCCTACTGTCCAAAGCTGGTACTGCAGACCAAATGCATTGACCTGCAGTGACTGGCAAACTCTGAGCTTGTAGGGAGGAAGTAAACCTCAGACTGCGTCCTCCAAAAACTTCATTAAGTCCCTCTATGCTTCTGTGGCCCTCATTTTGATCTACCACACTACAGCTCTTGATGTCTCCCAAATGGTCATATTCAAGTCTATGGGAAGGGACGGGATGTGTATAGAAAGTGAAGAACGCAGGGACACTGTCCACACTTGCAAGCAGAAAAGTCTGAGGAGTGACAAGCAAAAAGTAGTGACATGGCAGCTAGGGTGAGCAGGGGAGACCTTCCATCAGAATCTGCCACAAATACAGCCGCTGGCTACAGACAGGCTCTTACAGAAAGTCTCTATTTAAATGCACAAGACACTGGGTTGCAAACTGGATCAATTACTGTTGGGGAAGAATGGAAGATAAGCTAAACAAGGTAGCTGTTTTTCAGTTGTCTGGAACACCGGCATGGGGAACACATGGGGGTAAGATGGGTAAGAGAGGAAAGGCTGCTTAGAGAAGATTCCAACCTCATCAGTCCATGTGGTAGTAGTACAGAAAAATTAGTGTCCTTGGCCAGCACTCAGATTTCTCCTTGCCCTGCCCTGCCCTAGCTGCTGACTAATGTCTTAGGGATGTGAGAGGCTGAGGAAGGGATGCTGCCAAGGATTCTGGGAGGGGCAGGTCACAGGACCTAGGGTAGAAATGGGAACAACAAGGACAATGGGCTTGGAGAGGGCTTGCCAGGTATCAGGCAAGGTATAGGCATTTTTATAGTATCTCATTTCATCTCCACAGCAATCTACTGGATTTCTCACCCCCACATTATGGGAAAGAGATAAGAGCCAAGAGCTGGTAAATAATTTGCACAAAACACTGGCTATTGAGAAAGAACAAGGCTCCCCCCACTCCTGTCTCTCTAAGCCTGAGCCAAGAGGGAGAGTTGGCTCTGCACCTTGCCTACACAGCACAATAGAGTCAACCCTGTTGGTAGAGTTGTGGGTGAGCTAGCCCAGAAGTATGTCATTTGTCAATGTGGATGGGACAGAGATCTACCTCTTACCCCCTGCAACAGACAGACAAAGCTGCTGCCCCTCACCAGCGGCAGCACTCAGGAATGCAGGCCCTGCTCCTCAACTGGGCAGCACAGTAGATCTGACCCTGTTGATGGGTATGGGTGAGCATGGGAAATCTGCCATATGGTGTTGTAGGAAGGAAAGAGATGCCTCTTCCACCCCCCCCCTTCCCCATGCCTGCAGCAGGTGGGAGAGCTGGTCCTGAGGTCATGAGAGCAGGAGGGCTGTCCCCACCCCTCACTAGCTGCAGCACTTGGGAGAATGGCCCCTGCACCTCACCTAGGTAACACAATAGAGCTGGCCCTGAAGTATAGGTGGCAGAGAGCCGACCCTGAGGGTGTGAAAGCAGGAGAACTGGCCCCAGCCCTTACTCATCTCTGCAAGGGGTGAACTAGCCAGGGCAATACCTGAGAGCTCACCCTGGTAGTAAAGATAGGAGGAGAGCTGGCTGGCTGACCACACCTGCAACTACCCAGGTCCAGAACCAGGATTACAAGTTGGTCCACCCCAACATCCACCCCATCTGTGATTTGCTGGAGGAAGTGAAGGGACTAGTCCTGAAGACCCAAAGCTGCAGGAGCTCCATGACACAGGGCAACAACAGGATATCCAAGAGGAGCCCCAGCGAGAACCCAGCATCCACAGTGTAGCAGATATCAGAGGCCTCCAACCAGACCAATGACTCTTTGCAATGAACACTTGCAAGTAAAGATATATGGATAAAAGGGTTTCCTGTCTGACTGTGTCACACAACAGGTTCCACGATGAGATTTTCCTTTCTCTCTCTCTCTCTCTTCATTTTTTAAAATTTTATTTTGGGAGGGAGGGATGTTGCAAGAGCAGAAAGCAGATATAAAGGAACGGGAAATGAATGGGATCAAGATGCATGATGTGAAAGAATAAATAAAAAGAAAGTTTAATTAAAGAAAAGAAAGAAAGAAAGAAAACAGGGTCTGAGCATAAGTCCTTCTGACTGTCAAGCCCTCAGTCTAACTGTTGCAGTGACCATGAGAACATTCTAGTACCTCCCTGCAATGCACCCCCATCCCCCCCGCCTTGACTTACATGCTTCTGTTGAGACATACTGCTAGGAAGATCATGATGAAATGTTCCCTCCCCCACATCCTTTCCTGTTGTCCCTTTGACTTTGTGGTAGTCATTGCTGTTGTCCATCAGATGTTCCAGTATGCTCCTGGGCAGTGGCAGAGTGGGGTGTGTGCACTTATGTTCACCATCAAGTTAGATATTTGCCTGGGTGTGATTTTGGTAAGTGACAATGACCTTTGGCACTATTGGGAGATGGTGGGATCTTTAATAGGCGAGGCCTAGTTGAAAGCCCCATGGGCTATGTGGTGGTCTGAATGAAAATGAACCTCATAGACTCATAGGGAGTGGTATTTTTGGCAGTGTGGCCTTGGAGGAAGAGTGTCACTGGGGATGGGCTATGAAGTTTCAGAAGCTCAAGCCAGGCCCAGTGTCACTCTCTCTTCCTGCTGCCTGCAGATACAGATGTCATGATCTTGGCTCCTTCTCTAGCCCCATGTCTGCCTGCACACCACCATGTTTTCTGACATGATGACAATGAACTAAACTTCTGAACTGTAAGCCAGCCCTAATAAAATGCTTTCCTTTATAAGAGTTGTTGTGGTCATGGTGTCTCCTCACAGCAATAAAACCCTAAGACAGGGCATGACCCTGAAGGCCATATTAGGACGCTGGTCTTTCCTCCCAGCTGATGTGAGACTGGTACTATGTTCTTCTTCAACATGCTTCTGCTGTGGTGGGAACTCAACCCAAGCCCAAAAACAATGGTGCCAACCAACCATAAGTCAAAACAAAACTGTTCTCTAAGCTGGTTATATCAGATATCTTTCCTGTGAATGAAAGCTAGACAACAGGCTGTGTGGCTTCCTTTGACCAAAGGAAAATGAATAGAAATTTAAAAAACCAGGGTGCAGTTTTACCTTTGCCGAAGCTTGGGGGCGACTACGTCTGGATGAAGCTTGACTTGGCCTGAATCCATGAGCTAGCAAGATGCACAGCCCTCCACCCCCACCCATCCCATCCCAGCACTAATCTGTGCTGGATGAGTAGCAGGAACAGAAAACAAAGAGTTGCCCGAGTTAATGGGAGTTGTTTGTTATTGCAGCAAAACCTAACCTAGCCTGGCTGAACTGGGTCCCATAGTACATGTCAGTCTGCTTCAGGCCAGCAACAATCCATCTTCCTCAAAGATCTCACTAACCCAAATTTCCTTTATTTATTCTTTTTTTTTTTCATCTGACTTGCTACTTTTTAACTTCTCAGTTGATCTCTTCTCCCAGATCCATCACACTGCAAAAAAACTGGACAGGATCATCCATCCAATCATCCAGCCACCTTTGCAAAGCCTGTCTTCTCAGTGTGCCACCCCAGCAATGCAGCTAGGCTCACCTGAAGCTCTCAGTTAGCAAACAGGGCAACCTGCTACCTCCTTCTGGTTTTTTGAAGGGCTTTAAGATACAGATACTTTTAACCTCTCGACATTCCCACTGCATTATTCTAGGCAAGTTCCTTAACCTCTCTGATCCTGTCTTCTAAGTGAAGGCAACAAATAGTGATGGCCTTGAGAGAGTTTTAAGAATGAGGTAAAGGCTGGGCAGTGGTGGCACACACCTTTAATCCTAGCTCTTGGGAGGCAGAGGCAGGCAGATCTCTGTGAGTTCGAGACCAGTCTGCTGTTCTACAGAGCGAGTTCCAGGACAGGCTCCAAAGCAACACAGAGAAACCCTCTGGGTTGGGGGGTGTGTGTGTGTGTGTGAATGAGGTAAAGTGCTTGTGGTGCCCTTGTGTCTGGTGGGCTACACAAGTGTCATTCCTCTCCCTTTCCTCCCATCCAAACTCCTTCAAGCTCATAAGAAGAGGGAAAGGAGGGCATGTCTGGAATGAGGCCAGACAGCGCCAATGCCATTATTGGACTCATCTCTGAGGCCCAGGCTATAAGACACAGCTGTCACTGCCTCCTCCTTCACCCCATGGATCTGGGAGATAGGGAAGCAGACTCCAGTCTGCAGATGTCCAAGGCTCAGAGCAGGCTGCTGAGCTAACTGGGACTGCTGGGGAGGCTGGGCTAACACTTAGCAGTCGGCTTTCTCCTGCCTGAGGCAGCCTGAAGCAGCCTGCGGTTGGGCTCAAATTTCCCAGGCCCTCAGCCCAGCAACAGCTGCTAACTCCCCACCCCCCACTTTCCTCTGTTCCCCTCCCCCAAAGGAGTATCAGAGAGGGCAGAACAGGCTCAGGCAGGGGTCTGGGACGAATGCACTCAACCCAAGTTGTGAAACCTGGAGTTTCAGATAACTGGAGTTCTGTGGACTTTCATGCTGTGGCCCTCTCCTGATGCTTGTCACTTAGCCAAAAACCTTGGGCTCAGCTTTGATTTGTGGTATTCTGCCAACTCCATGCTCCCTTGGCTGGCTGGGCCTCCCAGGACAGCTACTATCCAACTTGGTAGAGTAAGGCCTGGCTCTGAGATGGGAACCTATTGGTGTAGGCAGAGCCCTGTGTATAAGCTTTCTCTGGCCCACAGATCCCAAAGTGTCCCTCTGGTCTGTCTCCAAAGGGACAGGCATCTGACTGTCCTTCCCTTGTTCCTATCACACTCCCACACCAGAGGGGTGTGTGTGTATGTGTGTTACACACACACCATCAAGTGCTCTTGCACTCACTATGTGTCCTGAATGCCTTTGACAGGAAAACCTTATTTTGTCCTATCCTTAACCACTGTGTTTCCCCATTTGACAACTGAGGACTTGATAACAAAGCAGGAAAAACTTGACTTACACAGGAAGACAGGACAAACTCTAGTCAAAGCTAAGATGGGACACTGCCTGGGTGACCTCTGCATCTATGTTATTTTCTGCTCACCAACCACACAGAAGTAGGTGGGCTTCTGTGTGAGTCCCCACTTGAACATTGAGCCCAGTGTGTAGCAGAATCATGAGCCACTTCAGGAGAGAAAGACAGACAGAGAGATGAACATAGAGAGAGGGACAATATGAACATGACCGCTAAGCACCATGACATCTACGCACTGCTCTAGCGTCCCTCTGCTTCAGATGAACAAGTTTCTATGTACAGCATATGACTGTGGTATCCAGCATCTCCTACTGAGGGGCTGTTTCCAAGTCCACTTAGTTTCATCATGTATCCGTACCTTATCCCTTTTCAGGGCTATAAAATATTCCATTATGCATATTGACCACACCTTTGAAAGAAATCTTTTTTACATGTATTTATTTACTAGGGGCAGGGCACACATACTCAGCTTGTATGTAGAGGTTAAAGGATGTGGGAGTGTGTTCTTTTCTTCCACCACATGGGATCCAGGGATCAAACTCAGGCCATCAGCCTGAGTGGCAAGCAATTTTACCCTCTGAACCAGTTCGCTAGCCCTAGGACATACCTTGCCCCTCTACTCACACTGACGAACATTATTAGGCTTGGCCCTGCTTTGAAGTGGACATCTGAGACTCTAGAATATATTGCTGTTCAGCCCTTGAACAGAATCCCCTAACCTCGACTCATCGGCCCCTAATGGGACCTGTGCAGGCAGCTGCTGTGACTGCCATGGTGTTTACTGAAGCAGCTGCTGGTGGTAGCCTTGAAGAGCCTCTGGGCTGTCTTCTATTCTGCCTCCAAGGCCCAGGATGGAAGCTAAGGAAAGGGGAAGGCAGGGGAAGGCAGAAGAAGAGGAAAGCAACAACCCCCACCCCAGCTTCTCAAAGCTACTGACTGATGGTACACTCTGATGGCGAACAAAACCTAGACATACTCAAGGCTCTGAACGCCATCAGCTGGACAGGCTGGTCTAGACAGGGAAACTGAGTCCCAAGGAACAGGCCTGCTCAATAAATAGCAGGGCCTGGAGTCAGCCCAAAGAGGCTGACTGGCTCCCTGGTGGCCTTGTCAACCCTACTATGGGAAGGAGACTCCCATCTGTCATATGACGGTGTGGGGCCCTGGGCCCCAGCCTCCACCTGGGTGCCAGCAGCCACTCTTGTAGGTCTTTCTTGCTCCCTCACTTCAGCTATAAAATGCTCACCTGTGTTCCCCAACAGGTGACAGTGGCCATCATGAGGTTGTCCATGAAAGGAGCTTGCAGATTGTGACACTGTAGCTGAAGGAAACTTAACACACCAACTGTTTTGGCTCCTTGAGCAGTCACATGACTACAGCTCTTTTCCTCTCCTGAAAAGAAAGTTGCTCAGTCCCAAGGTCTTGTTACCTCCACCCGCTCTGGGCCTGGCCTAGGCCTCTTAGCCCAGCAATACACTTGAGCCAAATATTGGCTCCCGGCTTCTCCTGAGAAAAGGGCTGCACCTGATTTGCATTAATCTACTCTGACCTTGCCAGACTTGGGCTAAATTAAGTGCATCCCTGGCCAGCAGCTCTGTCCCCACAAACTGCACATCCTTCCATGCTCTGCTCCTCCCACCCACAGGGGTGTCTTCCCACGGGGCAGTGGAAACTTGACAGGACTTCCCAGCCTCACTCACCTAAGCTCTCCCTGGCTCTGGGTGGCCTTTGGGCAGTAAGGCAGAGTTCCAGACCTGTGGACATCCAGTGCTTGCATACAGTTTTTGACCCCCTTCTAAATGCTGTAAACTCTTTTAGGCACATGGAGAAACAAAGAGAGACATCTGCCCTCCTGGAGTCTGAGCTCTATCGAGAAGACAGCAAGGTGATGTTTGCAGAGGAGGTAAAGCCTACAGAATGCTCGAGGGTTGATAAGGAAGAAAAGAGAGCCAGTAAGATGGCTCAGTGGGTAAAGGCACTTGCAGCCAAGCCAGACTATCGGTGTTGGGTGCCCAGCCCCCAAAAGGTGGCAGGACAGAACTGACTCCCAGGAGCTGCTCTCTGACCTCCACAGAAACAAACAAATAAATCTTTAACAGGAGGCTGAGGCCATAGCTGGGGGTGGATGCCTGTCTAGCATGTGTGAGGTTTTAGTCTCAATCTCAGTAAAACAACAAATCCTAGCACAACAGTGTGGGGCCCCAGGAGTGTGATGGGCAGAGAGGAGTCACTGAAGCAGGATGCCAGACAGGCATCTCTAAACGACATGGCAGCTCTAAACCTCCAGGGCTCCCTCACCCAAGGACTGATTGATTATATATATATATATATATATATATATATATATATATATATATATATATTATGTGCATTGGTGTCTTGCCTGCATTCATGTCTGTGTGAGGGTATTGGATCCCCTGGAACTGAAATTATAGATAGTTATGAGCTTCCATGTGGGAACTGGCAATTGAACCTGGGTCCTCTGGAAGAGCAGTCTGTATTCTTAATCACTGAGCCATCTCTCTAGCCCCAGCCCCCCCCCCCCCGTTTATAAAATTAATTTGTTTTTTACATTCCAATCCCAGTTCCCCCTCCCTCCTCAGGACTGGTATTCTTAGAGCATATTCCTTTCCACTTTTCCAGAAACTAGGGAAGACACCAAGCTGTTGGCAGGGCTCCCTGGAGGCAGGCAAGGAGATGGTGTACTTCATTCCTCCATGGGAAGACTCTTCTATGAATGGAAATCCTGTCAGGGCTCAGGGATGCTGGTGTGGCCTTGAAGGTTCAGCAGCTAGGGACTGGGCAATGTGGAGTTCAGGTCCATGCCAAGCCCTTGGTTGGTAAGTTGAAACAGCCTCAGCCAGAAATAGAAGCAACCCAAGGGAGGGCTCACAGGTCCCTGTTTACCTCACCTGGGAAATATGATGCATATTTTGTGGAGGAGCTTAGGCCACAAGTGTGGCTAGGGGCATGGATGTCCTGTCCTATCTTCCTCATTCCTAAATCTGTACACACACACACACACACACACACACACACACACACACACACACAAAATCCTACACAGACTCATCAGTCACTCATCCATCTGCCCACATTAGAACACCCCCCTCATGACTCAGAAAGGTCCCTAGACAAATACAGACACAAGTCATATACATTACATACTACACAGACTCACTAGACACCCACATAGACATTCCATCAGGTCACAGAACATACTCAAACACACATAAGCATGTTAAACATATATATCACACACACAGACCCACCTCTGTGGCCCCATGGAGCTGAGTCCTCCTATGAGGTCCTTTCCTAACAGCAACTTTGTTCTCTCTTCCTGGAGAGGGAGAAGAGAGGACATTAGAATTTCCTAATTAAGGAATATTTATTCTCATCCATCCTGCATAACAACCAAGACATCTTCATGTTACATCCAATGAAGAAACTGTGGGTTTGGAGTGTTAGTTCTTCTGGAAGAGGAAGATTTAAAAATGTATTATTATAGATTCATGCATACACATACACCCAAAAATCCTTAATAACAATGAAAACAAATAAAGCATAGAAGACATAGTTCCAACAGAGGTCTTAAAATAACAACGTGAACAAATAGAAGAATGGCTTTGACACAGATATTTTTAATGTATGAAGTGTTTTGCCTGCAATTGAGTCTGTGCACCCCATGCATGCATTGTTCACAGAGACCAGAAGAGGATGCCAGATTCCTCGAACTGGAGTTGCAGGTGGCAAAAACTCCATGCTCACTTAATAGCTGAGCCATTTCTCCAGCCCCTTCCCACATGTTCTGTTTTTTGGAGACAGAGTTTCTCTGTAGCTTTGGAGGCTGTCCTGGAACTTGCTCAGTAGACCAGCCTGGCCTCAGACTCATAGAGATCCACTGCCTCCCAAGTGCTGGGGTGTGTCACCACCACCCAGCCCCACATAAAATTCTTAAATCTTTCTACACAATCCATTTCCCAGAGTAGTTTAGGGTGAGATAGTCATGCAGACCTTGGGAAAAACCAGAACCAGAACAGCATTCATCACTGTGACCAATAACACATCAATGGATACTTCTGACCTGACTGTGTTAAATCTTCCATTCTGAACACACAGGGAGTGTTTCAGTTACTACATGTAACTCTAAGTTAGCTTCTCTTTGGTGTCACTATAAGATACATAAACACACACACTATATATATATATATATATATATATATATATATACACACACTATATATATATATATATATAGTGTGTGTGTTCGTGTGTGTATGTTTGTATGTATGTGTTCATGTGTGTTTGGTTGTTCATGTGTTCGTGTGTGTGTGTGTATGTGTGTGTGTGTGCATGTGTGCATGTGTTCATCTGTGTGTAAAACAGAGAACAAACTTAGGTGTCATCCCTTGGCACTGTCCACTTTGGTTTTCATTTGTTTGAGACCTAGCCTGGAACTTAGCCAAGAAAGCCCCAGGGATCCACCTCTTTCTGTCTTTGAAGCACTGGGATTACAAGTGTGCACCACCATGCCTAGCATTTCACATGGGTTCTGGAGACTGAACTCAAATCCTCATGTTTAAAAAGCAAGTGCATTACCCACTGAGCTATTTCCTCATCCCTTGGAGGGGTGTGTGTGTAGTGGGATATTATTCACTTTGTCTCCTTCTGTGGCACTGACCACACCCATTGGTGGGTGGGGCCAGGGGCGGAAGTGACCTGTGGAAGGAGGTCTGAGGAGGAGCCGGGGAACACTCTTGCTGGTAGGTGGTGGAGAGGAGAGCATCCGGTGGAGCCTGCTGGTGTTAATCTGTCTAGGTTGTAAGTTATTTCTCCCTGAATAAACATCTACTTGGCCTATTTGTTTATCCTCATCCTTATTTAACTGCAATACCTGGTGTCAGAAGTGGGATCAGGATTTTCACGGGACCTGGGTTTCACCCGGGCGGCAGGCAGGAGACGCCATTCCCCAATGGGCAGGGTCCCTTGCCTAACCAGGTGGACTCATCACAGCTTTGGGACATTTGCCTCTGCCCTACAACTCCTTTGCCTCCACAGCGATGTAGGGAGCTATTAGATGTAGGGAGCCGTTACAAGATGGCGCCTCCATCCGGCAGGCACCGAATGGTGAACAAGCTAGTGCGCAGGCGCTGGGTAACTTTCCATCCCTTGGGCTCCGCCTCTCCCGTGGCATCATATGGTCCAAGGAGCTGCAGCCAGTCAGGGGGTGACACGTCCAAGGTGGCGGTTGCCATCCTATATAAGGGATGGGTTTTTGGGAGTTTGGGGTCTTCGTTCTGTAAGCTTATGTTCTCCCTCTCAAGAGGCATTAAAGCTTTACTGCAGAAGGATCCTGAGTGTGCTGCGTCATTCTTGCTGGCAAGACAGTAGCGCGGGACAACTGGTGCCAAAACCCGGGAATCTGAGACCTCGCCATCGTCAGCACCATCGGAGACCCCTTGACTACAAGGAGGATTCAGAACTGCAGGCAGATACGCTCGGAGAGATATGTCTTTTCTGGACCTTGGTTTGGGATTATCTCCACCATGGGAAGGTAGTGTTGAGGCTTTTGTGATTGTACTAGGGACCCTCTTGATCTTTCTTGCCATTATGTTTTGTTATCACCGTTACTGTAAACTAGGCAAAGATCTTGACTGCAAATGGGCAGACGGAGACCTGAGACTAGGGACAAAGGCTATTTGGAAGCTTGTTAAGAATTGCCTCGAAGATGAAGCCTGTAAGGGCGCCATAGCAGAAGGTAGGAGCACCCTTGAAGAGGTTCAGGATAGCATGTCAGAAACCGAGTGTAGTGAGAGGTTGGGCGCGCGCAAGAAAAAATCCGTCCCTAAGAAGGAAAAAGCCCCCCCCCCCCGTAAGTCTGAAGACAAGGGGGTGTATTTGCCAGACCACAGGGATCCTCCCCCTGTTGTTACATCAAAGGGAGGAGCTGGCTTATACCCTGTACTCAAGCTTGAAGCCTTAAATTTAGATAGCTCCGATGACTCCGAGGAGTCAGGAGATGAGGTTTTAGATACTGAGGAAGAGGCCGAATTAGAAGAAGAGGCTGCTAGATATGAGGAAGAAAGATACCACCCGGATGGTTACGGACAAAACAGCAAAAGATCTCAGGGACGGCGGCGTCAACCAGTCCTCTCTCAGGCTGTCCCTTCGGTGCCCCCTGCCTATGAGATTCGTCCGAACTCGTACTCTTTTCTCCCAGATAGGGTAAAAAGAAAGTTGCGCCTCACTTACCCTGTCTTTGAAGGCGCTGAAGGAGGACGGGTTCATGCACCCGTGGAATATAATCAGATAAAAGAGCTGGCAGAATCAGTTAGAACTAACTTTACTCTTGCACAACTAGATAGACTGGCCATGACAGCTATGACGCCAGCCTACTGGCAGACGGTCGTGAAGGCGGTACTTGGAATGGAAAGCACTCTGGCATGAGGCCGCCCAAGAGCAGGCCAGATCTAATGTGATGGCCTTGACTCCTGAACAGCAACAATGGACATTTGACCTACTAACAGGCCAGGGTCATTTTGCAGCTGATCAAACAAACTACCATTGGGGCGCCTATCAACAAATCGCCAGTTCGGCCATTAGGGCCTGGAAGGAGCTCTCCAAGAAAGGAGGGATTGATAAACAGCTCACTAAAATTATTCAAGGGACCCAAGAGCCATTTTCTGACTTCGTGGCCAGAATGACCGAGGCTGCCGGTCGTATTTTTGGTGATTCAGAACAAGCCATGCCTCTAATTGAACAGCTAATTTTTGAACAGGCCACCCAAGAATGCCGTGCAGCTATAGCCCCGAGGAAGAATAAGGGATTACAAGATTGGCTTAGGATCTGTAGAGAACTTGGAGGACCCCTCACTAATGCAGGGTTAGCTGCTGTCATCCTACAGTCTCAGAAGCGCCCCCTTAAGGGGCCTGACAAAAGAACTTGCTTTAGATGTGGAAAAGCAGGACACCTAAGAAAAGACTGTAAAATGTCAAAAAGGGAGAGAGATCCACCAACTCTTTGCACTGGTTGTGGCAAAGGCTATCATAAGGCCACCCAGTGCCGCTCGGTGAGAGATATAAAGGGCAGGATTCTCCCTCCCATGGAAACACCAACAAGCGAGATTCCAAAAAACGGAGCAATGGGCCCTCGGTCCCGGGGCCCATTAAATACGGGAACAGATCCGCCAGGGTGATGGACGAGCCCCCCCCCCCCCCGGAGACGGAACAAGAATGGACCTGCGTGCCGCCTCCGACTTCTTATTAATGCCTCAGATGGGTATACAGCCCGTCCCTGTCCAAACCCCCGAACCATTGCGGAAAGGGAGTATAGGTCTCCTTCTCGGTAGAGGGTCGCTCACATTACGAGGTCTAATTGTTCACCCAGGCATCATTGACAGCCAGCACTCTCCTGAGATCCAGGTGTTATGCTCTAGTCCAAATGGGGTCTTTTCTATCAATCAAGGAGATAGAATAGCTCAATTACTACTCCTCCCAGGCAGCCCCTATCAAGAGTCGGGGAATAGGCGGATGGGCTCTTCAGGACAGGACTCAGCCTACCTCCATGATCGGCCAAAATTGTCTCTATGGGTTAATGGCAAGAAATTTGAAGGTATTTTGGATACAGGGGCAAATAAGAGTATAATTTCCTCTCACTGGTGGCCAAAATCTTGGCCTGTTATAGAATCATCACATTCTTTACAGGGATTGGGCTACCGTTCTCACCCCACTATTAGCTCTTCTACACTCACCTGGAAATCAATGGAGGGACATCAAGGACAGTTTGCCCCATATGTGCTCCCTCTCCCTGTTAACTTATGGGGACGAGACATAATGCAAGGTATGGGGCTTATTTTATCTAATGAATATTCACCACAAACTATTAACATCATGAAGAAAATGGGATATGAGTCAGGAAAAGGATTAGGATGTCTAGAACAAGGGCGGATAGACCCCATTTCCCCAGATCCAAATCAAGGAAGACAAGGCCTGGGTTTTTCCTAGGCGACATTGGGGCAGCACGGCCTATACCATGGAAGACAGAGGATCCGGTATGGGTTCCCCAATGGCCATTAACCTCTGAAAAACTAGAGGCTGTAACCAATCTTGTTGCAGAACAATTGGCCTTAGGAATACTCCCCTTGGAATACTCCAATTTTTGTTATTAAAAAGAAATCAGGGAAATGGCGTTTGCTCCATGATTTAAGAGCCATTAATGAGCAAATGTATCCTCTTGGTACGGTGCAGCGAGGCCTTCCCGTGCTTTCTGCTTTACCCAGGAATTGGAATTTGATAATACTAGATATTAAAGACTGTTTTTTCTCTATTCCCCTGTATCCTCCTGACAGGTCGCGTTTCTCGTTCCCTGTCCCCTCCATTAATCATATGTAACCTGACAGACGGTTCCAATGGAAGGTGTTACCTCAAGGCATGGCAAATAGCCCTACCATATGTCAATTATATGTACAGGAGGCTCTTAGACCTATCAGAGAACAATATCCAAGTTTAATTGTGATTCATTATATGGACGATGTGCTCATGTGCCATAAGGATTTAAGGATTCTTCAAGAGGCTTACCCTTTGCTGCTTAAAACATTACAACTTTGGGGTCTCCAGATTGCCATGGAAAAGGTCCAGATTGCAGATACCGGACATTTCCTAGGTTCTGTGGTTCTCCCAGACAAGATTCTTCCGCAAAAATTAGAGATTTATAGGGAGAACTTGCACACCTTAAATGATTTCCAAAAATTATTGGGAGACATAAATTGGCTGCAGCCGTTTTTAACGATTCCCTCCACATAATTAAAGCCTCTATTTGATGTTTTGGAAGGGGACACCCATATCACCTCCCCTAGATCTTTGACACCCGCAGCGGAGACGGCCCTCCATTTAGTGGAGGAAGCCATTAAAGAAGCACAGTTGAGTCGCATTGATTTACTTCATCCATTCTCCCTTTGTGTGTTTAAAACAAAAAGATTACCTACTGCAGTATTATGGCAAAATGGGCCTTTGTTATGGATCCACCCACATGCCTCTCCTCAGAAGATTATTGACTGGTACCCTGCAGCGATAGCTCAGCTTGCCCTTAGGGGCTTGAAGGCCGCTGTCAGCCATTTTGGCAGACATCCCGCAGCTTTAATTGTTCCCTACAATTCTTTTCAAGTACAGACATTGGCTGCTACCTCTGATGATTGGGCCATATTAGTTACCACCTTTTTGGGAAAGATTGATAATCATTACCCTAAACACCCTCTGTTGCAATTTGCTGCATCTTACCCTGTTGTGTTTCCCCGGGTAACCTCTCCCATTCCGTTAAAAAATGGGCCAGTGGTATTCACAGATGGCTCCAAGACTGGCCTGGGAGCTTAAGTTGTGGGCTCCCAGGTGGTCTCCCGGCAATATGCCGAGACTTCCCCTCTGGTAGTAGAATGTTTAGTAGTTTTAGATGTTTTTGAAAAATTTCCAGGTCCTCTTAATATTGTTCCTGATTCCTCCTGTGTGGTTAATGCTGTAAACTTATTGGAGACGGCTGGTGTCATTAGATTCACTAGCAGAGTGGCATCTTTATTCCAGAAATTACAAGATTGCTTGCTAACCAGACAGGCTCCCATGTATATTACACATATTAGGGCTCATTCGGGACTTCCTGGCCCAATGAGCCAAGGCAATGATTTGGCAGATAAAGCCACAAAACTGGCTGCGGCAGTTTTTGTTCCCCCCCCCCCCCCGCTACAGGCCGCTAAAGCTTTCCATGACAACTTTCATGTTACCTCTGAGACCCTACGCAGGCACTTCTCTCTCACCAGGAAAGAGGCACGTGATATTGTTACTCAATGTCACAATTGTTGTCAGTTTCTCCCTGTACGCCATACTGGTGTAAATCCAAGAGGGATTTTGCCATTACAAGTATGGCAGATGGATGTCACTCATGTCTCTTTCTTTGGGAAACTTCAATACGTGCATGTGTCAATAGACACCTGCTCCGGCGTTCTCCATGCAACACCACTCACTGGAGAAAAGACCTCCCATGTAATTCAACATTGTCTTGAGGCATGGAGTGCCTGGGGAAAGCCTAAATGCTTAAAAACTGACAATGGACCTGCTTATACTTCTCAGAAATTTAAACAATTTTGTGCACAAATGCAAGTCACACATATTACAGGCTTGCCATACAACCCTCAAGGGCAGGGCATCATTGAGCGCGCACATCGCACGCTCAAATCATATTTAATTAAACAAAGGGGGAATAATAAAGGATTTGCCCCCCCCCCCCCGTACCACAAGTCGCCATAGCAGTGGTACTCTTCACCATAAATTTTTTGAATTCAGATGAGCATGATCAGACCGCAGCAGAACGGCATTGCTCAGACCCACATCAACCTAAGGAATTAGTGAAATGGAAAGATGTGTTAACCAATGAATGGAAAGGCCCGGATCCTATTCTAATAAGATCCAGGGGAGCTGTTTGTGTTTTCCCACAGAATGAAGAAAATCCCTTCTGGGTTCCTGAAAGACTCACCAGGACAGTCCTGGAGCAGAAGGATACAGCAGACCAGACATATGAAAGGGGGGAGCGAGCTGCTCCTCCTAATGTCACTGATGATGATCGAGATCTCAGCTGTCCAGGGGGAACCACGTTGGGGAATCATGTCAACGTTTCCACTTCCGATGCCGGTGATGTATAATGCACAAGTTTTTCCCCGATTCTTTGCCACCAATAAAGAGCTGGGCTTAGCTTTCCTGCCTAAGGATGAACAAATTCAGGAGCTTTGTGAAGGGCTTGTTCTCTTTCTCCCCCAATATGGGTATGGGAACTAATTTCACATCCTTGGATCCCATGCGATCCAACCTTAACCCTTTTGACCAATGGCTGCTCTGTGGCATTAATGGAAGCTGCACGGATCTTACATCTATGGCAATGCTTAAAGGGGGCAAAAGTGAAAAGGGACAGTTGGAGTTTGACTGGAAAGGGTCTCTTGGGAGCAGCCCTCCAGTTGGGTCACAACTCTGGGTCATTTAGTTGAACTGCCTCTGATATAAAGTATCATTCCTTCAAACATACAGATTATGATGCTACACCAGTGTGTGTCTGGCCTCCTTTTATTTGGATTGTGAGCAATAATACTATTAATAATACTGAGCTTGATTTAGATTGCAAATTAGGGGGCTGTTACTATACTTTGTGCTGGGATGCTGATAAATTTCCTTTAGCTGTAATAACTCGCATGCCACGCTTTGTGCCCGTCCCGGTGGATACACCTAGCAATATGATGCTTTTTAGAGAAAAAAGAGATTTTGGGATCTCTGCAATTATTGTTGGTATAGTGGCTGCCACAGCAGTTACTGCAGCCATTACGGCTTCTGCCCTTGCATTGTTCACCTCGGTACAAACTGCACAGACCATTAATGGTCTGTCGGCCACTGTCTCTGAAGCCTTGGATAGACAGGCCTCGGCAAACACTCAGATATAGGGAGGCCTGATGTTGGTGAACCAACGTATTGACCTCGTACAGGAATAACTAGATACTAGGCTGCGAGCACAAGCTCCCTGGCCTGTGCGTCACCTCCATCCAATATGAGAATTTCACCAAAGCGACTAATTTGTCTAAAAGCCTTTCTCAGTTTATGTTGCAGAATTGGACCTCTGAATTTGAGCAGACGCTACGTGAATTGAGAGCCGCTATTATTCAGATTAATTCCACGCGCCTGGATCTGTCATTGACGGAGGGATTGTCATCATGGATTGCTTCAGCTGTCTCCTATTTTAAGGAATGGGTGGGGGTGGGATTGTTTGGTGCAGCCGTCTGCTGCAGATTGGTGTTGCTTCTCTGGCTGGTCTGTAGGCTCAGGGCTCAAACTAAGAGAGACAAGGTGGTTATCGCCCAGGCACTTGTGGCTTTAGAACAAGGGGCTTCCACTGACATTTGGCTAACTATGCTTAAGCAATAGGCCGCCGGCCAAACAGCTCTTGCACACCCGGAGCCTAGGCTCATTGCACAGGGTAGAGTGTCTGGCTTGAGCAGCCCATGAGGGATGTCGAGCAAGGCATCGCACAGAGAGTTGCCCTGTATGCAGGCTTCTCTGGGAGGCATGTTGTCCTGCATAAGGGTTGCCTGCCCTAGTCTCCCTTTCCCAGAAAAACGGCAGAGGACAGGTCGAGAGCGCTTTGGGTCAAGCTAACAGCCTAATGGCGACTCTCATACACAGTCTTAATGTTTGATTGGGAAGGTACAACCTCTGCCTCTATCCCTCAATATATGGATGACCTATTTGCTTGTAAATTTGAAGCCTTTTCATTAATTAATAAAAAAGGGGGAGATGTAGGGAGCCGTTAGATGTAGGGAGCCGTTACAAGATGGCGCCTCCATCCGGCAGGCACCGAATGGTGAACAAGCTAGTGCGCAGGCGCTGGGTAACTTTCCATCCCTTGGGCTCCGCCTCTCCCGTGGCGTTATATGGTCCAAGGAGCTGCAGCCAGTCAGGGGGTGACACGTCCAAGGTGGCGGTTGCCATCCTATATAAGGGATGGGTTTTTGGGAGTTTGGGGTCTTCGTTCTGTAAGCTTATGCTCTCCCTCTCAAGAGGCATTAAAGCTTTACTGCAGAAGGATTCTGAGTGTGCTGCGTCGTTCTTGCTGGCAAGACGGTAGCGCAGGACACAGCGGGCCTGAGAAGGCACTTACTGCTTCTCATTTTTTGCCCAGTTCCGCACTTTGCATTCGCGCAGAGCAGCTTGGCGCCTGCCCTGCTTGTGCGTTTCCCGTGGTTAGCCCTGTGGTCCCAGCAATTCCACAAGACTCCTTTTACTCATTTGTCTAACAAAATTTAGCTTGCCATAGTTTGTTAAGAGCTATTCTACAGGGACTGGGATCAGAAGGATCGTCTGCCAGACGCTATTTGGCAGTACACATCTGGACACTATTTGGTGGTACACCTCCAGGCATAACTACCACAAGCTGAGATCTACAACTAAAAGCATCAAAGTTTCAGGACAGCAGAATTACACCTAAGGTAATTGTAACAGCCTTTGCAATTTAAGCTGATATAATATCTAAGATCAATTGTTCTATACCTATGGCAGATAATTTTACAATGTAGGACTTTAAGAATTCTTTTACTTCATATATAGAAGGAATTTTAGCAGAAGAAAATTATGATTGGACCAATATGTACATTTATTTTGTAATAGAAATGGGTTTCATCATTAACATGATATTCTTAAAGAGATGGTTTGAGATTACAGCAAACAATAAGGAACTTGTACAAACCATAGGAGACTTAATAACAAGGATTCGAAACATTGAAAATGATAGAATTCAAAACATAGAATGCTTAGAAAAAAAAGGTTCAGAATATTGAAGAAGGCATTGGAGAGCAGACAGGTAGAATACAAAACGTGGAACATAAAAATGACCAAGTAGAAAACAGAATTTGTTCCATGTCTGATGCCTCAATAACCAGAACAGAAACAATGCAATGCATTAATACCCTAGCAGAAAAATCTCCTTCCTGGTCGGAGGAAGCTACTAATAAGTTAAAAAACTGGAACATCAGATAGAAAGACTAGATGATAGAATCTCTTCCATGTCTGAGGATAATGGCAAGCTAGCAGATAGAACATTTTTTTCTGGAAGGCAGTTTATATGCCACTCAGATAATATCTAAGAATGAGAATATTAAAAACATGGAATCATTTATAGTTGGAGAAAGTAAGAAACTGACTGATGCAACGAAGTCTCTAGAAAGTTATTTGATTCAAGAAGTTCAGACACTCAAAAAAACAATGGTGAATAGATTTCAGGCTTTAGACGAATTATACATCAGAAGAAGAACTACAAGTAACAGGGCATGAAAAAGACTTAAAATTTTCCACACCATTTAGGGTCAGGGGAGCTTTCCCTGTATCTATTAATGAAAAAACAGCAACGAAAAAACACCCAAAAGGTGTCATTGCATATCTGTGGGAACCAATACGTATGAAAGATTTAAAAGGTATAAAGGAAGCAATAGTCTCTTATGGTATGCACTCACCATGTGTGAAGCAATTAGTAGAATCATGGGCAAGGAATAACAAGGTAACCCCTAAAGATTGGAATCAATTAATATCAGCTGTCCTTGAAAGCTCCTCTCAATTAGAATGGAGGGCTTTATGGAGAGAGGAAGCAAAAGCTCTTCAACTTCAGGGCTTAAAGAAAGGTTATAAAACTCCCCAAGATAAAATTCTTGGTGAGGGTCTTTATGCTGACCCAGAAACCCAAGCTGCCTATGATGAACATATCTTGTATCTATGCAGTAGAGCAGCTTTGAATGCTTGGGATAAGGTTCATGAATTAGGAGAGAGGATAGAATCCTATATCAAGATAAGGCAAGAACCTAGAGAATGCTTTAGTGTGTTTCTAGAAAGATTATCTAGGGCAGTACAATTAAAGGTAGCAGACATAGATTCTAGGCGAATACTCATAGAATCTTTAGCTTATGAGAATTCGAATCCTCAATGCAAACAGGTGCTTTGGCCTTTAAAAATGTGATCAGCACCCTTGAATGAATGGGTCCTATATGCAGCCAACGTAGAGTATAATGACAATAAGACTGAAGCATGGGTACAAGAAGCCATAGCTAAATGTCTGAGAAGACATCAAGATAACAGAGGTCTTAATTATGGTGACATAGAAGCATGGGTAGGAGAAGCCATCTCCAAAGGTTTGAAGAGATATCAACATGTCAGATGTTATAACTGTGGTAAGACAGGACATCTAAGAAGAAATTGTAGGCAAAGCTTCCCTAGAAATAACACTCCCAGGAATGAATCAAGCAGAAGGCCTCAGCCTCCTGGGTTATGTAGAAGGTGTGGCAAAGGCAGACACTGGACAAATGAGTGTAGATTGACCAGAGACAAGCAAGGAAACCCTTTACCATCGGGAAACTCCTTGGGGGGCCTCTCGAAGGCTCCCACATCACAGGTGGTCCAAACATTCCCAGTCACAGTGGAAGACAATCTCCCACAGGACAATTAGAAAATTCTGTGCCTATTGTAAAAACTCATACCGCTCTGGATGACAAACTAGTGATGGAAGTTGAATCAAATATGACAGAAGGAAATAAAAAAAAAAAAACGTATATTTTGGCAAACCTCTATAAATAGTCAAAGGCCTAGATTGATAGTTAAGATGAATAACAGACTGTTTGATGGGATAATTGACACAGGGGCTGACGTAACTATCATATCTAATAAATCTTGGCATCGAAGATGGCCCCTGAATGAGGTAAATGTTCAATTCATAGGGATTGGAACCCTGTCTCAGGTAAAAGAGAGCACGAGATGGATTGAATGTATAGGACCAGAAGGACAGAGAGAAAGGTTGAGACCATATATGTGCTGATGTAGTGATAAATTTATGGGGTTGTGATCTATTACAGCAATGGAATACACAGATTAACATTCCTCCAGTATTAGACAGGAACCATAAACGACCTCATGATTGTGGAAAAAAATATTATAAAGTACTATACATGACAGATACCAAATATCAAGGCTGTACAAAAACAGAATACAAGTGCTGAACAAACAGAGGAACCAAAATCCCTACCTTTAAAATGGCTAACAGAGGAACCTGTCTGGGTAGGACAATGGCCTATGACCTCTGAGAAGTTAGAAGCTTTAGAAAGCCTGGTTCAAGAACAGCTAAATGCTGGACATATCGAGGAATCAACCAGCCCTTGGAATTCTCCTGTATTTGTTATCAAAAAGAAATCTGGTAAATGGAGACTGCTTACAGACCTGAGAGCCATCAATAAAGTTATCCAGCCAATGGGCTCTCTACAGCCTGGAATGCCCTTGCCTTCTTGATACCCAAAGAATGGCCTATTATAGTTATTGATTTAAAGGATTGCTTCTTCACTATACCTTTACAAGAACAAGACAAAGAGAAATTTGCCTTCACGGTACCTAATTACAATGATTCCCAACCGGTGAAGAGATATTAATGGAAGGTTTTGCCACAGGGAATGCTAAATAGCCCCACCCTGTGCCACTATTTTGTACAAAACCCCCTAGAAATAATTCTTAAACAGTTTCCACAATCCATATTCTATCATTACATGGATGATATATTGTTAGCTGACTCTACAGGAGAAATATTATAAAAAATGTTTGAGAAAGTAAAGGAAGTTTTACCTCGCTAGGGATTACAAATTGCACCTGAAAAAATACAAAAAGGAGAGTCTATCAACTACTTAGGATATAAAATAGGTCTACAGAAAATTAGACCACAAAATGTACAGATCAGGAGAGATCGCTACCAGACTCTTAATGATCTTCAAAAATTACTAGGAGAGATTTCTCAACTGCAAACCATTATTGGAGTAGAAGGGCATGATTTCAAAAACTTGAAAATGGCCCTAAAAGGAGACAAGGACTTGAATAGTCCACGAATACTATCAGCTGAAGCTGAAAAGGAATTAGAATGGGTAGAAAAGAGGATACTAGAAGCACATGTGGACTGTGTGGATCCAAACCTAGACTGTATTCTTGTTATAACCAGAATATTACCATCTAGAGAATATCCTTCAGGGATTTTGATGCAGAGAGAAGATATCATATTAGAATGGATATTCCTACCACATAAACAGAATAAAAAACTAAAAACATATATTTATACTGGAGTTCCTACATTCTACACTGATGCAAACAAATCAGGTAAGGCAGGATATAAATCAGGAAAAATTAGCAAAGTGGTTCAAAGCCCTTACAATTCTGTACAAAAGGCAGAATTGTATGCCATTCTCATGGTACTTATGGATTTTACAGAACCCCTCAATATAGTTACTGACTCTCAATACGCAGAGAGAGTCGTCTTACACATTGAGACTGCAGAATTTATTCCTGAAAATACAGAATTAACTTCATTGTTTATACAGTTACAAGATACTATCAGAAAGAGGACTCATCCTATATATATAACACATATCAGATCCCATACGGGTCTGCCAGGTCCTCTAGCACAAGGCAATGATGAATTGATCATTTATTGATAGGAAGTGTGCTAGAAGCCTCAGAGTTTCATAAGAAACACCACGTGAAAAGCAAAGGTTTAAAAAAGGATTTTTCTATCACTTGGGAACAAGCCAAGGAAATAGTAAGGAAATGCTCATTCTATAACCAAACTCCTTTACCACCAGGCAGTAACCCTAAAGGTATAAATAAAAATGAACTATGGCAAATGGATGTGTTTCATGTTGCAGAATTTGGAAAAGTAAAATATGTACATCACACTATAGATACATTTTCAGGGTTTCAGTGGGCCACTGCTCTGAGCTTTGAAAAGGCTGATTCTGTTATCACACACCTAATGGAGGTAATGGCCATTATGGGCATACCTGCACAAATAAAAACTGACAATGCTCCAGCATGTCTCCAGCAAATTGAAACAGTTTTTTGAGTATTATAATATAAACACATAACTGGTATACAGGACAGGCAGTGGTTGAGAGATCCAATCGTACTTTAAAAGAAATGCTCCATAAACAGGCAGGAGGAATCAAGACACCCAAACACAGATTACATAATGCTTTATTAACATTAAACTTTCTTAATGCCAATGAAAAAGGAAAAACAGCTGCAGAAAGACACTGGACAATAGAAAAAACTTCTAAACTAAATCAGCCAGTGTACTTCAAGGATGTATCGACCTCAGAATGGAAAGCAGGATATGTGTTACGTTGTGGTAGGGGTTTTGCATTTGTATCTACAGGAGAAGAAAAACTATGAATACCATCTAAGTTAATCAAGATCCGAGTTGACAAGAGAAACATCTTAATGAAGAGAAATGACAAGTCATCTGATAAATTAGGTCCCATGAGATGTGCAGAGACCTCTCAAAGGTAGGGGAAGTATTCTGTTCTTGTTCTTACAGGAAAACAGAGAAAACCTATCTTTAAACAGCCAAAAGACACTGAACATATAGGTACCTACAGAAGAGAAGATAACTCTCCAGAAACAATCACTTAATGAAGAGAATCTGATTTATTGTAAAAATATTTAATTCTAGTAAACTATTTCTATACAGAAATCTATTTCTCTTTACCATCCAGTATTCCTGTAGTCCCAATTCATGTAAACCAATTCTGGCTTTGGAGTTGGATTTGGTTTTCCTTCTCTAAATTC
This sequence comes from Phodopus roborovskii, assembly GCF_943737965.1. Classification (NCBI taxonomy): domain Eukaryota; kingdom Metazoa; phylum Chordata; class Mammalia; order Rodentia; family Cricetidae; genus Phodopus; species Phodopus roborovskii. Next base: position 1,447,727 of record NW_026125537.1, read on the forward strand.
AAGCATGTTGTTAAGATTAAATTCATGGTTTCTGCCTTAAATCAAGAAGCCAATTGGTGTAAGGCAGAAGAAAACAAAATCTGGGGACTCATTTCTTATACACAGTTTTCGCTCTGAAATCCTAATTCTCTCACATACATTTTAATGCTTATTGTTTCCTTTCCCTAATGCATACCTTAAAACTTGGAAATTTTACTTTAATATTGATGTTTAAGTTTTCCACAAGGAATAATAATTCCTAACAGCAGTCTTTGAACTCTCCGGAAAGAAGATGGGGCCCCACGTCATCGTTTCCACTTGACTCAACCTGATGCATCTGGACTACAAACATCACCCTAAAACTGGTTTGAGACTGTTTTGCTCAAGACAACTCATGACTAGCTAGCTGTAATAGTGTACCTTCTTATTACACCCTGGCCAGAGTTTCAAATAGAACTACAGTCAAGCATTTTCTGCCACATATTGACTAGCTACATATGTCACGGCCAGTTCTGTTTAGAAATTTGGTTGCTAAAAATTTTCTTCCTACAGGATCCCATGGAGCAATCATTGTCCTATTTCAGCAGGAAGTAATCTTAAGATAACGATGCCCCCTTTCCCTACCCTTGGAATTTGGGGTTGGTTTTAGTTATTCAGGGTATGGAAGGTGATGCTTACACTCGGGTTTATCTTTTAGACAGGAATAGGGTATGGTTGGGGAAGGTATGGTTTAGATGGGATATAGGTAGATTAGCCTATCTTCTTGTGAATTATTGAGTAGGAGTGAGATAATAGTATTTTACAGCTTACATTGTTATATATTCTTATTTGTGGTAAGCTATGTAAAATTAAGTTTATATTTTGTCATATTGTGTGAAATCTTTCCACTTATGATGTTTTATGCACATTATTCTTACCATATTCTATGTATGTATACTTTTACTTATGTTCAAGACATTTCGTATATTGATACAATTTATGCACATTTATTCTTGCCATATTCTATGTATGTATACTTTTCTTGTATTCAAGATATTTTGTATATTGATACAATTTGGGATATTTATCATGCTGCCCTTTATAGTTCTACCTCTTGTCTTGACATTTCTACTCTACCTCTATTTAGGGATTTATATGTATGTATATGTATATAGTTATATTGTTTAGGTATATGTTCCTGCTTTACTCAGGGAAGTTTCAATCAGTCTTTTAGCTAAGTTCCTGAGTATTACAGATTATCTTCAGTCATGTTTCCTTTACCTATGAGATTAGTCAGACATATATGCTTAATCTTCAATCACTTCATAGACATGCAGAACATGGCATTTAAATGTTTTAATATTAGTACTCCATTGACATGAGACTCTGTTGACATGAGACACTGTTGCTCCTGACAGCACCGTGCACTTTCCCGAAAATATGTTGGACACTGTTGTTGCTCCTACTGGAGTTCATTCTTCCTCAGTTAATGGCCTCTTGGGCAAAGAACTGCCCCTATCTCGACCACTGATTTGGACATGCAGGCCTATGTGCTTGCAGGAGGCAAATATAGAAGACTGCTGGACCTTTTCAAGTCAGGGTAAGACAGCCTTTCTACTTCCCTGCTGTTGTTGTGGTCTGTCAAGTACTCTTGGCCTTAGTCAAAACTGGGTGTACCAACGTTGCTGTCAGACCTTGGGTGACTGTCCAGGTAGCTTGCTATTTCTGTCCTCGCTGCACCTTTTGGAAGTTGCCCATCTGCACTTTCTGTCTACCCTAGTATCATTATTTTCCTTCTCAGGTCTTGATGAGGTTGAAGATTAAACTATCACAACTATTATTCTCTCTTCCTAGTTAGATATATTAGGTACTAGACTTATGTTTTCCAGCTTAGGACAACTCTATTGTAAACTCCGTTATGCCTTCACCCTAGGACTAGATATGTAGGTCATTTTATTCTCGATTTTCCTTTTCTTAGAGCACACTTATTATTCACTGTTTTGTATATAGTTTTGTATCAAGCCTAAATCTTTTCTTTAGACTAAAAGGGGAATTGTAGTGGGATATTCACTTTGTCTCCTTCTGTGGCACTGACCACACCCATTGGTGGGTGGAGCCAGGGGCAGAAGTGACCTGTGGAAGGAGGTCTGAGGAGGAGCCGGGGAACACTCTCTTGCTGGTGGGTCATGGAGAGGAGAGCATCCGGTGGAGCCTGCTGGTGTTAATCTGTCTCGGTTGTAAGTTATTTCTCCCTGAATAAACATCTATTTGGCCTATTTGTTTATCCTCATCTTTATTTAACTGCAGTGTGTGTGTGTGTGTGTGTGTGTGTGTGTGTGTGTGTGTATGTATACATGCAGGTGTATGCAACCATACCTGTGCAGACCAGAGGTTGATGCTCTGATGTTTTTTTCCACCACTATCCACCTTATTTTCTTTTTAAAAAAATATTTACTTCATGTGTATACATGTTTGTCTGCATGTTGTCTGTCCATGCATGTGGAGTCCACAGAGGCTACATTAGAATTACAGATGTTTGTGAGCTACCATGTGTGTGCTGAGAATCAAACCAGAGTCACCTAAGAGAGCAACCAATGATCCTAGCCACTTAGCTTTTTCTCTCTGAGACAGGGTCTCTATGTATTTCTGGGTACCCTGCAACTTCCTACTTAGATAGACCAGAATGACCTTGAACTGACAGAGAGCCACCTGCTTCAGTTTCTTAAGTGCTTGAATTAAAGGCAAGATTTATTTATTTTTTAAAGATGTGTCTATGTCTGTATGCATGTGAGTGTAGGTGTCCATGGAGGCCAGAAGAGGGCATCAGGTACCCTGGAACTAGCATTATAGATAGTTGTGAGTCAACTCATGGGTTCTGGGAATCAAACCCTCGTCCTTTAGATAAGCAGTCAGCACCCTTAATCTCTGAGCCATCATTCCAGTCCCTTCACCTTATTTTCTCGAAACAGGATCTTGGCACTGAGCCTGCAGTAGCTAGTTTGACTACTCTGGCTGGCATCCATCGACCCACTGGAACTCCCTGGCAATGCCTGACTTTACTGTAGGCGATAGGTCCTCACACTTGTGCAACAAGTGTTTTTGTATCCCGCCACCCCTACCCTAAGCCATCTCCCTGCCCTGGGATTGTTTTTAAGTTCAGTTTTGTATTGTTGATTGTTAGGGTACAGACATGAAGACAATTATTCAAATACAGGGATAGAGTAACTTCTAAGAACCCAGTTTTGTGCTATGGAGAAGAATAGTTGATGGCAATAAATAAGAAATATGCACACACATACACACACACACACACGCACATACTGCTTGTACCAATGTCATCCTTTCATGGAGTCTGCTGTCAATATGGCAGACTTGAGAAGAAGGGCTGAGATAAGAAGAGCCTTGCAACTGCCAAAGTAGTATTAGCCTGGAAAAACTCAAGGCTCAAATAACTTAGCTGCACAGCCCTGTGTCACAGGGACAACTCCAGCTGTCTCGGATCACAGCTCTGCCTTCCTCCTCAGAGAACTCAATACAAATATCTAGAGGAAGAATAACTTGCCTCATTCACTGACAAGCGAAAATTCAAGAGAAGTGTGGCACCCGTCAATAGATATCCCAGAAGCTGGAAAGAGACTCTGCAGCTGAGTGGGGTATACTGAGGCCAGGCACCCAGGCCTCCTGAGTGAGTGCTGGGATTAAAGTGTGTGCCACCACTGCCCAGCTCCTACATCTTACATACATACATCATACACACATATATGCACAAGGACAATAAAAACATTTCAATGAAGCCGGGCATTGGTGGTGCACACCTTTAATCTCAGCACTCAGGAGGCAGAGGCAGGCAGATCTCTGTGAGTTTGAGACCAGCCTGGTCTACAGAGCTAGCTCCAGGATAGCCTCCAAAGCCACAGAGAAACCCTGTCTTGAAAAACAAAAGAAAACAAACAAAAACATTTAAATGTATTTTAGCATCTTTTTGCTTTTAATTCATCTCTCTGCTGTTAAAATTGACTAAAGTTATCACTGCTGTTCATTTAGATTTTTTAAAATAGTTTTTTTTTTTTTTGGAGTGAGAATACAAAGGGCCTCTTCAGAAACCTGATAAATCTAGCAACATTTTCAAGATGACTTCTTGTGGAGGTTCGGATGACATGTTCCCATTTGAACTTCTGCATTTGAACACTTGGAGATGCTTGGGTAGATTTGGGAGATGTGGCCTTGCTGAAAAACCTATGGCCCCTGGGGCAGGCTCTTTGAGTTTTAAGAGTCACACTATTTTATTTTGCAATCTCTGCTTTATGCTGCAGTTGAAGGTGTGAATCTTCAGCTTCCTGCCACCATGCCTCTGCTCTACCATGATGAACTCTAATTCCTCTGGAACTGTTAGCCCTAAATCAACCATTTCTTCTATAAAACACCTTGGTCATGGTGTTTCATCACAGCAGGAGAAAAGCAACTAATACAATAATGAACTTCCAAAAAAGAAAAGAGACCAGCCTGGGCTATATGAAATCAAAAAAGAAAAAGAACCTGGCACTGAGGGACAGATGGGAGCTTAGTAGTAGAGTAGTTGCCTCATATTCCTGAAATTCTGCATGCACAACCTCCTGAAGCATTTGCTACATCAGCTGTGTGCACACGGAAGGGAGAGCAAAAGGCTAAAGCATGAAAACTAAGAGGCTACAAAAAAAAAAAAAAAAAAAAAAAAAGCAGACACCCTGACAACTGCAGCAGGATCCACCATTATTTACTACTTTTTTCGCTGCTGTGTAACAAAATGCCACGACCAAAAGCAAGTTACGGAAGTTTCCTTTACCTTTTGCTTCTGAGGGCTAGATGTCCATATGGTAGGGGGAGCAGGAAGTGTGCTCAGTCACATCTCAGCCACACACAGGAAGCAGAGGCATTGAGTACTGGAAGTGGGGTGGGGCCATCACCCCTCAAAGCTCATCCTCAGTGAGGGACTTCCTCCAGCAAGATTCCACAGCCTCCCCAAACAGAGCTACCAACTGGAACCAAGTACTCAGACACCCAAGTGTACGGGGGCATTTCTCACTCAACAGTCTACCTATCACCTAATGAGAGACTTCCTGAAAACGACATCAGACAGTGAAGGTAAAATAGGAAGCAGAGATAGGCAGATCCCTGGAAGCTTGGACCAGCCAGCCTGGCCCACATGGTAAAGTTCAAACTCCCCCATCTCAAGCAAAACGTGGAAAGGACCTGAGGACCAACACCCAAGGGTGTCCTCTAACTTCCACCCTCCACACATGATGTGCAAGTACACGCCAGCACTCCTGTCCACACCCCACACACATGAATGTGTGTGAACAAAAATTCTTTTCAAAAAGTGTGATGCAGGACCTATAATTAAAGAGAAATGGGGCTGGAGATATAGCTCAGTTAGTAGAGTACAAAGCTCTGACTCCAACCCCCAGCACTGCATAAACTGGGTATGAAGGTAAGGTGGAGCTCACAGGCCAGCCAGCCTAGCCTAGTCAGCAAGTTCTAGGTGCCAGTAAGAGAGTCTATCTAAAAATAAATAAATTAATAAATAAATAAGGTGGATGGTCCTGGAGAAATAACAGTCCTATACCACACACACACACACACACACACCTAAAACAAACAAACAAATTCAGAAAGTTTATGGGCTGAAAATTAAACCTAACTCTTTCCAGGGATGGGTATTACAGCTCAGGATGGAGTACTTGTCTAGAATGTATGAGACTCATTAAAAACATGCCTGGGTGGTGCATGCCTTTAACCCCAGTACTTGGGATGCAGAGGCAGGCCAGCCTGGGCTACAGAGTGAGTTCCAGGACAGTCAGGGATATACAGAGAAACTCTTGCAGTTCAGGTCGCAGTCTCCCTTGGAGACATGGGTTCCTATCCCACTTCTCACACCAGATATTGAGGTTTAATAAGGATCATGATAAACAAATACGCCGAATAGATGTTTATTCAGGAAGAAATAACTTACAATCTAGACAGATGAACACCAAGTTCCTCTGGATGCTCTGTCTCCTCTCAAGGTCCCACCAGCCAGAGAGCATTCCAGCTCCTCCTCAGACCTAGTTCCACAGGTCACTTCCGCCCATGGCTCCACCCCCAATGGGCGTAGTCAGTGCCACAGAAGCAGACAAAGTGACTATCTCACTACAAAACTCTGTCTCCAAATAAACAAATAATAAAATAAAGATTGGTTTTATTCTTATGTGCATGAGTGTTTTGTCTGCATGTAAGTGCATCACTTGCCTTCAGTGCCTGAGGAGAATAAAAGAGGACCCTATGACTATAGCTCCAGGAAGCTGGGTGCTGCCATGTGTGTACAAAGAACCTAACCTGGGTCCTCTGCAAGAGCTTCAGGCACTCTTAAGCAATTAGCCATCTCCATAGCCATTGCAGATGTATTTTTACTCAGACAGTATTACACCACACTTAACCCGTCTCATGTAGTCCAGTCATACAAGGAGGAGCAGCTGTTTGGGAAATTGAGAAGGCAAGCTACAGAAAAACAAACAAACAAAAAAGCACAATACACAGAAATAATAAAGGTGTATAGAGTCTGGTGTGGGGGCGCATGCCTTTGGTCTCACCATTCAGGAGGCAGAGGCAGGGATATTTCAGTGAGTTAAAGGTCAGCCTAGTTTACAAAATGAGTTCCAGAACAGCTGGGGCTGTTGCATAGACAAACCCAGTTTTGAAAAACTAAAGAAAAAAAAAAGTATGTGTAAAATATATTTTAATATCGCCTGCATTAATAGGAAAGACAAAAACAATAGGAAAACACACCAAAAATAAACATATTTTTAGAGAATAAATTAAAAATACTATAACAAACGAATGAAGACACGTTGGTGAATTTGTTTAAAAAGCTGGAGCGGAGAAATTGCCTATTTAAACAAGATGTGGAACTGGGTAGATGCTGCTACGCGAAAAATGACCAGCAGAGGGCAGAAATTCGCTTTCCCGGCTTCCAACTTCTTCCCGCACTGCAGGCTTTGGCTGTAGGGAAGTAGGGCCTGCTGCAGGGAAAAACCGCTCCCCCTGAAGTCTCTGCTCTGCCTCTGCTGAAGAAACTAAATATGCCTGTGAAGGAGCCCCAGTTTTAGACGGCGGGTCCTAGTGCCCTGTGCCCCATGCCGGATTCTGCCTCCTGTCCTTAATAACCCAATTAAAACAGCACATTAGAGGGTGGCAAGACCACTAAGCTTTAAAAAAATAAAAAATGCACTCTCTTTCAGAGGACTGGAATTTGGTCCCCAGCACCCATATCAGGCAACTCATAACCTCCTCTATCTAAGGAGAATCCAATGCCTGGGACCTCTGTGGACACTGCACACACACATACACACACACACACACACACACACACACACACACACACACACACACACACAGTACTAAAGCAGAAAAAGATTTACTCAGTGTGGCACCAAGAGAAAAAGGGCAAAGAGATCCAGCAACAGCCTACCTCAGTCCATCTTCAAGGCAAGATTGTATGACTCAGCAGCCTGACCAAGGTTTGGTGCAGGCCACCCTTGACCTGTCATGGCTCAGGGTCCAGGCTCATCCCATCAAGTGGACTGAGAAATTGTAATCCCTTTCTGTAAGTATGAGATTCCTGGGAAACTGCCATTTGTTTGGGGTCCACTCTTTCAGTGGTCTGATGGTCAGACTGAGAGTTGCAAGCATCTCTGAAATATCTTCATTCCTGGCAATCCAGTTACATTCATCAGTGTCGAGTCTCATAGCAGCTCTGTGATACAGTGAGCAGAAATCGTACCTTAAATTTCTCCGAAGTTCATGAACCTGAGACTCAACAACAGGAAGGCAAAGTTCAAGTTCACAGAGCAAGGTCAGGTTTTCTGATTGAAATGTAGCACATTTTCTAATCCATGAAAGGTAGCATGTGCCTTTAATCAGAGCATCCCAAAGGCAGAGACAGATGGATCTCTATGAGTTCCAGGCCAGCCTTGTCTACAAATAGAGTTCTAGGACAGGCAAGGTTACACAGAGAAACCCTGTGTTGGGAACAAACAACAACAACAACAACACACACACACACACACACACACACACGTGCACACACACACTAAAAGAGAAAGAAATGTAGTACGGTTTCTGCTTTACAGTAGGAATTAAGACCTCGGCTAAGAATTCACTCCCCCTCCTGCTGCCCTCAGGCAGGCAACTGTAACCCTGGATAATAGGAGAGATGCTTTCTAATGCAAAATGCTAATGCTCTTTTGGCTCCCCCAGCCTTGAAAGTGCCCTAACTGGTCCTTGGAACCTGAGATGACTAACCATCCCCTCTGCTTCCCCCTCCTCCATCTGGTGCTGGGGTTTATAAGCTAGCCCCCGGAGTAAAGTAGGAGATATAATAAAAAGCCTTCTTAACATCAAGAGAGTCCTGTGTGATTAACCTCCGCAGTTTCTCGGGCTTCTACAGCAGCGCAGGTGCCGCAATTGGAGGTCCTCACCGAGATTCTGAAAGCGAGGTAAGTGGACGGGGTTGTCCCTTGTGCCAGCAGGGACATACCGGGGTAAATAAGTAAAGAAAGAAAGAAAGAAAGAAAGAAAAAAGAGAAATGGAGAATTCACCCAGAAAGGTTGAATTAGAATTTCAACTAAAGGAACTTCTAGAGGAACAGGAAACTGCAGTAAAGACAGAAACTCTAGAAGGCTTTTAAAATCCATTCAACAGGCTAGTAAAAGTGAGGAAGATGAGCTTAAGAGTGTATCCAAGAAGCCTCTAGGTGCCCATGCAGATCAGAGAAAGACCATATCTTCAGGGAAAGACAGGGCCTTTCCTAAGGACCCTGGAGCATGGCCCAAGGAGAGGCGCCCTCCCGAAAGCCGCCACCATAGCTGTCTCAGAGCTGCACTGGGGCTTGGAGAAGCAAAGGTGCTGCCCGGTTTATGCACCAGGTCAGCAGGAACTCAGAGTTGTTGCAATGGTGACTGCTTGCTTTTCAAACAGCTGCAGTCACAGATGAGCTGCAGCAGGCCAGCCCAGGCCTAGAGAGCAAAGGCAGGAGGAGACCTAGATGCCTGCTGCTTTAGGAGCTGCTGCCATGGCTAACACCCAGTCAAGAGTTGGAATAACTAATACAGCCTGTCAGAAAGGGTTTTAAGGACTCATAAAAAAAAATAAAAAATAAAAAAAAGACAAAAAGAAAAAAGTGACATATATTGGGATATATTCGGATTTTGGATGTTCATAATTCAAGCTTTAGTTACAACAGCTACATTACAAGAGATTTCAATTAGAGATGTTCTATTTCAACAAACTAATCTTGGTCTAAAGAAAAGGAGAGCTGAAAAATGTATGTATGTTCTGTGTGTATGGTGTGGCCACACATGTGAATGTTTGAGTGTCTGAAGTGTGATTGTGAATATATAAATGTGTGAATCCCAACAATAGGTACTACATGAATTTCTTAGATATAAAAGAGAGAGAAAGACATCAGGGTTGGAGATCTGCATCTCCCATGACTGTCTTGCAGAGTGAAACAGTAGGAAAAGGTCAAAGCCACAATGGCCTGAGAGCCAGAGAAATCTGCATGGATGTCTCAAGAGTTTAGCAGAGGAGAGAATACAGAAATCTTCCTAAATTTTGGTGATTAAAAAAGAAATTGAAAGAATGGAGGTTAATATAAGATTTAAGAAAAGCTATTGAGAAAAAGCCTTAGGAAACTACAGCCATTAGGCCCAACCTAAAAAGGTGTCAGTGAAGATGCAAATGAGACCATGTCAGCTAATGAAAACTTTACAGGTCAGAGTAGAAAAAGTTTTCAAAAGTATTTGGGACTTATGTTACATCCTAAAGAAATTAGGCCTCGAAAATTAGAAATTAGAAAAGATAGTTTATGATCATTGAATGATTTTCAGAAGTTATTAGGAAATATTTCAATGGTTATGTCCTTTTTAAAGTACCTACTGGCGATGTGAAACCTTTAAGCAATATCCTGAAAGGAGATAGTGATCTCCTAGACAGCTAACTGAAGAGAGTAGACAAGTTCTCCTACAATTGGAGAATGCAATCTAGTATCAGCAGATATGCTATATTGACTATGCAAAACCATGGGATACTTATGTGCTTTCCACACAGCATAGTCCAATTCTTTCTGTCTTATGGCAAGGGGGATCATTGTTATGGTTGCATTTACCTGTTTCTCCAGCCAAAGTGTTAAATCCTTATTTTGAAGCAGTAGCTTATGTGGTACAAAAATGCCATATGTAGTCTAGGAGATATTTTGGCAAGGAACCAAATGTATACATGTTCTCTATACCAAACAGCAAGTTGATTGGTTATTTCAAAACAGAGATTCATGGAAATTGCTTTTACTCAGTTTTTGGGAAAAATTGATAATCAGTTTCCAGCTCATAGACTGTTGCAATTTGCATTAACACATCCTTTTGTATTCCCTAAAATTGTACGGAATAATCCTGTTAAAAATGCTATGTTAGTTTTTACTGATGGTTCTTCTAATGGAAAAGCAGCTTATGTTATTGATGGAAAAGAATATGTAGTGCAGACAGATCCAGCTTCAGCTCAGATAGTTGAATTATAAGATGTTGCAATAGTTTTTCAGCTTCTAATGAATGATACATTTAACACATATACTAATAGTCATTATGTTTTCAGAGCTCTTCAAGTTATAGAGACGGTTCCATACATTGGAACTACTAATAATCAGGTTAAATTACTGTTTGAGCAAATTCAAAGTGCCATTCATCAAAGAAAGGCACCTTGCTTTGTGGGTCATATAAGAGCTCATTTAAACCTTCCAAGAAAGAGGTTGAGCATTTACAGACCTCTCATGATGGGTCACATCTAAAGGAGCTAAATTTGATAACCACTACCCAAATAACCTCTTGCTGTCTTTTTTTAGGCAGCACCCTGTAATTTTTCCTAAGATTATAAAGAAGCCCCCCCACCCCCCCTTCTAGGAGCATGCTCAGTGTTTACAGAGGGTTCCTCTAAGGGTTTTGCTATAGTAGTTTCTGGTCAAATGCAAAAGAGGACACCTACAGGGCAAATGTCCACCCAGGCCAGGCTGCTGAATTGGTTGCTTACCTAATGGATTTCAGTTGTTTGATAAAGAACCTTTTACTCTATATACTGATAGCATTTATGTTGCTCATATTGTAAAACCATTAGAGACTTCTCCATATGTCCTTCCCACCTCTCAAGTTCATTCTCTTCTAGTTAAGATTCAACATCTTATCTGGCAGCAGATACACCTGCACTTGTGGGATACATACATGCCCATACAGGCCTCCCAGGACCCCTTGCCCAGGGCAATCAACTTGCTGATTCCTTAACTCGGCCCCCAATAGTCATGTTCACAGAAGAGCAACACACTTGCCAGCTTCATGAGTGGTATCACCAAAATGCACGCTCTCTTGAGTTTCATACTAACTGCTCTTTACCTGTTGCCACTCAAATTACTTCTCAATGCCCTGATTGTGCCCCTTATCATAATTTTCCCAATGAGGGGGTGAATCCCTGGAGACTAAGGGCTAACAATCTTTGGCAGATGAATATCACTCACCTGCCTCAAGCAGGAAAATTAAAATATATACATGTTTCTGTGGATACATATTCTAAGATGGTTTTTTGCATCTCTACACTCTGGAGAAAAGATTAAAGATGTTGAAAGACCTCACGCCCCGACTCAGGAAAGGCGGCCCCCCCAAATCACTCATGAGAAGCGGTCCTGATGCAAAAGCATGAGGTCTTTTATATTCCAGTGCACTGGGGTCCACAGCCATACTCCACGTGGGGGTAGAGGACTGGGGAACCCTGGGTACAGGATTGAGACAGCTTTTATAGGGTTACAACAAAGCCAGCGCATCATAAACCAATCATCTCATAGCATCCAGTGCAGACCAATTTGAACTATCCAAGCCCGAGCTTAGCCCAGGAAATCTGCTTTAGGGCGGGCTTCTGGGTGGGTTGACAAAGCTCATTTTCTGTGTTCACTCACAGGTGCTGTCGTAAACAGTCAAGAATGTGACTTTTTGCCTACTCACTGCTATGGGGCATAGTCTGGGGAGAGTTAGGCCAAATTTTTCCATCCTTACAATGTCATCTCTCATTGTTTACAGGCCTTTGCCTATATGGGTGTTCCTGATACCTTAAAAATAGATAATGGTCCCGCATCTGCTAGGAACATCATATTAATCACTCCTTTGGCATCGCACACAACCCTACAGGATAAGCCATCGTGGAATGCACTCATGCCACTCTTAAACAATATTTTAATAAAATAAAAAAGGGGGAATATAGAACCTCCCCCAATTCCCAATTATCCACTATACTTTATATTTAAAATTTTCTGACTATAGATAAAAATAACTTGTATGCCATTGGAACAAACCCTCTCAAACATTGGGATGGGTCAGACGGAAAGACATAATTACAGGACAATGGCAACCACCCACCCCACTATTAGCTAGGATCCCAGAGGCTGTTTGTGTTTTCCCCCCCAGGAACAGAGAAACCTATTTGGATACCAGAACGACATGTTCGCCCTGTGGATCCTGATCAGGAATCTAGTCCTGCTTTTCTGGAGTCTCTGGCCCATGGAGGGATGGATGGTTTGGGCCTTAGTGAGGAACCCCCACATCCTGATGCCAGTTAGTCAGGAGAGAACATTCCCTGGGACTACTGGCTGCCAATGTGCCCCTGGAAACTTCATTACTGAGTAAATTGACCTTCCTGACACAGGGGAGTCTTTGCTTCCAGAGGGTGCTTAATGTTTTTCAGTTGCCCAATGGGTCATTCTCGGTGTCATGCATAGCTTTGAGTAATGCTTCCATTGCTGATTTTCACTCCAATGCCAGTATGAGCAATTGCTGGGTACTTAGAGAGGTCCTATACCATAAACTTCCAGCGGGAACAGGAAAATGCTGCTATATGGCCCCCTAGATCCAGGACCCTATGCTGGAAGCTCCCCAGAAAATTATGACTTGCATAGGTCCTTGCCTTGGGGACACTGCATCACCTTTAATGGGTCCTTGGGGGAGGGAGAATCTCTCAATTGTTCTTCCAGAACCAGCTTCCTGAGCAACTGCTGGCCCCCGATGGACACCCGTGCCCTGGTATTTCGAGTTCCTGTCCTTGCCCCCATGGTGATGGAAGATAGACATGGGGGAGAAGAGATTATCCTCTACTACCAAGAAGGGACTTTGATATTACTGCTGCCATCATTTCTGCCAATGTTGTGTCAGCAACTGCTGCCGCCATTGCAAGGATTGCTGTCGCTCAGTCCGCCGCCAACGCAGACTGTTAACCAGCTGGCGGACAGAATCAGCGAACTCTAGCTACATAGAATGCCATGAATGTTCCTATTCAGTTTGGAATCCTTAACTTAAATCAGCAGACTGCCTTACTTCAGGAACAAGTTGGTGTAGCAGGACTCCTACTCACACTCTGTCATTCCTCTTGTGTCACCTTATTTGAAATGCAAATGCATCAATGAATACTTGGCAGCACTTTGTCTTTTGTAAACTTTACCAATGTTTTAGCTCACCAGATAGCAGAGGTCAATAAGACCCAAATTACTCCTATTTCAGCAGAGGTCTGGTGGAATACCATGGCCCAGTTTGGAGGTTGGATACAGCTTTGGGGTGGCACATTCTCTCTAAGGAACTTGGGGCTGGAAGTGGCCGGGGCAGGAATTCTTGTGCTATGCAAGATCTGATAGTTCTTTTCACAAAAGGAACTCAGCCTGGCCCATGGCTCTCCTGACAGTCATGAGGTCTGGTTACAGATGCTGCAGAAATGAGGGTTCCCCCATGACAGGCAACTTGTAGGGACCCCCTACCGCCTAAGACATGGGATTACCAGGTAAGATGGGTAAGAGATGGCACACCCTGCACGTCCTAAGCCAGGGGTCTCTCATAGAAAATAAAAAAAGGGGGGGGGTTGTAGGAATTAAGACCTTGGCTAAGAATTCACTTCCCCTTGCTGCTCTCAGGGCAGGCATCTATAACCTCAGGAAAAGAAAAACAGGCTTACTGAGGTAAGGTGTCCCTTTGTTCTCTGCAACCTTGGGTCGGGTCCCCTGCAGGTACCCTAACTGGTCCTTGGAACCTGAGATGACTAACCACCCCCCTCAGCTTCCCCCTCCTCCATCTGGTGCCAGGGTATATAAGCCAGCCCCCAGCGTAAATAAAAAGAAAGAAAGAGCCTTCTTAACATCAAGCAAAAATCCTGTACTATTAATCTTGACACCCTCTGCAGAATTTCACACACACACACATACACACACACACACACACACACACACACACACACACACACGCTGCGCAGGCACAGCACAGGTGTGCGTGGGAGCAGCCCTGTGTTGCAGATGAAGATGAAAATGCAAAGCTTTTACTGGAGAGTCAGAATTTGAGTGCAGCCGTGCCTAGTTCTTGAGAACAAATTAGCAGGTGCTCTGCCAGGAAGCAACACTCCCAGCCATGAGAGCCAGACTCTCAGTCACCACCATCACCACCACCACCACCACCACCACAGATTTCTAATTGGGAACCATCTGTGGCTCTGAAAGCCCTGTAGAGCATGGACCTTTTCGCTCCTATTCAGGAAAAGTGACACCCCAAATCACTCAGGAGAAGCGGTCTTGCGGCAAAAGCATGAGGACTTTTAATTCCAAGTGCATTGGGGTACACAGTCATGAACCATGTAGGGGTAGAGGACTGAGGACCCTGAGTACAGAATTGAGACAGCTTTTATAGGGTTATAACAAAGCCCACACATCTTAAACCAATCATCTCATAGCATCCAGAGTCTGTGCAGTGCGGACCAATCAATTTAAACCATCCAAGCCCGTCCTTTATAGATCAATCAGTTTTCTATATCCCTGGAGGTCTGCATTTGTGCGGGCTCCTAGGTGGGGTAACAAATGGCAGTTAGGTTAGGTCACTGGGGCCGGGGTTTCACAAGCAGTTTACAAAGTCAGGTAAGCTGCAAGGAGTGTGACCTTTTGCCTATTTACTGGCTGAGGGTCTGGAATTTAAGGTATTTAGTATTTTTAAACTTCTAGCTTCCTGGGGTCATTGGAGAGTTAGGCTGTATTTTTCCATCCTTACAACTCCAGCAAGCTCTGCATGAAGGGTTTTTGTGGAACTGTTGTGTTTGGAAAGCAGAGTTTTGTTTCTGTTGTACAAATAACCTTACTAAATATTTTCCCCTCAGTCACTCAGGTGGCAAATGGTGGAGCCAGGGTTTTAACAATCAACCCTCTGACTCCAGAGCCTACTTTAAATTTTCTCTGCTTTAAATACCTTGATTCTCTGTGGTAGTTTGAAAGAAAATGTCCCCCAAAGAGAATGGCACCTTTAGGAGGAGGTGTGGCTTTCCTGGAGTAAATGTGTCACTGTGGAGGCAGGCTTTGAGGTCTCCTATTATGCTCAAGTCACACCAGCATCTCAGACCACTTCCTGTTGCCTGTAAATCAAGATGTAGGAGATGAAGGACTATCTCAACTCCTTGTTTAGCACCATGCTGCCTCACTTCCCACTGTAATGATAATGGATTAAACCTCTGAAATATAAGCCACCAATATGTTTTCCTTTATAATAGTTGCCATGGTGGACGGGCGTTGGTGGAGTGCACCTTTAATCCCAGCACTTGAGAGTCAGAGGTAGGCAGATCTCTGTGAGTTTGAGTCTACACAGCTAGTTCCAGGACAGGCTTCAAAGCCACAGAGAAACACCATCTCAAAAAAACTAAATAAATAAATAAACATTTTTTAAAAGATGCCACGGTCATGGTGTCTCTTCAGCAATGGGAATCCTAGCTAAGACACTCATATAACATAAATGAACTTTGAGGTGAGAATGTTCCCAGACCTTCCCAGGAGTGAAGTGTTTAATTCACCAATGATGTGGTCCAAGTGTGTTAATAAGGAAGCAAACTGTTGAGGGAGAAGGAAGATGGGAGAAGAACAGACTTGACTATGGGATTCTTGTGTCAATCTGGGTTTTTGCTGCTGTAATGAAATGCCTGAGGCTGGGTGCCTCATAAGGAAAGGAGGTTATTCAGCTCACAGCTATAGAGCTGAAAACTCAAACTACGTGGTGCTGTCTGCAGTGAGAAGCCCCTAGCTGCATCACTAGATGGTAAATGGCATCATTAAGGGGGTACAGGAGTGGGAGATTGTACAATAAGACAAGAAGCCAAAGATGGGAGGGTCCTGTCTCTCTCCTTTGTAACAGGTGACTGAGGTCCCCTGAGAATGGCCCCAGTTTCTTTAGGTGGCAGTGTTCACACCACAAGACAGTCACCACACCAGGCTTCTCCTTAATTTCCACCCTTTACATCACCCAACCCCAATTTGGAAGGCTGACCTTCAGTCCCCTGCACAACAGTGGTTTGTAGGACCTGTTTGTGTTTGACTCTGACCTCAGAGAGGATTCCCCAGTACACATCATCTGCCTGCCCATAGCAAGGTAAGTCTTAGAGCAGTGGTTCTTAACCTGTGAGTCAACCCACTTTGGGAGTTGCATAGCAGATGTTCAGAACATCAGAAATTCACATCACAATTCATAACAGTAGCAAAATTACAGTTATGATGAAGCAATGAAAACAATCTTATGGTTTTGGGGGTGGTCACCATAACATGAAGAACTGTATTAAAGGGACACAGTGTTAGGGAGGTTGAGAACCACAGCTCTAAAGAGTCTTGCCAATGATTCATACTTGTGTCCTGTTGCCCTTAACTGTCCAGACCTGAATGAATAGTCCTGTGTCTGTGGTCTCTTGCAATCTCTAGCTTAGCTCTCAGCTGCTGATGAGGAGGGAGAAATAGGACCCATTACAGGGTGCTGAGTATTGGAAGTCACCTGCTCCATCTGCTGAGACCAAAGAACATTTTCTTCTAAAGTCTTGTACAGAGTCCCTGTCCTCCGCAGCACCCTAACCAACGACAGATGACTCAAGTTCAAAAACCACATTTTTGCTTAGTACTCCTCCACTTGGATTGAGGGCTGCCAATCAAAGTGCAAACCAGTTAAAGTAATTCTCAAGGACTCATGGGAGGCAGGCGAACACACAGCTAGGTGTTCTGCTAAACCCACCCTGTATTTGAAAACACAAGCCTGGAGACAGGGAGAACTTTTTCTTACCCAGCTTTTCAAAGGCACAGTGTGGCTGTGAGGCTGAGACTATACTTGGAGTGATACTTTCCCCTGCCAATTAAGGAATGAGTCATGCTTTAAAAATAGGCTAAGTTGGGACTTCACTTAGACACACATGAAAACTCAAGCATCAGGAAAGGCATGTAGCTGTGAGAAGGTCAAGGATGCTCTTACAGGCAGAGCTGGGCTTCTCTGTGGGAGGGATTTGAGAGTGTTTTAACATATGATGAGTGGGTCATGGAGGCCTCATGGTGCCACATCCTAACAGAAAGACTGTTCAGTTTTCTCTGACTGGTCACATGGTTTGTCTCCTTCCTTCACTTCCTCTTCTCTCCTTACCTCTCTTTCCTTCCTTCCTCTCCTCTCCCTCCCTCCTCTCCCCTCCTATCTCCCTCCCTTCCTTCCTTCCTCCCTTCTACTACTGGGGATTGAAGCCAGACAGAGCCTTATATATGCTAAGCCATCATTTTCTCCATTTTCTCACTGAGCTCTTTTTACCAGCTCTTTTTTTTTTTTCTCTCTTTCACCCTTTTGTTTTTGAGACAGGGTCTCTTATATAGTTCAGGTTAGCCTTGAACTCGCTGTGTACCACAGGTTAACTTCAAACTCTCAATCTTCTCCAGTGCTGGGATTAGAGATGTGTGCTACCACATCCTGCAAAAGTTAGCTGTTTTAACTGAAAATACACCCATTCTTTTCTTACGTTTTAAGAAGGATCTATACATAGCTCATGGTGGCCTCAAAGTCTTGATCCTCCTGCCTCACCCTCTTAGTTGTTGGGACTATAAGCATGGGCCACCATTGTAATTTTTAACATGAAAATTTTAATGGTAGCTGTTAATTTTGGAATTATTTCTATACAGTTTCATGCACTAGCTATAATACAATGGGACATTGATATCTTCCTGTTCAGTTTCTAATCTTGTATTTATTGGATCTTCTTACTGGGGTGATGGGTCAAGTCTTTGTTATACTTGTAGACATTATTAAGTTTAATCTTTTTAGTGAATATAAAATGTCAGATAGAGTAGGTCAGATAAACCAAGATTCAGTGGATAGGGGGCTATGGTGTAATTCTTTTCTCTCACTGAAACATTCCTTCCAAAAGGCCAAGTAAGACTCAGGAACTGACTTTAATTTATAAGCTCAGAAAGTAAATGAAACTCAGAAGACTCAGGAACCTCCTGAAATTACAAGGTTGTAATTGGACCTCTTTCCAAGGTTCCATAATCACTAACAATTACAGGGGTAGAGGAGACTCTTCAGCCTGCCCTACTCTAGCTTTTTTTTTTTTTTTAACAACCAAGTCCATTTAAATGAAAACAAACATTTATAGACAATATTTGGGAATTTGGGTGTCGTTCTTTCCAAACTACTTCCTGCTGGTAAGGGGCGCTGTCATGGGGGATTCTATGAAGACGCAGAAATCCTGGCTGTAGTCTGCAAGGCTGCTTTGTCCAGCTGTTTTGAATGTAGGATCACCTGGTACTCTGTTTCAGGCAGTCTGGCTTAATCAAACCACATTAGTCTGGAAGGAATCCACAGCTTTTCATTTTCTGTGGAAACAAAAATAGAAATCCTTTTCCCCAATAACTTGTCCTTGAACTTAAATTTTGGAGTCAGAGCATTTTTTTTTAATTTATTATTTTACATGTCGATCCCAGTTCCCTCTCCATCCTTCCCTCCCTTCCTCTCTCCCTCCCTTCCTTTTACCCTCTCTGCCCTCTCATATGCACCCTAACCACACTCCCCTCCCATCCCCCCACCCCAATTCCATATGTAGGGGAGTGCCATCCAGTTGGGGTCATGTAGATCTGACAGGTCATGTGAAGTAGGGACTAGGGCTTCTCTCCTGTCTCTAGATTAAGGCAGTTATCCCTCCATGGTGGATGTGTTCGCAAAGTCCTTTTGTGCACCAGGGATACATCCTGGCTCCACTGTCTGAGGTCACTTAGACTGTTCAGTCCTTCTGGCTGAGACCCATATTCAGGGGGGCCTGAGTCAGTCCCATGCTAGCTTCCCAGCTATCAGTCTGGGGGCCCGTTAGCTCCTCCTTGCTCAGGTAAGCTGTCTCTATGTGTTTCTGCTGCCTGGTCTTGTCCTCTCCATCTGGGTTCTAGTTTGACTCAGTGTTTATGTATGGGTGATTGTTCCTGTTTCCAACAGGCATTAGATGAGGGCTCCATGGATAAGTTAATTGTTGATCTCACTATCCGGGAAGGGCATTTATGGTAGCCTTTCCACGGAAGCTCAAATTGTTAGTTGGCGGCAGTCTTGTAGTTCTCTAGACTTTTCTTTGTGTTCAATTTTATCTTCAAACCAATATTGGCTCCTCTTTTATGCTCTCTCTCTCTCTCTCTCTCTCTCTCTCTCTCTCTCTCTCTCTCTCTTTCCTGTCTTCTATTCCTAACCAGGCTCAATCTTCCTGGCCACACGTGTTTTCCTTTCTTCTCCCTCGTTTTCTCCTACTTCTCTCTCCATTCGCTGCCCCCCCACGTCCCCTGTGCTCTGGGGGACTTGTCCCTTCCCCCTTCTGTGAGGGACTTTATATGAATCTCTTAGAATACACCTTGTATCCTACTTCCTCTGGTGGTGTGAATTATAGGCTGGTGATCCTTTGATCTAGGTCTAAAATCCATATATGAGTGAGTACATACTATGTTCCCCTTTTTGTGACTGGGTTACCTCATTCAGGATGGTTTCTTCAAGTGCCATCCACTTGCCTGCGAATTTCAATATACCATTATTTTTTTCTGCAGAGTAGTATTCCATTGTGTAGATGTGCCACATCTTCATTATCCATTCTTCAATTGAGGGGCATCTAGGTTGCTTCCAAGTTCTCGCTATTACAAATAGTGCTGCTATGAACATAGTTAAACAGATGTCTTTGTTGCATGGATATGGATCCTTTGGGTATATGCCTAAGAGGGGGATTGCCAGGTCCTGTGGTAAACTGATTCCCATTTTCCTGAGGAACCGCCATACTGATCTCCAAAATGGCTGTATGAGTTTGCACTCCCACCACCAGTGGAGGAGTGTTCCCCTTTCTCCACATTCTCTCCAACATGAGTCATCATTGGTGTTTCTAATTTTAGCCATTCTGGCAGGAGTAAGATGATATCTCAAAGTTGTTTTGATTTGCATTTCCCTGATAGCTAAGGCTGTGGAGCACTTTCTTAAGTGTCTTTCAGCCTTTTTGATTTCCTCTACTGAGAATTCTTTCTTCAGTTCTGTACCCCATTTTTAAATAGGGTTATTTGGTGTTTTGTTGACTAATTTCTTGAGTTCTTTGTATATTTTGGAGAGTAGCCCTTTGTCGGATATAGGATTGGTGAAAATCTTTTCCCAGTCTGTGGGCTGCTGTTTGGTCTTGTCGACTGTGTCCTTTGCCTTACAGAAGCTTCTAAGTTTGAAGAGGTCCCGTTTATTAATTGTTTCTCTCAGTGTCTGTGCTACTGGAGTTATGTTCAGGAAGCGGTCTCCTTTACCAATTTGTTCAAGGGTACCTCCTACTGTCTCTTCTAAGAGGTTCAATGTGGCAGGATTGATGTTGAGGTCTTTGATCCATTTGGACTTGAGTTTTGTGCATGGCAACAGACATGGGTCTATCTGCAATCTTCTACACACCCTCATCCAATTGCACCAGCACCATTTGTTGAAGATGCTGTCCTTGCCCCATTGTATAATTTTAGCTGTTTTGTCGAAAATCAGGTGTTCATAGGTGTGTGGGTTAATATCAGGATTTTCAATTCGATTCCATTGGTCTACCTGTCTATTTTTGTGCCAATACCAGGCTGTTTTCAGAACTATAGCTCTGTAGTAGAGCTTAAAGTCAGGAATGGTGATGCCTCCTGAAGTTCTTTTATTGTACAGGTTTGTTTTGGCTATCCTGGGCCTTTGTTTTTCCATATAAAGTTGATTATTATCCTTTCAAGGTCAGTGAAGAATTGTGGTGGGATTTTAATGTGGATTGCATTGAATCTGTAGATTGCTTTTGGCAAGATTGCCATTTTTACTATGTTTATCCTACCTATCCAAGAGCATGGGAGATCTTTCCATTTTCTGGTATCTTCTTTAATTTCTTTCTTCAGAGCCACAAAGTTCTTATCATATAGGTCTTTTACTTGTTTGGTAAGCCTTACTCTAAGATACTTTATGTTGCTTGTGGCTATTGTAAAGGGTGATGTTTCTCTGATTTCTTTCTCTGTCTCTTTGTCGTCTGAAAAAAGTAGGGCTACTGATTTTTTTGAGTTTATCTTGTATCCTGCTAGTTTGCTGAAGGTGTTTATCAGCTGTAGGAGTTCAATGTTAGAGTTTATTGGGTCGCTTATGTAAACTATCATATCATCTGCAAATAGAGACAGTTTTACTTCTTCCTTTCCAATTTGTATCTCCTTGATCTCCTTTTGTTGTCTTATAGTTTTAGCTAGAACTTCCAGTACGATATTGAAGAGCTATGGAGAGAGAGGGCAGCCTTGTCTTGTTCCTGATTTTAGAGGAATTGGCTTAAGTTTCTCTCCATTCAGTTTGATGTTGGCAGTTGGTTTGCTGTATATTGCTCTTATTATGTTTAGGTATGTTCCTGTTATCCCTGATCTCTCCAAGACCTTTATCATGAAAGGTGTTGAATTTTTTCGAAGGCTTTTTCAGCATCTAGGGAGATAATCATATGGTTTTTCTTTTTCAGTTTGTTTATATGGTGGATCACGTTGATAGATTTTTGTATGTTAAACCATCCCTGCATTCCAGGGATGAAGCCTACTTGGTCATGGTGGGTGATTTCTCTGATGTATTCTTGAATTCGGTGCCAGTATTTTATTTTATTTTATTTTATTTTATTTGCATCAATATTCATCAGGGATATTGGTCTGTAGTTTTCTTTCTTAGTTGTGTCTTTGTGAGGCTTGGGTACCAAGGTTATTGTGGCCACATAAAAAGAGTTTGGCAATGAACCTTCTGTTTCTATTTTGTGGAAGAGTTTGAGGAGTAGTGGTATTAGTTCTTCCTTGAATGTCTGGTAGAATTCTGCACCGAATCCATCTGGCCCTGGACTTTTTTTGGTTTTCGATGACTGCTTCTATTTCATTGCAGGTTATAGGTCTATTTAAGTTGTTTATCTGTTCTTGATTTAATTTTGGTAAGTGATAGTTATCCAGAAATTTGTTCATTTCCTTTGAATTTTCAATTCTTGTGGAATACAGATTTTCAAAGTATGACCTGAAAATTGTCTGGATTTCCTCTGTGTCCATTGTTATGTTTCCCTTTTCATTTCTGATTTTGTTAATTTGCATGTTTTCTCTCTGCTTTTTCGTTAACTTGGATAAAGGTTTGTCTATCTTGTTGATTTTATCAAAAAAACAACTCTTTGTTGCATTGATTTTTTGTATTGTTTTCCTGGTTTCTATTTTTGTTGATTTCAGCCCTTAAGTTGATTATTTCCTGGTGTCTACTCCTACTGGGTGAGTTCGCTTCTCTCTGTTCTAAGGCTATCAGTTGCGCTGTTAATTCTCTTATTTGACTATCCTCTGTTTTCTTCATATGGGCACTTAGCGCAATGAACTTCCCTCACAGCACTGCTTTCAAGGTGTCCCATAAGTTTGGGTATGTTGTGTCTTCATTCTCGTTGAATATTAGAAAGTCCTTAATTTCTTTCTTTATTTCTTCTTCGACCCAGGTGTGGTGCAATTGCACATTGTTCAATTTCCATGAGTTTGCAGGTTTTCTGCTATTTGTGTTGTTGTTGAATTCCAGTTTTAAAGCATGGTGGTCTGATAAGATACAGGGGACTATTCCTATTCTCTTGTATCTGTTGAGGTTTGTTATGCTACCTAGTATGTGGTCGATTTTAGAGAAGGTTCCATGTGGAGCAGAGAAGAAGGTATATTCTTATGTGTTTGGATGGAATGTTCTATTAATCTGTTAGTCCCAGTTGAGACATAACTTCTGTTAGTTCTTTTGTTTCTTTGTTGAGTTTCTGATTTGTGGTCCTGTCTAGTGTTGAGAGTGGTGTATTGAAGTCTCCCACTATAAGTGTGTGAGGTTTTATATGAGCTTTGAGTTTTAGTAGCATTTCTTTTACAAATGTGGGTACCTTTGTATTAGGGGCATAGATGTTCAGAACTGAGACTTTGTGTTGATGGATTTCTCCTGTGATGAATACGAAATGACACTCTTTATCTCTTTTGATTAACTTTGGTTTGAAGTCTAACTTGTTAGATATTAGGATAGCCATACCTGCTTGCTTCTTGGGTCCATTTGATTAGAAGATCTTTTCCCAACCCTTTACCCTGAGGTAATGTCTACCTTTGAAGCTTAGATGTGTTTCTTGTATGCAACAGAAGGATGGATTCTGTCTTCGTATCCATTCTGTTAGCCTGTGTCTTTTTATAGGTGAGTTAAGACCATTAATGTTGAGGGTGAGTAAGGACCATTGATTGTTGATGCTTGTTTGATTTAGGTTTGTTGTTTGCAGTGGTATTTTGAATATATTTGTTCTGCTTTACCCTCGGTTTCTGGTGTAGTTGGATTATCTGTTGCCTACATTTTTGTGGGCATAGTTATCTTCCTTGGGTTGGAGTTTTCCTTCCAATACTTTCTGTAGGGCTGGATTTGTAGATACGTATTGGGAAAATCTGGTTTTGTCATTAAATATCTTGTTTTCTCCATCTATAGTGATTGAGAGTTTTGCTGGATATAGTAGCCTAGGCTGGCATTCATGTTCTCTTAATACTTGTAGAACATGTATCCAGGACCAGTCAGGTGTAATTTTGATAGGTCTGCCTTTATATGTTACCTATCCTTTTTCCTTCGCTGCTTTTAATATTCTATCTTTATTCTGTATGCTAGGTGTTTTGATTATTATGTTAGGGGTCTTTTTTCTTTGGTCCAGCCTATTTGGGGTTTGGTATGCTTCTTATACTTTCATGGGCATGTTCTTCAGATTTGGAAAGTTTTCCTCAATGATTTTGTTGAATATATTTTTGGCATCTTTGAGCTGGGCTTCCTCACCTTCCTCTATGCCTATTATTCTTAGGTTTGGCCTTTTCACATTGTCCCACATTTCCTGGATGTTTTGTGTTAAGGATTTGTTGGATTTATTATTTTCTTTGGTCGATGAATCTATTTTTTCTAGTTTATCTTCTGCACCTGAGATTCTCTCTTCAATCACTTGAATTCTGTTGGTTATGCTTGCGTCTGCAGTTCCCGAGTTTTTGCCCAGTTTTTCTATTTCCAGCATTCCTTCGGTTTGTGTTACCTTTATTTTCTCTATTTCAGTTTTCAAGTCTTGAACCGTTTCCTTCACCTGCTTAATTATTTTTTTCTTGGTTTTCTGTACTTTCTTTACTTTCCTTAAGGAATTTGTTCATTTCTTCCACTTTTTTGTTTGTTTTTTCCTCCATTTCTTTAAGGGATTTCTCACATCTTCTTTAAGGGTTTCTATCATTTTTATGATGGTAATTTTTCCTTCTGCTTCTTCTGCTTTGTTGTTGTGTTCTGTTTTAGTTGGTATAGATTCCCTAGATTCTGGTGGTGTCATGCTTGTCTTTCTGTTGTTAGGTGTTTTCTTGTATTGCCGTCTTCCCATAGCTTCTTCCAGTAGGTGTTGGTGGGGTCTCCCCCTCTCTCTATGGTACTCCCTCAGTGGGCTTATGTCGGTCAGAGATTCAATATCTGTAGCTCTGGGTGGTCGAAGCTCTGTAGGAGATCTCTTCACGATAGGGACCCAGGGATGGGGTCAGGACTGAGGATCCAGTAGAAGATGCCTCTAGCCAATGGCTCCAGCCAATGGCTGGCGGAACAGGACAAAGGCTGAGCTGTAACTTGGGAAGTTTTTGCAGGATAGTTGGATCTCACTGGAATCTGTAAATCTCTAGCTGAGGCCTCTTTCTTTAGCAGAGGCCCTGCTTTGGGGGTCAGGGATCTTGCTGGTGGGAACTCAGAGTCCCTACTCTAGCTTTTATGAGTTCAAATTTTTGTAAATTATACAGTAAGGTAAAACACAGGGAAACCTCTTCGACCATAGCCTTGTAAAGACTTCAGCAAGGGAGGGGCCCTACAGGTTCTAGATGAAATTTACTTCTATTGATAGGACAAGAAAAGTGATTCTGGCAAGGGAAATCCAGTTGCTATTCTAATTTTCTCATATACATTATAATGCTTATTGTTGCCTTTCCCTAATGCATACCTTAAAACTTGAAAATTTTATTTTAATGTTTAATGTTTAAGTTTTCCACAAGGAATAATAGCAATTCCTAACAGCAATCTTTGAACTCTCCGGAAAGAAGATGGGGCCCCACATCATCATTTCCACTTGACTCAACCTGATGCATCTGGACTACAAACATCACCCTAAAACCAGTTTGAGACTGTTTTGCTCAAGACAACTCATGACTAACTAGCTGTAATAGTGCACCTTCTTATTACACCCTGGCCAGAGTTTCAAATAGAACTACAGTCAAGCATTTTCTGCCACACATTGACTAGCTACATATGTCACGGCCAGTTCTGTTGAGAAATTTGGTTGCTAAAAATTTTCTTCCTACAGGATCCCATGGAGCAATCACAGTCCCATTTTAGCAGGAAGCAATCTTAAGATAATGACGTCCCCTTTTCCTACTCTTGGAATTTGGGGATAATATTCATCTTCTTTGGGTTGGTTTTAGTTACTTAGGGTTGGGTATGGAAGGTGATGCTTAAACTTGGGTTTATCTTTTAGACAGGAATAGGGTATGGTTGGGAAAGGTATGGTTTAGATGGGATGTAGGTAGATTAGCCTATCTTCTCATGAATTATTTAGTAAGAGTGAGATAATAGTATTATACAGCTTACATTGTTATATATTCTTATTTGTGGTAAACTATGTAAAATTAATTTTATATTCCCTTTCCGGAAGAATTGTATATTATATTTTGTCATATTGTGTGAAATCTTTCCATTTATGATGTTTTATTCACATTATTCTTACCACATTCTATGTATATATATTTTTTCTTGTATCCAAGACATTTTGTATATTGATACATTTGGGGATATTTATCTTGCTGTCCTTTATAGTTCTACCTCTTGTCTAGACATTTCTACTCTACCTCTATTTTAGGGATTTACATGTATATATATGTACATAGTTATATTGTTTAGGTATTTATCCCTGCTTTACTCAAGGAACTTTTAATCAGTTTTTTTTTAGCTAAGTTCCTGAGTATTACAGATTATCTTCACCCATGTTTCCTTTGACTATGAAATTAGTCAGACATAGATGCTTAATCTTCAATCATTTCATAGACATGCAGAACATGGCATTTAAATGTTTTAATATTAGTACTCCATTGACATGAGACACTGTTGCTCCTGACAGCACCGCACACTTTCCCGAAAATATGTTGAACACTGTTGTTTCTCCTTCTGGAGTTCATTTTCACTTCAGCTAATGGCCTCTTGGGCAAAGAAAAGCCCCCACCTCGACCACTGATTTGGACATGCAGGCCTATGTGCTTGCAGGAGACAAACATAGAAGACTGCTGAACCCTGCCAAGTCAGGGTAAGACAACCCTTCTACCTCCCTGCTTTGTTGTGGTCTGTCAGGTACTCTAGGCCTTAGCCAAAACTGGCTGTACCAACTTTGCTGTGAGACCTTGGACGACTGTCCAGGTAGCCTGCTGTTTCTGTCCTTGCTGCCCCTTTTGGAAGTTGTCCATCCGCACTTCCTGCCTACCCTAGTATTATTATTTTCCTTCTCAGGTCTTTGATGAGGTTGAAGATTAAATTATCACAACTATTATTCTCTCTTCCTAGTTAGATATATTAGGTACTAGACTTAAGCTTTCCAGATTAGGACAACTCTATTGTAAATCCCCATTTCAACTTCACCCTAGGACTAGATAGTTAGGTCTTAAGTTTGTATGTTCTCGATTTTCCTTTCCTTTTCTTTTCTTTTCTTTCTTTTTTTTTTTTTTTAACAGACTTAATTCACTTTATTTTTCTGTATAAAACCCTTATGTGGTGACCACTGCTGGAGCCTGGGTCCTCTGAACAGAGACTCTGGTATGGGCTTTCACAAGATGGTCAGTGAATTCCTGATAAGGAGACTTGGTGAACACAGTCTCTTTTCAGAGGCCAGGGGTCAGGTGGCTGTAGGTCTTAGAGATGGCATCAAAGGTGGCCTTGGCAAAGTTGCCCCTGGCTGATGTGTAGCAGTCATCAATACCAACATCTTGGGCACAGGAGCAGAGACGATGCCAGTGCCTCTGGGGGGCAGGGATTAGATGCACCAACACAGAGCCACAGCGGCCTGTCACTTTGCATGGAACAGTGTGGGGCTTGCCAATCTTGTTCCTCCAGTAGCCTCTCCTCACAGGGACAATGGAAAGCTTGGCCAAGATGATGGCCCCTCGGATAGCTGTGGCTACCTCCTTGGAGCACTTAACACCAAGACCAACATGGCCGTTGTAGTCCCCAATAGCGACAAAAGCCTTGAACCTGGTCTGCTGGCCAGCCCTTGTCTGTTTCTGTACTGGCATGATCTTTAGAACCTCATCCTTAAGAGGTGCCCCCAAGAAAAAGTCAATAATCTCGGATTCCTTAATGGGCAAAGAGAA
Source organism: Phodopus roborovskii (assembly GCF_943737965.1). Lineage (NCBI taxonomy): Eukaryota > Metazoa > Chordata > Mammalia > Rodentia > Cricetidae > Phodopus > Phodopus roborovskii. The sequence continues at coordinate 1,475,446 of NW_026125537.1, forward strand.
AAGGTAGATCTCCTCCAGGGACTTGATCTTCGTGTCCTTAACCAGGCGGCCCAGCTTGGTGACAGGGACCCACTCCTTGTCTTCGGCTTTACCTCCACGAGCCCCACGGCCTCGACCACGGCCACGGCCTCGACCACGACCCCTGAGACTGCTGCCTGCTGAAGCCTCCACCGCAGAAGCTGCCATGGCCTCCTAATCCTGGGCCCCTGGGCCCTCCCGCTGCACTCGTCATCTGCCATTTGGTGATTTCCCGAAGTAGAAGAAGCTGATTTTCCTTTTCTTAGAGCACATTTGCTATTCACTGTTTTGTATATAGTTTTGTATCAAGCCCAAATCTTTTCTTTAGACTAAAAGGGGAATTGTAGCACGCCCATGGGTGGTGGAGACAGGGCCGGACATGACCTGGGGGTACTAAGGCTGAGGAGGGGGCTCTGGAGAGCTCTTTTGCTTCCAGCACAGGGACAAGAGCACTTCCAGAGGCATCCTTGGGACCAGGAACCTGCTAGTGTTCATCTGTCTATGTTGTGAGTTATTTCTCCCTGAATAAAATCTATTCGGCCTACTTGTTTCTCCTGATCCTTATTAAACATCAATAAAAGGTGCTTACTACTAAGCCTTATGACTTGAGTTTGATGCCCTAGAAACCACATGGTCTTACAAATGGTCCCAGGGTGGGGGTGGGGGATCTTTGTGTGTCAGGGGAAGCCTGGTAAACAGAATGAAGGGAGCAGAGCTTTGAAGATTGTAGGGCAACAGCTGTCTATCGGTCAAGATGGAAGAATTCCAGCATGTAGTAACTCAAAGAACCATAGCAATGAGTTCTAGGTGAGCATATGGTATCTCTCACACATAGTGCAGAAACCAATCCAAATATTTTTGTGCATCATTATCAATATGAACTGATTAAACACACTACCTAAAGGTTGGTACTCAGATGCATTTTTAAAACCTTGTGAAAAGTGATGTTATTTCCAGGAAGCAATCTGAAACAGCAATACTGAGAGAAGAAATAATATAAACTAGATGAACACTGCTGTTGGGTAGCAGTAAAAGTGGGAAATATTAATCTACCTTTTTAGAAATCAATAGATTAAACAGGAAACAGAAGAAAAAAATAGATGAAATCCTTAAATAGCCTGCTTACCAAGTTCCCAGAAAGATTTGCAAGTGGACCTTTGCATGTATAGTGAGACCACAGTCACAAAAACTGGGACAGACAAAAATGGGGACACCAAGGAAGATGGCCTTCTAAAAGCAGTGCACCAAAGGGAGAAACTAATGGAAAATTATTTGATTTCTTAAAAACAAAAACATAAACTTGTAAATAAAAATTGATAATATGTTTTCAATGCATGGATTAAGGATAAAATCCTTACATTTCCCCAAGTATTCATTTATAACGGAGAGGTGACAAATGGTTAAACTTGGGATGTAGCTAAAGCAGGATCTAGAGGGAGATTTATAATTAGACAGGCTTACTAGAAGACAGTTGAAGACTGTGAATACACTGCACCCTGATGTTGAGCTCTAGAAATCAGAACTAAGAGAAGCAACCACAAAGATAAAAGCAGAAATCAGAGCAAAAAGCTACCTCAAAAAAAAAAAAAATCAACTTGAGCTGGGCATTGGTGGTGAATGCCTTTAATCCAAGCACTCCGGAGGCAGAGACAGGTGGATCTCTGTAAGTTTGAGGCCATCCTGGTCTACAGAACGAGTTCCAGGATAGGCTCCATAGCAATACAGAGAAACTCTGTCTTGTAAAACAAGCAAACAAACAAATTAATGTGACTGAAATAACTAAAAGTTGGTGTGTGTGTGCAATATAGACATGTGATTTGTGTGGATGTTAGAAGTTCACAATGGGAGTCTTCCTCTGTCATTTTCTACCTTACTGTTGGAGACAACGGTGCTCACTGACCCTGGAGCTTACTGATTGGTCAGACTGGCTGGCCAGTCGGCCTCAGGAGTCTTTCTGTCTGTCCCCAGCTGCACTGTGGAAACAGCTATAATTCTATGTCTAGCTTTTTTGCAGGTGCTGGTGCCAGAATCTAGGAAACTTTCTGGATACATCTCACCCACTCCTAGGGTTTCTCCTTGTGGATCTTTATCACAAGTGGCTTTGATGATGTATGTGTTGTATGTATTTTGTTTCTCCATTAGGCTTAGCTGTGCTTAGAATTCAAGAATTCCCCTCCACTGAAAATTACTATGTACTCTAGACTGCCTGCAAGTTGAAGTGGCAGTTTGCCTCCTTCAACTTCCAGAGTGCTGGGTAGCCGCCATGAGCTATCATAATCAGCCATGGGAACTGTTGGGTGATTGCCACGGCTCATGAGAAACTGAGTCAGGATGTTGTGGGTGACAGCCCCCAGCCATATAAAGAATGACTTAGTCCCAGCCTGACCATTTCATTCTACCTGCAGAAACAATATGCCCAGGTATAAAAATATCAAAAACAACCCACCCTGCTTCCAGTCAAACCACAAAGGAATAGTGTAATTTCCTATTAGCTACCTTCGTGTGTGTGTGTGTGTGTGTGTGTATGCTCGTGTGTACATGAATATGTGCGCACATGTCCCCTAGACCCTCTACATATACTCAATCTTCATCCTGCAGTACGATTGAGGCCCTTTGCTATTCCAATAAAGCAGTCTCAGCCTGTTGAGATCCAAACTGCTTCTCTGATCTCTCTCTCTCTCTTTTATGTGTATGGTCATTTTTCCTGCATGCATGCCTGTGAACCACATACATGCAGTACCCTTGAAGCTAGAAGAGAGCATAGAACATTAGATCCCCCATGACTGATGGTACAGATGGTTGTTAACCATCATGTGGGTCCTGAAAATTGAACCCAGGTCCTTCTCTGCAAGAGCAACAAGTACTCTTAAATCCCCAGCCAACTCTCCAGGGCTCTTTTTGTTTATTTGAGACAGGGTTTCTTATGTAACAGCCCTGGCTGTCCTGGAACTCACTCTGTAGACAAGGCTGGCATGGAACTCACAGAGATCCACCTACCTCTGCTTCCTGAGTGCTGGGATTAAAAGTGTGCATCAGCTCTGCCTTGTTTTCCTCATAGGAACTTTCAATGATACATGTGCACTGGGCCCCCAAGCCCTGGGATAGTCAACTCAGCTGTACTCAGCCATTATGTATTGAATAGCTTGATATAAGAAAGCAGATGGATAATACCATGTTGACCCTGAGCTCTAGTCAGGGACCTTTCTTTGTAAGACATCTTACTTTCTCTTGTGTCTGTATCATCCCTGAACACACTGAAGCTGGTCATTCTATGGAAAAAAGAAAGCCAAATCTGGCAGTATACATCTGTGGTGGCTTGAATAAGAATGGCCACCATAGACTCATATTTGAATGCTTAGGGAGTGGCATTAGGAGGTGTGACCTTGTTGGAGGAAGCCAAGCCCAGAGGTGTTTTCTCTCTTCCTGCTGCCTGTGGCTCCTGATGTAGAACTCTCAAGCTCCTTCTTAGCACCATGTCTGCCTGCTCACTGCCATGCTTCCTGCCATGATGATAATAGACTAGACCTCTGAGATGGTAAGCCAGCCCCAATTCAATGTTTTCCTTCATAAATTGCTGTGGTCATGCTATTTTTACAACAATGGAACTCTGACTCAGACAGACACATCACTAGCAAAAGCTGGATTAAAACACCATGTTTCAAACCTTTTCTCTTACCCTGTGTCCTCTGAGTGACTCCTGCTACTGCCCTTCAGAATGGGACTGTGTCCCCAAGCCAGCTGTTCCAACAGGTTTGTTGAAAAATTAAAATTGAGGCTGGGAATATAGCTCAGTTGGTAGAGTGCTCATTTAGCATTTAGGAAGGTCCAGGCATGATTCTTACACCTGTAACCTCTGGGCTTGGGAGGTGGAAACAGGAGGATCAGGAATTGGATACTCACCTGCACTGATGTAAAACTACAGCTCTCATGCTAAGGAATAAGAAATAGCTTATTCTGGAGCCATTTTGAGTGGCCAAGGCTCAGGAATAAAGATTTAGGTGCCACCAAGCTCCATGTTCCCCTGGGGAAGCAGTTTCATGAAGTCTTTATAGCCTTATAGAACCAGGAAAGTCATAAACCAAGGCAAGTTTAAAATATATTGGTAGGTATACCAGAGAGGCAGTGATGAACCAGCCTGTGTCCATCTTATGTTTGAAAGCCATCTTAAAGTAAAGACAAACTAGACTCATCCTTTTTATAATTACATCTCAATTTCTCAAGGATTGGGCTATGCCCCACATGTAACTATCTGTAAATGGTTCTATAGTGTCTGTTTTGGGAAAGGGAAACCATGGTTTGGTTTCAAAAACTTATTATGACCACCTTGTTCTGACTGCCTTATGACTACCTTACACTCTGTTTCAGGAGGTTGTTGTGACTAACTTGTTATATTTACATTCTGCTCCTGTACCCAACCACGCCTAGTTGCCTGCTGAGTTCCCCACTTGGAAACTTCCTACTTCTAAACTATAAAAGTCCTTATTTTTCCCCTGTTCAAGGCTGACCTCTTGACTCTGCCTTAGGAGGGTGAAGCCTGTGCATATAAATTTAAAAACACCACCACCAACAACTTGCTTTAATTTGGCCATGATGATTTGGCTCAGTGGTCTTTCTTTCTTCTCACATCTTTGGGGTCAACAGACTGATAATGGGATAGGGAGCTAGTCATGGGTCCAAGTTGCTATTGGATGGTGGTCTTAGCTTTTGGATTGTGGAAGATAAGGTGATAGATTCTAAAGTTTTTATTTGTTGTCACAAGATGTTAATTCTAAGTTAATAGCTTCTAAGAGGTTTTTGTTTTGTTTTGTTTTGTTTTTTTTTTTTTTGTCTTGTTTTTTAATTGTCATAAGGTGTTAGTTTACTTACAGAGAGGAAGTTCTGGAAGGTTAAAACTAGCCTAAAATAAAGTAATTAGCCTCAGAACCTGGAATTCTAATCTCTCCACAGTACTGAAATTTCAGTCAGCCATCAGTCTCTGCAAACACAGACACCCTTTCAGGAGATTTTTGTTGTTGTTGTTGTTCATAGTTAGACACAGCTTCTTTTCAGAAGTTTTTGTTCACATGTGTATAACTAGTTATATGCCATCCTGAGACTATCTCTAAACAATTAAATTATAAAAGGTGGCTTGTTCTCCACTCAGGGTTTGAAGAGCTCTGAGGTAGAAAGGCATGTGTCTGTTATAGAAAGGAGTTTCATCCTAAACCAATGGTTCTCAACCTTCTTGATGTTGTGACCCCATTAATATTCCTCATGTTGTGGTGATCCCCAACCATAACGTTGTTTTCATTGCTATTACGTAAGTGTAATTTCACTACTGTTATGAATCGTAATGTAAATCTGATGTAAATGTAACTACCAGATAGGTAGTTTAGGTAACCCCTAAACCCTGTAAAAGGGTCACTGGATTCCCCTAAGGTGCCTCAACCCATAGGTTGAGAACCTCTGTCCCTAAACGATTTCTTTTTACAAGTCATATTCAAGAAGCATTGGCTCTGCTTCAGAGAAAATGGGCCATCAGAAACCCATGTTTGCAGGCTTTATGGGCAGACCAGCACTGAGCAGGAATGGGACAGAGGAGCTGTGTTGTCCAGCTAGGTGACATTCCCTCAAGAATCTCCCTGACCCAGAGAAGGTGTGACAGTAGCCTTCTGGAATCCAGGAAAGCTTGGAGTTGATTTGGTGGTGGACTTCACATGAGTCTGATGTCCCCACAAGTATAATAGGCAGTTCCTGTTCTTTCTGCTCCCCCTGCTCCTGTTTTGTTCAGGGGGTGATTTTGCCTGCCTGTCCAATCTGGAAGGAGTTGTGCCTGTAGGTATAAGTGTTAGAGTGACCATACATGGTGTTGGTAGCCCCAGAGAGCTGGCAGGCTGTGGCAGTAGGCAAGCAGTCCGGATGGGCTCCTGCCTGCACATGGACCCCTCTTCGTGCAGGGCCAACAATGGCAAAGTACCTTCCTTCCAGGCTCCTTCAGGCTGTTACTGTCCTTTGGGCTCCTGAAGGGCAAATGACTAATGCCACGCCTACGCAGCCAGAGTACTGAGCTTGGCAGAGGGTGTTGGGATTGAAACACTTAACAGACCACCATGAGAAGTGAAGAAGAAGCTGCTGCTGTTTATTACAGAGAGTAATGGGCTTATATACCCAAGCCAGGGGATGGGCCAAGCATAGGAGGAAGTCATGCACCACTCACACCTAGGCTCAAGGTATAGGCACCACACACAGGAAAGTTTTGAAAACAACCTTGTTTGCTCAACCTTGTTTGCACACAAGTTCTACAGCTGGGTGGGGAGGAAGAGAGCTGTAAGGGACAAGTACTTAAATTTCCCAACAGACTAATGGCTTATTCACAAGTCAAAAGTGGGTTAGAAAATAAGTGTACACCAGGTGGGAGCTAGATAGTAAAGAGTCGCGATCCCTAAGAGGGTGGGGAGAATACTGTGTGGTCCTTAGCGATAACCTGGCTGATCCAGTGTCGTCAACTGAAAAGACTCCCAGATACAGTGAGGAAAAAATACTGCAATCTGGGTTTATAAACAACACGTTTACTTAAGCATACTAAGCAATGAGCACATAGACAATGTTGGACAGACTTGTGGAAGAAGGTGCCTACATGTGACGTGGGGGGGGTAAATAAAAAGAGGACTCTCTCAATTTTTACTTTTTGAATGTTACACAATCTTGTATGTACTGCATGACCTTTTCCTAAAAACAAACAACAAAGCCAAAAATAACCCCAAACATTATTTCTAGAATAGTTTTAGGTTTATAGAAAAGATTCGGAAGACATGGAGTTACCACAAACATGGGTTTTCTCCTGTCATTAACATACTAGTGGTTTTGCTATAATTAATGCACCAATATCGATGTATTGTTATTAAAAATCTATACAGTGTTCAAACGTCATTAGTTTTTTAACCTAACTGTCCTTTTCCCAGGATCCCATTCGAGATGTCACATTATTCAGTTTTCATTTCTCGATGAGACAACTTTTCAACTTCCCTTGTTTTGATGGCCTTGACAGTTTTGGACAGTCGTGAGTTCCTCAATTGGGGCTTGTCTAATGTTTTTGCACGATTACACTGGATCATGTGTCACTGAGAGGAGGACACCATATGACAGAATATAATTCGTCACTGCTGGTGGTGGCCCTGATCACCCAGCAGAGGCAGTTGGTAATTTTTTCCGTTATGAAGTTTCCTCCTGCCGTACACGTGGTGTGACCTTTTAAAAGTTTTCTTCACTGTCAGATCTCTAAAAACTTACAGTCAGGCGAATGTTCCTCTCTCTATGGGTCTACAGCAGCTCCGCTCTGCGAGCAGGCGCAGGGAAAAACCACGAATGAACGCGGACCTCACCTGTGGGCGTGGTCCCACGCACCCCGCCCCTCCAGAAAGGTCCCACCCCTCCCACGTGGCTCCGCCCCGGGGCGCTTAAGGCGACCACGCCCGTAGAGTTTTCCGCCCGCGGCTTCCTCCTGCGGTACGTAGACGCTCGTGGGTCGAGATCAGGGAGAGTGACCGTGCAGAGGAGTTGCAGGTCGAGCTTAGCGCCGGGGTCCCCAGTGCCAGGTGAGTAAGGATCCCCGTGGGAGGCGTGCGGGCTGGGTGTTCGCGCTCGGCCGAGGGTGCGAGGGTCCCCCGAGGACAGGGCTGGGAGTTGAGCAGGGTCTGAGCAGGTGAGCCTGGGACCTCTGCGGGTGCGAGCTTGGGATTAGTCAGGTCTCCTCAGCTCCGTGCGCTTCCGGGGGAAGCTTGAGCAGAGCCCCGCCGACCAAGAAGGCCGTCTTTGGGAACTTTGCTCCGGAACTGCCCTGCGCGGGTTCCTGGACCTGCCACCCAGGGTTTATATAAGGCAGGCTCCCAGGTGGTTCAGAGAATGCGGGATCGTGCCATGTGTGCTGTGTTGCCTGCCTTTCTTAACGCCAATCCAGCCAGGATCCCCCACCCCCGACCCTGCCTGCGCCCCCCGTTCCAGAGTCCCGAGGAACCCTTGGGCATGGCTCCCCCACTTCCCGTGGGCTCAGGCCGGGGTCCTAAAGACCTAACTAGGTAGGAAACGGATCTGGGGGGGGGGGGCGGATAGCTAAGCTCAAGCTGGGGAGATTTCTCTCCCCGCCCGATGTCTATAGAGATTGTGTTCCTGGGACCCGACCCTCTTAAGTGTCTGCCCAAGTCGTCTGCCCCCTTTCTAGGCCTTCACTAGCTGCTCCCTGCTGCCCTGCCCACACGAGGGAATTTTGAACAGGCGTGCCCTGGGGCTACATTGAAAAAAGCTACGAATACAAACCTACACAAAATCAGTAAATTTAACATTATGAGGGTTTTTTTTTTTTTGGCGGGGGAGGAGGAGGGAGTAATTCAATTGAGCCATTCTCAAGTGTAAACTTTGTAGATGACTGTGTGTCATTGTCAAAAGATTGGACGTGCCTGGGGCCGTGTAGGGCAGGGTCCTCTATCTTGTCCTCTCTCAGCTTGCTCTCATACTTCTTGATTATTTCCTTGCTTCAGTCTGTTACTGAGAATTCCAGAAGGAGTAGCAACAGGGCCATTCCTTCAGTACTTGTCTGTGCTTAGTGTTCTCTAACCAGGCAAGCCAGGTGAGTGAGGGCAGTCTGTTGCTGACATAGAGTGCCCACTTTGGGTTCCTCCATCCCTCCCTGGATCAATCATTAATCTCTGCACCTTGATTTCCTTATCTGTAAAATAAGGATATTTCATGGACTTAATTGTGAGAATTCAGCCAGTTTCAGCTGGTTTGGAACTCCTGAGTGCTGGGATTAAGGGTATGTGCTAACTGGCCCAACAAATTAATGTTTAAAAATTGTTCATCATCATTATTATTACTATTATTATTATTATGTTTTTTGAGCCCTGGCTGTCCTGGAACTCACTCTGTAGAGCAGGCTGGCCTTGATCCACGGACCTCTGTCTCACAAATGCTGGGGTTAAAGGCTGTGCCACCACTGCCCAGCTGACTGTTTATGCTATTTTTAATTAAGTTTCTGTGTGTTTGGATGCTCTGGAGATGGAGTTGTAGGTGGTTGTGAGATGCCTTGCTCTGAACTCTGGTCCTCTAGAAGAGCAGTGTGCTCTTTTCCAAAGAGAACTTTCTCTAGTCTGATGAGTTCTATTCTTACAATTTTTTTTTTTTTTTTTTTTTTTTTTGTGTGTGTAGCCCTGGCTGTTCTGGAACTCTATCTATAGACCAGGCTGGCCTCAGACTCAAAAGTTCTGCCTGCCTCTGCCTCCTGAATCCTGGAATCAAAGATGTGGGTCACCACATCCAGCTTATTTTTACAATTCTTTAAGCATATTATATTTTGTGTGTATATGTGTTTTTGCCTGCATGTATGTCTGTGTACAATGTGGGTGCCTGGTGCCCTTGGTGTCTTTGGAGGTCAGAAGAGGGCATTAGATGCCCTTGAACTAGAGTTGAGACAGTTATGAACTGCTGTGGGTGCAACAAATGCTCTTAAGTGCTGAACCATCACTACAGCCCCCTTGAGGTTTATTTGTGTGTTTGGTTTTTTGGGGGGAAGTGACTCTGTCTGTCTGTCTGTCTGTCTGTCTGTCTATCTATCAATCACCCATCTCTCTTTTTATCTCTCTCCCTCTTTCTTTCTCTCTAATCTATCTTTAAGGACAGGGTCTCTCAGTGTAGTTCTGACTGTCCTGGAACTTGCTGTGGACTCAGGGATCTGTCTGCCTCTGCCTCTTACGTGCTGGGATTAAGGGCATGTGCCACCATGCCCAACAAGTTAATGTTTTTAACAGCTCCACAATTCTCAGGTTCTGACCAGTTAGAACTGGTAGCAACTGGTGTATCACAGTGGGATGCTTGGGTTAGGCATACTAGGTAAGGCCTAGCATGTAAGCGACCAAATGCAGCTGCCAGTGGATAATGCAGTAGTAGCAAGAGCAGAGGGCACAACCAGCTTTTACTGTTCTGTTTTAGCCCACACTGTTCTGCTTTCTTTCTTATTCATGAGACATTCCTATGGCTTTTGCTCCCCTGTAGGAGGGACAAGACATGCCCTCTTCCTCCACCTCATCATTGGCCCAGTTCTCAGGACTAGAAGGATTTGTATATCCAGGTTTCTTGCCCTTGTGACATTCTTGGAGCATGGAGACTGTTTCTGAATAATCTTAGTCTTTCAAAGTGCCCATGAGGATCCTTTCTTTTAAAGTGTAGAGGAAATGTCAGTTGGATGAGAGGCAGGCAAGAGAAGTAATGTCTTTGTGGCTTGAGTATTGGAGCTGTAGGATAAGCAGGGAGTAGTGGAGAAGTGAAGGAGAAATGCATCCAGATTGAGGAGGGGGCAGAGAGGCTGAAAGTGCTGTGTGTGGAGTTTGTAATCCCAGAACTCCCTGAGATGGAGGCAGGAAGATCAGGAGTTCAAAGCCTGTTTCTGATACAGAAAGAATTTGGGGCAGAGAGACGACTCAGTAGGTAGAAAGCTGCTGTTCATAGGTTATCCTCTGGCTTCCACACAGTGACATGCACTACCCCCACCCCAGTATACACATGCACACAGAATTGGTAAATATAATTAACACTGAGCATCCTCCTGGAGGCAGGGGTGGGGCAGGGGCAGTGATGCATAGTGAATTAAGTGCACTCCAGGCTAAGGCACTTGCGGCTGAACCTTCCAATCTGAGTTTGATCTTGAGTTTTCACATAATGGAAAGAGGGAACTGACATCTGTTAAGTTGTGGCTTACCCATGCCTATGTGCAAACACACAGGCACAAAACAGATAAAATTTAGATGTTTAAAACAGAAACATGCAAGTTCAGCTGTTTGAGCTCTTTTTGTAGACATGACAAGGAAAAAAGAAAGGTCCTCAGTTCATTTGTTTTATCTAGAAGGCTTTGATTGATCAGTGATAACTGAGTGTTGTGACCCAGGGGGGTAATGGTAGCTTGGGATGGCAGGAGAGGGAACACTGTGGAAGACAGCAAAGAAACCCAGGGTGGGTGGGATTGCATGCTTTGTTCTCAGAAGACCTAAGACTTTCTCTTCCCTTCCTAGCTGCTTTTCTCTCTCTTGGCCCCAAAGCAGTTCCTGGCACTTGGTCCCATAGAAGTGGGAGAGTCTGGGTGTGGCTGTGTTTCGAAGGCACAGCTGATGGAACATACTCCAGTTTCTGTGACTCTTTCTTCACAAACCCACTGTCCTTCCAGAACATCAGAAATTTGAGTGGTGCTTATATAGGACAGCTCTAAGGCTACAGGAGATCTAGGTTCCCCTGGTGGGAGTTGGCATTTGTAAGAACAATTGTTGAGCTTTGTTTGGGTTGAAACCTTTCAATAACCCTCTAAAACCGGTTAGCCCACATCAGGCATGTTGACCGTGACTCAGGAAATAAAGGTTGCAGGGTCACTCGGTTAGTTACTATGGGGGAGAAGACTGGCTATACAGTGGAGTGGTCAGCTTCTGGTCATCCTGCCCACACCGATGTGAGAAAGAATAGAGTGAGATAAGGGCAGCTGAACAGTTAGGGAATAGGGGCCGGAGAGTTGGTTCAGTGATTGAGAGCACTGGCTGCTTTACCAGAGGACCCAGGTTCAATTCCCAGTACCCACATGACAGCTCATACTGTCTGTTACCCAGCTCATTGGGATTTGACATCCTCATACAGACATAAATGCGGGCAAAACACCAGCTCATGTAAGATAAAAATAAGCAAATCACACACACACACACAAAAAAAAAAAAAAAAAAAAAAAAAAAAAAAGAGCAGGTATTAGTTACTTTTCTATTGCTGTGACAAAACATCATGACTGAGGCGATTTATAAAAGAAGATGTTTAATAGGGCTGGGCTTATGCTTTCAGAGAGTTAGAGTGCATGATAGAGGAGCAAAGTCATATAGCAGCAGAAACAGCTGAGCCCTCACATTTCAACCCACAAGTCAGAGGCAGAGAGAACTAACTCAGAATGGTGTGAGTCTTCTGAACCCTCAACCTGCCCCCTGTGAAATACTTCCTCCAGCTACTCCATGCCTAATGCTTGCAAACAGCCACCAACTATTCAGACATATGAGCCTATGGAGACTAGTCTCTGTTCAAGCCACCATAGAGCACTTAGTGCTCTTTTTGAGGACCCAGGTTTGATTTCCAGTGTCCACTGGCCACTCACAGCTGTCTATAGCATCCAGGGGATCTGACACCCTCTTCTGACCTTGGCGGGCACTAGTCAGTGTAAAGTGTGCACACACATAGATGCAGGCATAGTGTCCTTATATGTAAGGTAATAAAAAAGAATTGAAGGGTTGGAGGACAATTTTCACCTGCAGGCTAACCTGGGATAAACCAGGTAGCCATATAGTTCCAGTTTTCTGACTGACAAATGGTTGTCTCCAATAGAGAATCAGAAGACAAGATGTTTGTGGAAGGGCTTTGAGATTAGTGAGAGCGGTGATGATCTTGTTGATACTGTGGGTGTGTTACTAAGGAACCAGGAAGCTGAAGATGGAGTGGCCATCTCAAGTCTGTCTCTGCATCATCAGTGTTAGCTTTTTGGGACTGAGCTTTTGAAGGCCCCACTGTCTTAGCAGCAAAGACAACAGTTGAAGGGCTCAGAGACCCAGGCCCACCAGTGGAGGTTGGCTTGCATGACAGAAGGCTGAGAATTTAGGGTTGGGGCAGAGAAGAAACTGGGAGCTGTTCACAGGAATATCAGGCAGGCACATGAAACCTGGTGTGGGAAGCATTCTTGGGGGAAAGGGATGTGTAAGGGGGGCAGGGCCAGTGTTAAGGGACGAGAGCTTGCTGTGTCCACCACAAAGGGCATAGTTATTTTTAGGAGCTAGGTGACAAGGCATGTTTCTGTTGAAATCTTTAGTGAGTGCCCACTGCTTGCCCAGCCAGTTCTGTAGACACAGAAGGAGATGTTACATGGGGATATCAAGGTCTCTCTTTGGGTTCTCAATTTTGTTAATAAAAGAATATGGGAAAGGACTTGGAAGGATGTTCAAGGACGTCCTTATTAGTGTTTGAAAGAAAAACAACAGAGCAAGCAAATGCTATCTCAGAACTTGCCAGGAGGAAGGGATGGAGAAAAGGACAAGAGAAGTCATACCTTTAAGAAAGCATGGAGGACCAGGGCATTGGTGCCTCCTGCCTTTAATCCCAGCACTCAGGAGGCAGAGGTGGGTGGATCTCTGTGAGTTCAAGGCCAGCCTGATTTACAAAGGGAGTTCCAGAACAATTTCCAAAGTTACAGAGAAACAAAAAAATAAAAACAACAAAAAAACCCAAACCAACCAACCAACCAAACAAACAAAAGAAACCAAAAGCAAGCAAGCATGGAAGATTCAGTAATAGGGATCACAGCAAATAACCACGAGGCTGGACAGTTAAGCAGCCGCATGGCAGAAGGGGAGGGAGGCTTTGGAGAAAAACGGTGAGAAAGCCTAGAGTGTGGAAGAGCATGGCCAGGCTTTGGCTAGAATCTGAAAGAAAAGGAGAGAAAAAGAGAGGGGGAAGTTGTGCTTTTCTAAGCAATGCAAAATGGTAGGAGGCCGAAGCACCTCGTGAGGGAAGCTCCACGGTGACTGCATAGGCGATAACTACATTATTCCACTAAGGGAACCTCCTATCTCCTAATCATGGCTTTGGCTGAACTAGCATTCCTGAGGCATGGTCTCTTGGCCAGGTGATTGACAGGCCCAGCTGTTTTAACTGGTAAAGAGGAGCCTATAGCCTGCAGTGATCTAATCTTTGGAGTAGATCAAAATGTCATGTGTCAGGGACTAGTGGTAGATTCCATCTTTTTGACCTGGAAGGAAGACTTCCTGTAATGGGCTTCCACGGAGCTCTGAAAGCCATCTTCAGTGGCCTCCCAAGCCTGCTGCAACACTAGGTCTGCCCCCTGGACATCCCAGAGAGACTGGATGAGGACCCAGTTTGGAAGGTGGAGAAGGTCATGAACTCCCATTTCTTGTTGCCTTTTAGGTGTCTTTTGAGATTCCAGGGGGTGGGAGCAGAACTGAGGAAGTATCTAGGCCAGAGAAGCAATTTTGTCTGTGTTATATTTATATTTGAAGTCAAGGGCATGGAGCTGAAACAGCTCCCTGGGATAGCAGACTTGAGGGGTCAGCAGTAGCATCGCTGCGATGAGAAGGAACAGCTGGAGCAGATGAGTACTGGAGCCTCATGAGAGAGCAGAACAGGGTGATTCCTTGGCTCATTTTCTCTACTCCTTTTCCTCCTGAGGAGAGTGGGTGGCGAGTGTCCACAGCCCCTCTACCTCACCCAGCAGCCTCTGTGCATGACTTGTTTATTGCCACAGTATCTGGGTTACTGTTGCTCCAGGTCAGCAGCTGTGGAATGTTCTCAGTACAGAATTACCATAATTTATTCAGGCTTTTCCTCACTAGTGGATAGTGAATTCTTTTCCTGTTTTTATTGACTTGAAGCAAAGTTGGGGCAAGGAACCTATCTACTTTGAATGCTCCAGAGTGTATTTTTTTAGGAAGTGTTTACATTTTTTTAATGCTTTAAAATTCTTTTAAGTCAAGAAATGGGATTTTTAAATACTTTAAATTGGATTTTAATGATTTTTTTTTTTTCTTTCTCTTCAGGAGCCATTTCAACTTTTCTCCACTCAATTTTATTTGTGTTCTCTTGTCACTGAAAGGCCTGCCATGCTCAGCACTCCTTTGGGTATAAAACTAGCAGATGGGTTTCCGTATTGTCTTAATTAGGGTTTCTATTGCTGTGAAGAGACACCATGACCACAACTCTTTTTGTTGTTAATGTATGTGTTTTCTTTTTTTTCACAACTTTTATAGAGGAAAACATTTAATTGGGGCTGGCTTATAGTTCATAGGCTTAGTTCATTATCATCATGGTGGCAGTTTGTGGGAAGACATGGTGCTAGAGTGATAGCTGAGAGTTCTACTTTTGATCTGTAGGCAGCAGGAAGAGAGAGAGAGACACTGGGCTTGGCTTGAGCATTTGAAACCTTAAAATCCACTCCCAGTGGCACACTTCCTCCATTAAGGCCACACCTCCTAACAGTTCATTCCCTATGAGTCTATGGGTACCATTTTCATTCAGACCTCCACACATACAAAGTGCCCACCTTTTCCTTGTCCTCTGGTCACTGTAAGTCAGCTGTGATGTGGAGATTATTTAGAACAACCATCCTGAGTTTCCAAGGTGTGTCAAGGTGAGACTGACTGCTTCGTATTTGGGTCCTAGTCAAAGAATAAACATCTCAGATTGCATTAAATCCTCTGTGGCTGACTACCTGATGTTAAAGTGTGCTTTCAAATTCAGCTCGACTTTTCCTTATCACTGAGCGATGTATCAGGAATTCTCACTGTAAAACTGATCATGGTGGCATGAGCCAGTAATCCCAGCATTTGGGAGACTGAGGCAGGAAGTTCATGAGTTCAAGACCAACCTGGGCTATATATGAGGGTCACATATTTATTAAGGACCATATATTTAAGGACAGCCTAGGTTACATAGTGAGTCCTTATCTTAAAAAAAAAGTAATAGACCAAAATAATTCTCACTGTAATTTTATCTAAGTCAAACCCCATTTGTCCTTGGCAAGAGTTCTGGCTTTTATGAACTTGTCTTTCATTTTTGGAATTAGGAGGTGTTTCAGACCTGCTTCGTGGATCATACTGTGTGGTGTTTGGGTCCCTATTATTTATGTTTTAGGGGAAGAAATAACCAAGAGGTAGGATAATTTCTTTTCTTACAGTCCTAAAATTAATAGAAACACATTTTTACAAAACAGCAAGACTCAGGCAGGCATTTAGAGCTTGTATTCTCTGGCTGACTTCAAGATATGCTTTCATGCTTTCTGTCCAATTGGTAGTTGGGTCTTGTTTCTCAGCCTGCCGATGGCCACGAGTCCCCCTCCCCCAGTGTCCTTGTGGCCTTTGTCCTTAGGACAGTCAGACTTTTAGGAAGAGTAAACTTTAGAGGCCTGGAAGTCTTTTGGTCTGTTTTCTGATGCTACAATACATCTGAAGCTGGATAACAAATAAAGAGAGCTTGATGAACAAATAACAAAAAGTTCAGCACTCTGGCAGCTGTTTGCTACATCATAGACTGTCAGGGCAGGAAGGAGGAGTAAGAACGGAGGAGGCCACCAGTGTTATAATAGCCAGTTTCCACATCCCACTCAGCTCCAGTCTTAGGTTCTCTCACTTCCCAGTGCCGGTACACAAAGGTCACACTTCTACCAGGTGGGACAAACCATGCGGGAACCATAGCATAGCAGAACCAATCACATCAGCACCAGAGCAGAACCTCCCCTCCACCCCTTTGCTGCTGGGTCCAAGGATGTGTGGCCAGCTCTGCTTGACTGGTCACATTTCCTTCCTCATCTAAGGCAACAAGATGAGGCCACAGCCTTCCGTGTCCTTCAAGGGAGATGACAGTGTAGTTAATATACGAAAATATAGAGGGCCAGATGGCAGGAGAAGACTCTGTCCTGTAGTCTTCAAGCTTTTTTCTGTCTCGGTGGACTGCACTAGAATGGCCTGGTTTATTCGCCCTGAACTGATCTTAGAAATTTTCTAAGGTCTGTGTTTCCAGACAAAGACAATGACTAAAAGCTAGCTGGGAATGTCCTTGATTTGATGGGGCAGGATTCTGAAAAAATCCTCAAGACATGTGTGTGCTGTGCTGTGTGCATGTGGAGATTTAAAGGTCGACATCAGGTACTCTGCCACTCTACCTTATGTGTTGAGATAGGGTCTCTCGCTGCCTCTGGGACTTGCCAATTTGGTTAGACTGAGTAGCCAGCAAGCCATCTCCAAGTGCTGGGATTATAGGCTTGTGCCACCACACCTGGAATTTTACGTGGCTTCTGGGTATTTGAACTCAGGTCCTCATATTTACATAGCAAAGCACTTTATCTGTTGAAATGTATCAACCATCAACATATTTTTAATATTCCATATCTCATTTTTGATTACTTTTTTGTCTTTGTCTTGCCCTGAATTTCAAATCATTTTTACTTAGTAATTTGTTTTTCTTATAATCAACACATGTCTGGGCTTGGAGAGAGGGGTGGCAGGAGGCCATGACAGCTACAGTCTTAAAGGCTTTTGTCTTTGATGGAGGAATTCACATTCTTGCTCTTGTAGCTGGCTGTTATTTTATTCTGTGTTGTCTTTGCTGTGTATTTTATTTGGAGGTTGTTTTCTTTCCTTCTTGTTTCTTGCAACCTTGGTTGATTTCTCATCACCCCTTCTCCATCCCTGCTGTTAAGATTCTGGCTTATTTGTTTATCACGGGGTGGGGTGGGAAGGTGTTATCTCTCTCCCTCTCTTCAGACATCTGAGGCTTTACAACTTTCCCATGAGATAGTCCAGGTACCAGGCTCCTAACATTGTTGTTGCTTCAAGCATTTTCTAGGACTGTGATTTTCAAACTTTTGCATGTGTGAGGCAGTTCTAGAACCCAGGTGCAGACTGGGTCGTGTACTGTGTCTTTGTATGTGTATTTATCTGAGTGTTTTAATTCTGGCAGGTTCCTAGGATGTACTGATGTGTCTAGCCTCAGGGTCACCCCTGGGTAATGTGCTTCTTTTACCTGCATCGTCCAGATCAACCTACTCTAATCCTCACTGACAGGCCCTGCCGAGCTGATGCGGTTATAGTCAGGTTATAGTGAGTTCCTAAAGCAAGATAGGGCAGATGGTTGACAGATGACAGACGATTCAGGAACACCACCCACTTCTCTCCTTAATTTGAAACTAATATGTTTATTCTCTTGCCATTGGCTGAGCTGGCACTGTACATGTTGGGAGTAGGAACACAACCATATGTCATAGCAGCCAGAAGCCAGCCAGGTGCACAGCAGGGCAGCTCTGTCCCAGGGATGGAGGAACATGCTGAAGTCTTCAGCCTTCTCCCAGAGGACAGCCCTATTAGTATGCTGTGATCTCCACTGGAACCACTCTCAGATCTTCCAGCCCCATGGGACCAGGTGGCCCTTCTAAGATCCAGCTTTGGAATGGAGAGGGCTTTCTATGCCACCTTCTCCCAGGTTGCTTTCTTCAACCTCAAGTATGACATGTAGGGTACTCTTGTTGTGGCAATAGTCCTGTATGCCCTGGCTGAACTAAGGCTGATGGTTGCAGGGTTCCTCACATTTATGAGAGATGAGATTTATGGCTGCCCACCCCAGTTTCTCTGTGTCACTCATAGTTCCTTGTTTATGACTCAGTTATGTGGGAGTTGTTAGGAGATCACCATCACTTCCTCCCTTTGGTTTTCTCAGGTTAACCTTCATGTCTCCCAACTTGACCTCCAGTCTGGGAGAATGGGATGGAGCCCAGAGTGTAAGTGGGCTAAAATACACTGGACTAGACATCAAGAGATAAAGTTTTAGGCCTTGTCCTGTTGTCCCCAGCCAGACCTGAGGAACTCGGGCAGGTCTCTCCTGCTTCCTGGTCCTTGGCTCCTACCAAATAAAACAAGCCATTGACTCAAATGATCTCAGAGGATCAGAATTCTGGAGCAATCCAAATGCCACTGAAGATGGGCTTTTTATTTCTAAGAAGGTTCTTTCAGATTTGTTCCCTCAGGCTCAACCCCATGGTGAGGCCCTAGTGATTGCTGTGGCCACTCTCCTGCCAGCTTTGCCCAGAATTTCTCTAGGCTGGGCAGCCCAGGAGACAGCCTTGGATAGCAGTGTCTACTGTGCAGCCTGGAGAGTGATTGATGTCAGCTCTGCTATTTTTAATTCCTCCACGTGGGTGGGGAGCTGAATGCCTGTCTCCACCTTCTGTGGGCTTTTTGTGTAGTGCCTGAGAAAATGCAGTCAGGGTTGGTGAATGCTGCCCCAGGGCTCTGGCTTGTGTCAGTCTCTTAATGGCACCTATGACCCACATAGGTGAGGTTAGTGCCCCACTATCACAGGTTGTGGAACTCTATAGACCTGGAAGAGCTAGAATGTCCCTATCTCTTCTCACATCCTGTTTGGGATGGGAGGGAGAAGGGAATCTTCTAGAATGGTACTGCTTGACCCCCAGATTGCTGGAGTCTACCTACAGACTGTCAGGGCAGGTGCCAGCCAGGTGAGGAGAGATGAATCAGGAACTTGTGGTCCTGGCAGGATGCAGCTAGGTTGAAGATCCCAGTGCCAACTCTGTTGGGCAGTGGTGGGAAGTGGCAAGAAGGTACAGCTATCCAGCAGCCTTCAAGAGCCATCATCTCCCTGGGAGGCCAGGAGAAGCAATCCTGGCACTGACCTTGTTCCCTGGTATGTAAAATGGAGTTTGATACACACCCATGAGATTGCTGGGAACGTTATTGAGGTGTCTAGTGAGGAAATGTACATGCCCAAGGAACTAGAAGAAAAGGGTGACTCAAACAGCTGTGGTCATAGAGAACATGCTAGGCCCAGTTCCAGAAAGAGCCATCATTGTGAGTGGGTAGCTTCCTGAAAGAGTTGGGGACCCCATGTGGTCTCAAGAAATGCTAGGAGACAGCAGGGTGGCCAGCCATAGAAGCATCTGACCAATTGTCTAAGAGGGAAATTGCCCAGCTTGGCTGAGTTGAGGGATATACATTTCCTGGCTTCTCCTGGGGGTGTTTCGGAACTCTGTCTTTTTGCTATTCCTCAGTGGTCCAGTGTAACTCCTCAGTGGTCCAGTGTAACTCCTAGTCTTGATGCCAGCCACAGAAGGCCAGGACCTGATAGAGAATCATATACCTGATTAATCTGTGTGTTCTCCAGGAACTTACTTTCAGTTTCTGGCACCATGGCTGTCAATTTGCACCACAGAAGATTTGAACTGCTAAGGAGTGGGAAAACCACAAGGCTTCTTGGCAGGGCCAAACATTCGCATCTTCCAGGCGTGAAGGCACCAAAGCTTGGGCAGTGGGTATCCGACAGCAGTATTGGATCAGGATCCCTGCAGCCTGTAGGCCTTGATTTCAGCCTCTGTCCCTTGCTGCTGCAAGAGGTTGTAGAGGTGCCTTTCAGAAGCAAGAGATAGCCTCTCAGAGGCTTAACCTGGCTTAACAGAGGACTCAGCCCTCTTGTTCCACTCCTAAAAAGGTTTAAGTCAAAAATTCCCTTTGTGTCCCTGCTGTTTCCCCAAGGAAGCAAGTTTGGGCTACAGAACCTTTGTGAAGCCCTAGCTGCCTAGATAGGTAGAGTTGAGGAACCCCAGAGAGTCTGGATCTACCTGCTCAGCTAGCGAGAAGAGGGCTCCGCGCACTCTGGTGTAGCCCTAAGACTACATTCCATCCTCCCATGCTTTACCCTGCCCTGTCCCGCCCTGCCCCACACACCCCCACTAGAGAAAGAAGACTGGCTCTGAAGTATGTGTGTTTTCTGGAAGTGCCTGTGTGTTCAGCCTTCTGTTAAGGGGAGATTAATGGGCCCTCTTCTAGTGCAGGGGAGGGGGCAGAATCAGATGTCACTGATCCCCTCCCCCACACCCAGCTAAGCTTTAGGCTGTCACCTCCACAGCCATACTGGTTGATAACATTGGCATAAAGGAAGGTGTTTTGTATCCTTTCCTTAAGAGGGCCCTTAAAACCCTATAAGCTTTGTGTGCCAACAAACTTCTACCTATGCCTAAGGATGGTGATAAACAAACAAACAAAAACCAGGGACTAGTGTAACAGAGCAACATGGAGCACAAATGGTGTTTCGGCTTTTTTTTTTTTTTTTTAGCTAAAAAGTGTTTTGAGTTTTCAAAGAATGTGAATGTAGTAACTCAGTTGTGCCAGGATAGTCCTTTTTTTTTTTTTTTTTTTTTTTTTTTTTGTAGTTAAGTGTCAAAATCTCCTTCATATGTAGCACTTTATGTTACATTATAAAACATGTAGTTTATGGAATGAGAAAAGTCAACTATATTGATCTGAAGGGCTTAAAATGAAACCAGCTGTCTCTTGACAACCCTCCCCATTGTCTGTCTCCTGACATACCCTCCCCATTGTCTACTTCTGTTCAGGTAACTATCTTTGTTATCATGTAAACAATATCTTTGTTTAAATGATAGGTTTATAGTTCTGTTTGATAGTTTATCAATTTAGTTATTACTCGCTGCTTGGATAGATGTCAGTGTTAATTGCATTATTATGTCTGTAGAATGTATGGCTTGCTACTGTCCCAGGTGACCTGTGTGGGTTACACGTGCAGGGCCACCAAGCTTCCTGTTCCTGCAGTGAGTCATCCCTCCCCTTGGGTTTCCCTGCACAGCATGCATCCATTGCTCTGAGCTGGACAAGTTGCTCCCCAAGTCTGTCACTCAGCTATCATCTTGGGACTTTCTTTTTAAGTTTTCTGTGTTAGATTCCCCTTGCACTGGGGTTTTCTGTTTTCCTTACTTACATTCTCATTTCATCGGAATTCTTTAGGAACTTCTAGTAAAAGTAGGTGGGTGGTGGGGTGCTTTTTGTTTTTGTGTCTTTTTAGAACAGTCTGGCATCCTGTTGATAGGTGGGTCATTAGCTTGGCTGTAGGAATGAACGGAAAGCTGAAGCAGTTTCTCCGCTGGGAAGTTTGGAGGAAGGAGCTATTGTCTTATAGTGCACGGCAGTGGTTGAAGAGCCCAGTGTCGTCCCATTTTCCCTGAAGAACCTTGGCTCCTTTCATTTTCTGAATACTTGTAGTATTGTTTCTCTACCTGAGTTCTGTGTCAGGTTCATGAGCTTTGTTGATGGTCTCTTTTCAGATACTGGATCACTACCAGGTTGGTCCTACTATCTCTTTGGGTGTTAGTCAATGTTCTTATATCATCATTGATGTCATTAATATCTGTGTGTCTGCCTGTGGGGAGTGTGGTGTATAAGCATGTATGTGCCTCTGTGTGTGTGTGTGTGTGTGTGTGTGTGTGTGTGTGTGTGTGTGTGTGTGTGTCCTTTCCAAAGAGAACTCTTGAGTGTCCTGCTCTGTCACTGATTGAATTTGGAGCTAGGCTGACAACCAGTGGGTTCCAGCACTGGGCTTACAGATACATACATGGCCATAAACAGCTTGCTACATAGGGGCTGGGGACTCATGCTTGTGCAGCAAGCATCCGTACCCACTGAGCCATCCCTAACCCTCACAGTGTTCTCGTGCTACAATTGATAAATTTCTTGCCTCAGTTTTCCCAACCCTCCCCCTTGGGACTCATTTTAGATAAGCAGTTCTCAATGTTCTCAAGGTTGTGACTCTTTAGTATATACAATATACAGTTCCATAAAGTTATTTTTGTTGTTATTCCATTACTCTAATTTTGCTACTGTTGCTAATTGTAATGTAAATATCGGACATGCAGGATATCTGATATGTGACTCCATAAAGGGGGTCGTTTATCCCCAGGTGTTGGGACCCACAGCTTGAAAAACACTGTTTTAGATTGGAATATTCCTACATCTTTTTATGTCTGTTTGTGGTTGCTAGTGCTTTTCATTTGTGTGTGTCAGTACATATGTGCACATGTAAGTGGGGTACAGCAGCCAGCCTCAGTTGTTCCTCAGGGTCTCTCAGTGGAATCTGTCCAGTGTCTCTCTCTCCAAGAATCCACTTGCTTCCGGTTCCCTAACACTAGAACTCTAAGCACATGCCACTGTGTCTGGCTTTTCGTGTTAGTGCTGGGGGGATTGAACTCAGGTCCTCATGCTTAATGCAGAAAGCACTTTACTGACTAAAACTTCTCCCAGCTCCTGCTGCTTGCTTGCTTGCTTGCTTATTTTTGAGATAAGAGCTCATATAGCATAGGCTGGCCTCAGACTCTCTATGTACCTAGGCTCCTGTTGGGATTATAGGCATAGCTCACTATAGCCAGCTTTTTGTTGCTCTTTTATCTCTAGATTTTTTTTTCCTGACTTGCTTTTCTAACCTTTCTATTGAATGGTAGGGTTTGTTTGTTTTTATTCCTTTATACACACATTTATTTGCCACTGATTTATTGCATTTTGAATTTGTAATACCTTGGCTTACTAGCTGGGCCGAATGTTCTGTTACCTGTGTGCATAAATCATCTTTCCCTTCCCCCAAAGTTTGCATTGCTGGCTGGGTGTGACTATGCTCTGACTATGGTGACTCACAGTGACCATGGTGACTGTGTTGTCCTATAATACAAGTGAGACAGCCTTATCTGGGCTCCTCCTCCCAGGTAGAAGGGAGCAGTGAGCACCTGGTGGTTTTGTTGTTGAAATGATTTGTTGTGGTCTTAGAGGGTTGATGTTGATGCTTTTCTTGTTAAAGATGCTGACCAGGCTGACCAGGCTGTATGACTGAGACCTTAGACAGGAAGGGATCTGGAGGAGGGGAGAGGTGGCTGCTGTAGATTAGTTTACAATTCCTGATCTTGCAGGTCATGAGAGACTCAAGACGTTCTTTTGTGGCAGAATACATGACATGAAGTTAACTATTTTTAGTTATTTTAGTGGAGTAGTTCAGTGGCACTGACTTTACTTTGTGTGCATCCATCACCATGACCCATTTCCAGAACTTTCTTATCACCCCGAGCTAACTATTCCCACGTAACTGTGCATTTCATCTCCTTCTTGCCCTAGCCCTTGCTGTCTTTGAATGGAATTGGCAATATTTATCCTTCTGTGCCTGGCTTATTTCACTTAGGGTGCTGGGTTTAAGTTCATCCATGCCGTAGCTTATGTCAGGTTGTCCTTTGTTTTCAGAGTAAGTGGCATGTTTTCCTTATTTGTCCATTTGTGACACTGGAATGGTCTCCATTTATATACTTGGACTGTGGATAAGACTTCTAGGTGAGTGTGGTTCCACAAATAACTATAAGGTCTTGCATTTGTTTGCTGGAGCCCATGGTAGTTCTGTGTTTAGTTTTTTGGTTTGCATATATAGTCTTTAGTATTCTCCACAGTAGTTGGCCATTTTGCCTCATGGCTTCTTTGTCTAGTAGTTCGAGCTCACAGTCTTAAAACTGTCATGGAGTGATACTCAAGATGTACACAGGATTGTGCCTTAATTGGGGGTGATCTGTTTGCTTGGTGCCTCTGGCGCTGTTGTCTTCATGATTTTACTTTTCCCTAGAGGGGAAGGAGTGTCCTCTTTCAGGAGCACCTACAGTTGGATTGATCTCACCCAGTTAATCTAGCGGAGTATCACACACATCTGGCTGGTAATCTCAGTCATGCTGGAGGCAACAATTTCAGGTTCTGGGGCATTGGGGTCAAGGACTGTATCTGGGACATTTTTGGAGGACGATGGATGGCCCTGCCTCGGGCTTTGGAATGCCCTTTCCTCTGCTCCTTTGATTAACCAGTGGTGTCTTGTGGCCCTGACGGCCTGTCAGCCCTTCCATCCCTATATGGACCAGTTCCCTGGTAAACAGGTGCATACAAAAATTGGATAAGCTTAAGAGTTGATCCTTAATCCATTGTCTATATGCCAAAGCCTGACTTCTTTGACCACTTGGAGACACCAGTACTAAGGGAGTTGGTCTCAGCCTGCTCAGGTTAACTCCTAGTAGAGCGTGGAGTCAAGAGTTTCCCAAGGTCTGGTCTCTCTTTAGTTGTTGGAAGGATTGCATGGCACAGAAGTGGTAACTGGTCACTGCAGGGCTTGGTGTGCAGACACATCTCAAGCTCAAGGGGACTTGGGAAAAACCAGGTTGGGCCTTGCCAGGGCTGAAGAGACCAGCTACCTTTGGGGGGCTCAAATATTGTCATCAGTTCATAATGCTGAAGCCATGACTAGCTGGTCTCTTTGACTGTGCTCCCTAGACAGTCCTGGTAGACTGTTTCAGACCTGTACCTCCCCTGACCTGAACAGCATTCAGAAACACAGCTCAATTTTGGTGTGGGGGAATATGTATTTCTCTCCCCCCTCCTTCCTTCCTCCCTCCCTCCCTCTGCGTATGTGTGTGTGTGTGCACATGTATGTTCAAGTGCTCATAGTCCCTAAAGGTATGTG
Organism: Phodopus roborovskii; assembly: GCF_943737965.1. Taxonomy (NCBI): domain Eukaryota; kingdom Metazoa; phylum Chordata; class Mammalia; order Rodentia; family Cricetidae; genus Phodopus; species Phodopus roborovskii. Next base: position 1,500,343 of record NW_026125537.1, read on the forward strand.
TTTGGGTAAGGCAGAAGCAGGTGTTGGATCCGCCCCATGGAACAGCAGTTACAGGTACTTGTGAGCTGTGATGCTGGGGTCTGACTTCTGTCCCTCTTTGCTGCTTGAGCCATCCTTCTGGCCTGTGTATATATATATATATATTTTTTTTTTTTTTTTAAGTTTTGCCTTGAGTTGCTTGGGCCACTGTGATGGGATACTATGAACCAGAGGCTTCAACCACAGAAATGTGTTGCTCACAGTTCTGGAAGCTGGAAAGCTAAGATGAAATGTCAGTGTCTGCTAAAGGACCATTTCTGGATTATAGCTGGCCATTCTCACTGTGTCCTTACATAGTAGTCGTTCTGGCCTTAATCCAGTTTAGGAGAGCTCTACTGTTGAGACCCAACCACCACAGTGCCCTGCTTCCTAAGCCCTGGGTTTCATCTTGGAGACAGGTGCATCCTTTCTGCCACTACCTGAGGCTGTCAGCTAAAAGGACATGGCTTCAGAAGTTCCTGCCTGCTCTGTTGCTTAGTGCCTGTGGTTAGGTTGTACATCACAGTGTACTGTGTGGTTGCAGCATGCTCATTTTATGGCAGCTGAGATAAAAGAGGAAAGCCTCAGATCCTAATGACTCCTTCAAGGACATGTCCCCAGTCATCTAAGACCTACCAGCAGAAATACCCCAACAAGGTTTCACCCCTTACCAGTACTGCCACAGGAACTTGGACTCAGCTTACAACATGTGGGCCTTCGAGGGCCTTTCTTGACCCATGTGTTAGCACTGTCCTTGGCATTCTCTGTCTATCAAACTATCCCAACCTTGCCCCCACCCCTTTGCCCTGCCATGTTAACTCCCCTCTCCTCCAGTCCCCACAATTTTCATTCTTTACCAAATGCCCCAGGGTCCTCTGCCCCCCCCCCAGCCCAGTTGATGTTTTACATTGGGACAACTCAATGAATGAAAGTTAAAATTGTATACTGAGAACAAACAGCATGATGCTGTTAATGTTCCTATTTAATAAAGTTTAGAAACTGAGGCACAGAAAGTTAAATAATCTGCCCAAGACTACGCAGCTAGTAGGAACCCAGCTTGGATTTGAATTTGAGCAGTCTGCCTTCAAAGTTCACGTCCTTCATACACCACCTTTAGGAACATGGGGCTTAGCCAGGTGTAGTGGCCCACACATTTAATCCTAGCATTCGGAGACAGACAGGTGGATCTCTGAGTTTGAGGCCTGCTTGGTCTATAAAGTGAGTTCCAGGACAGCCAAGGCTATACAGAAACCTTGTCTCAAAAAGGGGGGGGGGCAGGGGGAGGGGAGGGGGGATAAGAGCTTGCTTGTTTATCATTAGGTGTTTCTGAAACCATCATTGTGTACTGATTCCTGATTTCATGCTATGCCATCACACCAGTGTTTGTAAAGCTCAGCCTTTGGAATCATATTCTAGGGCCAGTATGCTCTGCCAAAATAAGTTATAGTGGTGAAAGCCCCAGGATTCAAAGCCAGATGGCTAGAGTTCAAGTCCTACCTTTACCATTCACTCCTGCTGTTTGAAGGCTGTTGGTTTTAGGATTGTGTTAGGATTGTTGTAAAGTTAAATTCCATATAAATCTTTTAAAGCTGTATCTGGCACATGGTAAGTGTTTGATACATGGTAACAATTGTCATGGCCTAATAAGTTGAGGCAGTTTGAGGGTAGAGTTAAGCAGGGGCCTCTTTGTGACTGGGCTTTTCCTTGCTTTCATGGTGCTGGCATGAATTGGGAGGCATTAGTTAGAACACGTAACCATATGTACCATTTTGTAAGCTTTTTACACATCCATCTGATCTTTGACTAACTTAACAGTGTGCAGACTGGTGTTGGAGTCGGTAACCACAGTGCATGCAACACTAAACTGTGTGTACACCACACTCCTTGCTTCTGTCTAGCAACCCTAGCTGTGCTGGGGTCCAGGTTAGGCCTGATCAGGACTGCTAGGTATAGTGGATGGTAGACACCCAAGAGTACAGAGACAACAGTGAAATGGGACAAACTGGTGGTACCTGCAAAGAACATTTGGATCTTGTGTTTTCTATTTCTCTGTGGCTGTGTATGGCTGCCACCAGAGTTGACAGTCACATGCATGCCCTGGTTGTCCTGCTTTACAGAATTGTATGCAAAAATACATAGTTGGGGCCTTATCCTGCCAGGAGCCAGGATGTCGGTGCCATTTGTGTTGACCTTTTCCCACTGTATGTAGGCCAAACATTTACATGATCCTATAAATCATCCATTCTCAACCTGTGGGTCCCTACCATCAGAAAACACATTTCTATTTCTAATGGTTTTAGGAACTGAGATACAGCAGCAAAATTACAGTTATGAAGTAGCAACGAAAATAAAGTTATGTATGGTGGGGGGGGGGTCCTAAGACTATCAGAAATAATGTGTTTTTGTGATGGTTGAGAACCGCTGCTATAAATCATTGTCAGAGCAAGTGAGGGGTGAGGGTTAAAAGGAAAATGAGAAGTGACGTGGCCAGCCTCACTTAGCTACTGGCCAGGCCTCAAGCTTTCTTTCTTTTCCCCACTCAAGCTGTGTTTGCTGACTGTTGGATGATCATGGGGACAAGGCTTCTGGCCTTTGTGTCAGACCAAAGCCCTGGAAGAGAGTCCAAATAGCAAATAGCAGGGAGCATGGAGGCTTGCTCAGGGCTACCTGATCTAGGGACTGGAAAGGCCTGGGTAGGTTGGCTCTCTGGTCCCCTTGCCTGGACCAGTGCCTTGAAATCTTACATATTCTCACTTCACCTAAGATGATCCAGTTTCTGAGGCCTGTGTGTTGTCACAGAAACCCAGGGTTAACATGTAGTATTATAGTGAGAGAGAGGGTGTGTGTATGTGTTGTGTGTGTACACATATATTTAAAGTTGATAGTATTTAAAGGTTACACAGGAAATATTTACAATGCCTGGGGTTTTCTTATACAAACAAGCAAACAGGAAGTGGATAGGGTCTAGAGCAGTGATTCTCAACCTTCCTAATGTTAGTTCCTCATGTCATGGTAACCCCAACCATAAAATTATTTGCTACTTCATAACCATAATTTTGACACTTTTATGAATTGTAATGTAAATATCTGATATGTAGGACATATTTTCATTGCTACAAATTGACCCAAAGGGGTCATGCCCCACAGGTTAAGAACTGCAAGATTGACCTTGAAGCAATGCTTTGTTGAAGCCAAGGGTTGAAGATTTATGGCCCTGTCCTGCTTATATAAACTCTCTATGTCAATCATTGCTCATTGGCGCCTCCATCCTGAGTCATTCCTTGGAATTGCAAAGCCATTGTTGCCGACATGGTGTGCCTGGCCAGCTCAGCTGACTTTGGATGCCTGTGTGGTAGGGCTTGAGCTCGTCTGATTTCCCTTCTCTTTTTCCTTCCCTCAAAGCCAACAACAGCCTTGATCTAAAAGCTGGATTCAGTAGGGGAAAGGAAGTTCTGTGGGTAACTCCAGTTTAAAACCTTTTCCCTGTGCTGTCTTCTCCTGTCTGTTGGAAAGAAGTGTTTAAAGCAAGTCACCAATGGCAAATCCATCTGGTCTGGGGAAGGAGGGCGGGCTTTGCTGTCTGCTTCCCCATCATGTTCTACTACATCCTGGTTCTGATGTGCTCTAGTGACAAAACCAAGGGCAGTGGGAGCTAGATGAGTATTCAAACTGTCACCTCTACCCAGTGACCTGGGACAAATAAGTGCCAGGGTACTCACACATACACATGAATAAATAATAAAATTAATAAATAATAAATAATAAAATAGGATTTCTTAAAATGGGGGGGGGTTTGAGGCCAGCCTGGGCTACATTACAAGAGAGAGTGTGTGTGTGTGTGTGTGTGTGTGTGTGTGTGTGTGCGCGTGCACGCGTGCACCTAAGAGAGAGAATGAATAAGAAAGGAAAAACATTTACCTATTTGTGTGTACACGTGTGTATGTGTGTTTTCAAGACAGGGTTTCTCTGTATAGCTTTGACTGCCCTGGAACTTGCTCTGTAGACCTCAAACTCAAGAGATCTGCCTACCTCTGCCTCCCAAGTGCCAAATGCTAGGCATGTGCCACCACCACCTAGTCGTTTATTTTCAAACATTTGTATATGTGGATCAAATACATGTATATATTGATATATGTATTTATAGATATATGCATCCGTGTGTGTGTGTGTGTGTGTGTGTGTGTGTGTGTGTGTGTGTGTGTCTTAGGTTATATGTTAGAATGCTTGGGGGTTGCCATTAAGGGAGGGGATATCAGTCCTTTATGCTTGTTCTTTCTACAGCCTGCTTGTATTCCTTTATTTTTTAAAATAAAATTATTGCAATTTTGGTTTTTCTGATACTGTTTCTTCCTGTTTAGCCTAGGTTAGCCTTAAACTCCTGACTCCCCCCCCCCACACACACACACCCCAGCTTCTCCCAAGTGGTAGGAGTACAAGAAGACACCAGCATGCCTAGCTCATTACAGTGCTGGGGAGCAAGCCCAGGGCCTCATCCAGTTTCAGAAGCAAACACCTGACCAGCTGAGCTACTGGTCACTGCGGTTTGAATCAAATCATACTTAGTTTTCTTGATGTCCTGAAGTGGTGTTTTGTTCCTGTGAAGGTGGACAGTCAGGAGTGACATGGCTACATTTAGATTCCCCAAGGCTTGTTTACAGGAAGTGGGTGAGGTCTACATTGTGGGGAGCCCTTGAAGAGTGCATTGGGATTCTAACTCCCCCCCCCCACACACTGAAACTTTCCATATGGCCATGTTAAAATCAACCTCGCTTCCTTCTAAGTTGTTTGTCTCAGGCATTTTGTTACAGTGATAAAAGGCTGGCTAACACAACCATCCTGTAAGTTTTCATCTCACTTGGGCCAATGCCAAGATCATAGTGGTTGCTGATTTCATAAAATATGTTTAGTTGCTCTCGGAAGGCACAGGCCTATGAGTTTGAGGCCAACCTGGTCTACAGAGTTCGAAAAACCAAGAGGGAGAGGGAGAGGGAGAGGGAGAGAGAGAGGTTTTGTAAGAAATTGCTAAACTCTCTTTCATAGTTGAACCACTTAGTGTTCCCCACAGCAGTTTGGAAGCTGTTATTGATATCTCCAGGGTTTGGCGGTCACTGTTCTGGATCTGGCCATTCTAATAGCTGTGCAAGTTTGTTGTTTCCATATATAATGGCATATTGAAGACCTTTCCACGTACTGTCATCTCTACATACCTTCTGGCAAGCTGCTGGCTCAGGTCTGTTTTCTTTATTTTTATAAGTCCCTTTATCAGATATATCTTTTAGGAATACATTCAGCCATTCTGTACATTGTTTTATTTATTTATTTAATTTTCCTTTATCTGAATCAGGCTCTTGTTACTTTGCTCAGGCTGGCCCCAAATCCTTGGCCATTCTCCTGCCTCAGACTCCTGAGAGTTCAGATTACAGGGTGCATCACCATGTCTGGCTTTCTTTTACTTGGGAAAAAAAGTCAGCAAAGGTTTTCAGAGCTGTGTAGTTTCAACATATATTTATGTGTTGTGGAGAGCAAGTAGCTTTTCAGCTAACAGTCTGGGAAAGTACAGTGGCAGACCCTCCCATGAAGACATCAGGCCTGATTTGTCTGCTTCTGAGTGCCAAGGGGCTTCCCAGTGAGTACGATATCTGAGAGAAAATTTGAGAGCGGGAATGTTTAGGCTGCTATGGCAGAGGAGGTTTGGCAGTATTGAGGTGCAGGGGCTCCTCACATCACTGTGGACTAGGAAGTAAGCAGGACAGAAATCTTGCGTGGAGCTAACCTAAGAGCTGCCCCTCTCAGCCTATTACCTTCAGCTAGCTCCGCCTCCTGAGTTTCTAAAGCCTTCTGAAATACCACACTGTCTTAAGAACAGTTGTTCAAATCATGAGCCTTAGGGGACACTTCAGATTCAAGCTGTAATAGCATGGGAGCAGGTATTTGCATGTGGTAGGGATGTGGGCACAGATCAAAAGCCTGTGACAGCAGGGGTACATCAGCAGGGAATTCAGTGTGACAGGTCAAGACTGTTTCTGCCATTGGTCCATTTGTATCCCTTACTTAAAGGGACATAATGCCATGTACACCAAATCAGTGGTTATAAAACAGCTGAGAGACAGTTAAGACGGTCAGTGTGTCACCATAGCCAGAGATTGATGAGGGATGGAAAAATGGGCAGACTCTGGAGAGAAATTTCATAGGAATCCCTGCAATGGCTCCATCACCCATACAACCCCCATGTTCCCATCCAGCGAAGCAGGGAGGAGAAAGTGACCATCCTACCCTGTGATCTCTGGCCTAGCCTGTGGCTTTAAGTCATGCTAGACCTCAGAGGGAAAGAGAAGAAGCATGCTCAAACAATTCCAGGTGAAAAATGAATCTCTGGAAAGGGAAAAGCTGGAATCAGAGTCTTGTGGAGGAGATGGGGAGTCAGGGTCACCATGGGACTGAATTCGGCCGAGGAATTAGCCATAGCCTTGGGGCAGGGCTCTTTCCAGGAAGCAGATGCTACTCTTGCCAGGAAACTCCCACAGCAGCTATTCCAGGAGAGAGGGCTACTCTCCTATGTCCTGGATGTCTCAGCTGAATGAGCCCTGTGTGAGCTATTTTTATTTTGGAAGAGCCACCAAGGCCATGTGGAATGGAAGGGACAGCTTCATGTGTGATTAGAAGTGCCTGTTTGAATTGGACTTTATCTTTTCCTTTTTTTTTTTTTTTTTCAAGCCAAACCTTATCCAGCTTTATTAAAGATACTTCCCATAAATAATCATGGTATTTCAGGCAGGATATCGGCAGACAGTCATTAACAGTTTACAAGAACTTCCAAACTCCCTTCTTGTATGGACTACCAAAATCAGAAAGCCACTATAAAACCCAGTGAAGTCTTCATTCAGTGCTTTGAAAAGGGGAAGAGCTTAGAGTGAGGGTTGACATTTCACTTTAAGGATGTTGTTTAACAACTTTTCACAAGCCAACCCTGACTTTCAGAAAATGAAATGAAAACGGCAGAATTATCATTCTGAAGATCCACAATCTTGTCTATAAAAGGAACCGATGCTCTTTTGAGGATAATTATCACTGCAAAGTCCAGATTGCCCAATAGACCAGCAAAACCAATTTTAGGGGGTCAGGTTCTAACATATCTCTGGTTTTGTTTTGGTTTGGTTTTTTTTTTTTTTTTTTTTTTTTGCCTAGAAACGTGAATGCTTATTAAGGAACCGGTAAAACTTCAGAATGGCTGAACCGTGAGTACTGCGGTGTTTTTAAAGAGCCTGGCTTGCAAAGATGTTTTCAAAAACGTGCACAGAAACTGTGCTGTGGATTGGGAGATGCAGGGACCTCGGGGTTTTGCAAGTTCTGATTTCTTCATACTCCAAAGCCTAGGAAGGGATGGGGCCCCAACTTGGGTGCGCGACAAGGCTCCTCAGTGACTCAGGGACTTGCGGCCCTGCAGCGGAGGATGACCTGCACGCCTGTTGGGGTGCTCAGCCGATGGATCCAGCCATGCTTGTGCTTGCCTTGATATTGCTAGGCTGGTACTCGTTCCCGTGCATGCGGCCACGGGCTTGCTGAAGGGAGGGGAGGCCCCAGGCATCCTGGAGTCCCATCCAGATCCTAGGTTGGAGCCACCTGCCACCCAGCTGGGCCACTGATCTGCAGGCAAAGAAACCCAAAACTTAAGGTTAGGAAAGCCATGTCTGGAGTCAGTGTGTCCTGGCCGCCATCAGTTCCTAGCCAGATCTTTGGTTTTAAGGGAGTTAAGTCTATGTTGATGGTACAAGGGGAAGAGAATATAAAAAATGAATTTAGAGTTTTCCCACAGAAGGCATTCTGTGCCATGGTGGCTACATATGTCAACACTAGGTATGTCTCTCCTGAGCCAAGAGGAGACTCTAAATTGTCAAGGAGAGATGTTTTCCATCAACCATCATCAGTCCAGCTTAGGAGACATTTTGCTAGTGACACATGTTCCTCACCCCCCAACAATGAAGTGTTCTGTGTGCTAACAACCTAGCTTAAAAAAAAAAAAAAGTAAAGCAAGATTCTGCATTTTTATAAAACTTGATTTAAAAAATAGTATTTCAGACAGTGCAGTCACCAGAAGTACACAGTTTTCAAAATGCACACATCTCACTTGGCATCTCCAGCACCTTCAGCTTTCTGTGCCTGATCTGTTTCGGCATCTCCATTTTCTGTAGGATTATTTGCATCCTTGCCAGCATCCGCTTTCCCCTTCTTCCCCCTTCCCCTTGGGTACCTTCTCTCCCTTCTTTGCAAGGGCCTTTTTAGGCTTTGGAGGAGCAGGTTTAGCAGACAGCCTTGTGGATCTTCTCTGTGACTCGTCCTTCACCTTGGCTTTATCTCCTTTAGTATCCCTTTCGGCCTTTCTTTTGGGTGTAGCAGTGGTGGGGGATGATGTCAGCTCTGAATGCGGGGATGCAGCAGTGCATGTATGGGTTTGGTCCAGCAGGGGGTCATTCTCGCTGCTTCTTCACACTGCTCCTCAGCTTTTTCTTAAAGTTGCTTTTATTAGGCAATCATTGATATGTAGGATCTGTACATGGAAGTCAGCTTTACCTTCAGCCAGCTTTTCTTCCTGAGGCAACTAGCGGTACCCAGTGCTTTGTGTACAGTGCCGAGGGTTGTCTGTGCATGTATACACCCACACCTCTTAGTCTGCCTTCTTTCTTTAAAAATGAAAAAGATTGGTCTGTGTTTGCATCTGCATTTGTGCACATGCATATTCCTGTGCAGGTATCCATGGACCCAAAAGGTGTCAGGGTTCCTCTGGAGGCAGTTGTGAGTGGCCCTGCATACATGTTAGGAGCCACACATGCATAGGAGTTTAGAAAGACAAGGCTGTGTAAAGGGCAAGGGTCTGCAGGCTCCATCCATGGCCATGAAGGCATCACCTCGTTTCCTATTGTATTGTCTACTCTCCCCTTTGGACACAGTGGCCAGAGTAAGTGGGCTGAAAGCCATGTCCCTTTTTTGGGGGGGCCAGTGGTACCCTAAAGGAATTCTGCAACTTTCTTGGGACAGCATATTTAGTTCTTCAAGGTAGACATGATGGGTGACTAGAGTACTTTAAGTGGATAGTCTCTGGACAGTTTTTAAAGTGGGACCTCGGATCCAGTCCATCACCTGGGAACTTACTCAGAACAGGGACTGATGGTGGAGCCCATGATGTTCTACAGTCCCTTGGCATAATTCAGGAGCCAGTGTAAGAAACAGGGTGGACATGACTGTGGAGGCCATGAATTTCCTCTCACACCCTTGGCCTGGACCTTTGCACTTAACTGCAGCAGCAGCAGCAGCTGTTGTGTGCCAAGAGCAAGCAGGTTGAAGGGCAATGGTTGATCTCTGTTCTTCCTGGTCATTATAATTGGCAGGGGCGTCACCAAAGACCTGTGTACAGAGGACTGTGAGAGCAGGTGTTCCCTCTGCTTCCCTTCCTGACTCTTTCCCATGTAACACTCTTACTTTTCTTTGGGCTTTGATACCTGGCTGGTTCAGGGCTCTGCAGAAGACAGGCTCTTCTGAGGGCATCTCTTGGCTGTAAGAATGACGACTCCCATACAACCATGTTATTTTGTGTTAGAGAATGCAGGTCTAAACTCGAGGCTTGGATCTGATTCCTGGGGTGGGGGGTAGCTGTGGCAGGCTTGAGAGTTGTAGATGGGGTGCAGGGAAACAGGGTCCTCTTTTGTGGGAGGAATAGTGATAAGGACAAGGAAGATGAGACAAGTAGATGCGGAGTCTGAGGCAATGCTCTATCTAGAATATGATGTCAGAGCAGATTGGACGGCAAACACTTTGTACCCTTGTTGGTGGAGGCAGAAACCAGGCCTGGGTGAACAGCTGTCAGGGAACCAGTAGCTGGTTTGTGGGGTTGTAGCCTTGGGGTGGGCCCAGCAGGGAGTTGTGGCCTGGATTGTACTGGAGCCCAGGGAGCTAATCCCTCAGGTAGTGGCCTGGCAGTGGGTTGTGTTCTTAAGAAGGAGATCCCAGGGGACCTGGTGAGGAGCATCCTCAGCATGATCTCAGTGCACTTTCCTTTCTTTTCCAGTGTCAACCATGAGCTACCCAGGCTACCCCCCACCTGCTGGTGGCTACCCTCCAGCTGCTCCAGGTAAGAAGACCTGGGGTGGATCCTGTACAAAAAGGTGGAGTCTATTCTTTCATACCCCTCTGGGGCCTGGCTTTTGCTGGTTCTGGGGAGGTCTTATTAGCTGACAAATGGACAAAGACCTGCTACACTCCTGTACAAAGTGGCTTCAAGGTTCTTTCCCTCCCCTGGCTGTCCCCACTACTAACAAGACAGGCAGTGGCAGCCTGTAGGAGTGTCCTTCAAAATGCTGCTTCCAGACATCCTATCTTGTTTCAAGGAGTATGATTTTGGATTCTCTCCCAATGAGGCCCATGCCAAGGGTCGCTTCACTGTCCCTCCCTGTCTGCCCCTCCCTCTGGCTCACAAGAGCCTTGGTGGTGAGGTGAGATCACCCACATGGCCAGCAGCAGCAGCACAGCTGATCTTCCTTCTGAAACAGTCCCTTTCCCAGCAGAAACTTTACTACCTGTGACAGCATCCAGGTATTACAAAGCCCAGGAGCTGCAGAGCAGACTTGGACTTCCCTGGGTGAGAATGCATCTGGCAAGCACAGGTTATGTTGCTGGCTCAGCCCCACACAGGTGGCTACTCAGCCCTTACCTCAGCAGCCTGAGGTCACATTTGTCATCATCTCCAGTTGTCTGAAAACAAGAATGAGAGTGGCTGAGAGCCTTGCCCCAGGACTCACAGCCAATCAGCTTCTTGCTGCTGTCCTTTACAGTGTCCATGTCCATTTCCCTCCATCTGAGAATCCTTAGCATGCATGGAACTCACTGATGTCACACACTCAGGACAGAGCCCAAGGGTGTATCTGTTCCCTCAACCCATGATGCTGGGTTTGAGAGGATGCCTGGATCCCCACAGAGAGCCCAACCTGCCTTCTTCCCTGGAGTAAGAGAAAGCTCTTCTCCTTCCCCTGACCTTGCTCCGGTCTTTCTGGGTATTCATAACATTGGCTTGAGTACTGCTGCATGTTCCTCTGCAGCCCTCCTTCCTGCCCTTTCACTGGGCTAGGGATGCGAGCTGATGAGGTTGGTGTTGCTTTCAGGTGGTGGTCCCTGGGGAGGTGCTGGCTACCCTCCTCCCAGCATGCCCCCCATTGGGCTGGATAATGTGGCCAACTATGCAGGGCAGTTCAACCAGGACTACCTCTCAGGCATGGTGAGTCAGGCCCCTGACAAGGTGCCCTGGGCTAGTGGCTGCAGGGCTCTAGTGATGAAGGCTGCTGACCCCAAGGCTCCAGAGATACCTCATGCCTGTCTGTGTGAGCATGAAGTGCTGATTACAGAATATGAGGGTCTTTCCCCATCTATGTGTGGGGAAGCAATTCTTGGATCTGGTGGTCTTCTCACTCAGATCCTTTAGGCCCTGGGAGGTTGGGTAAGGCTGGTACCTGCAGGGAAATTATAAGCTGAGCACAAATTCTGTAGGGAAGGGAGGGTGTGGGTGGAGAGTATGGGGATATACACATACAGATGCCATTCTGGTTGGTACTTGGCAGTAATGTAGCAGGTAGGTTAGGTAGGTTAGGCTGGTTTAGGCTGTTTCTATTTGTTGTTTTGCTTTTAGAAGAGTTTATCTTATAATCAGAAAACAAATGTGCCCTTAGTAGGAACAGTGCAACTAGTAGACACCCAAATTTTATGCCAGGCTGTCCTAGGAACTAAGAATATGTGAACACAACAAACAAAAATCTCTGGACTGGGGAGATAGTCCAGGGGAGATAGCCTCAGGCCCAGAGTTCAAATCCCAGGACCCATGTGAAAAAAGCCAGGTGTGGTCCTTGTAATCTCAGTGTCAGAGAGGTGGAGGCAAGCAGATCCATTGGGCTTGCTGACTAGCCAGTGTTTCCAGGGCCAATAACAGACGCCATCTCAAACAAGGTAGACATGTGACCTTTACTTCCACGTGCACCTGTACAAATAGAAATCTCAATCCATATACACTCCACATTATAGAGAGGAGACAGAAAATAAATTACCAGATGGCAATATTGAAAGGTGACAGGTGTTTCTGGGCATTGTGACATGCACTTAGCTGAGCCTGGGCAACATAGACCCTGTCTCAAAACAGAAGAATCAAAGAAAGGGTGGGTGAGAGGAAGAAAAGAGTAAGGAAGCTAGGGAAGTAGATACATGACCCTGGTGGCATAGGCATATGATCATAGATTATTGGAAGGCCGAAGCAGGAGGATCCCAAGTTCATGGCCCATTTCAGCTACAGGTGAGTTCAAGGCCAGCCTAGGCAACTTAGAGAGTCATTGTCTCAAAATAAAAAGTAAAGGAGAGGTGGGGATATAATGGTCAGTGGTAGAGTGCCTGTAATGTCTGAGGCCTTAGGTTCAATCCCTAGCACAGGGCAGAGGGGGTAGAGTAGGTAATAGTAGTATGATAAAGGGTCAGAGATGCTGGTGGGGTAATGGAGACCAAAGGCCTTAAGGTGGGACGTGAAAAGGGACCTTGAACAAAGATCTGACATGGTACAGAAATGTGCTATGCAAATATCTAGGGACGGCCAGTTCTTGAGGTGCCCATTGACCTGATGAGCTTGGGGACAGTGAAGAGTAGGTCTGGTGGTTGAAGAGGGGAAGTGAGGGATGAAGATGGTGGGACCCATTTCACATTGGGCATCAGAAGGTAAAGTGAGGAGTCAGTCTTTTGTTCTGGGCATGTGCAGACCCACCTGCCTCAGTTGACTGAGCAGGCTTGTGTGACAGGACTACCCCATGCCTGTAGAAGGGGCCCCTGTACTTTCTGGGTCCTTGAATGATTAGCTCTGCGTAGTTAGTCTTGGTTGGAAGAAGCAACCTCATCTTGCATGTTTCCATCTCCAGAAGGGATGGAGGTTCTGGTTTGTATACAGAGTGATCCATATCAGAGTTCAGCTGTCCTGCTCACTGAGCAGGTGTACCCATCATCCATGGGGGGAATGCCCTTCATGTCCTATTGGGAGTGGGGCACGGCTGAGCCTAGCATAGTGGTGCATGCATCCATTGCTAAGTATACCCAGTACTGGGGCATGGTCTGATAGAGGGTTCCTTACTCAGAGCAATTGTAGAACACCATAGGGGAGGGTAGAGAGACAGGGTGCCAGCCTTTCTGGGCCTGTGAGTCTCAGGCTCTGTTTTATGTACTTGGCAGGCAACCAACATGTCTGGGACATTTGGAGGAGCCAACATGCCAAATCTGTATCCTGGAGCTCCTGGGGGTGCCTATCCTCCAGTCCCTCCTGGTGGCTTTGGGCAGCCTCCTCCTGCCCAGCAGCCTGTCCCTCCTTATGGAATGTATCCACCCCCAGGGGGAAACCCACCTTCTGGGATGCCCTCATATCCAACATACCCAGGGGCTCCTATGCCAGGCCAGCCCATGCCACCCTCTGGGCAGCAGCCTCCAGGGGCCTACCCTGGACAGCCTCCAATGACCTATCCTGGACAGTCACCAATGCCACCCCCTGGGCAGCAGCCAGTGCCAAGTTACCCAGGATACTCAGGATCCAGTACCGTCACCCCTGCTGTGCCTCCAGCCCAGGTGAGTGCTAACTAAACTAAGTTCAAAGGAGTCTGGAAGCCCTGCCCTGATGGTGGCCCCTTGTGTGAGATTGCTCCTGAGGCCTCTGGTCTCACAGCCTCACACCCAGTAGGCCCCTTCTAGACAAATGTGAAGGGCTCTCAGAATCCTTTCTGAGTAGGAAAGATTGGCTGTTCTTCCAGGTTTATCTTGGCTCCTTCTGGAGATCAGTTCATGTTTCCAATGCCTAAAATTCACTGTCATGGTTACATGGCCAAACCAGCCAAGCACAGGGCTAGTGGTATGTGCTGGCTGAGTACTTTTAGACAGAGGGTCCATCACCTCTTCTTGCTCCCATTCCCACCCCCACACTGTGCCCACTTTTCCCACTCTGCACTGGGTCCCACTCTCCCTTATCTCTTCTGAGCATAACTCCTTACTGCCTTGATAACCAGTACACACTAGCCACTAGGAAGATCACCTGCTAGGCAACAGTAAGCCTGTGTATAAATACCCAAGGGAAACACGCCTTAAAAGGACAAAGGTTGACTTTGGCTTACGGTTTCTATCAATGGCTGCTTGGCCTTGTTGTCACTGTAGACCTTTGGTGGGCCCCAGTATCCTTTCAAGGACTCATATCCTTCTAGTAGCTGTTTTCTAAACAGTATCGACACATGAGCCTTGGGACTGTTTATGTCTAGTAGCTCTAGTGTTGACTTCAGGTTTCCTTTAAATGCCTCAGGGCCTAGAGAAGTGGGTATTTGGGGCATGGGAGGAGGTGAAGAGTCATGCACACTTAGGTGGCATGTGTGGGTCATCTTACTTGAGCCTTATTTGTCTAAGCAGTTTGGAAACCGAGGCACCATCACAGATGCTTCTGGATTTGACCCCTTGCGAGATGCTGAGGTCCTTCGGAAGGCCATGAAGGGCTTTGGTAAGAGACTAGACTGAGTAAATGGACTTGGTTATAATAAGTAAATAAATAAATAAATATAGAGAGAGAGACTAGACTGAGGCAGAGGTAGGCTGTTCCTGTGAGTTTGGGGCCAACCTGGTCTACAGAGCGAGTTCCGTGACAGCCAGGACTACACAGAGAAACCTGTCTTGGAGAGAGACAGAGAGACAGAGACACACACCCGACTGACTCCAATCCTACCTGTGCCCTCCCAGTTCCCTGGGAAGTTTACTGTATGGGAGGGGGAGGCAAGCCTGGCCAGAGAGATGGAAGAAGACTGTCTTAGATGCTCAGGAGAAAGAATAGGAGGCCCTGGGCTGGGAGAGCCCATGTCACAGAGAGTACCCTCATACATAATCCATAGCATTCTACACCTTCCTCTTTCCTAGGAACGGATGAACAGGCCATCATCGACTGTCTAGGGAGCCGTTCTAACAAGCAGAGGCAGCAGATCCTCCTGTCCTTCAAGACAGCCTATGGCAAGGTGAGGAGCAGAGGCGAATGCAGGAAGACCATTGAGGCCTGGTCCTCCCAAGCCTAGCTCCAGGGCCCACAACCAGCATAGCTGCAAGCCCACTCACTCTGCTTTTCCAGGAACTGGAGCCTCATAGGACTAGGTCTCCAAGATGGACAGTGAGCTTAGTTAGGGTTGCTGCAGACTCTAGCTTTGGTTCTGCCAAGACAAGCCTTATAGATGGGTCACTTCTCCCCACCGTTGCTTGCAGGGGATCCTGGGAGGTTGAGTTAATGGAACAGCTTTGATGGAAAAGGCTTCCCAGTTTTGAGTTTTAGGTAAAGTTATATAAATACTGAATATGTTAGTGCTGTAGCTCAGGCTTCTCGTCATGGGGGGGCCTGATACTGTCAGTCCTGCTGTCTGCAGTGCTCTTCACCTGTGGATTTTGTCTGTTTGACTGTCCAATCAGGATTTGATCAAAGACCTAAAATCAGAACTGTCAGGAAACTTTGAGAAGACTATCCTGGCCCTGATGAAGACCCCAGTCCTGTTTGATGTCTATGAGATAAAGGAAGCCATCAAGGTGTGTCCTTGTACTTACGGGTGACTGCCTTCACATGTATGCATAGGCACAGACCAGGCAGAAGAGGAGTGAGCAATGTGTCACCCACTTACCACTTGCTGCCTCGCCTGACTTCCAGGCATTCCTGGTTATAGCCCATGAGCTTTAGAAGGAGTGTATGGTAGTATTTCAAGGTGGCAGGTAGCATGCCATTCCTCACAGGGAGTGTCTGTGTCTCCATCTCAGGAGGTGAAAAGGCTGAGGTTGTGGAGGACACTGATGACAGAAGGGGTGTGAAGCTGTTGTTGGTCATTCTCATTCAGTAGAACCATGGCTAGGAAATAGCAGCAACACATCTGAGGAGCTGAAGCAGCTGGGGAAGACTCAGTTGGTGGGGAGTAGTGTGGGTGGAGGGTTGGGCTGCTACTAGGACGCAGAAGGACAGAGACTTTTGTCTCCATCTCCACTCTTTGCTGAGCACCGCCTCGCTCTCCTGGCTGCTGTGTCTGCCCTCTGCTGTATTCAGGGATACCTGTTCCCACATCTGTGTTAATCACCCAGACATCTAGCTCTAGAAGAACCCAAGTTCCACATGGGGTCCTTTTCCTGCAGCTTAGCTTGGGCTCTCTGGTAGATTTTGACCATGGGGCAGGTTCTGTGCGGGCTATAGCACCCTGACAGTGCTGGGCACAGATTCTACCTCTACTAGAAGCTTTGTGCATGGTCTGGAAGGGAGAGAAGGCTGCCTGAAACCCAATACCTGTTACAGTCTAGAAGGTGCTAAGGGCAGACAGGATGGCAATGGCCTGGGCCTGGGAGTGGTCAGAGCCCACCTCCAGCAGCTTTATGAGAAGTTAGTGGAATGCTTGAACATCGCAGGCAAGGGATCTAGTTGTGCTGAATTGCTGTTGTGTCCTTGAGCACCCATGAGTAGAGATGGCGGATATTCTTTTTGGACGTGCAGGGAGCTTTGGCTAAGGTATGAACATGCACACCTTTTGTAAGATGGTAGCATGCCAGCAGTGGTAATGATAAAAACACCATGTCAGCTAGATGTTCTAAACAGATTAGCCCATTTAGTCCCATTAGAGACTCCTAGGGAGGTAGACACACATTTATTCCCTTTGTAAACAAGAAGCTTGGCATAAAGCGTTAAGCATCTTGCCTGAGGTCATACAGTAAGCTGCTGAGCCAAGATTCAGACTGATATAAAAGCCAGGCTCTCTGACCCTGTTTTCTGCCTTCCTGCTGTTCTGGGCATGGCCATTCCTTTTGTCCCTTCTGGTTTCTTTTCCTAGACAGTTAGTTCACTATGACTCTACCCTTTTCACATGTTATAATCTTACTTTTGGACTTTCCCTCATCTGTTCCTCATCTCATTTAGAACCTGGAGGTGGAAGAAACAGTTATCTCCAGTACCCCAGCCTGACCCAGCAGGGTGAGGCATGGGATAATCATGGCATGCTCGCCCTTCTTTGATTCAGTTCCTGGTCCATGGTCTCTCATTTGATGCCTGCTCATTACCCTTGTCCTTATATCATTGTCTAGGGCTGAGAGGGGAGCTAGCTTCTCAGGCACGAGTGGGGTGTATGTGTTTTGGGGCCTCTGTTGCCAATGTCCTTCCTAGATGCCAATGAGGGTCACCAGCATGATATCTGTTATGTTTCTCTGCTGCTATAGGGGGCGGGTACTGATGAGGCCTGCCTGATTGAAATCCTTGCTTCCCGAAGTAACGAACACATCCGGGAACTAAACAGAGCCTACAAAACAGGTAAGAAGCTCCCTGGCCTCTACTCTTTATGGATGGTTTTGCTTCCTGGGTGCTGGGCACTCCCTCTTCCGGGACCTCTTAGTCCTTGGCCTCCTTTTATCCTGTTTCCTCTCACACCCATCTCCCTGGGCTTTGACCCAGAGCCCAGCCCTGCATGCTGTTTACACACAGGCAGGTGCCTCTAGTCAGGAAGGGTGGGAAAAATCGTAAGTGGGATTTGGGCCAGGCCTGACCAGAGGTCAGATCAGCCCAGAGTCAGAAGTTTATATGAGCCTGGAAGATTAGATGAGGGCATCCGTCATCTCCAGCCCAAGATCCAAGTATCTTGTCATGCCATTGCCCCCTGACTTTAGAGATAGTGGCCTGTTGGGTAGACCCTGGTGTGTGTCTTTCAGAATTCAAAAAGACTCTGGAGGAAGCCATTCGAAGTGACACATCAGGACATTTCCAGCGGCTCCTCATCTCTCTCTCTCAGGTACCTTCCTTACAACAGGTTGTTAGAGAGGGAATTGGAAGACGGGAGATGGGAGGGGAGCACATCAAAGCACTGGCAATTGAGTGAGGAGAGGGATATGGTCTTCCAAAAAGTGGCTTGACCTTACAGCCTCCTTTCTTTCAGGGAAACCGTGATGAGAGCACAAATGTGGATATGTCCCTTGTCCAGAGAGATGTCCAGGTGAGTGTGGTGGCTGGCAAGGTGCCACTGTGGGATTGATAAACATGAGCTGGGTCACACTTCCTGCTCTGTGGCTTAGGTTCCCTGGGATGGAAAGAGCGATAGACACTGGTGGGTGGGTTCCATGTGCTGTGGTTTTCTGGGGTGCTTAGATACTTCACACTGAACAGGGCACCCAGCCTTCTGTGTTTCCCACCTGTGAGAGCACTAAATGTTGCAGCAGTTGAAGATCACAGGGGTGTGGGACTTCCCGTGCTTGGGTACTCCCATGCAAGTGCTGTTCTGTGTGCGAAGGTACCTGACTTATCCACCTTCTGAGTTTGTGGGCCTGAAAATGAGCTCCTTTCTCCCTTCCTGACATGTTCAGACTCATCTTGACCTGAGGGATCTCAACCCCAGAGTGTCTTGGGGCATCAGTGCTGTTAACTTCCATGACTGTTTGAGGCCTGGAAGGCATCTTAGAGGTCTGGGGAAAAGTTGCAGATTGGCAAATAGACCCTCATAGGTTTTAAAAGCTATGATGCCCTTCAGCAAACATGATATATATTGTGAAGTGTGGGGAAAGGACAGGATGAAGCCCCACATTTGGAAGTTTTATAAAGATTAATTAATTTATTGGTTTTTTTTTTTTTTTTTTTTTTAGACCAGGTTTCTCTGTTTTGCTTTGGAGCCTATCCTGGAACTAGCTCTGTAGGCCAGGCTGGACTCGAACTGATAGAGATTAAGATTTATTTTTATGTTGAGTGTTTTGCCTACATGCATATCTGTTAACCATGTGTCTGTCTGATGCCTGTGGATGTCAGGAGAGGGTACTGGATTTACTGCTGAGCCATTCTTTCCAGTCCTATAACTGGGTTTTTGGTTTTTCTGAGAGGTTTCTCTGTAGCCCTGGCTGTCCTGGAACTCACTCTGTAGACCATGCTGACCTCAAGCTCACAGAGATCTACCTGCCTCTGTCCTTTGAGTACTGAGATTAAAGGTGTACACCAACATTGCCTGGCTTGTAACTGGGTTTTAAGTCATCATCATCCTACATATTTATATATAGAGGGAAGGTACTTTCCATGATTGGGAAATGTCACACAGAACTCTGGTAGCTGACTTTTGAGATGTAGGACCTGTGTTCCTCCCTACTGCTGAGAAGTACTGTTCCTGAGGAGTTGATTAGGATCCTTCTAGCTTTCCCACTCAACCCTTTTCTCTATGTGACCCCCTGGGCTTCAAGGTCATGACCTCAAGTCAGATTTAATGATTACATTTTCTGTATGAGGAGATTGAGGCTCAGGAGCCAGAGCCTTGCCTAGCATCCCATTGCAGGCTGCTTCCGAGCTAGGACCTGAGTCCAGGTTTCTCTCTCCTCCTCTGTGATGCTAAGCTCTGGACTCAGAATCCTTTATGCTACACATGGACAGATGAGAGAATATGGTTGCTTAGGCCTTGTCTGCAGGGAGCATAGCCTACAGGGTTCATTCAGCAAACCTGTACTCTCACTGCCCTTCCTCTCTGGGCTTTATGGAGCTAGATGATGCTTGCCATACACGTGCATCTTCCTCCTCATCTAGGAGCTGTACGCAGCCGGAGAGAACCGCCTAGGAACAGATGAGTCTAAGTTCAACGCGATTCTGTGCTCCCGGAGCCGTGCCCACCTGGTGGCAGGTAAGATAGTCCCAGGTCAGTTAAGATGAGGGCAGACAGGACATTATGTGGAGAAGACGCATACAGGATATTTGGCTGATATCCTCTGCATGAACATTCACTAAAAGACACTATGGGAAGTTTCCTGAAAGCTTTTCTTGTAGGACAAAGGAAAAGGTGGGGAAGTAGGTTGTCATGCACTGAAATAAGGGATGTCAGATGGGGAAACCAATGGTCCAACAGGCAAAAGCATAGTTGTCCTCTGCCCTCCATACACACAAGTCATATGCCTTTCCCCACAGTGACAACAAATGAAACGAAAGGAAAAAAACTTCATTCCAGCAGAGCTGGGTAGCACTTACTTAGCTTATTGAATCCATAAAAGTGGGTTTCTGTCTATAGGGTGATGGAGAGGTGTAGTCTGTCTTTAAGGGTTCAGCCTCATATCAGAAGACAAATACTCAATACAGCCCAGATCTGGTAGCAAATATGTAGAGGAAAAGAATGGACTGGAAACAGGTAAAAGGTAAAGGGATAGAGTTGGGGGAGGGGCTATGAGATTGAAACCCGGAGGGAGACAGGTGTGTCTGGAACAGATAGTGAGGATAGCAGAAGGTTGGGGCAGTGGTGGTAGGCAACTCTGCAATATTCCAGGGAGTTAGGTATGCATCCTGAGAGAGATCAGAAGTCACAGCAAGGCCCTCAGTGTAGTTCATCTCCTTCCCTCAGCTTGCAAACAGCATGCTGCCAGATTTCCTAGGTGACTTGGGCCTCCAGTGTGATGCAAGGAGGGTGTAGGATTCACAGCTGAGCAGGAGATCTGGTAGAAAGCCATACAGTGGCTTAGGGGAGGTTAGGGTGGAAGGGGCCAGAGTTCAGCCTGCTTGTTGGTAAGCTGGACACGGAGTGTCAGAATGAGGCAGTCTAAGAGAACAGAGGGACTCTTACCAGCTAAGTGAGCAGGAAACAGTGACCCTCAATGGAGATTAGGTGGGATAGACACGAGGCAAAGGACATCAGAAAGATAGTTGTATTGATGAGCCTGGATGTCAGTAGAGGTCTTGGGCTTGGAAGGTTGGGGGCTGTGAGGGGCCAAGTGTCTGAAGCCTTGGGATTGTGAAAGGCCTTGGGTGGACCAGAGAGAGCAGCAGTTTGAAGATGGTGCCTGAACCACAGCAGGAGTCTAAGGAGCCGCCATTCGGATGGGAAGCCATGGTGAGTTGTCCAAGGCCCCTGTGGGCAGACACATGAGGAATCAGAATGGAGTGTAGGGCAGCTTGGGAAGGCTGTAGGAGCTGCAGGGAGGGTTGAGGTAAGGGTCCTGGCATTGGCTGCTCCTGCCCCAGGACCTCTAACCCAGGCCCAAAGGACCAGAGAGGTATCCCCTCAGTCTCAAGCTTGGCATGAGGCCAATGTGTAGGTTGTCTGAGTTTGGGCTTGATCCCTGTACCCAGGACATGCTTTCTAACCTGACTGCTGTGGCAGAGTGTGCGGGAACACGGACTCACCAACATGTATTCATTGCCTATTTTAATGTTTGAGAATTTCATATATGTATATGATATGTTTTGATCATATTGACTCCCACGCTCTCCCCTATCCACACTCCACTTTTTATTCCCAACTTTATGTGCTCTGTTTTGTTTGTTTTTGGTTTGTGAGACAGAATCTCTCTAGGTAATCCTGGCTGGTCTGAAACTGGCTATGTAGACCAGGCTGGCCGCCTCTGCTTTCTGAGAACTGGGATTAAAGGCATGTACCATCATGCACAACTATGTTATATAGGCGCTCTCTCTCTCTCTCTCTCTCTCCCTCTCTCTCTTTCTCTCTGTCTCTGTCTCTCTCTCTGTCTGTCTCCTGTATCACTGAGTCCACTCATTGTTACCAGTACACTAGTATGTATATTGATATAGTACCAGCTACTGAAGCATGGGTAGCTCAGAGGCCACATTCTTTAAACTGACTCTCTAGTGCTCATCCAGTGGGGTCTAGCATTGCTCCTTCTCTTAGGAGCCAGCAGAGTCTGGGTTTGTAACTAAAGATTTTCAGCATGACAGAACAGTGTGGGTTGGGTCTGAGTTGGTCATGGTGGCTCACACTGGGGTGGGGCAGGGTGAGCCTGAAACATGAAATAAAAGGGGCGTAGACTGGGAATGTGGAGGTTTGAGGAAGAGAACAGAGTGTGGGTCAAGATGGCTAAGCAAGTCAACTGCCCGATAAAGGAATCCTCTGACTGAAGGGCATCAAGCAGCACACAGGTTGGTGGCTGAGGGTGTGGCTTCCTGTGAGCTGCGATAGAGCAATCAGGCTGTCCAGGGCAGAGTGAAAGGGAGGCAGGGCTCTTCCCGCATGTGTGTCTCCTCAGCTTTACTGTCCTAACAGTACTTAAGCAACAGGAATGTGTTAGTTTTGAACACTACAAAGCTTGTCAGAATTGGTTCTTCCCAGTCTTTCTCTCTCTGGATGAGTCTCCTTGTTCCTATGTCCATGTGTGGTCTCTTCCTACATAGATGTTCCTCAGTTTGATGACATGCTATGCAACAAATCCATGTGAAAATGCATCAATGAAGAAATACACTTGAAACTAGGTAGTGACACACATCTGTAGTTCTAGCTTCTTGAGAGGCTGAGACAGGATATGATATGGTTCCATCACACACAAATAAACAAAAATGCATATATTATGCTTAATGTAGTGAAAACCATAGTTCAACCCAGTGTGACTTAAATAGACTCAAGACACATTGGCATACAGCACAGTACTTGGTAACTTGGTGGGACTTGAAGAGAACTGTGGTTATGTGTGAAAACTAAAGGCAGAAAAACTCTTAAGTCAAGCTATCTCAAGCTGAGATTTGTGAGTTCACATATATACCTGACTTCCTTGTTCGTAGGTGCTACCGGTTATCTTGGCTCAGGGCCTACCATCATGGCATTGTTTTAGTACATATTCTAAGGTGCTGAGATCAGGATCACAGCACGGACATTTGGGAGACTGTGACTCGGGCTGTGACATGTCCCTTCTACTTCCTGCTAGTTTTCAATGATTACCAGAGGATGACAGGCCGAGACATTGAGAAAAGCATCTGCCGGGAGATGTCTGGGGACCTGGAGCAGGGCATGCTGGCTGTGGGTAGGTGTCTGGAGCTTGGCTTGCCTGCCTGCCCACCCATGGGGCAATATGGACTGCAAGCTGGGTGCTCCATGTCCCATGGTTGAAGGTGATGTAGTGAGAGAAGGTACAGAATCTGAGCTTGCTAATCTATGCTATCTGGCTGGTGGGAATCTGTGAGCTCCCAGCCTCTGGGATAGAGGGATCTTGTGTTTTTGGTAAAGCTCTGTAGAACGGAGCTACAGCATGGACATTAGTGGAGGTCTGTCCAGCTGCTCTCCTGGAGGAAGGTGACTCACATCCTGCCAAGTTTCCTCTAAAAATACACCCCTGCAGTCAGTTGTTAGCTGCCTGTGATGGGGAAACACATGGAAAGATTTTTTTTTTTTTTTTTTTAACTTGCAACAGCAAAACAGTATCCATTCTAGGGAATGTTGGCTCAGCTTCCAGCACGGGGAGAGCCTCTAACAGCATATACCCTCCACAGCAGAAACCTCCCCCGAATGTGGAGTTGGGTTTTTGCCCTACAGCCCTCACCACTTTTATTTCTACTCGCCAGGGCATATCAGTTTGTCCGTTTCTTTTAGTATCTATTTCTTGGATCTTTCTAACTAGAACAAGCGGTAGATCCTCATTTCCCTCATGACCTGAGAAAAACACTACATCCCCTTGGCCTCCCTTTCTCCACGAGGGTCTTCTGTTTGATCCCCTCATGCCTTGGCATCCATGAACTTGGTGCCTCTTCTCATTATTTAGCCATCACTTTCTGCACAGCCTGTGTTTTTTGCAAAGTGATGCCAAGAAGGAGGTTAGGTTGATGGTCGGTCCTACTTTGTATGGAGCTACATTCATGGGATCACAGCTGGCAGGAAGAGAAGTAGATGGGTGGTGGCAGGTTTGATGTCCAGGCTTCCTTAGAAGATACTTGGGTAGCGTGTGCCCTCCTGTGTCCTACAGACCCTTGTACTGTGTGTCTCTTGCAGTGAAATGCTTAAAGAACACCCCGGCCTTCTTTGCTGAAAGGCTCAACAAGGCTATGAGGGTATGTAGATCTTGTGTGCAGGGGACCCTAATCCAAGACATCTTAAAGCCTCCTGGGTCTAAGTGGTGGGTCCACAGGGGCTGAGTATGAAAGGCACAGGAGAGGCTGGGGCCTCAGGGAAGGTGGGAGGATGGGGGTCCCATGTGCATACTCTGTCTGGTTGACTCTTCAGGGAGCAGGAACAAAAGACCGGACCCTGATTCGCATCATGGTGTCTCGAAGCGAGCTTGACCTCCTGGATATCCGAGCAGAGTATAAGCGGATGTACGGCAAGTCACTGTACCATGACATCACGGTATGAGCTTAAGGGCCAACCAGGCCCTCCCTGTCTCCTCCCCCTCTCCACTAGAGCCTAGGGCTTCTTCATCCACTCACCTCCAAATAGATCACAGGATCCTGTAGACAGGGCAGGTCACAACCCTGTGACCCTATGTGCCCACCGTCTAGGACTCCAGTACTTAATAACTGAACAGGAGTGTCTGCCAATGGCATAGAGAAATCTCAGGCCCTCCCTTACCGTGTCACTAACCTTGAGAGTCCCCTGCCCACTCTGTGATGGGTGCACTCCACCAAGGAGAGCTCGTGTCCCAAGTGTCTGGAGCTCAGCTCGTTTGCTGGACTCTAGCCTTCTCTCCATTCACTTTATAGTGGAAACCACCTAGGTAGCTCAGCCCTTGGGTCAGCCTGGGTCTGGCATCTGATCCTGGCTCATGACCCTTGAGCATGGTCTGAAAACCTTCCAGGCAATGGC
Organism: Phodopus roborovskii; assembly: GCF_943737965.1. NCBI lineage: Eukaryota > Metazoa > Chordata > Mammalia > Rodentia > Cricetidae > Phodopus > Phodopus roborovskii. The sequence goes on from NW_026125537.1 coordinate 1,524,930, forward strand.
CCAGTATCTCTTAAGGATAATAGTTCCTCCACAGGTGTGGTGGCAATCTCCACAGACACTGGGAAAGAAACCCTGTATGCCCGAGCTGAGTGGCACTAGATCCCCAGCACTACATTGTCTGATTTCAGACTCACATTTGATATTGTTGGGCTCCTCTTTGAAGAAAAGCTAATCTCCATTCCTGTGCTATGAAGATGAGGCTATGGGTAGCAAAGGATTTGTCCTTACTGTCATACTGTGGCCTGGGTACTCGTAAGCTGTGACAGCTAAAGAAGCCACAGAGCTTGTCTTCAGAGAGCTTAAGGTGACAGAAAATGATGTGAAATTCGCCAACCCTGACTAGCACTCGTGGAGAGAGCACAATGGTGTTGGACACTTCTGTGAGAAGTAGGAAGCGGCACAGTAATGGTGTCCTTCATGGGCGGTCACAAAGATTTGTCCAATGACAGCATTGCTTTACAGTAGAATCCCAGTGTACATGCTCTAGGCAAAGAGCAGTGCTGATTAGGCCTGGCTGGTGATTCTTAGGCTGATTAAAATGCTGTTCTAGATGTTTGTTTATTTGACTTTGATCATAGGTAAATGATACTGTACGTGCATGTGGAGGCCAGAGTAAACATTGAATATCATTCTTCAGGAGCCATCTAAATGTTGAGTTTTGAGTCTCACTAGGACCCGAGACCTGCCAGCCAGCCCCAGGGATCTGCCCTCTCCACCTACCCAGTGCAGAGATTATACACACAGGCCATCATGCCTGGCTTTTGGCTTTCATTTTGCATAGAATCTGGGGACAATACTTGTTCAAGCCTGTGATCTCTACACTGTGGGTTCTGAGTGGGGACTCTCACTTAGACAGGCCTGCCTCTCCACAAGGACACTTGGGGCCAGAAAGGAAGTGGCCTTGCCTCCCTTGACCCTCACTCTTGTTTCTGTAACCAGGGAGATACTTCTGGGGACTATCGGAAGATTCTACTGAAGATCTGTGGTGGCAATGACTGAGCGTGTCTCACCTCTGCCCCCTGCTGGCATTGGCCAGGGAAAGGGCCAGAGAGCATCCATCAGTTTTCGTAGTCTATCCAGTATCCCAGGCACACCATATCTCCCCAAGAACCATGACCTTTTCTGTCTGAGCTCCTCATCCCCATACCATACCGAAAGGGCCCAGCTGGGCCCGAGTTCTCAGGCAGCCATCTCCCTGGCCCTCTTAGCCTTTTAGTGTTCAGAATAGATGTTTTTCTTTCCTGGCCTCTGCAATCATTCCTCATTGCTTGTGACTAAGACTCTTAGCTTTGTTGTAGACATGTGATTTTGTATTTTTATTTGAAAACTTTTTTTTTAAACCACCATTGCCAGACAGATAACATATAAGTGTGTTTACTATATACATGTTTCTCAGGAGAGTGGTAAGTGGGTGGGACACCCCATCCTTGTGAGAGTACTGTATCTGGTGAGAGTTGTATCTGGTGAGAATTATCATGAGTTTTGTTTTTGCCAAACTCCTTTTTTAGAAAAAGGTCAAAAAAAATTAATTGTCCCATCTTACATGCAAAACCATGTAAGAATAAAGCCAGTCCCTGGCCATTGGCTGGGATCCTTCTAGTTTGGAATGTGCCTTAAACCTGAATGTCTGTAGCCAAAAGCTGTTTCCAAAATAAAGTCAGCCAGCTCTGGAACATTCTGGAAATGTCTCTCTGGTGCCAGCTTGTTTTCTTCCATTTTATGACTCAGAGATTCCAGCCCTGTCAGCCAGTGAAAACGGATGTATTGAACTAGAAACATACTGTGGAAATCCCAAGCATAAGCTACCTGGCAGGGATTGTGTTAACTTCCAAAAGATGCTCTCTAGATCCACACAGGGCCCAGGTAGTGACAAGCACAGGTACCCGAGCCAGATGGTGGTAGTAGTTCCCTGAGTGAGGTAGGCTGGTCCTGGGAAAGGACAAAGGCACTTACATGGTTTCTGGGGTGGTCTCAGGGAAGCCAGTGATGAGGACAGGAGCAACCCAAGCCTCCAATCAGAAAAGCACTTGGCTCTGGCCCTGCAGGCTCTGCTCCTTGGTGTTCACAGAGGGGAACTATCAGGGACAGTGTCTAGTCATGTCCAGGAACATAGAGTTTGCTTTGCTAGCCAGTGGTCTCCCCTCACTTCCCCCCTGTTAGAAACCTTAGGCTGGTGGCACTCCAGAGAGGCAAAACCTCCTGGGCCCTGGCCAGAACTCTAGAGAGGCCACAGCTGAGTACCTGGCTGCTGGAGTACCAATCCTCATTTCTCCCAGTTTGAGGAGGGATGACTCTCAGTCACAGTGTCTGAGCTCAGCACCAGTGTTGTGAATTACATTAATAGCCCAAATGTGCACACACCCAAAGGCCCATTAACAGATAGATGAACAAGGTGTGGCCTCTTGATATTATTTAGGCATGTGGAGCGATGACACATACTACATCGTGGATGAACTTAGGAACTTGTCTGCTGAAAATATGATTCCATTCTCAAAGCTGCCCACAGTAGGCAAGTCCCGGAAGGCGAATGGTTTCTAGAGTGCTGGGTGTGGGGAAAGATAGGAAGGGAAATGACTGCTGCATGCGCTCAGAGGTCTTTCCTTCCTGGGTGCTGAAATGTCCTGGAATTAATGGCGGTGGTGGCTTTGTAACCCAGGGAACATACAAGAAACCACAGAATTCATGCAGGTTAAAATGGTAATCCCAGCTTGGTCTACATGATGAATCACTCCTCCCCTCCCCCCACAAAGGTGAATTTTTTTTGTCATATGAACTTTGTTTACTGTGTCTAGATTCCCAGCCACAGAACAGGATTCTTTAGGGGCACACAACCTCTCACCCCCAGGAGGTGTGGGGATCACAGGAAGGCAGAGACTCTGATGGGGGGTTTGGCTGAATGGGACCCAGGGGATCGTGTGATTCTGGGTGGCACTGGCTGCTGTTTTGTGGCCATGGTTTGAGTAGCAAAGTTACATAAAGGGCCTTTTGTGTCCCATTACCAGTCTGGGTCTCAGGTGCCTCACTTCGTGTGCCTCAGGCTCTGGGTTTTGTCCCAATAAAGTTGGAAGTGCAGATGTACAGATTACCCAGGTATTCGGGCTAGAACAGCTTGTATGGCAAAAAGAAAGCTGGGGCTGTGGTTACAGAGGTCACCGTTAGCAAGCACAGGAGGCCTGAGTAATGGCTTTTATTTTACACAAAGGTGGGCCAGAAGGCAAGAAGGCCTGGCTTGGTTCTCAGAGGGATGACTTCAGCTGCCAGGCTCCACTGCCCCCTGGTGGTCAGAAGTGATCTGCAAGAAAGGGGGAGCCCTGAGTGAGCAGCAGAGGATGCTGTTGTACCCAACGAGGTCCTCACTCCAGCCTCCCAGTCCTTTGGGACAGCAGTACCAAAACACAACCCAAGACAGGAGCTAGGGATAGTCTGAGCTCTGATAGGATGCCAGGGCCCAGCATGCCAGTGGGTGGTGACAATAGGTGAATACTCAAAGACTGATTAGTACCGCCAACTCTCTTCCCTGGGACTGCTGCATAGCATCCCCTGAGTTCTGGCTCCACCAGTGTGATGGAGTTGCCAGGGGCCCTAGATGACCCGCCCAACAGGTGTTGCTCTGTCATCTGAGCCACTCACCACCTCCTAGCAGGTCTGGTTCAGGGCTGAAGGGCCCTGGGGGTAGATTCGAAGCCAGTTCCTCCAGTAGGCCCAGGAGGCCCATCACTTCTGCCTCCAGGTGCTCAACTGTCTTCTCCACTGTCTGGAGCAGGAGGGCAGGGCAAAGTCAAGCACAGGAATTGGGCCAACTTTAGCTTAGTGATATCCTAGAGAAAATCCACTGTGTCCCAGGCCCCAGCATAATGCAATGAAGAGGGAACTGGGTACTATGGAATCCTAGCCCTCACACAGTCTCTGCTCATTTTACCCAGGTAATACCAGGCTGCTCCCTTCAGCCTCTTAAGGATTCTCCTGTCTGGCACTCCAAGGTGCCAAGCTTAGCACAGGCCACCTAAGCACCTTTCTTTGTTTGGGACTTGGCAGTAATAGTACACATTTCTTTTGTTGTGCTGCACCCTAGTGGCACCTTTGTTATACAACAGGTTTGGGATTTTAAATTTTTGTTCCTAGGGATTGCTTAAAGGGTGTGTGTTGCTACAGATCCTGCTGGCAACCTAATAAAGTTCTTCTATTTTTCAAGACAGGGTTACTCTGTGTAGTCAAGTCTAATCTGTCCTGGAATTCACTCTGTAGACCAGGGTGGTCTTGAACTCACAGTGCTGGGATTAAAGGCCACCACCACCACCACACCTCCTGGCTTCAGAACAGTTCCTTAATGCTTAAAATAACAACTACATTACAATAGCATTCAAATGTTAAAAACTATATATTATGACTTGGAGGTGGTGGCACACACCTTTAATCGCAGGGCTCAGAAGGCAGAGGCAGGTGGATCTCTGTGAGTTCAAGGCCAGTCAGGACTCTCAGACAGAGAAACCCTGTCTAGAAAAACAACAACCAAAAAACAAACAAACAACAAAAACAACCCTAATATTATTTTGATTGCTGCTGTCTGTCTATAAGCTCAAAAGTCAGATGGAAACACAATTAGCACAAATTCCAGGCCAGCTTGGGATATAGAGCATGATTTTTCTCTCCAATAATTATTTAATCATTATCAGAATGAGGGGGTAGAAAGGCCAATGTTAGTCTTAGATGTCTCCCCCCTCTGTGTGTAGGTGTGTGTAGGAAACGCTCAGCATAGTAGTGTGTTCTTTCCTTCCACTGTAAATTCTGGGGATTAGGCCCCCAGTGGTGGCATGCGGATCTCTGAGTTTGGAGACCAGCTTGGTCTACAGAGTGAATTCCAGGACAGCCAGGACCACACAGAGAAACTCTGTCTTAAAAAATCAAAACAGAGAAGAAAAAAAGACCTAAGAATCAGTCTCAGGTCATCAGGCTTGATGGCTGGCACCTAGTGAACCCTCTCACAGGCAGAATCTCTTACCGGCAATAATTAGGTTAGGCTGACTATCGAGCCCCAGAAACTCTCTGGCCTCTTCCTCTCTGGTGCTGTCACGCCACTACACCTAGTTTTTTGTTTTGTGGGTCCTGGAGATGGAACTTGGGTCCTTAAATTTCCATGGCAGGTGCTTTACAGACTGAGCTATTCCCACCATTAGCATTTTGCTATACTAGTCTATGTACTTATGAACTCACTAAATAACATAATCTAATATCAGGCCCAGCAATTGCTACCATCCTTGCAAAATGAGGGAGAGGACATGCTGAATCAGGTTATGTGGGTCCATGCCTGTTGTTGTAGCACTTAAGAGACAGAGACCAGGAGGATTGCCATGAGTTTTAGGCCAGACTGGTTTAATAGTGAGTTCTAAACCAGCCATGGCTATATGATGAGTGAGACCCTGTGTCACCAAAAAATAAAAGAATTAAAACAAACAAACAAACAAAAAAAGAGTTGGCAAGGTAATTCAGCAGGTTAAGGCGCCTGAGTTAAATCCCTGGGACACATATGGTACTTACCATAAACTGTGATAACCTGAGTTAAAACCCTGGGACACACAGGACAGAAGGAAAGAATTTAAAAGTGTCCAGCAATCACCAAGTGGAGGTGTTGCACACTGTTTTACAAAATTTGATGATTGAATTTCCACCTTCCCCCTACTTGAAAAAAATCTTGGTCTGGGTATTAGCAATGCCTCCCGGAAGGTAGGGTGTGTCAGACATTGCTCAGCTGAACATCCCAGTTAGAACAGACAGTATTTTACTGGATGGCTTGGGAACAGCATTGGCCTGGGTTTCCTGACAATTGAACTCCATGAAGCCTCCAGCCTGGCAGAGAGCGGAGAAGCTTCATGACCCTTCCCTCCTGTGCCCTCGTTACCTCTTCCATGATATTTAAACGGCCTTGGACAGCCCCATGTCTGTCACAGCCTTGGCTCCAAGCTACATCTTCTCTGGAGTAACTGGGGGACTCAGCAGCTGTAGGGAAAACAAGTCTTGTCACTATGGGGTCATTGGTTTCCTTGTGGCACTAGAGCATCCTGTACAACACCAGGCTTGAGTGAAGTGGATGATGGGACACCACTGTAAACATGCTTGTCTCCAGACTCAGGAGGCCTTCATCAAGGAGGCGGTATCTAGGCTAGGTAGGTTTGGCTGCTTGCACAGATTTGAGAGAAAGACATCTCCTTGGACAAACCGTTTAGGGAACTGGAACCCCTGTAAAGACCCAGGCATGTGGGAGATTTGACCAGCGAGAGGTCTTGAGATCAAAGCCAAGGGTAACACTTTGACCCAAGGCCTCCGTGAATCTCCATGAATATTTGGAGGGGGTGTTTTGAATTTCAGATGTAGGTGTAAGGTATGTAACTTTGGAGGGAGGCAGTGGGGACAGTGATCCATGTGAGAAGTGATGAGCCAGACAGTAGCAGGCAGAATCCAGGGAGGAAAGTAAGCAGCCTTAGCACTAGGATCCAGTTAGTCTGAGCGGCTGTGCAATGTGAGTCGTGGTCCAGAAACAAAGGCACGGGTGAGAGGTCACGTCAAAGCCACCACTGGTGAGAGGAACAAAGGATTAACCAACTGTGATGGCTGTTTTTGGTGTCTGTAAATCCCACCTGGTAGAATAAGGCCACTACCACAATTCTGAGCCAAATTTGAAGCAAGTTTTATTAAATACTGGCCAGGATGATGGACATTGGCCAGGCCCACACTAGGGATTCCCTGAGTATGTTGCCAAATTATGTTAGGTGCTTATAAAGGCAGAACCCACAAGGCTACATACTTCAAGCCTTTGTAAAGTTGGGACAAGAATATATACTGACATACTTCTGTCTACATACCTCCTTCCTATGTGTGATCAAGCGCATCCTGTGCAGTTGGGGCAATCAACCTTGCTTACAGAAGTGAGAACACGTGGCTTGTTATTGCATGTGAACAACAGCTCCCAGCATTCCAGGAAAGTGGGGCTTACAGCTTAGAGGCATTTTTTTGTTTTGTTTTGTTTTTTTTGTTTTTTTGTTTTATTGATCCCTAGACATCTTGGAATTCACTTTGTAGACCTGGCTGGCCTTAAACTCACACAGATTCACCTGCCTCCTGAGTGCTGGGATTAATGGCATGTACCTCCATGCCCAGTTTTTATAGATCTCTTAAGCACAATAATTTAAACTTAAAACATAACTTTAACCCTCACATTCAACTTGACTACACCTGGAATTATTTAAACTCCAAGCACCTGGACACACCTATGAGGGATTTTTCTTAATTATTTGAATTAATTAATTTGAGGGAGGGGGTCCAGACAGGGTTTCTCTATAGTCCTGGCTGTCCTGCACTCACTCTGTAGATCAGGCTGGCCTCAAACTGAGAGATCTGCCTGCCTCTGCTGCTCAAATGCTGGGATTAAAGGCATTGGCCATCAGCCACCACTGCCCAGCTTAATCATTATTAATCAGGATCTTTTGAGGTGCAAAGATCCATCTGAGCCCCACCCACCTTCTGGCAGCCTATATAAAGGACATGGAAGACAGCTTGCTGCTGTCTTTGCCTTCTTGCTCTCACTAGCAAGTCCAATCCTTTACTGGCATTAGAGACTAAGTCTTCAGGATTCCAGTGTATACTGAAGACCAGCCAAAATATTCAGCCTCATAGACCAAACTCCTGTATTTTTGAACCTTCCATTGGTAGTCAGTCATTGTTGAACTAGCTGGACTACAGCCTATAAGCCAGTCGAATAAATACACTTCCTATATATCCATAGGTTCATTTTTAGTCTGGGTTCTCTAGAGGGACAGTCATTTGATTAGTTCTGTCCCTCTAGAGAACCCTGACTAATATACCTACTCAACTCTTGACTCATCATTCTCCTCCCTAATTGAGGTTGTTCCTGGCATTACCAACACTGACATAAGAAGTCAAGCTCTAGTCCTGAGCTTGAGCTGCAGTGGATGGCTCTGAGACATTAGACTTGGCCTAGTCTTTGGAAAATGTCTGGCCCCAAGAAGCCAGTACCCTCCAGGAGTGTAGCGCTGGGATGAGCCTAAAGTGGCAGGAAGGGCTAGCTGGGCTGCAAAAGAGAGCCAGGGAATGTTCCTGTCCTGTGCCCTCCCATTCTCCTATGGGATGTACATAGTGTTGAGTCGTAATGGGAGGGGAAGGCAAGATCAGAGATGGGAAACTTGGATTCTGGGAAATTTTTTCAGGAATCCTGACCTGGAAGGGAAGAAGAGAAGGAGAGAGGAAGGAAGGAAGGAAGGGAGGGAAGAAGGGAGGGAGAGAGGGAGACCAGTTGGCCATGGCCAGAGAATGGTGTACTGTTGTCCTGGGTGTTTTCTTAGGTTTTGGAGAAACACAGCCCTGCTTAGAGGGACAGGAAGGGAACAGAACTGAAGAAGAGTACTTTCTGCAGACACAGGAAGCTCTAGAATCAAGGATCAGAGGAACAACAAAGAAGAGAGAGAAAATATAAGTGAGCCAGTGACAGTGACCACTGCTCTATTTCAGGTCTCAAATGTTCTCTGAAGGCCTACGTGGACCTTCCATGGGCAGCCAGACACTGTTGGACTAGCACAGCCTGTAAGCTAATCTAATAAATCCACTTTCTATAAATCTATAGATACATTTTCAGTTAGGGTTGTCTAGAGGGATATTCAATCAAGTTCTATCTTTGGACAGAACTCTGGGGATTTAAAGGCTTAGTACCCGGAGCAGGGCATGGGAGGGCAGGAGGAGGGGGGGTCTGTGACTATAAGATGATGTGGACTTTTGGGAGGTGGGGTCTGGGGGGGTGTTACGTTGGTGGGGTATGCCCTCTGAGGGAGGACATTGTGGAACCTCATTCTCTTACTCCCTTTTTGTTTGTTTCCTGTCTGATAAGGTGAGTGGTTTTGCACCCTCATGATGTACTCCATCAGCAGCCCAAAGCAATGGGGCCAGTTGACCATGGACTGAAACTTTGACCGCCAGCCAAAGTAAACTTTCTCTCTTTTTTTTTTAGTAGATTGCTTCAGATATTTTCTTATAGTGATGGTACGCTAATAGAGAACCTTCTGTGAAAGACATGATTTCACTGTACTGAACTTAGAAACCCCTGCTCAAAAGACAATGATGCTGCTATGGATTTGAAGGAGGGAAAAGCATGTTACAGTGGTGTTGTGACTTGAATATGAAATGTCCCCCATGGGCTTCTGGATTTGAATACTTGGTCCCCTGCTAGGGGTGCTATTTTGGAAGGTTTTGGGACCTTTAGGAGGTAGAACCTTGCTAGAGAAAGTACATCACTAGGGGTGGTCCTTAAGGTTAACATATATGTATATATACATTTGTAGGGCCCTGCATGAACCCCCGAGGCAGCTTGAGCAAGCCTGAGCTGTTGGCTGGAACATCTTGCACCAGAGTAATTCTTGGTACTCTTCTTGATTTGCTAACACACATCTGCTGGGGAGGAACTGAGCCTGAGAACTTGCACACTTGACCCTTGATTGTTTTCCACTGTGTTGTGAGTCAGTATATAAATCTGCACCTTCCTCTCAATAAATGGCATTTGGCATTCTAGCATTCCTGTTGCACATATGACCTGCTGTCTTTTATTTAAATCTCTAGACCTTTGCCCGATTAGTGGAACAGATTGTAGTGCGAGTGCTACAATACATATATATGTATACATACATTTATTTATACACACATACATGTATACACACATACACACATATACATACACACACACATACATAGATACATATATATCCTATTTCCCCTCTCTGCTTCTGAACCGCCCATATGATTGAGTGGGATGCCCTCATGCTCCTACCACCATGCCTTCTCCACCTTGGTGGACTGTCACCCTCTGGAACTGTGAGCCAAAATAGACCTTTTCTCAAAAGCTGTTTTGTCAGAATATTTTATCATAGCAACAGGAAAGCAACCAGGACGAGTGGCGTGCTGGGTATGTTTGTACAAATGGGTCTATTAGAATATTCCCTGCTAAAATGTTACTCTTAGATTTATTCGGAATCACCCAGGCCTGGTGGAGGGACAGCAAGAAGCATGAGTGGGCAAACGTAGCAAAGATCCTAAGAGTGCACTCAGCTCTCCCCTCTACTTTTGTGTATATAGTTTTTGTTTTATATGAGTGTTTTTGCCTGCATGTGTGTAAGTGCACTGTGTGCATACAGTGTCCAAGAAGGTCAGTTGGAACAGGGCATCAAATCCTCTGGAACTGGAGTTACAGATAAGACCATTGTGGGCCTCCTTGAGGGAGCTAGGAGTTGAACCTAGGTCATCTGTAAGAGAAGCAAATGCTTTTAACTGCTGAACCATCTCAGCCCGGTGTTGGTGGCAACACACCTTTAGTCCCAGCACTTAGGAGGCAGAGGCAGGCAGATCTCTGTGAGTTTGAGGCCAGCCTGGTCTACTCACTGAGATCTGTGTGCCTCCTGAGTGCTGAAGTTTTTTATAATATAACTCTAGTTGCCTGGTGGGATTATTAGCTAAAAGCAGAAGCCATGATGGGCTGGATGGGCAGATATAAAATGGTGAGGACGAGGAAGAGGTCTTCAGTCTAGACCTCTCTGCTGGAAGGCTGCGCTCCATGATCTGAAATGGCCTTTGAGGGACAGAAGAGGTTCAGACTTGCCTCAGTGAAGGGACTCCAGCCTAGAGTTAGGAAAGGCAGGAAGTGGTGGGCTGTTCTGGGAAGATGAGCCTACACACATATCCTCCCTATACTCTTTCTGCCTCGGGGCCTTCAGCCAGCCTACTCTGGGAGCCTCACTTAGGTTTGCTGAGATCCTTTACCCAGTGGAAGTTGGCAGCCTGGGGTATTTTGTGCAGCCTGTATCTACTTTTCTGCCCTGGCTCAGACCCTGTTCTCCAGAATCTGTGATGAGGTCTGACTTGGCTCCAGAATTCCTCTGGGGAAAAGACAGGGGGGGGGGGTCCACTCCTCAGCACTAATCCCTCACATCTGGATGAGGCTGTGCTCTGAGCTCATCCAGGCCTGCTGGGGACTCATCTGACAGAAAGGTTGGAGCACAGCCCTAACAACTGTCCTGCCTGACGAACACCCTCCCTGCAGAGAATCTCAGCATAGCTTTTTGGAAACACCCTGAAGACCCTTCTCAGCCTACACCCTCAGCCATTAACTTTCTGGCCTCCACAGCCTCCTCTATCACGATGGGTGGGGTTGGCCTGAAGCTCTGCGTCCCAGACATAGCTCTAGTGGGAGTTTGTCTGTCTTTCAGAATTTGCCTGTCCTCAGAGGACAGAGCTAGGCTGAGTAAGTGGGGGAGTCTTCTTTGGTGAAAAAACAAAAACAAAACAACAAAAAAAAATTAGGCAAGTCAAAAACTGAGCATTCTCTCCCTCCCTCGCTCCCTCCCTCCCTCTCTTTCTCCTGGGAAGCTCATCCACTATGGGTGGAAAGGCTGGAGGACTGTTTTATTATCTCACTGAACCCTGAACCAGGGCAGTGGACCCTCCCTCCCTCCCTCCCTACTCTGTCAGTTGGAAATGGATTTCCTGGGCTATGGGGTTGTTTTCTTTGGCCCGACTCCTGCTTGAAGCTGTGTTTGTACCCTGGATGGTAGCCATGGGTGAAGTGGCATCCTGTGATGTGGGGAGCCCAGAGACATGAGATTTGCTGGGCTGGCTGACCTAACTAAAGAGGCTAGGCCACCAGTCTTGTCCTCTATATGGCCCCGCCCAGTCACAGCCCTTCCAAGGCAAACTAATGTACCCGGGACTCACATAGTGAGAAAGTACCGCACTTATCATCAAAGCCATATTCTATTTTTACCAGCAACACTGGCCATTTGGGGTTAATGATATTTGACCACATTCCGTATAATAGAATAATAAACTTTACCACAAGCAGGACTTGTATAAATATTTGTGGTGTGTTCAAAACCATCAGTGGATTTTGATTCTTCTTAAAGAGAAGCAGAGTGGCATTTTAAAAGATTTCATGAGAACTCTGCATGATCTGACTGAAACAGGCCAAGGATCCTGGAGCCCTTTAAGAGAGAGCAAGATTCCAAAAAACTTGTTTGTTTTTGCCTAGGGAATGACTGGCTCCCCCCCCCCCCCCCTCCTTTTTGTTCTGAATCTTCTTCTAGAAGATCCTGGGTCACTGGGAAACATACTTCCCTTGATTTCCTTTTGGGGCTGAATTAGTGTTTTCCTTAGGATGCTACTTAAATTAAGCTGTTGCAATGAAGAGTCCCTGTTAATCACCACCTCCTGTCCATTGCCCCCTCCTTTGTCCATTCAAGGCTAGACAGTCACCACCATCAGGCACAGAGGCAGCTGTGCTCCCGAGGCTACACATGATCCCAGATTCTGCCTTGTTACCTCGTGTGTGTGTGTGTGTGTGTGTGTGTGTGTGTGTGTGTGTGTTTGTTTTTCGAGACAGGGTTTCTCTGTATTGCTTTGGAGCCTGTCCTGGAACTAGCTCTGTAGACCAGGCTGGCCTGAAACTCACAGAGATCCACCTGCCTCTGCCTCCCGAGTGCGGAGATTAAAGTCATGCGCCACCAACACCCGGCCCCATATTTTTTAAACCACTAATTATGATAAACTAATCCTCCCCTCCTCAAACCCCAGCATGCTGAGGCCTCAACCCACTGGAGATAAACCTCACCAACATACACCTGGGATCAGAGGCACAGTCCTTGGGATGTGATTTGCCTCTCCACTCAACTTCCTCATGTTGCAAGAGTGGTCTGTCCTGCCATGTCTCCTTGGCAGGGTTGCCATGGTGCCACACCCAAAGATGCCTACGAACCACAGGGCAGATGCCACAGACTGGCTAAGGTTAGTCTTCGTCACCTTGATACAAATTATAGTCAGCTGGGGAGAAGGACCCTTACTCAACTGGGGAACTGACCCTTTCAGATTAGCCTGTGGGCAAGTCTGATTGACATTTTCTTGATTAATAATGATGTGGGAGGGTTTGGTCTTCTATGGGCAGGGCCACCCCTGGGCAGGTGGTCATTGTTGTGTAAGAATGCAGGCTGAGCAAGCCACAGAGAACAAGCCACTGAACAGTGTCCCTTCACAGCCTATGGTAGGTTCCTGCCTCCAGGTTCCTGCCTTGAATTCCTGCCTTGGCTTCCCATAATGGACTGTAAGATGAAATAAACCTTTTCCCTCCCCAAAATTGCTTTCGGTCACAGCGTTTATAACAGCAACAGAAGGCAAAAAACTAGGCTGGAGCATTGACCAGATGAGTAAATATAGGCTCAGAAAGATGGAACAGGCATGTCAGGGAGCCTTGCTCTCTGCCAGTCACAAGGAGTCTAGAGAGTTCTTGGATCACTTGGATCAGATCTCAGGATAGGGGCCATCTCTCTAGGGATAAATCTATACAGGAAGGCAGAGGTACCATGTTCCAGAGGGGTTTCTCCAACAAGGATGCAGAGGCAGCCCTGACCTGATTGGACTAACAGTTGTTGGATCCTGGCTTTTGCTACTAGAACAGGCATAGCCACACTCCGTCTTCTAAGTTGCTGTTGTTTCATGGTCCTTTATCATGCCAAGGTTTTTGCTGAACGTATATGTGAGTCTGTATCAATCATTTAATTTGAGCTCTTTTCTTTCTTAGTTTCGGGATTATAATATAATTATAACATTTCTCCCTCCCCCTTCCTTCCTCCAGATCCTCTAAGGTACCCCTCTTTGCTCTTTTTCAAATTCATAGCCTTTACCCCATTAATTTTTATTATATGCATGTATGCATATACTTATATATTCCTAAATATAACCTGCTAAGTCTGTTTGATGTTAGGTTTATGTATGTTGTCAGGTCTGACCATTTAATATTAAATAAAGACATTCCTTTTCTTTTGTTTCTTAGTCCTCTGGTACTTTACCCTTCTCTGTGCTGGATTATATACTCTTCCATCTTAAAAAAATTTTTTTTGTTTTGTTTTATTTTTCTACATGGAGTATGGTGGCATGCCTGTAATCCCAGCATCTGAGAGACTGAAGCAGGAGAATTGCAAGTATGAGGCCAGCCTGAGCTACACAGCAGGAATTTGTCTCAAAAAATAAAACCCCAAATTATTATTATTATTTTACAAAATCAAAAGTTTAAGTGAGCCAGGGGTTGGTGGCCCATGCCTTTAAGCCCAGCACTCGGGAGGAACTCTGAGTTTCAGGCCATCCTGGTCTACAGAGCCAGTTCCAGGACAGGCTCCAAAGCAATACAGAGAAACCCTGTCTCGAAAAACCAAAAGTTTAAGTGACACAGGAAAGATTACACAGCCATAATGAAGATAGTGGCAGCCTGACACTGTCCGTCCCTGTTGGTGCCGTGGAGGTATAAAGTAAGTTCGTCTACCTTGGGGCTCCCCACAGTCTCCCCTTGTAAGAAATAAATATGTTTTATTTTCAGGGCATTTAGAATTCATTCCTAGCACTCGGCACTTGTGCGGATCTCTATGAGTTTGAGGCCAGCTTAGTCTACATAGTGGGTTTTAGACTAGCTAGGGCTACACAGTGAGTCAGTGATTATCTCTCTCCCTGTCTCTGTCTCTCCTAGATGCACACACAGGCCCCTCCCTGTCTTCCCTAGCTAGCAGCTGGTGCCTGCTTCCTGGGAGCTTTTTAGTTTATCTTAGACTTGAAAAGTTACAGAGAGTAGGCTATGAAACTGAACCCCTGTATTAGAAACAAATAAACTGGGGAACCTGGAGAGATGTCAATACTAAACACCAAGAAGATTGTACTTCCCTAAAGAACTTAACTGATGAAGACTTCATGGGGCAGTGAAAATGTGTTTACGAGCATAAGAATCATAATTTTGTGCCAAATTGGTGTGCCAGTCATTTTTGTCTTTTCTGGAGGCTGACACCCAACTTTGAAGGTCAAAAAATAGTCTACCTTGACGTTGATGCTCTGAGTTGACAGTGCTTATTTACTTGTTTGTTTGTTTTTAATATGTATGGGTGTTTTGCTTGTGTGTTAGTCTGTTCATTACATGTATGTCTGGTGCTCTTGGAGGTAAGAAGAAGGCATCAGATCCACTGGAACTGGAGTTACAGGTGGTTGTCACGGTGGGTGATGGGGATCGAACCTGGGGCTTCATGAATGTCAGACAAGCACTCTATAAATTGAGCTACACCCTCCCAGTGCTCTTATTATGAAGTAAGAGTCATTTTTTCTTACACTATCTGTAAAATGGGGGAAACTGCAAAGGTATGAGGCACAGAATAATCTCTGTCCTCTCATGTTGGTTTGGGTGAGGGCAGTGATACTTGCTTACAAGAGGAGATTGAGGGGCTGGAGAGATGACTCAGCAGTTGGGTGGTGGTGTAGCCTTTGATCCCAGCAATCAGGAGGCAAAAGCAGATCTCTGTGAGTTTGAGGCCAGTCTGGTCTATAGAGCGAGTTCCAGGACAGCCTCCAAAGCAATACAGAGAAACCCTGTCTCAAACAAACAAACAAACAAACAAGAGTGCTGGCTACTCTTTCAGAGGTCCTGAGTTCAATTCCCAGCACCTACATGGGCAGCTCACAACCATCTGTAACTCCAGTTCTAGAGTATCCTTTTATGGCCTCTGTGGGTTTCAGGCATGTGCATGCACAGATGCACGTTCAGGCAATATACCTATATACATCAAAATAATTAAAAAATAAAAGAGGAGACAGGGCTGAAGAGAAGGCTCAGCAGTTTATTGCTCTTCTGGAGGGCTCACCAATGTCTTGAAACTCCAGTCCCAGGAGATACTATGCTCTCTGGAGTCCCAGGACATGTGCCTGAACATGGTGCACATAAACTCACACAGGCACACATACATACATATACTTTTTTAATAATAAAAAGTAAAAGAGCTCATTACTGGTGGTGCTCCCCTTTAATCCCAGCACTTGGGAGGTAGAGACAGTTGTATCTCTGTGAGTTTGAGGCCAACCTTGTCTACAAAGTGAGTTCCAGGACAGCCAAGGCTGTTACACAAAGAAACCCTGTCTTGAAAAACCCAAACAAACAAATAAATAAATGAAAATACACTGAGGATTCTCTGACACTGCAAACTCAGCTGAGGTTGGAACCCAAACAAACAAATAAATAAATGAAAATACACTAAGGGTTCTCTGACACTGCAAACTCAGCTGAGATTGGCCTCTGAAAAGGTCTCCATACGGGAGTTGGTAAGATAATTCATTGGATAACAATTACACAACAGCACAATCCTAGAGACCTGAATTCTATCCAGAACCCATGTAAAGGTGGAAAGAGTCAGCTCCTTAGAGTTGTCTTCTGACTTCCTCACTTGCACTGTATCATGCAACCTCACGTGTGTAATAATAACTTTCTCTGTGATAACACAAACCATTTTCTAAAGAATTTTATAGAATAATATGAGAAAATCCCAACACAACAATGAGAAAGTCTTAAATGGTTTACAAGAATCATAAATGACTACCATGCATTTGAAGAAAAAAGTCTATCCTTAGCAGAAATCAGACATTCAATTAAAATAATAAAAATGGGCTAGAGATGTGGCTCAGTTGGTGGGGCCCCAGGAAGATGGAGGCTGGAGCACCAGAAGTTCAAAGTCATCCTGTCTACACTGGAAGTCCAACACCAGCTTGAGCTACAAGAGATCTTGTCTCTTAAAAAAAAAAAATATTAAGAGCCGGGTGTTGGTGGCTCACACCTTGTCCCAGCACTCAGGAGGCAGAAGCAGGCAGATATCTGTGAGTTCCAGGCCAGTCTGGTCTACAGATCGAGTTTCAGGACAGCCTCCAAAGCAATATAGAAAAACCCTGTCTCCAAAAAAAAAAAAAAAAAAAAAAAAAAAAAAATTAGGCCTGGAGAGATGGCTCAGCAGTTAAGAGCACTGGCTATTCTTCCAGAGGTCCTGAGTTCAATTCTCAACAACCACATGGTGGCTCACAGCCATCTATGATGAAGTCTGGTGCCCTCCTCTGGCCTGCAGGCATACATGCTGGCAGAAAACTGTACACATAATAAATAAATAAATCTTTAAAAAATATTAAAAATAGCTGGGTATGGAAATGTATACTTTTAGTGATGGCATTTGGGAAGCAGAGGCAGGAAGATCTCTGAATTTGAGGCCAGCCTGGTCTATAGAGCAAGTTCCTGGACAGCCAGGGCTACACAGAGAAACCCTGTCTCCATAAACATATATATATATATGAAAGTATTTTTTGTAAAGAAAAATCTAACTGGAATTAGATTAACCTTCTGTCTATAGCCATTAACCTTATAGATAATACAGGAGGAGAGAAACACTGAGTCGCTGAATGACAGCCAGGGAATTCCATCAACAAAATCTAAATGAGCCAAACTTTTCTCAACAACTGATTTCAACAACAATAACAACAAAAAAATGGATGGCAGGATGGAGAGAGAGATGACACAGTTAAAGAGACAGCAGACATGTTAATCAGACATGCAACCTTTGCTTGTAGCAAACAAACTAAATGTAAAAACAAAACAAAAAGCAAATTACAGTTAAGATACTTGAACTTCATGAATGTTTTAAACAAGGAATTATTGTTATTATTATCTATGGCATTGCAGTCCTGTTTATAGATAAAATGTAAGATGCTGAGCTCCACACTCTAATGACAGGAAGGAGAGATGCTTTAAAAGTTAGGAACACCGACTGCTCTTCCAGAGGACCTGAGCTCAGTTCCCAGCACCCACATGGCAGCTCTCAACTGTCTGTAACTCCAAGATTTGACACCCTTACACAAACATACATTCAGGCGAAACAACCGATTCACGTAAAATAAAAATAAAGTTAAAAATTAAAAGAAGTAAATGTTTTACAAGGAAGAGCTACCTAAACTCACACAAAAAGAAAACATGCCAGTGGGAGAGAGGCTTGCTCAGAAGAAAAGTTTCAGTGAGCAGAGGAAGAGAGAGGAGGGGGTTCAGATACAGGTGTGACAATGACAATTTCATCTTATGTATGAAACTGTGAAACTATTAAAAACTTGAAAAAAGAAATACAGTATTTTGAATTTCCTTGGTTAAGGGATGCCACGCTCACACCTTTAATCCTGGCACTCAGGAGTCAGAGACAGGTGGATCTCTGTGAGTTCCAGGCCAGCCTGGTCTATAGATCGAGTTCCAGGACAGGCTCCAAAGCTACAGAGAATCCATGTCTCAAAAAAATCGAAATAAAATAACCCAGGGATGACAGCGGAGGTGAGATTACAAATGAAACAAAGTTAATTAATTAACAATTATAGTATATATTATAGTAATCTATTTTTTATGCTGTCACTTTGAATCCAATTTTTTTTTTATCCAAACATTTTCATAGTCAAAAGTCATGGAAAAGCTGTGCCCCACAGTATGTACAAGGAAGGCATTGAAAATATCTTCAGAAAGTTAAGAGATGGTGTTGTGTCTGAAGTTTGAAAGGTGATAAGTGACAACTTGGGAAACTACATTGGTACAGCTACACCATCCCTCAAATCTGTTGGAAAGAAAATGCCTGTGGGAAAGGAAAGCAATGTTTAAAACGGGTTGTGGCTCACAGGGGCAGGGAAAGCAATTCATAGCAGGGAAGCTCCTTCCTCTGGGAGGCACCAGCTGAGACCTGGTCCCCACCTCTGCCACCCATGCAGAGCTCACAGGAGGGTCTAAGAGAAAAAGGAGGTCGTGCCTTGTGAGTTGACTTTGAGCTATACAGAATGCCAGTTACACTTCTTAACAGATGGGGAAACTGAGGCTAGAGGGGTTGATGGTCTGAGAGAACTAGTGTTGTGTGTTCACTGGAGGGCACGTCCTTTCTTAGACCCCCTGAAGCCGGCCTGTGAAGTGCGAAGTGATTCCTCCCATAGAAACTCTTTTTACCTTCTGAGTTAGTCTCCCTTCTCTCTGTGGGCCTCAAAAAACAGCCAGAGCCACAGTCTTAGTGACAGGCATTTCTGCCTAGCTGGAGCAAGAGGGCCAGAGGCCTGGCATTTGGTGCTAGGTCTGCCTTGGCACCTTAAGGCCTCACCTAGACACTGAGGGTGAGCCATAGCTTTTGGACAATGGCCTCCTCACCTCACTACAGACCCCTCCGACCTCCTGGCAGGTGAGACCCATCTGTCTCCGGGTGGTGCTGGCCTTGCTCAGATCATTGACCCTTTCAGACTCATCCATCACTATGCCCTTTGCAGCTTTCCCTTGGATGCTCTTGCCCAGGGCGGTCACACCCTGCAACTGGACCCAGGCCTCCAGCGCTCTCCTAGACATTCGGTTGCCACATTCCTTTCCCCAAGTCTTTCTCACTCTGTTTCTTCTTGAATTCCCCGTCTTGTTTGTGCTTTCCTCAAACTCACGTCGCAAAGTCTCCTGGTCCACACACATTTATCTTCACAGCCTCTTCCTCTCTCAGCCTCCCCTCGTCTTCTCCATCTCCCTCCTTCATCTCTTCCCCTTTCTGTCCCAGTGTTTCTGTTTTCTGTCACCATCACCTTCTCCGCTCCCCCCTCCACCTCCGGTTACTCTCTCGTTCCTACCTCGCCATCCCGGGGTGTCCCTGGATCCCCGGCCCCACTCGCCTGCCCCGTCACCGAGCAGGGTCAGCCCAGCCAGCGCGCAGAGCAACAGCTGCATGGTTCAGAGCCACTGAGCACAGCTGTCTGTTGGTAGCAGCCTCCCTGGGATCGCGCCCGCCCGGCCCAAGGAAATGCAGTCCCAGCCAAAATTCCTGGGCGGCTCCAGGCTTCCAGTTCCAGAGGACCCGCCCCCTCCAGAAGCCCCACTGTACCCTGCAAGAAGGCACAGCCGGGAATCCCATCCCCAAGTCTACCTCTCCACCAAGGCATCCCGTCCAGCCCATCTTCCATCTCCACCCCAATCCCCAAACTTGGGACCCCAGCAACTTTGTGGCCAGCATGGGAGAATGGCTTCACTCACGAGACAACAGAGTCTGAGGGTCATGGCAGTCAAAGCCTGTGAATGTGTATGGATGAGTACAGAGGCTGAAGGAGGGTGTTAGATACCCTTGAGCTGGAGTTACAGGCAGTTGTGAGCCCCCCTGGTGTGGGTGCTAAGAAGGAAACCTGGGTGCTCTGAAAGGGCAGTAAGAGGTCTTAACTGCTGAGCCATCTCTAGAGTCACTGCAGCATCACATGCTGTATCAGCCACTGGAGCTGTTGCTGTTTACATCACAGTCCCTCTGTTAACCAGTAGCTCTCCCTTCTCATCTTCCTCTCTCCAGGAGGCAGTGGGCTCTGGCACAGAAATTCAGACCAGGAGTTATCAGGTGTGCCACCAAGACTTGTATCTAATTCATTAAAAACCCTAGCCTCCTGTTGGGGATTAGATGAGCAGGTTTAGGAGGAAGGATTTACCTCAGTTATGCCAAGAATTGTCTATACTTGCATAGGGCATTCCAATTTAGCTTAGACAGGCATGAAACTATAAAACAAACAAACAAACAAAAAACGTAAACCCATAAGGATTTTTGCAGCCAGTGGGGCTTTCTAATTGTTTTAATTTAAGATAAGAAAACACAAAGTCTGGCATGGTGGCATATACATATGTGTAATCCAGAATTTAAAAGTCTTAGGCAGGAGGGTAACAGGTCAAGGCCATACCAAATTACATAGTGAGATCCTGACTCTAAATAAAAAATAAAAAATAAAAATAATGAGTAACATATGAAATAGGTAATACAACACTGTCAAATCACAAAGTATGGGCCTATGTAACAAATCAGTGGGTAAAGATGTCTGTTGATCTGGGTTCAAATCCACATTGGGAAAGACCATGACCTTCACAAGTACCATGTGGTATTGTACACACACACACATACTCACACACAGAGAAAGAGGAATAAAAGGAATTAAATTAAAAACTAAATTAATTTGGTGAGTATGATGGCACACACCCCTTAATGCCAGAGGCAGGTAGATTTCTGTGAGTTTGATTTGAGCCTAGTCTACATAACAAGTTACAAGCCAATTTAGGCTACATAATTAAACCTAGTCCCCCCCAAAAAAGTATTTTGTTTTTTACATTTATATTTACCTCAGTTATGTCATTAGATGTTGGAAAGCCACTGAAGACTTGGAAAAAATCCATAGAAATGAGTACCATGACACTCATTTAGTTCTTTCTAAGAGTAGCAAAAGGAGAGATGGATTAGTGTTAAACACTCCTGGTGCTCTTTCAGAGGATCTGAACTCCCAGCATGCACGTCACGGCAGCTCACAACAGTCTGTAACTCCAGTTCTAGGGGATGCCGTCTTCTAGATTCCAGGGGTATTGCGCATACATGCATACATGTACACACAGGCAAAACACCCATTCACAGAAAATAGCATTAAAAATAAATAAGTAAAATGAAAAAGAAAGCACCCAGGAATGGATGTGTAATTATTTACCTACTTATCTTAACTAATAGACATGTGGTCATTGGTTTCCTACATTATGAAATACTATTTTCAAAATTATAGCCAGGTGGTGATGGTGTAGGCCTTTAATTCTAACTCTTGGAAGGCAAAGGAAGGTGGATCTCTGTGAGTTCAGAGCTAATCTGGGCAGTCAGGACCATGCAAAGAAACCCTGTCTTGAACCCCCCCCCCAAAAAAAAAAAAACCCAAACCCAAAAATAGCAAGAAAAAAAACCCTATAAAAGTGTTCAGTGTATGTTGCATGTGTGAAGTTGATGGCAGAAGTCAGAAGTTGGATTCCCCTCCTCACCAAACTGGAGTGGTCAGCCAGTTGTGAGCAACCTCCTGTGGGTGCTGGGACTAGAGCTCAGGCCCTCTTATCCACTGAGCCTCCTCTCTAGCCCATGACACAAGCTTGATTAATATTCAGTTTCTAGTACCAGATGCTAAAGGGTAATTTGCCAATCAATATTTTAATGTTTATTTTCTGCTGTAAAAGGCCAGCAAGGAGGAGGGCTTTTTCCACCCTATGCTAGAGAGCACGATCTTTCCAGCGTTTCTTTTGTTGTTTGTTTGTTTGTTTGTTTGTTTCTCTGTAGCTTTCGAGCCTGTCCTGGAGTTCACTCTGTAGACCAAATTGGCCTCGAACTCACAGAGATCCTCCTGTCTCTGCCTCCCAAGTGCTGAGATTAAGGGAATGCACCACCACCCGGCTCAATTTTTTTTTTAATTAAAAATTATTATTATTTGCTTCTTTGAGGCAGGGTTTCTCTGTGTAGCCCTGGCTGTCCTGGAACTTACTCTGTAGACCAGGCTGGCCTCGGATTCAGAGATCTGCCTGCCTGTGCCTACTAAGTGCTGGGATTAAAGGCGTGTGCCACAACCTCACAACAAAACTTTTAAAATTATTTTTAATGATGTGTCTTTGTGTGGGTATATGTACATGAGTGCTGGTTCTGTCAGAGGCAGACCTGTCAGATCCCTCTAGAGATAGGGGTTACCGGTGATTGTAAGCCACCTGATGTGTGGGGAACAGAACTTAGCTTCTCTTGAAGAGCAGTGGGTGTTCCTAACTGCTGAACCATCTCTCCAGCCCCAATTTAAAAATTTGTATGTATGTGTGTCTGCAGTGCCCACAGAGGCCAGAGGAGGGTATCCCCTGGAACTAGATATGGATGCTAGGAACTGAACTTAGCTCCTAACCACTGAGCCATCTATTTCCACAGCTCCCCAAGAAGAGGTGAAAGAGACAAAACATTGCTAGTGGTAGAAGATCTGCTTGTTCTCTCACAAAGTGCAGCAGAACTAAAATGACACCAATCACTTCACATACTGGCAACACTGCAGTGCTTGGAAAGTCATTTTACTTCCTCACCCACAGATGACAGCCCAAAGACACAGAGGGACAATAACAAGACAGTAGTACACACTACTAAGGTCCACCTTCAGCATTCTCCAGAAATGAGCAACTGACATTGAAAACAGGTGGGCATCCATGGATGGGATACACTAGGCAGTGGCTGGCTGGGCAGCAGAGCACATGTGCAAGCTGGCTGGTGGTAGTAGTAGGTGCCATCGTTCCTTATTAATTCTATCATTTTCTCACTGTCTTCTCTGAACACAGCTGAGGCTGCACAGCTCTTAGCACCACTGAGGCAATCAGTAGTTATGTTCTCTGCTTCATCGTTTGAACTCTGGGGCCGTAGGAGAATCACCAGTCATTGAGAGGATGTGTAGGAGGGGACAAGCAAGTGGGGTTATTTGGTGGTTGGCAATGGTGAGTGGGTCTTGTACAGTTTGGGTACCCTCGTGGCCAGCCACAGAGGGAAGAGCTCTTTATAGAAGAGCTACCCCATCCTGGAAAGTTCCTGCCAGGTAACACAGAAACCCACATAGAGTGGAATGTGAGGCCCAGAGAACCTAAGTAGTGGCCAAGGTATGCCATTCTTGGGACCCAGTTTTCTCCAATGTCACCTCAAGCCATGCACGATACAGCCTATTTTTGGAACTCCTCAGCCTGGGCTGCTGGGGGACACATGTCTGGCAGGGGCTTATTCTCCTTGCTCATGGCCAAAGGCAAGGAGCCAAGGGAAGCATGAAATAGAGGCTGGCTGGACTTCTGGGCATAGTGGTTGGGCCAGGGGGTCTGTCCAACCAGAAGAACCCTCAGTGGATGGGGGGGTCTGGAACGAACAAAGCCTTCTTGTTTTCTGCTTTTGGCACTAAACAAGGATTTCCAAAGCCACAGGGAGGCCTGGGCTAGGAAAGCCCTTCTTGATGCAAGGAACAAGGCCAGTTTCTCTGTGCACAAGTGGAAGACAGCTGCTGGTCCAGGGCTCACCTAATTAACAGTCAGAAAAGGTGTTACTAGGTTGGCACAGACATTTCTGGTGGGTTGAGAAAAGAAAGCAAAAGACTTGAAATACTGAAATTTAGCACTTTCAAAAATAATTATTTAAACCAGGCATTGGTGGCACTCGGGAGGCAGAAGCAGGCAGATCTCTGACTTTGAGGCCAGATTGGTCTATAGAGCAAGTTCCAGGACAGGCTCCAAAGCTACAGAGAAACCCTGTCTCAAGACTGCCCCCCTCCAAAAAATTATTTGTTATATTATTTTGAGACAGAGTCTCTTGTAGCCCAGGCTAGCTTTCAACTTGTTACGTTGCCAAGAATGACCTTGAACTTCCGGTCCTCCTGCCTTCAGTTCTGGGATTATAGATGTGCTCTACTTTGTTTATGAGGTGCTGGGGATTGAATCCAGGACTTTGTAAATGCTAAACAAGCACTCTACTTACTGAGCTACAGTCCCAGATGTCCCTGTATCCCTAACATTCCCAGGAGGGAGGAGGTAGAGGAAGATGAGGCAACCTCCTTAGTGCAGGGAATCAAGTAATGGAGGGGTGAGGGGAGAGGTGAATGCTAACAGTGGTGTGGTACCTGCAGGCTCAGCTCTGGGGTGCTCACACACAAGGGATGCCACAACAGAGATGCTAATCATCACAAACATGGCATTCCCCAGATGTTCCAGGATCCTCTGTAGAGATTGGAAGCAGCTGGCATTCCTCAGCCCTAACCCTCAGAGAATGTTCTCTGGAGCACTCTTTGGAAAGATGATCTCATTTATGTCACAATTAAAAAAAAAAAAAAAATTAGTGTCTGCAGACAATGTGTGGATGACCATTTGAAGAATCTGAGTTAGTTTCTGTTAGCAATGGATGTGAGGAGTTGGAACTGAATGTGCCCATGTACATAGTACCTGGACCAAATGACAGATCAACAACAGCATCTGAGAAGATCCCATTTCTCTCAGCCACCACCCACCATTCCCACTTGATGGAGTAGATTAATTTTGCTTGGTTTTATATTTCATAGAAATTGAACAACACAAAAGTTTCTCTCTTTGTCTTTTCATGCACACTGTTGTTTATATCAATAGCTGATCCATTTATCTGGGCTGATGTCAGTGAGAACTTAGGCAGATTATGTGCACTTATATAATTTATACATTGTAATAAATTGCATAAACCTCCCTATAATGAAAAGAATAGCACTATGCAAAACACAAATATTGTAAACCAAAGCAGATTTATTTTTATTTTTTTGAGACAGACTTTTTCTGTGTAGCCCTGGCTGTTCTGGAACTCCCTCTGTAAACCAGGCTGGCCTAGAATTTAGATATATGCCTACCTTTACCTCCCTAGTGCTGGGATCAAAGGTATGCACCATCACCAACTGGCACAAACTGACCTCTTTAAAAAAAAAAAAAATAATGATTTCATGGGCCTTTGAGGTCAGAATTAATTTCATAATATGCATTTGTTTCAGTTCATTGACTGTTGCTACCTTCAAGTAAGTCATTGAATAATCACTTAAAATTTTCATTTTGTTTTCAAATATAGCAAATGTCTATCATTGTCATCCACAAAATTGTTTCTTCCTCTCCTTAGTGTTTAGAGTATGTACTAGTTAGGATTACTAGACCTTTCAAACACTGGGAAGTTCTGGCACATACCTTTAATCCCATCACTTGGGAGGCAGAGGCAGGAGGATTTTTGTTGAGTTCGAGGCCAGCCAGGTCTAAAGAGAGTTTCAGGACAGTCAGGCATGTTACACAGAGAAACTCTGTCTTGAAAAACAAACAAACAAATCTATAAAACAAAAATGCCTCTAACCTGTAAACCACACTTGCCCAAGGACAGAAAAGTTCCTGGAATGCTGGGGGCTGTTGTTCTTGTAAGATAACAAGTCACATGTCTTCACTTCAGTAAACAAGCATGGTTGCAACAATTGCACAGGATGTATGCTTGCACCTGAATGGACACAGGTGGGAAGTATATTGTCTTGTGCGTCTTGACTTTATAAGACCCTGTCTGATGTAATTTGGTGCTAGACTCTGGGAATCCAGGGTGTGGACCTAGCCAGTATCCATGGACCTGGCCAGTATTAATAAAACTTCTTCAAATCTGGCTAAAATCCATGGTAGTGATACCCAGTGATGATGCAGAGGCAGGCAGATCACCATGAGTTTGAGACCAGCTTGGTCTGCAAAGTGAGTTTCAAGACAGCCAAGACTACATAGAGAAACCCTGTCTTAAAAAAAAAAACAAACAAGCAAGCAAACAAACAAACAAACAAACCACCACAACAAAAAATAGTGGTAGTGGTCATAATCTCAACAGGTAGGATTAACAACCAACTATTGCTGTGATGAAACACCATGACGAAAACAACGTAGGAGGGTGTAGAATTTATTCAGTTTACACTTCCACATTACCGTTCATCATCAAAGGAAGTGAGGACAGGCACTCAAACAGGGCAGGAACTAAGGCAGAGGCCATGGAGGGGTGCTGCTTACTGGCTTGTTCAGCCTGCTTCTAGAATCCAGGACTACCAGCCTAGGGTGGCCCTAGCAATCACTAATTACGAAAATGCCCTACAGGTTTTCCTGCCTAAAGCTAAATCCCTCACTCCTTTTTTTTTTTTTTTTTTTTTTTTTTTTTTTTTTTTGGTGTGTGTGTGTGTGTTTCTCTGTGCAGCCTTGACTGTCCTGGAACTTGCAATGTAGAGCAGGATGGTCTCGAGCTCAGAGTGCCTGCTTTTGCCTCCTGAGTGCTGGCATTATAGCTGGATTTTATGGAGATATTCTAATTGAGGTTCCCTCCTCTCAGATTAGTGGTTCTCAACTTCTGGGTCACAACCCCTTTGAGAGTCAAACTACCCTTTCACAGGGGTTGCATATCAGATATTTACATTACAAATTACAGTTATGAAGTAGCAACTGAAATAATTTTGTGGTTGGAGATCACCGCAACGTGAAGAACTGTATTAAATGGTCAGGACATTAGGAAGGTTAAGAATCACTGTCTCGTGACTTTAACTTGTGTCAAGTTGGCATAAAACTAGCCAGCACAGAGTGGAAATAAAATGGAACAAATTAACTCCAAACCACAAGAACAAAGTTGCTGACCCACCTAGGAGCCAAGACTGGAAGCTTTTTAAAATTTCTAAAGGCAACTGCTGGGCATTGGTGGTGCACACCTTTAACCCCAGCACTAGGGAAGCAGAGGCAGTCAGATATCTGAGAGTTTGAAGCCAGCCTGGTCTACAGAGCAAGTTCCTGGACAACCTGAGTGCGGTGCCTGCGCTGCTGTAGAAGCCCGAGAAACTGCGGAGGGTGTCGAGGTTAATAACACTGGACTCTTGATATTAAGAAGGCTCTTTATTATATCGCCTACTTTACTCCAGGGGCTAGCTTATATACCCCAGCACCAGATGGAGGAGGGGGAAATAAAAGGGGATGGTTAGTCATATCAGGTCCCAAGGACTGGTTAGGGCTCTTTCAAGGCTGGGGGAGCCAAAAGAGCATTAGCATTTTGCATTAGAAAGCATCTCTCCTGTTATCTAGGGTTACAGTTGCTTGCCCTGAGGGCAGCAAGAGGGGAAATGAGTTCTTAGCCAAGGTCTTAATTCCTACACCTGAGCTGTTACACAGAAGAACCCTATCTTGAAAAATCAAACCAAAACAACAACAACAAAAACCCAAAACCAACTAAACAAACAAACAAACCCCCCATGGTTGCTGCCTGCACTGAACAAGACAACCTCATCCTCATCCCTTCTGTGCAGCAGGACAATTTTGCTTCGATACAGGTCTGAGTTTTGGCCATGCTCCTAAATTTTTCAGTTCCCTCCAATCCCAGAACCCTTTAACAAAAAAGGGATGAAGTGAGATAGCAAGTTGGCTCAGTGGATAAAAGCCAAACCTAAGGACCTGATTTTGATCCCCAGAGCCCACATGGTGGAAGTTGAGTGGAAGTTAGAACTCTCTTTTAGTGTCTTCTTGAGCTCTACATACATGCTTGAGCAATACCAGACAGGCAAGAAGTTGGTTTAGTGGGTAAATGTGCTTGCTGCTAAGCCTGCTGACCAGTGTCTGGTTCCCTGAACCCATGAAGCAGAAGGAAAGAACTGACTCCCTTGAAATGTTTTTGACCTCCATAGGCAAGCTATGGTACTTAGGTACTCACATACAGATACAGTCGAATAAATAAATAAATGCAATAGAATGTAAAATTAACAATACTTTAACATGCAGAGCAACTTCTAAATCTTCTACTCCTGGGTTTTCAGCAAAGACAGAGTGTGTATATAATTGTTCTTTAGCCTATTCAAAGTATGTCTTACCAACAGAAGCCCTACAAGGATCCTGTTATACTGTGTAATTCCAAATCTTCATGCCTTTTGTTCTGTCTTCTGTTCTGTTTGTTTCCCAGGTTTCTAATGTTTCAAATGCTCAACCCTCCTTTCTTATTTAGTCCCATCTTTAGATCCCATGTGTCTGGTTTCTAACCCTCCCAGTGGGGCTGGTGGGCTTGCTCAGCAGTTAAAAGTGCTTATTGTTCTTGCAAAGGACCCAAGTTTGGCTCCTACCATCCACATCCCTTTATCACAACTGCCTGTAACTCCAATTTCAAGGGGTATGATGTTTTCTGGTCTCTGGGGGTATCTGCATGCATGTGATGGATATAAATCCATGCAGGTATACACATAAATAATAAAAGTAATAAATCAATTTTTTAAAAGAAAGAAAGAAACCCAGGGTTTCAGAGACTCTTATCTCACATTGCTCAATGGTGTGCACCATAGCAGTTTCTCCAGCTTTGGGTATTTCTGAAGTACTCAAGTAGATTAATTTTATGCTCTCCTCTCAGGAAGGCTGTGTAGTCTGTAACTTCTGGCAAATAAACTCATCCTTTGCTAGAACTGGTCCTTTTAAATAACAGTTTTCAGACTTGTTCAGAAGTTCTGACTGAGGTCCTATGATTCTGGAAGTAGACTTGGAGTTACATGGTGCCTTGGAACTCCTGTTGGTAGGTGGGTGGGAGAAGGAAAGGAGGGTCCTTGCAAGTCTTATGGCCTGTGGCCAGCAACAGAATAATCCAGGAAGAGGTGAGAATGAAAACTTGGTTCACCAAGGCTGGATTAAACTTTGTGGAACTTTGGGAGTCTGATGCCAGGTATTTTGTTTTGTTGCCAGCATATTTAACCAGAATATTTTTTAATGATTTTATTTATTTTTTATGTATACAGTGTTATGTCTGCATGAATGCCTGCAGGCCAGAACAGGGCACCAGATCTCATTATAGATGGTTGTGGGCCACCAAGTGGTTTCTGGGAATTGAACTCAGGACATCTGGAATGCTCTTAACCTCCTAGCCATCTCTCTAGTCCCCTGCCAGCATATTTAAACATAGTACAATTTTGAAGAAAAGTTTCCTAGTATAATACAATCCCTGGTGCACAAGGAGGCATAATTACATCAAAACTCAATACAAAGCAACATGTGAATTCTTCCAAGAAGGCAGGTTCTAGAGATAGACTACCTATGTTAGCTTAAGGGCTCAGGGAAGGATCTGGTGTGGTCTCCAGCATACAGATAGAACAGAAGTCATTTGGGCTATTAGTCATCTCCAGTCCAGGTTGTGGGAGCTTGGAGGAACCCCTGGCTAGACCAATAATTAATGTAAGGGTCCTTCAGACTACTAGTCACCTCTGTGCAGTGGTAAAAACTTAACAGGGCCAGGCCCAACACATGATGCTGATCACCAGGCTGTTAATCATCCTCAATTCCCAGCCTTCTGAACTGAAATATCGGAGCATTCCTTTGAGAGAACAACCCCCACTGATATGCTTAACATTCCTGGTTTCCCTGGTGATCTGTGTGTCACAGGACCTTTGTGCTCCCAATCCAGCCTGAATACAGTTAAACACTGCTTTAGGCCATTCACACTGTTATCAGCCTCTTGTGCCCTGGAACTCAAACAAGAGGACAAACACAATTTAAACTTCACCTTTGAGGTGTCCATGTCATAGCTGAACCCTATAACTGTGGAAGAAGCCAGATAACTCAGTTTTCTAAAAAAAAAAAAAAAAAAAAAAAAAAAAAGGTCTTCATTACTTTAAATGATGTGTACTTGATTCCCCCCACCCCATGTGTCTGTATGAAAGAGTGTGAGAGAGAGATTTATGCTGGGAACCAGACTTGGATCCTCTGCTGAGCCACTTCCCTCCAGCCAGCCATTAACTGGTCCAGCCTGCCCCACAGTGTACTCTTGACCTTGACCCCAGTTGAGGATGGCTAGTCTTTTGTTGACAGTCTTTGGAGATCAAAGCGCAGTGACTGGTATGTTCCTTCTAATATGGATACTTTCACAGAACACCTGGTATCTAGTTACAGATGAATTGCTTGGGGCTATTCCTCTCACAGTGAGGGCTGGAGGTTCAGACTATTGTGTGCATTTGCTGGTGAGAGGCCTGGCCATCCTCACTCCCCCTCCCAGGGGTCCTCAGAGCTGCAAACATGAACTTGGTCTGGCACTGGGAATCACATCAGCCCGGTCACCCTGAATGTCCGACTTCTCTTCCTAAGGTGAGAATCAGGAGCATCCTTGGAGTCTTTCACCTGCAAGGTCCCAGGCAAACTACACCAGAGGTCACTCAATGTTCACACTGGTACTTCCCTACCGGATATCACTTCAAAGAAGCATCTCCAGTGGTTCTTTGTTCAAATAAATGGATAGCAGAGTCTATTTCACAGGAAAGTGCATTTCACTGTGATTTTGTGGCTACTGGGGGATGGCTATGCCATGGTTAGGTTACTTTTGTTCTGGGCAATCAGCCCTGAACATATTACAGACACAGACTTTGGAGCCACAGGGGTCTAGGGTTGATTCTTGACACTTGCTAGTCCTGGTTGTAAACAAGCTAGTCATTCACTCAGCTCTCACTGTCTTTCTTGCTTTTGTTTTGATTTCTTGAGAAAGAAATGAGCCTGGGCTCATCAGAACTTGCTGTTTAGCCCAGACTGGCATGATTTCACCAGTCTCTTGTTTCTAACTCCCAAATACTGGAGTTGTCTAAGTTGGAAAAACCCAGAGAGCAGCAATGTTTCTTGGTTAATTGCAAAAATATTTATTATTTCTCACAGGCAGCTTGCTGAAATATAAAGAGATTGGGGATCTAGGTGTGCCTAGGGGTTAAAGTAATATTGCATGAAAGGCAAGCATGGCTTTTAGCACAGCACCTGCCACACACATTGAGTATTCACTTGATTTCGCTCTTATTAACATGGAAGCTATTCTGTAGGATCTTGCTGATTCCAAGGGCATGATGGGATTGCATAAGGACCCTCCTGTGGGGGAGGAATGTCTCACTACAGACCCAACAAGATGTCAGAGTAACAGTAGTGACACATCAATCACTGAAACTTAATGATATATTTATTTCAGTTTCCTAGGAAATAGGCTAACACTCCGAGCATGTCTGTGAACCCTGGCTGTGCAGATGTTAAATATTCCTAAATGCTGTAGACACCCTGGGCTGGTAAGAAACCCTAGGACTGAAGAGGGCTTCTATTATTTGTGCATTGCTATGGATACAGCACAAAGGCAGGCGTCAGTAACATGGACAGGATGCAGGGATTTAAGGCAGCCAATGACAGGGAGCATTCTCTTTGAATGTATTATTCTTGGAATACTTGTGCAAAGTATTTGGGACATGAGGCACACACACTACTGAGAACATGACTTTGGATGGTTCACTCCACATTCCTGACAGGCAGCTTGGGAAAATGCTGAGAAATGCACGTGTGTGTGTGTGTGTGTGTGTGTGTGTGTGTGTGTGTGTGTGTGTGTGTCTGTGTGTGTGTGTGTCTGTGTGTGTAAGTGGAGTTGGTTCTCTCCTTCCTCCATGTGCATACTAAGATCAAACCCAGGTCCTTAGGCTTGGTGGCAAGCACCTTTATATGCTGAGCCATCTCACCAACCCCTATACTGTGTGCTTTAAATCCATTCTAGCTAAATTGATCAAAATAAGATAGAATTTGGAGGTGTCTACAATTAATGTGTCAGCCTTTCGTTCTTCCTTCCAGAAGAGGTTTTCTGTGTAGCTCTGGATGTCCTAGAACTCACTATGTAGACTATATAGACCATGCTGGTCTCCAACTCAGAGTTCCATTTGCCTCTGCCTCACAAGCAAGGGCTGGGATTAAAGGTGTGTACCACCATGCCAGGCTGTTGGCTTTTTCTTTTCTTACTTGCCCTTCACAACTGGCTGTCAGTTGGCTCTTGTACTGTCTTCAAGACAGATTTGTCCAGTTTCTAAGGAGCAGCATGGGATGTGAACAGCTTAGGTCTTCTTGGCAAATTGTTAAGAATGAAATAAAAGTCAGACAAACACTTAGAGCCTTTCTTGAGGTGCCAACGTTAAACAGCAGCTGACATGTGGCAACACAACAGGGCATTTTCCATTACAAATACATTACTCTTTGTTTAAATAGATTTAAAAACACACATTAATAATGTATGTCTATATGACATACATATCTAAAACATAGGAATTGTTGCCCAGGATTGAGAACAGCAGGGAATGGGAATAAAAGGAAAAACAAACAAGAGGAGATGTAATTCTCTAGGTGACACAGTTATTAAGTGGAGGGTAACTGAACAGAGTTGTCACTCAAAGGTGGAAACCTCTGCTCACTGCCTTTTGCTCAGAAGAGCAAACAAACACAGCAACAAAAGATTGAACAGGGCTTTGACACATATATGTGGAAACCATTTCTTTGAATGTTAACCTGAAAATGAAAGTGTCCTGTTTGTTACTGACTCTCAGAGGGTTGCTGTGTGCCACCTATTACTTGGGAAGTAAAGATTCCTGAATATCTGTCTTTCCTTGGGGGGGGGGGTTGCCTCTTCTTGACAGGTTCATTTCATTCCCAGTAGCATCAAAGGAAAATAATCATGACTGTCCTGGATAAATAATCCCAGTTCAATGAACAAGTATTGGACTCTCAGGAGTTGAAGCAGAAAGTTCTTGAAGATAAGGTTTTTAAAACAATATTCTTAGAGGGGATCCAAATTGGAAAGGAAGAAGTCAAACTATCTCTATTTGCAGATAATATGATAGTTTACATAAGCGACCCAATAAACTCTACCAGGGAACTCCTACAGCTGATAAACACCTTCAGCAAACTAGCAGGATACAAGATAAACTCAAAAAAATCAGTAGCCCTACTTTTTTCAGACGACAAAGAGACAGAGAAAGAAATCAGAGAAACATCACCCTTTACAATAGCCACAAGCAACATAAAGTATCTTGGGGTAATGCTTACCAAACAAGTAAAAGACCTATATAATAAGAACTTTGTGGCTCTAAAGAAAGAAATTAAAGAAGATACCAGAAAATGGAAAGATCTCCCATGCTCTTGGATAGGTAGGATAAACACAGTAAAAATGGCAATCTTGCCAAAAGCAATCTACAGATTCAATGCAATCCCCATTAAAATCCCAGCACAATTCTTCACTGACCTTGAAAGGTCATATATGGAAAAACAAAAGACCCAGGATAGCCAAAACAACCCTATACAATAAAAGGACTTCAGGAGGCATCACCATTCCTGACTTTAAGCTCTACTACAGAGCTATAGTTCTGAAAACAGCCTGGTATTGGCACAAAAATAGACAGGTAGACCAATGGAATCGAATTGAAAATCCTGATATTAACCCACACACTTATGAACACCTGATTTTCGACAAAACAGCTAAAATTATACAAAGGGGCGAGGACAGCATCTTCAACAAATGGTGCTGGCACAATTGGATGAGGGTGTGTAGAAGACTGCAGATAGACCCATGTCTGTCTCCATGCACAAAACTCAAGTCCAAATGGATCAAAGACCTCAACATCAATCCTGCCACATTGAACCTCTTAGAAGAGAAAGTAGGAGGTACCCTTGAACAAATTGGTATAGGAGATCTTTTCCTGAACATAACTCCAGGGGCACAGACACTGAGAGAAACAATTAATAAATGGGACCTCTTCAAACTTAGAAGCTTCTGTAAAGCAAAGGACACAGTGGACAAGACCAAACGGCAGCCCACAGACTGGGAAAAGATTTTCACCAATCCTATATCCGACAAAGGGCTACTCTCCAAAATATACAAAGAACTCAAGAAACTAGTCAACAAAACACCAAATAACCCTATTAAAAAATGGGGTACAGAACTGAAGAAAGAATTCTCAGTAGAGGAAATCAAAAAAAGGCTAAAAGACACTTAAGAAAGTGCTCCACATCCTTAGCTATCAGGGAAATGCAAATCAAAACAACTCTGAGATACCATCTGACTCCTGCCAGAATGGCTAAAATTAGAAACACCAATGATGACTTATGTTGGAGAGGATGTGGAGAAAGGGGAACACTCCTCTACTGCTGGTGGGAGTGCAAACTCGTACAGCCATTTTGGAGATCAGTATGGCGGTTCCTCAGGAAAATGGGAATTAGTTTACCACAGGACCCGGCAATCCCCCTCTTAGGCATATACCCAAAGGATCCACATCCATGCAACAAAGACATTTGTTCAACTATGTTCATAGAAGCACTATTTGTAATAGCAAGAACCTGGAAGAAACCTAGATGCTCCTCAATTGAAGAATGGTTAATGAAGATGTAGCACAGCTACACAATGAAATACTACTCTGCAGAAAAAAATAATGGTATCTTGAAATTCGCAGGCAAGTGGATGGCACTTGAAGAAACCATCCTCAATAAAGTAACCCAGTCACAAAAAGAGGAACACAGTATGTACTCACTCATATATGGATTTTAGACATAGAACAAAGGATCACCAGCCAATAATTCATACCACCAGAGGAACTAGGATACAAGGTGTATTCTAAGAGAGCCATATGAAGTTCCTCACAGAACCAGGAAGGGACAAGTCCCCCAGAGCACAGGGGAAGTGGGGGGGGGGGCAGCAAATGGAGAAAGAAGTAGGAGAAAACGATGGGGGAGGAAAGAAAACCACGTGCAACCAGGAAGATTGAGCCCGGTTAGGAATAGAAGACAGGAGAGAGAGAGAGAGAGAGAGAGAGAGAGAGAGAGAGAGAGAGAGAGAGAGAGAGAACATAAAAGAGGAGCCAATATTGGTTTGAAGATAAAATTGAACACAAAGAAAGGTCTAGAGAACAAGACTGTTGCCAACTAACAATTAGAGCTTCCGAGGAAGGGCTACCATAAATGCCCTACCCAGAGAGTGAGATCAGCAACTAACTTCTCCATGGAGCCCTCAACTAATGTCTGTTGGAAACAGGAGCAAACACCCATACATAAACACTGAGTCGAAGTAGAACCCAGATACAGATGGAGAGGACAAGACCAGGCAGCAGAAACACATAGAGACAGCTTACCTGAGCAAGGAGGAGCTAACTGGTCCTCAGACTGATAGCTGGGAAGCCAGCATGGGACTGACTCAGGCCCCCCTGAATATGAGTCTCTGCTAGAAGGACTGAGCAGTCTAAGGGACCTCAGATAGTGGAGCCAGGATGTATCCCTGGTGCACAAAAGGACCTTGCGAACACATCCCCCATGGAGGGATAACTGCCTTATTCTAGAGATAGGAGAGAAGCCCTAGTCCCTACTTCACATGACCTGTCAAGAGTTACATGACCCCAACTAGATGGCATTTCCCTACATATGGAATTAGGGTGGGGGAATGGGAGGGTGGTTAGAGTGCATGTGAGAGGGCAGAGAGGGTAAAAGGGAGGGAAGGAGGGAGGGAAGGATGGATGGATGGAGGGAGGGAGGGAGGGAAGGAGAGGAAACTGGGATCGACATGTAAAATAATAAATTAAATTTAAAAAAATGCTTTGACTCCAAAATTTAAGTTCAAGGACAAGTTATTGTGGAAAATGATTTCTATTTTTGTTTCCACAGAAAATGAAAAGCTGTGGATTCCTTCCGGACTAATGTGGTTTGATCAAGCCAGACTGCCTGAAACAGAGTACCAGGTGATCCTACATTCAAAACAGCTGGACAAAGCAGCCTTGCAGACTACAGCCAGGATTTCTGCATCTTCTTTGAATCCCCCATGACAGCACCCCTTACCAGCAGGAAGTAGTTTGGAAAGAACGACGCCCAAATTCCCAAATATTGTCTATAAATGTTTGTTTTCATTTAAATGGACTTGGTTATATAAAATAAATAAATAAATAAATAAATAAATAAATAAAATATTCTTAGAGCCCAGTGGTGGTGGTACATTCCTTTGATCCCAGCACTCAGGAGGCAGAGGCAGGTGGATCTTTGAGTTAGAGGACAGCCTGGTTGGTTTACAGAGCAAGTTTCAGGGTAGTCAGGACTACACAGAGAAACTCTGTCTCAAAAATAAATAAAGTCCAAAAGCTGAGAAAATTACTTAGGCACAAATCATTAATCCCACTACTCTGGAGCCAGAGGCAGGCAGATCTCTGAGTTCCAGGCCAGCTTGGTTTATAGAAGTTTCCAGGATAGACAGGGAGCTATATAGTGAGACCCTGTCTCAAAAGAAAAAAGCAAAACAATCTAAAATTATTCCCAAATGGTCAACACAGATAAAATAAGAGACTTTGGGGTATTCAAGAGCAAAGTGGATTTCATACCACACACCCTCCCACCCAGGTATAGGGATCTTCTAGAAGATATCTTCAGAGGCCTGGATACACACCCATGAACTCACAGTAACTGTGACAGCATGCATAAGACCTGTACAAGCTTGAGCCAGACAGGATATCAGCAGAGGTAAGCATTAAATCCCATCACCAGCTGAGGAGCTATGGGCACTTGATAGCTTCAGGGAGAGGGAGAGGTAGTTTTCTTTACTGGTGTGACACTTGGTGGGCAAAACACACATCAGGGCAAACCAAGCAAGCTGGGCAAAACAAAATAGGTTTGATGGGGGTTGGAGGATTAGAAAATTCAAGGTGGAGTAGAAAGGAATGGGGGGGGCAGTGGGGTGGTGGTGAAGAAGGTGTTTATGGGAAATGTTAGGGGATGGGGAAGAAATATGTTCAAGAAACATTGTAGGAAATTTTCAAAGATTCAGTAAAAGTGGTGTTAAAACATTTGACAATTTCATACAGGGACATAATGGAATTTGGTTGTGTTCAGTCTTCTTCCTCCTCTCACTGGAAACTGTCCTCTAAACAATCTATTTTCATGTCTTTGTAGGTGTGAGACCCATTGAGTATAATCATGGTGGCTCAAATGAGCATCAATGGGGATGTACTTACTAGATACATCTTGTCAGTGGCTACCCTACCAAACAGCACAATACTCCCTCTACTATCGTCTGTTAACTTCCCATAGTCCTGAAAGGATAAAAATATACAGCCTAGCTTTCCCATGACCACTGGAAGATAAAAATCTAAAAAACCCCCACCAGCATGTATTTGAAAACCACCCTAGCCACATGCAAAAGCTCAGAGGAAAGGGAAAACATGAAATGGTCCTGTCATGATGACCATGACCGGTTTCTGGGGATTGTTATTATTATTATAACCACCCAGTTTCTGAGAAATGTTGTTATTCACAACAACAGTCTGGTTTCTGGGAATTGTTATGGGTCATCCTGTCCACAAAGTCATAACCATCCAAGTTTTGAACTGTCCCACTACCTTGCTTACCTTGCTTTTAGGCCTAGTAAAAATAACAGGAACAGCTATTCTATCTTTGAAAAAAAAAAACAAAAACAAAAAAAAAAAAAAAAAACAAAAAACCCTGGCCTTGCTAGCTTTGATGTAAATCCTATAAAAGTTGTCTTGATTCTGCACTTGGGGTCCTCAGTCCTTTACCCCTGTGTGGCATATGGCTGTGGATCTCAGCATGCTGGAATAAAATCCTCTTGCTGTTTGCATCAAGAATGCTTCTGGTGAGTTTTTTGGAGTGTCGCCTGAGTTGCCCATGTCTTTCAGTCCCTTCAAGGGGAATGTGGGGCATCATTTGCCTCTTCCATGTGCATGATGGGTAGGTGACGGGTCCAGTCTTGAGTTGGTCACTACAGCTGCAATGAACCCATTAAAGCAATGTCCTGTCCTGCTCAGAAGATGATGTTTCATGGCCTTCTCTCCATCCCCAGACTGCTCCATTCCAGACAGCTTGTTTGGAGGTTCTAGCAGGGGAACATAGTTGCTCATATACCTTTGACTGAAGAATGTCTTAGTTTCATTTCTATTGATGTTAAGAGACATCATGACCAAGGCAACTTATAAAAGAAAGTATTTAATAATTTGGGGACTTACTGTTCCAGAAGGTCGAAGTCCAAAATCATGAGGCAGGGAATACCAGTAGCTGAGAGCTTACATGTTAAGACAACCATAGGCAGAGAGAACACGATAATTGATAATGGAATGTGTAGAAACCCATCTTTGGGGGGCTTCAGTCAGATCTAGCCATCTTGCTGGGTACCCACCTGAGAGGGGGATGTGGATTGAGAAACAGAAGGTAGAAAAAGTAAAGGTACTAAGGAAAAGACAGACACAGAATAGAGCAAGGAGGGCACTCTAGTGAATACTGAACCTCCCCAAGTTTATTTCTCAAAATTCTTATATACTCCAACCAAAAAGGGGAAAAAGATAAGTCTTCCTTACCATGATACAAGGAACAATCAGCCTTTCTTCCTTAATTGTCCAAACATTTAGTAACCACACCTTAGACCAAATTTCTTGTTATCTGACCTCGAGGATTAAGAGTAACCATAACTTAGAAGAAATCTCTTGTAATCTCGGTAAGACAGCCATACCTTAGACCAAGCATCCTTCAATAGCCACACCTTAGATCTTTAGGTCTTATGACTTTAACCTTGAAAGGATAGTTTTGAACTCTGACCTTAAATCAGGATGAAGCAGGGTCATCTCTATGGGCCTGACAGGCATGGGCTTTTTAAATTTCAAAACAGCAGCACACCTCCTCCAACAAGGCCATACTTCCCAATCCTTCCCAAATAGTTCCGCCAACTAGGAACCAAGCACCCAAATTTAGAAGCCTATGGGAGCCATTTTCATTCAAACTACCACACTGATCTTCCTTTATTCCAGAAAGGTATCCTTCTGTTAAGAGTACAGCTTAGAGAGCTACACATGAGAGCTACAAGGAAGGTGACACTCCTAACCAGACAGATCAGCTGAATATAACCAATGGGCAGATGTCAAAACCAGATGACCCTCACATCCATGGCCTTCCATTCTGCCCCCTTTTCCTTAATTTTCCTTGAGCCTTGGAGAGGGTCATATACATATCCTGTTCAAGGCCAGGTATTCCACTGCCATTTATTCTCAGTACTTTGACCAGTTGTTTCTATTGAAAACATTGTATGGGAGTCTTTATTCTAGGGATGGGCACCCACAACACCACATGGAGTATTTTATTACAGAGCTTCTGTCCATTTTTGTCCATGAAAGATGACATTCCTTTTTGTCTCTTACATCTCATTAGGGGCTGTCTGTTTTGCATATTTAACTTCCTTCTTAACTATAGGGGGTGGGTGGGAATGAGCTAAGAGGATTAGGGAGGGAAGCTGGACTTCTCCAAGTATACTTTCTGGTGTAGCTCTGCTTTTTGGGACTTTTTTTTTTTTTTTTTTTTTTTGCTCCCTCTCTCTCTCTCTCTCTCTCTCTCTCTCTCTCTCTCTCTCTCTCTCTCGACAGGGTTTCTCTGTAGCTTTGGAAGCTGTCCTGGAACTAGCTCTTGTAGACAAGGCTGACCTGGAACTCAGAGATCTGCCTGCCTCTGCCTCCCAAGTGCTGGATCAAAGGCATGTGCCACCACCGCCTTGCCTGCCTTTCGGACTTTATCAGCATTTTGTATATCAAGAATGCACCACAGAGAAAATAAGACCAAGGAAGAAAAAGCCTAAAAGGCAATTATACCAATAGTATATTCAGAAGAAACAAACAGAGCTCAGATATAAGCATAGATGCTGCAAAGGCAGCTGCTGTTTGTAGTAACAAGGGCTGAACATAATGCACTTCCAAAATTGTATGGAGTGAGTCAGTGTAGTGATGCTGAAACCAGGTTTCTCTAGTTGGTGGCAACAGACACAAGCAGAAGAACCCTGTGGCACTGCTTTAGAATTACAGGTCTCTATCAATTCAGAAGTTGTGAAGAACCTGGCTGTGCACCTTTAATCCCAGCACCAGAGAGGCAGACATGAGGATCTCTGTGAATTCAAGGTCAGACCAGTCTACACATGGAATTCCTTGACAGGGCTATACAGACTCTGTCAAGAGAGCAAACAAAACAAATAACCACACCTCCTCAAAACCTTTTCTCATTTCTGTCCACTACATGATTCTGACAGGCACAATATTAGATGCTACTGCTACTGTGTTAAAAGGGCCACCCTGACAACCATCACACCTGGAAGGAATGAGACTGGAAAGTATTTTATAAATTTCTCTGCTTGGGTTTGCCATGAATCAGTCTACATTAATTACTAGCATTCTGCTCCCAGTTCTAGAAGTCTTCAGTGTACGGAGCTAACGAGGAATTCGAATTACTGCCTTTGTTTTAGGAACCCATGCATTTTTCTTGCGCTTACTGTTTCTTTTTGTTCGTTTGTTTGTTTTTTGAGACACAGTCTACTCCATAGTTCTGGCTGTCCTGGAATTCACTCACAGAGACCCCAAGTTCAAGTGCTGAGATTTGAGGTGCGGGACTACCTTTAATTAAAGGCACCATTTCTTTAGGGTTCATCATGGAGAACTGAGCCAACTGCCTGAGCTAGCCAGCCACCTTGGTAGGATGTCCCTTAGCTACTTCAGGGACAAGCTGGGGATAATGTTCCTTTGGGTTGTATAGCTGGATGTGGTGATGCATGCCAGTAGGCTTGGCACTGTGAAGGATGAGGCAGGAAGACAGTTGTGAGTTCAAACCCAGCTTGTGCTACATAGTGAGTACCAGACTAACCATAGTTACAGAGAAAGACTCTATTAAATCCCCCCCAACCCCAACCAGGGGTAGAAGGGAAAAGGCTTTGTGTAGACTTCATCCTCCAGATTGGATCCTGCCCTCCTGATGCTGGGATGTAGTTGCCCATGGACAGACCAAGCCCTGCTCTGCAGAGAGTGGATTCCTTTCTTGGTGAAGGCCCAGACATGGATGCAAAACTTTAGAATTTCAAATTAATTCCCAGTTCTGGAACAAATTTTCTCTTCAGGAAGAGGAAGCAAAATGAAGTGTTGACAACAGTGTGCAACCAAAACCAACTTGGCTACAAATATATTTTACCTAAACACAACCCTCGAATCACAAAACATGAGGTAAGAGATGATATACATTTACAAAAGTTCATCTTCTCTACCAACAGCTTCAGAGTCCACAATATTTTGGGGTGACTCTGGAGCTTTCCTGGGGTGAGGTGTTTCTCATAAATGCTTGCCAACACATACAAGTGGCCTCACCATGTCACTGAAGGGAAATGAGGAATTGCTCTGAGAACAGTTGGTCCTCCATGGAAAGAGCTGTAAGAAACTCCTAAGTTAACAGGGTCATCCGGCCATGGTTAGGGAGCAGAAGAGTTAGTGTGCTCTCCCAACTGGTTAGCATTAATCAGGTTGAAAGGATGAAAATACAGCTTAACTCTCTAA
This sequence comes from Phodopus roborovskii, assembly GCF_943737965.1. NCBI lineage: Eukaryota > Metazoa > Chordata > Mammalia > Rodentia > Cricetidae > Phodopus > Phodopus roborovskii. The sequence goes on from NW_026125537.1 coordinate 1,566,276, forward strand.
TGACCACTAAAAGTTAGAAATTTAGAAAAAGTCCATCAGCATGTATTTAAAAATCATCCTAGCTGCATGCAAAGCTCAGGAAAAAAGAACAACACATGAAATAGCTTGATCACAATGACTGGTTTCTGGATATTATTATTATTATTATTATTCATAATCACCTAGTTTCTGAAGAATGTTGTTATCCACAACAACAGTCTGGGAACTGTTGTGGGTCATCCTGTCCACAAAGAAAATTAATAACTAAAAGATGGAACTCATAGCAAAAAGGGAAAGACAGAGAAAACAAGAGCCTCTGCCAATAGATATGACTGGAAAGTACATTCTCCCAGCCACTCAAGGACAAGGTTACTGAGCCCACTGATCCTAGAGAAAGAAAACCCCCCTAACCTTGCAGGTGTGTTAAATCTCTGTAACCTAGGAAACCTTACTAACCATTCCAAGTTTTGAACTATCCCATGACTTTGCTTTTAGGCCTAGTGAAAATAACAGGCTAGCTTTGAAACTGGCCTTGTTAGCTTTGATGTAAATCCTATAAAAGCTATCTCAATTCTGTCCTCAAGGTCCTTAGTCCTCTACCCTTGCGTGGCGTGGCGTATGACTGTGGACCCCAGTGCACTTGGAATAAAAACTCCTCATGCTATTTGCATCAAGACCATTTCTCGTGAGTGATTTAGGGTGTCGCTTTTCCTGAGTGGGAGCACAAGGTACACACTCTGCAGGTCTTACAAGGTATACACATTGAATGGAGGTAGAAGTGGCTGCCTGGATAACCCTTAGTGAGTGTCACCAGGTTTCCCAGGGAGGACTCACACAGCTGGGGTGCTGCTGATGGGAGCAGTCTTAGGCTCTTCTGCTGCTGAGTACACTAAATGGGCTCCACAGTTTTCACACATGGAGCACAGGGAGATGGTTTGCAACTTCTGTCAGCACCCCTGAAGGGTTATGACTGATGGTATAGAGCTGGATCCCGAGTACCAAGAGGAAAGAAAAGAAGTGGCTTGAAAGGAAGGAGCAAACCAGCAGAGGCATTAGTTCCCCAAATACTCAGCCACAAGCTGGGCAGGGTCATCTCCTCTGGCTTTCAGTATCAGGGAGGGCATCCTTAATGCTCTAACCTTGAGCTCAGAAGGTCCCTCGGGTACTTGCTTTGTTTTTTTATCTTTCTCTGTAGCTAGAGAAATGGAAGTAGAGGCTATGTGAGGATGGGTAAGATCCTGCCTCATGGTACCTAATAAATGATGTACAACCATTGTTATTTGGAAATCTTACTTTATCTTGGTCCTGAATCAGGTGGAAAGCTAAGATATCAGTGGGGAGGGAGTTTTAATCAGAAGGAGAGTAAAGGTGAACCCACATAAATAAATAAATAAATAATTCTACTTTGTGCCTTAGCCAACCAAACAACACAAAAGGAAAGTGCCTTAGCCAAGGCCCTCAGGAAAGGGGCCCAAGGCCTTCTCCAAGTGGGCAGTCTGCAGAGCTGGGAGGGCAGGATCCTTATTTCTATCTTAAGCAACAATTGGTCTATCCAAGGTTGGCCACATCACCCAAGTAAGTGTAACTAGAGGGTCTTAGACAGGTTTCTACAGCAGACACTGTCTAGAACACAGTGGTCATCACAGAAACCAGGACTCACAGAAAGCAGGGCTTGAAGAAGTGGAGAGGAAATTTGATATCTCCTTTAATTGTGTTTTTGGCGCTTTGGTCTGTAAGCAATCAGGATGGAAAGAGAAGCTATGCCAAAGAGGAAAGTCTGTAGGAACCAGAGGAACCTGGCCTGACCATCTGTGATTCCTTTATGCCTGAAAAAGAGCAAATTTAAACAATAGAATTTTAATGTTGGTGCCAGGGGATTAATATATTCTATTTTTAGTTCTATTTAGAATTCCGAGGTGCAATGTATGAGGATCTGGTTTGGGGGCTTTTAATTTATATCAAACCACAGAGTCATCTGAGGAGCTTTCAGAAGGAACATACACCTGTGTCTGAAGCAAGGCCTAGCAGACCACAGTCTCTGGAAACCAGGCCTGTATATTTCAAAACAGCTCCTCATGTGATTCTGTTTTGAAACTGGATAGAAAACCACCAGCCCAAACCAATAACTTGTTTCTTTTGCAAACTAGAAGACAAACTCCTAATCATTTGTTCTAGTCGGTTAGAAACAATTTTTGAAACACAGCAAAAGTATCTCAACTAAATAATTAGCCAACACAAGCAAACTACATTAATTCATCAAACATTTACTGAATACTTCTGTTGCAGGTTCAGTGTTGGGTATAGGGATTCAGGCTGCACTTGATGTCTCAGCTAAGAGTATGAATTATTTAGGCATGGCAGCTTGTGACTAACAAGAGCTACCACGATGTTCTTACTACAAAGGTCCTATTACAAAGACTAAGACTTACTTGCATAACACCATGGCATATAAGGACTCTCCCACATGAATCAGCCAAGCAAGCCAATACCTGAAACAGAAAAAAAAAAAAAAAATTTTTTTTTTTTTTTTAGTTTATGGTTATAGTCATTTGCTAATTAACTCGAACACAGACACTTTAAAAAGAAAGGCATCTCAATACAAACTAGCAGTTCTATTAGACACCTAATGGTAACTGCAGGCCTTCCAGGTACCCAGAGAGCTTGGAGCTGCAGTGTCCATAATGTCCCATTCCTTACCCATTCCTTAGCAGTGTGTGATGGTGGGCCACCAAGTGCTTTGTAAAGGGACCCAGGGGGCCAAGGCTCTGATAAGGGACACTCTGAGGCCAGAAGACAACCCACTGAAAGAAAACCAGAGACACAGAATTGGTCTAGTAAATGGTTCTGTTTGAGAGCAGCCTGAGGAACAATGATTCTACAAAAAACAACTGCAGACCAAAGAAACTGAGCAAATCATCCAGTCCTCCAGTCCCAACTTTTATTCCCAAGTAACAACTTAATTGTGAGATTTGTCCAGAGGAAATATGCTTATCAATGTCCAGAGTGACTGTTATTCTTAGTGGATGTCAGTAAAATGTTTTATAGAGATTATTAGCTATTTTTTTCTTTAAAGAATTTGCATGCCTTGGCTAGGCTGTAGAAGTTAAAGCTGGAGCCTGAACTTCTTTTACCAAAAACCACACACACACACACACACACACACACACACTTCTTGAGAATTATTACATGTCAACATTTGCACTTGCAAATTTTATAGTCCCCTACATTTCTGTCAAGAACATCACTACCTCTTCCTTAGTGTTACTTCACAGACAAGCTCAAATGAAATTTATATTGTAACTGCATCTTTCCAAACCAGGGGAATTAAAAGGGTTGTAGCTGCCCTCTCCACAATATCTGAACTAGCAAAAGCGTCCTCCCTTCTATATCCTAACTCACCAAAGACTGGGGATCTTAGAACAAACATGTATCCTTGAAACTTTTCAATTCATGCCTCTGCATGTGGTGCAATTAGGACAGGGGTAATCACACTTGACACGAACAACACTGAGGGCATGACAATCCTAGGGTCTCCTGCAATATTTAAATAGCATTTCTCCATAATTATACAAATAAAGCACAATGTATTTCCCAGCATCTTTGTCGTTATCCTTTAAACAAAATCTTTCTCAGATGGACAAAAGTTACTCTTCTTCTTTGAAGCTGTCTTCTCCTTCTTACCAGTTAAACCAAGCATTAGGTTGAGTCTCATTTTCCAAGCAATTCAGTTATTCACTTTCCTTCGAGTTTTATCCTAAAGTGTTAGGTCTATGGAAATATACTAACTTCACTCCTCCCTTTACAAAAGGATACAACTCGGTTAAACCTCAATGACCCTGGAGGCCGAGGACGCCGGGACCGGAACACTGTCATCTAGAAATCCCCCAGAGCCCACCGAACTTCCGCGTACAACAGTAACCTAGACAACTGCTGCGTACGTGCGCAGAAGTACATCCCCCCCCACCCACGCGCACGCACTTAGCCCTCCCGGGGCTGGGGGTCCAGAGCAGCCCGCAAGCCTCACCGTGAAGTAGCCCATGCCCAGGGCTGTGACCAGCGAGGGCCAGGGTTTGGCTACACGGAAGAACACAGTGGCGTCCCTACGGGCCTCCGACTTCGCCACCACCATCTCGAGAGCCCTGAGCACTGAGTTGTGGAACAAGAACCGCTTCCCACCCTAGTCCACGCCGGGAAAGCCTGGCGAGCCGGTTCCCCTGGCTTAGCTCTGGCGAGCCAGTGCGCCTGCGCGACCCGTTTCCGCCCTTGCGGGCATTACCGTGTAATAGCTGAAAGAGACGGTGATGACTGTAAACCACAGCAGGCTGCCCCTCTGGAAGTAGTCCGCGCTCGTGGCCGTCCCCATCGCTGCAGCGACTCCGCTGGGCGGTCTCTTGCACTGGGCGAATGGGGCGAGCAGCCAGCTTCCTGTGCGCCGGACCCAGAAGGTTTCGGGTACGGTGATTCCAGAAGCCCGGTGCAGGAGGCACCTCCCTATTTTAGCTAGAGTAGCTGCTATTCGCTGCCCTGATAATGGCGAGTGTAGCTTCTGAGCTATTGCAGCGACCTGTGCGTGCTGAGCAGTATTGTGCCGCCTCTTCCTTTGTTCATGGAGGTGGAGCCGTACACAGGGGCGCCTACGAAATCGGCTGAACCCCTTGTCTCCACTTTTTCTGTAAGCTTAGCACGGTTCCTTAGCCCATGCGTTTTTTCATTCTATCTGTAAAACGGCCATGTGTTAGCCCAGCTCCAGGCTTGGGGTTTATTTAAAAAAGAAAGCATTACATTTCTGCTTAACTCTTATTTACTTCCTGACCAAAAATATTACATTAGACCTTGGCTTAGGTGGTTGGGCAGTGGTGGCGAACGCCTTTAATACCAGCACTCGGGAGGCAGAGGCAATCAGATATCTGTGAGTTCGAGTGGAGCCTGGTCTTCAAAGAGAGTTCCAGGAGAGTCAAGGCTACACAGAGAAACCCTGTTTCGAAAGAAAAAGAAAAAAAGACTTTGGCATAGGCATTGGCCCCCATGTCCCCATGCTTAGTTACACCTTCAGTGTGTGGTAGGAGACATAGGGTACCCAAGTGTTTTGATTGTGCATCTTCAGAGAAAGACAAGTTTTGCTTGAGGCTTAGAAATGAATTAAAATAACCTGATGGTGGCTCCTGTTTGTATCCCAGGACTTGGAAGGCAGAGGAGGAGGGTTGCTATGAGGTTGAGTCCTCAGTGGACAGTTTAGTGAAATCCAGGCCAGTCAAAATAACGGTGTCTTCCACGGAGCTGTGGCTGTGGCAGAAAGCCCTGGTTCAGTCCAGCACCACATGAGCAGGTGTGGGTGAGGCACAAGCCTCTAATTCCAACACTCAGGAAAGTTCATGGTCATCTTAAGACACACAGTGAGTTCTGACCAGGTGGGGCTGCATGAGGCGCTGTCCCAAACCAACAGCCAACTGCAAAATGAACCAAGCAATGAGTGGCAGCACATACCTGTAATTCAAGGAATGGGGAGGTGGGAGGCAACTCCTGTCTCAAGACCCTGTCTCAAAAATACAGTAATAGCTGGCATGGAGAGCGTACAAACTTCAGTACAAGGTCTAGTTTTGTTTAATCCTCAACACATCTTTAGCCAGTACACAGTGTTTTTTGTTTTTGTTCAGTTTAGTTTTGTTTTTCTCTATGTAGCTTTGGAGCTTGTCCTGGAACTCATTCTGTAGATCAGGCTGGTCTCGAGCTCACAGAGATCCACCTACCTCTGCCTCCCACCGAGTGCACCCCCACCACCCAGCCACAGAGAGGTACCCAGTGGATACTGTAATGGATATGGAGTAGGGAATATAAAAGCCAAGTAGTTCAGGCTGTTGAGATGAATATTCTCAACCCAGGCTCCCTTTCCTCATTTTTTTCAACATGTCTTGGGAAGTAGTGTTCTAAGGAAGGAATTCTGGAGGCTGTGTTGCATCCATTCCCCAGATAAACCATAGTGCAGAAACATCAAACTCATCAGTTACAAAAGTGGGTGTGGTGGTGTAATCTCAGCACATGGTGTAGAGGCAAGAGATTTAGGAGTTCAAGGCCAACCTAGTTCAGAAAAACCCAAGCCATGTGTGGGGTGAGTGTTTGTGATCCTAGCCCTTGGGAGTTTCAAAGTGGGAGGTCAGCTTCAGATATGTAGGGAGTTGGAGGGCAACCTAAACTACAATAAACAACCACCTCCTCCAGGCACGAACATTGTGATAATGTTTGTTTGTTTGTTTGTTTGTTTTTGTTTTTCAAGCTGTTCTGGAAATCTGTAGACCAGACTGGCCTCAAACTCACAGAGATCCGCCTGCCTCTGCCTCTGCCTCCAGAATGCTGAGATTAAAGGCCAGTGCTACCACTTCAGGCTAATAGTGAGTTTTTAGTGCTTTTCTTGCTCAAACTACTCTTTTGGTCCTGAGTGTTCTCCTAATTTGCCTTTTACTTCTTATCTCCTAGGTACAGGTTTTTATCTTCTCTTTTTGTGTATTCAGTGATTTTTGAGATTTGATTTTTACCTCCTCCATCTGGATGTCTCTAAGAAGATGATCTCTCTAGTCTTTGTGCTCATTTTCCTCAGTTGATTTCTGGTCATCTTTATCAAACACCCCCACACACCTCAAGAGAAGACATCCACTGTCATTTTGCAGAGTCAGTCTTCATCAATGCTCCTTTGTGATGTTAATGACACTGTCCTTGTGACAGTTCATTTGCTCCCATATCCAGTGAGCTCAAGAACAGGGCTGCTTAAATCCTTTCTACTCGAGACCTCTCTCACCTGAGAAATTTTTGTGTGACCCACATATATACATATGTATGTGTATACACACACATTGCTGATAATAAATCATAAAGAGAAATAGGTTTTCTCTAGCCCAATAAAAGGTTTCTCTGTCTATACAGTAAGCCAAATTGAAAAAGTTTATTTGAGCAAAGCAACTCCCGGGTGAGCCCTCCAGTCCCAGAGATTGAGGCCTGAGAAGTCACATGTCCAAACTAAACAAGGAACTTATATAGAATATAGTCTGCCATAAGCTGGGTTTATGCCCAAGTATGATCAAAAGCTGACTGTTTTAGGAGGGCACTTGGGTGGCTGGCAATTTCAGGGGAGGAGCTGCCTTGACTACAAGGAGTGCCAAACTGGGCTTTTTGGTGCCTTCCCTTTGTTGGAGGTTGTCTGAGAGGGTGGAGTTTAAGGAGAGATTGAGAAATAGAAATGGGGCCTTCCTTCAGGATCATGCAGGAGGGAGCGACCTAACAAAGAGTTATAACTATTTTTCATTAACATTTCCAAATTTACATATCAATGAAATTTTACATACTAATGAAATGAATGTGCATGTTCATTTACATAAAAAAAATCTTGGGCTATCAATTTTCCTCCTCAGGACCCACATGGTGGCTGTGCATCATGGCATGTACCCATGCACAGAATAAATAATCATGGTTACCCAGAATTGGCTTAAATCTTGACTGAATACTTCCTACTGCAGGACATAGACTGTTGTCAATGTTTTTCAGAGTGGATCCATATTTTAATTTTATAACAGTAAATGCTGAAAATGCTGTTTTGCATAAATATGTGATATAAAATGGCAGAAGCATGTTTAGAGCCACTTCAGAAATTGTTAGAAATTTTGTTCTAATCTCAAGCCAAAAGCCATTAAACAATTTTTAGAATGAAAGTCAACTCAGCAACTTGAACAGCAATTTTAAAATTAAATATCCTAGCTGGGTGGTGATGGCACACACTCCCAGCATTTGGGAGGAAGAGGCAGGCAGATTTCTGAGCTCAAGGCCAGACTAGTCTACAGAGGGAGTTTGAGGACAGTCAGGGCCACACACAGAGAAATCCTGTCACAGAAAACCAAACCAAACTTTTTCTAAGGGGTGGAGAGATGGTTCAGTGGTTAAGACTGCTTGCTGTGCAGTCATGAGGCCTGGAGTTCAAATGTGTGTAATTCCCAGATCCAAATGATCTGACACCCTGCCCTGGTCTCATGTGCACAGACTTGTGCACGCACGCACGCATACACAAAATATTTGGGGCTTTTAAGATGCCCTTGTAGCAGGGCATTGCCTTTAATCCCAGCACTCCGGAGGCAGAGGCAGGTGGATCTCTGTGAGTTCCAGGCTAGCAGGCCAGCTTGGTCTACAGATCGAGTTCCAGGACAGGCTCCAAAGCAATACAGAGAAACCCTGTCTTGAAAAACCAAAAAGCTTGACAACCTGAATTTTTTAATGTAGAAAAACATGTATTTTCAACTTCCTCCATTTCATTTCACTGAAACCATTCATTGTCAGAGAAAATGAGCTTTAGCACACCAAGTGTTTGTTATGACTCGAGACCCCCTTCCCACAAACACAACCTAGTGTTTGAGCTTCATACTTCTATCAACTCTGAACCTGGTAAACTGCTTGATGTTTCCCAACTCCACACTCCTTATCATGGCACAGCCCCACAGCCCAAGAACCTGACAGTTAAGTGTGCTGGCTAGTTTTATGTCAACTCAACACAAGGTAAGGTCATCCCCGGAAGAAGAAATCTTAAGAAAATACCTCTATAGGGCTGGCAAGTCTGATGTGGGAAGGCCTGGCCAATTCTGGTCAATGTCATCCCTGGGCAGGTAGTCCTGGGATTGAAAGATTTTAGTTTGCAGAGCAAGGATGTAGGAAAGGGGCAGGAGAATAATTCTTGCAAGCGGAATATAGAAAATCATAAAGAATGGACTTGGACATGGGAGGAAAAAACAGGAATTATGAGAACAAGAAAGGTTACTATGGTGATGGGGCTAGTGGTTATATGCTAGACTGATCTTGTTAAATAGGGCTAGTTACCCTGAAACAAATGATTCCAGATGAACAGCCCTATCTGGGTCACTCCTGGCCAATGGATAGTCTGGGGACTTTCCAAGTCATTCTATGGTTTATCCCTTGAAAAAGAACAGGTCATACCTACCTGGGTGATCTCTCAAACATGAGATCATACTTTGTAATCAATCACCTTGTGCCCCATGCATGTATGCTGATTTGCAGCTTGTCTCTATAAAAAGGAACCTGAACCTGAGTTCACTCGTTCAATAAACACCTCTTGCTTGTTGCATTTCCTGGTTTTGGTGTTTGTGTCGTGGGGCTCTCCCATTGGCCATCAGGACTCCAGAATTAGGGTCAAACAGGATGTGTAAGAAAACAAACTTGAGCAAACTCAGAAAGAATCTGTAAAGGCAATAAGCAGCCCCTGCATCCATTCCTGCCCTGACTTCCCTCACTGATGGAGTGTGACCTGAGAGTTGTAAGCTGAAATACTACCCCCCCCAATTGATTTTGATCTTTATTGAAACAGTTGAAGACTGAACTGAGACAGCCTTCATATATAGGACATTCTGAACTGTGTACCCAGAGAATCCAGTTGACTGAGAAGGGCTTCTCTTTCTGAACCTGCTCATCCTCTGCAGCAGAGGCAATCAGTCCTACTTCCCATCCTCAAGGCACCCTGTCTGCTGTTATCTCTGAGTTAGTAGAGGGTCTCACACCTGCAGACTTTCTCTTTTTTGGCTATGTTAATGACCGGCATATGGAAAACAACCAGGGAAATAGAAGTGAGTAATTTCACCATCCGTGGGAGGGAGAAAGAAAAACACTTAGCAAATATTAAAAAGCAACACAGAGAGATCAAAATGAAGGGAGCAGGGTTAAAACTTTGTACTTAGTGTCAAGTCTCAAAGAATCCCAAGACAAGTCTCACTCAGTACCTGTGGCTCCTCCCAGCACTTCTCACTCTGCCCCCTACCCTAAACCTCTCCAGCCCAGAGGCTGGGCTTTGCTTCCCTTCCCCCAACTTCTCATTCCTTTATCTATCTACCACTTCGGCCATGCAATCTCTTGGTTCTAGACTCCTCTCTTGGTTCACCTGCCCCCACTACTCATGGCCTGATTGGGATCAGTCTAGACTCTTTGAGATGCCTCAGATTGAACTCTCCTTCATATCTACAATAAAATCCTTGCCTCAGTTAAATCTTGGAGTGGTCATGTCCTCATTTCCATTCACTTAGTTAGGTTTGGTGGCACATTGTAATTGAAGGAAGGGCTTGGGAAGTAGAGGTGTGAGGATCAGGAGTTCAAGGTCATTCTTGACCAGATAGCAAATTTGAGGTTAGCATTGGCTACATTACCCTTGTTTCAAAACACCTGGGGGAGGAGCTGGACAAGGACATCCTTTTAATCCCAGGACCTGGAAGTTCAAGGCCAGCCTGGTCTACAGAGTGAGTGAGCTCCAGGGCAGCCAGGGAAACAGGAACTCTGTGTCAAAAAATCAGCCTCTCCCTAAAATAAAACCAAACTTGGGGAAATTACCCAAAGATGGCTGGGTGGGTGAGATGGAAGCAGTGAACGGCTCCCAGAAGTTATTCTACTTTTTGTTTGTTTTATTCTTTGAGACAGGGGATCTTTGTGTGGCTTTGGAGCCTGTCCTGGAATTTGCTCTTGTGGACCAGGTTGGCCTTGAACTTTCAGAGATCTGCTTGCCTCTGCCTCTTGAGTGCTGGGATTAAAGGCGTGTGCCACCACCATCAGGAATACTTTTTTTTTTTATTAAAAATATCTCCCCACACCCGAACAATAAAAAAATTCCCCTTTTTCTTATAAAAGTCACCATAAAGTTGAAAGGCAAGGATATATTCACTATTCACAGTAGATAAAAGAGCAAAGGTCACGTGGCACTGAGAGCATCCTCCAACAACTTGACTGGGATAGAAAAAAGATAACCAAGGGTAATGACTACTTACTATGTAAAACAGAGCAAACAAACAAACAAACAAACAAAAAACTGCTACAGATAGCATATGTCTGTGATTCTAGAACTCTGGAGATGAAGGCAAGAAGATGGAGAATGAGGTCAACCTGGGCTATAGAGTGGACCTTATCTCACAAACCAAATATAATGCCAAAAGGATCCCCTTGGTATTTGACATGCAAAAAGATAAATGGAAAACAGTACTTCCAGACAGATATAATTTGTATCTAAACATTGATTTCATGATGAAGGTGACACTACAAATTAAAGAGAAAATAAAATGAGTGAGTAGTCAAATGATTCTGGAACAATTAGTTACCTATTGGGGTGGGAAAGGAACAAACACATGTTGAACTCTACTCTCAAACCCAAATACTCAAATGGGGCTGCACCAAATAGGGCACAGAGATGAATCATTCCTCTTTACCACCTCCAGGAAGTTTGATGCAGGGTAGGAGAGTGGAATCGATCTGGTGGAGGGGTATCTGGGGAGGTCAGATGTACCTCACTTTTCTATTCAGCAGCCCGAGAAACAGAATGCAGACTTCCCCCCTGCAATAGCCAGAAAAATTGAGGTACCCCCATTCCATCCAGCATCCCACACCCCCAAATAATCTTTTTGGGGGGTTCAAGACAGGGTTTCTCTGTGGCTCTGGAGGCTGTCCTGGAACTAGAGCTTGTAGACCAGTCTGGCCTCCAACTCACAGAGATCTGCCAGCCTCTGCCTCCCGGGTGCTGGGATTAAAGGCGTGGGCCACCACCGCCCGGCTCAAATAATCTTCTTTAAAAGATGTAGCTCCTTAATGCTAGTTTTCATAAATAATGTTCACACTACCCCTAAGGAGCTTGCCATCCATGGCGTGACTGAAAAGGCGAACTTCATTATAACACCAAATCACCCATGGGAGAGCAGAATCCTTCTATAACACAGCAAGTATGAGAGTCTGTAGTCAGGTCGCCTGTGCAGGGTGGTCCCTGCCCACTCAAGTGAGGACGCCTTCTCCCCTCTTGAACAGCTTCCTTACCCAGGTAATCTACACCTTGACCTAGCTTTGGGAGTCTCTTCAGACGTGATTTCCAGCGCTCTTCCGGTTTGTTCCTGTTGGGTGCATGGAAACAAGCCCCTCATTCTGTAGTAAGTTAAAGAGATGGCCAATGAGAAGGCTTTAAACAGGCTGTTCTGCCGAGAGGAACACTAACACAGAGATCAGGCATGAAGTTTTTAAAGCTCGGTGGTTAAGAGCTTTCCCAGAGAACCTGGGTTCAATTCCCAGCGTTTAAGTGATGGAGCATAAGAGGATGCGAAACACTCTTCTAGCCACGGGCAGCAGGCGTGTGATTTGATGCATAGAATTACATGTGGGTAAAAACACCCACATGTGCATAAATAAAACAAGTGCATAAATAAAGTTCCTGATGTCAAGAAATTCGAATTCCTGCCCTCTCTTCCCCACAGACTGGCATACCAGAGAGCATCTACCTTTGAGTTTCAGCATAGCCCTCTCACTAAATTCCCTATCCTATTGATTCAGGACAACCACCCCCCACTCTCTCTCTCACTCTTTTTTTTTTTTTTTTTTTTTTTGTGCAGCCCTGGCTGGCCTGAACTAGCTCCGTAGATCAGGCTGGCCTCCAACTCACAGAGATCCTCCTGCCTCTGCCTCCCGAGTGCTGGGATTAAGGGCGTGTACCAACAACACACGGCTGACATTTTTCATTTATTTTATATACTGACCACAATTTCCCCTCTCTCCTGTCCTCCTGTGTCCCACCATACATCTCACCCCTCCCCCAGCCTCCCATCTACCTCCCTTCCTATCCACTCCTGTCTCTTTTCAGAAAGGGGCAGGCCTCCCATGGGTTTGCACAATGCATGACTATCAAGTTGAAGCAGGACCAAGCTCCTCCCCCTGCATCAAGGCCGGTTGAGGTAATCCAGCATGGTGAACAGGTTCCCAAAAGCCTGCTAAGTGTTAGGGACAGGTCCTGATTTCACTTCCAGGATCCCTACAAAGAGACCAAGCTACACAACTGTCCCACACATGCAGAGAGCCTAGGTCTGTCCCATCTAAGTTCCCTGTTAGTCCAGAGTCTATGATCTCACAGACTCAGGTCAGCTGCCTCTGTGGGTTGTTCCTTGACCTCCCTCTCATGAACCCCCTGGTTTGTACAATCTCTCCTCCCTTTCTTCTGCAGGACTGCTGGAGACTGGCCCACTGCTTGACGGTGGATCTCTGCATCAGTTACTGGACAAAGGCTCTCTGATGACAATTAGGGTAGTCATCAATCTGATTGTGGTAGATGGCCAGTTCCGGCACCAGGGAGAGGTGCAGTTTTATAGTCAAAGAACCAAAGAAACTCAAAAATCCATGTATTTACCCAAATATATGGGTGGGGACATCAGGTAGAGAAATCTTTCCTCTAGGTCTCAGATGTTATAGTATTTAGCTGTAGGGTTGATGGAACCCAGGCATTTGCTAACTTTAACACAACATTGGGGGAAGGCGCTAGAGAAATGGTTCAGTAGTTAAGGGTACTTGCCACTCTTTGGAGGACCCCAGTTCCAGTCCCAGCCTTCACGTGGCTGCTTACAACCATCTGTAATTCCAGTACCAGGAGATTCAATTTCTTGTTCTGATCTTAGAGGGCACCAGGTATGAATATGGCCTGCAGACATACATGTGGGCAAAGTACTAAAACTTAAAAAAAAAAAAATGTATTCTGGAAGTGTTTTAACTAATAATCACAAAGATACCAGGTCAGTTACAGAGGTAAGTAGTAAGTGGCTATTATGTCTTTTTTTTTTTTTTTTTTTTTTTTTGAAGACAGTGTCTTTTTTTTTTTAATACTTTTATTTATGTGTGTGAGCGTGTACCCCATGAATGAAGTTGCTCAAGGAGGCCAGAGAGGGTGTTGAATCCCTTACAAGCTATTGTAAGATCCCAACATTGGTGCTGGGAACTGAACTTGGTCCTCTACAAGCAAGTGCCTTAACCTCTGAGCCATCTCTTCAGCCCTGAAGACAGCATCTTACTTACTACATAGCCTTGTCTGACACTGAATTTACAGACATCCACCTGCCTGCCTCTACTTCTAGGGTTCTGGAATTAAAGGCATGCAACACCATGACTAATATAAATGACTATTAAGGAGAATAAAAATAGCACAAGATAATTTTGGGTCTCCATCTGTAGCAGACCACAGATCCAAAACAAGGAAGTTCAAATGGAGCTGTAGAGGCTTCAGTGCAGTTCTTCAAAGAACATGAGCTCAGGATGTGGGTAACCTGGGTTCTATGTGACAACTGTTCTTTGGAGTTATGTTTTGACTCAGTTTCCACTAAGAGAAATGCTCTTCCACAATGCTCTTCAACCTCTCCTTTTCCCCATTCCAAGATTATAGGATGAGGGAATCTAAACAACTTTTAAAAAGATAAATGGAGTTGACAGAGAGAGGGAGAGAAGGAGGGAGAGCGCATAGCTTGAGGGTTTCTTTAGGCTGGAAGGAGCTTTAATTGAATAATAGGACAGAGCTGGAAGGAACCTGGTCATGAATGGGGGTTGGTACTAAACTGGGGGATTTTGGATCCCTTAGCTAAGGTGAGTTAGTGATGGTGTGCTTGCTTGCATTTGAATTTTTACATTAGGGGATTGAAAATGTGTGATGTAGAGAGGGCTGGAGAGATGACTCAGCAGTTAAGAGCATTCGCTGCTTTTGCAGAGGATCCAGAACCCACTTTGGGCAGCTCACACTGCCTGTAGCTCCAGCTCCAGGGCATCGGAGGCCTCTGGCATCCATGGGCATCTGCACTCAAATGCATAGTCCCCCTCTCAACATATACACACATTTAATAATCACCTTTATAGAACAAAATAGAATAAAATAATAGACCTTAAAGAAAGAAATTGAGTGGTTGCACTGACTGGAGTCAAAGAAAAAGGACAGATTAACATGGCAGTGGGAGGAATGGAGGGGAGGCCGTTGTAGTTCTCAATTATTCTGAATAGAAGGAACCATACAGTGTGAGGTGTAATGCTGGCATCTGTGAACAAGACAAATGTAGTCATCATGTTCTCAAGTTAGTCATACAATTACTAAGAGTGTATTGGAGACAGGATAACTGTTGCCTAACAGACATAGCCACTTTACATTCTTTTATGTTTGAGAAAGAGTGGCATGGAGTTCATGGTGATCCTCCTGCCTCGGGTACACAGGTGCTGGGATTATAGGTGTGACTCACCATGCCTAACCCTATTTTATGCTTTTTATTTTTTGAGGCAGGGTATCATGTTGCCCAGGTTTGCCATAAACTCACAGTGTAGCCTGAGAATGAAGTTGAATTCCTGCTATTTCTGCTTCTTTCTACCTGGCTTCTGGGATTGCAGGCAAGAAACAGCAGCTACACTGAGCTCATTCTGTGGTATTAGGGAACAAGGGCCAAACTGAGGGCATTGTGCAAGTTAGGTGAGCACACTTGGAGCTCCATCTCCAGCCCCACTTTCTGCATTAATAATAGGAGACTTTTTCAGGGATTGCAAACAGAAGTGTCTCCAGGTCACTGAATTAATGAAATGCCAGAGAAATGCATAGGGTGTGGAGCTAGGGACAGGAGGGGGAACTGACTGTGTCATGTACAAAGCCAGCCTTCAAATCTGAATAATGATTACTAATGTTCATTAGGTCTCCTTTCCATTTAAATTTTTGTTTGTTTGTTCAGGAAATTGAACCCAAGGTCTTGTGTAAACTGAGTGCCAATTCTTGTGAAGGATTTTGGCCTAGAGGGCATTCAGACATTTGGGTTTTCAAAACCTGTTTGGGAAGTGCTCACTGTAGGTGGAGAGTGAAAACTCAGTGTGAGCTGTGCCCTTGCTGTTGCTACACTTGTGTGAACTCAATGTCATGTGTGAGAAAGAAGCAAGGGGCTAAAATCTAGTTTGGAGAAATCAAACTCAAAAGACAATTGGCATTAAATGCTCTCCTCAACATTCTGAGTGGGGTGAGCATCATTCTGGGGGCCACAGAGAAAAGCTTCTAATGCAGGGGGACCTGGGTTTGGTTCTCAGCACCCCATGCCAGTAGGCTCACAACCAGCTGCCTGGAACTCCATCCACAGGCTCTGAGGCCTCTGGCTTTTGAGGATACCTGTATTGACATACACACATCCGCCCATAGACATACAGACATAATTACAATACATCTCAGAAAAAAGCCATTCTGCCAAATCACTGAGTTGTATGTGTTGCGTCTTTATTGGACACATTCATGTTTATTTTGTCTTGAGGAAAGAAAATGGCACAGTTTTGAAGTAGATGGAATTGAGGGCTAAGCATAGTTCTGGACATTTAAACTTAACTTTTTTTTTTTTTTTTTTTGATAGATTTTTACTGTATAGTCCTGGAACTCTGTAGGTGTGGAACTCATTACAGATAACTAGGCTGGCCTCTGATTCATAGAGATCCACCTGCCTCTGCCTCCTGAGTGCTGGGATTAAGGGTATGTGCCACCATGTCTAGCCCCATTTAAGGTAAACTTTTACCATCACAAAACTGAGAGACCAAACTAGGGTCATTTTAGAAAAGAGGGCAGGAAACAGAATATGGGAACCTCACCCCATGACCTGTGTAGCTGGTTCAAGGAAAGCAGGCGGTCAGGAAAAACAACCACTAAGAGCCCTGACTCCCGGTTAGCCAATTAGCAGGGTTGCAAAAACAACATTTATGGGCACATATGATGCCAGAGATAAATCAATGGAAACTCCCCAAACTCCCCAAGCTCCTCTAGACACCAATCAGCTTTAAACCGGTAAACCTCACCTATCCTATGGTTTTTGTCTATATAAACCCCTTGCTGGTGAGGCACCAGACCTCCTGCAGCTGCCTAAACTTGAATTCAATAAAGAAACCTTGTAATTAGCTGGGTGGTGGGTGTGCATGCCTAATCCCAGCACTGGGAAGCAGAGATAGGCAGATCTTTGTGAATTGGAGACCAGCCTGGTCTACAAGAGCTAGTTCCAGGATAGGCTCCAAAGACACAAAGAAACCGTGTCTTGAAAAACCAAAAGAAACCTTGCAATTTCATTAGGCTCAGAGTGGGGGTCTTGTGGACTGGGCATAATAAAAACAATGAAACTCATTGATTACATACTTTTTTTTTTTTTTTTTTACTTTGTGTGAGCTCTAAAGGGTGTGGGTGTGTAAATCAGAAGACAGCTTGTGGGAATTTGGCTTCTACTACTACTACTATGTGGGTTCCAGAGACTGAAACCAGGCCACCAGGTTTGGTAGCAGGTACCATTACCTATGAACCATCTTTCCCACTCCATTTAATTTTGTTTTAGTTTAAGAAAAAAAAAAGTGATGATACAAAACAATAGGGGCAATGAGCGTTTTTTGTTTGTTTCTTTTGTTTGCCAGTGATGTCTAAATAATGGGGTGAGAGAGGAGGGACAGACAGAAACTGAAGAAATGATAAGAAACCAGGCACAGAGGGTTTCAGCTCCCGGTATTTCTTGGAAGCAGCTTGAGGGAGGAGGGACAGGGCAAATCACCCCTAAGTGGGGAATCAAGATGATGACAGGAAACAACAGCAAAGAACAGACCTGGGGAAGAAAACAAATGTGAGAAGAAGCATAGTTTTACCCTACTTTTTGTTTTTTGAGTAGAATGACTCAGTAAAATAAAATACTCCATAGCCAGACTTGGCACAGGCCTTTAATCCCAGCATTTGGAAGGCAGAGGCAGGTGGATCTCTGAATTTGAGGCCAGTCTGGCCTAGATTGAGAGTTCCAGGACAGTCAGGGACACACAGTGAGACCCTGTTTCAAAAAAGAAGGAAAAAGATAAAACTTAAAAAAAAAAAAAAATTCTTGTTGTAGGACCTCATTGTTCCATATACACACCAAACAGGTCCTAAAGGGGCTGGGACGCAGTGTCTAGGGCTCACCTGATGCAGGGGCTCTGCCATTCCTGCCATTAACTTGCTCAGTTAAAAACATTTCCAGTCGGACCTGGGCAGTGGTGGTGCACTGCCTGGTTAGGCCTTAAGGTTAAGATGGGAGGAGTCAACAGGAGCATCAGGAGTTCAAGGTTATCTCAGCTACATAGAGAGTAGAGGCTGATCTAGGCTGCAGGAGCTCCAGAGAAACTGAACGGAATAAGTTAGCCAAACAATTTAATGCTTACAGAACATATGGGTCTTATAATGTCCTTTTTAATGTCACAGTGGGCACTCTATTGCCTATATTCTCAGTATTCATTAATCATTTATTGAATTGTGGTCACTCTGTAACCCAGCCAGACTTGTGTTCTCATAGGGCTGTCATCTGTACTATGTTAGTGGCATGTGCAAGCATGCGGCTCAAGGTCCTCAGCTCACTCTGCTTTCTAGGTGGTCTGCCCCCACTGCCTTCCAGTGTAGATGGGGATACAACAATGCAACATTATAAAGATAACAAAAAGAACAAGATGAAGATTCCTTTCGGTGTGTGTTTAATGAATGCATTTGAAAAGAAAAATTTAGAGTGTGGGTTTTTTTTGTTTTTTTGTTTTTTGTTTTTTGCCTAAGGTGGTCCTGGGTGGAGAATAGGGCTGGGTCAAGGGTGTAGCCTTGTTTTGACTGAAGATTGGGTGGGTTCTTTAGGGTGGTTTCTGAGGAGGGGGCAACCTCCGCTTCTTATATATTTAGTTATAACTAGAAAAAGTTCTTCTGCAGAGAGCAAGGTCTGGGATTGGTTGTTCCCCAAATGTCTTCCATTGGTAAGTTCCTTGGACAGGATCGAACTCTGGCTTTTTATCTGATGCTCTACACAGGGATGTCTAACCTCTTTGATCCATTCTGATGTATTTATCTATAGATGTGTTGAGCTGTGTTCACCCTATGACATATTTTGCCTACAAGTTGGGCATGGGTGCATCTGGGTTTTTGTTTGTCTGTTTGTAGAGATGTGAGCTATTTCTCTCTCTCTCTCTCTCTCTCTCTCTCTCTCTCTCTCTCTCTCTCTCTCTCTCTCTCTCTCTCTCTCCCTCTCTCTCAGGATGGGGGCATCTCTCCTAAACAACATAACCAAAACAATGTAACCGTTCCTGGCTGCTGCATGGTGAAATGATTGGTGGTGGAACTTTCCCCAGAGACTCAAGTACCTACAAATAAACATATGGTTACATTAAAGGGTGTTTCTCCTATTTTAGAGGTCTATATGGAAGTATTTGCAGGTAAAATATTATGCTTTGGATTCCACTGAGATCCCATTGGCAGTGATGGATCAAGATGTGGAGGGTAGAGATAAGTAGCATTCCATATTAAAGTGAAGGGTTGCAATGAGCAAGACCTCAGGTTTAATCCCTGATACAAAGGGAAGAGGGCTGGATCAAGACATAGGGTCTTTGGGCTATTCTACTCTTCTGATTTTTTTTTTCTAGTGGGGGTGGGGTGGGAGTTGAGACAGATCTTCTACATAGTCCAGTCTGTCCTGGAGCTCACTATGTAAACTAGGCTGGCCTCGTTAAGAACTGCCTGATGGGATTAAAGGCAAGCATCATACCCAGCCTCCTTCCTGCTTCAAAAAATGGGTGAGATAGGACTTGGTGGCACAGTGCCTTCCTAGCTAGCAAGGCTCTAGACTTGATCCTCAATACTCTAAAAATAATGCTAGGTGTGATGGTATACACCTTTAGTCTTGATTCTGGGAGGAAGAGGCAGACAGATCTCTGACTTCCAGGCCAGCCAGGTCTACCTAGTAAGTTCCTGGTTTGCCAAGGCTACATGGTGAGACCATGCCTGAAAGAAAATAAATCAATAAAAATAAAAATAAATATAGAGGGAAGGGGAAAGGGCAATAGGGTTAAAAAAGAAAAAGTAAAAATCCAAATGCTAATAGAAAGACTTGTAGTGCAGTTAGGAGAGATGGCTCAGTGGTTAAGAGCACTGGCTGTTCTTCCAGAGGTCCTGAGTTCACTTCCCAGCAACCACATGGTGCCTCACAACCATCAGTAATGAGATCTGGCGCCCTCTTCTGTACATGCAGACTGAACACTCATACATAAAATGGACTTGTAGCTTGTAGCGCTTAAACCTGCAGCTTAACATACAAGTAGGGTAAATTCAAACATTATAATTTGGACCTGAGGAGTTGTATTAGTGGTAAGGTGTGCATTTAGCATGTACAAGAGTTCAATCTCCAGAGTCAAGCAGCCTTACTGAGCCATCTTGCTGGGCCTGTATTAGTTACTTTTATGTCATGACAAATTTATTGTTTTAATCTGTTACACAATTGGATGTCTCAAATGTGCACTCTGGATATTTATTGTAGTCATCTGAATGAAGCTGAGTATTGTGGTTACAGACCTGAAGTTAATATGTTGGAAAAAAGCATCTTCAGTGTATTAGTACTAAGAGGTGGGTCCTATAAAAAAAGTAATTAGATCATGGGGGCTTACACCCGCACAGAGTGGGTAATGCCATGAGAATGGGATAGTTAGCTTAAAGGTTGGAGTGAATTTGAATATGTAAAGCCTAATCTAGTTCTAGTTCCTTGGGTTTATTAAGTCAGTTTAGAGAATATTATTATTTTATGTGTATAAGCATTTGCCTGCATATGCACTATGTTCACACTTGGGTGCTCTCAGAGGTCAGAAGAGGGTGCTAGATCGCCTGACGTTGGAGTTACAGGGAGATGTGAGCCACTATTTGGTGCTGGGAGGGCAACCAGTGCTGAGTCATCTCTCCAGCTCCTAATTTAATTTTTTATTGAAAATAGGTTCTTTTCTCATACAATATATTATGATTATAGTTTTATTTTTATTTCATTTTCATTGGTGTTTTTGCTTACATGCTTGTCTGTATGAAGGATCAAATCCTCTGAACCTGGAGTCACAGACAGCTGTGATGTTGGAAATTAAGCCTGGGTCCTCCCAAATGATCACTTAACCACTGAGCCATCTCTTCAGGCCTATAAGGTCTTTCCATTCTGCTATCTTCAATTCCTTTCTTCAAAACCATACAAGCCTTTCATTTGCTTGGTTAAGAGTTACTACGTCAAGATATTTTATATTATTTGAGGCTATTGTGAAAGGTGGTGTTTCCCTGATTTCTTTCTCCATCTGTTTGTTATTTGTATATATAAGAGGGCTACTTAATGATTTTTTTTGAGCTAATCTTTTATCCAGCCATTTTGAAGGTGTTTATTGGCTGTAGGAGTTCCATGGTGGAATTTTTAGTGTTATGATTATGTATACTATCATATCATCTGCAAATTATACTTCTTTCCAGTTTGTATCCCTTTGATCTTCAGATGTCTTCTTGCTGTAGCTAAAACTTCCAAGTACTATATTGAATAGATGTGGAGAAAATGGACAACTTTGTCTTGCTCCTGATTTTAGTGAAGTTACTTCGAGTTTCTCTCGATTTAATTTGACGTTGGATTGCTGTGAATTGCCTTTATTATGCTTAAGTATGTTCCTTGTATCCTAGTTTCTCCAGGACTTTTTTGGTTTTTCAAGATAGGGTTCCTCAGTATTGCTTTGGAGCCTGTCCTGGAACTCGATCTGTAGACCAGGCTGGCCTGGAACTCAGAGATCCACCTGCCTCTGCCTCCCGGAGTGCTGGGATTAAAGGTGTGTGCCACCAATGCCTGCCTGACTTTTTTTTTTTTTTTTTTTTCCAAATCATGAATGGCTATTGGATTTTTTGCATCTAATGAGATCATGTGTTTTTTATTTCTTTCAATGCTTATATGGCCATTACATATATTGAATCATCTTTGCATCTCTGGAATGCAGTCTAGTTGATCATGGTGGGTGATCTTTTTTTGTATTCTTGGATTTGGTTTACAAGTATTTTACTGAGTATTTTTGCATCTATGTTCATGAGGGAGATTGGTCTGTAATTCTCTTTCTGTGTTGAATCTTTGTGGTCTGGGAATCTCAGTAATTGTGGCCTCATAAAATGAACGGGGCAATGCTTCTGTCTCCATTTTGTAGAATAATTTGAGGAATATTGGTACTAAGTAATAACCTTTTCTTTTTTCTTTTCGAGACAGGGCTTCTCTGAGAAGCCCTGGCTGTCATGGAACTCACTTAGTAGTAAACCATGCTGGCTTTGATATCACTGAGAACCTCTGCCTCTGCTTCCCCAGTGCTGTGATTAAAGGTGTACGCCATCACCACCTGATGGTAGTAGCCATTTTTCCTTGCTGTTTTTGTTTTTTGAGACAGGGTTTCTCTGTGTAACTGCCCAGGCTATCCTAAAATTTATTTTGTAGACAAGACCAGGCAGGCCTGGAACTCAAGAGATCCAACTGTCTCTGCCTTCCTAGTGTATACCACCACTGTCCATTTTTGTTTTTGAGGCAAGTTTTCTCAGTAGCTTTGGAACCAGTCCTGGAACTTGTTCTGTAGACCAGGCTGGCCTCAAACTCATAAATATCCACCTGCCTCTGCCTCTTGAGTGACTAAAGGCATGCTCCACCAACGCCTGGCTTGTAGGTTGCATTTTAAACTGCTCATTGTGTTCTGTGATGCACGGTTCTTAGTATTGTTGTGTGTCCTCATGGGCTCACTCCAGCCAGCCACACTGAGAGTGGAGGCCAGAGAACAACTTTCAGGAGTCAGTTCTTTCTTCTGTTCATGACCTGGGGATTGAACTCAGGTCATCATGCTTGGCAGCAGGTGACTTTACCCACCGAGCCATCTTGCCACTTATTTAAATTTCTTCCTTTAAAAATTGTTTTTCAGGGGGGTTGGAGAGACAGGGTTTCTCAGTATTGCTCTACTGTATGTCCTGAGTTCAATTCCCAGCAACCACATGGTGGCTCACAACCATCTGCAATGAAATCTGGTGCCCTCTTCTGGCCTGGAGGCAGACATAGATGTAGAACACTATACTAAATAAATAAATAAATGTCAATTTTTTTTTTTTGATACAGGGTTTCTTTATATAACCTTAGCTATTGTGCAATTCATTGTGTAGACTGGGATGGCTTTGACTTCAGAGATTTATCTGCCCCTGCCTCCCAAATACCTGGCCCTAAATATTTTTTTCTCTTCATGATTTATTTGTGTATGTTTGTGAAGGTATATGGGTCTGAGTAGGGGCATAGTCTGGAAAAGGCATCTGATCCCTTGGAACTGGACTTGCAAGTGTTTGCCTGGTACCCAGCTGGTTACATGGGTTACACAGTCCTTGTGGCTATGTGTCAAATGCTAATTTTCCTTGTGTTTCCTGCTATATGTGTTTCATTGCTATATGAACTTGCTGTCAAATGAATGCCATCCAAGTTTTCCTCCGTGCTTTCTTGTAGCTGGTTATTTAGACTTGAATATTAATGGTATAAATGAGGGTTTCACCATGACTCTTTCATACATGTACCCACTGTTCTGATCATATTTGCTTCTGTCTCCTGCACTGTCTGCCAGGCCTCACTGTCCTTTCCTTTTCTCAAATCTTTCTTAATTCGAATTCTGTGTGTGAGGGAGGACATATGATACCTGTCTTCCCGGATCTTATTTCATTGACTGTAATGCTCTCCACTTCCACTTTTAAAAAATAGCTGAATAATTGAGTTAAGTTTTGTATATGTTATAAGGTAAGGGATCAGCTTGCTTCTGTTGGGTGTGGATGGAATCCTTCCTTGCCTAAGATTCCTGGATTGTGAGTTGGACATGGCAGATCTCTTGAGTTCAGGCCATCCAGGGCTACATAGTGAAGGAGTGTCTCAAATAAAAGAAAACAAAAGCTGTTTGTGGTGATGTTCATATTTAATTTCAGCCCCTGTGGTGATGTACACCTTTAGTCCCAGCCCCTTCTGTGCAGTCTCAGTGAGTTTGAGGCTAGTGAGACCCTGTCTCAAAGAAATAAAATAAAACCAACCAACCAAATAGACAAATGAATAAATAATAAAACCCCTGGATCACTAATGTGAGTTGTTTTTGTTTTTCCTGATTGTGTTTCTCTGCATAGCCCTGGCTGCTGTGGTCTTGCACTCATAGTTCTGCCTGCCTCTGCCTCCTGAGCGCTGGGTTATAAAAGTGTGTGCCACCACTGCCCGAAAGGCTTCTATTCTTTTCCATTGATTGATCTGTAGGTCAGTCTCTGCTAGTTCATTGCTGACTATAGCTTTGTGACACGTTTTGAAATCAAAGCACAAGGCTTCTGTCTTTGCCTCATCAGTACTCTCTGAAGTCCCATAAAGTTTAGAACCAAGTTTCCATTTCTGCAAAATACGGCAATGAGAGTTTTCAGTGCAGACTGTGTCAAAGCCGTTGGCCACTTTGGGTATTGTGGATTTCCCCCCACCCCAGCCCAGTCTATTTATATGAACTTCTGATCCTGTCTCTCCACCCCTAGTATTGAGATGACAGGCAGGTACCATCATACCTTTTCACACAAATGGCCTGGGGGTTGGACCTCTGGCTGTGCCAGCCCTTTGCAAATTGAATGTATCTGTATGTCTAAAGTGAGCCTCTTATAGACAGAATCTATTTAAATCTTCCTCTGGTTTTTAAAAATCCAGCCACTCTTTACATTTGTGCTGGGAAGATTAACTAATTCTTATCTTAAATAATTGTGTGGAGAGGTGCTTGCTATTGGCATTTCAGTTCTATGTCTTTTACATTTTGTTCTTTTGCTGCTTTAATTTGGGTTGATTGGGGTTGTTGAAACAGGGTTTCTCTGTGTAAGAGCTCTGCCTGTCCTGGAACTTGCTTTGTAGACCAGGCTGGCCTCAAACTCACTAACTCACAGAAACCCACCTGCTTCTGCTTCCTGAGTGCTGGCATTTAAGGTGTACCCTACCACTGCCCAGCTTAATATTCTGTTTTTTAAAAATTATTTTTTGTTCTAGTCTCTGTGTGTGTGTTCATCTGTGTTTGTGTGTTTCCTTGTGTATGAGTGCAGGTGCCCAAGGGGGGCAGAGGCACCATATTCCTTTGGATCTGGAACTACGGACAATTGTGAGCCACCTGGCATGAGTGCTGTGAGTTAAACTCTGGTCCTCTGTAAGAGCAGTACATACTCTTAGCAGCTGAGCCATCTCTTTCCAGCCTCACCTACACTATATCACTTAAATTGTTGGTTATCATGTTAATGTGAGCTGGTGCATACTCAATTACTAACAAAAGTGATGTTATTAGAATATACTGTATAATGTATGCGATTTTGTTAGGCAAAAGAAATCCTTTCTGAATTTAGTGACCATAAATAAATTAAATTATTCTCATCAACTTAAAGATGGACCTTTAGCCTTTCATTATGGATAGGACCGAGGCAGAGCTCCATTTTAAGACAAAAATTTGAGCTGGGCATGGTGGCACATCCTTTTAATCCCAGATCTCAGAGAGTTCCAGGACTGTAGTACCCTTGCTACAATCTGTTCCACTAATTGGACAAAAGCCTGGAGATTTAGAGACAAGAAAGCCAGCCATTCATTCAACAGCAATGTCAGATGCCATTTGTTGAGGGGACGGGGTGGGCTTACACACTGACTCACAGCACAGTGGAAAACAGCAGGGTCAAGAGTACAAGTTGTCAGCTTAGCTCCTCCCCAGCAGATGTGTGTTAGCAAAGCAGGAAGAGTACCAGGCAGCAGCTTCAGGCTTGCTCAAGGTGCCTCTGTAGTCCATGCCTGGCCCTACACAGGATAACCAGGGGTGCTACACAGAGAAACTCTGCCTCAAAAAACCAGAAAAAGAAAAGGTTTTTATGAATAAGTCAGTCATTGCATTTCTGTGGGTGATACTCAATGTTCGTTGCATTTCTGTGGGTGCCATTGATGTTCACTACGTTTCTGTGGGTACTATTGATGCTCACTGAATTTCTGTTTCCACCTTTTCCTGGCTTTGCAGATAAAGATGAGAACTGCAGTAAAACGAGAGCAGGGCGGGGAAGAGGAAAGATAAAACCACGACATAAATTTACCCGAAATGACCTGAAGATCCTTCAGCAACTATTTGAGAAGAATCCTTATCCAAATTATGTAATCAAGCATAACCTGGCCCAGAAGTTCGGGTGCCAAGTGTGTGTGATTGAAGTAAGCCAGATCTCTGAAGCTTTCTGAGAGGACGCCCTTTTGTGGGCCATTTGAAAAGCGGCAGCAAAGAATCATAGGAAAGCTCACACATCATGGCGTGGGGCAGTGTTAACATGTATTTTCTTCCTTCTTTAAATTTGACACAGCTTATACAGAAAATAACCCATTATGAGGAAAATTTAGAAGCAGTTTAAGGACTTGAGATTCCCGATACCCTCTTGGCAGCTCATGCCTCTGTAACTCTACTTTTAGGGGCTTTGACACCCTCTTCTGGCCTTTAGAGGCACTTCACATGCTTGTTACATAGATATACATGCAGGCAAAGCAGCCATATAACATATGATAAAAAATGTAGGCCAGGCATGGTGGTGCATGCCTTTAGTCCCCACACTGACTTGGTTGCTGTGAGAGGCAGGTGGATCTCTGAATTGAGGCTAGCTAGCCTGGTCTACAGAGTAAGTTATTGTCATTACCCAGGGCAGGGACTGTGATGGTTTCATGCTGTTGTTTGCTGTGTCAAGGACAAAGTAGGAAGATTTCTTGGTAATGATTTTTAGTATCAAAAATATTGACCATTTTAAAGGTGGAGCAGATGGTCTGCTGAGAAGCGGGTACATGACCAGGGAAGGGGAGAAAGGATTGCCCTGAAAATGAAATAAGTGTAAGATGGAGTTCTTTTCATACAAAGGCCACATGCTGGACAGGTGACTGGCTTGATCTTATGCAAGTCTGCTGTGTGGTTATTATTGATAATCAGATCTACTTTGAAGTGTGAGTTCCTAAGTGCAGTTTGATGACAGCACTCACAGCACACTCTCTCAGGCTTGCTTTTACATTTTTTTTTTTACCCCTTGTTTTTGCAGGGGTTTGTGTTGCTGTAGATGTCTCATGGAAGGCAGATTTTTTTCACTTATAAGCACACTGTACCTTGACTAAGTATAAGTCTCTGCATTAACTACTTACTGTCCAGTGCAAAAAGAAGTATCTTTGACCAAGGTTGAAAGCAGCACAAATATGATTTTAAAGGATAAGTATTTAGAAGGCAGCTTGACAACATGATCGTTTACCAAGCTACTAGTAGCTTTAAACTCGGAATCTTCCTGCCTTCAGCTTTCTAAGTGCTAATATTATGAGTGTATTATCAAGCCCATATTTATTTATTTTGAGACAGGATCTCACTGTGTAACCTTAGTCATCCCAGAACTCACTATGTAGGCCAGGTTGACCTTAAACTCACAGAGAAAGCCTCCTGCATCTGCTTCCCAAGTGCTGGAATTAAAAGTGTGTGCCCTCATGCCTGGCTCCCATCTTTAAAAACATTTCATCATTTCTACAACCCCCCCCCAAAAAAGCTTTGGACCATGATTTTCATATATAGTTACTAATTTAAGGAGGCTAAAAGTGAGACCAGATGTGCTTAGGACCACATAAAATGCCTACCAAAGCATGGTTTTGTGTCACCCATAAGAATATAGATTGTAATATGCTGTATCTTGGTTGGGGGCAGCTTGATGAAGTATATAGGAAGTGTTAAGGGACACTTCCAGTTCTAGCTATATGCAGCGTCTACAACAGGGTTGGCTGGAATAGGCTTCCATTTTTAAACATGGAAATGGGGAGGGGGGAGGGCTATACAATTCACGACCTCCATAATAACATGCAGGCCTAGGAGAGGCTGCCTTCCATTTCCTCTGTCTTTTCAAGGTCAGGAAGCAAGATAATAAGCAAGATAATAACTTTCACATTCTGTGAAAGTTCCAGTGAAAATGACTTCGGCACTTGGCATGGTGGCACACATTACTCCCAGTATTCTGTAGGTGGATCTCTTGAGTTTGAGGCCATCCTGGTCTGCAAAGTGAGTTCAAGGACAGACAAATAGCTATCAAATAGAGAGACCTGTCTCAAAACAAAGGGGGAAAAAAGGAAGGAAAAGAAAATGCACTATGTGTGGGACACAGATTTGGTTAACAGTTTCCTTTTTCTCTTAAGAACTGGTTTCAGAATAGAAGATCCAGACTACCTTCAAAATTGAGAGACAAAAATGATGACACTAGGAGGACATCCAAGAGCCAAGACAAAAGGCTTACGGGCCATCTTGATACCCAGGTTCAGTCTACCTGTTACAGCACTGGGCAAGTCTATTCTGTGGAGACCCAGGAAGCTTCTGGTGAACAGGTTGATTTAGGGGACTCCATGGTCCAATGCATTAGAATGAGATCAAGTGGCACCATGTGCTATCAAGGTGCTGGTGGAAGTGGATCTTCTTTCAACTTGGGACCAGCAATCTTCATTCCTCCGGCTGTGTGGGAGCTGTATGATCTGTGTAACTGGCTTGAGACATCCTCTGCCATTGGCTATGTTCCTAGTGGGCAGGGGCAGATGGATGGCAACCATTCCTGGTTATGCCCACAACAGCAGCAAAATAATTGGGGAGGTCAACAACAACTGCAGCAGCCTCAGAGCTACCAGGAGACGTCCCTTGCCGAATGCCACACGGTACACCAGAGTCATGGAGACTTAGGGCAGCAGGTGCCCTTCCTTCTCTCAAGACATCAGGACCAATTCGGTTCAAGGAGTGGTGATGCAGCAGGCTCTCAGATGCAGCCTGCACCTCTGGAAGGAGCAGTGGGAGCACCAATATCTCTTGGGCTAGATGGGCAGCAAGGGGCTGCCAACAGCTATGTATACTGCTCAGCAGGAAAGGGGTCCTATCAAAACAAAACATACCCACAGGCTCCCCAAGGCTGTGCAGGGACTAGCCTGCAATGCAGGAGTTTTGGGAGCAGCATGTGGGCTAACTTGGGTGGTGTCCAGGAGTCTTAACAAGCTTCTGGGAAATCCTTAACACTTAAGAACAAGGACCCCATGAGTGGGTTTCTACAACTTCCTGTATCCAGGAGAAAAGTTTGTAAATGTGAGTTGTGGTTTGGCCCTAGCTTTAAGATTGTGGCCCCACCCCCTAGACTAGCCGACATATCAATACTTTTAATTTCTATAGACCAGATAGGTCAGTCTTGTAGGTCCTGCCAGGTGGCATACTGCCCCAGGTAAAAAGGAAAGCACAGCCAGCCTGTCAACTGAAAGAGCATCAGGACCTTGTTAGCCATCAACAGCCCCGGTGACTTTATAATGCGGGTACTGTCTTTGATCTTCTTAGAGGCTCCTCATCATGTTCCCCAGAGTGTTGCAGCCTCTGGGTCCCTCAAGCTTTTACACAACTGTACAGAGCCTAGGTATACGATTAGATGGCCACTTATTCCATATCGGCCCGATCAGCTCTTAGATGTAGGGGAGTGACAATCATCCAGAGACCCAGTGCCCCATTTGGCCAAACTTAAGCAAGTAGGAGGTTTAGAAAGAGCTCTCTGGCACACACACACACACACACACACACACACATACATTCCATCCTCCTTCAACCCCCAGATGCTCTCCTTTAATTTATTTTTAAAATTATTTCATTTTTGAGACAGGGTTTCACTGCATATCTCTGGCTGTCCTGGAACTCAATATATAGACTAGGCTGACCTTGAACTCAGATCCATCTGCTTTTACCTCCTGAGTGCTGGGATTAATGGCGAGTACCACCACTGCGTGACAAGTTTATTTTTTTAATCTTAGGATTCTGTTTAGATTAAGTTTTGTTTCTGTAGAATGTAAACAACAGTTGTAGCTGTGAAAAGATGGAAGGGAGGAGTAGGCGTTAGGCTCGAGGGAGGACCCATACACATTATATACAAGTATATAATTGTCAGAGTAAATAAAAAATATGTTAAAAAATAGATAAAAAAAAACACCTATATGTAGATTTTATTCTTTAGGTAAATAAAATTTCAACCTCTTGGACAGTGGGTGTCATTGTCATTCAAATTTTCTTTCCTTTTGCCCACTTAATAGAGGTGGGCACTGTTGATTTCCTCTGGTAGAAGCCAATCATATTCCTGGAGCTCATCCACAGCAAAACATCTTGTAGGGAAGTCTGCTCATTTGCACCCAGGGTTGCTAGTGGCTAAAGGTATGCAGACAACTCTGCACAACACAGTCCAAGCTTCTGAACAAGCAAGCAATGCCACTTGAAAAGGCCTCCTTTCTTGAGAATTCAGTTCTCTTGAGTTTCTTTGTGGCCAGAGAGCTATTAAGATTGTACTACACTCTACAGTTCCTGGAATTGTGAACATGCCTTTATAAGATAACTTATAAGGATTCTGACCTCCATCAGAATAGCCCAAGGTATTTAAATAGGATTATTTTATGTTTCTCATGTTCCTCTTTTGGCAGTTGGCAAAGCTAACCTACCTGGACATGGGATATAAATATCTGTTGGACTAACTGCTTTCAGTCCTTTCAGGTATATACTTAAAACAGGAATTGTGGATCATATAATTTATTTTTAAGTACATTTTTAAACAGGTTAAAAAATGTTTTTACATTTATTATGGAGGGGGCAGGCAGGACAGTGTGCATGCAGTCATAGAGGTCAAAGGACAATTTTCGGGAGCAACTTCTTGTACTGTGGGTTTTGAAGATCAAACCTTGGGTCTTTAGGGCAAGTGGTTATACCAGCTGAGACATCTTTCTGGCCCAAACTGAGGTTTCTGGGTTTGCAAGTATGCACCACTGCATCTGACCTCTGTGATGCTTGGATGTGATCACAGGCCCTTGTGCATACATTCACAAATATTTTTTTTTTATCACTAAAGATTTAGTAAGAGCTTTGGACTATGGCTCAGGTAAGAGCTCTTGTTGCTCCTAAAAGGACCAAGATTCAGTTCCCAGCACCCTCATGATGTCTTACAACTTTGTGTAATTACAAGGAATTCAATTCTCTGTGACTTGAAGGTACAAGGCACACATGTGGTGCACATACATACTTGTAGGCAAAACACAAAATACATAAAATTTAATTTTAAAGTGTTAGTCAGTAAGCAAGGCAGGCATTCATCTTAATGCACCTGCAAACATGGCTTTTCTTCTATTTTCAGGAAAAGTTATACATCCAGCTGAGCTAGGCCAGAGGCATTCCTGCCCCATTACTATAATCTTTTACACATGTGCTCCATGACCTGGAACTAACAGAGCATGCTCAGGAATGCACCAACCCCTGTGAGAGCCTGTGTAGGTTTCCGGATAAAACCTCCAAAGTGCCTTTGTTCCAGGAGGGCATTGCTTTGGAAATAACTCCTGCTCCTTTGCCTGGTGTAGGTAATATGTCTTCCTCCGTTCTTTTAACTCTTGCTTGTTTTTGTCTTTGTACCCACAAAAATGTGAAGTCATTGTATTCAGTTTATAGAATTTCAGCAAATTTCAAATACAGGGGCATATATTATGAGCTCTCATCTTTATGTTGCACCTTGGCCAGTTAGAATAATGTCCTCCAAGTTCATCCATGTTTTGAACAACAGGATTTCTTTGTTGGAACTAGGAGTCCTGTTATGTTGCCTAGGTTGGTGTCAAATTCTTGCAGTACAGTTATGCTAGGCTGGTCCAAGACATTCCCTACATCCATGTTGTATGGAGAAGGAATGTAGTTCCTTGCCTGGAAGCAGAAAAATGTTTGGCAAGGCCAGTAATGGCTGGGGCAGCCGAGACTTCATCCTGAGAATTCAACTCTTCTTGTACTAAGTGCTATGGTTATAAGTCTCAAGGCTTTGGTATCCTCTGTAATGCATTTGAGATAGCTTTGTCCCTTTGTGTAACATTGCTTGATTAGCTTCCTGCTAACTTTGTCCCATCTTCCCTGATGAAAGCCATATATAAGAAGTTGTATCATTTTTTTTTGGGGGGGGGTGTTCAAGACAGGGTTTCTCTGAAACAGTCCTGGCTGTCCTGGAACTCACTCTGAGTTCAAGGCCAGTCTCGTCTACAGAGCCAGTTCTAGGATAGCCAGGGCTACACAGAGAAACCCTGTCTCGAAAAACCAAACAAAAATAACAAAACCCAAAACAAAGAAAACCAATATATTCCAACTGCAGTTTCCCTCCGTGAAAAGTTTCTGCACCTGATAAGCCTTTCTGCTGATGCAGCAATGCAAATCAGACCAAATCAAACCAAATTAGAGGAAAGCCGTTGTTTAATGGATAAAATGGTCTCAGAAGAGTTTCCAGCCCCCTAGAAAGGAGACAGAAAAGAGAGATGGGAAAACCATGTCTGTTTTCTGGGGGGGGGCAGTTTAAATAACCTATGGGAGTGGTCTTGAGCATCTCCGGGGGCAGGGTTATTATTTGATGGGCTTTCTGAGATGTAGCAGGGTTTGGAGATGGGGAAGGGGCCTTGGGATAGAACTTCCACCAGAAAATTTTTTGAGTATATGGATGCCAGGCACTGGGGTGTAGCTTTCTCCAGAAGACCCTACACCTCTCTTTTCCCTTAGATCCACTCCTCTGTTTCCCCTCAGAAAAGAGCAGGCCTTCCAAGGGTATCAATTGAAGAAGGGTATCAATAACAAGAAACAATAAGACTGGGCACAAATCTCTGTCTAACTTTCATTCAGTACTCCTGTTTTTCTAAGTTCCCACCAGAATTGCCCATCATGCTCTGCTACAATCTTCAATAGGTTTTCTGTCTTGAGTTAAAACTTTCACACTTGCAAAAAGGGTTCCCAAGATCTAAGAGCCCATGGTCAGGTTTATTCAGCAATAGCCTGGCTTCTTACTATGCATTTTCTGAATTGGTTATTTGACACAAGCATTGGATACTCTCTACTTCCTCAGTGAGGACACAATGTGCCCAGCCATGTCCTGTGGGCTGTGTACTGTGGAGTTGCAAGAACTTCTAAAGCAGAGGACACACTAGCAAGAGTTAAAAAATGGGAAGTACATTAGTCATTGAGGAAATGCAAGCCAGTTAGGGGTTGGTGGTGAGGCAGAGGCAGAGGGATCTTTGGAGTTTGGAGTTCCAGGACAGCCAAGGTTACACAGAAAAACCCTGTCTCAAAAAAAAAAAAAAAAAAAAAAAAAGAAAGAAAGAAATACAAACCAAAACCACATTGAGATTGCATCTCTTCTCAGTCAGAGGTGATCATTTGGAAAAGAAGAGCAATGTCAGGTAGTGGTGGCACACACCTTTGATCCCAGCACTCAGGAGGCAGAGGCAGGTGGATTTCTGTGAGTTCAAGGCCAGCCTGGTCTACAGAGTGAGTTCCAGGTCTGGCTCCATAGCTACTGAGAAACTCTGTCTGGAAAAAAAAAAACAAACAAACAAAAGTTTTATATTTTATTTTTATTTGTGTGTGTTTGCCATACATGTGCAGTTGTCCATGGAGTCCAGAAGAGGGTACTAGATCCCATGAAGATGGAGTTACAGGCAGTCATGGGTTGCCCTACCTGACCTACCTGAGTGCTAGCAACCAAACTGTGGTCCTCTGCAAGAGCAGTAAGTCAGCATCTAAACTGCTAAGCCAGCTCTTCAGTTCCTGGTGGATTTCTTAGTGAGTAGCCTTCTCAGAACAGCATAAAGGCAAAACAATTCACATATAGAAGTATATTAAAAATCAAGTGTCTAGCCAGCATACCACCCAGTGTCTTCTTCTGGCCTTCATGTGCACACAATTGTTCGGGTACCTGTGTGTGTATACTCATACACACACACACAGATTACACACAAAAATAGTGTAATAAAGCTGTAGAATGCTGAGAGACTCACAGTCTCTGAATCCAGCAGTCTGATTAGTGCTGCCAGTTTTGGCCAGAGAAACATCTTTTTGCAATGGGTGGCAGCTGCTGCAGGAACTCCTAACTGGATTAAGTGCTGAGACTAAGTGACCACTGCTCAGCCCTAATTCATGCCCTTCAAAGGCTCAAAAGAGGGGGCAGGAAAAGACCCCAAGAGCTATGAGAAGGGGTGAGGTGTTTAAAGACACCATCCAGGACCCTCAACAGCTGTGACAAGACCTGCACAGGACCAGGCTTGTCCACCTTCTGCCACAAGGGGAGAGGGACTTAACAGCCTTGCTGCTTCCAGAGGAAGAGTTATTTTCTGCAATGGCACAGCCACTGGTAGGTTAAGAAAACAAGCCAAACACAAGCATTCACGTTTTTTTTCCTGAGTGTGGAACAGCAACGTGCTGTTTTTGCCACTGTACTATTCCTGCTGCCATGCTCTGTACCTCCTGGAACCGTGACTCCAAATAAAACTTTCCTCAAGTTGCTTTCCTCAGGTGTTTTGTCTCAGCTGCAAGACAAGCAACTGGGGTGTATATGATCAAATTAAATTACATGCATGGAAATGACATAATGAAGCCCGTTGCTGTAAAGTTTCTGCACCCAATAAGCCTCTCTACCAGTGCAGCAATCCAAATCAGACCAAATCAAACCAAATAAGAAAAAGCCCATGTTTAAGGGACAAACCATTCCTGGATAGTTTTCTAACCCCCCAGAGAGAAGACAGAAAAACAGAGACCAGAAAACCACATGTCTATTTTCTGGGGGGAGTGGTCATGAGCATCTCCAGGAGATGAGTTATTTGGTGGGCTTTCTGAGATGTGGCAGGGTTTGGAGAGAGATGGGGAGGGGGACTTGGGGTGGAACTTACATCAGAACATTCCAGATTCTTTGAATATATGCATGGATGCCAGGGGCTGGGGTGAAGCTTACATCAGAATAATTGTTATGTATAATTAATACATATCAACAAAAGTCATAAATTAATAAAGATAACAGTAATAATAAAATAATGGAAATAAGGAGGGGCAAAGAAAAGGGAAAGGAGATGAAATGTGATTAAGAGATGAGTTGGGCAGTAGTGCACGCCTTTAATCTCATCACTGGGGAGGCAGAGGCAGGAAGATCTCTATGAGTTTGAGGCCAGCCTGGTTTACTGAGTGAGTTCCAGAACAGGCTCCAAAGCTACAGAGAAACCCTGTCTCGGAAAAACAAACAAACAAAGACAGAGAAAGTAATGTAAGGAAAATGAAAAGGATATAAATACAAATGAAAATCGAAAGTATGGAAGTAAAGTTAAAGAGAAAAGAGGAGAAAAAATTAAATATCAATAAGACAAAGCAGAACCTTATATAGTACAAAAAGAAAAAAAAAAATGAGGGAGAGAAACCAGAAACTTGCTGCAGGTTTTTAAAGAATCTGCCAGGTGTGTGTGTGTGTGGGGGGGGGGACGAGGAGTCAGTGCTGAAAACTGTTGAAAAGCCTCATGCTTATGCGGAGGGGGATGTCTGCCTTAGTCAAGGGTGGGCTTCGAGGTCAGAAATGCATACACTCTTATTTGCTTCCCTTCCCCGACAGTGGCGACTGGCCACAGTAAGCTTCCCAATCCATAGCTGCTTACCCCTGAAATATGTACATCCACAAGTGGCAAATATCTAAACCTGGGCTGGAGAGATGGCTCAGTGGTTAGGAGCACTGCCTGCTCTTCCAAAGGCCCTGAGTTCAATTCCCAGCAACCTCAAGGTGGCTCACAACCATCTGTAATGAGATCTGGTGCCCTCTTCTGGCCTGCAGGCAGAATACAGTAAATATACATAAAAATAAACAGTATACATAATAAACTAATAGCTAAACTAATAGCCCAGAGGAGAGCAGGGAATCCGAGTGGGGAGTCAAGGAATGCTGATTTCTGCACGGGGTTGGGTGTGACAAGCTGTTTGTCGTAGTCTGGCACGCAGTCCCAGCCCAACAGCAAACCTCTGGCAGCTTCGGCTCTTGGCTCTCTTGGCGCTTTGTTTCCTTGACTGGAGGAAACTCCAGAGGCCGAGGAATCCGCCAGCCAGGACTTGGATCTCTCTGTGTGTTTGCCGTGTGCTGGGATCCGCCTGTTGTGGGGCCTGCTCAGCTCCTGCTCAGCTCTCACTGAGGGGGCACCCCCGCTGAGCTCCGACCCTCCCTCTTCACTTCTGCGTCTGGAAGCGGTCAGCCACTCTAGCTCTGTGGCAGAGTGGCCCCGTGCTCGCTGACTGTTCCCTTGTTTTCGGAGTCTCAGGATAGCCTGGTCTCAAACAATAGGTCCTTTCTCGTCCAGGCACTCCT
Organism: Phodopus roborovskii; assembly: GCF_943737965.1. Classification (NCBI taxonomy): domain Eukaryota; kingdom Metazoa; phylum Chordata; class Mammalia; order Rodentia; family Cricetidae; genus Phodopus; species Phodopus roborovskii. Next base: position 1,602,058 of record NW_026125537.1, read on the forward strand.
GAAACACCGGGTTGGGTAGGGGTTTGGATGGTGGGACTGGATGCAGGTTTTCTTCTCCGCAGCTAGCGGGCCCCACAGGCGGAGGCATTATCTCCCCTCCCCCAACTGGATTAAGGTTTATGAGAACCGTGGGTTTATGCTGCAGCTGGGACTGCCAGTCTTTTGTCACCAGGGCTGACAGGCTTACGCGCGTGGTTGGGGCTCCTGATTGGGACTTCAGATTGCTTCCGCCTGTCCTTGCCATAGTCTTTCTTTTTTCCTATCCCTTTTCATCTGTCTTGCCACCTTTTTCTGGTGCTTTTCCTTTTTTTCTGTCCTGGGAATGTGCTCTGTCCTTTGTTATCCTGACTCTTCTATCCCGGAGTTGCATCGAGGAAGCGTCCAACCCGCCATCTTACCCCAGAAAGCAAACATTTTTTTTTTTTTTTCTCTTCTGATGCAGTGGGGAAGGGGGTCTGTGGAGAGGGGAGAGGAGGAGACTACGAAGAGGACGAAGTAGTATCTGTGGGACACCAAGTTGCTGCTGGAGAGATGTTTTCCACATCCTTCAGTTTCAGATGCGATTCCCCTAATTAGGTAATTTCTGCTGCTTGACTAAAATACCCAGTCTACATCCCCATCTCTACTTAATTTGCAAATACATAGGGGGATCAGGGGCTCTACTGGGTTTTCCCTTACTTTACCATATGGGTAGGATGCTGTGGGTCTAGATAGTATTTTTCCACACACATATTTTTTCACTAGTTTAGTCACGTGGCTTTTTTGGAACTAACACTGGTATTATCTGTAACACACTCCATAAAGGTTAGTTAATGCAACTGATTTCACTTAGCTCTAGAGGCTCCCCTCTTTCCCTTTGTTATTGTAAATATTTTTAAGTGAAAACAACAATGTATTTTATGCCAAGCCACAAGAATATATCTTGTCAACAAAACATATTTTTAACAATACATGCATATTGAAATGTGATTTTTTTGGCTACAGTCAGTAGGAAATTGGCAATGTTAAGTGTTCAGCAAACAATTTTTGAAAATTAACATCTGATAAAACAAACTAGAAAACTTGGTGTTGTGGTGGATACCTAGCTTTGATAGGATTAGTGGAGGTGTATGTTAAAAATGATCATCATCTCCATAAGATCTAGGCTAACTTAGAGGTAAGCCTTTTGGTCCACCTGTGAGTTAATCTCTATTAGGCTAATTGGGGTGGGAAGACCCACATTCAAAACAGTCTACTCCATTCCTGGGACTCAGGCTTGGGTCCTAGATTGTACTAAAAAGGAGAAAGCTGGCTGAGCAGTGACATCCTTGGCTGTCTTCTTCCTGACTTCGGAAACAATATGACCAGCTGCTACAGGCTCCTGCTGCCTTGACTACCCTGCATTGTGAACTGTGCCCTGGAACTGTGAGCCTAAATGAACTCTTCCTTTCTTAAGCTGCTTTTTTTTCATCGGGGTATTTGATCACAGCCGGAAAATAACTCGGATCATTTGTTTCTTAGCTGCCCTGAGCCTGTCAGCCTTTCTAAAGCATAGACTGTCTTTTTCTCTTTTAGCAGCAGAGACAGCTAAAGTGGTTTTAATTCCACTGTTACTTTCCACAGAGGCATTACAGCTATATCAACTTGGCATGCCTAAGTCTTGGCTAAGCTATTCTTAGATGCAAATTAAAAAAAAAAAAAAAAGACAACAAGATCATACTTCTTTCTATACCTCCCCCCTGAACACATTTACTCAGAAGGACAAAGTTTTTGGGTGAGGTTCATTCTTTTCTTACCATAACTTGAATGTGGTTATATAAAGTTGTTATTTATTCATTCACTTACTTTTACTTATGTGTGTATAAGGTGGGCACATTCATGCCATGGTATATGTGGAGGTCAGAGGACATCTTGTGGGAATTAGTTCTCTCCTCCTACCATATTGGTGGTGGGGGCGGTCTACGAATTGAACTCAGATTGTCAGGGCTTGGCAACAAGCACACCTACCTACTCAGCCATCTCACTGGCCTCTGAAGTTAATTGTCATTAAATATCGTGTATTAGATGGTAGGTAATGAGATAAAAGATGGAAATGAAAATTATTTTGAGAGTGTGTATATATGCATGCTTATAAGGCATGTGTATATAATCCACACATACACATGTATAGTAGCAGGGCCAGCTAGGGAAGAAGAGGACAGCAAGCTGGACTTCTCATGCCAGAGCTGCGGTCCCAGTTCTCCATTGTTGACTTTCTTCAGGCTGGTGCCAGCTTTGCTATTTTCTCTTCCTTCCTGCTGAGTCAGTCCCGCCCATACTGGATAGTTTGCTTTACTTGAAGTCACCCAGTTTTACTCTTTCATCACATGGGCCAAATATATTCACAGCACACCTACACCAAGGATGAATTAATGTACCAGAGAGGTTAGGCTGGCCAACAGGATGTACAATCAGATAGACCAGCAAGGGCAAAATAAGAAAAATTAAATGTGTTTCAGCAGAAGATGAGAAAAATTTGGAGAACATGAAACAAGGTGAGATTCCTAATACATTAAAGAATATGGTCAAGTCAAGATAATTAGGAAATAAAACAATGTGAAATGAATAGTAAGGGGTTGGGGCTGTGGCTCAGTGATAGGGCCCTTATCAAGCCTGTTTGAGACTGGGTTCCATCGAGCACAGCAAATGCTGAAGAAGATGAAATAACATACAGGTATGATCTAGAGGGCTCAGAAATAAAACCATACATGGAAAATTACCCAGAATTTCTCTAAATTCAACTTCTTTGTGTAAGTACTAAAGATTCCTCTTATGTGGTTGTATTAGTCCAATTTTACATTACTCTTAACTAGTGCCTGAGAGAGAGAGAGAGAGAGAGAGAGAGAGAGAGAGAGAGAGAGAGAGAGAGAGAGAGAGAATGCACCATGGCCAAGGCCTGTCCTTTACAGTCATACAGTCTCAGCAACCCTCCAACTGAGTGCCAGCATCCACAGTTCATCACCTGTCCAGTCTTCTAAGCGTCAGTCCACCAAAGGGTTAAACCTGTGATCTGCTCAACTGGCTTATGATCTAATCTTGTCTGGAAACACCCCAGACACACCCAGAGGCGGGTCCACTAATCTCCCAGGAACCTCTTAATCCAATCAAGTAGACAATCAAGATTTGCCACAGTGCTATTGCATATTTAATGAAGGGATGAAAGCAACAGGTATTTAAGGAATGGGTGGGCCACTCTAGTCTCATAAATCCTGTGTCTCTGTGAGCAGCTTCTTGGGCCACTCGCTTCGTGGGATCCAGGTGACTCCAGTATGGAGCTAAGCCACACTTTTGGTACGTTCCTGTTTATTCCTGTTTCAATGCCCAAGGCCTCCTTTGTTTCTCTAGACCTCAGAACTTAACATCACAATCATTATTTTTACATTGTCTGAGGGAGTATGAGAGAGCTGGGTTTTAGTGACAATTTGGGTGGGTAGATGGATGAGTCTTTTGAAATTCTTGCAACTTTCAATTTACAATGACAGCTAGGGCTCTTACAAAGGATGCATCTACTTAGAGTATTAAATTTGACACTTTGGATGAAAAGAAAATTAAATAATTTTTATGAATTAAATAATGTTTCATTTTATTAAAACATGCCATTTATTCCAAAGTTCAACTTTTGTCTAGCAATCTAATTTAACCTTTCAGTCATTAAAAAATATCTACTTGCTTCATTAATTTGCATGTTTCTAGTCTCCACTGCATTCTGTTTTCATGAGCTGTTGTGGAATTTCTGTCATTTCTTGATTTTAGTCTAACATGATTGTCATTGTTTCTGAAATCCATGTTTATACCTGTGCATGTCCTTATTGGCATGGCTTAAGAAGGCATCTCAAGAGTAAAAATCCACAGTTGTCATTGTGTGTCTGGGCTTTCAGCATGGAGCAGACAAGGCAGGAGCTCAAGCCAGGAAGTATGTCCTCTTGTCTTTGTCTTTCTTTGCTAGGCCTACTGGAAAAAGAAGCCCGGAGAAGGAGAATTATTCTGAACCAGAATCAAAAGAACACTCTTCATGCGTGGTTCAAAAAGAATCCCAATCCAGATTTAGCTACAAGGGGACATCTGGCCAAGGAGCTGGGCATCTCAGAGTCTCAAATTATGGTAGGCATTAGGCCTCTCTCCTCTCTGAGTCAAGTCCTCCTGGAGATTGTCCTGGGCCAAGTAGTCCTGGGAGATTCTCATAGGTGGGCTCTATTTTGCTAAGTTTGTTCCATATGCAATGGGAAGATAAAACAGAAACATTACATGTATTTTATTGGAGGAAATATTGGTTGTGAGACTGAATTGATGGGATAGCCAGCTTATGGTTTCCCCTTAGGAGATAATGAAATCATTATCTTGAGAATTACAGAATATAAGAAGTTATGTCATCAGCATAGTAATATAGAACCTTCCCTTGTGAGAACATAAGGAATAAAATTAAACATCTGTGGAAAAAAATAGGTGAGTTAAGACTTCATGGAAATTTCTGGTTTGTAGGCTAGTACTTTTCTCTCCTTTATTCTTTTCTTATTTCTTTATTAATAGTTCTAAATTAATTTTTTTTTCAAGACAGGGTTTCTCTGTATTGCTTTGGAGCCCATTCTGGAACTAGCCCTGTGGACCAGGCTTACCTCAAACTCACAAAGATCAACTGCCTCTGTCTCCCAAGCGCTGGGATCAAAGGCGTGCGCCACCAACGCCCAGCTAAACTAATTAATTTTTAAATCTGAATCATCCTCCCTGAATTCCTTCTCTTATTCCCCTTCCAGTCCCTCCGGAAATCTTCATTTTCCCTTCCTACTTTTATCTTATTTCTCTTGTTCTTTCTTTCTTTAATTCCTCTGAGATAGGGATTTCTCTGTGTAGCTCTGGCTGTCCTAGAACTCACTGTCCTGGTTGGCCTCCAACTTAAATCTGCCTGCCTCTGCCTCTGAAGTACCAGTGCCAGGATTAAAGGGGTGTACTGTACAGAGTCTCACTAATTAGACCAAGCTAGCCTCGGCCTAGAATGAAGAAAACTGTCTACCTTGGCCTCTGGGCATCTGGGATTAAAGGTGTGCCACCATAAATCTCTCTCCCTTCCTCTTCTTCTCTTCCTCTCTCTTTCTCTTCCTCCTTCTCCTTTTATAATCTCAAGTGTCCTCTACATAAAAGCATTGTGTGAAATTCTGTTTGGTTTATTTTAATAAAATTGTTGATGTGATAGACAAAAGATGAACTAGAGTAGTAAATTGTATAATTTTATCAAGTGAATCGGTATTTAAACCAATGAAGAGAAACCTTTAAACTTTTAGAGGTGAGAAAAATGAGTCAAGTTTTTGTACTTGATGCATAATCATTTGGTATAATGACTTGAATCTGTGGAAATCCTGGAGAGAGGGAAGTTTTCTTATGTCCTGATAAGCTATCCAGGTATGAGAGACAGTTGACACAAATAATGCTAATGAAATTGTTCCGTGTGGGCACATCTGGTGGCTAGATACCCGAGAGATTCAAACTAATGAAATTGTTCTGTGTGGGCACACCTGGTGGCTGGGTACCGGAGAGACTTGAACAGATGGAAAAAGTTCAGAATCTTGTAGGGTGTTGGTAGCTCTGGAGAATGTTTACATCTGCTCATTAGCTGGAAGCTTCCAGCTGTTCATAAGGCTTTAATTTGAAAACTTATTTTGAATACCGAATCCAGAAAATGTGGAGAGCCTTTGAGAAGAGAGCTTGGAATTGGTGTTTTAGGATTGTAAGGCCTATTCCTAGCCATTCACCTAAGAGTGGTTGCCACTAAGGCTATAAATGCTAGAGTGAATTATCAGGTTGTTCAAAGAAAAGCACTTCCCTACACCTCCCCCCAAATAAAATCAAAAGCCCTAGTTTCTGTCCTTGAGTGAACAAGTGCAAATAAATTTAATTGTAGAAGTAAATACAGTTTTTAAAGCTCATCTCTGTTATTTTTAAGTATGTGTATGTGTGTACAAGTATCCAAAGAGGCCAATTGTCAGATACCCTGGAGCTGGAGTTACTCTTGGGGAGTTGTGAGGCACCTGATGTGGGTGCTGGGACTTGAACTCAGGTCCTTGGGAAGAGCATTATGTGCCTGTGTTTTTAACCAAAGGGACATCTTTCCAGCCTGTAGAAATAGTTTTAAACTAGATGTTGGCATCCCTGGGACTCTCCTTATTTCTGGCTTCCCCTGGAGTGAAATGATGTAAGCTATAATCAGAAATTAGCATTAGCTCTACTGTTTTGTTGTTAATTCTGCCTTCCTATTTAGGGGAATTATTTTAAAAGATTAATTCATGTATCTGTCTCTTATGAACATGGTCTCAAGGGCAGATGCCCAGTCAGTTGGTTTAGTTGACATCTGGGGTGATCTAGACTGAGCTGCATCCTGTGGCCTCCTCTCATTTTCTTTCTCCACGTAGACTTGGTTTCAAAAGCACAGGAAAATACAGAAACAAGTGGAATTTGAATGTTGCCTTGAAGAAATCCAAACCCAGGGACAGGATAAACCAAAAGGTAAGACCCAAAAGTTCAAACGGAACCCCTCCATTGATTTCTTTGGAAGTATAAACGAACTGTGTGTTACAGAGAAATATTTTGTACAGAACGCTTTGACAATTTTTTAAAAAATGATTTTTCAAGGCAAGGTTTCTCTGTGTAACAGCTCTGGCTATCTTGGAACTCACTTATAGACCAGGCTGGCCTGAAAGTCACAAAGATCTGCCTGCCTCTGCCTCCCAGCATGAAAGGCTTGCACCCCCCCCCCACGATTATATTCTGGGTGTGCTGGGTCAGAGATATAAACATTATCTCACTGGGTGTGGTATCTGTAATCCCAGCCTTGGGAGGTGAAAAGAGAGGATCAATAAGTCCAAGGTCACTTCTGGTTATGGAGTTTGAGTCTAGTCTGGGCTACAGGAATGGTCTCTTAGCAAGAAAAACTTCCCTTTCCTCATTTCCATGCTGTTTAGTGATGCTGTCTTCTGCCACCTCTGGGATTCCACTTCAGGGACAAGACAGGTTAAAACATTCCTTGGTGGTATGGGTTGGAGCATCTTCTAAGAGTAAAAGTAGTCAGAACAATATTCAAAATGTTGTTTTTTTTTACCCCTCCCCCACAATGTAAATGTGAAAAATGACTTGCAAACCCTCTTGTGTGCCTATGCTTTCATTAGTTAAAGAAGCTGGAAGGAGCAGGACACACTTCACAAAATTTCAGATTGATATTCTAATCGAAGCTTTCGAGAAGAATCGATTCCCAGGGATTGCTACCAGGGAAAAACTGGCTCAACAAACAGGCATCCCAGAATCCAGAATTCATGTACGTTGCACGGGTTCTCTGTCTCTGGCAGCCTACTTGTCCTTACTGCAAGCTGCTTCCCTTCTGAGCAGTTGCTGGACAAACACAGGCTATTTAGGGTTGTTCCCTTGCTCCCTCTGCTCTAGGTATGGGATGTAGACACTCAGTGTTGCAAGCAACATCCTGGAGAAACAATTGAATCAGACATGCAGAAGCATAGGAAATAAACAGCCAGTAGAGTGGTGGTGTTGCACAGCTTTAATCCCAGCACTCGGGAAGTAGAAGCAGGCAGAGCTCTGTGAGCTCGAGGCCAGCCTGGTCTACAAATCAAGTTTGAGGACAGCTATACATAAATACCCTGTATTTATTTATACAGAATATTTATAATATTTATACAGAAATACCCTGTCTTGAAAACCAAGAAGGAAGGAAGGAGGGAGGAAGGGAGAAAGGAAGAAAGGAGGGAGAAAGGAAGGGAGGGAGGGAAGGAAGAGGGAGGGAAAAAGGAGGGAGGGAAAAAAGAGGGAGGGAAGAAGGAGGGAGGGAAAGAAGAGGGAGGGAGGGAGGAGGGAGGGAGGAAGAGATGAGACTGGGAAAGCTGGAAAGTCACACTTGTTTTGAGAACATAGTCTTTGTTAGTGTTTCCAGTCCTCAGAGATAACTGGACACGAAGTACCAGAGGATGAGGGTGTTGTCCTGTGTATTTTTGGATGTTAATTAGCATCCAGATCTAGGCATAGGATGTCTGCATACCTAGCCCTCAGCTCATCTCTGATGTATCCTGAGAAATCTAGAACACTGACCGTTTTGAGAACCCATGTTTTTTTTTTAAAATACATACATACACACACACACACACACACACACACATATATATCTCAAACAGTCATGTTTTGAGAATCCCTGTTTTTGTATATTATGGAGATTGATAAGCATGCTTCTTACACATGCCTTAGATAATCCTTCCATGCCCTCTGCAAGTTCCATGTGCTTCAGAAATTCACCCTGATTTTGAGAACTTGTTTCCTGAATCAGCACTGAGGATCAGAGGGGTGGTTTCTAAATCTTCTACATTTTCAACAATGGTATTCTTTTACCCATGGCCATGTGCCATGTCTTACTTGTCTTGATTGTCAACTTACTTAGATTGAGAAACACTGAAGATTAGTGAAGCCCATATCCGGGTGTGTGGGTGAGTTGGGGTGTTCCCGGAGCTCATTAGATCAGAACTCAGAGCTATTCACAGCAAAGGATCTATTCGAAGTATGAATGGATTGTTGGGAGGTGGTAGAGATGTGAAATGTGGGGTCTGGTTGGAGGAAGTCAGGCACCACAAACCTGCATTTGAAGGGTTTGGTCCTTGTCCCCTTGTTATTCTGCTTAGCAGTAAATGATAAGAAACACGTGGAATCACTTCTACTATTCATGATTCCCCCCCCCTCTCTGTGTGTGTGTGTGTTTTAGATATGGTTTCAGAATCGGAGAGCTCGGCATCCAGACCCCAAACAGGGCACTCAGGCAACTGCTCAGCTGCCCCAGAACAGCCAGTTCCCTGCCCTGAAGGCTTCTGGTCAACCTGCTCCTTCCAAAACTCTCACCAGCAGCTTGCCAGTTACACCAGCTCTTTGTCCACCCCACATACCACCTGGTCCTTTGGATCTCTCTATGGGCTGTCAGAAGCAGTTGTCAAAGACTACAGTGTTCCAATCTTCCCAGGTTGTACAGGGAAGGGGCAATGGTCAGAATTCGTCAGTGTTCACTGGCCACTTATCACCGGTAATAACTCCAGAAGAGGAGGGCTTCCATACTCAGGCTCCTTTAAGGGCCTTCATCCAAGAAAGATGGCAAGATCCCAGGGAGAACAGTGGTTCGACTGTACCACCTTTACATGATTCTACTCAGATTCCAGATGTCAATCAACACTTTTGGGAACTGGACCAGAAAGACTTTGCCTTTCTGCAAAACTGGGATGAATGGTTCCAATCGATGCTTGCTGAATGGATACCTGCCAAAGAATACTGGTCTCCTGGTAAGTCTGAGCTGCACCGGAGGCAGGCACAACATCAGCAGCCTGCCAGTGTCCCTCTGGAAGTTGACAAAACTCCATGGCAGTTTAAGCCTCAAGCCTTTTCTGTTGATTCCCATTGAACACGGGTGTTCAGGAAAGGGCCTCATCTTTGAGCATCCAGGCCCACATGTAGGTGACTGTGCATGGCTTGGAGAGATTCTTGGAAGATTTTTAGGTTCTCTTTCACAGAGGGAGAAGTTTATCCGTGACTCAGATTCTGGAGATTGTCAAGATCCTAATCCAGGACATGTGCCCTTGGGTGTGAAATCAGATAGAGTGAAGAATTAAGTATACTGTATTATGGAACTAGTTCAAGTCAGTAAACAGCTTGAGCCACTTGGACACACAAAGGAAGCAGTTAGTTTCTTTTATTTTTAATTTATTCTTGAGATCTGGTCTCACTTTTATTCAGGCTGGCCTTGAGTTCCTACGTTCAGGTCAGTCTCTTGCCTCTGCCTCCTGAATAGCTGGCACCACAGGTACATTGCCTCCGCGTTCACTGTGGTTTTAATTTTAATTGTGGTTTTAAAAAGTCTGTTAAGAAACTGTTTCATTCATTATCTGCTAAGTTTTTAATCTGAAATGTCCTCCAGGAGCTAATATTTTAGATTCTTGACTCTGCTTATGGTGCTATTTTGAGTCTGTGACATTTTTAGGAGGTGGGTTCTGACCAACAGAAGTAGGCCAGGGGTGGGTCTTTGAAAGTCACATTCACCATGTCAACAACATTCACCAACTGATTTCACCCTGCCTTTCTGTGACAGTGGGCTAAAACATTCTGAAAAGAACCAAATAAATCATTCATCTTGAGTCACTTCTAGTAGATGACTTATTTGGTCACGGTGAGTTAAAAGTCATTAATACTTAACTGGTTACCAGTCATTTACTCAGTGTGTGGTACCGTAGTGCTAACTATGTTATTACTGGCCACTGGCCAGTACACACCAATAACTTTCATCTTGCAACCTGAAACTCTACGCTCATTTGAGTCACTTGAGCAACCATAACAATGCCACAGACTGTATGTCTCAAGCCACAGAAAATTTATATTTTCACAGCTCTAGAGGCCAGAAGTCCCTTTGGCAGGTAGGTGCCTATGATTCAGGGTGGGTGTGGGGGAGATGGGCACTCTTCACTGCTTGGGAATTTCTGAGTTCTCAGTCTTTAGAGCACATAACTAGTGCTGTATATACAATTGCATCTCTTCTCTGCTTTTAAGGGTCCTACACACGTGACCTCTTTTAATGTTGATTACATGCATATTTAAATATCTTATCTGTAGATACATCCTTTTGCAGTTAAGGTTTCATCATATGCTTAGCTCCTGATACTATGGAACACTGCAACCTCCTATTTTCCCCCTTCCCTGGGCCCCTGCAACCACAATTCTACTGTGTGTGTGTGTGTGTATGTGTGTGTGTGTGTGTAGTGAGGCTGGGGTGAGGGGTGGGTGCCTGAGGTTGCTGTTCAGTGTCTTCCTCTTTTTCCATTGTAATCTACATTTTCTTTTCAAAAGACTTTATTTATTCTTTTAATGTGCACATGTATGTGTGTGTGAGAGAGAGAAAGAGAGAGAGCGAGAGAGATGGGGGTTATGGTCCTAAGAGAGCAGATGCTTGTGGAGGCCTGGGGTATTAGATGCTTTGGAACTAGAGTTTCAGGCAGTTGTGGACCATCTAACAGGGGTCCTAGAACCAAACTTGAGTTCTCTGGAAGAGCAGTATTTGCTCTTACCCACTGAGTCATCTCTGCAGCCCATCCACCCTATTTTGTGAGAAGGGTTTCTTGCTGGACTTGGAACTTACTGATAGAGATAGACTGGCCAACAAGTAACATTGTTGATTGAGTTAGACTGGCTAGCTAACCCATTGTTGATTGGGATAGAATGTCTGGGCAGCTAGCCCTATTGTTGATTGAGATAGACTGACTAGTTAGCCCTATTGTTGATTGAGACAGATTGTCTGGCAGACTGCTCCATTGTTGACTGAGATAGACTGTTTGGTCAGCTAGTGCCATAATTGAGATAGACTAGCTAGATCTAGGTATCTTCTCTGGTCTCTAGCACTAGGATTTTAGGTGTGTTTGGCACCTGGCTTTTTCACTGGAGATCCAAACTCAGGTCCTCATGCTTGCACAGCAAGCTTTTTATCAAGGGAACTGTAAGGAGTAAGGTTTTTTCCCCCGCCGCCGGTCTTGTGCCGCTGCTGTGCCAGCCCCAATTAATGCACTGAGACTCTGTATTTGATATAATGCTGTTGGCCGTTACTAGTTTCTTATCGGCTAGCTCTGTCTTAAGTATTAACCCATTTCTATGTATTTCCACGTGGTCTTACTGAGAGCGGAGGAACGGTGGTTCTGTTCTCTCCAGACTCTCCATCTTGACTCCTCCTTACTACTTCTTTCCTCCTGGTCTCCTAGTCCCACCTATCTTGCTTTCCTATTGGCTGACAGTGCTTTATTCATTAAACCAGTATGAGAAACATATACAGAATGACACCTCCCATCAGGGAACCATCTCTTGTGCCCCACTGCTTGCTGTTTCTGTGAGTTTGGCTATTCTAGGTCCCTTAGATAGGAGGATTCATTATACTATTTGCTTTTTGTAGTTGGCTTATTTTTATTGGCATGATATTCTCAAGGTGTATTATTTTGTGACCTGTGTCAGCATTTCTTTTTTTTTCTCATGGAAAACTAATTTACTTTATATGTGTATTCCATATTTTGTCTGCCAGTGAATATTTGGGTTTCTCCTACCTCTTAGACATTGAAAATGATGCTACAATGAATGACAACATGAAGATAACTTTGAGATCCAGTTCTTTTACGTACTGTATACAGACCATCCTTCACTGGCCTTTCTTTCCAGGTGATTCTCAACTCTGTCACCCTGGAAACCAATGCGAATCATAAGAGCTAGATTCTATGATGTCTAGTTAAGCTGGCCTTGAACTCACAGAGATCTGCCTGCCTCTGCCTCCCGAGTGCTGGAATTAAAGGCATGTGCCACCAATGTCCAGCTTGCATCTGTGTTTTAAAAAATTAATTAGTTATTTTGTAGGTTACATATGGGTAGGTATTCATGTGCCACAGATAACTTTTGGGGATTTGTTCTTTCCTTCCACTATGTGTGTCTCAGAGATCAAACTCAGGTCATCAGGTGTGACAGTGAATACATGTATCTGTTGAACAGTCTCCTGGGTCCTCTGTGTATTGTTATGCCAGATCCACACTGGCTGTGTTATTCTGGTTCTGCAGTAACCTGCAGGCATGGATTATAACACCGCCAGCATTGCTCTTTTATTCAAGATTACTTTGGCTACTCATGATCTTCTGTATTTCTAAAGGAATTTAAGTATTATTTTCCATGTTTTTGTGAAGAAACTCACTGGAATTTTGATGTACTTGGTTGCTTTCAGTAATATGTCCACTTAAATAATATTAATTTTGCTGGTTCACGGATGAGGCAGGATTATCCATCTTCTGATATCTTTTTCAACTTAGTTCTTCTGTGCTTCCTAGTTAAGTTTGTAATTAGATATTTTCATTCTATCTATCTATCTACCTATCTATCTACCTACCTACCTACCTACTAGTTTCTCAAGACAGGTGCTCTCGTGTAACAGCCCTGGCTGTCCTAGAACTCATTTGGTAGACCAAGCTGACCTTGAATTCACAGAGGACTTCCTCTAGTCCCAAGTGTTGGGACTAAAGGTGTACACCACCACACCAAACTGTGGGAATCTCTGCAAACACCAGGGCCTGCAGAATAATGATCCACATGAGGCAAGAAGGAAATCCAGTTCAACACAACTTAGCCAATGTTGGTTCAAACTTCTAGAGTCTGACTCTGAACAGTTTATTTTGTCATATTTAAGTACAGTACAACTTTGGAAAAACAGTTTTCTGGTGATAATTATTACAATAATGCTAAGATATGACTACACTGAAACTCTTTTGCAACATACATGTGAACTCTTCCATATGGATGGGTTCTATTAACTGAGAAACAATATGCAAGAATAAGGTTAGGGAGGAAGAGTTTGGCATAGACATTATAGTCTGGGGGATTTGAATGTGGCCTGGATATACAGACAGTACAGATCACCAGGCTATTGATTTCATCCATTCCCAGCTTTTTGGGCAGAAACAGTATTGTTTCCATTGAAGAGACAACTCTACATTATTTAACATTCCTATTTTTCTGAGTGCTGATCTTCGAGCAAAGGGACGTCATACCTCTACATCTCCCCATTTCCAAGTTTTTAAAGAAAACATAGTGGCTGTAATAAAGACCATAATAGAATGCATTGCCTCTATAGTTAATATAATTGAAATAGACAAGCATAAGAGAATTGTAACATTAGCTAACAGGACCAAGGAGTGGGGAAAGCTTTATTAACCATGATGGCCATTTATGGTTACATTCAAGGTCACTTGAGAGATTTCTATCTATCCCTTTATGTAAGTCAGTAATTTGATCATCAATAGTGTGAGAAAAATCTGACACATTAAAACAATACATGTTTTAATTTTTTCACAACCAAGATTATACTTGAACAATAAATAATCCACTGTAGCTCTATTTAATAAAATTGTAGAACACAATTCACCCATCTCTTTGTTAATTTCTGCTAATACTTTTACTGTAACAGTAGCAGTTTTACCAACAGCAGCCTTTGAGACCTCTCTTTGTACTCCAGTAACTAATCTTGGGATAGACTATGAAAGAGCTATTGTGGCTGCAACCATTATAGATTCCTGTAGATGTCAAGAATCATCACAATTTTTATGGAGAGCTTTCTTAAAGCTATTAATTGCTAAGATTTACTGAGCAAAATTCGTGAAATACAGCCTATCCAAATAAACCTTTATACTCTGCAGGAAGGGCAGTATGGCATTTTCACAAAAAAGTTCCCAAAGACAGATTTTAACAGAGGGAAGGGTGTGATTAGAGGTAGGATTGAAGTGTAGAGGGATATAAATCCACTTAAAGCATAAATAATATGATAGAAAAACACCACTGACAGGAATATCAAGGGAAGCCCCGTGAATATTGGTGTGGGTGAATTCTCTGTTGTTCCTTGTTATTTGTGCATAGTGCAGATGAGTAACTCCTATGCAATACAGATTTCTTTTTAAGAGCTCAGGAATAGATTGGACTTGAAGTTGATCTTGTTGACTGCCAGGTGCCAAATGAAGCCAGAAGTTATTTCCTAAACCACTGACAACAGATCACACTATTTTAGCAACTTTAGTAAGTAATACATCAGGTATTTTGTTTTTCATCCTCATACAACTTTAGTTTCCACTGTCAGATATTTATTTTTTTAAAAGATCTAAGTATTTATTATGTATACAGTGTTATGACTGCATGGGTGCCTGCAATGCAGGCCAGAAGAGGGAACCAGAATGCATTACAGATGGTTGTGAGCCATCATGTGGTTGCTGGGAATTGAACTCAGGACCTGTAGGAGAGCAGCTGTTGGGCCTAAAAGGGCCCAGACACAAGGCCTATTAGAACTTGGCTAGAGATTGGTGACCTGTCTTTGGCCTATCACTTCCACATAGGAGTGACTCAGCAAAACCTGCCTCTGCCTAGCTACTGCTGATGTAATGAATCACAATTGGCCCCAATACCTCACCCCATCCTAAAGTTTACTCCCCCGGCCCCCAACCTTATAATGTACCTGCCTGTTGCAAGTACCTGCTTTGACAAGGCTCTCAACTCAATGTGGTTTTCTCCAGTGACTAGGAGAGGGGTCTGGGTCATCCTCAGGAAGAGACCTGCTGGGCCGGCCCTTCCACAGCCCTACCTGCCAGAGGACCCTGGCTCCTCTGAGCCATCTTTCTAGCCCCTAATAATGACTTTTTTGTTGTTGTTGTTTGTTTTTCAAGACATGGTTTCTCTGTGAAGTCCTTGCTTTCCTGGAACTCATTATGCAGACCAGGTTAGCCTTGAATTTGCAGAAATGCCTGCATCTGCTTCCTGAGTGCTGGGATTAAAGGCATGTGTCATCACTGCCTGGCTTATCAGAGATTTTAATAGTTGTGCTAAAATTCATATTATTTCATTTGGATGGGTCAGTTAGATTAGTCCAACCAACATATAACTATCATGTGACTAAATATTTGCATACCATCTTTCATCCAGACAACTGGTCCTAAAGGATAAAAACAATCGTTAGCATGGAAAAACAACATCATACTGTCTCCTATTATAGATGTGCATTGGATTCTGTGTTAACCAGTGAGAATTAATATGTAATACAGTCATTAAACATAACACATCATTTTTGGGTCAGTAGTATATCATCCTTGTTCTTTTCCCATAGTGTCAGCTTGGCAAGTCAGAGTCTTCCTCTTCCTCTTGGGACATCTCCTCTTGATGCCATCTTCTCTTTAGACATTTCATTTGTCTGGCCATCTTCAGGATGCTGTCCTGGTTGGATGCATTAGAGCAGGAGCCTTCTGGGACAATGGATTACACTGTGTGAAACAGTGCCTTTATACCGTGTAAAATAATGCTGTCACTAGAGAATAGGCTTTTAGGAGTCTCTTTTAACTACCTCCCTCCATTGCTAAAGTGATCATTTATTAGGCCAAGGACAAGCATAAAACTAACAAACACAATCCACTTAATTGACAGTGGCCATTAACATTTAAACATTTCAACTTAAAGCTATAAGATTTTGGTCTTTAAAATTCAGGGAAATTTTAACTTTGTGTTTAAGAAGACTTTTTTTTTCTACTAGGTAACAGGATAGTTAGAAGTACCTGGGAAGCTGGGCATTGTAGTGCACACCTTTAGTCCCAGAACGTGAGAGACAGGCAGGCGGTGGATCTCTGTGAGTTTGAGGCTGGCCTGGTCTATGAAGTAAGTTCCAGGACAGCCAGGCCTGTCACATAGAGAAATTCTGTCTCAACACCCCCACCCAATAAAAGAGTACCTGAGAAACAACCAGAGAAAAATCCTGAAGGAGAAAACAATTGAGTTTTCCCACATAAGCATAAAAGTTCATATCCAGCTGATACTATAAGTGAAATAAAAACGTGAAAAACATCAAACTGTTTGAAGGAGGAAGAACCTGCTGGCAGCTTTGGTTCTCACTATATTCTGCAGATGAAACAGATTCTCAGGCTGTACCAAAAATAATCTTAGGTGAAAAAGTCCTAATAATCTAATTTGTATTGATTGCATCTTTGGTTTAACCCCCTTTTGGCCTCCATGAGAATTTGAGAAGCATGCAATTATGTTTGTACTTCTTGGCTACCAAATTATCCAGGAGAAATATTAAAAAAAATTTCTTGATTTCAATTTACTCCTATTTTGCCTGTTTACATTGTCATTTAAATTTTTTGTTATGTTGTACCAAAATACAAAGATAAAAACTGAATTTCTAGTAATTATAAATACAATGCACAATCTACACGGCCTGGGTTCTCAGTACTTAAAAGGCCTGAAATAAGGAAGTCTTCAGTTTGATGCAGAAGACAAGATAAACTTGCTTATTTTGCTAATGCTGTGAGTGCATCCCTGGGTTGATGCACAATTTGACCAGGCTCCAGCAGAAAAAGCATCTACAGTCTCAGTTGCAGACAACTCATTGCACCAATACTTTGGAGCAGTCTCTTGTCAGAAACATGGCCATTCCTGGCTTTTCTCCTAGGCAGGTGCTTTTACCATGCTTTTCCTGGATACAGAGCTGCCAGCAGTTCAGTGTCACTGGAATGCTTCAATAGAATTTGGATTCTTCTTTAACCTTATGTTTTTAAAGCAAGGATACTCAACTGAAGGAACTCACTAAACCTTTTTTCCACATCCCATGTTTGAAAGAAAAATGGTCCCCAAAGGACATGGGACTATTAGGATGTGTGGTTTGTTGGAGTAGGTGTGGCCTTGTTGGAGGAAGTGTGGGCTTTGAGGTCTATGCTCATCTACTCTCAGCATCATAGACCACTTCCTGTTTCCTGCACATGTAGCACCATGTGCCTTCATGTTGCTATTCCCACCATGATGACAATGGACTGATTCTTGGAAATATAAGCCACAACAATTAAATGTTTTCCTTTATAATAGTTGCCGTGGTCAAGATGTCTCTTCAGAACAATAGAAACCTTAATGAAGACATCCCATCCATTCTAATTTTCTTTCTTACTAGACTCCATCACAGAGCCGTCTGTTATACCCATTCTGCATTTACAAACCTTCTGCAACATTTTCTTTTTCTCAAGTCAGGCCAGTTTTCATTCTCAGTGCATCTCTATCCTTTAGGTGCTAATTTATGTAAGAGGTTAGTTAAAATATTCAGTGACTGAGAGACATCTAATAAAAGCAATAAAAGCTGATTGAGTACAGTGAATTTAGTCTGTTGAGCTGTACAAACAGGGGAGGGTATTATCCTTTCTGTGGAGCCTGAGGAATTTGTATATAAAACATAAGCACCTTGCCCTCTGTAAAAGCATTAAAAGCAAGTGCCATAGGATTTTTTAGATGTAATTTTAGACAGTAACTATGGAAAAGCTTCAAAAAAAGTCTTAAAAGGGGATCTTTTGGATAATGATCATCCATAGATCTTGACAACATGCTAATGCAGTTATTATCAGTGTGGAACAAATAATCATTTGCTTTTTATAATTTGCATTTTATAATTTTTGTAGGCTCTTTACCAGTAAGGGATTAATTCTATGAGCTATTATTAATAAACTAATAACCTGCTCTACTCCAGGTGTTATATTTCTCATAGAAGTTAAAAAAAAAAGATTTATATATTTACTATGTATACAGTATTTTGCCTGCAAGTATCCCTGCAGGCCAGAAGAGGGCATCAGATCCCACTACAGATGGTTGTGAGCCATCATGTGGTTGCTGGGAATTAAATTCAGGACCACTAGAAGAGCAGTCAGTGCTCTTAACCACTGATTCATCTCCCCAGCCCATATTTCTTATAGAATTTTAACTGAGCCATCTTTACTAAGGTAAAAATGTACCATGCCATTTACCTTTGCACTATCTTGGTAAAGATGAACACATGGTTTAAACCAACTAAACAGCAATTATAAAACTTCTTAGTTCAGCTGAGCCCTCTGCCTGTCACTGTATCTCCTTTTGGACTAAGCAGGCAATGGCAGGTCTCCAAAATATTTGAATTAGGATAGATTTTGTAGGATAAAAAATTCCTGAGTAATATAGGTGTATTCTGGTTAACAGAAACTGATTTAGAGCTATTTATGTCTTTGCTAACTGTTCAACAACAGGCTTATGGAAAATTTTAAATAAGTAACAAAATATGTCTGACGAATATGGTATATTAGAAAAATGAGGCTTATAAATTCCTAAGATTACAAAGGTTTATTCAGATTGTCATTGCTAACTACTCAAAACCAGGCTTCTAGAAAAATTTAAATAGGCAACAACATACGTTTGATGAATAAGATATGTGTCATAGGGTTACTATTGCTGTGATGATACATCATAACCAGAACACCTTGGGTTTATTTGGCTTACATTTTCCCATCATAATTCATCATTTTAGGAAATCAGGACAAGAACTCAAGCAGAGCAGGAACCTGGAGGCAGGAGCTGATGAAGAGGCCATGGAGGGATGCTGGTTACTGGCTTGTTCCTATAGTTTAGTCAACTAGCTTTATTATTGAACCCAGGACCACCAGCCCAGGGATGGCATTACCCATCATCAATCACTAGTTAAGCAATTGCCCCACAGCTGTATCTTATGGATACATTTTCTCAGTTGAGGTTCCCTCATTTCAGATAACTCTAGCCAGCACAGTATGTTTAATAAATAAGGTTTATAATTTCCTAAGGTCTATTCATGTTAACAGTAACTGACTTAAAGATAGATGTTTAGCTTCTTTGTTTATGCTAACTTTGTTAATATTTGGGTAAACTGAGTCTTACAAGAAACTGTGATAGTCTGTAATAGTGCATTATGAAACAATAAAAAAAGTAAAGTTCCCAGTTTCTCTGTGGACTGTATTCATGATTAAAGTTTTTATTTTGATGATAGAGGAGCTTCAATTAAATCTTCAATTTAAATATTTAGGGCTCACACAACATGGATAAAACTGTAAAAAATGCTAGTCTTACATAAGCTACTAACATGTTGTAATCTGCTGAAGATTTAAGACATGCAAGTTAATTTTCTATAAATGACAACATTCTTTAATGTACTCAGAACTGTGCTCTTAGTCATGCCAAGTACAAATATAATTCATTTATAATGACAAGCTTTACTTAGCCTCCTATATATTGTTTTCAATGTTAAGCCTAAAATGAGTAAACTAAAAAGAAGTAAAGTTTGTTTAAAATCAGTTATACTTGATAATGGTCTTCAAATCTTCAGAGATCTGCTGAACATGACATTTAAAATGTTCAATGAAAAAGCTTCCCATGGTAGACAAAATTACTAGCTCTTAACTGCAACCCTAAGGTCCCCATAGAAAATAATGGGCACAGATGACTCCACCTGGATTGTGGTAATGTTGACCACTGGGCAAAGACCTTGCCTACCACCAGGGCCCTGCCACACTGTGGACACTGTTGGGTTTTGACTGCTCTATTCTGCCTTGCCAAGGTGGGTCAGTTTTCCCATGTACCTCCTCCACAGGGAAATCTCAGAGACTTCTGGGTCTAGCACCCAAAAGCTAATGCTACCCTATGTAGCAGCTAATACCATAATGCTGTGTGTGTGTGACATCCAGTAGATCTATAACTTTTGCCCCACCCCCACGAAGCCCTTGAGACCATGGGAGCCTAGGGTAACAGTCCACCACCAAAGAAAGACAAGGTTAACTGTCCAAGTAGCCAGAGTCATTTTAATTGAAACAGAGACTAGATTATACTTTCTACAATAATTCATCCTTCTCAGATCTCTGATGGTGTTGACAGTTAACTGTAGCTTTGTCAGTTTAACAGTCACACTCAACTCCCTAAGGCCACAGCTACTCACTCAGTTTATTTCAGATGTAAAACCAGGACTCACTTTTCCAGAGTTATTTATTAGATCTGCTAAGAAAGGCAGGCAGGTACAGTTCACCTTGCTGACAGACTTCACAGTGAAAGAAAAACTCACAAATCAAGTTTCAATGTAACTTTTTACTATTTCCTTTCTTTAAAGGAATTTGCTTCGCAATGACAGTTCTCAGTAATCAGCCACCTGTGTCTCATGGTAAGTGACTGGATGAAAAGAACAGGTTTGAAGTTTATGTAACTTTTGAGGGCTCTAAGAAAGAAATGTCAGTTGTAAAGGTCTAAGGAACTGATTTAAGTGTTGTAAAAATGAGAACTGCTTGAGATTCCTGCCCTCTCTATGCTATTGCTATACTGAGACTTCAAAAGTTCAGAGTTTTAACATTAATCAATGCAGTTCTGATAGGTGATTATTCTAGCCTAGGAAAGCACTGTTATTGTTATTCTGTTACAAGTTCAAACACTGAAATTTCCTTTGGTTGTTTTGTAAGTATAGACTTAAAAGTGCTTCTCAATTGTGCTAAAACACCACTGTTCAATCTATGTATTCAACCCTCTGGATACAGAGAAAAAGTGTTCATGCTTTTAACTCAGAACAATAGTTTTAGATCCCCAAGTTTTTTTTTGTTTTTGTTTTTGTTTTTGTTATGACTCAAAGGCACAATTCTACTGCTTTTTCTACAATGAAGATTTCAGTACAGATTATGAACAGTGGTAATGCTAATTAATACATAATACTTTTATCTCTTTTTATGAAGTCAAAAAATATTCTTGCAAACTTCAGGGAGTTGTGAGACTTGAATTCATCTCTAACAGATCAAGCTGACCCCAGATAAGTACTCCTGTCATTCAACAGCCTAAGTTTCCCCACTTGCCTATTCTTGGGGGTGGAGATGGGATCTCTCTCTTTTCCCTGGTATTGCGACTCCTTCTGTCCCTCATCAACTGCCAGGACCAAGGGCCTGGAAGTTTCAAATGTATATCCAACATTAAAAAAAAAAAAAAAAAAAAAAAAAAAACAAACAAACAAAAAAAAAAACTTCCCCATAGGCTCCTTAACTCTACCTTCTGTCCCTAGCTGTCCTAATAGATGTCCAGTCACCAGCAGACTACAAACTGCTCCTAAATTGCCTACAATGTGGCAGCCTCAGGTGTTCCTTCAGAACCTGCACCCCAGATGTCTCCAAAGCAGCCTGTACTTCACTAGCCCCAGGTAAATCTGTACATCCAGTGAAACAGATGTTCCCAGCCTGTGCTCCTCTCTCCCTTCCGGGCTTTGACCAACATTCCAGATTCCTGGGCCCCTGACAAAGATGTCACAGTTTCAGCTCAGAAGAAGTTACAGAAGAGAATATACCCCCCCCCCCCATCATCAACAAAAGGCTGGAATGTCTGATCCCAAGAAAACCCGGGACAAGTCTTACTTCTACCCCAAACCTCTCCAGCCCGGGGGGGGGGGGGGCTTTCCTTTCCCCAGCTTCTGAATTTTAGATAACTCAGCCATTTTGGCCAAGCATCCTCTTTGGTTCCTGATCAGACCAGAAAGTGCCCTTTGCAGGCTCAGTTCCTGGCTGACTCACGCTGGGCCTCTTGATCTGTTTGCCTTCCCTTCCTTTCTTGCTCTCCCCATCTCATGGCCCAGTTATTTTTCTGTCCAAGTCCAGTGTGGACTCTTTAAGATGCCTCTGGATGTCCTCTGCCTCATATCTACATAAAATCTCCTCAACCGTACCTAAGAGGGGCCATGTTCTCATTTTCATTCTAGAGGCAAATTTTTATCCACTGAGCTGTTTGGTTTAATTTTTCCCAAAACTTTTGTTTTGGGACTTTCTTATCCAAGATTTGAACTTACGTATTGATTTTATTCATCTGTCTAGTTGTGTAATCTGTGTGGTGACTGGTCATTAAAAAAATGCAGGCTTTTGAATTCTTTGCCTGCCATTTCAATGATTTCTGGGTGTGGTTGTTGAAAAGTTATAAGCATCTAGGGGAGCTATATCATCTTGCTTGTTTATATTACTTTATTTCTATATCCACAGTTAGTGTTTTGCTGGGATGAGAATTTCTCCCTTTTGCTTAGTGGGTCATCTGTTGTCTTTTGAGTTGTCATTTGTCATGACTCACTCAAAGGACACAAGGCAGACTGCTGCAACAAGAACTCATTGACAAACCAGGTATTTAAGACTGTAGGGAAGAAAAGCCCCAAACAGTTAAAAACATTTTACCACCAATATGGATAGAAAATGGAACTAAGATCATCATAGAACAAACTAGAATTTCCTTTTTAAGAACTGATAAAAATGAAAGTACTGATTTAGCACTTTAAAAAAAGGAGGGGGTGGGGACAAGAAAGTATCTAGAAAGGAAGGGAAAGGTATGGGTTGAAGCAGTATAAACAGGATTAGGCAAACAAAAATGACACAGAGGGGAGGGAAGGAGGGAGAGGGAGGGGTAAGAGGGCAGCAGTAGGGGCAGGACAGGGACAGAGCAGAGAGAGAGAGAGGGAGAGGGAGGGAGGGGAGAGGCAGAGTGAGACAGAGAGAGAGGGAGGGAGAGAGGGGAGGAGAGAGGGAGAGACAGACAGACACAGAGAAGAGAGACTGATCTTACAAAGGAGACACTTGTGCTTCAGGCTTGTTTACTTAGGTTATGGGGTAGTAAGTAATTTTCTCTCTGAGTCCAAACAGGTCAGACCAGAAAGTGCCCTTTGCAGGCTGAGTCCTGCCTATTTCTGCCCTGAAGTTCCTGCCCTGATGTCATGCCTCTAGTTGTCAGGATTCTCTTCCAGTAGGTTCAGCAACGCAGGGAGCATAGGAACACGCCCTTAAGATACTCCTGCCAGTTAAGCCTATGAACTGCCTGCTTGGCCATCCATACACTGGTGGCACTCTGTCAGTGCATGTGTGCGAAATATCAGCATGCTGCCTGTGTCTCCTAGAAAGCCATCAAACCGAAGCCAGATGCTCAGTGTGGAGGGGAAAGCACCATAGGGAAGGAATGCTGACTAAGCTGCACCCATGCCAGTCTCTACTTAATTCTCACACTGCAACCTCATTCCCCTCCTTTCCCCAGATCAGCCAGATAACACCACACTTAATGTAGACCCAGGGTCATTTGCAGCCATAATCAGTTTCCTGTGCTCACACTAATTCTCAGAGTGGTTGCTTTGTTAGCCAATGGAGAGGCTTAGAAATGTTTTTAAACACATATAGGCAATGGCACATGCCTTTATTTGTAGTTTTTATTTTTATTTTACATATCAATCACAATTCTCCCTCTTTCCCCCTCTCCCACCCTCCTATCCCATCCCCCCCTCCACTCTACATGTAGGGTGATGCCTTCTAGGAGGGGTCATCTAAATCTGTCAAGTCATTTGTAGTAGGGACTAGGCCTTCTTTCCTGCCTCTAGGTTAAGGGAGTATCCATATGGGGAATGTGCTCTCAAAGTCCTTTTGTGCACCAGGGATAAATCCTGGTTCCACTGTCCGAGGTCCCTTAGACAGCCCAGGCCTTCTAGCTGAGACCTTTGTTCAGGGGGTCTGAGTCAGTCCCATGCTGGATTCCCAGCATCAGTCTGGGAGCCTGTTAGCTCCTCCTTGTCTGTGTGTTTCTGTAGCCTGATTTTGTCCTCCCTCTCTGCATCTGGATTCCAGTTCGGCTCAGTGTTTAGTTGAGGGTATCTGCTTCTGTTTCCATCAGCTACTAGATGAGTGCTCTATGATGGTGGATAAGTTAGTCTTCAATCTCATTATCAGGGAAGGGCATTTATGGTAGTCTTCCCACTGTTGCTCCAATTGTTAGTTGGGGTAAATCTTGTAGGTCTCTGCACATTTCTCTAGATTCAGTTTTCTCTTCAAACCTATAATGGCTCCCTCTTTTATGGTCTCTCCAACCCCCCCCCCCCCGTCTTCTATTCCTACCCTGATTCAATCTTCTTAGTCACACGTGCTTTCCTCTCCTCCCCTTCTCTTTCTCCTATTTCTCTCTCCATTCATTGCACCCCCCCCCACTTCCCATGTGCTCTGGGGGACTTGTCCCTTCCCCCTTCTGTGAGGGACTTTATATGAATCTCTTAGAATATACCTTGTATCCTAGTTCCTCTGGCAGTGTGAATTATAGACTGGCAATCCTTTGCTCTAGGTCTAAAATTCATATATGAGCGAGTACATATGATGTTCTTCTTTTTGTGACTGGGTTACCTCATTCAGGATGGTTTCTTCAAGTTCCATCCATTTGCCTGGGAATTTCAAGATTACATTGTTTCCCCCCACCCCTGCAGAGTTGTATTCCATTGTGTAAACGTATCCATTCTTCAGTTGAGGGGCATCTAGGTTGCTTCCAGGTTCTTGCTATTACAAGTAATGCTGTTATGAACATAGTTGAACAGATGTCTTTGTTGCATGGATGTGAATCCTTTGGGTATATGCCTAAGAGGGGGATTGCCGGGTCCTGTGGTAGACTGATTCCCATTTTCCTGAGGAACTGCCATACTGATCTCCAAAATGGCTGTATGAGTTTGTACTCCCACCAGCAGTGGAGGAGTGTTCCCCTTTCTCCACATCCTCTCCAGCATGAGTTGTCATTGGTGTTTCTAATTTTAGCCATTCTGGCAGGAGTTAAATGGTATCTCAAAGTTGTTTTGATTTGCATTCCCCTGATAGCTAAGGATGTGGAGCACTTTCTTAAGTGTCTTTCAGCCTTTTTGATTTCCTCTATTGAGAGTTCTCTATTAAGTTCTGTACCCCAGTTTTTAATAGGGTTATTTGGTGTTCTGTACCCCAGTTTTTAATAGGGTTATTTGGTGTTTTGTTGATTAGTTTCTTGAGTTCTTTGTATATTTTGGAGAGCAGCCCTCTGTCAGATGTAGGATTGGTAAAGATCTTTTCCCAGTCTGTGGGCTGCCGTTTGGTCTTGTCCACTGTGTCCTTTGCCTTACAGAAGCTTCTAAGTTTGAGGAGGTCCCATTTATTAATTGTCAATCTCAGTGACTGTGCTACTGGAATTATGTTCAGGAAGTGGTCTCCTGTACCAATTTGTTCAAGGGTATCTCCCACTTTCTCTTCTAAGAGGTTCAGTGTGGTTGGATTTATGTTGAAGTCTTTGGTCCATTTGGACTTGGGTTTTGCACATGGTGATAGACATGGGTCTATCTACAGTCTTCTACATACCATCATCCAGTTGTGCCAGCACCATTTGTTGAAGATGCTTTCCTCCTCCTATTGTATACTTTTAGCTGTTTTGTCAAAAATCAGTTGTCGGTAGGTGTGTGGGTTTATATCAGGAGTTTTGATTCGATTCCATTGGTCTACTTGTCTATTTTTGTGCCAATACCAGGCTGTTTTCAGGACTATAGCTCTGTAGTGGAGCTTAAATTCAGGGATGGTGATGCCTCCGAAGTTCCTTTATTGTACAGGGTTGTTTTGGGCATCCTGGGTCTTTTGTTTTTCTATATAAAGTTGATTATTATTTTTTCAAGAATTGTGCTGGGATTTTAATGAATCTGTAGATTGCTTTTGGCAAGATTGTCATTTTTTACTATGTTTATCCTACCTATCCAAGAGCATGGGAGATCTTTCTATTTTCTGGTATCTTCTTTAATTTCTTTCTGTAAAGACACAAAGTTCTTGCTGTATATAGGTCTTTTACTTGTTTGGTAAGCATTACCCCAAGATACTTTATGTTGTTTTTGGTTATTGTAAAGGGTGATGTTTCTTTGATTTCTTTCTCAGCCCCTTTGTCATCTGTATATAGTAGGGCTACTGATTTTTTTTTTTTTTTTAGTTTATCTTGTATCCTGCTAGTGTGCTGAAGATGTTTATCAGCTGTAGGAGTTCCCTGGTAGAGTTTATTGGGTCGCTTATGTAAACTATCATATCATCTGCAAATAGTGACAGTTTGACATCTTCCTTTCTAATTTGTATCCCCTCGATCTCTTTTTTGTTGTCTTATTGCGTTAGCTAGAACTTCAAGTACAATATTGAAGAGATATGGAGAGAGAAGGCAGCCTTGTCTTCTTCCTGATTTTAGAGGAATCAACTTAAGCTTCTCTCCATTCAGTTTGATGTTGGTTGTTGGTTTACTGTATATTGCTTTTATTATGTTTATGTATGTTCCTGTTATCCCTGATCCCTCCAAGACCTTTATCATGAAAGGGTGTTGAATTTTGTCAAAGGCTTTTTCAGCATCTAGTGAGATGCTCATTTGGTTTTTTTTTTTTTTTTCAGTTTGTTTATATGGTGGATCACATTGATAGGTTTTCGTATGTTGAACTTTTCCTGCAACCCAGGGATGAAGCTTATTTGATCACTGTAGATGATTTCTCTGATGTGTTCTTGGATTCGGTTTGCCAGTATTTTATTGAGTATTTTTGCATCGATGTTAATCAGGGATATTGGTCTGTTGTTTTCTTCCTTAGTTGTGTCTTTGTGTGACTTGGGTACCAAGGTGATTGTGGCCTGGTAAAAAGAGTTTGTTAATGAACCTTCTGTTTCTATTGTGTGGAACAATTTGAGGAATATTGGCACTAGCTCTTCCATGAATTTCTGGCAGAATTCTACACTAAAGCCATCTGGCCCTGGGCTTTTTTTTTTTTTTTTTTTTTGGTTGGAAGGCTTTTGATAACTGCTTCTATTTCATTGCGGGTTATAGGTTTATTTAAGTTGTTTGTCTGTTCTTGATTTAATTTTGGTAAGTGGTAGTTATCCAGAAATTTGTCCACTTCCTTTGAATTTTCAAATTTTGTGGAGTACAGGTTTTCAAAGTATGACCTGAAAATTATCTGGATTTGCTCAGTGTCCATTGTTATCTTCCCCTTTTTGTTTCTGATTTTGTTAATTTGCATGTTCTCTCTCTGCTTTTTGGTTAGTTTGTATAAAGGTTTGTCTATCTTGTTGATTTTCTCGAAAAACAATTCTTTGTTGCATTGATTTTTTTTTTGTGTGTGTGTTGTTTTCCTGGTTTATTGATTTCAGCCCTCAAATTGATAATTTCCTGGCATCTATTCCTCAGGGGTGAGTTTGGTTCTTTTCGTACTAAGGCTTTCAGTTGTGCTGTTAATTCTCTAATGTGACTCTGCGTTCTTCTTCTTCTACTACTACTACTACAACTATATATAACCGCGCCTGACTGGCTTGTTTTATTGAAGGACGTGGGGTAACAAGTGAAGACAGTGGGACCCTAGGTAGGGAAGAATACCCTCCCCTCCTTGTATGTACCCACTGCCCCAAATAAAAAATAACCAACTATAGGGGAGCAGCCGAGACAGTGAGGGGGAGGGTTTGCAGAGGGCAGGGAAGGAAACTCGAGGGCAGCAGTGAAGAGACCATGCGTGTGCTGAGAGGGTCCAAGGTGGCGCTGGATGAATCTGTCTTCCTTGCAGGCATGTATAAATATAAAGATAAGTCTTTCTCTCCCCCCCCCACTCCCTCCCCCCTGCCCAGTGCTGCTTGCCACCATCCCAGCTCCCCTTTCCACATTGGCGAAGGGAAGAGGGGAAAAGCAAGTTATCACCGAATTGCAATCAGACCCACAGCCATCAGATTCTGGATATTCTGTGCTATTACAGGGTTCTTTAAGTGTTCGCTTAGAGCCTGGGGATCCTTTTGCATCTGCTCCAGGATGAGCCTCATGGCTGGGTCACTCATAATCTGCTGCACCTCAGGGTCAGCTATGGCCCGTAGCTTCACATCCTCAGGGCTATCATGTCTGTTGTACTGTGCCATCATACAGCGATGGGAACCATCTGCTGCCTCCTTACAGCTGGAGTCCAGGTCAAGCGCCTTCTGGTACACAGCTTTTGTATAGTCCTTCATGGCTTCCAGTATAATCCTTGATAAAGGTTGGCTCCAGCTGGGTGCACTCCTCACAGTCCTTGAGTGCTAGCTGAAATTCCAGGAGCTTGGTGTAGCAGGCAGCTGGGATACTGTACAGTTTGGTATCTCTTGGGTTCTGTTTAATGGCTTCTGTATATTGCTTCATGGCCTGGGGGTAGTCCCCTTTCTGGAAGCATTCATTGCCCTTCTCCTCCTCCAAAGCCAAATCAGAGTTGATATACACCAGTCGCTCTTGCTCCTTCAGGATTTTCTCTGCCTGCTGGCACTTCTTGAGCACATCTGGGGTTCGGAGCTCTGCCAGAGACTTATTGTAGAAATGGATAGCACAGCTCTTGGCATTTGTTGTATTCACCTTCCTCACAGTGCACAGCTGCTTGATTAGTTATGTAAGTCATATTGGTGAGGTCCAGTTCCTTTGCCCTGTCATAATGCTTCAAGGCCATGTCAAAATCTTTCTTCTTGTAGGCACCATTTCCCATCTCTTTTTCTTTTAGTGCCTGTTTTTTATTCTCTGGAAGATCTTCTTCTATTGGTTCTGGCTTGGCCTCCTTTTTGGGAGGAGGTGGGGGTGGGGTTGTTGCTACCTCTTCCTCTTCATCCATACTGCCCAGATCAACCCAAAGGAGGACACTGAAAGTAGTCATGATCCAGGGATTTTGTATTTTCATGCCCAGGTCTGAAGGCTTGTTCTGTAGCTGTTCTATGAGTTCCCGGTAGGTAGGGTCGCTGAGCAGTGTCCTTGTCCTGGGATCATTTTCCAATTTCTGGTACAGATTAGGCAAGTTGAAAGGATTCATGAATTTCCTCTCTGCCAACCTGGCCTCAGAGCCTTATTGCCCTTCTCCTTTAGCTCATTCACCTGCTCCATTGCCGGGCCCAGAACCCGGTTGAATCGAATTCATCTGCTCCATGTTCCCAACTGCACACGCCACCTTCTGGAACCTACTCCTGTTTTCTTCTTATGGGCACTTAGTGCAATGAACTTCCCTTGTAGCACTGCTTTTAAGGTGTCCCATACATTCTGGTATGTTGTGTCCTCATTCTCGTATTTTAGGAAGTCCTTAATTTCTTTCTTTATTCTTTCTTTGACTCAGGTATGTTGCAATTGCGCATTGTTCAGTTTCCATGAGTTTGTAGGGTTTCTGCGATTTGTGTTGTGTGTTGTGTTAAAGCATAGTGGACTATTCAATTTTTTTTTTTTTTTTTTTTTGTATCTGTTGAGGTTTGTTATGTCACCTAGTATGTGGTGGATGTCAGAGAATGTTCATGTGGAGCAGAGAAGAAGGCATATTCTTTTGTGTTTGTATAGAATGTTCTATAGATGTCTGTTAAACCCAATTGAGACATAACTTCTGTTAGTTCTTTTTTTTTTTTTTTTACAGTAATAAAGCAATTTTATTCAGGAGTAATACATGTTCAGAGATGTCCGTAGACACAAGAAGCTGCAGCTTCTTCTACCCCTGGAGGCTTCGTTTCCTCCACAGATGGTGTTGGCTGCACATGACCATCTTTCCTTGAGACATTTTCCAACGAAACATGGCAGACATTTTTCTGCTTCTTTGATTATTTTTCCTTTTTTGAGACAACAATAGCAAACCTGAAAATCTTGGTGGCTGTAGTGACAGCGTGCTTCCTGTTTTCCTCCTGAGAGCCATTTTTTTTTTGGGGGGGGAGGGAGAATTAAGTTGTTTTTTTTTTTATTTTATATAACCAAGTCCATTTTAATGAAAACAAACATTTATAGACAATATTTGGGAATTTGGGCGTTGTTCTTTCCAAACTACTTCCTGCTGGTAAGGGGCGCTGTCGTGGGGGATTCGAAGAAGATTCAGAAATCCTGGCTGTAGTAGGTAAGGCTGCTTTGTCCAGCTGTTTTGAATGTAGGATCACCTGGTACTCTGTTTCAGATGGTCTGGCTTGATCAAACCACATTAGTCTGGAAGGAATCCACATCTTTTCATTTTCTGTGGAAACAAAAATAGAAATCCTTTTCCCTGTTAGTTCTTTTGTTTCTTTGTTAAGTTTCTGTCTGGTGGTCCTGTCTAGCAGTGAGAGTGGGGTGTTGAGGGCTCAACTATGAGTGTGTGAGGTTTTATATGAGCTTTGAGTTCAGTAGTATTTCTTTTAGGAATGTTGGTGTTTTTGTATTTGGAGCATAGATGCTCAGAATTGAGACTTTGTGCTGATGGATTTCTCCTATGATGAATGGGAAATGACCTTCTTGATCTCTTTTGATTGATTTTGGTTTGAAGTCTAACTTGTAGATATTAGGATAGCCACACCTGCTTGCTTCTTGGGTCCATTTGATTGGAAGATCTTTTCCCAACCCTTTACCCTGAGGTAATGTCTATCTTTGAAGCTTAGATGTGTTTCTTGTATGCAGCAGAAGGATGGATTCTGTCTTCGTATCCATTCTGTTAGCCTGTGTCTTTTTATAGGTGAGTTAGGACCATTAATGTTGAGGGAAAGTAAGGATCATTGATTGCTAATGCTTGTTTGTTTTAGATTTGTTGTTGATTGTGGTATTGGGAATATATTTGCCTCACTTAACCCTTGGGTTCTGTTGAAGTGGAATTATCTATTGCCTATGTCTCTGTGAGCGTAGTTAACTTCCTTGGGTTGTAGTTTTCCTTCCATAACTTTCTGTAGGGCTGGATTTGTAGATATGTATTGTGAAAATCTGGCTTTGTCATTAAATATCTTGTCTTCTCAGTCTATAGTGATTGAGAATTTTGCTGGGTATAGTAGCCTGGGCTAGCATCCGTGGACTCTTAGTACTTGTAGAGCATCTATCCAGGACCTTTTGGCCTTGAGACTTTCCATGGAGAAATCAGCTGTAATTTTGATAGGTGTGCCCCTACATGGCCTTTTTCCTTCACTGCTCTTAATATTCTTTCTTTATTCTCTGTGTTAGGTGTTTTACTTATTATGTGTTGAGGGGTGTTTTTTCTTTGGTCCAGTCTATTTGGTGTTCAGTATGCTTTTTGTACTTTCATGGCCATGTCCTTCTTCAGATTGGGAAAGTTTTCTTCAATGATTTTGTTGAATTATGTTTTCTGCATTTTTGAGCTGGGCTTCTTTGCCTTCTTCTATGCCTAGTATTCTTAGATTTGGCCTTTTCATGGTGTCCCACATTTGCTGGATATTTTGTGTTAAGGATTTGTTGGATTAAAGTTTTTCTTTGGTTGATGAGTCTATTTCCTCTAGTTTATCTTCAGCACCTGAGATTATCTCTTCCATCTCTTATATTCTGTTATGCTTGTGTCTGCATTTCCCCATTGTTTGCCTAGTTTTTCTTTTTCCTGTATTCTTTCAGTTTGTGTATTCTTTATTGTCCTTATTTCAGTTTTTAAGTCTTGAACTGTTTCCTTCACCTGTTTGATTGTTTTTTCTTGGCTTTCCTTACTTTAAGAGATTTGTTTATTTCTTCCAATTTTTTGTTTTTTCTTCCATTTCTACAGGATTTTCTCACATCGTCTTTGAAGGCCTCTATCATTTTTATGGAAATATTTTTTAAGTCGTTCTCTTCTGCTTCATCTGCTTTGGGGTGTTCAGTTTGTGGAGTCCCTAGATTCTGGTGGTGTCATGCTTGTCTTTCTATTGTTAGGTGTTTTCTTGTATTGCCATCTTTCCATCACTTTTTCCAGTGCAGGTGGGGTCTCTCTCTTTATGCTACTCCCTCGGTAAGCTTATGTGGGTCAGAAGATTATAGATGCCTGTAGCTCTGGGTTGTCCAAGCTTTCTAGGGGGTCTCTACTCAGGCAGGGGCTTGGTGATGGGGGTCAAAGATCAGGCTCCAGCAATGCTCCCCCCTGGGGGGGTCAAAGATCCAGCAGGCAGGGACTCAGGATGTGGTGGTGGGGATGGGATAGGTGGATCTCTGGCCAGGGCCTGGAGCTCTGGCAGAGGACCAGTGGTGGGGGTCAGAGATCAGGCAGGTGGGGACTCAGGGTGGTCCCTTGTGGATAGGCAGGTCTAGTGTGCTCACAACAACTCTAGGAAGTTCCCTGAAGGTGTAGGGATTGTTGGATCCGCCCTCTGTTCCAGTGCTCAACTTGAGCACTGTGACAGTGGGCTAGGTAGGACACAGGGTTGGGGGAAGGCAGGCTCTTGGGAGGGGGCATTGTGTATCAGATCATCAGGAGAGACAGGACACAAGGGGGAGTGAGATTCGTGACCAATCCAGGGAGTTCCCAGGGAAGGGTATAGAGCAGCTTCAACCGGAACTGGTCCCAGACTCTCCTCTAGCAGAGGACTGGTGGTGGGGTCAGAAATCTGATAGGCAGGGACTCAGGGTGGTCCCGTGTGGATAGGCTGTGATAAGAGGCCTTAAAAGGCCATGTATTGCCTTGCTACAGCCAGGCAAGCCACTGGCACAAGCCTTTAAACCCAGCGTTGAAAGGTAGGCAGAGGGAGGTGGATCTCTGTGAGTTCAAGGCCAGCCTGGTCTATAGTGTGAGTTCCAGGAAGCCAAGCCTACACAGAGAAACCCTGTCTTGAAAAAACTGAGGAGAGAGAGAGAGAGAGAGAGAGAGGAGAGAGAAGAAAAGGAAATAAATGAAAAAATACAAAAATAAAAAGAAAAGAAAAAAAAAGTGAGTTCTTTCTGGGGCTGGAGAGATGCAGAGGTTAAGAGCACTGACTGCTTTTCCAGAGGTCCTGAATTCAATTTCCAGCAATCACGTGGCGGCTCAAACTATCTATAATGAGATTTGGAGCCCTCTTCTGGCCTTCAGGCATACATGCAGGCAGAACATAATAAATGAATAATAATAAAAGCAAAGGCTTTTGCAGCACCAACAAGGTTTGGTGGTAAGAACTCTCTAAATATGTCCCCACATCATCACACCAGTGAGAAAGCTGTGAAGTACAAGGGTCTCCCTCCGGGTCTGTTTGCTGCTCAGATCACAGACTGTCTGCATTTTTGCAGGCTGCATTTATGCTTCTGTGAAAGTGCTCTGAGGTGCCTCTGTGTTCTTGGCTCAAAGCCCCAGGGAGGGGAACTTTTGCCTTCTCTATTGTTGCCTAGAGTCTGGTGTTATAGTCTCTTCCTCCCTCCTGCTTTTTTACGTTGTGTCTCAGTGTAGTTTTGGATGTTCTGGAACTTGCTTGTAGACCAGGCTGGCCTCAGACTCAGAAATCAACCTGCCTCAGCCTCCCTGCAGAGGGCTGGGATTAAAAGCCTGTGCTACCAGCTGTCCTGGTAGTCTTTTGTTTCTTCTACAAACGTGAAGTTCAGTGTCTACTGTTTACAGTTGTTCTCTGTGCCTTTACACACACACGTGTGTGTACACACACACACACACACACACACACGATAGTTGCTCTAGGTGCGGGAAGATATAGGAAAGTTCCAAGGATCTTTAATTCAGCAGCTTACTTTCTTTTCCCTGAGACATGGTTTTCTGTGTAACAGTCCTGGCTGTCTTAGAACTCTGTTGTAGGCCAGGCTGGTCTTGAACTCACTGAGAACTGACTGCCTCTGCCTCTCAGGTGCTGGGATTAAAGGCGTGTGCCACCACTGCAATCTCACTGGGCAGTGTTCTGAGTCTTCCAAAGCTTCATGTTCTATGTGTGTGTGTGTGTGTGTGTGTGTGTTGTGTTGTATGTTCACATGTGGATGTGGCCATGTGTCTGCCTATGAGCCTGTGTGCAGAGGAGGATGTCAGGTATACTTCGCTATCATTCTTTACCATATTCCCTTGAGACAGGGTTATTCAACAAAATGTAGGGCCAGGCTGGCTGTAAGGAAGCCCCAGTAACTCTCCTGTCCCTGCTCCACAGTGCTGGGCCTTGCTACTGGTATGTTTTTTGTACTTGTGCTGGGGATTTGAATTCAAGTCATCAGCTTACACTGCAAGCCCTCTTACCCATTGAGCCATCAATCATACAGCCTCCTGCTATGATTTGTGGTATGTTGCATTAACATTTTTTACTTCCCTAAAGATCCTTTGTTCACCTTTCCTGTGGTTATGAGGGCTTCTGCTTATTAGTAGTTAGTGATTAGTGTTTGACTAAGGAGGCACACCTTTAGCCCTCAAGATGCTTTAAAGTTTCTATCACAGGAGAGATGGCTCAGCCTTAAGGAGTACTCGCTGCTCTTGCAGAGGACAGTGGTTCAGTTAGCACACTGACTTCACTCACGGACATTTTTGAAATATTTGTGGGAACTTGCCCAGCTCAGGACTACCTGTAGATGAGTTTCTCACTCAAAAAAGCAAAATTGGGAGTGAAGAAAAGCAGCATTCTTTGGATGATCAGTGGAGGGCCAGTCAGATTTCTCAATGTGGGTTATTTGTTCAGGCACCAAAGGCATTGCAGTATTGCCAACAGACCAGGTGGCAGTGTGGGTGGCACTATAATATAGTATATATTATATATAATATAATATAGCAAAGCTCAAATGCATGGGAGGGAGGGAGAGGGAACTTGGATTAATAAGAAGGAGAAGAAGGAGGAGGAGAAGAAAGAGGAGGAGGAGAAGAAGAAGAATCTACATACACAAACCAGATCAGGCTTAAGGGACCCACAGTCTTTATCCAGGTTGACAGATAATCTCCCCCGAAAGAAAGCCATGCTGTTGAGACTGGGAGAAGCTGTTATATTGTTGTTGCTGCCCTTTGTCAAGTGCTCAAATTTCTACAAAAGAATGTGAGGCATGAAAACACCAGAGAATGGCTCAGGCATGTTCCCACTTTTTCTCCTCCACACAGAGGAGATTGGCGAGCTCAGAGTGTGTTCAGACAGGACATTTCCTCCCAATGAGTTTCCAGGCTGGGGAGGAGGTTTGCGTGTATTCTCTGGCATGCTGTGACATTTTACTAATTCCTGGAAGTCTCACAAAGGCAAGCTCTCACTATTGTTGAGTTCATACCTCTACCAATGAACAAGGAAAGGCATGGGAATTCCTGTTTCACCTCCATACTGACAGTCCAGGGTCTAAGCCTAAACTTTGGTCTCTTAGCTTGTTTGTGGCTTCACTTCTTTTTTAAATGTGCGTTGAGGCACTGCAGGTACCCAGCAGCAGCTATGCTCACTGAATCCACACAAAGGTGTGTCTGTGAGAAACATGACCTCCTCCTGGCCACCAACTACTTCAGCATTCTGCATTGACTGCCCAACAGTACCAAATCCAACGAAAGCATAAGAATATAGACTATACTTCTCCAACAGGTGATGTAGAAAACCAAATCTGAACTGAGGTTAATGTGCAGGAATTCCTGGGTGACCACCCAAATGAGGCATGGTTTTCCTGTATCTCTATCTGAATTGGGGATTAGAACACTTTTAATAATCCATCTAAAGTAAAAGGGTTACCTAGGCTAAGTCCATAGTTATGAAAATTTTGCCTATTATCTTCTCCTCCATCTGTTAAAAACCCATAGAGAGTTATGCCAGGCCTGGTGGTGCACTTCTTTCATTCCAGTACTTGGGAGGTGGGCAGATCTCTCATGAGTTTGAAGTCAGCCTGGTTTACATAACGAGTTCCTGGACAGTCAGGGCCACATAGTAAGCCCTTATCTCAAAATAATAAAAACCAAACCAAACCAACCAATCAACCAACCAAACAAAAAACAAACACACCTTTACTTTTAATCCTAGCACACAGAGTAGAGACTTTTGGATCTGTGTGAGTTCGAGGCCAGCACTGTCTACAAAATGAATTCTGGGACAGCCAGGACTAATACAGGAACCCATCTCAAATATCAACAAGACAGGTACTAGAAAGGCATAACACATGAACCCACATGAGAATAGGTTGTGAGGTTGTCAGTAAAGATGTCATACTCAAGACATTATAAACTTTATTTTTATTTGATGTGGAGCCACACAGTATACCCTTTAGTTTAAATATCCTTACTTGTAAGTGTTCAGTGCTATAAGCCATTGGTTGGGTTTGAGGCCTCTGGCTTCTGCTATAGTATTGATAATGGGCCCTCACTGGGTCTCTGCTTGGATGTCCTGTGTCATGGAGATTCTGCAGCTTTGGATCTGTAGGTCTGGCCCCCTCACATGCTCTAGCAGTTCATAGATGAGGTAGGTGTTGGGGTGAGTCAACCCAGCCCTGGGTCTGGGCCTGGGTGGTAGCTGGGTTGGTCAACTTAGCAGCTTTCCCTCACTGCCACTATGAGGGCAATCTCACCAGCATTGCCCCAGCTAGCTCACCTAATGCAGCGGGCAGCAAGAAGTCGGGCCAGTTTTCCTGCTCTCAGGCCCTTGGGTTTGGCTCACTTGCACTCAGAATACTAAAGCCAGTTCTACTGTTCAGGTGTGGTGCAGGGCCTGCTCTTCTGATTGCTGTTGAAATCTCCTGCTCTCATGCCCTGATGGGCAGCTCACCTGCACCTCCACCTACCAGGTTAGCTCTACTGAGGTTCACTCTCGGGACCTCAGGGAAAACTCTCCCATTCAACAGTGGCAGTGAGAGGTGGGGGTGGAGGAGGTCTTCTCTCCCACGAGGATGCCGTTTTATGGCAGATTAGGCCATGAAATGGGGCCAGGTTTCTTGTACTTTCATAGGTCCATATCACCCTGTCAACAGGGTCAGCTCCATGGTCCTACCTGGGTGAGGTACAGAACTTGCTCTCCCAAGTGCTGCAGCTGGTGAGGGCAGGGTCAACTCTCCCACTTTCGTGACCCTGGAAACAACTTTTGCCACTTATAGTAGGTGACAACGGATGAGGGGTGGGGCAAGGGATATATCTCCCTCACCCACACCAACACATGAGAGACAGTGGGGCTAGCTTTCCCACCTTTACCCCTTCAGAGCTGGTTTGCTCACACCATGACCAGCTGGGTCCGTTCTATTGTGCTGTCCCGGTAAGGTACAGGACCCGCTCTGCTGAGTGCTGCTGTTGGTGAAAGACAGGGACAGTTCTCCCTAGTGCTGTGACCAGTGAGGGGCAGAGCCAACTCTGTGCAGCCCTATCCTCACTGCCTTCACTGCCTTCAGTGGTAATAGGAGACACAGACTTTGACACAGATTGTGAGTATGGCAGGGCCACAGACCCAGACATGGCCATTGGCAGTAGCCTGGCCTAGAGGACACATTGCACCAGGTGGCAGTGCAGACTACCAGGTTTTTTTTTTTTTTTTTGTTTTTGTTTTTTTTTAAATTGTGATTTATGTAGGCAATTCTTAATACCTTGCCTTCTATACCCACTGTCTCATCTCTCATTTTATATGCACAAGGAATATGCCCTCATTCATTCATTCATTCATTCATTCATTCTCTCTCCCCCTCTTTCTCCTCTCTTTCTCTCTCTTTGCCTTCCTCCTCTCCTCCCTATGGACTGAGGGAATACTAGATCCTTTGGATTTCCATTTACAGCCAGCCATTGTTGGATTAGTTGGACCATAACCTGTGAGTCAATCCATTAAATCCCATCTCTCTCTCTCTCTCTCTCTATATATATATATATATGTGTGTGTGTGTGTGTGTGTGTGTGAGAGAGAGAGAGAGAGAGAGAGAGAGAGAGAGAGAGAGAGAGGTTCTACAAGTTATGCTACTCTAGAGAACTCTGGATAATGCAAGCTTTCAACATTTGAAAAGACACAGATCACCTGGCAGCCCTCAGCAGACCTAGGGTCCAAGGAAAAGACTTTGGAGGAGAAAGTCCAAACATCTGAGAACATTCATTGCAGGCTGACCAGGGGCTGGTTGCTCTTTACAGGGACTGTCAGGATAAGTAGAAAGGTGAGGTGAGGCTTTAATAAATCAGTATGGTGCACAAACCCCAAGGATCTCCTATCACCTGTCCTTCTCATGTTCAATTCATTAGGATATCGTACCCATGTTTTCAAGAGCATGTGAATTGTCACATGTGGCTCCAGACCAAGGAATTTGGCTTTTGTTCACTCATTGAAGTACTCTATCAGTGGTCTACTGGGTTTTATCCTATGACTGTGTGCTGTGTGCTGGCTTGTGTGTGCGCCCCTGTGTGCATGTGTTCATGTATGTGTATGCATGTGTATGCATGTGTGTTTTCCCACTCTTGGTGCCTCTCCATAGCACAGACTAATCTCTTATTTGCCACTACTCTTTCCACAGCTTTCTGATTCTGGCCCATCATATGCTATCTCAGAATGTTTGCTTTTGATGTCTGAGGGCACACCTGTGCTGACCCAGTGCTCAGGAAGCTCCAGCCTGACCTGTGAATAGCTTATCACATCTCCACTAACAGCTTCATGGCTGCAGTGAGCTGTGCTGAGGCTCTGGAAGATTCTCACAATTGCAAGTGTGATTCTCTGGGGAATTCTCATCACTACATGTGTGATTCTCTGGGGGATTCTTATCACCACATGTGTGATTTTTCTTTTTTGATCTCCACACCAAGGATCGTCCCTAAGTATCACTCACTTCAGGGGATTAATATTTCCTCCTCTGCTTCATCCTGATCTAGTTTCTCAGCATCCTGTATTTCTCATCTGACTATGTATGGATCTTAAGGAGGAGAATGGCCCTCTTGGCAGTGTTTGGAAAATGAGCCCTCAGCTCCCCAGAGATAAAAAGTTTCTACTGAAGCATAGAGCTAATTTCTGGCTTTGGAAGGATAGGATGCTGAAGGGCTTCCTCTGTGACCTTGGAGAGGCTACTGGAAAGGGCATCTTTGCTTCAGGTCAGCTTGGGATGAAGTAGTTAGCTGGGAGCAAGGGCTTCCAATGTAACATTGACAGTCCCCGCCTTGGGCCACTCCATTGTATTCTTGAGAGTCTATGCCATCTCTTGTGATGTCACCAGTGTTGTGGTGACACCAACTGCCCTTGGGCAGTTTGTTCAGTGCTTTTATGGTTTACACATGAACATGTTGTCATGACATAGGAGTCTACTTGGGAGAGAGAATGGATGGTGTAGAGAGACCAGAGAGAGGCAGAAAGAAGCTGTCCTTCAGTCTCAGTGTAAAACATGGAGAAATAAATGGTTCTGGGGAAGGCCTAGTGAGTCCTGGGCAAGAGATGGGGAGCTTCCTGGAGGAGGTGGGGTTTGACTGGGACTCCCAGTAGTAAGGTTCAGGAACTTGGAGCTTCTTGGAAGCAATTGACCTATCCTGCTTCTCTGTGCTCTCAAAGAGCAGATCCAGAATTTAGGATCTCTAATGGTATGTTTGGGAGAGTCATGAATTGTCCAGGCTGCAGCAGCTTTTCTGAGAGCTCCTTGATTTCATCCTGAGTGGCAAAGCAGGCCAGCAGGAGGCACAGAGTGACTAATGAGGTGTCATCTCTGGGTAGGACATTACTACATTTCATCCTCAGTGGATTCCTCCAGTTTCCAGGGAACTCTGATGCTAATAAAAAGGGAGGGAAACTCCCCTGGCCATGCACCAAGGTCTCAGATATGCAGATGCTTTGGTCCTGGACATATGTGATCAGGACTTGGTGCTGCTAAGCTCTTCATTGCATCACTTATGAGCTGACATTGTCAGCCAAACCAGCATGGGTGTGTTTGCTTCCAGGGCCAACAGAACTGCTATAGGGAGTGAGGCACATGACTAGCTATGGTGGTTGGGGACAGAGTCATTGTATATGGGCCCTAGCTTGAGGAAAGCTGCCCTGCTCTTTGGTGACTTTACTGGGTCCTTAGCCTTTTATTTTCCTCAGGCTTCTTGGAGCTGAGCATGCTCTCCCCTGGCCTTATGTTATTCAACTATACAAGTTCACTTGTGTTTGTCTACCTATAGGAACTGCTGTGAAGGCACCATCCCAACTCTGCACCATCACTGAGTGGGAACACAAGATGAACAAAGTGGAGAAACCATTCAGCTACAGGTGGTGACCTGTGAGAGGAATGAACTGTGTGGAATCCTGGTCCATTATACCAGCAATGATTTGAACAGCAGGTAGTCATTATGTCCAGTTCTCTGTTGACAGGGACAGGGGGCTGACTTCCAGGGTGTTCTCATGCCCAAACTAACTTTTCTGAGTGCACCAGAGAGGCAGAACTTGGAGCCTGGGTAGGAGTGAGATCAGGATACAGGTTGTTCTGTTTCCTCCAAATGAAAAGCATAACCTGTGGCCTGAATGACAGTCTGGGGATGGAACAGTAGTGTGTGATCTCTCATGATTTTAAGAGGCCTTGACAGATGTTGGCTTGTGGGAGATGCTAAGTGCTGTGAGTTTGTGGTGAGTTTTTGTACTTATCCAGCAGGTTCTTGGGTGCTGGTTGCTCCTAGCAGCAGCTGGAGCGGCCTGGTTCCATTTGGTTCATCTCAGTGTGTGACTGGAAGACCTGAAGCTCATCACTGCTCCTTTCTGGACTTGTTCCTTATACTCTGAGAAAATGTCACTTCCTGCATTTCTATGGCAGCATAAATTTAGGTGTATGTGTATATCTGTCACTTCATCTCTCCATCTCTCTGAGTCTTGAGAGTAGGTGGGTTTATGGTGGGGTCCAATGAGTTGCCTGTGTCCCAGTTTCCAGGTGATACATAAGCTAACCTCATAGCCTTGCTCAGGTGCCTAGGTTGCACAGTTGTATCATGTCTACGTATATGAGATGGTTGATCAGTAATTCATCATGAACAATGTGTGTATCTCTCATACACTGTTGACTAAGGTATTAATGTGCTGTTACTTTTTACAAGATGATGTTCTTGGAGTATAGGAGAAAGTTCCATTCTTTCTAGTATAACAGAGAACATACAGTACTCAGATCAAATTCTGACTATTATAGGACCAGCCACTCTGTCATCTTTATTCCTTGGATCCTGGTGGCCATGTCAGAGGAGCAGGAGGTGGTAACTGAGGTTCAGGGTGTCATCCCACCAGGAGGCAACCCCCTGATGGATAGTTCTTGGTTAGGCAAGTCCTTGAGACCACAGTCCCTAGAATGTCTTTTGTTTCTGCTGTGCCTTTACATGTTTCCTCTTACTATCTTTCTTTGACATGGTTGAATTGGGTG
Organism: Phodopus roborovskii; assembly: GCF_943737965.1. NCBI lineage: Eukaryota > Metazoa > Chordata > Mammalia > Rodentia > Cricetidae > Phodopus > Phodopus roborovskii. The sequence continues at coordinate 1,643,140 of NW_026125537.1, forward strand.
TGGGGAGATTCCCCACTGCCTACAAGGTAATATGATTAATCTCATGGAAACATCCTGTTCTACTTGGCATTTTCCCTGAGAATTATTATGAAGATGACTTTCTTCCTAAGGGGAACTGTCTAATTGATGATAATAATGTTAGCTTATACAGAGCTTTGATGAATTAAAGTAAATAAGAGTTTCACTTAACTAGTTACATAGATCATTGCTCAAGTTAATGATTGAGAGAAACAACTGAGTCTTGGGAGCCAGGCTGGCTCAAACTCCTTTAATCTTAATGCTGGCATTAACAGTGAAAGATGCAGTCACAGGTTTCAGTGTGCATCATTAGCTGAAACAAAGCATTTTTACCTGTACTGTGTAGGCATTTAGCAGAATCACTGTATATGGTAGACATTAGAATGAACAGATGCTTTGTAGAAATACCTTGGCCTTGAAAAATCCTTGTGGAAAACAGTGATAGTTTTGCTGAGGTAGCCTGTGGCCACCCCATGACTTGGATCACCAGACACATTAAGCACATCTGAGGCTCTTTTATTATTGTGTTTTACACACAATGGATAATAAAGGACTAGAGTCATGGAGTCATGTGATGCTCCCCTTCACTAAGACAGGTAAATTAAGGTTAGAGACCTTGGAGTGTCCACTAAATTCATTTCATTGCATTAGAAGTAGCTGGCATTTTTTGCTGTCACACAGGCCTTGACATTTCATCTAGGAGTGCTTTTTTTCCTTGAATTGACAATGAAAGAACATTGAAAGGATACACAAGAATAGAGCATAATGAAGGAGACCATAAAGAGAGAGTATGAGTGTCTTTTCCCCTAAGCCCCTCAGTCTAGTACTCACCCACTCTGTGGATTTCCCTTTGAGTCCTGTGCAACCTGGAGGCAGGCCCCAAAGTTTGTGATACTTGGGGGTACAAACAATGACTTCAATCATAATATCAATGTTGATTGGTTAGCACATTTGATTTAATATGAGGTAGCAGCTTGAGTGTTCAAATGGCAGGTTTCCACCCTATCTATGTCTGTGGGAGCTTGGTGTGAGGAATGCTTTACAGAAGAGGAAAATAAAAGCAAGGAGCTTATGTGGGCAAACCTGGGAGGAAACTGTGCTATTAGAGAACATAATATAGACATAGAGGCCACCAGCATGGCATCTAAGTATCAAGTATTCAGAGGTGAATGTCATACTGTTTGTAAATGCTACACAGATGGTTTGAACTCACTGCTTATAATCAGTAAAATGGGTGGTGTGGAGGCAACACCAGGCATCATCCTCCATCTTAGTTTCTTGGGTCAGCAATGCTCACTAAATCCAACACTCACTGATTGGCCATACTGACTGGTCAGTGATCAATGTGGTCTATGTTTCTACCTCCTCCCTCTTTCCAGGTCTAGAAGTGCAGATGCATACTACCGTGTCTGGATTTTCTTGGCAAATGGGTATCTAAACTCAAGATCTCTTTCTTGTACTATATACATTCAATGACTTTACTATCTACCCAGCCAAAGAAATTACCCTTAGACAAAGGAATAATATTAATAATTAGGTTGGTGCTTCATTTATCTTATAAATATAATAACATCAAATTTAAATTAAGATTAAAATACTACAGGCTATATAATGCCACAGAAGTTGAAATAGGTATCATCAAAGCAAAACCTTACTTTTAATATATATGATGATATAAAATGCAGGGCTGCCACAGTAGAATGTTGGTTGGCATGACTCTATTTGAACATAAGGTTTGGGGGTAGATCTTTGTTCCCTGCTGATCTTGGCTGACCTTTAAACCCCGTGCCTCCCAAATGTCAACGTACCCAATGATTGAACTTGGCACATCTCTGAGTATCCCAGAACTATTCCCAGAACACTGTATAAATTAGGCAGGATTCACTGTTAGACCTGTACTTGACCAAGACATCTCTCCCTTACCACACATAGCAATATCTTCAAATATTGTCTTGTTGGAGAAACTGAAGACTCTTCAAAGACGGTTCATGAACTGTTGTTATGTTATTGCTTATGACATCAGGAACTCCTTGATAACAGTTTCCCCATTTCCACAATAGATTTTTCTATATTTACTAAAGATTTTTATTTTGTTGATAACATGTAAATGATTCTGCTCTTCCTGTGGCCTACTTGGCCATAGTTAAAACTATCATAAATACTTGCAGAGAGTAAATTTTGGTAACTATGATGTTGTGATATTTTATAAAAAATTATTATGGGGATGTTAAAAAGATTGTCAGAATTATAATGATTGTATTTGTAAATGAAAATCCTGAATAGGATGAGGCATTGGAGCAAGAAGTAGACAGGGGCATGTGCAATATGGGTCTGTCTAGCAGCAGCTGGTGGTGGTCCTATGGGAAGCATAAAAAAGTGTGGCTGTGGTATAGTTTGGTCCAAGGTTCTCAGGCTCAAAGGTGCTGTGGGTTCCGAGCTAAAAATCCTCGCAGGTCCCCGAAGCCCAGACCCTCAACCATGTAGTGTGACTCAGGCATCCTTTTGTCCAAGTTGTGGATGAAAAGGCAGTGAGCACCTGAGGGACAGAAGCCAGTAGTGTGGAAGGCAATGTGCAGCCCTGGCTTGTACTTGGGGTGCCAAGTGCGGCCCGGATCCTGGAAGTCATGCTGGAACTGGCGCTTCTCTACTCACTTGCAAGTGAGGCTCTCCTGGAAGGGTCTGCACAACTTCATTAGGAGGAGCAGACTGTGAGGCATGCCCTGGCTCAAGCTGAGACTAATAAAGGGCAAGGGTCATGGAGGGAGGGAGGGAGTGATTGTTTTCAGGGACCAGGAGGTGGGAGGTGGCAGCTACTTGGAGAGGAGGTCAGACAAGAAGCAAGAGCACACAGCTCAGAGACCTCCATGACCGCACTTTCCCCCCATCCTCCTCAGACAAACCAGGACTGGAGAAACTAATTTTTCTGTATTAAACCTGTGGTTCTTTTCATGTCAACTATAATTGCTCTATGTAAGGAGTACGGTTTTTCCACCCGCCATCTGGTCTTGTCCTGCCGCCGTGCCAGCCCCAATTAACACACAGAGACTCTGTATTTGATATTATGCTGTTGGCCGGGTGCTAGTTTCTTATTGGCTAGCTCTGTCTTAATTATTAACCCATTTCTATGTATTTCCACGTGGTTTTACCGAGAGCGGAGGAATGGCGGTTCTGTTCTCTCCAGGCCCTCCATCTTGACTCCTCCTTACTACTTCCTCTTTCCTCCTTGTCTCTTAGTCTCTCCTATCTTCCTTTCCTATTGGCCAACAGTGCTTTCTTCATTAACCAGTATGAGAAACATTTACAGAATGGCATCTCCCATCAGCTCTAGAATCATTATCTTAAATGTCCTTAATCCAGTGTTATTATAAATTACCCTTGTTTGTGTTAAAAGTACATTCAAGTGACTGGAGACTCAGTAACTACTGAAGCTCACTCAGTACGGGCACTGGCTTGCTTCCTGTGGACCACTGTGTGAATCTCAACACCCATGTAACAGCTTACAGCCACCAGTTTAATTCCAGATGCAGGGAATCCATAACCATCTTCTGACGTCAATGGGTAAACACATGCACATGGTACGCAAACATACAAGCAGGAAAAACCCTTAAACATAAAAAATAAATAAAATTTTAAGTTAATTAAGGTATTACTTATATTGGTTTATTGTAGTCATAATATAATTTACTTTTGCTCAAGAACACCCTGGGAATACATAATAAACAAGAAAATATACAAGAGAAGTTAGTAATTCCTTAGAAAGAATGGGGTAAAGGCCATACCTTGAAGCATAAATTGGCAAGATATTGGAAATGCTTGTTGAGGTTAGGAAGTTAGTCATTCATTATTTTAAATAAACTTTTGGCCTAGATGGTGGTTTGAAAGAAAATAGCCTCCCCCAAAAGAGTGGCACTATTAGGAGGTATGGCTTGTTGCAGGGAGTGTGTCATTAGTGTGGGCTTTCAGGTCTCTTTTGCTCAAGCTTCCCTCATTGTGACTGTCAGTTAACTTCCTGTTGTCAGCTCCTCCAAATCCATGTCTGCCTGCCTGCTGCCAAAGTCCCATCATGATGATAATGGATTGAATCTCTGAAATTGTAAGCTGTCCCCCTCAATTAAATGTTTTCCATATAAGTATTATCATGGTCATGGTCTTTTCATATCAATAGTAACACTAACTAAGGCAGCCTATGATTTAGCCTTTGAGAGTAATAGCTTAGAATTACCAGTCAGATGTGGCAAAGTAGTTCTTGAAAACACCACCAGAACCTTTAAAACAGGTGCCCCTTATTGCTGTGATTCACATTCATTGTGTTGTTTTGACAAATGGGCTCCTCATCTTAAGTAGTAGTTTTATAAAAGTGAGTTTTAGAGTGAGTTTTAGATTTTGTGACTCTGCACCAAGGCAAACCTCCATCTGTCACATGCAATGTGACCTTTTCTTATTTAAATAACCACAATGTCCCTGTTCCAAATGCAGGCAAGATCAGAGTTTTTTTTTTTTTTTTTTTTTTTTTTACCTTTAAAATGGAATGATAATTCTGAGCATAAATTTTCTAGGAGGAAGATGCCTTGGGAGCCTTCTGATAGATATCCATTCCCTGGTACCCTCTCACCTCAGGTCAGCTGCCACATAATCACTGATTCTTATTCTGTGCATACCTGGGGTCTACTTCTCTTCTTTTTATTCCAGCATAGAGCCTGGCATCCACAGGTCATGGGTTGTCTTAATGCAGGTGAGCTTCTCCAGAGGTCTCTAAAGAACCAGACATGGTCCTGGCTTCTTCTTCAACTGACTGGTCAGAGGAGCAAGCTTATGATCATTATAGAAAATTCTACATGTTTGAGTTTATGCCTAGACAAGAAACAATGGGACTGAGACTATGCACAAACACAGAAATGTCTGACTATAGGTGCTTCCAAATAGGAAATGTCATCAGTTGCTTGGAAAAAAGACATCTTTCTTACCTTGTAATTTGGTACTTTTGGTTTCAGTAATTGTAGGCTCTACCTAGTCTCCTTGAACCTCCTTTATTCAGACAGGCAACTTCTTCTTTCCTGGAATACAAGGCTATTACAGCTTTAGTAAGGTTGAGAACCACAGTTCTATAGGGTCTTATTAACATGCAGAATCCTTGGCTATGGTCTAGACCCCCAAGGCAGGTTCACCTACTGTTCAAATTATCAGTAAGATTCCAGTGAGCCAGGACCCCATGAAGATTCTCCAGGAAGTGTCAAAGATGCTTATGACTGTGTTTAAGCTAGGAGCTCTTCCCGTGACTTTACCTAAGGCTTTTGTGGTCTGATGCCAAGAAATTGACTCCAAGGCTTCGGCTCTGCTGAATGGAGAAGGAGGGATTTCCTGTAGCAGGAAATCCAGGATGGCCTATCAAACAGAAGAGACTTCCAGCTCTATAACTGATTCATCTTCTGAGAACCAGGATCCTAGAGCGCACAGAGCCCTGCCAGGCTATGCTTCTACAGGTTGTTCTGTCAGCCCTCTCACCACTGTGAAGACAGGCTCTTTTTCATTTTTACTTATGTTATTGATTTAGATAGGGTCTTCTATAGCCCAGGCTTTCCTAAGACTCTAGATTCTTCTGCCATTACTTCCCTGGTGCTGGGGTCATTGGCCTGTCAACACACCCCTTACATAGTATCTCATTTTTATTGGATGTTCCCTTCAATATTCCTTCCTATCTGTTGACACTTTAGGAACCTTCCATACTTTTTGGCTGAATGAACTTATTAAGGAAAGATAAAGACAGGCTTATTAACATCTCTAGTAATCCAAATTGAATGCAGTTAAGTGATCAATGGTGGTAGAATGTTTCAGAGCCAGCAGAGTAGGAAAGGGGAAATACATTACCTTACCTCTACAATCACACCATTGTCAATATTCCCTCCCTGTTGTCTCTATCCATTCAGAAAATGAGCGTGTGTCTACTATCATGCAGAGATTCAAATGTCCCTCCTTTCTTTGTGAGCAATAAATCTTCCAGAAACTCCAAATCCTTGTGGTCCCCACCTTAACAATTGTGGTAGCCCATACTTCTTTCATCTAACCTTAGTCTAAAATCAGGAGGGAAATGGTTTTATTTCACTCTTTGGCCGTAAATGTGTACATCACTGGACAGTGCAGAATTTAGAGTTGCCTGGTATTGAATTGTTTTCAAAAATTTTATAAAATTTGTTTTTCTGTGTAATTGTATATATGTGTGAGCACCTGTATCAGAGCATGATTATCAGTGGACAACTTGCATCTCTTATTTCTTTCCTTCTACCTTGTCCATTCCAGGGTCACACTCAGGAGTGCTAACTCTGTGAATTCCTTGTCTCTGGGTTGTGGGTAGACTGCTCACAACTATGAGGAATGTGGATGTCAGCAGAAGGCAGTGAAGTGACCTGGACCAATTGTGTAGCATTCAGTCCATGTCATCCTCAGTATAGGAAGCTCTAACAAGCTACACATTGTGGTCTCTTTGAGATAATGGGAGGTAGACAATAAATCATGGCTAGCCAGGTATTTGTGCAACAAATGTTGCAACAGATTGGACTTAACAGTAGTATTAACACAGTTTCAAATTCCAGATGCCCAGATGGTTTGATGTTGGCCTTCTTTATTTACTAAAATGGAACACACATTAAAATATTAACATGAGACCATGAAATGGAGAGATTCTAGTATAAGAGAGGATTGGGAAAACAGATGTCTTAGCTCCTGGGGGCTAAGACCAGGCACCCCAACCCAAATAAAGTTCAGATAATTCTTTCTCTCTTGTAACTGGGTCTAAGGAAAGTAAACACAGGTCTTGACTACATTACCTTTTCCCTGTTTTTTTTTTCATACTCCAACCCAACACAGCCACAGAATTTAAAAAGCTCTGAATCAGCATTTATGGTCTATGTATGTATCTGAGCTTCACTAGAAATTTTCATTCACAAATAAATGTTTGCCACACTTCACTGAGGTCAAGGTATAGAGGTGGGAGAATTTTAGAAGCTTCTATGAAACCTGCTTTGCTGCATGCCACTCCATAAGATGTAATAGGGTTACTATCCCATCTCCTTTAACCCTGAAGTACTAAGACAAGCCTAGCACACTGCACATGCAAGGCAAGTACTCTATCTCTGAGTTACATTCCTGGTGTGTAACTCCATTCCATTCATCTGCTACAACTATCACAGGCGTCAAGATGAATGTTAACTGTCAATTTGGCCACCATTGAACTGGTCTATGTGAGTAGCTGACACAATGCCTTCAAAACTAGCAATGTTTATCTGAGAGAGAAGAAGGGCCTCAGTCCACTGCTCATTCTGGAGAGTTTAGTTTGAGAAAGGATGGTGGTAAACTGTTATCTAACTGCACAAATTCAAGGAGAAGAAGCCATGATAATCTATCTGGAACATTTATCAAAACATCAAAGTGCTATGCTGAGGACCCACATGGAAGTGAAGCATGGGTAGACAGACCCAGGCTCCATCTAGGTAATAATGGAAAGGTGGTCAAGAAGGCCCATGTCACATGGTTATAATTAGAAGTGCAGAATGATGAAGTCTCAGTTCCCAATGTGGCTACAAGTATGACTTATTATGTTAGTGTCAGTTCAGAAAGAGAAGGAAACCAATGTCACATATAGTTACTGAAATATGCACACTCCTCCCCTGAATTTAGATCTCTTAAGAGCTATGATTTGATAGAACCAGACTGGATACTTCCCTCACACATTAACTCTCAGACTCACTATCACTCTCAGAAGTCAGATAGATTCCAGGGGAACTTCACAAGAAGAAAACACTCCTCTGGACTGAACCCTTCCTCAATACCCTCAGTGCTGTTATAGTAAAAGAGTCATGTAGCTTTCCCTGAAGGCTCCACCCACCCAAGCTAGTCTGAAACTTCCTATTTATACTGCTTAGCTGATGCATCAACAGGGATTTGTTAGCAAACCTATATCCCCAGGAGGGTCTTCTCAAGTCTGCATTTCATTTGATGGGCCTAACCTGCACTGTCACCTAGATGAGGTGACATAACTGCTTTAACCTGATCCTAAAGGATATTGAGGAATGATCTTGAACCCGGAAGCACTCTGCTTGAATGTCTGGCATCCCAAGACAACCTCCCTTGCCTTCCTCATGGACTTATCTCTAAAATTCCCCAGAAACATTTCTTTTCCTTTATGCATTTCCCCCTTCTAGTCTCCATGGAAACTGCATGCTTGTGGTACATAGACAGCAGGCACATGAACATAAGTAAATGAATCTGAAAAAAAGATTGGTGTACAATATGTAGTTCAGGCAACAGCACCTTAAAAGATTCTGTGTTCCAATATGCTTTAGCAGGTTTTGTTCTCTACATTGCCATCATCACTGGTGCTATCTTTCAAGGAAAACAGAAGCAGATATATGTGGGATTCCTTACTTTTTTATACTTCCATAATGAAGGCTCTAATTTCCTGAGATGCCTTAGAAAACATTCTTAATAATATTATATGATATTATATGCATGATCATGTCATAAACATGTGTTATCTAGACTCCATTATTTGGGAGTAGCAAACGTGATGTCAGGTGTTGAATGTGGATCTTTTTGCATTATGTAGATATTCGTGGAACAGGCCATGCCATCCACACTGAAGACAATCCCATTTGTAGTTATGCCTGGCTGGGAACTTATAATGTAGTCAAGCCACCTGAAAGTTGCAGATCTATCTCTGTCTGTTGAATTTTGAAGTTACAGGAGTGTGACACCATACTTGATTAAAAATCTAGCTTAAGAATGAAGAGTTTGAATTTTTTTCAATTTATGAAAACATAGTCATTTGACTCAATAGGGGCTTAAACAGGGCATTTGATACATAAAACATATAGCTTTATCAAAATATGAAACATAAAATAACAACAAAAGATAGGACCAAAAATAACAAAATTTCCAAGAAAAACAAAGAAAACCAGAATCTCAAAGCAAAAATCAAACAAACAAAAAACAAAAGCAAAATAAAACATTTCAAACCACTAAACCAAACAAGAAAGTGAAGCTAAGCAATACTTTCAACAGTCAGGTTTAGTTGCACTGTCTACTCCCCGTGGCCATCTTTGGACACATGATAGGCAGACAGCCACACATTGTAATATGCATTTCATGACAAGTATAGCCAAGCCACTTTGGGACTTTGAAGGTCAAGTACTCACCTAAGGTGAGCCTATAATATGTTGACCAATATATTATTCTTTTTATCACCATAGGTCTATGTGCCTACTTAATACCAAAACAGAATATAGGAAGACCTGTCTTTGAAATCCTCTCTTGATCTTTTCTCAGGGCAGTTCTCTTCCATGGAGGCTATGAAACAGGACAATGTGTAGTCAATTTCATAATGGAAGAAGAAATGATTAAGAACTACCAAGGTACTGTTATCATCTCTGTAAAGCAATAATTCAGCATTACAGGTGCATAGCATGCAGTAGCTTCAGCAATGGACAGGATGAGAATTTGATATTGTTGTTGTGGTCTGTCAGGATAGAGAATGACATCAATACAGTCTCTCTTGACAGATTTCCCTCCAAATGTGAAGGACTGAAAACTCAAATCAGCTGACAAATGTTCTCAGTAACAAACTTTTAAGAGTAATTGTGAACAGATACATATCCTCACTCCATGTGTGGTATCCCAGTGTTGGTGGATGTCCAGGCTCTGAGGAATTCTTGGCAGGTATTTTTGTACCTCAAGCTTCTTCATAATAGATTTTTTTACTCCACAAATAATGAGACAACAGACACATCAATAAGAGTAGAAATAGACCAGCTACAGGGAGGGTGATATTTCCCTCAGTGCTGAGTTTACAGTAGGAAGGACATGTCTTGTTCTAAGGAGGTCTTGACTCTATAGTGGAGAATGTTATGGGTTCTGGTTGTCTGTGTCTTCCTTCAGCCTCCTCACATCCCTGAAAGGTTGCTGTGAGAGAAAGAAAGGCAATCAGATCCAAAAATCAGGTCCCATTTACACCTAGGAGATCAGAGTCAAGAAAGAAAGTCCACCCAAAGAATGTCATGGTTTCTGGAAATGTTATTCAATGGAAGGTCATCTGGCTGTCACAGATGTTTAGTGGCCCTGCTGCAGCATCTCTGTCTGCACAAGAATCTCATCATGCCCCGAAGCTTGCTCCAGTTCATGCTGTAGTTTTTCTGATCTGGCGGAGGAAGGAAAGCAGTTAGAGTGCACTCCTAGTGGGGTCCTTATGTGTTGGCTCTCAAACTCTGACCTCACCAAAAGACACATTGTGCCTGATGCTCAACATTGATCTTTTGATGGAAGTCATTATTTGTATCCCTAAGGAACAATGGTTACTGATAGCTTGAATTTGAATATTTTCACCCTTTAACAAGTGTCACATTTGATCTGAGTACTGTATGTATATGCTTTATGAGAAAGAATGGAACATTCTCCATCACTTCAGTGACAATATTGTAACAAAAGGAATAACATACTAAATCCATGTATAACAGCAGAGGTGAGAAAACAGAATATTCATGGTGAATTAGACATGGGCCACCCCATTATAGGTAGACATAATACAACATTGCTGCTTAGACAACTGCACAAAGCCACGGGACATCTTCATGCCTCCTGCTGAGAAGAAACCTTACATCCAGGCGATATGCAAGATGGAGCCTATCATGGTGGAACAAGATTTCCTCACCATCCAGAAAACTCAAGGCCAAATGGATCAAAGACTTCAACATAAATCCAACCACACTGTCTCTTAGAAGAGAGAGTGGGAGGTACCCTTGAACAAATTGGTATAGGAGACTGCTTCCTGAACATAATTCCAGTAGCACAGACACTGAGATCGACAATTAATAAATGGGACCTCCTCAAACTGAGAAGCTTCTGTAAGGCAAAGGACACAGTTGACAAGACCAAATGGCAGCCCACAGACTGGGGAAAGATCTTCACCAATCCTACATCTGATAGAGGGCTGATCTCCAAAATATACAAAGAACTCAAGAAACTAGTTAACAAAATATCAAATAACCCTATTAAAAATGGGATACAGAACTGAAGAAAGAATTCTCAGTAGAGGAAATAAAAAAGGCTGAAAGACACTTAAGAAAGTGCTCAACATCCTTAGCTATCAGGGAAATGCAAATCAAAACAACTCTGAGATACCATCTGACTCCTGCCAGAATGGCTAAAATTAGAAACACCAATGACAACTTATGCTGGAGAGGATGTGGAGAAAGGGAAACACTCCTCCACTGCTGGTGGGAGTGCAAACTTGCACAGCCATTTTGGAGATCAGTATGGAGGTTCCTCAGGAAAATGGGAATCAGTCTACCACAGGACCTGGCAATCCCCCTCTTAGGCATATACACAAATGATCCACATCCATGCAACAAAGACATGTGCTCAACTATGTTCATAGCAGCATTATTTGTAATAGCAAGAACGTAGAAGCAACCTAAAATGCCCCTCGACTGAAGAATGGATAAAGGCGATGTGGCACATTTATACAGTGGAATACTACTCTGTGGGGGAGGGGCAATGTAATCTTGAAATTCACAGGAAATGGATGGTACTTGAAGAAACCATATTGAATGAGGTAACCCAGTCACAAAAAGAGGAACATGGTATGTACTTACTCATGTATAGACTTTAGACATAGAGCAAAGGATCACCAGCCTAAAATTCACACTACCAGAGAAACTAAGATACAAGGAGGATTCTAAGAGATTCATATAAGGTTTCTCACAGAAGGGGAAATGGACAAGATCTCCTGAGCAGTCAGGGGAGGAATAGATGAGAGGAGAGAGAGGAAGAGAGAGAGACAGAGAGAGAGGGAGAGACCATAAAAGAGGGAGCCATTATAGGTTTGAAGAGAAAACTGAATCTAGAGAAATGTCCAGAGACCTACAAGACTGACCCCAACTAACAATTGGAGCAACAGTGGAAAGGCTAACATAAATGACTGATAATGAGCTTGAAGACTAACTTATCCACCATCATAGAGCCCTCATCTAGTAGCTGATGGAATCAGAAGCAGACACCCACAACTAAGCACTGAGCCGAACTGGAATCCAGATGCAGAGAGGGAGGACAAGACCAGGCTATAGAAACATATAGAGACAGCTGACCTGAAAAAGGAGGAGCTACATGTGGTGGGGGATGGGAGGGGACGGTGGTGGGAGAGAGGGAAAGAGGGAGGGAGAGGGAACTGGCATTGATAAGTTAAATAAAAATAAAAAAGTAAAAATATAAACACTGTGTGTAACTTAAAAAAAAAAAAAAGAATTCCTCAGATGTGTACCTGTGAACATGGTGTCTTTTATTTAGTAAAGAAATCCAGCCTTGTTTTCCTAAGGATGAAAGCTGGGAATCTACGTCCTGTTCCTCTACAAGAGTCTGTGACACAATCCTTGTGAAAATTCAAAACCATCCTACAGCAGAAACATGTGTCTGGGTTCACCTGGCAGTGACTAAACATACTATATCTGCCGAACACTTTACATGGGAAATGGAGAACAGCCATATTATATCAAAGAGTGACCAAGGGTGGGAATCTCATCCATACAACTCATGCCCCTAAATGAAAATGTAATTATATTCAGGCATGGTATGATACACCTTTTTTTAAGCCCAAGACTTAGGAAGCAAAAGCAGGTAGAGCTCTATGAGTTCAAGGAAAGACTTCTCAGAACATACCAGAGAATTCAGAAGGGAGCAAAGGGGACAGGAAGGGAAAATTTATTCAAAGACTATGGCCCCAAGGTTCTAAAGAACATATTATGCTTTTTGATTTTTTTTTCCCAGCTCCCTTTATCCTCGTTCATTTTCAGGCTTATGGTTATTGATTTTAAAATGTGTATTAATTCACTATAAATAAATCCAAGACCCACACAAGACACAGGCTCTATTTCAAGGCTCTGAACATGTTAATTATAGCAATACACAGTAATTCAGAACTCTTGACATTCAATCCTTCCTGAGCATTTAACCTCTGAAAACCAGTTTTCTGTCTGGCAAAGCAGGGATAATAGATAAATTACTTGATGTTAACAGCAATTAAACTGGAGCATTTAGAGTTACCTCAATGTATACCATGCACACTCCTTCCTCTACACTATGTCTTTTTCTTTACAAAGAAGATGTCTTTTGTAACATGGACATTACAAACCCAGAAATAGATATTGGGGTTCTAGCTTCAAGCTGAAGATCAGAAAAGCAAAGCAGCATGCCAGTCGATCTTACCTCTACTAAGCTGAAATGGCGATCCTTACTCCAGGAGTCCTCAGAGGCAAAAGTATCACTTCCTGTCTCCTCTGCCTCGTATTTCTTTCTCCATCCACTCATATCACTGCTATCTCCACCTTCCTAATGCTGGGACTAAAGGTGTGTGATTCTAAATGCTGGGATCAAAGGCATTTCACCCTTGTACAGGCCAGGGTGGCCTTGGAATCAGAGAGTTTCATCAACCTGAGTCCTGAGATTAAGGATGTGTGATAACACTACCTGGCCTCAATTGCTTGTGGCTAGCTTTGCTTTCTGTATGCTTAGGCAAGTTGTAATATATAAAAAATAATGTATCATCACAGGCTTCCATTCTCCACAGCTCAGTTCACAATTCCTAGCAGTACTAATCAGTCACTTCCAATTCAAGACTACAGGCTTCAAAAGGCGTAGCCTCACAAGAAACAGTCACCAGCTCTCCTTCAGAGAGAAAGCAGTTCTCTGCTAAGGAAAATGAGCTTCGCCAACCATTACTAGAATTTTCACATGATGAAATGTAACATCCGTACAGTCTCTTGGCCATTCCATTTTAAAGGAATGTGGGCAAACTAGGAACTGAGCTCCAGGAAATGAGAAGGAAATAGCCACTTGTGATCCTAAAATGGAGAGATGGGGCTCAAAATTAAGGCCTTCTATCCCTGGAATAGATTTCATGTTGGTGACATCAAGCTATAGCTCTCAATGTGGTGAGGAGCTTAGAAAAGGGGATGACCCACACCCTTCCCAGGTATTCTCCCGCCGCTGCCCCGACACAGGAAATACTGGCCCAGGGAGGACCCTGAGCAGTGGCAACCAGGACAGGGAAGGAAAGGCTTTACTTGTTATCAGGTTATTGTTCCAAGATAGAAGCAGAAGGTGTGAATTTGCATCAGATATCTGTCCCTTCCCCTGTGGGCTGAGAGAGAAGCTGTTGCTCCTGCCATAGAGGTAGATCAGTGGCCACTACCGCTAAGTAGACCCATTCAGTGACCTGTAGAGAGAAGAGGAGTTGAGCAGGCAGCTGAGGCTGGGCAGGACTGCTACTCACTTATGACCTCAGTACACTGTGGCAGGCCAGAATGGGCAGCAGGTGAGGCTCCATCTTCTTCTCCTGGAAGTTGTCATGCTTTCTGGTAAAGTGGGATTATCTATTGCCTATGTCTTTGTGAGAGTAGTTAACTTCCTTGGGTTGGAATTTTCATTCTAGAACTTTCTGTAGGGCTGGATTTGTGAATTTGTACTGTGAAAAAATCTGGCTTTGTCATTGAATATCTTGTTTTCTCCATCTATAGTGATTGGGAGTTTTGCTGTATATAGTAGCCTGGGCTAACATCCGTGTTCTCTTAATACTTGTAGAACATCTATCCAGAACCTTCTGGCCTTGAGAGTTTCCATGGAGAAGTTATGTGTAATTTTGATAGGTCTGCCCTTACATGTTATTTGGCCTTTTTCCTTCAATGCTCTTAATATTCTTTCTTTATTCTGTGTGTTAGGTGTTTTGATTATTATGTGGTGAGGGGTGTTTTTTTGTTTTTTGTTTTTTTTGTTTTTTTTTTTTTTTTTTTTTTTTTGGTCCAGTCTATTTGGTGTTCGGTATGCTTCTAGTACTTTCATGGGCATGTTCTTCTTCAGATTGGGAAAGTTTTCTTCAATGATTTTGTTGGATATGTTTTCTGCACCTTTGAGCTGGGCTTCTTCCCCTTCTTTTATGCCTATTATTCTTAGGTTTGGCCTTTTCACGGTGTCCCACATTTGCTGGATGTTTTGTGTTAAGGATTTGTTGGATTTATGATTTTCTTTGGTTGATGAATCTATTTCCTCTAGTTTATCTTCAGCACCTGAGATTCTCTTTTCTGTCTCTTGTATTCTGTTGGTTATGCGTGCATCTTTAGTTCCTGATCATTTACTCAGTTTTTCTATTTCCAGCATTCCCTCAGTTTGTGTTTTCTTTATTGTCTCTATTTCAGTTTTCAGGTCTTGAACTGTTTGAATTGTTGCCTTCATCTGTTTGATTGTTTTTCTTGGCTTTCCTTACTTTCTTTAAGAGATTTATTAATTTCTTGCATTTTTTGCTTGGTCTTTTTCTCTATTTCTTCCAAATTTTTTGTTTGTTTTTTCTTCCATTTCTTTAAGGGATTTTTCTCATATCACATTGAGGGCCTCTGTCACTTTTATGAAGTTATTTTTAAAGTAGTTTTCTTCTGCTTCATCTGCTTTGGTGTATTCAGGTCTAGTTGGTATAGAGTCCCTAGATTCTGGTGGTGTCATGCTTGTCTTTATATTGTTGGGTGTTTTCTTGTATTGCTGTCTTCCCATCACTTCTTCCAGTGGGTGCAGGTAGAGTCTCTCTCTCTACCCTACTCTCCTGGTAGATGTAGGTGGGTCAGGAATTCAATGCCTCGAGCCTCTACTTGTGTCTGACAAAAAGAGCCCACCTGAGAAAATGCTGCTGCCAAGAAGATGTGCTTATCTCTGTTCTTTTGTTTAGAATCCCTTTTAAAGTTTATGTTGAGTTTTACATGGAAAATCTCGCCCCGTGTGTCAGCACCATTTTGTTGTCAGGGTTTACTTGTCCCACCAGGTCCGTTCGCCACTCTCAGCCCCAATGAAACACACTGATGCTCTATTAGTTATAAAATTGTTGGCTGTTGGCTTAGGCTTCTTACTGGCTAGCTCTGTCTTAATTATTTAACCCATTTCTATAAATGTAAGTATTTCCACATGGCCTTATCTTACCTGTTACTCCTTCTGGGGCCACATGGTGTCTCTTCAAGGTCCCTCTCTGCCTACCTTTCCCAGAAATCTTCTCATCTCCTAGTTCTGCGTATCTTCTTGTCTCTATTGGCTAAACAGTGTTTTATTCATCAATAATAAGAGAAACATATATACAGAAGGACATCCCTAATCATTGTGGTGTGAGAATAGGAGTATCTTAATGCACCCCTCTTAGGCTCTTAATGTTCTAAAGCACTCACCATGTGCAGTGTCTTCAGCACTCAGTAACTGCTTTTCTTCAAGGTTGTTCACTGTGAGTTTAAATCAGTTTCATGGAGGGTTGGGAGAAAGGAAGACCCTTAGACATTGCTGGTGGTATAAAATGGCATAACCCTATGAAAAAGCAAGTATAATTCTTTAGAAACTAAACTGCCATCACTAGGTGGCACTATTATTCCAGGATGAGAAGAAGGAGGTCTCCACAAAGAAACTAGGGGACATTTAGATTTTAGCAGTCTTCCTCATAGCAGCACCAAAGTAGACATGACCAGATGTCTATCAGCCTATGGGTAAAAAAGTACAATGTGGTCAATCCCTCCCATGGAATATTGTTCAGCATGAAATACTACATGCAATAATTTGGCCTTGAGATAGTCAGCCTTCTGTTAACTCAAAAAATCCTGACAGCATGGCCTTTTAGCTCCTAGCTGTAGAGATTTTGTAGTAGGAGACAAGGAGGAAAGAGGAAGTAGTAAGGAGGAGTCAAGATGGAGGGCCTGGAGAGAACAGAACCGCCATTCCTCCGCTCTCGGTAAAACCACGTGGAAATACATAGAAATGGGTTAATAATTAAGACAGAGCTAGCCAATAAGAAACTAGCACCCGGCCAACAGCATAATATCAAATACAGAGTCTCTGTGTGTTAATTGGGGCTGGCACGGCGGCAGGACAAGACCAGATGGCGGGTGGAAAAACCGTACTCCTTACATAGAGCAATTATAGTTGACATGAAAAGAACCACAGGTTTAATACAGAAAAATTAGTTTCTCCAGTCCTGGTTTGTCTGAGGAGGATGGGGGAAAGTGCGGTCATGGAGGTCTCTGAGCTGTGTGCTCTTGCTTCTTGTCTGACCTCCTCTCCAAGTAGCTGCCACCTCCCACCTCCTGGTCCCTGAAAACAATCACTCCCTCCCTCCCTCCATGACCCTTGCCCTTTATTAGTCTCAGCTTGAGCCAGGGCATGCCTCACAGTCTGCTCCTCCTAATGAAGTTGTGCAGACCCTTCCAGGAGAGCCTCACTTGCAAGTGAGTGGAGAAGCGCCAGTTCCAGCATGACTTCCAGGATCCGGGCCGCACTTGGCACCCCAAGTACAAGCCAGGGCTGCACATTGCCTTCCACACTACTGGCTTCTGTCCCTCAGGTGCTCCCTGCCTTTTCATCCATAACTTGGACCATCAAGGATGCTTTAGTGGAGATGAGTCAATATGAATTCCAAAGACTTATAACCAAAGCCTGTAACCTGTCTCATCTATGAGTGGCCTTGGTGAGGGCTTGACCTACCAAGCTCCAAAGAGTTGTGGCTATACTCATCTTGAGAAGTCTATTGCAATCCATGACTGCCTTCCTAACCTGTATCCAAGGCCAGCCAAAGGGTGTAGGTCAATGCCACTAAATCTCCAGCAAAAGAATATGACTTAATTTTTTTGTCTGGTTTTTGCTTGGGTTTTGGTTGCTTTGGATTTTTGGTTCATTTTGGTTTGAGGTTTTGTTTTTATTTCTTTTGTTCTTGGTATTGATATTTTGCTAAGGTTGTACACTGTATGTAATGACTACTATCTTAAAGACTGTATGGATTAAAATGACTGTTTTTATTAATGAAAAGAAATTTCTCACTCTTCTAAGACCCTTCTTTATTCAGGTGTAGTGTCCCAGTCCTGTAACCCTGAATCTCCAAGAGAGTTTTCACTGAGGTACAAGGGTTAGTACGTGTGCTGCTCACTTGCTACAATCAGCATAATGTCATCAGTATAGGCTTGATTTTCTGCACCTTGACCTCTGCAGCTGCTAGAGAGACAACTGTCTTCCCCGCACACTTAGAAACCGTTAGTCTGTTTATGTGCATCTGGAACTGGTCAGTTTTATAATTAAGTTCATTGTTGTCCTTCACTGTGTTCTGAGATGCTAGAAATTGATTAATTTTATCATAGAGCTCATTCCTATCCTTTGTCAATTTATCCAGAGATGCTAAGAGCAACCAACCAGCATTTTTCCACAAACTGTGAAAAGTTTTATATAGTCAATTGCTGAGTCCATTGCTACCCTTAACTTGTGAATAAGAATATTTATTTTCTTAAATTTGTAAAAATAATTTACATTTTGGGGCTTTTAGTACACTCTTAGCTCCCAGGAGAGGACTCAGGAACCAGAGAGGCTTAGGTACTGGTAGATGTTGGAAAGTGGAAAGCTTACATAGAAAAATTCATTTTCATATTTCAGTTACTTTAGAACCATTCTGGATTCCAAAATATGTATTAGTCAGTGTTCTCTAGAATAGCAGAACTTACCCAGTGAACTCCTCTTCATCTCTCTCTCTCTCTTCCCACCCTTCTCTGTCTCTCCTTATATATGTGTGTGTGTGTGTGTACACATATGCACACATATATGTGCAGTGACAATCTAATAAATCCAACATATATAAAGGTGATTTATTAGACTAACTTATAGGCTATGGTTCTTCTAACCCAACAATGGCTGGCTATAAGCCAAAAGTCCAAGAATCTAGAAGTCTCTCAGTCCACGTGGCTAATCTTCAATAGATCCAGGGATCATGAAGAAACAGGCTCAGTGCTAGTGAAGAAGTGGGTTCACTAGTGAGGTGAACTCAAGTAGGCAAAGAGTGAAAGCTCCCTTCTTCCACATTCTTGCATAGGCCTCCAACAGGAAATGTGGCCCAGGTTAAGGGTGTGCATCCTTGCCTCAAGATCCAGATTAAAGGAGTATAATTTCCTACCCCAAAGGTCTGGATTGAAGTGGATCCACCCACTTCAAACCAAGCAAATATCTCATAGGTGTGTCATCCTATAGTCAGACTTTTTTTGGGGGGGGGGCTTCAGCTCACAAATAACGACACAGATAGAGATTTATTATTAGTTATGAAAGCTTGGCCTCAGTTTAGGCTTTTCCTAACAGTCTCTAATAATGTATATTACCCTGTTTCTGTTAATCTACATTCTGCCACTTGGCACAGTTACCTCTCCTTTGTACCCTATGTATGATTTTTGTCAGTATATCACTAGTGTCTCTTGAGCACCCAAATTCATCTTCCTGGGTTCCTCTCTTTTCCTGGAAGTCCAGCTTATTCTCTCCTGCCTATCTGACCATTCAGATCTTTATTAAACCAACGACAGTAACACATATTCACAGAATGTAAACAAATACTTTCCAACAATGTCTATTTCTGAATTGTAGTTCATTACAGCTATAACCAGGTAGACAACAAAGAATAATCAACACAGGCATAAATGTTCAACACCTGTGCAAAACAGCATTAAAATCAACTGCAATCACAAAAATCTGTTCTTTGGCACCAGATCCCAAATGCAATTCTCGTTATGTCTCTGCTCTTACAGCAAATCATAGTGTGGATCATGCCTCTGATGTATAGGGTTGGGCTCTTAGATGTATAGAATTGAGCTCAAACAAGTCTGTTCACTTGTCAAGTGGAAACAAAAATGCAACAAGAATTGTTACAGTAAGCAGGGGAGGGAAAATGGAGTGAAATTCCCAGAGCAATGTGGACATTTTCTGAAGATGATTGAAAGAAAATGCCATACTACATCTGACAGCTGGAGGCTTACCTTCATGTAGAGTCACAAAATCACTTTAAAACTCACAATTATAAAAGTACCATTTAAGATGAGGATCCCATTTGTAAAGATAACACAATGAATGGGAATGAAAAGGGGCACCTGTTTGAAAGGTTCTAGTGGCATTTTCAAGAGATAATCTGCTACAACTGACCAAAACATTCTAGGCCATTGCTCTCAAGTTCCAAACATAGTCCAACACTTTATGAAAGACGAGGAGTGATTAAGTCCCAATAAATAATATCATACCTTTCTATTCTTTCCCATTTTTAGGACAGGGATTATAGAGAAGTCCATTCTCTCAACTAAACTCCTATCACATCACTTCTGGGGTTCAGCTTAGCTTTATATTGTAGAAATTAGCCACAATGTTGTCACTGCATTGAATCACACAGGAATTCAGTGATGCAGGTTTCATTATAGAGCTATGCATAACAGCTCATTACAGACTTTAACTCTTTGCTTTAGTCTACACTTCCCTAACCTCAACAATTTTATCTATCTGGCCTATTTACGCTGCAAGATATAACTTTTAAATCTTTATTTCTAACTGAGCAACAATGTTTTTGGTATATATTCTTGTGTGTTATATCTTGCCAGAATTGAGATAAAAATGAATTATGCTATGACCACAAAAAACAGGACGAGAACTTCCTCAATCAATTTTTAAATATTGTTCATTATGTGATGTGTAGGACGTTTTCCCTACTTATATTACTGTGTACCATGTGCATGTGGTGTCCACAGAGGTCAGAAGAGGGCAATGGATTTCCTGCATCTAGAGTTACAGGTGGTTGTGAGCTCTTATGTGGGTGCTGGGATCACACAGAGACCTCTGGAACAACAGTCTGTGCTCTTAATGCTGAGTCATGTCTCCAGCCACCTGAACTAATTTTTATCACAAATGAGGGCAGTTTTTATAACACTACTGAATAAGGAAGAAAACGACAGGTTGTGTTCTCAGAAAGGTCTCAGTTTCACTCATTTTTAAGACCTAAGACTCTAGGTCGGGCTATGTGGGAATAGTAGGGGAAAGAGAATATGACTAAAACATATTCTATTAAAATGTTTTAAATAATAAGTACAAATTTTAAAACGAAAGAAAAATTAACTAAAAAGTCACCAATAGCTAGAAGGGTCTAACAGATGACACCTGACAGGGCTGGGCTCACCACATAGTGGGAGCTCATGGTCAACCTCTGGCCTCACCATGTGATCTTTTATGGGTTTCAAATATATAAGTCAAGAGTTGTCTGAATGGAAAATATTATACTTTTTGGCATCTTTGGTTATATGCACTTAACCCTTAAACAACTTGGGTTAGGAAACCCATCTATTGCATAGTCAAAAATCTTCAAAAATCTTAGCTGCTAAAAGCCTACTATTCACAAGAAGAACCAATGCTGTTAACTCACCAAATCTTGTATGTTCTGTATGTCATATGACAATGAAAATAGGGGAGGAGCTTGAGAGAGTATGATCTGCCAGGACAGATGACACTGGGGATATTTCCTGCTTGGAGACGACTGGTTATCGCGGTTTAATAAGGGTCAGGATAAACAAATAGGCCAAACAGATGTTTATTCAGGGAGAAATAACTTACATCCTAGACAGATGAACATCAGCAAGTTTCACCAGATGCTGTCTTCTCCGCATCTTGTCAGCAAGAGAGCATTTGGCTTCTCTTCAGATCTAGTTCCACAGGACACTTCTGTCCCTGGCTCCACCCCCAATGGGCGTGGTCAGTGCCACGGAATCAGACAAAGTGAATATCTCACTACAACTGGTACCACACAGAATTTTCTCCAGCTCTTGGAATGCTTGAGCTCATGCTACAGTAACAGGAAGGTAGCCATCAAGTTATCCTGGTGACACAGTATGACCACAGTTTATTTTGCACAGTTATCAACTAGTAATTTATTTTCTGTTTGCTTACATTTCTCTCTATGGCAACATGAGCAGCCTATGAGTATTTGAATATGTGTTTTGAAAAAGTCTGACTTTCTGCTATAGTTCTGTATATGTCTCATGACAGTATATAATAAAATAGACTACTACCTGTAAAAAAATAAATATAGTAACAGGAAAAAATACTGAAAATATGATGATTATGATGATGATGACAATTTCTAAAGTAGTTACAGTTGAAATGAAAGGAACTAACAAGTGAACTACAGCACCTGAGCTTGCTCACCAGCCATGGCCAAAACTGTACCACAACATAAGTTTGGGTGTCTGATCTGGCCACTATCTGATGCTTGGTGGTGGAGGTGGTAGGGGGGGTCTGGAATAGCAATTAATGCCCCATATCCCCACTTTGCTCAAGCAGCCCCAGAGCTCCTGACCCTCCACCTCAGAGGCTTCATGGCCTTAGGCACCCCGACCCAAGATTCTTTTGCAGCAACTACAGTGGAATCTGTGCTTCTCTAGGTCCCTGGGAGAGAAGAGGACCTGCTGATACCGCGAGCCCAGTGAGTTGCCTGTTTGGCTGCCTCTTGTGCCAACAAAGTAATGAATGCCTTGGCACAGGACACAACCTCCTGAATAGAACACCAGTAACACAGGCACCGAGAGCAACACTTAATAAATGGGACCTCCTGAAACTGAAACCCTTCAATAAGGCAAAGGACACTGTCAATAAGACAAAAGGGCAGCCTACAGAATGGGAAAAGACTTTCATCTACCTCACAGAGGGCTGAACTCCAAAATATATATAGAACCCAAGAAACTAGACCATAAAATACCAAATAATCCAATTAAAGCTTGGGGCACAAATCTAAACAGAGAATTCTCAACAGAAGAATCTCAAAAGACCCAGACACACTTAAAAGTATTGTTCAACATGCTTTACCATCAGCAAATTATAAATCCAAACACTTCCAAGATGCCATCTTGTACCCGTCAGAATGGCTAAGTTCAATAACACTAATAACAGCTTACTTTGGAGAGGATGTGGAGCAAGAGGAACACCCCTCCACTGCTGGTGTAATGCAAACTTGTACAGCCATTATGGAAATCAACTAGGCACTTTCTCAGAAAATTGGGAATCAATCAGCCTAAAGACACAGCAATACCAATCTTGGGCATATACCCAAAGGATGTTCATTCATATCACAAGGACACTTGATCAACTAGGTTCACAGCAGTGTTATTCCAAATAGGCAGACCCTGGAAATAACCTAGATGCCCTAGAAGTGAAGAATGGATCAAGAAAATGTGGTACTTCATGAAATTTACAGGCAAATGAATGTAAGTAGAAAAAAAATCACCCTGAGTAAAGTAAACCAGATCCAGAAAGACAAACATGGTATGAATGAATATTAGGTGGGAAGTAAAGGATAACCAGGGTACAATCCACAGTCCCAGAGAGGGTAGCTAACAAGGAGGACTGAACCAGGGATGCATAAATTTCCCTGGAAAGAGGAAATACAGAGATCTCCTGGGTAAACTGGGGGTAGGGGCTGAAAAGGGGACTAGAAAATGAGGGATTGGGTGCCTGAAGGAGGTGGAGAGTAAAGAAAGAGATGTCTTGAAGGGGGGGCATTTCAGTATTAGGGAGAAGGCTTCTGTGAAGGAAACTCCCAAGAATCCTCAGGAAGATACCAGCTAAGCCTCCTACCAAAGGTGCAGTGGAGTGGGTGTCTGAATTGACCATCCGTGGTAATCGGATAAGTGATTACCCTCATTGCCATCAGAGATCCTTCATCCAGTAACTATTGAAGCAGATGAAGAGATCCACAGACAAGCAGTGGGAAGAGTGCCGGATGTCTTCTTGAGCAGAAGGAGGAGGGATTGTGTGATTTAGTTGGGAGTGGGGGGTCATGCTGATGATGGATGAATCCACAAAGACAGTTGAACTAAACTCCTGAGACCTACTGACTCTGAATCAACATCTAGGGAGCCTACACAGGACCAACCTAGGCCCTCTGCAGGTGTTTGACAGTCTTGTAGCTTGGTCTGTTTGTAGGGCTCTTTGCAGTGGGATAGACAAGGAACACTGTAGAGGTCTGAACCTCTCCCTGCAATTTAGCTGCCTGTGTGAAACCTACTCCTCAAGCTGGATTGCCATTCCCAGCACTGATGCAGGGGTGGCTCTTGATCATGCCTCACCTTGATATGCCATGCTTTGATTACACACATGCAAGCCTGCCTCTTTCTGAAGGGAGATGTAGGAGGAGAACATGGGGGTTAGAGAGGAATAGAATGGAAATCATTCCCCTATTATAAAATAAGTGAAAAAAGTACTATTAAATATATGGAAAAACAAATTTAAAAAAAGTTTGGAGGTTTTCATTCCCTCATGACTATTTTTACATTTTAAATGTTTTTTTTTTTTCTCTCAAGTTTGGTCATTTTCCATTTTTAGTGTATCTCTATACTTCATGTGAAATTTTATATATAAAGTGACTTAAAATATCCAAGGGCCTAGTAATGTCTAATAAAAGCTGAATTTATTAAGTTTAGGCTGTTAAGTTATATTCCCAAGGGAGGAGATAATCATTTGTGGAGTGTGAGTAATTTGATATAAAATATATGCTTTTATCCTTTGTAGATGCATATGTAAAAGCATTAATACCATTGTCTACTGGATTTTAGTTGTAATTTATAACTCATGTATGATAAGAGACTCTTCAAAGTGGATCCTTTGGAAGATGATCTCCTCTAGATCCCAAGAACTATGCTCAAATAAAGCCAGTGATCATCAATCTGGAGCAAATGAGCTGCATCTTACCTACTGACAAAATAATTTCTGTAGGCTCTTTACCAGGAAGTTGTTTAAGAAAATTCCTTCTCATCATAAAATCTATACTGTATGCTGGTAGTTGTGGATAACTGTGCCATAAATAAATTTCTTTCATACTGTTACCTTGTGTACTTATAATTTCATTAGGACATAACAGTTAATTCCCCATGTGGAGGTTACTAAATGATTTCCAATCAGTCAGAGATCTCTGATTTTGGAAGGAGGGTCTGCTTTGTGTCCCAGGAAAGAATCATGCACAGGAATAACTGACTTCTGCTGAGTTATGAGGAAAGCTGGTTAGCAGGGAGTCCATTTTCATTCCACATGACATCATTTCATTGTATTCTGGAGACCATGGAATCCTATGATGTCACCTTTGTTGTAGCAACACCAACTGCCTTTGGAGAGAACTTCAGTGCCCTTAAGGTTCAAGGATGAACATGCTGGCAAGACTGGGGAATCTTAGGAGAAAAAATGGAGACACAAGATAGACCAGAGACAGACTGAAGAAAGCTGACCTTCAGCCTCAGTTTAATCCCTCAAAAAAGAAATGGTTCAGAAGAAAGAACAGTAAGTCCTGAGCAAGAGGTGGGGAGCTCCCTGGAGAAGGTAGAATTTAGCTATGTATTCTAGTAATGAAGCATGGGAATTGGGGTTTCTGGGAGGAATTGGACTTCACTGCCTGACATGTCTCTGGAAAGTCAAGGATTCCAGGCTAGCAATCTGTCTCTCCCAGAAGGCAGGAACTGGCAAGGCAAAAGCTCGAAGTTTGGCTGGGAGCTCTTGTTTTTCAGTCTTACAGAACGGTGAGGTTTGATGGAGGAACTGTATCAAAATGAGACCAGAATGAGGGAGGGACTAGTGGAGAGTGTGCAGCATAAGGCAGGCCATTACAGCACTTCAACGGGAGTGGATAACTTGAAGTACTATACATCTTCTCTGTGTGCCCTGAGTTGTCGGTGATGTCCCACTGGGAGTCTGGTGCTCATCTTCTGCACCTGTATGGCTGCTCCACCTATAGATGTGTGCTTTGAGTGACAGGTCAGGTTGTTTGGGGTTCTCTAAAAAGATCTGAGTGCCTGTGGACTATGGTCATTGTCTCCAAGCTTCACAACCCACAGAGTTGTGAATTCTATAGGTAAGTTGAATGGAGAATCTACAGCTGTGAATAAGCTTGAGGAAGTTCTTTCTTGATGTATGTGCTGAGGGGGCAGGAGAGAGCAGCTGGCTGAGACATGCAACTGCCTTTAGAGATGGGAGAGCTGAGATCACTGCAGGGCATCAAATGCCTGGGGTCAGCATATATTTGGTGTGTCATTGAGTGACCGGCACACGATCTTTCACAAACATATTTTAGGGCTCAGAGTGATCGATATATCCTCTATGGCTTGTCACAATGCAAGTTTACTTGTGTTGTTCTAACCACAGGGGTTGCTGGAGAGCCTTCACCACCCACAGCCCTCCTCACCAAAAAGGAGCTGAAACGGCAGGTGGACAGTCTGAGCAGCCAGCTAGATCAAGTGTCCATGGAAACAAAGGAGCTGCGAGAGTGCCTCACCTCCATCACGGAAGGATCTCCTAACAATAGGTATTCATTGTTTCCAAAGCCATGGTGACCATCTTGGTTCCACAAGTTTGCCCTTAGTTTATTTCATCTTAGATCTGAGCTTCTGGAAGTCTATACTTTCAGGATATCCCTTTGGCCAACATGTGTCCCTAAATGCTTCCCAGAAGCAGAACCTGAAACCTGGGCAGGAGTAAGATGGGGAGAGACTATTATTCTTTTTCTTCCAAATGAAAACCAGAACCCGAGTCATATAAATCAGGGATTGAGACAGGTGTTAGTTCCCAGGATGTATTTGGAGAGATGCTGCCAAGTGGCACCTTCTGTGAGCTATTAGTTGCTGTAAGTTTTTGGTGATTATTTATTTGCCTGGCAAGACATTTTACTTGGTGCTTCAAGTAGCAGTTGAAGAGGCCTGGTTACACATCTCAGTGTATGGCTATAAGGTCTGGGACTGATCTTCTCTGAAATGAGACACCTGCATGCATTTATTTAACATTCCTTGGTAACAACCCTCTCCCCCCTATGTGTTTCACACACAAATACACACACATACAGAAACACACAGGTATGTTGCGTGTTTGTCTATGTGTTTGTATATTTGTATATGTTGTCCACCCTAGACCCTGCAATCAGGGGTCTGTGGTTGGGCATGAGGAATTTCCTGTTTCATAGTTCCCAGGTAACACCTGTGATGAGCATTGTGATGCCAACTTTGAGCATTATTGTTCTTCCAATGTGCTCACCTTAGTTCCATGAATATATATTCTCTTGAGGAGTTTATCAATCTTCCATGAGTTCCATTCTCCAAAATGTTAAGTCCGGTCCACAAAAATCCTCATTGTATGTTTTTGGCCTCTATTGTGACAGGAACCAGGATTACGAATTTATATTTTGGAGACAGGTAAAATATCATCCCAGCTTTTGATGGACATACCCCATGAAGGAGACACTAGAGAACATCTTAGCCAGCTTTTTCAGCAGTCCTACTGAAAAAGCTCAAGCGGCTTCACTTCTCTTCACCTGAACATCCTGCCTCTGCTTCCCTAGGGTCAGAATAGCTAATTTAATAAGCAACAGAAGCTCCAAGTACATAGGAGGCATGTTGTGTCATTCCATGGGCTCTGGTATTCTTGACACAGCCAGAATTCATGTTTACCATGAGAACTTTGTTCATGGAGGTTTTTGATTCTAGGTCCATGCCCTACCAACATCCAAATCCGTTATCAGAAAACATCAAGATGGAGTATAAGCAGGTCATGGCAGACCTGCATAGCTTGGAATATGAGAACACCAATGCCTTAGATAAATTTGAGGAGCTCGACAAGGAGTCACTGTTCTATTGGTAAGTGCCTGTCTTGTAGGGGACCACAACATTGTGAAATGTCCATCTCTGCCTTTCTTTTTTCTGGACTACAAAGTCCACAATTCTGGTTCTAGCCTTTATGCCTCTTAGCAAGCATCTTTTGGTCTTGTGCCTCTGACACTCAGTTGCTAATTATGAGAGAGACTGTTAGCTCCTCCCAGTCACAGACTCTCATCCTTAATAGAATCTAGTTCAGTGTTTTTCAACCTTCCCAATACTATGACCATATTAATATAATTTGTCATGTTTTGGTGAACTCCAGCCTTAAAATCATTTTTCTTGATACTGCATAATTGTAATTTTGTTACAGTTATGAATCATGATTTAAGTATTTGGTGTGCAGGATATGTGAGATGCCACCCATTGAAAGAGTAATTGCATCACCAAAGGAGTCATGACTCATAGTTTGAGGATCACTTCTCTACGTACAAGAACAATTTGCAGCATGAAAGTGGTGTCAGGCAGGGTCTCAGGCAGGGGTCTGTTGTCCCCAGGGGTCCTCTATACCCCTTGAATCTCCTATCCTCCCTCCAAGCAGATTTGTCCCATACCTCCCATTGTTGCCACATTGCCGTGGTCAGTTAAGGGCATTGAAGGCAAACTCTTGATGGTAGAGATACTTGGATTTCTTTTGTTGGTCCATATTCAGAAATATTTTGATTCTTTCTGGAATTCCCTGTTCTCTATTTTTGGCCTCCTTAGTGCAGGTGGAATGGCTGCATTGGCCTCTTTGTCTTCTTTGGGAACCTGAGGAACAGTGGGATTATGGAAGACTGGAAGGGCTTGTTATACATAGAGTATTTCCAGCAATCTGCAGTACCAACTCCAAAAGGAGAAGACTCAGGTGCAGAATGTGGAGGACAAGCTGAGTCAGGAGACCAAGAAGGTGCTAGGAGAAAGGAGTCTACTGCAGCACTATTTGGGAGAATTGAAAGTGATCTGTGAGGATCAAGAAGTAGTCATCAGAGCCCTCTGAACCCAGGAGCAGCAGGTATGGAAAGCACCTGGGTCAGAGTTAAGTCTAGCACCATTTCCTCATGTAACATTAGCCTGTTACCCATCAACCCAAATGTGCTTTAGTTTATCACTTACTTGCCCTCCCACACACATTCATCCAACTCACTGTCATGACATTCAACTGTTCATTTGTGTCTGTGCATTGATATTTCTGGGAAGTGAGTCTCTTGTAAGAATTAATTGGCAAACAAACCCTGCTGCTCTTCTTGAAGCTGCAGGTCAAACGGAGATGGCTCAACAACACATCCTACACTTCCATGTCATTGAGAGGGTAGGAATGTTATGTACTGACATGAGGGAGATAGTTCCCTGTCCTGTGGCTCATTTTCTTTGCAGGGTTTATGTGAGGTCACTGGGGGGGGGGAGGGGAAGCAGCTTGGAATTAGGAGATCCCACTACAAATGTCAAATGAGTGATTCTCATTGGCCCTGTGTTGGATTTCATGTGGCCTTTCTTCTTAAAATTCTCTGTATTCCAATGTTGTCTCTTCAATCTACTCAACTCTTGCTTCACACTGACAGGAACCTCAGTGGGAGGTGGCCAGAAGGGTTTACTGTGTGTTTCCTTGGCAAGGTCTCCCATCACAGAGCTTATATGTGGAGCTGATGGGGTATTCAGGCATGGGGAAATGACTTGTGACAGGCTGAGGGTTGGGGTGGGAGATCTCAAGCTTCAAGATAAGAAAAGTTTTCCAACCAGCTCAACGTAGTGTGGCCAAACAGAGCATGTTCCCCTATGCAATTTTAGTCCCAAGGGATGGAGAGCTAAGTCATTGGATTCTTCGGTAGGAGTTGATGTACTTAGTCTAAACTTATCATCTAGAATGTTACCTTCTCACCTTCTTTTGTGTTCTCTCTGTTCTCTGTTTTTGTCTCTGTCTCTCTGTCACTCTCTGTTTCTCTCTCTCTCCTCTGTGTGTGTGTGTGTGTGTGTATGTTTTGGGTGTTGGAGCTCTGTGAGGGGTATAGCATACAATGCATGTGAATAATGACTTGAAGAGACCACAAGGTTTGTCAGTCTCTACTATGAAACAGGCATTCTTCCTACCCAGAAGCTTTGTGTTTTGGTTAGACTGGAAGACCATAAGTCTCTTGGGATCCTCCTTGTCTGCTTGTACTTGGGTGAGAGTGTATTCATTCATGTGCCCAAAACAATCCTAAGAACAGAATCTTCTAATGAATAGAGCAGCAGAGACTGGAGGAAAATCTGAAATCCCAGCAGAAGGAGAGGGAGCTCGTCATCCAGAAAAAGGAGTTTTCAGGAAAGCTGCAGCATTACTTGACTGTCTCCCTGATAAGGTATGTACCCGACTGGGAGTTGGGATTTGGATCTCTTTCTTCTACTTGGATCTCTGCCTTTTGTGGAATCTGCATATATACACCTCTCCCCGACAATATCTGAAAAAGAACAAGTCAGGGTTGTGCTGATGCAAATAAGAAGAACTTCCCTCCAGGTAATAATATGCTTGATATTCAGGGAGTTGTAGAATTGTGTACACCTTGCTCACTTCTGAGTACTCTGGTAGGTTCTGATAGGGCTTTCCTTGAACTCACAGAACTCTGCCTTCTTCTGCCTCCTAAGTCATGGGCTTAAATAAAGGTGTGTCTTAAAATGCCTGAAGAAAATAACATTTTCATTGAGGGACATAAGCTGTATGGATGAGATTCCCATTCTTGGCTTCTCTTTGCTATTCTATTGGCCATTCTCTTTGTTTGGCCATTTCCCATGTAAAGTGTTTGAGAGATACAGTATGCTTAGTCATTGCCAGGGGAACCCAGACAGATTTTTCTGCTGAAGGATTGTTGTGAACTTTCACAGGGTGTTGTGTAACAGACTCTTGTAGAGAAGTAGGATGTAGATTCCCAGTTTTCATCCTCAGGAAAATAAGGCTGATTTTCTTTACTAAATAAAAGACCCCCAGGAAGAGCCTATGTTCACAGGCACACATCTGAGGAAATGTTGTTCCCCCATGATAGTCTCCATCTTGCTTATTGCATATTTGAACAAAGAAGAATCTGACTTATGGTACCAACATTTTACAGGGAAAAGTCTCTCTACCTAAATGCCCATATGGTCTTCCTTTCCAGTAAAGTAGTAGTCCCAATTCATGTAAAAATCAAAACTGGCTTTGGAGTTGGACTATGGCTCTACTTCTCTAAATCCAAGCATGTTGTTAAAAAAAAATCCAGAGTTTCTGTCTTATATCAGAAGAGCCAGCTGTTATGAAACAGAAAAAAACAAAAATCTAGAGACTATTCTTGTCAAAATTCAGTTATCTCTGAAAGAAAATCCTAATTTTCTGCATACCTATTTTCATCATAACTGATACCTTTCCTAGTCTGCATACCTATAAAATTTAAGCTTTCTACGTTAATATTAATGTTTAAGTCGTCCAAGTAAAAAATAAAATTTCCTAACAGCAATTTTTGAAGTATCCAGAAAGAAGATGGGGCCCCACAATACTGATTCCACTAGATTGAACTTGATGTCTTTGAACTAGTATATACCACTCAAGGATTGGTTTGGTAATAAAACTCCTCTAGACAATTCCAGATTAGCTAACTGAGATGATACACTCTTGCCAGAGCTTCAGATAAGAACTTCAAAGAAGCATCACCTGCTACTCAGAGATCAGCCTTTAATGTTACAGCTAGTCCTCTTGAGACTTAACATTGCTTTAGTTTTTTTTCTCATAGGATCTCATAGTCGCCATTGCTCCATGACAGGAAGTAATTCTAAGAAAACAATGCCCCTTTTACCTACAATTGGCTTAGATGGTATTTTTGTGGGTTTTTCCCCCCTAGAAAATGGATAATAGACACCTGCTATGGGTTAGTTTTAAGTTGTGTAGGGTTGGGAACGGAAAAATGACATTCAGACTCAGCAATCTGTTTTAAAAATTTTAAAGGGTATGGATGGGATGGGATATAGATAGATTAATATATCTTCTTCTGAAACTATTTTAGAAACTATTAGCTATAGACAACTTACATTGTTATAGATTCTTGACTGTTGAAACTTTGATAAAAATTAATTTTGTATTCCTGTCTTGGATAATTTGCATATTGTTTCAAACTTGTTGGATAATTTGTATATTGTTTCAAACTTGAAATTGTTTGTCATAATGTATAGGTGATGGGGATGTCTTCTGTATATGTCTTATTGGTTGATAAATACAGCACTGTTTGCCAATATGGAAGCAATATAGGTTGGACTAGGAGATGAGGAAGATTTTGGGAGATGTAGGTAAAGAAAGTCATGATGTAGGATGAGAGAGTAACAGGTCTGGACCCACTCTCCAGTAAGAGAAGACCATGTAGATATATATAGATTAGTAGTTATGGGTTGTAATTAAGTTAGAGCTAGCCAATAAGAAATGCTAGTAACTGGTCAAGAGTCTCATAATTAATACAAGTTTCTGTGTGTTATTTGGGGCTGACACGGCTGTGGGACCAGGCTAGTGAGAACGCACTTACCTGCAACATGGTTTTTTACCTTCACAGTACTTTTTGGAAGTTGCCCGCCTATACTTCCTGCCTACCCTAGTATTGTTATCCTCCTTCTCAGGTCTTTGATGATGACTGTCACAATTATTGTTCTTTCTTCCTAGATAGAAATTTTAGATACAAGACTTAAACTTGCCAACTTAGGACAACTCTGTACCAACCTCTGTTATGCCTTTACCTTAGGACTGGACATGTAGTTCTTGTCATTTGCTCTTGTTGCTTCACTGGCAATAGGTCTTAAGTGTGTGTGTTCTTACATTTCCTTCTAGAGCACACTTGATATTTGCTGTCTTTGTATATAGTTTTGTATCAATCCTAAATCTTTTCTTTAGACTAAGAGGGGAATTGTAGTGAGATATTCATCCTTGCCCGTACCTCTTGCACTGACCATGCATGGGTGTGGTCATAGGTGAGGACAAGATGGGAGAATGCTAGGTCTGGGGTCCCAGACCCAAGCTCACTCTCTCTTGGTTCTGGTTAGGTCACGGAGAACAGTCTGGGTGTGGATCCTTGGAGTTGGAACTTGCAGGACATCAGATTCTTATGTAAGTGACTTCTCCCCAAATAAAATTAACCTATATTTAATACCATGTATCTTAATCTGTGCATCATTATTGAAAATGGATTTTCCAATTTACAGAACACCTTTGGATGACTATCCAGGTAGCGAGATGTCTCTGTCATTTCTATCTTTCTGTGGCCTTTGATGGAGTTGAAGACAGATAGTTATGGTTATAGTTTTCCTTAGTCAGGATTAAAGATAAGTTATATATAAGAATTTAGACTCAAAAAGATAGGATAGATGATGGAATATTTTTTTTAAATCTTGCTAAATGTTAATGGACTAAATATTGTAACTGTAGTTCTTGAAAACTGTTTTGTTATATATAATTTGACTATGTTAAACTTATAACCATTCTTTTTATTTAGACAGAAGAGAGGAGATGATAGGGATGACTTCTGTATATTTTTGTCTTATTGGTTGATGAATACAGCACTGTTGACCAATAGGGAAGCAAGATAGGTAGGGCTAGGAGATGAGGAAGATTCTGGAAGATGTAGGTACATAGAGTCATGAGGTAGGATGAGAGATTAACAGGTCTGGACTCACTCTCCAGTAAGGAAAGACCATATAGATATACATAGATTAGTAGTAATAGGTTGTAATTAAATTAGAGCTAGCCAATAAGAAATGCTAGTAACTGGCCAAAAGTTTCATAATTAATACAAGTTTCTATGTGTTATTTGGGGCTGACATGGCTGTGGGACCAGGCTGGTGGGAAAGTGCTCACAACATATAGGCACTTCTTTCTGTTTTGCACAGAAATATAAAACTATATCATATTTTATGTATGTATACTTTTACATTTGCTTAAGATATATTGTATATTGATACAATTTAGGAAATTTTTATCATGTTGCACTATACTGTTCTACCTCTTATCAAGATATTTCAGTTCTACCTCTGTTTTAGAGATTTATATATATATATTGTATATAGTTACAAATGTGATGTATGATACATATGTTTAAAGATTGTTTAAATTATATTTGGGGAGATTCAGTCACTGAGCAATTTTGTTTAAGAGAATTATAGATTATAGTTACCCAAGCTTCTTATATCCAATGATGTTAGTCAGGTTCTGTATGTGCTCAGAGGTGTACCCAACATAGACATTTGACCTTCAAACATTTCAAAGTCCTACAGAATATGTCATTTAAATGTGCTCCTGACAGCACTGAGCTATTTGTGACAGTATGATGGGCACCGATGACAATATATTGGAGTTCATTTTCTTCTTTGCTACTGGCCTTTTGGGCAAAGAACTGGCTCTACCTCAACCACTGACTTTGGATATGCTGTCCTAACTGGGATAGCCAAAGATCAACTTAAGAGACTGTTGAACCTTGCCAAGACAGGGTAGGAAAGTCTTTCCTGCTTCTGAGATAGTCAGTCAGATACTCTTGGACTTAGCCAAAGTTGGTTGCCCCAACATTACTTGAGGCCCTGGGTGACTGTCGAGGCAGCCTGCTGTTTATGTCTTTGCTTACACCTTTAGGAAGTCACATGCTTACACTTCCTTCTTACCCTAGTAATGTTATTTTCCTTATCAGGTTTTTTGATGAGGTTGAAGACTAAACAGTCACAGCTAATATCCCGTCTTATCTTAGATAGAATATACTACGTACAAAACTTAGACTTTCCAGATTAGAACAGCTATTGGAGTATTGCTTTTATATGTCATTACCCTGGGACTGGACATGTAGACTGTGTCTATTGCTCAATATATCTCTTGCCTATTGTAGGTCTTAATTTTCCTATGTTTTTACCTTTCCTTTTCCTGGAATATACTTGATACTTGTTGAATATAGTTTTTGTATGAGGCCTAAAGCCCTCTTATCAAAAGGGGAACTGTGGTGGCATCTTGCCTTGTCATTGAAATTATGGTGGTTTCAGGTGCAGACTTGAAGAGGAGGAGCAGGCTCAAGCTCTCTTCTCTTGGATTGCAGAGAGCATTGGAAGGGCAGATACTGCATCTTTTGGAGCAGGAAGACTGTGGCAGTTATATACTCTTATCTGTGTAAGGGCTTCCCTAATAAATACCTATCTATCACCTACTTGATTCTGGTGGATTCCCTTCAGGAAAGGATTAACGCCTGAATGAAAACTCACACTTCCTGCCTCTTCTGCTTCTCTCTGGGAACAACAACAACAACTAAAGCCTTTCCTTCCCTGTCCTGGTTGCCACTGCTCAGGGCTCTCAGTGGGACAGCATGTCCTGGGTCAGGATGGGGGTGAGCGAATACCTTGGAAGGCTGTGGGTCATCCCCTTTTTTAAGTTCCTCACCACTTGTTAGCCTATTGAGAGCCATAGGGTGATATCATCAAGATGGGATTCTATGCCAGGGACAGAAGGCTTAAATTTTGATCCCCATCTCTTTGTGGATATTTCCTTCTTGCCTCCTGGAGCTCAATTTTCTAATGGGCCTACATTTACTGTAAACTATGCACAAACCTTCTCCACTTTCCTTTAAAATGGAATAGCCAAGAAAATGTAAGGAGGTTACATCTGCCATGTGAAAATTCTAGTAGTGGTTGGTAAGGCTCAGTTTCCCTATAGAGGGCTGAGTTCTCTCTGAAGTAGAGCTGGTAACTGATTCCTGTGAGGCTGCCATTTTGAAGCCTGTAGTCTTGACTTGGAAGTGACTGATTTGTAAGTGTGTACAGTGAAAGGGGTGCTGCTAGAAATTTGTGGTAGAACACAATAGAAGCAGAAGGTTTATTACCAAACTCTTTTTACCAGGCCACAATCACCTTGGTAGCCAAGCCACAAAAAGAATAACAGACAAATATCCCTCATGAACATTGATGAAAAAATACTCAATAAAATACTGGCAAACTGAATCCAAGAACACACCAGAGAAATCATCCTCTATGATCAAGTAAGCTTCACCCATGGGTTGCAGGTATGGTTCAACATACGAAAATCTATCAACGTGATCCACCATATAAACAAACTGAAATAGAAAAACCACATGATCATTCTCACTAGATGCTTGAAAAAGCCTTTGGCAAAATTCAACACCCTTTCATGATAAAGGTCTTGGAGGGATCAGGGATAACAGGAACATACCTAAACATAATAAAAGCAATATACAGCAAACCAACAGCCAACTTCTAACTGAATGGAGAGTAGCTTAAGGTGATTCCTCTAAAATCAGGAAGAAGACAAGGCTGCCCTCTCTCTCCATATCTCTTCAATATTGTACTTGAAGTTCTAGCTAAAGCAATAAGACAACAAAAGGAGATCAAGGGGATACAAATTGGAAAGGAAGAACTCAAACTGTATCTATTTGCAGGTGATATGATAGTTTACATAAGCGACCCAATAAACTCTACCAGGGAACTCCTACAGCTGATGAACACCTTCAGCAAACTAGCAGGATACAAGATAAACTCAAAAAAATCAGTAGCCCTACTTTTTTCAGACGACAAAGAGACAGAGAAAGAAATCAGAGAAACATCACCCTTTACAATAGCCACAAGCAACATAAAGTATCTTGGGGTAATGCTTACCAAACAAGTAAAAGACCTATATAATAAGAACTTTGTGGCTCTAAAGAAAGAAATTAAAGAAGATACCAGAAAATGGAAAGATCTCCCATGCTCTTGGATAGGTAGGATAAACATAGTAAAAATGGCAATCTTGCCAAAAGCAATCTACAGATTCAATGCAATCGCCATTAAAATACCAGCAGAATTCTTCACTGACCTTGAAAGGATAATAATCAACTTTATATGGAAAAACAAAAGACCCAGGATAGCCAAAACAACCCTATTCAATAAAAGAACTTCAGGAGGCATCACCATTCCTGACTTTAAGCTCTACTACAGAGCTATAGTTCAGAAAACAGCCTGGTATTGGCAGGTAGACCAATAGAGAGGTAGACCAATGGAATCAAGTTGAAAATCCTGACTTTAACCCACACACCTATGAACACCTGATTTTTGACAAAACAGCTAAAAGTACACAATGGAAGGAGGAAAGAATCTTCAACAAATGGTGCTGGCACAACTGGAGGATGATGTATAGAAGACTGCAGATAGACCCATTTCTATCGCCATGCATAAAACTCAAGTCCAAATGGATCACAGACCTCAACATAAATCCAGCCACACTGAACCTTTTAGAAGTAGCACAGACACTGAGATTGACAATTAATAAATGGGACCTCCTCAAATGTAGAAGCTTCTGTAAGGCAAAGGACACTGTGGACAAGACCAAATGGCAGCCCACAGATTGGGAAAATATCTTCACCAATCCTACATCTGACAGAGGGCTGCTCTCCAAAATATACAAAGAATTCAAGAAACTAGTGAACAAAACACCAAATAACCCTATTAAAAACTGGGGTACAGAACTGAAGAGAGAATTCTCACTGGAGGAACTCAAAAATGCTGAAAGACACTTAAGAAAGTGCTCAACATCCTTAGATATCAGGGAAATGCAAATCAAAACAACTCTGAGATACCATCTGACTCCTGCCAGAATGGCTAAAATTAGAAACACCAATGACAACTTATGCTGGAGAGGATGTGGAGAAAGGGGAACACTCCTCCACTGCTGGCGGGCGTGCAAACTGCCATTGTACAGCCATTTTGGATATCAGTATGGAAGTTCCTCAGGAAAATGGGAATCAGTCTACCACAGGACCCGGCAATCCCCCTGTTAGGCATATACCCAAATGATCCACATCCATGCAACAAAGACATGTGCTCAACTATGTTCATAACAACATTACTTGTAATAGCAAGAACCTGGAAGCAATCTAGATGCCCCTCAGCTGAAGAATGGATAAAGAAGATGTGGCACATTTACACAATGGAATACTACTTTGTGGATAAAAACAATGGAATCTTGAAATTTTCAGACACATGGATGGAACTTGAAGAAACCATCCTGAATGAGGTACCCAGTCACAAAAAGAGGAACATGGTATGTACTCACTCATATATGGATTTTAGACCTAGAGCAAAGGATCACCAGCCTATAATTCACACTGCCAGAGAAACTAGGATAAAAGAAGGATCTAAGAAATTCATATAAGGTCCCTCACAGAAGGGGAAAGAGACAAGATCTCCTGAGCATATTGGGAGTGGGTGGGCAGTGAGTGGAGAGGGAACTAGGAGATAGAGAAGAGGAGGAGAGGAAAGCACGTGGGTCTAGGAAGATGGAGTCAGGGTAGAAATAGACGAGAAGAGAGAAATAGAGGGGGAGAGACAGAGAGATATACAGAGAGAGACAGAGAGAGAGAGAGAGAGACCATAAAAAGGGAGCCAATAAAGGTTTGAAGAGAAAACTGAATCTAGAGAAATGTCCAGAGACCTACAAGACTGACCCCAACTAACAATTGGAGCAACCTTAAATGCCCTTCCCTGGTAATGAGATCAACGACTAACTTATCCTCCTTCATAGAGCCCTCATCTAGTAGCTGATGGAAACAGAAGCAGACATCCACAACTAAGCACTGAGCCGAACCGGAATCCAGATGCAGAGAGGGAGGGAAAGACCAGGCTATAGAAACACATAGAGACAGCTGACCTGAACAAGGAGGAGCTAATTGGCCCCCAAACTGATAGCTTAGAATCTAGCAAGGGGCTGACTCAGACCCCCCTGAACATTGGTCTCAGCTAGAAGGCCTGGGCAGCCTAAGTGACCTCTGACAGTGGAACCAGGATGTATCCTTGATGCACAAAAGGACTTTGGGAGTCCTCTCTCCTCCCCCCCCCCCGACTGGAAGGAGCCATGGAGGCTGCACTGGAGAAGAAAAAGAAGGTTCCTGTTGTGCCAGAGACCCTTAAGAAAAAGCGAAGGAATTTCGCGGAGCTGAAGGTGAAGCGCTTCAGGAAAAAGTTTGCACTGAAGACGCTCCGGAAGGCACGGAGGAAGCTCATCTATGAAAAGGCAAAGCATTATCACAAGGAATACAGGCAGATGTACCGGAGATTCGCATGGCTAGGATGGCAAGGAAAGCCGGAAACTTCTATGTGCCTGCAGAACCCAAGCTGGCATTCGTCATCTGATTCCGAAGTATCAATGGTGTGAGCCCAAAGGTCCGCAAGGTGTTGCAGCTGCTCCGTCTTCGTCAGATCTTCAATGGCACTTTTGTTAAGCTCAACAAGGCTTCGATTAACATGCTGAGGATCGTGGAACCATACATTGCATGGGGGTACCCCAACCTGAAGTCAGTAAACGAGCTCATCTACAAGCGTGGCTATGGCAAAATCAATAAGAAGAGAATTGCCTTGACGAGATCTCTTGGTAAATAGGGCATTATCTGCATGGAGGATCTGATCCATGAGATCTACATAGTGGGGAAATGCTTCAAGGAAGCCAACAACATCCTGTGGCCCTTCAAACTGTCTTCACGGGGCAGGATGAAGAAAAAAACCACTCACTTTGTGGAAGGTGGCAATGCTGGCAACAGGGAAGACCAGATAAACGGGCTTATTAGACGGATGAACTAAGGTGCCTGTGGTATTTTTGTAATCTGGTCAGTCAATAAACAGTCACAGCTTGGCAAACTGAAAAAAAAAAAAAAAAAAAAAAAAGGACTTTGGGAGCACGTTCTCTATGGAGGGATACTCCCTTAAAGTGGGAGACAGGAGAAAAGGCCTAGTCTTTACTCCAAATGAGTTGACAGATTTAGATGACCCCTCCTGGAAGGTATCACCCTACATGTGGAGTGTGTGTGTGTGGGGGGGGGTAGGAGGGGATGGCGGTCAGGGCCATGGGAGGGTGGGAGAGAGGGTAAGAGGGAGGGAGAGGGAACTGGGATCGATATGTAAAATAAAAATAAAAAAAGATGACATTTCATATTTATCCAAGAAAAAAAATCCATCTAGATGAAGTCTTAGTTCTGAACATCTATGATAGAAATACAAGGGTACCCACTTTTGTAAAAGAAACATTACTTAAGCTTAAATCACCCATCAAACTCACACATCAAATATGGGAGACATCAACACCCTACTCTAACCAATGAACACGTATACCAGACAGAAATTGAACAGAGAAAAAGGAAACTAACATTTTTTTTTTTTTGTTACTTAACAGGTATATAGAAAACATTTTATCCAAACACAAAGAATATACATTCTTCTCATCACCTCATGGAACTTTACCTATAATTGACCATATACTCAGTCAGAAAGCAAATCTTAACAGATATAAAATTTGGAATCACCCCTTGCATCTTATTTGATTACCATGGGTTTAGTTAGAGTAACCAGGACATAAACTGTATAAAACCTAAAACTCATAGAAACTGAACAACTCTTAACTGACTTAACTGGTTTGAGAAAGAAAGAGAAAGAAAGAAAGAAAGAGTTCCTAGAATTCAACAGAAACGAATGTACAACATACCTAAGTTATGGGATACTATGAAACAATGCTAAGTGGAAA
Organism: Phodopus roborovskii; assembly: GCF_943737965.1. Taxonomy (NCBI): domain Eukaryota; kingdom Metazoa; phylum Chordata; class Mammalia; order Rodentia; family Cricetidae; genus Phodopus; species Phodopus roborovskii. The sequence goes on from NW_026125537.1 coordinate 1,683,166, forward strand.
GTTCAGAGCACAAAGAGCCTACATAGAGAATTTGGAGAAATCTCATACTAGTGACATAAGTTGAAAGCTCTAGAACAAAAAGAAGCACACCTACCCAGGAAGAGTAGATGACAGGACATAATCAAACTCAGGGATGAAACCAATGAAGTGGAAACAAAGAGAACAACACAAAGAATTAATGAAAAAAAACAGTTGGTTCTTTGAGAAAACAAAGAATATAGACAAATAATTATCTAAACTATCTAAAAGACAGAGACAGAATATCCAAATTAAAAAGAAATCATAAATAAAGTGGGATATAACATCAGACACTGAGGAAATTCAGAGAATCATTAAGTTATACTACAAAAAAACTTTACCCCACAAAATTGCAAAATATACAAAAATGAACAATTTTTTTCCCATAGGAAACACATACCAAAATTAAATCAAGACCAGATAAATAATTTAAATAGACCTAGAACACCTAAGGAAATATAGTCATTAAAAGTCTTCTGATCAAAAAAGCCAAGGGCCAGATGGTTTTTGTGAAGAATTCTACCAGAATTTCAAAGAACAGCTAAAGCCACTAGTCTTAAAATTGTTCAACACAAGCAAAACAGAAGGGACATTGCCAATTCTTTTTCTGAGGCTACAGTTACCCTGATACACAAATCCCACAAAGATGCAACAAATAAAGAGATCTATAGGCCATCTCATCTCCCTCAGGAACACTGATGCAAGAATACACAATAAAATACTGGCAGGCTGAAACCAAGAACAAATCCAAACAATTATCTGCCATAATTAAGTAGACTTCATCCCAGAGATTCAGGGATGGCTCAACATAGGAAGATCAGTGAATGTAATCCACCATATAAACAAACTGAAAAAAAAAACATATTATCATCTATCACCTCATTAGATGCTGAAATGTAAACATGGCAATCTTACCAAAATCAGTCTACAGATTCAATGTAATCAACATCAAAATTCCAACAAAATATTTCACAGACCTTAAAAGAACAATACTTAATTTAATAGGGGGAAAAACCCCATAGGACAGCAAAACAATCCTGTACAATAAAAGAACTTCTAGTGGTATTGCCATTCCTAACTTCAAGCTCCACTATAAAGCTATAAAAATAAAAACAGCATGGTATTGGCAAAAAACAGACACATACCAATGAAATGGAATCAAAGCCCCTGATATGAATCTGCACAGCTATGACCACCTTATTTTTGATGAAGAAATCAAAATTTTACATTGGAAAAAAAAAAGAAAGCACCTTCAACAAATAGTGCTGACATAACTGGATAACAGCATGCAGAAGAATTCAAAGAGATCAGTATGTATCACTCTGCACTAAACTGAAGCCCAAGTGGATACAAGACCTCAACATAAATCCAGTTACACTGAACCTGATAGAAGAGAAAGTGACAAGTAGCCTTGAATGCCTTGGCACAGGAGACAACTTCCTGAATAGAACACCAGTAATACAGACACTGAGAGCAACAATTAATAAATGGGATCTCCTGGAACGGACCCGCTTCTATAAAGCAAAAGACACCGTCAATAAGACAAAATGACAGCCTACATAGTGAAGGGGAAAAGACTGTCACCAACCCCACATTTGACAGAGGGCTGAACTCCAAAATAATTATAGAACCCAAGAAACTAGACATTAAAATACCAAATAATCCAATTAAAACATAGGGTTCACATCTAAACAGAGAATTCACAACAGAAGAATGTCAAATAGCCCAGATACACTTAAAGTATTGTTCAGCATCATTTGCCATCAGGGAAATATAAATCAAAACATCTCTAAGATTCCATCTTACACCTACCAGAATGGATAAGATCAATAACACTAGTGACAGTTTATGTTGAAAAAGTTGTGGAGTAAGGGGAATACTCCTCCACTGCTGATGGGAATACAAACTTGAACAGCCACTTTAGAAATCAATTTGGCAGCTTCGCAGAAAATTGGGAATTAGTCTGCTTCAATATCCAGCTATACCAATATTCGGCATATACCCAAAGTATGTCTAATCCTACCACAAGGACACTTGCTCAATCAGGTTCGTTGCCTCATTGTTCATAATGCACACTCTGGAAATAACCTAGATGTCTTACAACTGAAGAATGGATAAAGAAAATGTGGTACTTCATGAAATTTACAGACGAATGAATGAAAGTAGAAAAATCATCCTGAGTGAAGTAAAACAGATCCAGAAAGACAAATTTGGTATATTCTTCTTATAAATAGATATTAGGTGTAAAGTAAAGGATAACCAGGCTACAATCCACAGCCCCAGAGAGGCTAGGTAACAAGGAGGACTGAATGAGGGATACATAGATTTCTCTGGGAAGAGGAAATAAAGAGATCTCCTGGATAAACTAAGAGTGGGGGGGCGAAATAGGGACTAGTAACATGAGGAATTGGGTTGGGTGTCTTGGACACCAAAAGGAGCAGGAGAGTAATGAAAGAGATATCGTGAAGGGGGCATTTGAGAGTTAGGGAGAAGCCTGGCCTGGCATGAATGAAACTCCCAAGAGTCCACAGGAAGACTAGCTAAGACTCCTACCAAAGGTAGAGAGAGTGTCTAAACTGGCCACCTGCTACAGATTGGTGACTACCCTCATTGTCATCAGAGAGACTTCATTCAGAATTTATTGAAGCAGATACAGAGACCCACAGGCACTGGGCAGAGTGCTGGACGCCCTTTTGAACAGAGGGAGGAGGGACTGTATGATTCAGTCAGGACAAAGACAGCTGTACTAAACTCATGTGACCTACCAACTTTGGACCAACAGCTAGGAAGCCTGCAAAGGATCAACCTAGGCCCTCTTCATGTGTGTGACAATCTTGTGGTCTGTTTGTAGAGTTCCTGCAGTGGGATGGACCAGAAACCCTGTACTGTAAAGGACTGGACCTGTCCCTGGTACTTGGGCTGGCTTTAGGTAACCTATTCCTCATGCTGGATTGCCATGCCCAGCCTTGATGCAAGGGGAGGAACATGGTCATACCTCACCTTGCTATGCCATGTGTTGATTATACCCGTGAAAGACCTTCCTCTTTCTGAAGGGAGATGTAGGAAGAGAGTATGGAGGATTACAGGAGAGTAGGGGGAGGGAATAGGAGGAGAAGAGAGAATGGAAATTGTGCCCCAGATGTAAAGTAAATGAAAAAGTCATTAATAAAAATATGGAAAATAGAAATTAGAAAAGTCTTAGAGGTTTTTATTTCTCCATAACTCTATTTTTTCATTCTAAACATTTTGTTAAAATTCTTTTCTATCAAGTTTGGCCATTTTCCATTTTTAGTTTCTCTCTAAAACTTCATGTGAAAATTTATACATGAAGTGTTTTAAAATAAATATCCAATGGCTCAGCAAATGTCTAATACAAGCTGATTGAATTTATCAAGTTTAGACTGTTGAGCTATGTAACCAAGGGATGAGACCATCTTTTGTGGCGTACCAGTAATTTAGATTTAAAAATAAAAAGGTGTTTGTTATCCTTGTCACATGCATCCTTGAAAGCATTAATACCAATGTCTACCAGAATTTTAGTTGTAATTTATGTGTAAGTCATGGTGTATCATAAAAAACTCTTCAAAGTGGATCATTTGGAAGATGATCTCCTCTAGATCCCAATTAATATGCTCCAATAAAACCAGTGATCATCAATGTGGAGCAAATGAGTGCATCTTACCTACTGGCAAAATAATTTCTGTAGACCCTTTACTAGGAAGTTGTTTAAGAGATTTCTTCTCATCATTAAATCTATAATTTTCTATAAAGAAGGAGAATTATACCATAAATAAATCTCTCTAATATCATTACCTTGTACACATATAAAGTTTGTAGGGGATAAAAGTGAGTTCCCCATATGGCAAGTATTAAAGGTATTCTAGTCAATCACAGAGATCTCTGGTTTTGGAAGAAGGAGGTGCTGCATGGTTTGCCTTGTGTCCCTATGGTGGGATACAAGAGGGAAGAGCTTGATCCTGCCTCAACTTGATATGCCATGCTTTTTTGACTCCCATGGAGATACCTTCTGAATGGAGATACAGGAGGAACTAATGGAGGGCTAGGAGGTAGAAGGGAAGTATGGGGGAGGGAATGGGAGGAGAGGAGGGAAGGGAAACTGTGGTTGGTATGTAAAATAAATATAAAAAGAAAAAAGGAGACTGTCACGTCTTAGGAGGAGAAACACCCCCTTTTGAGTGACTTTCCCTTCTAATTACTTGTATTTATTTTTGAAGGAGGAAGTCTGTTATAGATCTGCCTCAAGAAGTCTTGCTGAGGAAGCACAGAAGTGAGAAGGCAGCCAGGAAGTCCTCACAGAGACACTTGCGCATCAACCCTAGAGTTAATCTCTGACCTAAGGAAACTACTGGACACATTGCCACTCAATACTTACCACCCACCCCATACCTGGCAGTTAAGGTGCTTCTTTGGTCTCACCTTCAGGGGTTTTCCATACACAGCATAAGGTTGAGGTTCAGCGACAGTGGGTCATTTCAGATCCATTTTCCCATATCTCATAATTTCAATTGTCAGGAAATCCATAGAAAAATACATAAAGTTAAGCTTATTTTATTTAATAGCTTAGAAAAAATGGAGTTCCAATGATGTGACAAGACACACTCCAGAGCCAGTGACAATGTGTGTGAATCATCAGGTGTTTCGGTGTCTTTGCAAAACTATGAAGGATTCACTGATTGGGTTCAGGGGAATCAGGATCTCCTGATACGGGAGAGATATGCCAATGTGGATCATGTCATGAATTACTTTCACATCTCACTGACTTGTTCAAACCCCTGTATCACAGAATGGTTTCTTAACATCTTCATTTCATTGAGCTCCCAGGCACAGCCACTTAGCAGGGAAAGAATTGATTTTAGCTCACAGGTCAAGATAATAGTCCATTTTGGGGGAAATCAAGGCAGGAATTCAGCTGGTCACATGACACCTACAGCCTAGAACAGACAAAGAAACACAGCGTGCTGCCTGCTTGCCTCTGTTAGGCTCTGTCTTCTTCACCGTTACACAGCCCACAGCCAATGAAGTGGTTCTGCCCACATTTAGGGTAAATCTTCCATGTAATTAGCAGTCTATAAAATCTCTAACAGACATGCACAAAAAGAACCTAATAAAAGTAGCTCCTCTTTGAGCGTCCCTCTTTCAGGTGACTCTAATTTGTGTCAGTCTGATAATAAAAACTAACAATCATACCACCCAAACAAAGCTGCCAGGCTTTGAGCAGATTTCTGCCTTGTATCTAGAGCCATGGTCCTCATGGGGGGTCACAAACCCCTACAGGGGGTCACATATCAGATATCCTGAATATCAGATATTTATGTCATAATTCATAACAGTAGAAAAATTAAAGTTATGAAGTAGAAATGAAACAATATTATGGTCAGGGGTCATGATGAGTACTGTATTAAAGGTTGACAGCATTAGCAAGATGAGAATCATTGATCATAAGTCTCCTGTGGGACCCTAGGCTTCATGTTCCTAAATGTGAAAGGACATGCAAAGGAATTTCCTGAATGTCTTTTGCCCATAAGGAAATTCATGTTCTGTGTGGCAGGTGCCAGCTGTCTGTCCATTTTTACTACCCATTAAGAGCAGACTACTTTGAGCTACTTAAAACAGTGGACGTTCCCCCTACTCCCACTACAGACATGCTGGTGACACATTTTAGTCATGCTTTGAGATGCAATGACCATACCACCATCCTATGGGTACTTGTTTTGAGGCTGTACCAGCCTCTCCCAATGGCACAAAAACTTCTTGGCTGATTGCTATTTCCATTCTGAACTCAACAGAATCCATAATCTTTATTTTTACACGCAGTCTTAGGATTCTGCCCCCAGCACTGTTGCATGCCTTCTCACCATTGCATCATGTCCTCTTCCATGCCTTTCCTTTTAGGGCAGAGACTGAGACAGTCTACACCATGGGTGCTCTCTCTGCACAGAGCACTGGTGACACAGACACAGATGTCAATGAAGACTTTTGTCATTGCAGGTATAGACTCCCAGAATATCATCTTGATTTCCCTATAATCAAAGAGATCATCCACACTTCCAAGGTCACCAGGCAGATATTCCCTGGGATATTTCTTTAAGAACTGTGGACCTCTGTGCATGAATGCCTATGATTTGTTAACTTGTCAGTGTCTTGTGTTCAGGGGGCAGATTTACTCAAAAGAGAGTCCATGTTCTTTTTTATATGGCTACAAATGACACGAAAGAGAAACTATTAAATGAACTAGTAATATTGAAAACTACCTCAGTAGACGTCTTGGATATTTGGTACCCTTACTACAAGCTCAGATAACTGATTTGTATGTATTTCTCTTGCTTGCTTGGTAGCCGTGATCTATAAGCCCCTAGTGAATCAGTCATCTATTCAAGAGACGTGACAAGAGCACAACTGGGGATATACCACAGCGCTTCATGGGTAAAATCACTTTACCTGTTCTCCATGATTTGTGGAAGAAATGACATCAAATGAAAAATATCTGCTCCTGGTTGTAGACCAGCAACCATGGATATCCAGGATGTTGGAGATCTGCCCATCTTCTCCAGGATGAACAGAGCTTCTCCAAGTCCTGTTTTGATGTGATGCTGTCCACTCTGTAGACAAAAGATGATAGTGCTGGTTCAGAGGAGCCAGGACATCTTTCCAGAGGGGCATAGGGAGTTGAAGCACATGAAGATTCAGTTCTCTGATGAACAGAATGACAGCTACTGTTTTCTCAGATCCAGAGAAGAAGAGGTAGGAATCTCCCTTTCATTCAATAATGAATGGTGCACCTAGTGCCTCCTGAAACTACTTAGCCTCAGTGAAAGCCCTGTAAAGTCCTTTGCTACAGGCCCCCCAAAATAAGGTTCATGGCTGTGAGTACTCAGATTGAATAAAGTAGTATGCTGTATACAGTGCTGGTCCCTTGCTGGGGTACTGATCATTCATCCATTTCTTGATTAATATGTGCTAATATTTTTTTTGCTGTAATATTAGTACCTTTACTAATTATAGAGATCATATTTTTGAGACCTCTCTTTTCCAGTAACCATTCCTGGGATTGGTTATAAAAGCATAAAAACAATCCTTAGCATGGCAAAACATCATACTATCCAATTACGGGTCTGCTTTTATTCCTCTGACAAAGAAAATGGAGTTTCGTTGAGAATTTGAGAGTTAACATGTAATACAGTCAATAAACAAAACAATATCATTTTTGAGTCAATAATAGTGTCGTTGTTTGCCCAAAGTCTCAGTTGATCAGAAAGTCTTGTCTTTCTCTACATCTCCTCTTGATGGATTTGTCACCTATTTTCCATTGTTTCAATATTTGGTGGTCTCAGGGATGCTATCCTGGTCAGATTAAAAGCTGTCTGGGACTTCATATATTTTTCTGGAAAAAAATACAAGCATAACCTCACCTCAATCCTTGGGCTGTGTTTGCTTTGAGGCAAAAATGCTTTAATAGAGGCATAAAAAGTATTATCCTTTAAAGTAAAACTATTTAAATTTAACTTAGCTAAACATATCATGATGTGTGTGGTTCTATATAAGTGCATGCATACTTTGACTTTTTGCAAAAAAATTCATTTAAGAATTTGATTTTTTAAAAATATTTTTTCTTATTTTACATATTGATCCCAGTTCCCTCTTCCTCCCTCCCTTCCATGTTCCCTGATCCCCTCCCATCCCATCACCCCCCACTCCACAGGGAGGGTGATGCATTCTAGGAGGGGTCAACAAACTCTGTCAAGTCCTTTGGAATAGGGACTAGGCCCTCCCTTCTGCCTCTAGACTAAGGGAGTATCCTTCCATGGGGAATGTGCTCCCAAAGTCTTTTCATGCACCAGGGATACATCCTGGTTCCCCTAGTCAGAGGTCCCTTAGCCTGCCCAGGCCTTCCAACTGAGACCCATGTTCAGGGGGTTTGAGTCGGTCCAATGCTGGTTTCCCAGCTATCAGTCTGGGAGTCCATTAGCTCCTCCTTGTTCAGGTCAGCTGTCTCTGTGGGTTTCTTATCACTCTCTCTCTCTGTAACTGGATTCCAGGGGTTCAGCTCAGAGTTTAGCTGTGGAATTTGATGGTTTTTATAGTAGTTTTATCTTGTGGATAATAAGGGATTTTAGTAACATGATTAATATTACATATAAAATTGTTTAAAGTTTTTGCTAGTATAAGCAGTACAATCACAAGTTTCTAGTTTTAAATGAAGTTCAGAAATGACATACATACAGAGTTACTTGACAGAGTTAAGTCTTAGATATGACACAATGGTATGTTTGCGGAGATGCCAGTGTCCCATGCTAAACACAGGTTTTGCTCTGCAGCTAACCAGCTAGAGGCATTATACATGCTTGTAGTGAATTCTGAGCATAGATCTCTGTATACCTGACAGCTGTGAATATATAATTTCAGGAGAAAACTAACAAATATTCTTAACTTCTACTAATCGTATACTTCTGTGGCTGGGAATGAAGAGTTCCCATTTCACAATTTGCAGGTGACATCTGTACCATGTATTGGGAGCCCTAATTTTAGCAGCACAGCTCTTTGCCATTGTGCTACCATAGATACTACCTAGGAATGCCCTGGAGGAGTTTATAAAGCTGTCATGATATTGAGTTCCATTGCATATGATGGGATTTCAGCTTCTGTGTCATGATGGGCACCCAGGAATGAGAATGTCTGTTTTGAAGACAGGAGAAACATCATCACAGTATCTGGTGGGCCCAGAACTGTGATAACTCCATAACAAGCTAACTGTGCAGGATTCCTGAGGGAGTACATGCAGCCCCAACTGCATTCCTCTAAACACTGCTGCCCTGGGAGCAGGATACAGGATAGCAAGTTTAATAAGCATGAGAAGGTACCAGCACATAGGAGCCACAATGTAGCATCCAATGGGCTCCAGTAATCTAGAACATAACCTGAATTCATGTGAACCTTAGGCCAGTGTTCACTGAATTATTTGATTCTGGGTCCAGGCCCTACCAACTGCCAAATCCTTTTTATGAGAAGCTCAAGATGGAACACAAGCAGGTCATGTCAGACCTGCAGAGATTGGACAATGAGAACACTGAGGCCACAGAGAAGTTCAGTGAGCTGACCAAGGAGATAGGCTTCTATTTGTAAGTGCTTGTTTTGGCAGGGAGTCCCAACTGTTGTGCAATGGCCACCTCTCACTTTCTCTGTCTCTGGACTGCAGGGTCTGTAGCACTGTTTCTAGCTTTTCTGCTTCTTAGTAATCAGCCATACAAAGAAAGCTCTTGGAATTGTCCCTTCATACTTTATAGCTCCTCCAAGCAGCATGCTGTAATACTCAGTAGCCTCTACATCAGTGACTATCAACCAACCTCTCTAATGCTGTGACCCTTTAATACAGTTTCTCATTGTTTTGAAGACACGCAACAAAATTTTGTAGCTACTTCATAACTAATTTTGTTGCTGTTATGAATTGTAATACAAATATCTGATATGAAGGATATCTAATATATATCTCTTATAAAAGGATCTTCATATCAAAAAAGGTTCACAACCCACAGGTTGAGAATCACTGGTCCAGATAGAAGAGCAATTGGCATCATGAGATGGGTATGCAAGGCCCTGTCACCTGGCAGAATGCACTCAGGCAGTACCCTGGTCAGCCCAGGTTCCATGGAAGTGCAAAGCACCTTTAAGAGAAAGACCCCACCCACTTAATGGTCTTTTTCTGCCAGCTCATCTCTTTCTGCTCTCTTTTCGTTCCCACTCCTCTCTTTCCACTCTCTTTCCCACTGTCCTCTCTTTCATGCTGTTTCCCTTCAGCAGACAGGACTTCTCCTGTCTCCCTCTTCTCCTCTGCCCCCCCACCCCGGTCTGTCTCTTTACCTCTTTTCTCTTCCCTTCCCCCTTCCATCTCTGTTCCTGGTTGGCCAACACCTACCCCTCCCTTTGCTCCCTTTCCCAAATAAACTCCATGCAAGTCTGCTGAAGGGGGTGTTCAGGATGCTTTGTGGGTTTGTTGAAGTTTGGTGGCTTATTGCCCACCACAGAAGCTGCAGCAAAAACATTTTTGGTGCTGTGACTCAGATAGGCTCTCCTAGTGCCTGCATTTCCCCTCATGGTCTAAGCTGCACTGGGACCCTGTCCCTCATCTCTAGTCTACTCACAATGACTCATCTTACAGCTCACTGATCACAAAGCACCCCATCCACCAGCAGCAATTAGCAGCTGCAGCAGAACACTCTAGGATCCTTATCCTAAACTGGCAGCCCACTTTCCATCTACCCATCTGTAGTGAGATATTCACTTTGTCCACATCTGTGGCACTGACTATACCCATTGTGGGTGGAGACAGGGGTGGAAGTGACCTGGGGAATTATGTCTGAGGAGGAGCCCTGGAGTGCTCTCTTGCTGGCTGGGTGCAGACTGGAGAGGATCCAGAGCCATCCTTAGGACCAGGAACTGGTCTGTCTATGTTGTAAGTTATTTCTCCCTGAATAAACATCTATTCAGCCTATTTGTTTCTCCTGACCCTCATTAAACCATGATACCTGTCCACTGGGATCCCCTACAACACTGGCTACAATTTGGTAAGGCACCCATCTTCCTGTCAGTGTAAACATTTCCTTGGACCTGTAGGAGTGACCATTGATCATGCAGCGGCCTTCTAGTGTTCTTGGAAGCAGGGGCACCCCCAGCCACAACCTTCAAGGCCATGGATGATCCCTCTCGCTGAAAATCACCTCTGGTATTCTTCCCACAGGCTAGGCAGTGCTCTTGACTTTCGGCTTCACACCTTCAGCGGTTACAGATAACTTCCTTTTCTCGGACAACAGTGTCCTATAGGGTCTAGCTCTTGGCCAGAGTTCTTGGACTGGCAAGTTGCAAGAACGACCTGTGCCATTTCTGAGACCCACGAGGGGTCTCTCAGGTTTTGTACCCTAGCACCATCAATACTGACTGGTGCATTCTGCCAGGTGACAGGGACAGACCAGCATAATGCCTGGATCCTTACAGGGTATTAGGCTGGGCTGAATTCTATGAGACATGTGTACCCCTTGGGTCACCTGACTTACCCAATTGTATTTGCCCACTACTTGGTGACATTTTCACATTACCATGGACAGATTATTTTGCAGGTACATTGATGTCTGTTATTGTTGGGGTTTTCAGAAATAGTTTGACTCTTTCTGGAAGTAATGGTTTTCTGGATTGGGACTTGCTGAGGGCTCCTGTTTAGGTTTTCCTGAGAACCTGGGTAGGGTTGGGTTGGTGATGCATGGAGTCATGGGTAGCAGGGGAGTCTGTCAGGAACAAACTATGCAGAGAGTGTTTCCAATGATCTGCAGAGTCGGCTATTGATGGAGCAGACTCAGAAGAAGAAGGTGGGCATGCTCAGGCAGGAGAACAAGAGATTTCTGTAGGATTATGTCTTGCTGAAGCACCCCTTGGGGGGACTTGAAAGTGCTATGTAACAACAAAGATGAAGAGACCAGCAGCCTCCAGAAGCAGCAACAACAGGTGGGGCTAGGCAGCTAGGCTGAGGTCAGGGCCACCACCATCTGCTCACTTACATTGAACTTGTCCACACATTCAGCCACCTGTGTTTAACTCATCACCTTACTCAGCCATATACCTGTCCATTTGCCCAACTCATGACATCCAAGTGTCCATTTCTGTGTCTGTGCATCAGTATTTCTGGGGAGTAAGTATCATATGAGAATCTTGGAAACTGGTATGCAAACCCTGCTGCTCTGTTTTCACCTGCAGTCCAATGGGGAAGATGGGTGAATCACACATCACACACTTAAATGTTATTACAATGGGAGAAATGCTTACACAGACCTGAGTGAGTTCAAGAGAAAAATATTCTTCAGCCACCTCCACATAGTCTTTCCAAGCAAAGTATGCCCTGCTAGGCAGTTTTAGTTCCCAAGGGAAATCAGTGTCATGGGACTTTTCCTAAAGGTTGTGTGCTTAGTCTAAAGTTACCTGTGCATCTATCACCTCACCCTCATTTAGCGCTCTCTCTGTCTCTCTCTCTCTCTCTCTCTCTCTCTCTCTCTCTCTCTCTCTGTATATATAAGGAATATGGAAGTTCAATATATCATGTATGTGGATGTCAGCTGAAGGAGAACAATGGGTTCCTTTCTCTGTCAGTCTCTGTCTGAACTTGACACCTGCTATCAAATGTCCCTATGAGGCTGAGCTTAGGTGAGACTGGTTGACCATCAAGCTTTGTGATCCTTTAGGTGCTTACACTAGTGTCCTAACTGCCTTCCCTTCCATATCAGAAAAACTTCAACATGAAGCCACAGAGTATTCCTGACAACAGAGCTGTCAAAAGCATGTGAGCTCTCATGATATCCCATCCCCAGCAACATGACATTTGGGGGTGGATGTTCTTCCTTGACTCTGGTTTCCTATATGTGAATGGGGTCCTGATTTTATCTATCCAGTGAACCAGAAAGGCTGCTTTTAGATCTGATTGCTGTTCTTTCTGTCACAGCATCCTTTAAGAAACTGAGGAGTCTGCAGAAATCCACAGTCATTGAGAACCTCTGGCATTCTCTGCTTTACGATCATTAAGGCCTCCTCAGAAGACACAAGTTCTTCTAGATGCAAACTCACCAGTGAGGCAGTTATCATCTGCCTGCACATGCTCCATCTCTAATCTGATCCATGTTTCCACTGGGTCACTGTTACTAGAGTAAAGACTCCTTCATAATGAAGCCTGAGATTCAAAAACCCCACCAAGAGTTTTACAGATCCCTGACATCTACCAGCAAGTTGTTCTTGTGAAGGACACAACATGCAGAGCGAGTCTGAAAGTTACTGCTGAGAACATTTGAGATATGACTGAGTCCTCAGACATTTATACATGGGGGTGTGGGGGTACTTGTCAAGGGAGACTGTGTTGATGTTATGCTGCTATTGAGGCAGAACACAAAATGTGGCATCATGTTGTCACCCTACTCCAGTGCTGAAGCTACTTCAAGACATGCACATGTGATGCTGAAATTAAGGCTCTACAGAAGTGACAACAGTCCCTTCTTACTCATTTTGATCTTTCTTTACCATTTAGGAATTTGACTGCAGATCTCCTGTTTCACAGCCTTGATTGAAGTGACCAGCCTTGAGAAAGGATTTTGAGGGCATGTTACCATGAGCTCTTATGTCTTTGGATAGCAGATGCTCCTCATTGTCCTTTTTTGGTATTGAATAGGTACACAGATACATGCTGTCTGAAAGAATCATACAGTGACCAAAATAGGATAGGATCAACCTTGGTAAGGGCTTAAAAACAAAACTTCAAAATATCATTGCTATACTTGTCTTGGAAATGGAGTGTAGGACAGTCACTAAATCTGTATGGAGAATGCTAATTAGTATAAATATTTTTGTTTGTCTTGTAGGTTTGGGTTTGTTTGCATTGAGGTTTTGATTTTCTTTGTTTTGAATTGATGCTTTGTAGGGGTTTATTTGGTTCTTTCTTTTGTTCTTTTCTTTGATTTTTTTTTCTTGGCTAAGGCTCTACACTGTATATACTGAATGCTCTGTTTATGACTTTGTATTTTCATACATAAAAAGCAATTTCCAATTTCTTCATTTTTAATCTAACATTTTTGCTCAGGTGTGGTATCAAACTCCTCTAACCCTAGAACTCAACAGGCAAAGATGAACCTCTGAAAATTGGAAGCAGCTTTGGCTATATTGTAATTTCCCAGTCAGGCATGTCTTCAGAGTGGGGTGCTGTCTTGTGTGTGCATTCTATGGACACCTACTTCACCATGGAAAATGGTCCATATTCTATCCCCTGACATCACATGTTTAGCTACTGCAAAACATTATAGTCTAGATGTATACCTGTTCATGACATGATCATTCACATCAAGGTTTTGATAAATACACCTGTTTTCAAAAGCATCTCAGGAAATGAGAACATTCTTTTCAAGAGTATAGAAGAAATCAGCAACCCCTTTGTTGTCTGATTGTTTTCAACTGTGATGACCAAAAGGAGGAGACAGTAACCTTGTAAGATGTTTTGACACGAGGCATTTTAAGGTGTTGTTTCCTTGACTATTCACTTCAAACATGATTTTTTTTGAGATTTGTTTTCTTATATTTGCATGTGTAGGTAGTTTCCCTGTTTCCTATGCACCACAAGCATACAAATTCCATATAGGCCCATAGAGGACATTGGATTACCCATGGATTGTGACTTACTCTCTTGGGCCTATGGGAGGGCTAAGGCCTTGGAGACAGTTGCTTGCCCTTTGGACATGAAAGCCTTAAGTAACAGTGAGGGGAAGCGCTCCTAGCTGAAACACAAGCTGTCAGAAACATCATTGACACTTCCTGAAGAGACTTCATGGGATTCTGGCTCACTGGAGTTTTATGGTAATTTGAACAGTGTGCAGAAGCAGGTTGAGTATACTAGGGAGCCTGTCCAGATGGTTTAGGCCAAATCTCAGGAATCTGCATGTCAACAAGACACTCTAAGACAGTGGTTCTCTACCTTTCTAATGCTGTGAGAGTCTTGGGTAGAAGTCATTCCAAAGAAGAAAGGAGGTTCAGAGGTTCAGAGAGACCAGGTAACATTTATAATTCCTGAAACCAGAGGAACCAAATGACATGGAGGGAAAGAACTCATTTCTTAAGCTACTACGGGTGAGGTAACCCAGTCACAAAAAGACAAACGTGGTATGTACTCACTCACTCATATATGGATTTTAGACATAGATCAAAGGATCATCAGCCTACAATCCACACCGCCAGAAAAGCAGAAAACAAGGAGGACCCTAAGAGAGACATACATGGTCCCCTGGAGAAGGGGAAAGGGACAAGATCTCCCAAGATAATTGGGAGCACCGGGGGAAGGGAGAGGAGGGCATGAGAGAACAGGAAGATTGAGACAGGGAAAGAATACACAACAAGAAGAGAGATACCATAATAGAGGAAGCCATTATAGGTTCTAAGAGAAAACTGGCACTTGGGAAATGTCCAAAGACCTACAAGGATGACCCCAACTAACAATCTAAGAAATAGTGAAGAGGCTATCTTAAATGCCCTTCCTGATAATGAGATTGATGACTACTTTATATACCATCCTAGAGCCCTCATCCATAGCTGATAGAAACAGAAGCAGACACCCACAGCTAAATACTGAGCTGAATTCCTGGAATGCAGTTGCAGACAGGGATGAGTTATGAGTCTAGACCAGGCTGGAGAACCCCACAAAAATAGCTGTTCTGAATAAGAGGGAGCTCATGCATCCCAGTCTGATGGCTGAGAAGCCAGCATAGGACAAACCCAGACACCCTGAATGGAATGTGGGTATTAGGAGGACTGGGCAGTCTATGGGGCCTCTGGTACAGAAGATGTTTATGGTCTTCAACATAGCATGAGATCCACCTGACAAGGGTCAGCAGCTGCCTTCCACAACACTTCATCTCAGCCCTTTGCACTTGGATTGTGTTCAGGAAGTGAAGTGACAGATAAGATTCTGTCTTCCTGGTTCTTAAAGTTCATGCTGAACTTTGAGACATCTGTGGTGTCAACTCTCCCATCTACAGGGAGGAGGGGTGTCACATGGTCAGCTAGTTTCTTCTCCCTCTCTTCACATGGTCAGGTGACCCAGTAGGTAGCCTCCTCAAGCTTATTCACAGCTGTACAGTTTACAGCTTGTCTTTGGAGCCCCGGAGTCTGGCCTCAAAGGAGGAGACAGCCAGACCATGGTCACCAGACTAAGAAAACCATCCTTCCTTGATATCAGCCCAGGATACACAGAGCTGGCAGGAAGGACCCAAGCTCTATTCCTCAAAGACCTTCAGATTGTGAGCTAAGCAAGTATGTTGTCTCTGCGGGGTTATTTGCCTAGCAATGAAAATGCATGTATCCAAAACATAACTTCTTATCTGTCTCCAACAGACTCCTCTAAGTAACCACTCTTATGTGAAAAGCAACTCATGTCTTCCATTTGCTTAAAATTTCCTTGTTACATAGTGCACACTTTGGGCACTTTTGTTAAAGCACTGGATAATGGGCTAATGCAGCCATCATCACTTTGTTTTAAACATTAGTGAGTGACGCATCCCAGTACCACAACTGTTTGTGTGACCTTCACTTTTGTTTTCTAAAATGCTTTCAGAGATCTACATCACTTGCAAACATCCCAACAGAAATCTGCCCAGTCCTTTTCTGGCTGTAAAAGACGAAGATTTCTAATGTCCTATGAATATTTACTGTTGGGGCTGAAAGGTGCAGGTTGAAAAGTCTCATTCCAAGTTTGGAGAGGAGTGTCTTAGAACTCAGTACCCGCAAGCAGGGAGGAGGCAGGAGAGAAGGATGCAGCTTATTGGGGGAGCACCCTGGCGGCCAGACCATGCTCAGGCTATCTGAGCTACCAGTGTATGACCTGCTTGGGAAAGGCAGGAACGCCTGCAGGCCACTCTTGGCTAGCAAGAGGCAGCAAAGGGGGAGTGAACAACCCAATGCAAGATAGTGAGTAAAAAGATGTGACGCAAACTCACCCCGGAGGAGTAGACGCCAGGAAATAATCAACTTGAGGGCTGAAATCAACACAATAGAAACCAAGAAAACAATACAAAAAAAAAAAATGCAACAGAGAGTTGGTTTTTTGAGAAAATCAACAAGATAGACAAACCTTTATCCAAACTAATGAAAAAGCAGAGAGAGAACATGCAAACTAACAAAATCAGAAATGAAAAGGGGAAGATAACAACGGACACAGAGGAAATCCAGACAATTTTCAGGTCATACTATGAAAACCTGTATTCCACAAAAATTGAAAATTCAAAGGAAATGGACACATTTTTGGATAACTATCACTTAACCAAAATTAAGTCAAGAACAGACAACTTAAATAGACCTATAACCCGCAATGAAATAGAAGCAGTCATCGAAAGCCTTCCAACCAAAAAAAGTTCAGGGTCAGGTGGATGCAGTGCAGAATTCTACCAGACATTCAAGGAAGAACTAATACCAATACTACTCAATTTGTTCCATACAATAGAAACAGAAGGTTCATTGCCAAACTCTTTTTACGAGGCCACAATAACCTTGTACCCAAGCCCCTCAAAGACACAACTAAGATAGAAAACTACAGACCAATATCCCTGATGAACATCGATGCAAAAATACTCAATAAAATACTGGCAAACCGAATTCAAAAATACATCAGACAAATCATCCACCATGACCAAGTAGGTTTCATCCCTGGATTGCAGGGATGGTTTAACATACAAAAAAAATCTATCAACGTGATCCACCATATATACAAACTGAAAAAGAAAAACCATATGATCATCTCCCTAGATGCTGAAAAAGCCTTCAAAAAATTCAACACCCTTTCATGATAAAGGTCTTGGAGGGATCAGGGATAACAGGAACATACCTAAACATAATAAGAGTAATATATAGCAAACCAACTTCCCAACATCAAACTGAATGGAAAGAAGCTTAAGGTGATTCCTCTAAAATCAGGAAGAAGACAAGGCTGCCCTCTCTCTCCATATCTCTTCAATATTGTACTTGAAGTTCTAGCAAAAGCAATAAGACAACAAAAGGAGATCAAGGAGATACAAATTGGAAAGGAAGAACTCAAACTGTCTCTATTTGCAGGTGATATGATAGTTTACATAAGCGACCCAATAAACACTACCAGGGAACTCCTACAGCTGATGAACACCTTCAGCAAACTAGCAGGATACAAGATAAACTCAAATCAGTAGCCCTACTTTTTTCAGACGACAAAGAGACAGAGAAAGAAATCAGAGAAACATCACCCTTTACAATAGCCACAAGCAACATAAAGTATCTTGGGGTAATGCTTACCAAACAAGTAAAAGACCTATATAATAAGAACTTTGTGGCTCTAAAGAAAGAAATTAAAGAAGATACCAGAAAATGGAAAGATCTCCCATGCTCTTGGATAGGTAGGATAAACATAGTAAAAATGGCAATCTTGCCAAAAGCAATCTACAGATTCAATGCAATCGCCATTAAAATACCAGCAGAATTCTTCACTGACCTTGAAAGGATAATAATCAACTTTATATGGAAAAACAAAAGACCCAGGATAGCCAAAACAACTCTATTCAATAAAAGAACTTCAGGAGGCATCACCATTCCTGACTTTAAGCTCTACTACAGAGCTATAGTTCTGAAAACAGCCTGGTATTGGCATAAGAATAGACAGGTAGACCAATGGAATCGAATTGAAAATCCTGATATTAACCCACGCACCTATGAACACCTGATTTTTGACAAAACAGCTAAAATTATACAATGGGGCGAGGACAGCATCTTCAACAAATGGTGCTGGCACAATTGGATTAGGGTGTGTAGAAGCCTGCAGATAGACCCATGTCTGTCGCGATGCACAAAACTCAAGTCCAAATGGATCAAAGACCTCAAAATCAATCCAGCCACATTGAACCTCTTAGAAGAGAAAGTAGGAGGTACCCTTGAACAAATTGGTATAGGAGATCTTTTCCTGAACATAACTCTAGGGGAACAGACACTGAGAGAATCAATTAATAAATGGGACCTCTTCAAACTTAGAAGCTTCTGTAAGGCAAAGGACACAGTGGACAAGACCAAACGGCAGCCCACAGACTGGGAAAAGATTTTCACCAATCCTATATCCGACAAAGGGCTGATCTCCAAAATATACAAAGAACTCAAGAAACTAGTCAACAAAACACCAAATAACCCTATTAAAAAATGGGATACAGAACTGAAGAAAGACTTCTCAATAGAGGAAATCAAAAAGGCTGAAAGACACTTAAGAAAATGTTCAACATCCTTAGCTATCAGGGAAATGCAAATGAAAACAACTTTGAGATACCATCTTACCCCTGCCAGAATGGCTAAAATTAGAAACACCAATGATGACTTATGTTGGAGAGGATGTGGAGAAAGGGGGACACTCCTCCACTGCTGGTGGGAGTGCAAACTCATACAGCCATTTTGGAGATCAGTATGGAGGAGGCTCTTGTTGGGCGGGCAACATTTGGCGGGCGATGGACAATGGAGTGGTGTACAGTCCCAGCATCAGCAGGGGCACGCGCAGTGGCCTGGCCGCCTACTTCTCCCTGGGCCGGCTCCCCTGGTCCGGGTGCTTTCTCAAAGTCTTGCAGCTGGATTTTTACATCACTCTGGGAACAGGCTGTGTATTTCTGTTGGCATCTATCATTTTTGTTTCTACCCAAGCTGGGTCCTCAGCTGAAATTGCTGCAATTGTGTTTGGGTTTATAGCAAGTCTGATGTTCCTACTAGACTTTGTGGTGATGCTGTGTGAGAAACGGCAGGAGAGCCAGCTGAGAAAGCCCGAGAACAACGCCAGAGCTGAAGCCCTCACTGAGCTTCTCAATGCTTAGGCCGGGAGCAGGCGCTGTGGACCAGAGGAGTGCTCCTTCCATGGGACGTGGGACCTGTGTCGAGTGTGTACCTTGTGTGTTGGAGAGAAGGGGAGGGTCAGGAGGGCGGCTTCTCAGTGCAGGGTGCCAGCCCTGCCAGTTAGCTCAGAGGGTTTTTAATAACTGTGGGAACTTATCTCAAATGGAGGAGGTTTTGTTGTTGTTTGTTTTTTAAAGATGAGTTCTGTTGTCTTTGAATTGTATGTCTGTCATTTGCTATAGTCTACACCAGACTTAGCTTCCAGACAGTTCATTCTCTGTCCTTTCAGGAACCGTTTTATAGTAAAATCATTTGCTTTGCTATTAGTTTTTGGTGGTTAAATTCTGTTCTGTTGTTGGAGATTTAATTGTGTTTAAGGTGCTGGTGTAGGCTTCTTTCCCTAATACATGGCCCTTGCCTTTATCTCACTCAGCCTTACACTTATGTGCTAACCCTCAAGGGCAGGTATTCTTTGTGACCCATGCATTGCCTAACAGAAAGTGCATGGGCTGGTGGTGTTTATGTGTATAAAAGCAACAATATCAGCCGCCTTGTGGTTTTACATTGCACTCTGGTTGTTAGATTAAGTTTAAAAGAAAAAAGAAGATTGTTAGGGAATGCAGAAAAGTTGAAGAAACTGATACTACATCTAAAGACCAAAGATAGAATAGACTCTTTGTCTTCTACAGTGGACGTGATTGCACAGGTAGGCCTTGACCACTTGGCAGAGATGTGAAGGATAGTGCTGTGTGCACACACGGAAACAGACAGTTGGTGGTGTGTGTGCTATGTGCACACACGGAAACAGATGGTTGGTGGTGTGTGTGCTGTGTGCACACACGGAAACAGATGGTTGGTGGTGTGTATGCTGTGTGCACACGGAAACAGACGGTGAGTTGGGAAGTGGGTCTCCCTCCTTGCAGACAGTCATTTCTGCTCTAGTGCACACAGCTCTGCAGGCTTCTCTTTAGAGTCCTGGTGGGCTTGTTCACCCTCCTGAGTTGGTTCCCTACTTTCTGACTTTCTAGATGGTCCCTGGGCCGCATCGCCATCTTTGAAGGGAGCCTTCACCCTTGCTTTTTCCCTTCTCTTCTCACTGTAGCTCATTGTCGACTTTCTCCAGGCTGAACAGACTGTTGTGCCCTCCTAGTCACCAAAAGTCTGAGGCAGGAATGTCAGGTTCTTATTCCCATGGGCCTCTGCTTGAGTTTCTCTCCAGGGGAGGCGTCTTGAGGAAGTGGATCCTAGAACCCCTGCTGGTGAATGCTGTTGGTGCTGTCAGGAGTCTACAGACTATTCCCCACACTCTGGAAGGATTGCTTATTGCTGGAAGGCTACCTTAGAATCACTGGGGCACCTGTGTGCCCAAAGGGGACCTTTCTTATCTTCCTTCTGGGGTTTGATTGAGGCCTTCTGTGCTCGAGTGGAGGTTTCCCAGGCTGGGGTTTCTCTCTGAAGACATCGATCATGAGTCCAGGCCTTTTCTGTAAAGTTCCCACTCCTTTTCAGTGTCTTGTCTGCCACTGTTTGTGGTAGATGGTTCTGGTTCCCAGAGTGAGGCTATCGTAGTTCTCAGAACTGGATGAATCTGGGCACACAACTTCTGCTGTTACTGACTCACAGCCAGATCTGCTGGCATCAGGTTACTTGCTTGGGAGATCATGAAACCAATCATGGATGTTGCCTTACTGGGCATGCCATTTAAGAGAAGAGACCCTTGAAACCAAGAATAGAATAATTCAAAAGGGACCAGTTTATAGCAGACAATTTTAGAATTTTTATATCAAGCTAGCTGTGCCATAGTAACTGGGACTATCATCTAGACCTGTTGACAATTAACAGCAAATCAGGGCAACTTTAGTGTAACTGACTGTTAGTCAGCTGTCTGGTACTGTAACAAAATACCTGAGACAGTTAACTTAAAAAGAGGAAAGGTTGGAGCTGCAGAGATGGCTCAGAGGTTTAGAGTGCTTCTTCCTTCTCTTCAGAGGACCAGTGCTGGCAGGAGATGGCTCTCTATTGCCTCATACTCTAGCGCAAGAGGACCCAGTGTCCTTAGTCTCTCTGGCACCCAAACATGCATGGCATACATTCACATAGACATAAAGTAAATCTTAAAGGAAAAAAAAAAAAAAAAGAAGAAGAAGAAGAAGGTTTGTCTTGGCTTGCAGTTCTGTAAGCTTCAGCCCATGGTCAGTCCTGTTCTGTTAGATAGCCGCACATCATGGTGGGGGCTGGGTAGCGCAGGCTCATCCTGTGCATTCAGGAAACAAGGAAAGGGTGGATGTGACTTGAGGTCTCATGTCCCCTTTGGAGGGTATGCTCCACCGACCTAAGCTCACACAAGGCCCCATCTCTCAATAGTGCCACCCAGGCCTTGGGGACAAGTTGTCCCAACCATGTACCTCTCTGCTAGTGTTTGGCTTGTTCAGGATGGACGGACACACTCTGGCCTGGACAAGCAGCAACTTAGCATCCGGTTGTTTACTGTGGGTTTTCTTTGTCCCACAGCTGAGGGCTCTCTCGGCTACTGCATTCCTTCCTTTTAAGATAGTTTGGTCACTCTTAGAACTTTCTCTTTGGGGGCACCTGTGACTGGTTGGCTTCTGCATCCTCTGCGGGGAGATGGGGTTAAAGACAGGCACCAAATGAGCTCCAGAAGAGCTGGGACCAGAGACTGTCAACACACAAAAGACGTCCTTAGTAGCAGCTGTGGCGAATTTGATTAGCTGTATTTTATACAAATTGTTTAGAATGGTTTTTGAGACTTAGAAGGGAAATATACTTACCGTTATAAGTACTATACTTAAATTATGCTTTATGTGGGGACTGGGAAATGTATTTTTACATTGCTTATATCCAATCACTTTTGTATTTGTTGATTTAAAGCCTGTGGGTCTTTTTTTTAATCACTCTTAATATAACTTTTATAATCTTTTAAAATAAACCCTCTTAATTCCAGTGTGGGGGAGAAAGATTACGATTTTCCAGCTTTATCACAGTCCATAAGGAGATTAGCACCTTCACTTTACTGGCCCTTTCATAATGCACCATTGCAGAATATCACATTTTCTTACATGGCTCAGCTCATCAAAACAGCTAAAGCTTAACAGAGTAGCAAAGAGAACGAGGTTAGACATTCATTTTTAAATCAGTTCTTTCAGCCTGAATAGACCCCAGGGAGGGAAGACTCTGTGGGATTGCTCAGGTCATTGTAGCACTGTATCATAGGAAAGGCAAGCTCTGGTCTCTGGTGTCTGGTGTTCCTAGCTGTGGCACCTGTGGCACTAACTCTTTAGCCCCTTATTTATTTAATTTTATGATTACATATTAAGAAAGACATCATAATATGAAACATTTTATGAATTCAAAATGTCCCATAACATATCCAGTTTCCTTCTCATTTAAATTTTCAGTGAAACTCCAAAGTTTCCTCTTAAAGAAGATTACTGTGTCTGAACTGCGGGATCCTGCAACATCAAAAAAAATAAAGGCCCTTTTGTACTTTAAGAAGGAAGATTGGGGCACAACCACAATCTACACAAGGCAAAGCCACGCTCCAACAGTATAAACAACTCAGTGTTCACTATGTTCACTATGAGATTCACACAGTTTTCTTTGCTTTCCCAAGGCTTACCTCTCTGGCCCCACCCTTACCAGTACACACAGAAGGTTCTTATCATTGCAGCTAGTGTTTCTGGTGGATATCACAAAGCATTAGCATCTCTAAAACTGCTGGGGTCCCCACTGCAAACTGGGCCCTTGTTAGGAACTCTAGCCTGGCCACACAAGCTGCTCTTCATGACCGGTTCATGCCTTTAAAAGCAATTCCACCTGGGTGACTCTTACGTTATAAAGTTTGGCTGCAGGCAGAGGCACATTTTTGTATGCATGGAGGTACAGCTTTAATCCCTTATTAAACAAGCATTATTTTTAAATCCTATCTTTCATAAATCTTGTTTTCAGGACAGGAATTATCATACAAAAATCCTTCCTAATCCAAATATCTTGGAGCCTGTTGTTGCCTCCTTGGTTGGCCTACAACACATGGTCATCTTTAATCAAGATGGTAAAGTCACATGACAAATACTTTTCTACAACCCTAGCAAAGATAATTGACAGCCACTGGATGACTAAAGAGGGCAGTGAAGTCCTGTGGTGCTCATGTCCCAAGATGACATCAAAGGACATGAATCCTTTAAGATAGCCTATGCATGGATTTGAAAGGATAAAGTCTGTATTACGAGTTTTAAGTTAACTTTTTTTGTTATGGATATTACAGATTTTTAACCATACTCAATAAACGGACAAATCTTAACTTTTATGTCTTATCAAAAGTCTTAGCAATTAAATGAAACCAATAATCTTTTTTTTTTGTTGTTGTTGTTGTTGTTGTTAAGCTATTCTGCTTTACTCTCATCTCCCTGTGACAGCAGCAGGTGACTGTCTGACCCTGAACATAGAGACTTAAAAAACCTGCCTGGGTCTGAAAAAAGAGAGCCATGGTCCAGTTCCAGAACCAGCCTGTCAATAAAGCAGAACAGCATAAAACAACACAAAGATTACATATACCTGAGTAGTATTTGAATCCCTCCTAACCTGGACTCATTGGCTATAAACCTAGAGACGAATTCTGAGGCCTGGCTACCAGAGCAGTTATGGTAGCAGGGGAAGCTCCCATACTCCACGGAAACCAATCCAAAATAAAACATGCTATTATCATGCATTCAGCTGATCCTGATCTATTGCAGCCTTACAGTCACATCAGAAAACAGACCCATCCATACACCCAAGACAGACAGATGAAACTTTCCCTTCTATTGGAGCCTGGTGGTAATCACTGAGTAATTGCCTACTTCCTTCATTGTTATAATCCCAAGGGGACCTACATCTTGGCAGGACTAAATCCTTAACTGGAGGGGGAAGTTTCTAGAGCCCAAACTGGAGGACAAGCCAGTTTACCACTCTTGTGACCCATGTCATTTGTCCATTTCAGTCACCCGAAGTTGGAACACAAAGACAGGTAAAACATAAGACACAACTCAAGACAACGATTAAGAAAACAATTGGAGTTGTTCAGAGGTCCACCTGTTTGAACAAAGAAAAATTCTTAACTGTAGGGGACTATCACCATCCTCACTACCTCAGGCCTCTAAGATAGAAAATTACTGCCTCTTAAGAAATAAGCATTTCTAGATACAGGCTTGTGGCTTCACAACCAGTTAAAGAATAGCTCAGGATATTCCTCATGCTATAATTTTACAGTCAGTTAAAGATTAGTTCAGGGCATTCCTTCTACTGACCCTTTTATCCTGCTTATGTGCAAACCCTGCTCACATCCTGCCTATGGCCCTATATAAGCTTCCCCTGAGAAAATAAAATTTGTTAGCTTGATCAGAATACTATCTTGTTGCCACATCCTTTTTGTATCCCTTGTTCTTCAATTCCTCTTAGGTGTTTCCTGGTTTGTCGTTGACTGCCCCGCAGGTCTGGGCACTTAACAAGTGGGGATACACCTCTTTTTCCTCAATGGCCCCCTGCATGACCTACCAGAGGCCAGGCTGCTCTGAGTTCTCCTTGGCTCCCAAAATGCCTGCCATCCTTCCTCAAGCCTCTACAAACCTTCAGCTTGCTTGCTATAGAGTTACGGGACATTCTGAAGGTTCCTTGACTTTGAGGTGCAACATAGGCATGGAAAACCTATAGACAGGTGCTGGGCTTCTCCAAGTGTGTAGGTTCCTAGTCTTCACCAGGGTGTTCTCAGGATTTCAAGGCAGATCACTGCTTGTTGCTGTCTGAACTCCCAGTTAGCCAGAAATAATCAGAGGGCCCTGCTATGCTTTACCCTGAACCAGAGAGGGGTTGTTCCACAGATTTCATCAATTCCTCCTCATTCCTAGATCAGGATCTCAAAGAACCTGAACAGAACCAAAAACTAGATGCCATAGAAAACTAAAAATGCTTCAGGGACTTACTAAAAGGAAACATTCCCCCCCCCACCACCAAAAACAAAACAAAACAAAAAACACCTCACCTTCCTTGCTATCTCCTTTTGCAAGCACAGCTTGTTGGCTCCAGGAGTCACATGGCAGGAACCTTGATTAACATTCCAAAGTGCAAAGTGTACACACTGGTGGTGGCAGAGACAGCTCAACCTTTCAGGAATCCCAGAGCCAAGGATCTGGCTTCAGAATTTGGGTGGATAGTCTCATCTTGCTTGGGAGCTCTAAATGTTAAGCCTGAGAATCAGGAGGATAAAACAAAAAAATCCTAAATCTGCAACTGTCTAGATAAAACATGCTGTATTTTGGGGTGCACCCATGACTGGTCAGCCACCTATCTCGTCCATGGGATTTGAGAAAACAGTCTCTGCTGGCTGTTTGCTTTGTTTTTTTGTTTGTGTTTTGAGACAGGGTTTCTCTGTGCAGTCTTGGCTGTCCTGGAACTTGCTCTGTAGACCAGGCTAACCTCAAAATCAGAAATCTGCCTGCCTCTGCCCTCTGAGTGTTGGGGTTAATTAAGGTCCTTTTAAAAGGAGAGATAATGTATTCACAGGAGCAAGAGTCAGCTGATGTTCATTGTTAGAAAATACAATGAGGCTCTCTGATGCTCCTTGTTCTAGAGACAGCTGCATCTTTTCATGCAGTGCCCGCCTCGTTTCTCAGACACAATGGTGAAGGTCGGAGTGAACAGATTTGGCTGTATTGAACTACTCCTGGTTACCAGGGCTGCCATTAATTCTGGCAAAGTGGACATTGTTGCCATTAATGACCCCTTCATTGACCTCAACCACATAGTCTATATGTTCCATTATGACTTTACCTATGGCAAGTTCAAGGGCACAGTCAAGGCTGAGAATGGGAAGCTTGTCATCATCTTCCAGGAGCGAGATCCTGCCAATATCAAATGGGGTGATGCTGGTGCCGAGTATGTTGTGGAGTCTACTAGCATCTTCACCACAGAAAAGGCTGGGGCCCACTTGAAGTGTGGAACCAAGAGGGTCATCATCTCCGCCCCTTCTGCTGATGCCCTCATATTTGTGATTGGGGTGAATCATGGGAAATATGACAACTCCCTCAAGATTGTCAGCAACTCTTCCTGCACCACCAACTGCTTAGTCCCCCTGGCCAAGGTCATCCATGACAACTTTGGCATTGTGGAAGGACTCATGACCACATTCCATGCCATCACTGCTACCCAGAAGACTGTGGATGGCTCCTCTGGGAAGCTGTGGCATGATGGGCCTGGGGCTGCCCAGAACACCATCCTTGCATCCACTGGTGCTGCCAAGGCTGTGGGCAAGGTCATCCCAGAGCTGAATAGGAAGCTCACTGGCATGGTCTTCCGTGTTCCTACCCCCAATGTGTCCATCATGGATCTGACATGTTGCCTGGAAAAAGCTGCCAAGTATGACGACATCAAGAAAGTGGTGAAGCACGCATCTGAGGGTCCACTGAAGGGCATCCTTGGCTACACCGAGGACCAGGTTGTCTCCTGCGACTTCAACAGTGACTCCCACTCTTTCCACCTTTGATGCTGGGGCTGGCATCACTCTCAATGACAACTTCGTAAAGCTCATTTCCTGGTATGACAATGAATTCGGCTACAGCAACAGGGTGGTGGACCTCATGGCCTACATGGTCTCCAAGGAGTAAGAGCCCATCCTAGACCATCCACCCCCAGCAATAACATGAGCAAGAGAGAGGCCCTGGCTGTGTCCAACAACCCCCACACTAATCTCCCTCACTGTTTCCATCCCAGAACCCCAGAATTAAGGGGCTTAGGGAACCCTGCTCTCTTGAGTACCATCAATAAAGTTCACTGTACCTGTCAAAAAAAGATAAAAAAAAGAAAAAAGAAAAGAAAATACAATGAAAAGGGAGGAACAAGGTAAGGACATATACATCACTTAAATAGGGTTCTATATTTAGGGTAGGTTGAAAAATATTTTTTCAGTTTATATCAGCTCCAACAAACAGGAACTAATTCTTAATTACAAGTAAAAACCTTAACTTGTAAGTACTTAAAACAGCACAAACAGGAACAAAGATTTAACACAGGACTAACCAGACCTTATTCTTAACTGTCATAAGGGTCAATAGAACCCTAGCCTGCAAGGTGTATGGTTCCTGTTTTGGTCTCACAGATAATCTTTGATCAGTGGCACACCCAGGGTAACGTTCACAGAGGCTACCCCTGCAAAGTGGAAAGTGTTAATGTTCATCTGGCTGTCTCCCTTACCAATGCTCTGTGCACCGAGCGCATCTACTGCAGGGCCTGGCCCCGTCTGTGCCCTAGAAGAAAAGGGCAGAGAAGAGGACACGACACAACAGTGAAAAGTGCTCGGGACAGGTTTCCAGTTACTGCTTCTGAAAAGAAAATGTATACATTCTGTTTGGTTTAGCATGAAAACAGCAATGGGCAAGGCACTCTTTGTGCCAGAAGAAGGGGCCAGCAGCACAGGCTAGGAACAAGTGAGTGACATGGTCACAAGGGCTCAGACTGTAACTAAATTCTGTTTAGTCACGTGTGTATGGGTGAGGTCCACTGTGTGATGACATTTAAAGTGGTCAGTGTTTTCTGGGTAGTAAAGGTCCTCAGAGAACTGGAATCACAACACAGAATGTGAGTTTTCTTAGGGGCCAAAGACATTCAGGAAATTCCTCCACAAGTCCTTCCACATTCAGGAGCATTCAGCCATAGATGCAAGACACAGATCTGCTCAGAGCCTGGCAATGATGCTGGGGCAGGGTACTTGTTAGTTTTTATTATCAGACTGAGCCAAACTATAGTCACCTGGGAAGAGGGACTCTCAATGAAGAATTATCTAGATCAGGTTGACTTTGGGCATCTGTGGGAGATTTTATAGATTGTTATTTGAGATGAGAAGACCCACCCTGAAAGTAGGCAGCATCATTTCATTGTCTGGGACCTGAAGTGTGTGACAGTATAAAAAGCTAGAGCATAAACACAGGCAAGCAGGCAGGATGTGTGTATTCACTTCTCTCTGCTCTTCACTGTGGATGATGTGATTAGCTGACTGAGTTCCTGCCTCAACTTCCCCAAAACAGACTATAACCTGAACCTGTGGAGGAAGTCACGTCTTCCCCTGCTAAGTTGCTGGGACTGGAACTCAATGCAATGAAGATGCTAAGAAGCCACTCTGTAACACCGGGATTGGCACAAGTCAATGTAAAAGTAATTCATAAGATGCTCAATTGCAGACCATTTGTCCCAGAAGAGAAACTCCTCCATCCCTCTGAATTGAACCCTGTGGTATTGTTTTTCATTCACAGTATTACAAAGACATAAGGCCATCTACTGACTCATACACCAAGTAGCCTTGTCCACAAATGGCTCCAGACAGTATCTTATCATGTCAAGTGCTACTGTAATTTCTTCTAATGTATTAAATAAAACAAGGCTTACATATTGCAACATATTTTCTGTGACTTTCCTAACCATTAGGATGTTGAGATCTGGGGAAAAGGATCTGAAATCACATCACTAGTCATGACTATCAACCTTATGCTATGTCCTTCCTTGGAGGTCAGGATATGCTCCTTAAAGTTCAGAACATGGAAGTCCCTAACTGCCAGGTATGTGGGGCGTAAGTAACAAGTGGTAGAGTCCAGTAGTTACCTTAGGTTAGAGATTGACCCTAGGGCCGAGGAACACACAACCCTGGGAGGACTTCCTGGCTCCCCTCTAACATCTGTATTTCTTTAGCAAGGCTTCTTCTGTAAACAGATCTTTGACAAACTTCCTCCTTCAAAAATAAATGGAAGAAATTAGAAGAGAAAAGCCCCTCTTAGAACATGTGATTACCCCTTCTGAAGGCAATCCAAGGGCAATCAAAGGGCAATCCAAGGAGACTACCAGCTTTTACCAGGAACCTCAATAATAACATTTACAGGGACAGGATGCAGGTCTGTGGAACAGAGTAAAAAAGCCAGAAAAATAAAGGGGAGACAACAGAGACACCCATGATGTTTACTGTAATGTGCATGGAAGTTTAGCCTCTCAGTGTGTCAGTTTCCTCCAGGTAAAGAAAGGAGGGTTGGGATGGACCAGGGTGAAGGGAGATGCCAGGAAAGACCTTATAAAACCACTCCCTTTACAAGTGCAGCTATTAAGAGCCACAGAAACTGGTCTCCTCCACCTATGGCCCACAAGTTGCTACAGGAATTTTATTGTTTATTTTCCCTAATCTCTTCATTCTCTATCATTTTACATATGTCTCTTTATTGCTTTTATTATATATATATCGGTTCACTTAACACAAAGGCAGGATCTAGGCAAGACACATGTGCTATTATCTTCAGGCTCTGAAGTGTTAAATAAACTACACACAGTGATTTAAAACTCCTAACATTCAATCCTTCCCAAGCATTTTAACCACTGAAAACCAGTTTCCTCTCTGAAAAAGCAGGAATAATAGATCACATGTCTCTAATAGCTATTAAAGTGGACAATTGAGAAATGCTACAACAGCACACAATATGCCATGCATTCCTCTGCCTTCTTCCTATGTCTTCTTCCTTATCTAAGAGGATGTCTTCCATTCTCCCCAGCCCTGAGAGGACAAGCCTACCACTTGTCTCAAAGTCTCAGCAGTATGTCTCTCTTACACTCTTGCAAACCAGCCACTTCCAAGTCAAGATCACAGGGTTGCAAAGCGCACTGCTCACAGGAATCAGTCACCAGGTGTCCTTCAGAGGACATCAGCTCTCACCTAAGGAAACTGAGCCTCACCCAAAAGTACTAGGATTTTAACATGATGCAATGCATCTTCCCTAACTTTTCTGCCTCATTATTCATAAAGGAAAATGGGGAAGGCACTGTGCATAATTCCCAGGTAATCTGAGTCAGCTAGGAGACTGAGCTCCAGGAAGCAAGAAGAAAGAGCTACACAGAGAAAAGAGTCAAGTTGTCTAAAACAGGTGTGAGGGATCAAAACTCAGACTTTCTTCCCCTCACATAGAATCCCTTCTTGCTGATTTCATCCTCTGCCTCCCATCGTATTAACAAACAGTGAGGAGTTTAGAGAAGGGCTGACCACATCCTTCCAAGGTGTTCCCCCACCTCAGCCCAGCCACCAAGAATGACAATCTCATGAGAACCCTACAGGAGGGGCAAACATGACAGATAATGCAAGGCTTTTATTAGTGTGTTATTATCCTTTGCAGAGATCCTCAGACACGACAGGATGCATGAATTCAGGTGCAGGCATTAATCCCTTCCTGGGTGGGCTAAGAGAATGTAACTTTTGCCATACAGGTAGAACAATGGCCTTGAGCAGATCCTTGCCCAGCTCAGTAAGATACAGAGAGAAGTCGTGGCCCCACAGGTTTGAGCAGACAAGGGGACTTCTACACACCCTTGACATCTGTGAAGTGTGGCAGCCCAATGACTCCCTTCAGGGAGAGAGTGGGCAGCATGTGTGGCTGCATCTTCTTCAGTGAAGAGCCCAGGTCCAGGAAGTGGCTCTGTTCCTCAGCCAGATGCACCTGGAGCAGCAGCTCCTCCTTGCTGCCTCCTTGTCCAGCTTAGGCCCCTTCATTGGGCTTAGTGCTCCCCTGCCTCCAAGCATGGGCTCCACCTCGGTCAGGGCCTAAGCCAGGTTCTGCTGCCATCCGGCAAGCAATTCCTTGTGTGGAAGATCCCAGGTGGCTCCCTGCCCCGCCCTTCCCTGCCCCGCCCTGCCCTCTGCCCTGCCCTCTGCCCTGCCCTCTGCCCTGCCCCGCCCTGCCCTCTGCCCTGCCCCGCCCTGCCCTCTGCCCCACCCTGCCTTCTGCCCTGCCCTGCTTGCTTTGCAGACTAGTGGCAAGGCTCCCTCGACCCAGTTCAGATGTTGGGTCTGAACTGGCATTCTGGGCCCAAAGTTCATGTTCTGCATCCTGGCCTCAGGGCGTACCTCAGTTGGATGTTGATGGGATTGGTCTCGGGGCTGGCCTAAAGGCTCTCCCACTCTGCTTTTTAGCTGGATCTTGCCTGCTGCCAAATTCCATTTGCTGCTTATGTACAGTGGCTGAGTTCCCAAGACTCCCAGACTCAACCACTTCAGCCTGCACGACTGAGGCCTGCGCCTACAGCCTCTCTGCTCACTGGCCAGCCTTCCTGCTGGAGACTGAGGCTGGTATTCTAAAGCACCACAAGGTCACACCCCTAAATCTGATCAGGACCTTTCCCCACCCAGGCCACCATGACTGGCCCCACTCCTTCTCTGCCCCCAAAGGCCCTTGAGTTTTCAGGTTGAAGGAGCAGGTGATGGCAGTTTGACCTGAATCCAAGCTATTTGAAAAACACTCCTCACCTGTTCGCATACTGCCCATAATCTAGGGGCTCCTGAGATTTCCAAAACACAAACCTTGGAAACAACAGAAATACCTACCCACAAACTCAGGCATCTCCAATTTAAGAACTCTCCAGTATCAGCCCCCTTTCCAAGAATTTATCACAAACAAAATCTTCCAATAAATTCCCCAAACCTGCCTAAAAGCTAATAACATCCCGCTCCCTGTATCTGAGCACAAGAGGCCAAGGCAATGGGATGTTTGCAGATGCTGTGGTGGGTGTGAGATAAAGAGCTTTTGCTGTGGATTTTTGGATCTTTCAAGCAAAAAAAAAAAAAAAAAAAAAAAGGTGCTCAGCCCCTAGGTGCCATGCCCAGGTGTAGCATATCACTGAGTTTCCTCTATTCCCCCAATGGCTTTAGGGACATTTAATCAGGCTTGAAGCCCAAGAACATGTACCTTCTCTGACAATCCTCTGTGCACACTACTTACCAGGAACTGCATCCAAGGCAATTGCTCCCAGCAACCGCCACACTCCTGGCATACATCTGCATCCCTGGAAAGACTGCAAACTTCTGCATTGCAGCCACTGACTCTCCTGCTGAGACTGGCCAAGAACTCTTCCTAAGGCACTGTCACCTAAAGCAAGGGCTGCTCAAATACCCTAACTCATTCACCAAAGACAAGTTTATTTCTGGGAAACAAACTGTATAGGGACTAAAACAAGAGTACCAGGCTTTGCCTGTACATCCTCCAGTGCCTCAGGGTGGTGTTCAAGGTGGAAGAGAACCAACTACCTTTGCTCCTCTGCTTCTTCCTCAGGGGAAAGGGGATGAGAAGAGCATCACACCAGGTCCTCAGCTGTGGCTTCATGAGTAAGTTCAACAGGGTCACTGCAGCACTGAAATAATCTCAGCAGTACTGAGCACGTGACTTCTGCGCTGGGCTTGATAGCATTTTCAATTTCTTAAAGCTTCTGTAACCCAACATGGACTCCAATATGGTGTGGCAACCCTATTTGAAGTTCTTGTACTGTGATGATAGCCTGTGCTTCTGTGTCTCAACAAGGAGTCCCAGTTTGTTCCATTGTTCTGGCAAATACCATGACCAAAAGCACTTTAGTGCAAGAAAGAGTGTGTTTTCTCTTACACTTCCAGGGCACAGTCCCTTTGTCAAGAGCAGTCAGGATGAGACTGTCTTCCTCCTCTAGGCTGGAGAAAGTCCAGCATGAGCTGAAATGGGCCACAGCCATCTGAACATCAAGCAAGGGATAGTTTTAAGTAGCTGGGAGTGATGGTAGTATCTGAGGACAGAATGGGCAATGGATCGATGAGGGGGAAAGTATTTTCACCTTGTTCTGCGGTACCTTTCTAAGCTGGTGCCTTTTGAGGGTGTTTCCAATTGTCTATTTCAGTCAATATTGGATGGTAAAGAAATCAAGTCATCTTGGAGCTGAATCTGTTCTAGGAAGTACTTGATGGGTCTGGTGAGATGGCTCATCTGGTATAAGTGTGTGCCACCAAGCCTGAGGACCAGAGGAGGAGAGAACCAATCTCTAAATGTTGTCCTATGACTTCTCACTGGAGCTGTAGCATGTGTGTCCACATATGTGTACATGTGTACACACAGATGTATGTAAACAAATACATAAATAATACATATAAAAAAATCAGAGTGTTCTGAACGGAGTTGAGTGTCCCTTCTAAGGACAGCAGGAGAAAGTTGGTGGGCACCTGTCCTCAGGTCACAACATGACAACATGTCTAACTGACACATCCCCAAATGTCTTAAGATTTTCTTTTCTTACAGAAGGTCCATGTGGGTCAGGGGGATGTGGCTCGGTGGTAGAGACCACAACAAGCATGCATATGTTCTTGGGTTCCATCCCTAGCTCAAACACTAAAATTAATACAAAAATTCCTGTGGCCATTTGGAGACTCATACATGGGCTGAGTGGTACTGTCTACCATCTTTGAGATAGGAGCCTTCTCATTCACTGCAGCCTGCAGTAGCCACCCGAGTGCCAGGCCTCCAGGCAGAAAAAAGCAGAGAGAAGACCCTGCCCTTTCAGGAGAGCTCCCCATAGTCACTTGACTCTTCTGCTTATATCACTCCAGCCAGAACATATGTAGCCAAACCAGATGTGAGGGGCTGGACAATGTCTCAACTCTGAATTTCCTGTGCCTATCTATAATTGGGAGCCCCGCTGTTAGCACTGAGACAATGTGACAGAAGGGGGGAAGCAGGCATGTGTCCTAGGATCTTTCTCATTCTGGGTTTGACAAAGGCTAGAATATGTCCTTAGACACTGGAAACCAGGAGCTCAGTGTCTAGTGCTAACAAAGCCTTTGCCTGGGGCCTGGACCTGAATATCCTCATCATATAGCACTCCACCAAATGTCACAGCATCTCTACTACCTCAGCCAGCAGCAGGGCCTGGAGGCCTTTTGCTGCCCTCGAAGGCCTTAGGCTAGTGGCCTGGCTTCCTACTGCTGGCTCAGGAACCTTCAAGGAATAGTGACATGGCACTGGTCTACAGGGAGAGCAAATTTCTAGACTGCACATTGAGTGAAAAAGGTGAACACAGCCAGCACCTCCTGCACTTGCAGCAGCAGAGCAGCAGAAGATGCACAGAGACTCCCAGATCAACTCCATGCACGACAAGACCAAGCTGTGCCAACCAACCAAGGTAAGCAGCGCATGCAAATAAGGGACAAAGTGTCAGTTTGCACAGGGCCTCTAGGAGCTGTGCAGCCTCCATTGGTACCCCAAGTACAAGAAGGAGCTGTGTTACACGCCTTATAAAACATCAGTTTCTGCCATTTCATCTAAAAAGTAGAGGAGGGGGGACTGTAGGGGTGAGCAGGGGCCTCCAGAAACAAGAAAACTGTTGATCCACCCTATGTGTAACTCCTGACCAATTTCTCGGGCTTCCCTTTGGGCCACCACCATTTCCCAAAGGGTCTGGAATTGCCCTGTAGCTTGACAGCGACACTGCACACATGCTGCCACTGTCCTCATGCTCCTTGTCTTTATCTGGTTCCTCATCAGCATATTCCTGCTCCCCCACCTCAGTGCACTCCATGCCCTCAGACGCCCCCAAGGTGTTGTGCCTAGGAAGCTGCTGCAGGAGCCACACTGCTCTATGTTCCTGGAGCTTGGAGAACATTCCAGTCCTGATACCCATGCTTTTCCTGCTGGGCAGCCTACTGTGGCTCCAGTGCCTTTGCCATTGACTCTGGAGATGAGCAGCCTCATCAAGCCATTGGCCACCTCCACCCACAGCTTTGCTTGGGGCAAGGACTTCACCTACTTCCACAGCATGCACACACAGTGCTTGGTGGGTCCCATGCTGCCCACTGTGAAATCCCCACTCGGTTCCTGCACATCCCTTGTCACCACTTGGCTTCCAGTTCCTCTCCTGTCTGCCCAAGTCACATGAGTTCCATGCTATCTCCAGCCCCAGGGTCCCCTGTTCGACACTGGTGCATCCACTGAGTGGATTTTGAGCTCGGCCAGCCTCAATAGTCTCTGTTCCCAGGACTGAGACAAGTGGGCACCAGTGAGGCATTCAGAGAGGTGCTGCAGGGGCACCAGGCAGGGTGACATTGCTACAGCCATACTTAGATGCCCTGCGGAGCACTTGGACTCAAACTCTGCTGGGAGGTGCCCCTTCCATTTTGGGTACTCAGTTCATTTTCTTATTACTGTTGTTATTGTTGTTATTATTACTAGAACGATTTGTTCTTGTAGAAATAAAAGCCAAGGAATTTTTAGTACAAAGGAACCAAATGTTCACGACAGAGTGCTTGTGGCAAGGGAAGGTGTCAGATAAGTTAAAACTCTAGTAAAATTTCAACCCAGCATCAGTAGCTAAGAACTCCATTCCATCTCTTCTTTCACTTGAAAGCCTTAGTTACAGTTCAGATGTGAGAACTCTCACCTTGGAAGAGCTTCCTAGTTTTTCTTAGATCAGTGTGAGCAAGTCAGTCACCGTCTCCTTAAATTATAATATTCCAGAATTCAATTTGTTGCCTTGGTAAGAGTAGCCAACCCTCTCCCTGGTTTGTTGTGGTTGTTTCCCTGGTTTATCTTTTGCAACAAAGTTGCAATTGTCTAGCGTGAGGGAACCCTTG
This sequence comes from Phodopus roborovskii, assembly GCF_943737965.1. Taxonomy (NCBI): domain Eukaryota; kingdom Metazoa; phylum Chordata; class Mammalia; order Rodentia; family Cricetidae; genus Phodopus; species Phodopus roborovskii. The sequence continues at coordinate 1,719,029 of NW_026125537.1, forward strand.
CTTCCCAAGGTTGATACTGGCTTCCTTGCAGCCATGAGGTCTGTGTTTACCTTAGAGCCTTTTCCTGGGCTCCTGGGAAATCTTGAGCAGTGCTCAGTTCCTTTGTTTGGTAAATGGACTTATTTTTAGCATCTTCTGAGTTGAATCCCACCACTGTACCACAACTCAATGTGAAAAAATTTATTTATTACCTTGTGAAAAGTATACAATAAGAATACTTCTTGTTCATATAGTTGCTCATTCTGTGTTTACTGAATATGATAAAACAATAGATATGTATTCTTTTATATGTTACTTATAATTGACATTTTAATTGGTAAAATGTGGATTAGATGCCCTTTTATACTACTATATGCATTGTATAACTACACTGGGGTATTTTATTGTAAACAATAAGAAAAATATCTTACTTTAAGAGCACGTATGTAAGGGACAAGTACATAAATTTCCCAACATTGTATATCATTCTTCATGAAGGGTTACATTAAGGAGGGGAAATTGACATAGACAAGCAATATCACAAGAATGATACCTTTTATTGGAGGGGCAGCTATTACTGAATTTTCACTGTCAGTTATAGTCTGCCTACAAAAATCCAAATATGCCACTAGTTATCTGTTAATGAAATTGTGTCCAAATATAGATTTACTGTTTTTGAGTACCATTTTGTTATGTATCCTTACCTTGGCAAGTCCCTGCTTTGTAGACAGTGCAGTCCTTGATTCAAAATTTCTTCCAGTCTCTGCATCACCACAGCTCAACATAACCAAACTTACAGGACATTTTGAAAGCAGTGCTTAGAGAAAAGTTCATAGCATTAAGTACCCACATGAAGAAACTGGAGAATAGTGACACTAGAGATTTAGCAGCTCACCTGAAAACTCTAGAACAACAACAACAAAAAGCAAACTCACTCAATATGATTAGATGCCAGGAAATAATAAAATTGATGGAAATTGAGGGCTGTAATCAGTGAGGTAGAAACAAAGACAATTAAAAGAATCACTGAAAAAAAAAAGTTGGTTCTTTGAGAAAATAAAAAAAAAAACAGGGCAGAGAACATGCAAATTAACAAAATGAGAAATGAGAGGGAGGCATAACAACAGACACTGAGAACAAACCGTCTCTATTTGCAGATGATATGATACTTTACATAAGCGACCTATTGCGGTTAAATAAGGATCAGGATAAACAAATAGGCCGAATAGATGTTTATTCAGGGAGAAATAACTTACAACCACTAGAGAATTTGATTCTCTAACTTTTGGGATAATTGTTGCTAATCATTCCCAAAAAAATTACTGCATGCTCTCTGCCAATATTCATTATCTTTCCATAAGAAGGAAATTTCCTCATTAGTTAAAGGTACTATAATTTCTTCTGGGTCCCTTCCTGTTAGCTGACAAAGTCTTAATTTACCTTTTATAATCAAGTCAGAGATCTTTTCTATGTATGTTTTAGTTTTTTATTCTGTTTATGTGGTAGGAATATCCATTCTAATATGATATCTTCTCTCTGCATCAAAATCTCTGAAGGATATTCTCTAGATGGTAATATAACCAGAATACAGTCTAGGTTTGGATCCACACAGTCCACATGTGCTTCTAGTATCCTCTTTTCTACCTATTCTAATTCCTTCTCAGTTTCAGCTGATAGTATTCATGGACTATTCAAGTCCTTACCTCCTTTTAGGGCCATTTTCAGGTTTTTCAAATCATGCCCTTCTACTCCAATAACGGTTTGCAGTTGAGAAATCTCTCCTAGTAATTTTTGAAGATCATTAAGAGTCTGGTAGCGATCTCTTCTGATCTGTACTTTTTGGGTCTAATTTTCTGTAGACCTATTTTATATCCTAAGTAGTTGATAGACTCTCCTTTTTGTATTTTTTCAGCTGCAATTTATAATCCCCAGTGAGGTAAAACTTCCTTTACTTTCTCAAACATTTTTTCTAATATTTCTCCTTTAGAGTCAGCTAATAATATAGCATCCATGTAATGATAGATTATGGATTGTGGAAACTGTTTATGAATTATTTCTAATGGTTTTTGTACAAAATATTGGCACAGGGTGGGGCTATTTAGCATTCCCTATGGCAAAACCTTCCATTGATATCTCTTCACTGGTTGAGAATTATTGTAATTAGGTACCGTGAAGGCAAATTTCTCTTTATCTTGTTCTTGTAAAGGTATAGTGAAGAAGCAATCCTTTAAATCAATAACTATAATAGGCCATTCTTTGGGTATCAAAGAAGGCAAGGGCATTCCAGGCTGTAGAGAGCCTATTGGCTGGATAACTTTATTGATGGCTCTCAGGTCTGTAAGCATTCTCCATTTACGAGATTTCTTTTTGATCACAAATACAGGAGAATTCCAAGGGCTGGTTGATTCCTTGATATGTCCAGCATTTAGCTGTTCCTGAACCAGGCTTTCTAAAGCTTCTAACTTCTCAGAGGTCATAGGCCATTGTCCTACCCAGACAGGTTCCTCTCTTAGCCATTTTAAAGGTAGGGATTTTGGTTCCTCTGTTTGTTCAGCACTTGTATTCTGTTTTTGTACAGCCTGGATATTTGGTATCTGTCTTGTATAGTACTTTATAATATTTTTTCCACAATCATGAGGTCATTTATGGTTCCCATCTAATACTGGAGGAATGTTAATCTGTGTATTCCATTGCTGTAATAGATCACGACCCCATAAATTTATCACTACATCAGCCACACATATGGTCTCAACCTTCCTCTCTGTCCTTCTGGTCCTATACATTCAATCCATCTCGTGCTTTGTTTTACCTTAGACAGGGTTCCAATCCCTAAGAATTGAACATTTACCTCATGCAGGGGCCATCTTTGAGGCCAAGATTTATTAGATATGATAGTTATATCCGCCCCTGTGTCCAGTAGACCGTCAAACACTCTATTATCATCTTAACTATCAATCTAGGCCTATGACTATTTATAGCGGTTTGCCAAAATATACGTTTTTTTTATTTCCTTCTGTCATGTTTGATTCAACTTCCATCACTAGTTTGTCATCCAGAGCGGTATGAGTTTTTATAATAGGCACAGAATTTTCTAATTGTCCTGTGGGAGATTGTCTTCCACTGTGACTGGGAATGTTCGGATCACCTGTGACAAGGGGGCCTTCAAGAGGCCCCCCAAGGAATTTCCCGATGGTAAAGTATTTCCTTGCTTGTCTCTGGTCGATCTACACTCATTTGTCCAGTGTCTGCCTTTGCCACACCTTCTACATAACCCAGGAGGCTGAGGCCTTCTGTTTGATTCATTCCTGGGAGTGTTATTTCTAGGGAAGCTTTGCCTACAATTTCTTTTTAGATGTCCTATCTTACCACAGTTATAACATCTGACATGTTGATATCTCTTCAAACCTTTGGAGATGGCTTCTCCTACCCAAGCTTCTATGTCACCATAATTAAGACCTCTGTTACCTTGATGTCTTCTTTGACCTTTATATAGCTTCTCCTACCCATGCTTCAGTCTTATTGTCATTATACTCAGTGTTGCCTGTATATAGGACCCATTCATCCAAGGGTGCTGATCGAATTTTTAAAGGCCAAAGCACCTGTTTGCATTGAGGATTTGCATTCTCATAAGCTAAAGATTCTATGAGTATTCGCCTAGAATCTATGTCTGCTACCTCTAATTGTACTGCCCTAGATAATCTTTCTAGAAAGACACTAAAGCGTTCTCTAGGTCCTTGCCTTATCTTGGTATAGGGTTCTAGCCTCTCTCCTAATTCATGAACCTTATCCCAAGCATTCAAAGCTGCTGTATTGCATAGAGACAAGATATGTTCATTATAGGCAGCTTGGGTTTCTGGGTCAACATAAAGACCCTCACCAAGAATTTTATCTTGGGGAGCTTTATAACCTTTCTTTAAGCCCTGAAGTTCAAGAGCTTTTGCTTCCTCTCTCCATAAAGCCCTCCATTCTAATTGAGAGGAGCTTTCAAGGACAGCTGGTATCAATTGATTCCAATCTTTAGGGGTTACCTTGTTATTCCTTGCCCATGATTCTACTAATTGCTTCACATAAGGTGAGTGCATGCCATAAGAGACTACTGCTTTCTTTATACCTTTTAAATCTTTCATACGTATTGGTTCCCACTGATATGCAATGACAACTTTTGGGTGTTTTTTCGTTGCTGGTTTTTCATTAATAGATACAGGGAAAGCTCCCCTGACCCTAAATGGTGTGGAAAATTTTAAGTCTTTTTCATGCCCTGTTACTTGTAGTTCTTCTTCTGATGTATAAGTCTTCTAAAGCCTGAAATCTATTCACCATTGTTTCTTTGAGTGTCTGAACTTCTTGAATCAAATAACTTTCTAGAGACTTCATTGCATCAGTCAGTTTCTTACTTACTCCAACTACAAATGATTCCATGTTTTTAATCTTCTCATCCTTAGATATTATCGGAATGGCATGTAAACTGCCTTCCAGAAACAATGTTCTATCTGCTAGCTTACCATTATCCTCAGACATGGAAGAGATTCTATCATCTAGTCTTTCTATCTGATGTTCCAGTTTTTTAAACTTATTAGTAGCTTCCTCCGACCAGGAACGAGCTGTTTCTGCTAGCGTGTTAATGCATTGCATTGTTTCTGTTCTGGTTATTGAGGTATCTGACATGAAACAAATTCTGTTTCCTACTTGGTCATTTTCATGTTCCACGGTTTGTATTCTACAGGTCAGCTCTCCAACACCATCTTCAATATTCTGAATCTTTCTTTCTATAATTTCTATGCTTTGAATTCTATCATTTTCAATGTTTCGAATCCTTGTTACTAAGTCTCCTATGGTTTGTACAAGTTCCTTATTGCTTGCTGTAATCTCAAACTATTTCTTTAAGAATATCATGTTAATGATGAAATCCATTGCTATTACAAAATAAAAGTACATATTGGTCCAGTCATAAGTTTCTTCTTCTAAAAATCCCTTCTATATATGAAGTAAAATAATTCCTAAAGTCCTGCATTGTAAAACTATCTGCCATAGTTATGGAACAATTGATCTCAGATATTATATCAGCTTAAATTGCAAAGGATGTTACAATTACCTTAGGTTTAATTCTGCTGTCCTGGAACTTTGATGCTTTTAGTTGTAGATCTCACCTTGTGGTAGTTACGCCTGGAGGTGTACCACCAAATAGCACCTAGCCGCCAAAGCCCGTCTGATCCCGGTTCTGCCCGGAAGTGTACCGCCAAATATTGTCCAGCAGCAGACGATCCTTCTGATTCCAGTCCCTGTAGAATAGCTCTTAACAAACTATGGCAAGCGAAATTTTGTTAAAAGGAGACTTGTGGAATTGCTGGGACCAGAAAATGGAAAGATCTCCCATGCTCTTGGATAGGTAGGATAAACATAGTAAAAATGGCAATCTTGCCAAAAGCAATCTACAGATTCAATGCAATCGCCATTAAAATACCAGCAGAATTCTTCACTGACCTTGAAAGGATAATAATCAACTTTATATGGAAAAACAAAATACCCAGGATAGCCAAAACAACCCTATATAATAAAAGAACTTCAGGAGGCATCAGTATCCCTGACTTCAAGCTCTACTCAGAGCTGGTATCTGAAAACAGCCTGGTATTGGCACAAAAATAGACAGGTAGACACAATGGAATAGAATTGAAAATCAATTCATCTATGAACACCTGATTTTTGACAAAACAGCTAAAAGAACACAATGGGGCAAGGGCAGCATCTTCAACAAATGGTGCTGGCACAATTGGATGAGGGTGTGTAGAAGCCTGCAGATAGACCCATGTCTGTCTCGATGCACAAAACTCAAGTCCAAATGAATCAAGGACCTCAACACAAATCCAGCCACATTGAACCTCTTAGAAGGAAAGTAGGAGGTACCCTTGAACAAATTGGTACAGGAGACCGCTTCCTGAACATAACTCCAGGGGAACAGACACTGAGAGCAACAATTAATAAATGGGACCTCTTCAAACTTAGAAGCTTCTGTAAGGCAAAGGACACTGTGAACAAGACCAAACGGCAGCCCACAGACTGGGAAAAGATTTTCACCAATCCTATATCCGACAAAGGGCTGCTCTCCAAAATATACAAAGAACTCAAGAAACTAGTCAACAAAACACCAAATAACCCTATTAAAAAATGGGATACAGAACTGAAGAAAGAATTCTCAGTAGAGGAAATCAAAAAAAGGCTAAAAGACACTTAAGAAAGTGCTCAACATCCTTAGCTATCAGGGAAATGCAAATGAAAACAACTTTGAGATACCATCTTACTCCTGCCAGAATGGCTAAAATTAGAAACACCAATGACAACTCATGCTGGAGAGGATGTGGAGAAAGGGGGACACTCCTCCACTGCTCGTGGGAGTGCAAACTCGTACAACCATTTTGGAGATCGGTATGGCGGTTCTTCAGGAAAATGGGAATTAGTTTACCACAGGACCTGGCAATCCCACTCTTAGGCATATACCCAAATGATCCACATCCATGCAACAAAGACATCTGTTCAACTGTGTTCATAGCAGCACTATTTGTAATAGCAAGAACCTGGAATCAACCTAGATGCCATTGAAGAATGGATAATGAAGATAATCTACACAATGGAATACTACTCTGCAGAAAAAAATAATGGTATCTTGAAATTCGCAGGCACGTGGATGGAACATGAAGAAACCATCCTGAATGAGGTAACCCAGTCACAAAAAGAGGAACATAGTATGTACTTGCTCATATATGGATTTTAGACCTAGAGCAAAGAATCACCAGCCTATAATTCACACCACCAGAGGAACTACGCTACAAGGTGTATTCTAAGAGATTCATATAAAGTCCCTCACAGAAGCGGGAAGCGACAAGTCCCCCAGAGCACAGGGCAAGTGGGAGGCAGTGAATGGAGAGAGAAATAGAAGAAAGAGAAGGGGAGGAGAGGAAAACATGTGGACTGGGTAGGAATAGAAGACAGGAGAGAGAGAGAGAGAGAGAGAGAGAGAGAGAGAGAGAGAGAGAGAACATAAAAGAGGGAGCCATTATTGGTTTGAAGAGAAAACTGAACCTAAAGAAAGGTCTAGAGACCTACAAGACTGCCGCCAACTAACAATTTGAGCATCCATGGAAAAGCTACCATAAATGCCCTTCCCAGATAGTGAGATCAACAACTAACTTATCCACGGAGCCCTCATCTAGTACCTGTTGGAAACAGAAGCAAACACCCGTACCTAAACACTGAGTCGAACTAGAACCCAGATGCAGATGGAGAGGAGAAGACCAGGTTGCAGAAACACATAGAGACAGCTGACCTGAACAAGGAGGAGCTAACAGGCCCCCAGACTGATAGCTGGGAAGCCAGCATGGGACTGACTCAGGCCCCCCTGAATATGGGTCTCAGCCAGAAGGCCTGAGCAGTCTAAGAGACCTCAGACAGTGGAGCCAGGATGTATCCCTAGTGCACAAAAGGACCTTGCGAACACATCCCCCATGGAGGGATAACTGCCTTAACCTAGAGACAGGAGAGAAACCCTAGTCCCTACTTCAAATGACCTGCAGATCTATATGACCTCACCTGGATGGCATTGCCTTACATACATAATTGGGCTGGGGGAGGGGAGAGGAGGGTGGTCAGGGTGCATGTGAGAGGGGCAGAGAGGGTAAAAGTGAGGGAGGGAGGGAGCGTAGAAGAGAGGGAGAGGGAACTGGGATCGACATGCAAAATAATAAATTAAATTAAAAAAAGATGAATCAGAATTGCATGTGATTGGCTTGGAAATATATCACATTTCTACAGTTGTATAGATCCATTATTTTGGGGCAAAAAAAAAAAAAAACCGGGTAACAATGTCTGAGTAACAGTGAAGGAGAGATAATCATGGCGTTGAGTATATAACAGGTGAATGTGAGCAACATGAGTATGTGAATGTAGACCTCTGGGTGAGTCTACAAAATAAAAGCAGTGAGGGTTCTACTTATTCCTACAATAGAGAAAAATGCCTTGATATAACTCCTCAACCACAAAATCTTCTTATAACCAGAAAAAATCTTTTCACAGGAAACAGATACAACTGCAGATGTGTCCAAAGGTAGTAACTCCTCTCTAAAGGTGATGTTCCGGAAGGGAGATAAAGTGACAGGAGCACACACTGTCCTCCACAACTCACTCTTCTGCTGCCATCTCAGGACCACCTTAGGGATATTTGTGGGAGACATAGGGGACAAGGTACTGAGAAGACACCAGAGAACTCAGAAAGCAGCAATCAGTAAACAAGCGCCAGAAACACAAAGGATCAAACACAGTGCTTCTGGGAGAAGTTCTTGTTGACTGAGCCAGTGCAATATACTGAGGTGCTCTTATCTGCTTGGGCTGAGAGCCATCCAGAGGACCAGTATCACAAAAAGGAAGTACTCTGGAACTGATGACCCTTATGGTTCTAAACACTCTTCACAACTTGGGTCCCAACCTCATCTCAGAGACACTGCAGTGATGCTGCACATTTTCTGCCAAGTCCCTAGGCTGTGTGACCAGCTCCTTCTGCTTCAGTGGGATCTCCCGTTCTCCATCCAGGCTTTCTTGCCCCTGTTCATTAAAGGTGTTCACAGTAGAGTGTTGCTCACTCATATGCACATGCACAAACTCATGAACACACGCAAGTACATGTATGCACATAACAAGCACACTGTAATGCAGTAACATGGTTAGTTTCCCATGTAATGCTAACATAAGGAGCAATCACCAGGGATACTGTTTAGAAGGTTAACTTTTCTTGGATGAGAGAAGAACACATTGGGCATAAGGGAGTGGCAGCTCCGTCATTGAAGTGCCTATCCTGTTAGCCTAATGCAGACCCAGGTGGAACTCTGAGGGCCAGGACCATTAACTACCGCTGACAGGAAGTTCCCCAGGCTGTGCAGTGTAGGAAGTTTTCCCAGAACAGGACCACTGGATGGTAGTGGACCAGCCCTCTGGTCTTCTTCACTGCTTCCCTGCAGTGAGATATCTACTCTGCCCACACCTGTTCCCATGCCCCAATGAGCACAGTTGGTGAGGGAGTGGTGGAGATCTCGGTCAATGGGGACAGGTGCAGGCAGGGTGGGTATCCCACTCCACTTCTCAGTTGCCGACAAGGTGGACAACTTCCTCTAAAAAAGAACCCCCTTTGCCACAGGCTGCCACATGTTTGACCCAAAGCAATGAGGTCAGACCATTACAACACCACAACCAGAAGTCAAAATAAGTACTTCCTCCCTGTAAGTTGATTGTGTGAGGATTTGCTTGAGTAACAAAAGGATGACTAAGAAATGCCCAAATGATTGCATGTATTATTTAGTGCTGAACAATGTTCCATGTAAGGGCTTAACCAAATTGTAGTTTTTCTTTCATTTACCTATCACCATCTGGAGAGTTTCTACTTCGAGGCTACTCTGAGAATATTACTAGACTCTGATATGCCCTAGCTTCTCTCTGGACATGGACTTTATGTTCTGGGATCACTGGGTCACCATTGAGGACTGCAGTTTAACTCTGAAGAACTTTGTGTGGCTACTTACTGCCTTATGTCTGAGGGTCTTCATTTCTCCTAACACTGCATGAGGCTGATTTAAACTCAACAGTGAACAACTTTGAAGAAAAGTAGTTACTGAGTGCTGCAGACACAGCACGTGGTGAGTGCTTCAGACCATCATGAGTGTGACAGGGGTGAACTGAGACAGACCCATCCTCACCCACAGCATGGCTCTGTGACTTCTGCTGGACTGAGATGCAGCTGGAGTCACACTGCAAATCAGAATCTGTCAAGGAACAAAATCCAGGCAAAGCTCCAAGGACGAGGTAAACTGAGCCAAAGTTATACAATGGTGTAAAGAAAATGATAGTAGGCAATACTGATGAAGACAAAACAGGCTACAGAAAAGGCACAGTGAGCCACCTGACCACTGAGTGTGCAGTCACCATTCACCCAGAGGAGAGAAGGGACACATACCCTCAGCCAGCCCATCCGGCCTGCCTGACACCTTGACTTGCCAGAGTTGCCACCTACACCACATTCCTCACATTCCTTTTATTTGCTCCAAAGACTTTTCTGGCAGATAAATACATTTCCTCTACAAATACTTGAAAACCATTGAGTTACATTAGTTTTTGTGTCCTTTTGTTCTAGAGATGTAGATGGACTTGTAGAATGATGTATCATACAATATTTGATAGATACAAAATGAGCAGCCACAGTACTGTCTCATAAAGATGGAATTCATCATTGAAAATATTTCAGGAATGAGTGAACATACAAATATGCATAAACACACATGCAAAATTGAACACATCTATGCACATGAAAGAAATTGACCCATGGTCAACACCCAGAAGTTTTCAACATGTTACAGTGCATATGAGTTCAGCCCTAATATCAGTCAGAAGGAGGCTAGTGACGTCACCTGCAGTGATTTTTCAGGAATGCAGCACTCTGGACAACTAGAGAGGGGATGCACATGTTATAGTCAGCAACATAATGTCAGCAAGGAAATGCGCTGTGGGGTTCTGTGTTGTGAACCGCATGAGACAAATCAGACATTTCCTGTACTGTTAGCTCTGTGCAGTGAAAGGAAAGAAGTCTACTTTTCATTATTAAAATCGCTGTATTATTTGATTTTTATTATTTATTATGAAACACTTCAATTCCTAAATAATTACTATATGTAAAATGAAGAGAGAATTATTATATCCATCTCATTTCTGAACTATTGATACTTGTAACAATTAGAAAGGAGAAATCAGGACAAAACATACACCCTGGAGAGCACAGGAAATCCAAAGAGTGCTGACAGCAAGATGAACCCAAGCAGAAAAATTTAGGCTCCCTAAAAGATCTGAGATCAAGGGAAAGTGCAACAGAGGACATCAGCAGATGTAATTATCTGTCTAACAAACACACCCAGCAGTGTACACAATTACACCCACATGCATACACTATCAGATACCACATAAATCATAAGTGAGCAGAAAAATGAGGAGGACCTCATGAAAAATAAACAGTTGATTTAGACTATGCACATCAGGTGTTTCAGCTGAGACTCACAACACAGCTATCTGTCCCTTAGGGATAAAACATTTCTAAGGGAGCACACAGCTTAATCAGACTATGTTGAGGTGATTCTGTCAGTGTGAACCAAGAGCTGAGCAAAGGGAAGAGATGACACTGAGATGCAGGAAGCAAGGTGAAGACCACATGCCTCCAGAAAATTTGACAAGGATTAGCATTGGCACTGGGCACTTGTCCTTGCAAGCTGCTTCCTACCTGTCACCTCACCTGATCCTTGCAAAGCACATGAGCCACAGACCACTGACCACATCAATGGAATCTCTAAGCTATTCCCTAAGTACCTCACTGCATAGCAGCTGTCCTAACATAATGACAGGTAGGTGTGGTTTGTGACTGTCCCATCTCCCTCAGTGGCTTCCAGCAGCATTTGCCTGCCAATCATCCAGGTTCTTCAAGATGACTCTGGAGAGAGAGACTTGTAAATGATCACAGAAGTGAACAATTGAATGGTATGTGGATGGGAGTCTGGACTGTTGGGTGGATGGTTACCTGAGTGTTCCTGTTTAAGACTGAACAGGTGGCCAGCTAGCCCCCACCTCCTCAGACTACCTGATGCTGCTCAGCACAGGGGTCACAGATCTTCTCATGGATCTCCTTAAAGAGCTTCTTCACCTCCTCACAGGACTCTTGCAGGCCAATCTGCTCCTCCAGGAGCTTTCCGTTCTCAAATCTCAACTCATGTACATTTTTTTTCCCAGTGGAGTCAAATCTTGTAGGACCAGGCTGTGGAGGTAACTGAACAACCATCCAAAAATGATGAATGCCATCCAGCATCCATTTTCCATCCCTACTTTTAAGTACCACCATCAGGGAAAAGCTCCAAGCTCCAGACAGCTTGAAACTGGGGCTCATAGTAGCCAAGGCAGCATCACACAGAGGCAGAACAAATCCAGAGAATAACCAAATTCCAGAAAGATTGAACTACTTCTGAAAAACTGTGGCACCCAAAGTGATACTGTGCCCCCGAGAACAGGATGTAGTGCCCACCTGGGAAAACATTAGCAGGTATAGAGCAAACATTCACTGAAGCAGGATAGAAGTCCCAACCAGGACAAATTCAGTCTATGGATCCCATGGAAACCAGACCTGTGAAGCCCCTACCAGCACCCCTGAGGCGCTCAGCTGCCTGACATACACTTCAAGATGCAAACCATTTTCCCATCTAAGAGCTCCCGAGGCTGGCAGGACAACATTGGGAGGGGCTCAGTATCTTTTCACACAAACAAAACTGAATCCAAGATGCACAAATCCAAGGTCCACAAAGCAGACTGCTTGCTAATAGGCAGACAGACTAGAACCAGAGCCCTCAAGATGGGTCAAAGACAAAGGGTAGAATCAGTCTGTCCCAAGTTGTATCAAGCACGTACACATAGGATTCATTCTCCTTATTCAGCTGCTTGCACTTGTTCAAGGCATTACTGATCTCAACGAGCAATTTCTGCAGGTCCAACATCACCTGCTTATGCTCCCTTTTCAGCATCTCAAGAGAATTCAGCCTGTGGTCAAGAAAAGAGTCTCATGAACACAGGATTCAAGAATCATATGAAATCATATTTGTTCTGGAAAACCCAAACACAGTACATACCACAGCATGGTACCTATACACCAGGAACCCTAGGTACTTATTAAAGTTACTATCCAGTCCCCAGGCCAGAAGAGGCAGGGGATCCAGAGGGAGTTATTTGGGACTGCATGAGCACCCTCAATGGGCTTGTTGCTATAGATTAGCTAGCTCTCCAAGAAGTTCCCAGGACCCTGTGCCACATATCTAGCCCACCAAAAACATGATGAAATTCCTCCTGTCTGCAGAAGAGGAATTCTCATTCCAGGGTTCCTATTGCTACACAATGGGCAAGAGCACACATTTAGTATTTCCAGAGAGGCGTCCCAACTTCAGAATGGCTTTAAAAACCTCACAGGGGATACCAGTGTGCCACTGTGGTGAGCACAGTGGGCAAGAGTTGTGCTGCTCTGAGTGGATTCCCTGCTTCAGCACTGGCATCCCTTAGAATCTGTGACAATGGTAAACCTCCAGGCCCTGCCACAGACCCCAGACTCCCAGGAGTTCACACATACACCCATGTGCTCTACGTCCCCACCATACACAATCAGGATGCCCATGAAATTCAGGAAAGTTGCATTTCTCAGAGCATAAGAAAGAAAATCAGAGGTGAGTAGTGATGAGCAAAATTAATGAATAGGACCGGACTTCTCCGGCTGCTGCCAGGAGCTTTCAGCTGATCAAGTACAAAGATTCACCACATACTCACTGGGCCTTGCATGTCACACAAGCCAGCACCTGCCAGGGACATTGAAATGAATGATGAGAGATCAAATACTACTGCCCCATCTCGACACTGTGATTCAGGCCACAGGCTCTGATTTTTATTTGGAAAAAGCAGAACAGTCTGTATCTCCAAAGCACTCCCACCCAGGCTCCATGTTCTGCCTCTCTGGACTCAGGAAAATTAGTTTAGACACCAGGACACCATGGAGGTACAGCTGCCTGTGGCTCAGGAAAGCATGGCTTGGCACTGTGGGTTAAGGTGGTCAGCAGAGAACTGGCAATAATGACTACCTGATGTTCAAATCCTTGTTGATATAATTGTTCAAGATTCCACCAAGCTCAATTTGCTCATATGTTATACTCTGTAGCTGAATGGTGAGTTTCTCCAACTCTGTTATCTGCTGCTCCTGTTCAGTGAAGGTGGAGAGTTGAATTGGTGCCTCCTAGTAGTCCCCGCATATGGATAAAGACAAATGGACTTGTATTCTTGAATGGCACAGAGCTAGGAGAGTTCAGGCTAAGTCCCACAAAGAATCCAGAGGAAGTGCTAGGAACCCAGTGATGGCCACAAAGATTAGGACAGCTGTCCTAAAACTGGGGTCTGGGATCTATGTCTCTAATCAAACACCATGGACAGTCGTATGCTCACTCCTTAATGTAGTCCCCTGGCCCTGGTAGGCGTACTAGCCAGGCCATATGGATTTGGAGTTCAGTGTCACATCATATCTGATGTGATACAGGTAAATCCTGTTGCCCCTAGAGCTTAGCAGCACCATATCTTGATCATATGTGAAGACCAAAGCATCTGAATATCAAAAGCCTTGATGCTTGTCCAGGTGAGTTTCTCTTCCTTATTATTGGCATCAGATTCCCATGGAAACTTAATGAATCCAGTTATGATGAAGTGAAGCAATGTCCTACCCAGAAAGAGACACCAAATTAGTCAATCTGTTCCTCACGCCACAATTTGCCACTCAGAATGAAATGAAGGAGCTCCCTAAAAGCAGCTGCAGTCTGGATAATTCATGGCTCTCGTAAATTAACCATCAGAAACTCTTGACTCTGGGACTGCTCTTTAGAATCCCAGAGAAGGAGGATAACCCCTATTGTTTCCCAAAGCTCTCAGCTGAGCCACACTACAAGGTCGAGCTCTAGTTCTCCTCCTGCAGGAAGCTCCCAATGCCCTGCTTAGGATTCACTGTGCCTTCCCAAGACCTTTATTTCTCCATGTTTTACAATGACCAGCTTCCTTTTGCCTCTCTCTCATATCTCTATGTTCTCCATTCTCTCTCCCAAGCAGCAACCTCAGTTTGCCAACATATCTGTGGGCCCTGAACAAATAATCCATAGGCCTTCGGTGTTGCCACAACCCTGGAGACATCACAGAGGCTATCAAGGGCTCTCCAGAATACAATAGAAGGGACTATTGGGGTCACCACCAGCAGCTCTTGTCTATCTACAAACTAGCTCTTTGGCAATTCACCAGAAGACATAAGGCCCTTACCAGGAGCCTTCTCAGAATCACAATATCACAGTATCTCCTCCTTTCAAAGCAAGAGATCACTCTCTGCTTCATTTGAATGTCTTCACTACTTCATGTGTGGGAAGTTGAAGACTCTATTCCAAACACAGACCAGGAAATGGCTCATCCTTTCTTGAGAACTCTAATCAATAACATGATAAACAATGGTTGCTAAGGAATCAGGTCAGGATGGTGGGAAGGAAAGATTAGTCCTCTAATGTGAAGCACATTATGTAGAATTCACAGGTTGTTACAGCATGAGGGTGTAGGGATAAGTCCCAGAGATGATGAGGAAAGTTCCCCAATTCATCAGCAGAATGCATTCTAGCCATCTTGATATTAGCAAATGTGTGATCAACTAGTGACATGTCAGGCTGCAGATGCTAATGACTGGGGCTTTCCATATGAGTCCTCAGACACAAGGCAAACACTCCCAGGAAGAGTGATGGACAGTTCCTGCACTCAAGGTTAAGGAAGGATGATTGGCTAGTGAGAGGACAAACACAGATATGGAAAAGCATTTTCAGGAAAATCAAGTGTGTGACAGTCATGGGGAGTGTAAGTAGTGTTTCATTGCTATGGTGCTTCACCAAGAGCTACACAAAAGCCAAATTCCTTAATCTGAAGCTACCTGTGACAATGCACATGCTCATAGGAAAGGCATCACAGACAGCTTAAATCACAATGATCATTGTAGCATGAGAAGGGAAGGCAAAGGGCACGAAAGGACAGGTTATTAGGGGTCATTTGCACTAGAACATTTCCAGAGCCACACTTTACACTTTTAAATTTACTGACATCCCTGAAATAAAGAGCTATCAGCATGTTTACCCTGGATTGTAAATTCTCTAGAAGTCTGGACCATCACTTCAGGAGTGTACTTGGTGTATCCCAGAACAAATGAGTTATGTGGATAAACTATGTCTTTTCTATGTATTATCACACTGACAAGCCATGCCATACAAGGTTCCAGAAGTCAAGGGACAATGCCTGGCCTACACAATACTTCATTGCAGTCAAACCTCCATACTGAGGGATGGGTAAGAAATGTCTGACAGATGAGACTTTGCCCTAGCAGGTTTGCAAAGCCGGACAGTCTCCCACTGTGTGGATGTCAGTTCTCCCATCTCTCTACAAGAAGCTGGATGTTTCAGAAGTGAGCTGGTCTCCCCTGTCACCCTGCATGAGGTGACCCATGGGACAGCCTACTCGAGCTTATTCACAGGGATAGAGTAAGTACCTTGGCTTCAGATCCCTCCAACATATGCTTTCAGAACCAGGAGAATATTGCTACTGTCTCATCACTCAGGTGATGTAGGGATGCACAAGTCACTTGCTCTTTGCTTCAGAGTCTCATGTTAATACAGAAGCCATGCAGGAGCCAAACATAGTCACCAGACTCACAATGTCATCCTTACTGACAACCCAGGACTCCCAGAGCAGGCAGAAAGGCGACAGTCTCAGTCCAGGTCCACTGGCTCTAACAGTTCTCAGGCTGAACTGGAGATCTGTGTGCCAGTACTGATAGGGACTGAGAGAGAAATCAGAGAAACATCGCCCTTTACAATAGCCACAGACAACATAAAGTATCTTGGGTAATGCTTATCAAACAAGTGAAAGACCTATATAATAAGAACTTTGTGGCTTTAAAGAAAGAAATTAAAGAAGATACCAGAAAATGGAAAGATCGCCCATGCTCTTGGATAAGTAGGATAAATACAGTTTGTAGGGTTTCTGTGATTTGTGTTGTTTTGAATTTGTGTTGAAGTCTCCTACTATAAGTGTGTGAGGTTTTATGTGATGTTTGAGTTTTAGTAGTGTTTCTTTTACGAATGTGGGTGCCTTTGTATTAGGGGCACAGATGTTCAGAACTGAGACTTTGTGTTGATGGATTTCTCCTGTGATGAATACAAAATGACTGTCTTCATCTCTTTTGATTAATTTTAGTTTGAAGTCTAACTTGATAGATATTAGGATAGCCACACCTGCTTGCTTCTTGGGTCCATTTGATTAGACGATCTTTTCCCAACCCTTTACCCTGAGGTAATGTCTATCTTTGAAGCTTAGATGTGTTTCTTGTATGCAGCAGAAGGATGGATTCTGTCTTTGTATCCATTCTGTTAGCCTGTGTCTTTTTATAGGTGAGTTAAGACCATTAATATTGAGGGTGAGTAAGGACCATTGATTGTTAATGTTTGTTTGTTTTAGATTTGTTGTTGGCAGTGGTATTGTGAATATTCTGGTGTAGTGGGACCATCTGTTGTTATGTCTTTGTGAGAGTAGTTACCTTCCTTGGGTTGGAGTTTTCCTTCTAAGACTTTCTGTAGGGCTGGATTTGTAGATACATATAGTGAAAATCTGGCTTTGTCATTAAATATCTTGTCTTCTCCATCTATAGTGATTGAGAGTTTTGCTGGGTATAGTAGCCTGGGCTGGCATCCTTGGACTCTTAGTGCTTGTAGAACATCTATCCAGGACCTTCTGGCCTTGAAGTTTCCATGGAGAAGTAAGGTGTAATTTTGATAGGTCTGCCTTTAGATGTTACCTGTCCTTTTTCCTTTGCTGCTCTTAATATTCTTTCTTTATTCTGTATGTTAGGTGTTTTGATTATTATATGTTGAGGTTTTTTTTTTGTCCAGTCTATCTGGTGTTTGGTATGCTTCTTTTACTTCCATGGGCATGTCCTTCTTCAGATTGGGAAGTTTTTCTTTAGTGATTTTGTTGAATATGTTTTCGGCACCTTTGAGCTGGGCTTCTTCCTCTATGCCTATTATTCTTAGGTTTGGCCTTTTCACGGTGTCCCACATTTCCTGGATGTTTTGTGTTAAGGATTTGTTGGATTTATAATTTTCTTTGGTCGATGAATCTATTTCTTCTGGTTTATCTTCTGCACCTGAGATTCTTCTCTTGTCCATGTCTTGAATTCTGTTGGTTATGCTTGCGTCTGTAGCTCCCGATCATTTGCCCAGTTTTTTTATTTCCAGCATTCCTTTGGTTTGTGTATCCTTTATTGTGTCTATTTCAGTTTTCAAGTCTTGAACTGTTTCCTTCACCTGTTTAATTGTTTTTTCTTGGCTTTCTGTACTTTCTTTAAGAAATTTGTTCATTTCTTCCAATTTTTTGTTTGTTTTTTCTTCCATTTCTTTAAGGGATTTTCTCACATCTTCTTTGAGGGCCTCTATTATTTTTATGATGATATTTTTTAAGTCGTTCCCTTCTGCTTCATTTGCTTTGTTGTTGTGTTCCGTTCTAGTTGGGGGTAGATTCCCTGGTGGTGTCATGCTTGTCTTTCTGTTGTTAGACGTTTTCTTGTATTGTTGTCATCCCATAGCTTCTTCCAATAGGTGTTGGTAGGGTCTCTCCCTCTCTCTATGGCACTTCCCTGGTGGGCTTAGGTGGGTCGGAGGTTCAAAATCTGTAGCTCTGGGTGTTCTCTCCACAGGCAGGGGCCCAGTAATGGGGGTCAAAGATTAGGCTCCAGCAGAGGACTGGCAATGGGAGTCAAAGATTTTGAAGGCTGGGACTCAGGATGTTCTTTAAGCTGATAGGCAGATGTAGTCTGGGCCTGGCACTCTCCAGCTGAGGCCTCTTTGGCAGAGGCCCTGTGATGGTGGTCAAGGATCCAGCCTGCAGGAACTCAGAGGGGCTGAGCAGAGATAGGCGGATCTCTGGGAGGGGCCTGGAACTCCAGTAGAGGACTGGCAGAGGGGGTCAGAAACCAGGCAGGTGGAAATTAAGGATGGTCCTGCGAGGATAGGCAGGTCTAGTATGTTCAGAACAGCTCCAGGAAGTTCCCCCTGCTTTCAACTCTTTTATGCACTTAAATACATATCTATATACATCATACATATGGACATAGCCTTAAATTTATTTTTAGTCATTTGTGTGATATAGAGCTTTTGGGAGCCCCTAAATTTCACAGTCTCTGGGAATATGGTAAGTAGCAGGAGAGTGTGGGTTCCCAGGGCATGGCAATGCATGAGGACAGGAAGGCAACAATGGGGTAGGTTGTTCCTACTGCAACTGTTACCACCCACACTGAGACAACAAGAAGGAATGTCTGCTGGGAATCTGTAACTTCTCTCCTTTCTTGATTCTGTTGTTGCAGACACCAAAAGTGTTTCAAGATCTGTGATTAGATTAGCTGGCTTAATTGAGGTGTTCTTCCCTTAAACAATGTTTGGCTTTGAGGGAAAGACAATGCTCACACTTAACTTCATCTAGAAATAATGGAAGATGTTCCCATGATTTTTTCCTTTCATAACTGTGAATTTATTCATTGAGGATCACTACACAGACATTCCAATTCAGTACTGTTTTGTTTCTTCTTGCCACAATACTTAAGTGTGGGTTTCTATCTATGACAGGGTTTAACAAAGAGGAAATGAACAATGAAGTCTTGACTAACGCCCTCGGATCTCCAAGATGCCCCCTTCTCTCTACCTTGTCACATTAGTGCAAGTTGCCAGCATCAATGTTAAGAAAAACAATCTTTAATCTCAGAACTAAGGAAGCTAAGTTAGAAGAAGTGCTGCAAATCTGAAACCAGCCTTGAGAGAGAAAAGTTGCAGGGTTGGAGAGAGGCCTGAAGGGAAAGGGCAATGGGAGATGGGGGAGGGGTAAGCTCAAAGCACAACCCACACAGGAAAATGGCCTTATGCAGCCATGTGGACTAAAAGAGCAATAATAATAAAGTTTCAAGGAGAGGTGGCTTTGATTTTGTTGTTTCATTTGTTTTGTTTGTTTGAGATAAGGTCTTTCTATATAGCCCAGGATGACCTTGATCTCACAATCCCTTTGCCATGAGTCTTCTAGGTGCTAGAATTACGGTATGTAGCTTGCTGGGGCATTTATTTTTTATTTTTATTTTTTAGGATCCTGAAATACAGTGAGTATCATGACACAATTCCTTCTGTTTGCACCATACACACAACCAAGAGTGTCAATCTGCTGTTATGTTGTAGGCACATGCCTACATAGTCCATTGTGGTGTTTTTACTAAATTTCTTTGACAACTTCATATATGGTGTAATACATTCCAATTATTCTTATCCCTCCACACTGTCAATATCCCCCAACCCCCATTCTTTCCTAACATCATATAATTTTGTTTTATGAGCCACTGAGTTTAACTATGGCCATCTGTGTGAGCACAGGTTTGGAGTATTGGAGCCAGGGAACACAATAGTAGACAATGAATAGTTCAGCAGGAAGTATTAGTAATTGTCCTTTCCATGACTGATGGACAGACAGAGCCAGTCTTGTTCAGACTCAGTAGGGTAGCTGCTGTGAGTTCATGACTGAATAGGGCACAGTATTCCACAGCCTTTCTCTGGGTCTTCTGGTTCCTGCATTCTTCCTGCTCCCTCTTCTGCAATGTTCCCTGAGCCTTGGAGGAACTGGTATAAATGTTATGTTTAGGGCTAGCCCAGTGTTGCGTCAATCATTCCTCCATTGATAATTCTTTCTGGTGTTGGATCTGGGGTCTCGCAATGATGGGGGTCAAACCACAAGTCTATTAAACCAGAAACTAGCTTTATTCCAGGAAAAGATAAAAGAATCTCCATGGGGCACAAAAGCTTAACAGCTATAGCTGTTACAGCCAGAGTTTGGGCTTCTGAAACTGTGGCAAATTGGGTGGTTTCTGAACTCTCCTTTTTATAGTAAGAAGCAAGCATTAGTCATGAACTAAAGAATTTTTACAATCTCGATGTAAATCTTGGTTACAAATTGCTTTTTACAATTTTCATTAATAGGGTTTTTCAGTTAAGCTAGTGTTTGTATTTAGTCCATTGTTTCTCTCTGGCACTTTCTGATGGTATTTACTGAAACTCTGCACCCCTGATACTGCCAGTTTTGTGTAGCTAGGAAGAGTATGGAACAATGCACAACCAAAAGTCACATACATCCCATCATTTAAAAGTTAACCTAGCTCATGTCAATTTGTCCTGGAGGTTATCTAAAAAGCTGACCCTCAGTTTGCAGAGAGCCATTTCGACTCTGGGAGGCTAACAGAGCTATAGTTCATAAAGCAAGGGAACCCACTGTTACTAGATGATCCTTAAATTGCTGAGAAGGCTGCTGACAGTCCGCTCTTACTCTAGGCTTACAACTTTATATTCCTGTATTTTACAATCCTATTTTTTGGGACCTCCATTTTCATATTCTCATTCTTGGGACACTGGCACCCTTGGCAAGCCCTGACTGTCCTCTAGGGCTATCTCTGATCTATTAAACTAGTCATCTCCACCTCCATCTCCACCTGACACATAACAATTTAGCAAGTCCTACTGTTACAGCCCTTAAAAGCCAAATCTTCCCTGCTCATAGCCTGCCTTGTAAGTCTCAATCCCTTTCAGTTTCCCCAGGGCTGTTCCTTGGAGATGTCTCAAGCAGTTGTCTAGGAGTTGTCCCCTTTGCCAATACCTCCACACAAAACTTGGGAGTCCACTGCTCAAGGCTGGCCAGCCCAGAAATGTTATCACAGGAGAGGGAGTATGGCTAGGAGGGTGAAAGTTACATGTTTGATTCAGGAGTGCCTTAGCTGACACTGCAGAAGGAATCCCTTCTCACTTAGATGCAAGAGCCAGGAACACTGTCACAGGATGCTGAGGCCCAAACAGTCAAGACCTATGTGTGGTTGCTCCGTTGTCCACTAAGACTGCAGTGTGTTTAGGAAAAGCAGCTTCAGACATTGGTGTTACTGTGTTTCAAAGATCTAAAAGGAAAGGGTAGAGAAATGGAGATAGCAAGTGCTTGCCTGCCTTGTGCTGGCTACTCACTGTGGGCCAATTCAAGCATGGAGCTTAGGCCTGGATGCAATATGAATCTACAAGAGAAGTGTGGGTAACAACACAGGAGTCAACCAAGCACTCACTTCCCTAAATGATCAGCTGTTAAAGTCTGCCTTGTCTGTCCTTTTTCTTTAGAATATCCGTATTTGTTACTTTTTAAAAAACGACACATAAAGTTGTATATATTTTCATGTACATGTTTGGAAAAATGAACCTACTTTATGAATGCATTGCCTCAAAAGCTTTACATTTAAAATAATATTACATCAGAATAGGTTAGAGACATCACTTTTAGCTTCCTGGTAGTAATACTTGGTAGTTACATTACAGAACATTAAACCTCTGCCCAGCTGGCTAAAAACCTAAAAACCTAAAAACCCCAAACCCAGCTATTCTTGAAGCATCCACCTTTTATTTCTGGCCAAGATGGCAGCCTTGTGTGCTCTCCTGGGATCATAAGCCAAACCAAGGGCAGCACAGCAGAAAGTGAGGGGACTGATATGCCATGAGTATTCATGGAGTAGCGAACAGGGGAAGGAGTGGTGGTGGTCATGGAAGCCCTTGTCCACAGCTCCCAGGGAAATCAGGATTTCCACCCCCCAGAACAGCATTCTTGTCGGTAAGAATGATATCCATAGAGGCCAGCACCACTGAGCCCTCTGCACACCACAGTCGTGTGCCAGTAAACAAGCTGTAGAGAGAAGTTTCACTTCGACAATACCAGAGCACCAGTGTGCACAGGATGAAGCATACCAGGCTTATGAGCATCACCACCATCTCAGCTCTTATTTCAGGCATGTCCAACATGCCACTCTCCTCTGATGGCTGATGTGAGGGGGAAAGCCACATCAGGGATTGTCATGTTTGGAGAGCTTCCAGGTAGGGACCCATACAGGACTCTATAAGCAGCAGAGCCACGAGGAAACGTTTCTCATTCTGTGGTCCAGCTTGGGAAGGTACCCGTTCCCCATCCTGGTAGCTGAGGCTGTATGTGTGACTTCAGGTCAGTTGTCCTCTCCAAGACAGAGATGTGTTATCTTTAGTTTCTTTCTCCCACTCTGAAGGCCCCCGGGGAAGGTGGTGATGGTGGTTATGGGAAACCATCGCGGAGAGGCTGCAGATCTCTGGCATGTGGCCAGCACTGTGGTTCCCACTTGTTGGGATCACTTTTCTGGTGCTGAGAATGCAGAGTGGAATCTGGCACTAGAGAATTTGAGGGAGGACTTCCACCAGGGCCCACTTAGTCAGGAGACTGATGGAGCTAGCCTTTGAAGCCTCTGTGCCTCTCATGTTGGAGAGGTGTTATCTTAGTTTGGGTTTTTATTTTATTGCTGTAAAGAGACGCCATGACCACAGCAACTTTTTTTTGCATATTTATTTTTCTTTCCATATATATCTTTTTATTATTTCTCCTTTACATATCGATCCCAGTTCCCTTTCCCTCCCTCCCTTCCATTCCCCCTCAAATCCTCATGTCCCATTACCCCCTCATTCCACAGAGAGAGTGATGCCTTACAGGAGGGAATCATCAAAATCTGTCAAGTCATTTGGAGTAGGATCTGGGCCCTCCCTCGTGTCTCTGGGCTAAGGGACTATCCCTCCATGGGGAATGTGCTCCCAAAGTCCTTTTGTGTACCAGGGATATATCCTAGTTCCACTGTCAGAGGTCCCTTAGACTGTTCAGGTCTTCTAATTGAGTCCCATGTTCAGGGGGTCTGAGTCGATCCAATGCTGGTTTCCCAGCTATCAATCTGGGGGTCCATGAGCTCCCCCTTGTTCAGGTCAGCTGTCTCTGACCACAGAAACCTTTATAAAGAAAACATTTAATTGAGGGGGGCTTCCTTACAGTTTCAAGAGTTCAGTCAATTACAGTCACAGCAGGGAGCATGGTGGCATGCATGCAGGCAGACAGCGCTGAAGCTGAGACTATAAGCAACAGGAAGTCAACTGACTGGGCAGTATCCTGAGTATATGAAACCTCAAAGCCCACTTTCACAGTAATGCACTTCCTCCAACAAGGCCATACCCTCTCCAACAAAGGCACACCTCCCAATAGTGCCACTCCCTATGAGATAATAGGATTATGGTGGCCAATTATATTCAAACTACCACAGGTACCCAGCCTGACTTGGATATATACAGAGCTACCAAGACTGAAAATTTAAAGTATAAAGCTGGTGATGGTTTGATCATGTACCTTTTACCTTCTACCAACAGAGCGAAGTGTGCAGGGCTGGCTGCCAGAGCAGTCCCATGGGGAGGTAAAAGCCAGCAGAGGAGACATAAGTCAAGGAGAGCCCAGAGTAGACCCACCTGTGCCTTTTAAAACAACAAACAACGTGTTTTAGCTAAAGCAGATCTTCCCTATTCTCTTTTGCCCATCTAAATGTCATTTTCCTTTAACCACTATTCCAATAGCAACCATAGGGGACTGGTAATTATACTGTCACTATTTGTACTTTTCACATACAGACAAAATAGAGTAGGGCTTTAAAATCCAGTGTTATTTCATTTTTGTAAAGCTGATGTGTATTAGCTCAATTCATTCATTTACCAAAGTTGCACACCACTATCCACTCACATTGAGATGTAAGCTTCACCATTAGAAAGAACGCTCTGGGAACAAAGACACTTGCTGGTATTTGCAGGTGTACATTTTTCACTACTAACATGACTTGATTGACTTTCCAAGTTACAAACTTACCAAAACAAATACTTCCTGGTTTTCTACACTCTATTCAGGGAATTGCCAGATCTTCAACTTTTTTATGTGAAACTTACAAAAATAGCTTTGATATTGTAGCTGAACATTTTCTGTTTGTTAGCCATTAGCTAGGATGGGGGATAGTTGGCATGCTAGTTTAAGTTCTTTGGGGGAATAGTATTTAACTCAAGTCCAAATGGATCAAAGACCTCAAAATCAATCCAGCCACATTGAACCTCTTAGAAGAGAAAGTAGGAGGTACCCTTGAACAAATTGGTATAGGAGACCGCTTCTTGAATATAACTCCAGGGGCACAGACACTGAAAGAAACAATTAATAAATGGGACCTCTTCAAACTTAGAAGCTTCTGTAAAGCAAAGGACACAGTGGACAAGACCAAACGGCAGCCCACAGACTGGGAAAAGATTTTCACCAACCCTATATCCGACAAAGGGCTGCTCTCCAAAATATACAAAGAACTCAAGAAACTAGTCAACAAAACACCAAATAACCCTATTAAAAATGGGGTACAGAACTGAAGAAAGAATTTTCAATAGAGGAAATCAAAAATGCTGAAAGACACTTAAGAAAATGTTCCACATCCTTAGCTATCAGGGAAATGCAAATCAAAACAATTTTGAGATACCATCTTACCCCTGCCAGAATGGCTAAAATTAGAAACACCAGTGATGACTTATGTTGGAGAGGATGTGGAGAAAGTGGAACACTCCTCCACTGCTGGTGGGAGTGCAAACTCATATAGCCATTTTGGAGATCAGTATGGCGGTTCCTCAGGAAAATGGGAATCAGTTTACCACAGGACCCGGCAATCCCCCTCTTAGGCATATACCCAAATGATCCACATCCATGCAACAAAGACATCTGTTCAACTATGTTCATAGCAGCACTATTTGTAATAGCAAGAAGCTGGAAGCAACCTAGATGCCCCTCAATTGAAGAATGGTTAATGAAGATGTGGCACATCTACACAATGGAATACTACTCTGCAGAAAAAAAATAATGACATCTTGAAATTCGCAGGCAACTGGATGGCACTTGAAGAAACCATCCTGAATGAGGTAACCCAGTCACAAAAAGAGGAACACAGTATGTACTCACTCATATATGGATTTTAGACCTAGAGCAAAGGATCTCCAGCCTATAATTCACATCACCAGAGGAACTAGGATACAAGGTGAATTCTAAGAGATTCATATAAAGTCCCTCACAGAACTGGGAAGGGACAAGTCCCCCAGAGCTCAGGTGAAGTGGGGGGGGGCAGCGAATGGAGAGAGAAGTAGGAGAAAATGAGGAGGAGGAAAGGAAAATATGTATGACCAGGAAGATTGAGCCTGGTTAGGAATAGAAGATAGGAAAGAGAGAGAGAGAGACAGAGAGAGAGAACATAAAAGAGGGAGCCAATATTGGTTTGAAGATAAAATTGAACACAAAGAAAGGTCTAGAGAACTACAAGACTGCTCCCAACTAACAATCTGAGCTTCCGTGGAAAGGCTATCATAAATGCCCTTCCCGGAGAGTGAGATCAACAACTAACTTCTCCATGGAGCCCTCAATTAATGCCTGTTGAAAACAGGATCAAGCATCCATACATAAACACTGAGTCGAACTAGAATCCAGATGCAGATGGAGAGGACAAGACCATGAGGCAGAAACACATACAGACAGCTTACCTGAACAAGGAGGAGCCAAGGGCCACTAGACTGATAGCTAGACTGATAGCTGGGAAGCCAGCATGGGACTGACTCAGGCCCCCCTGAATGTGGGTCTCAGCCAGAAGGACTGAGCAGTCTAAGAGACCTCAGACAATGGAGCCAGGATGTATCCCTGGTGCACAAAAGGACTTTGTGAACATATCCCCCATGGAGGGATAACTGCCTTAATCTAGAGACAGGAGAGAAGCTCTAGTCCCTACTTCACATGACCTGTCAGATCTACATGACCCCAACTGGATGGATGGCATTCCCCTACATATGTAATTGGGGTGGGGGGATGGGAGGGGAGGGTGGTTAGAGTGCATGTGAGAGGGCAGAGAGGGTAAAAGGGAGGGAAGAAGGGAGGGAGGGAGGGAGGGAGGGAGGGAGAGGGAACTGGGATCGACATGTTAAATAATAAATTAAATAAAAAAAAATGCTTTGACTCCAAAATTTAAGTTGAAGGACAAGTTACTGGGGAAAAGGATTTCTATTTTTGTTTCCACAGAAAATGAAAAGATGTGGATTCCTTCCAGACTAATGTGGTTTGATCACGCCAGACTGCCTGAAACAGAGTACAAGGTGATTCTACATTCAAAACAGCTGGACAAAGCAGCCTTACAGACTACAGCCAGGATTTCTGAATCTTCTTCGAATCCCCCATGACAGCGCCCCTTACCAGCAGGAAGTAGTTTGGAAAGAACAACGCCCAAATTCCCAAATATTGTGTATAAATGTTTGTTTTCATTTAATTGGACTTTGTTATATAAAATAAAATAAATTAATAAAAAAAAAGAAGGGTTAGTGTTACCTCTTGCATGTTGAACAGAATTCAGGAGTGGTACCATCACATCCTGGGTTTTTCATTAATGGGAAGACTTCTAACTCAGTCTCCTTCTGTTCAGATCCCTTCCTTCATGACCTAAAGAGTCATGTTCTTAGTGACCTGTACATTCTTCTAAGTTAGGATTTGTTGACATACAATTCTATTTCTGGTCTTGAATCTTTTTTCCAAGTCTAGCTGAAGTTTGTTCATTTTATTTACCTTTAGAGAAAAAAAAAATACAGTTTCCAATGTCTTTTTTGTTTCCCTGCTGGGATATTGAACACAGACCTCATGAAAACTGGACAAGCACTCAGCCATTGAAATGTATCCCTAGACCCTTTCTACTTGTTCAAAATGAACTACTTCACTTACTTCTGCTCTAATTCTTACTATTTTCTTCATTCCACTGGATTGTCACAGAAATTCAAATGATCTAAGAGACTATGCAAATAATTATATGCCTTAATACACATTAAACAATAACTTTAAATTATAATTACTTAAATTTTAACAATTTAAAATTATATTTTATATTTAAAATAAAACAAAGTTAATTATGTGGCTCTGTGGCGCAATGGATGGTGCACTGAACTTCCAGTGACAAAACAAAGTTAATTATTATATTATTAAATAAAATAAAAAATTTAATGTTTAGCTGTGGGTGTCTGCTTCTGTTTCCAACAGCTACTACATGAAGGTTCTAGGATGGCATATAAGTTAGTTATCAATCTTATTATCATGGAAGAGCATTTAAGGTAGCCTCTCCACTGTTGCTCAGATTGTTAGTTGGGGTCATCCTTGTAGGTCTCTGGACATTTCTCTAGAGTCAGTTTTCTCTTCAAACCTATAATGGCTCCCTGTATTATGGTGTCTCTTTTTGGTCTCGTCTATTCATCCCCTGACTCAATCTTCCTGGTCCCCCATGTTCTCCTCTCCTCCTCTTTCTCCTAACTCCCTCTCCACTCACTGCCCCCCTTCCCCCACTCCCAATATGCTCAGGAGATCTTGTCCCTTTCCACTTCTGGAGGAATCTTGTATGAATCTTTTGGGTCCCTCCTTGTATCCCTGGTGGTGTGAATTGTAGGCTGGTGATCCTATGCTTTATGTCTAAAATCCATATATGAGTGAATACATACCATGTTCCTCTTTTTGTAACTGGGTTACCTCACTCAGGATGGTTTCTTCAAGTTCCATCCATTTGTCTGTGAATTTCAAGATTCCATTGTTTTTTTTCCCCACTGAGTAGTATTCCTTGTTTTTTTCCCCCACTGAGTAGTATTCCATTGTATAAATATGCCACATCTTCTTTATTCATTCTTTAGTTGAGGTTGCTTCCAGGTTCTGGCTATTACAAATAATACTGCTATGAACATAGGTGAATAGATGTTTTTGTTGCTCACTATGAACATAGTTGAACAGATGTCTTTGTTGCATGGATGTGGATCATTTGGGTATATGCTTAAGAGTGGGTCCTGTGGTAGACTGATTCCCATTTTCCTGAGGAACTGCCATACTGATCTCCAAAATGGCTGTCCAAGTTTGCACTCCCACCAGCAGTGGAGGAGTGTCCCCCTTTCTCCACATCCTTTCCAGCAAAAGCTGTCATTGTATCTCAGAGTTGTTTTGATTTGCATTTCCCTGATGGCTAAGAATGTTGAGCACTTTCTTTAAGTGTCTTTTGGCTATTTTGTATTCCTCTTTGAGAATTCTCTATTCAATTCTGTACAAGAAAAGGAGTTAAGACCAGGCTACAGAAACCCATAGAGACAGCTGACCTGAACAAGGGGGAGCTCATCGACCCCCAGACTAATAGCTAGGAAACCAGCATTGGATCAACTCAGATTCCCTGAATGGGGGTCTCTGAAGGCCTGGGCAGTCTAAGGGACCTCTGACAGTGGTGCGCAAAAGGACTTTGGGAGGGATACTCTCTTGGCCTTGAGATAGGATGGAGTTCCTCGACTCTACTCCAAATGACTTGACAAATTTTGATGAATCCCTCCTGGAAGGCCTCACTCTCCCTGTGGAGTAGGTGGGGAATGGGATGGGAGGGAATGGTGGGGAGGGGCATGGGAGGGAGGGAGGGAGAGGGAACTGGGAATGTAAAATAAGAAAAAAAATCATAAATAAAACTAAAAACTTTAAATTTTATTTAAAATTTAATTTATAATTTAAATTTAAATTACAGTACATAATTATAATTATGCCTTATAATAATACTATATAGTCAGACTGCTCTAATTACAATCCTGCTTAAGTGACTACTCGAAACAATTATATAATTATAAAGAATTATAATTATTTCAGCTCACTGGTACAGAGAACCTGCCTAGTATGTGCATGGCCGTAGGTTGAACTAGGGATTGGAGTAGGGGCAGAATATAGCTCATATGTGCAAAGTAGCATGGAGTTTTTCCCCCCCTGCTCAGTTTAGGCTCAATTTTATACCTTCATTCTTATTTACTTCTCTCTCCTTTGTTGATTTAAGCAAAGCTATTTTATATTTTATATACTTAGGAAAGCTAACATGAAACTTTGGAATAGGTTTAATTTTTCTTCATTGTATTTTAATTTAGTATAAACATTTGTAAGAAGTGCTGAGACAATGCCTCAGTGGTTAAGAGTATTTACACACATGAAATAGAAACAAATCCTTTAAAACTCTGCAAGAAATATGTTTTTTCCACAATAAAATGACCTTTCATTGCTGCTGCTGAGTGATTATATCCCAGTCCCAAGAGCAGTGTCACATGAACTGCCCTGGTTGGAACTCGGCACTGGGAAGTCCACCTTCAGATTTAACTCCATTTAACAACAAGCATTTGTTGAACATCTATCATATGATAGGAACTACACAGACTTTAGTTACCCACCTCTACAGAAAGACCCAATGTATAGAATTCAATGAGCTTGCAGTCAGTGTGGATGGAAAAGAGAGAGCAAGGACTGCCCAGGTAAGAGAGACAAGCCATCCTAGGGATTTTCAAACAGTGGCCATAAATAAACAACATGAGCTTGAAGAGCCCAGAAAACTTGGAGAAATACTGATGGCCATTTCTAAGTTTAAACTCTAGCTGTAACAGTTGTCTTGGGAAGCACAGCCTTCATAAATCATCATTCAAAAAAAATGTATTTCTTAGGCTCTCTGTTTTGGACATCCTTCAACTTGTTCAGAAATAACACTAATCTGTGGTAATATATTGTTTATGATTTAATACAGCCTGCCCGGGGATCAGAATGCAAAGCTAGCCACAGCCATAGAAGCTGCCTATGGTGGCCATACCTTTAATTCCAGGACTCAGGAGACAGAGGCAAATGGATCTCTCTTGAGTCCAAGATCACCCTGGGCTACATGAGAGTGAGTCAGTCTAAAAGATTAGCAGAGTTCACACCTTTAATCCCAGCTCTAGAGAGCTATATAAGGAAGAAGCAATGGGTCTCATGTGAGGTTTGGTTTCTAGTCACAGGGAAGACAGGATCTCCATTTCAGCTATGGTAGAGTTAAGAGCTACTTACTGGCTGGCTGCTTTGCTTTTCTGATCTTCTGCTTGAACTCCAATGTCTGTCTCTGGGTTTTTATTATGCATGCTACACTAATGATGACACAGAAGAAGGGTGCAATTTTCACAGAGGTCTCTTTTCAGATACTTCATAAAAATCAAATCTCATTCGAAAATCTCTTGAAGTCAAGACATAAATTAATAGTATGCAACTTGGGTCTGCACTATGGCTCCCTGTTGGGATCCGTGACCTTGCATTAACTTCCTCCCACACTGTACCAGCAAACTGTGTGACAAAGAGAATATAGAGAATATACTCTATTTCCTTAGAGTAATATTATTTACTGTTTTCCAGGGGACCTAGATTTGGGTAACTCACAACTATCCATTAATTCCAGTTCCAAGGGCATCAGGCAAACACACACACACACACACACACACACACACACACACACACACACACACACACACACACCTGCAAGTAACAAACAAGCAACAAACAAAACAAGTGGCAGATTCCATCTGCTTCTGACCTCCTCTTCCCCCTCTTACTTTCTCTCCAGGAAGAAAGCCAGCTGCTATGTCTGAGGGTCCCAACATGATCAGGTACTAAGGTCATCAGTTAAGAGGCATTGGAATGTGCTTAGAAATATTTTAAGCACCAAGCATGGTGGTACATGACTATGACCCCAAAACTCGGGAGGTAGAGGTAGGGGGAGGAGCTTGGGGTTGTCCTCTGGAGAACTGGAGTTCATTCTAGGTCACAAGAAGACCTTGTCCTCCACCCCCCCCACCAAAAAGTAAATAATAATAATGCAAAGCCATGTGGTGAAGATGACTGACCAGTACATATGAGGCCCGGGTTGGCTTCACTTTCCAACATTGAGGCAAAGGAAAGTGTAGCATCCTAAATGAACAAGAATGAATACCGAAGAAGGGAACAACTGTGTACAGCAGGGGCATAACCAACAAAATCCATTTGACTGTCCCTTTGATCCTTACTTATTGCCCATGTTCCTTTGTCTTACAGGCCTTCTAAGCTTCATCTGGGGATGCTCTTGGCATGGCAGGATAACAAATTATTGCAAGATCTGGTCTAAGATATGCTCCATCTTTAGCAAGAAATGTTTACTGTTTAATCCATTGCAAGAGCAGCACTGTATGGCACACAAAACAACAGCATACAGTAAGCACATACCTCTAGCTTATTAATGGGTCCATACAATCTATGTCCTAGACCATCAAGAACAGACAACTTTCAAAGAAACTAAACACTTTTCCCTGGCTAAAGGAAAACTAGTTACCTGTTACTTGCAAGTAAGAGCTGAAGCAAAGTAGCCATGCCAAACTCCAGGACAGCGCATACAAAGCCTTAAAAAGTCCTTCATAATCATACTATCTTTACAACGCAAACCAACTTCTGCTCTCAACTGTTTTCATCAGTCCTATTCCCTGAGCCACCAAGGCTCCAAGCTGCATATGCCAAGTTTTGGTTGCCTGGGTTACGGTTAGAGGAGAGCGAAACAAACACATCTGCTCCCCACAGCTTCACAGCCTCTCCCTTGTCATCTTTTGCCCTCCACCGTAACTGTCAGGTTCCCCAGAACACTAAGAGTTGTGTGGGAATGGGAACTGAGTTCTGTCAGGATCTGGATTGGGGCCTCACAGCCAACATACAGCATTTGTAACAAGAGTTAACAGCAAACCACAGAAATCTGAAGACAACTGGAAAAGCAGAAGGACTGGCCATCTTGGTTATTTTAACTCAAAGTCTTGTAACTCTTGCCTACTAAGCAAAGGAGAAACTACATTACTGTTATATAGTGCTCTTCCAAGAATTATAGCAATATGTGCACTTACATAGAGTGTTTAAAATTATGACAATGATTATTTGGTGACAACCAGAATTCACAGATACAAGTATTAGGGCACCTTGCCAAATTACTTATTAAATTATAAGAATCAAGTTCAATCATTTTGTTTCTAATTTAATGCATTTCTAAAAATTCAGAAAAGCCATACCTGTAAACCCAGAACATGGGAGTCAGAGACATTGCAAGTCTAAAAGTAACCTAGGCTGTAATTGAGTTCTAAGCTAGCCTGGGGTCAATAACAAGACCTTGTCTTAAAGAAAATTATATTATTGAAAATTAATAACAAATCACAAGAAGGGAATACATACACACACACACACACACTATTGTTAAGGTAGAAGTTACTCTATGTTTACATTGTTTTCCATTGTAGAACCAGGACAAGTCAACACTAGCAACATGGTTTTACCTGTCTGGTGTTTTGTTGTCTACTGTAGCATGCATATGCTTGTCCAAATATAGTCAAAAGAATGACACATGGTAAACAATGCCTTGAAGAACTGGGAAAGGGACTACAGGAAAAATGGCAGATGGCCTTTTACCTCAGGTGCATTTGTTCCCTGGATTGTTCTTGGGCGTCATGCCTGCTGTGACATTTACACTCAATTTACAAGACATGTTTAATCTTTTTTGGATGTGAGAACACAGCTATGGAACCCAATCTGGTCAGTGTGCCTTAAATCTGGATATGGCCTTTTGCTTTGCTTTCATGCTTTCCCAGATATTGTTGGCATAAATTTTTGTCCTGTCAGCAGCTCCCAAATAAACTCACTGAGGTGTATATTAATTATAAATGCTCAGCTAATAGCTCAGGCTTGTTACTACCTAACTCTTACACATAAATGAACCGGTATTTCTCACCTATGCTTAGCCATGTAGCTTGGTGCCTTTTCTCAGTATAGCATGCCCATGTTGTTTCTCTGTCTGCTCACCACTCCTCTGACTCCACCCTTCTTCCCGTCATTCTCAGTTTGGCTCTCCCACCTAACTGTTCTGTTCAGCCACTGGCCAGTAACATGCTTTACTAAACCAATCACAGTGACATATACTCACACTGTGTAAAGGAATATTCCACAATATTCTTAGAACTCTGTCAGACAACTATGTTTAAATTGGTCTGTCCTGAGAACGTTCTGGGAAAGGGCTGCTCTGTTAATATTCAGTATGTGCTTGCTGGTGTTTACTTACATGTTTTTCTGATCATGGTTTTCTAAACTCAAACAACCATCCTTGGATCATTGTTTTCTTTCATTTGTGTATAAAAGTACAATGAAACTGAAGTAAGGCTGTCTGTCTACAGCATTAAACTGTATCCACCCCATTCTTTCAGATCCTCAGATCCCAGGTCCAGCAGACAAGATTTGCATACATTGATGAAGATTGACAAGTGGTACATGAACAGAGCCCTAAATGAAAAGCTATGAGAGGACATGAGGATCCCTGTAGAAGGAGGTAAGCAGGGGTTAATATGGGGCTAAAAGGAAGAAAATCCCACCACCATATAGTGAGTTGATACATCATTTCTTTAGAAAGAATGGTGCTGCAATTTCTGAAAGCCAGCTGCAAGAACATTGGGATTCAATAACAAAATATAATGCTTGGTTTCCTGAAGAGGGTACTCTAGCTCAAATTAAAGAAAATATAGGGAAAGACCAGAGACAAGGAGAAAGTATCCCAACACAATTCTAGATAACTTGGGCATTGGTCCCTATTGTAATACAAACAAACAGGAACAAGCAAAAGAATTTAGAAAAGACTGACAGATTCATTGCATGACTATGAGCCAGATAATGAAACATCAGGAGAAAAAATACAAGCTAGAAAATTTTTCCAGTGAACGAGTAGAACAAAGTCAAAAGTAAAAATGTTGGCTCCAGTCAAGGACAAATGCTCCTGGCCGTCTACTCCTCTGCCTGAAATATTCTATCCTCCTCTATCTGAGGACTATAATGATGATTAAAACAAGTGGGGGAAGAGGGAAGACGATGCACTGCCATCCATGAAAGGAGTGCCTCAGCTTTCTAGGAGTGAGCATGCATAGCATAAATTACCGGATTCTAGGTAAAGACAGAGAACTTTTCTAAAATTAGACAGGAGCGTGATGAACCGTATCAGTCACCTGTTGGCTGATGGGGAGGCAGAAATGTGCATTGTTAAACAACTGGCATATCAGAATGCTAGTGCTGCATGCCAGGCTGCTATCTGTCACTTCAGAAAGGAAGGAGATATTAATGATTATATCCACCTCTGTGTTGATTTGGGGCCTAAGCATACTCAAGGGTTAACTCTGGCTACAGCCCTCTGAGGGCAGACAATGCCTCAACTATTGGCAGTCTCCAACAAGGAAAAAGAAATGAATAATGACAAACAGTCCAACTTCATGTCAAAAGTTTGTTGCTACTCCTTCAAAAAGAGCTAAAGAGCTGTTTCCTCTCAATTTTAGCAAACATAATATGGATGATATTCTGTTTTCTATAAAAAAAATAAAATGCTAAAAAGATTTGTTTGCAAAAGTAAAAATTGGATTAGCCCTTTACATTTGTATTCCTCATTAACAAAATAAAATTTGTGTTAAATACTTCAGATGACTTAACAATGGTTTCTCTTTTATGCCCTGTAAAATATTGAGAGAGAGAAAAAAAAAAAAAAAAAAACTAACAATGCTCCTACATACATTGCCAAACCTTTCCAAGAATTTTGCGAATGGCTTGCTATAACCCACATCACAGGCATTCTATTTGTCAATATTTTGTGGAAAAAATTGACAACTTAAGATGTTATTTAAAAATAAAGGAGGGGGAGTAGGGTAGCATAACTATACCTTACAATATGCTATTTACATACTTAATTTTTTTTTTTTTTTTTTAAAGATTGGGGCAGGGATGGCCTGGCTGATGCAGAACATTTTTGGATTTGTCCAAAACAATTCAGACTCACAGTTCTTTGGAGGATGAGGTGACTCAGGTGAAGGAATTAGTAACTGAGAGAAAAGAATTCATGAAATCTCAGGGGAAGGATCTGAGTACAGAATTGCTACTTTGGCTATCTTGTCTCTGTGGGATGCCTCTGTTCCTGCTGAGACATATGGACCTCACCCTCCTGAGCTTTATTCACTCTTTTCACTGGGAAGAAAAAACATTCCTGTTTATGTCAACGACTCACAGATCCTGGGTGCCCCCACAGCTAATCATATTGCTCTACAAGCAAAGATGGTCACATGACAATTTAAGTACTGCTGTTCAAGCCTCAATGATAAAATATTAACTATTCAACATCCACAGTTAGGTAAACAACCCTCCTCCAAAGCTCTGATTTCCACCTTATTGCAGACATTACGAACATGTTATGGGTATACACACTGTTAAAAACAAATATTGGTGCAGCTTTTATACTTCTGTCACGAATGACAAATTCAACAAATCACTGAAATCCCTTATAACCCACAAGGTCAAACATTAGTAGAACATACACATTCTACTCTTAAATAACTTTCAAAACACACAGAGAGGAACTAATCCTTGAAATGCTCTTGCTATCAACTTACTTAAATTTTTAAAAATTTTTCCCTGTGGGAACTTATTACTTAGGCTTCCCACCATTTACAGGATGCTCAGCCCTACATGCAGCCATTATCCTATCCCATATGAACTAGACCATTAGGCACCAGGATGAAATTTTTTAGACATTGTCTAAGCAGTTGCCTGGAACTTTGATAGCAAAACGGATTGCTGATGCCTTACAAGGTATAGCTCCTCTTTTCTGATGGCAAAACATCATGCATAATGTTCTTGCATCTAGTGTTGCACTTCTGTCTTTTCATGATTTACTTTTTTGATGTAGATGACTCCAAACAACAAAGGAGGAAATGTTGCAACATGGACAACAGATGAATGGTGAACGATGCTGAGGGGAACTGTGAGCAAGACTCTAGGAAGAAAGGAAGATGGCCTTTTACCTCAGGTGCATTTGTTCCCAGGATTGTTCTTGGATGTGATTTCATGCTTCCTGTGACAAACATTTACAGTCAATTTACAAGACATGTTTATTCTTGTTGGATGTCAGAAGATAGCTATAGAGTCCAATCTGGTCAGTGTGCCCTGAATCTGGATATGGTCTTGCTTTCATGCTTTCCCGAATCTAAACCTATAGAGCCTGTCAGGCAACTGTGTTTAAATTGTCTATCCTGAGAAAGTTCTGAGAAAGGCTACCATAAATATTCAGCATGTACTTACTGGTGTTTACTTACATGTTTTTCTGATCATGATTTTCTGAACTCAAACAACATTCCTTGGATCATTCCTATAGTGGCAGAGTGGGGCACATGTTTTTAATCGTAGCCACTCAGAGGCAGAGGCGGGCAGATCTCTGTGACTTTGAGGGAAGCCTGATCTACAAACAATTCTACGACAGATAGAGCCATATAGAAATCCCGTCTTGGAAAAAAACCAACCAAACAAAAAAGTACACTGAAACTGAAATAAGGCTATCTACAGCATTAGACCATAGTCCACTGCATTCTTTCAGGTCCTCGGATTCCAGGTCCAGCAGACAAGATCCACATATGTCGATGAAAGCTGCCAATACATTTCATGCATAGTGTATAATCTTTAGTGTGGCAATAACAAGGTTTTAACCAATGATCTGGACATTTTGATCATTTATCTTACAAAAATTCTACACTAACCATCCTGGTAGCTGAAATTTTGTGCACATAACCATGTTTGCAAAACAAATTTCTGGAAATACATTTTTTGAGCAAGCCTTCATTTTTTTACCTCAGCTGACTTGTACACACATGTCTATCCTTTTGATAGCAGACATATCACAAACCATTGTAAAGAAGCCAAAACTCGTAGTGGGATGATGTGACCTAGATGGAAGACATCTTCTCCAAAAAGAAAACTTAGCTCCAGGGTTAAATTGTTCTGTACCCAGGCTCAGTTTACTGTAAGGAAGGCACCATAACAACCATAACAGGAAGGAGATAACATCTGTTCAACGTCAAAATGGCTCACAACTGAAACCGTATCTATTATTTTTAAACTTAAAAAATCTTGTGGATTAGAGTAATCTAACTGCTTTTCATTGGCCCCTGTAACCTGCTAGCTTGCTTCTGCTTACCCAAGCAACAAAGACTGTATGAAAGAATACAGAGTGCTACCCCGACCATAATAAAGTTTGCGCCTCAACATCACTGGGGTCTTAGAATTTTCCTTTATGGTGTTGAGTGATGATCCCATCAGGCTATAACAGGGGGAGAGGAGTTGAGGCAAGTCTGATGATTAAAGAGAGAAAATATACTATTTTTGGTCAAAAAAAAAAAAAAAAAAAAAAAACCCGAGTTCATATAAAAATGACAAATTCCACCAGTCTGTGGTGGTGGTGCATGCCTTTAATCCCAGCACTCAGGAGGCAGAAGCAAGTAGATCTCTTGAGTTCTAGGCCAGCCTGGTCTACAGGACCCTGTCTCCCAAAAAACAAAACAAAACAAAAAACCAAAAAAACAAACAAACAAAAAAACAAACAAACAAAAAAAAACAAAAACAAAAATAAAAAAAAAAAAACCAAACGAACAAAAAACAGACAAATTCCAAAACAGCAATTGGCTCACTACTAAACCAACCACACCACTCTACAAAGAGACCATTATAAAGGGAGCAGTTTTGTCACAGGGTTTCTATCAATTCCTTTAAAATAAGATGTACTATTTCACCCCAAACTTTACCATTTGCCAATACATTTTCATTGTGACATCCCATAAACACATCACTTGAATGGTGCTACTTCCATACATTAGCTGTTTAATTTTCATTCCACCACCAAAAATGTAAAC
This sequence comes from Phodopus roborovskii, assembly GCF_943737965.1. NCBI lineage: Eukaryota > Metazoa > Chordata > Mammalia > Rodentia > Cricetidae > Phodopus > Phodopus roborovskii. Next base: position 1,757,164 of record NW_026125537.1, read on the forward strand.
ATTTTTCTTCTGAGTTTATAGATAATAAAATGGAAACTCAGAGAAAATAAAGTGATTTGCTCTTGATTAACAAAGATGATAAAACTTAAAGAGACAATATAGGTGTGTATCCTGTTAAATACCATCTTCTTTTGTTTTGTTCTGATTTTTTTGTTGTCGAATTTTTGGGATAAGGTCTTACTTTGTAGTCTGGTTGGCCATACACTCACATGCAATTGCTGACTGCTACACTTAAGCTTTAATGAATATTTCAACCCTGTAATACTCCTGCTCTGTTTAACCTGGAAGGAAATGGTTTAGAAAAACAAAATAAATCAACAACAAAAACCACACAACACACAAAACTGGAGTTACTACTTATGAACAGGCTTATTTACATTCTTGAGGAAAAACTGGAAGAGTCTACAAAATCCCATTTATTTGATTTGAGTAAAGTAAATATTGACGCTGGGCCTAACATTTGATGACATTAGTCTGGCAAGTGAGTCACATTAAAGGAGAAAAGGTACAGCAGTAAGTAAAACTGGGAGAAAACTGCTCTGGTTTCTTTTAAACCCTGATGAACATGTAACATATGCTTAACAATAAGTCACTTCAAGCAAAGGCTAAGGACACCCAAATGGTAGAACCAGCACTAAGAACTCCAATGATACACAACTCAAACATGCATAGGGAGATTAAAGTTATTTTATTAAATCATGCACATCATGTGTGTTAGTGCAAATAGTTTAATCTGTACTCCAGAAATTCTATTGTACGTTTTATCTTTACAAAATAGATTTCAAACAATTATTTACTTTAAAAAAGGTAATTTTGAAGTTAAGCATTTCAGAACAGTATTTGCAATAACTATATACAAGAGGTACTGAGTACCACTGGCATATTAGCATTCTGTGGTAGAGTGGCTTCCTGCAACAGAGAATGATAAAATGAACTATATGACAATATTTTCTACAAGTCATTTGTGGCTAATCCCTCCATAAATCTAGTGATTCTCCTGGCAACAATCCCAAATAGCTTTAAATACAACTTTTAAAGTAAAAACAATGACTGCCAAATATCACAAGGCAAATTATATCCTAAACTCCTATTCTCAGTATCTGGCTAGATCAGGGTATTCTCATAGAACATTCAAGCCAATTCACCAATGTTCCCTCCCAGTCTTCACGAACTGAAGAAAACTGAATTATGTAATGCTTTAGAATACTAACATCACTATAGTACTGCACAAAACCATAGCTAAACGTTAACCCCCGTGTTTTAAATGTATAATGTCAAGCAGTGCTTAGGTGTGTCATTGTGTTTGGAACACTACCAATCTTGGGAATAGTGCTAATTATGTCCGGATTAACAATAAAAAGAGGGGGGGGGGGAAGAAAAGAAAGAAAAAAAGAAAGAAAAGCAAAGGAAAAAAAAGAAAGGAAGAAAAAAAAAAAAAAAAACCATTTGTATACCCAAGGAAGAAATCTTGGTAGGTAACATCAGTTCACCCTGAATGTGAATTAGCTCCACATCATAACCAAATTAAGTCAATAAAAGCTTATCTAAACAGATATAATTCTTCCTTCAATTAAACATGCTTGGAGGAACAGATGACAGAAAAAAAAAAATCATGCTTTCTAAACTGCTGTATATGAGAAGGTAACTTGGCTTTTAAAGAAAACATTTCTTAAATACATGAGATTTAGTAAGTTACATTCCAATTCACTTAAAAGTTTGGTTGATTGCACTGAAATTATGCAATTATGTTTTTGCTCCCAGAAATATTTCAGTTTGCTCAAGAAAATACAAACTCTCATGGAAAGTTTTTCAAAGCTGATGTCCTTTACATCTTCAAGTCATATTAAGGCTGAACAAACATTTTATGTATTCTTCAAATTATCATCATAACAGAATATTTTCCAAATGTGTTTTTGCTTTTAAAAAAAAAATCCACACAAATAATTGTATAGGTCTTGTTCCCAATAGCTCAGTGGTTTTTTAAACAAGTAAAAATGGAGTAAATATGTAAAAAATATATATATGTATGTATGTGTATGTATATATTCAAACTGATAGGCACTGAGCACACAGGGCCTCTCTTCCCATCTATATATTGGTTGTTCGGTTTGAGTAGTTATCGAATCAGAAAAATGAATTATGTGGCCATCAGAATTCAGAGTAAAATATCTATAAATTTATGGTATAAATAATTTGGTGCACTAAGAAGCCTACTTTAGGCCACCATAATATTCAGAATCTCAACATACTAATTTAAAAATTACATGAAAATCCAAATAAATTCACAACTTTATATCCTCTCTATAGACAGATATATTTTTATATAAGTTAAAGCAATGACCCTACAGCTGTATTCTTGCACTTTGCTGTTTTAAGAGGTAAAAAAAGAAAAAAATGGTTCTGCTTTGTCTCCAGCATGAGTGAGAGGCAGCTTCTAGAGGGAGGACGGTGTACAGACTCAAGACACACTGTCATGGAGAAGCTCTGGCCAGACCTGGCACATACAGCACGATGGCTGTCACCGCAACCAGGGCCGCCAACATGGGCATCCAGGGCCAGGGTTTCTGTGTGGAAAGAAACCAAGAGTCAATATCACATTCTTTCCTTCTCTTTTCATACATATTTAACCCCTTGGTGAACTGAGTCCCATGTACTTAAAACACCTTTGGAAAACTGTGCTTACACTGTTACGCTGAGTTAAAAAGAAAGGAAAATGAGAGACAACCATACCAGCAGGACCATTATGTGGAAGGCTGAACACCCCAGAAAAGTCCTGAACAGCTTTTAAATCTGCTATAGCTGAAACTTATTAGTTACTTCTAAATACATTTCTGGACTGTGCCTGCTGCATATACTGTGCACCTGCAGTACACTTCTGCTGAAAAGTTTGTTTTTATGAAACTCAGAGTTCTAACATGAGATAGAAAGAAAAGGCTTGATCCTGTAACTTGAAACCAAAGAAGATAAATCAAACAAGGTTCAAGAGGAAAGTGGCACTAAGGCCCTGCCCATAGGATTCCTCTGACAAGCATGCTCTGTTATCAGTTAAAGGCAAGGCACAGATGGGCTTCCCAGTCAGCCAGTTAGCTTTCAGAGGGTTTATAAAATCCATTTACTTTGGTTGCTACCTTTATTCGTACTGGTATTCTGACAGTGTTCTTGAGAAACACTCTTCATTTGCAGATCAAAGCTCAAAAAGGTTTGTTACTGAGCTTACTTATAAGTAGTATACTTATAAGAAGTAAACTCCCATTGGTGTTGAGATTGAGAGTCAATGGGTCATTATACTAATCTCACTTTCCTTCATCTTCACAGCAAACAGGCAAAGGATTAAAGAGGGAGGAAAAAAAAAAAAAAAACCTAAGCCATGAAAGGGAAGAAAGGAAGGGTAATACTAATACTGGCTGAACATTTCAAGATTGCAAACTCTTCATTTCTCATTCAAATGACTGAACACATTACTGGGATGTAGGCGATAATATTGCAGAAATTCACTGCTTACTCCAGTTTGCTAGAGATAAAGACTCCATTAAAGGAAGCATATTAACAACAGGTTAGCGTGAAGTTAATTCATGGTTAGCATTACTACAAAAGAAACAAGACAGAATGTTATGTGATTAGTTGATTGTTCATTAGTACAACACAAATACACAGCATACTAAATGAAGGGTTTGCGTCAGGTAACAAAATACCTGTGTGGTTTTGCCATGCACTCTATTACAAATATGGCACAAACAGGTGACAGGGACAAATAGACAAGGACTCAACAGTAGTGCTTGTACCTTTCTCTACCACAATGGACCGAAACACCAAAACAGGAAAGCCAGGAATAGGCCGATGAATACGGCTGGGACAGGTTGTAATATGGAGGGCTGAAGAAGGGAAGGGATATTAAAATCATTTTATGCTATGTAAAAAATCAGATAAGATGATTTAGACCCCAGAGGGTGGTTGGAGAAGAAGGAAAGGAAGACTGAAGTAACAGAAGCACACCATTCAGGTTTTGCACCAATTCAAACATTTTAAAGACATCTAACACAAACCAGAATGATGGGCTGGGTTATGTATGCTAAGAAACTACTACTTTAAAAGGAGCAGCTGGAGGTAATAATCAGTGAACTTGTCCCCAAATAACCTAATGAACCATCACAAGTTCAGACAGAGCAATGACAACAGTTTACCAAGTAATGCTCTGTTTGACAATATATTATTGTTATTTCTCATCTGAAGTTTACTAGTTGAGAGGCAACGGATAGGGTACATTTTGTTCTTCCATCAAAAACCATTTTCCTTCCAAGTCTTTCACTTTCGAGATAGTATTGCTTCAAAGCTTAAAAATACATGTTTTGTGATCATGGGAATTTTTGATGAGGCAAAAGACATTGCACAATGTATGATAAACAGGCAGCCAAAGCTTACAACTTTCCTTTAAACATATCTGATTTTTTTTAAAGGGGAATAAAATTACTTGGAAATACAAGCCAAATTGTGAAAAAGGTAAATTCATCCTGAAACTGAATAGTTTTATGTGGCTATAAATAGTAACAGCACAGGGAAGGTCATTCTGACCATGCAAGATGTCTTTGTAGGTTAATTTAGCAGGAAGTGGACTGAACTTCTACAATCAGGTATGAATTACACAAGAAAATATATCGTTATGATCTGATTTTAGAAGATTTCTATATTTTATGCATTAAATAAATGCAATCCACCTTAGCATAAAGCCTTCGGCCCTTCAGTTACTAAAGGGTTCCTACCTAAGCAGCAATCAATCCTTTACTGTCTAAAATCTGTAACTTTAGTAAGCAAAGGACAGCTGGACACAACTCATGAGTATTCTGTGAAAACTGTGTAACTGGATGGCCATGCAACATCACTCGTCTGCACTTATGCTGCAAGTTAAGCAGCCACAGTAAGCATATGGCTCTCGGTTACTACAGTGTCCAAGCTGTAAGAGTTGGATTAACTCTCAGAGCACAACCAACCACACTGAACAGCCATTAGTTAGGGCCCACAAAGGCAATGGTCACAACAAACAACACGACATTTATTTAGTATAACTTGGCCTTAAAGACCTTTCTTCCCAACAAGTGTTATCAAACTAAATTTACAGCCAAATGTTTTTCCTATCTCTGTGCCTGTTGCCCCCGAGCCACCTCTCTAACACACATTAGAAAGCTCTATATCAATTTACCAAATGCTTATAGACAGATACCAAATAAAAAGAAAACTTTTAGGAATGCACTTTACTAGTACAAAAATGAAAACTATTATAGAGCTTTGCTTTCTGAGACAACATAAGGTTAAGGCGTGTGTGCCGTGTCTCCTAAATGGCCTCTGGTGGCACAGGCTTCATTTCCCAGTAGGAAAGAAATGAAAAGCCAGGCTTTGTGACAAAAGTTCAGACTCATCTGGATACCAGACAATTCTTCTAAGTTGTTTTATTGACAGCTGTTTTCCACCAAGAAGGACTCAAGCTTTGCTATGGGTGTAAGTTAAAGAGATCAATTCTTACTTAAAAAGAAATCACATGGCACAATAATTCAATCACAGATATTCATAATGAAAAGCTTATTTCTTCTGTACCCAGGCTGTAACTTTCCCAAATCATAATGAAGTCTTCTGAAAAACATTCTCAAGCCTCCAGCATTCCTCTCAATGGAAGCAGAGTCGGTAAACACTTACATTATTTCCTTTCTCTCGCAGCAGCTTCAGGTTGTCTTTACACTGTTTGAGCTCATCTGTGATTGATTGCTTTTCCTGTTCAGTCATTTCAAACTTCAACTTCAATTCTGAGAGTACAGTCTGTGTCTTTTCATACTAAAGGTAAAGGGGGAGGGGGAGGAAAAAGAGTGTGCAGGCTTGACTTAAAATAGGTATGAAGTTATGGTCCTAGTCTGCTATATACCAGGCTCTGTTTAATAACCTTTAACACCAAAGTCAAGCCTTTCTTTATCAGAAAGGATAAGGTCCTGGCACTCATAGTAAAGATATTTTTAATGTTGGTGTCATTCTATGTAATGACTTCCTTGCCCTAGTGTTAAAATCAAAGAACAGAACATACCGTATTGTCATCTGTTTATAATATAAAAGGTCACTTCTTCCATCAAGTGAGAAGAGGTAAAATGAAAATTTGTTTTCCTTTGCGCAAAAGACAAACAGGTAGAGACAAATCCTAGTTAAATGGCAAGTATTAGGTCTAAATGTATTTACTGGTAATGAAAAAGAAGCCATTTTAGGCACATTATTTACTTGATCTTCTACTGCTCAGCACTAGTGGATATCAGTGAACTGTTTAAACAAATAAGGCAGAAAAATGCATCTGATATACTCACCAGAAGACTGGGGCATTTGACACTTAAAGCACATCAGTGCCAATTTAAAAGACTTAAACATCTGTTTCTGATAGAAAAGTTTCCATAAAGGAACCAGCCATTTTCTACTCTTGAAAATTAGGTATATGTTAGTGATATTTAGATATAATATGAATATATATATATAAAAGCATGGCTTTCATACAAACTAACATTTGAAGACAGGTCAAACCAATGTGATATACTGTGGCTTGGTCTCTTAATGTTTCCAAGAAGTTGGAATTCTAGACTGGTTCCATTTCTAGACACTGCAGCTTACTGAAGACTAGGTTCCCCCAAAGGGACTGTTCAAATGCTGGGTGGGCAGAGCTCTGTCTCCACTTCTGCCTCCCCATTCTGCCATCTCTGAGTGTTTCAGAAGGAAGACAGGAAGACAAAGACTGAATAAAAAACAAATATCCCATGAGTGTGGTCTATTAGAGAGGCTCTTCCTCTTGTCTCAGCATGGCTAAGGAGAATGGAAGGTTTGTACTTCTTCTCTACCTATATCCCAAACTTAACAAAGGACACTTTTATAATAGTACTCCTGAAAATCCAAACACCTTGGAGTGGAGAGAACCTCATTAATAAAGTCAAGTTCCAAGAAAGATGAAATGTGTACAGACATGAGGAAAAAAGATATAGAGAAAAGGTCAAGGTCAGAGTCAGAGATTACCAGGAAGGGAAATACACTAGAAAATGAACCAAAGACTAAAATTCACAGGTTTTGTTTGTGACCACCTTTTTCAGTTGATGTGAGGTCTGTGAACTTTTCCCAGAAGGCAGAAGGCTACCAAGGAAGAGCCAGTGATCCCAGACTACCATTTGCACCTTAGAGTGCAATCAGTTCTCAGTGATTGTGAGACAGTTACCAACAGTGCTAATAAACAACAGGTCAAAAGTGCTTTGCCAACAAAGCTTCCTTCCCTTTCCTTTGCCACCATGTTTACATCCAGACTGCTGTGTACAGCAGAATGCTTGATCATCTCTCAGGGACTATGAAGGGGAAGCATAGGAAATAGTGCTGTGGTCAGGATGCTGCTGCTTACTCCAAGCACAGAACCACAGGAGTGCATGGGGACGACTCTGGCTCTACGGGAAGACAGGGAAGCCAAACACCAACCCTGAGTCAGTCTTTTCAGGGCAGACTTAGATGTTCAGTGTGTGGTGTATTCTCTGCTTGGGTGATTTCTTTGAGAAAGAGTCTATCTAGCTTCTCAAGGTGGCACCAACTCAAAACCTATCTCAGCTTCCTGAGTGTGCAAATTGCAAGTGTATGCCACATACTGGTTGAACTCTTGGATCATAGATATTCTCATGTTCTCTCTAAATTAAAATACAGAGATGCATATAAAATCAAATACAAAGATGATATACAATTTCTCATACCTTTCCTTTGGAGTTATTATATAAAAGTTACCATAGATAAGGCTTTTAGCAGCAGCACAAAGGTCGCGTCTGCAGCTTTAGCTTTACCCTCGGTTGGATATAACATCTGTTCCCTCTTATTTTTTAACTTTGAAGTAGACAGTGAAGTAACCACCACATAATATTACCAACACCCGTGGCTCATCTTCATAAAAACAAACATGTCTGGGTTTAACCTTAACGACACATAACCAGGGTTTTTGAGCACATTAAGCATGACTCCATGAGAGAAAGGGAGAGCAAAGGGAAATGTTGAAAAGAAGTATGCATTACTAAAAAGTAATAATGTATTAGTAGTGGATTACACTGAGATAAAACCTTATTATAACTTTTACTTACAGACTAGTATCCAATGCATTGACAGAAGGACAAACAGCAATTTCATATTTCAAAGGAATATGATGAATATACATCATTTCACAATGAAAAACAGTGAACAAGAAAATAGGAAAGAACATACTAACAAGCTCAGACATATTTTCAAATATGCTGCATTTAATGCAATCCAAAGACTTGAGATGCTGTGACAACATGCCACTGCCATTGGAAACAGGTAAAGCATTTGGCACTGATTATTCAGTGACTGAAAGCAGGCAAGCAAATAATGCAACAAACGGCTAATGTATTCATAATAACATACAACAGAATCATCTTCCCACCACAGATTCTTCCCAAATATTGAAAGAATTATGGCACATGGACTGGGAGGGCACAAAGTGCTTACAGTGTTAAATATTAGGATATTTACTTTGGCATAAAATTTGTGTTTCAACCAAATGAGGATGTTCCTAGAATACACATCCTTACCCAGGTAAAGCAGAACATTTCAAAGTCAATGTGTCTACATGAATATAAAACCTTTGCAGTTTTTTTTCCTTTAGAAACAAGCACAAAGACAGAAGAACAATAATTTCCAAATTCAGGATACTCCAGTGAAAGTGCAGAGAAACCTGCATTAATCTTATTTTCTAAAAACAACTTTCAGAAAATTCATTTTTAAAGACAAAGAGCTGTGCTCTACTTCCTTCTAACTTATGAAGAATCTTGCCTGTAAGCAAGTCTACAGTTGGTACATTCTGATAAGCAGACAGGTTTTATTAACCTACATCCTTAGCTGGCCAGGAGTCAGGGCAGGAGTGAGCACAACTTGTACTATCCAGCTGTCAACTTTAAGATGTACCTATCCTGTTCAGAAAGACCTGGGGGCAGTCCCTTCCAAAGTTAATCTCCCACCATCATTGACATGATTATTTCAAAAGCTCATGAAATCAAGTTATAAGCAAAATCACATAAAAACTTATGTATTTTTGTGAAGACGAAAAGAAAGTCGAGGAAAAAAATACAGTTCCACAGAACAGGCATTTGGCTGCCTATTTATAGTTGAATTTTAGCTTTTTTTCCTTGTTTGTTTTCTGGCATAGATCTCATGCAGCTTAAGCTGTTCTCAAACTCACTACATAGCTGAAGCTGATCTTGAACTCCTGATTCTCCTGCTCCACCTCCCAAGTGCTGGGACTGTAGGTGTGCATCACCCTGGCCATCTGTATATACATTTCACTTTGGTGTTTTGAGCTAAGGTTCATTGTGTAACCCAGCAGCCTTGAACTCACTGTAGACTTCCTGCCTCAGCCTCCCAGGTGCTGGAATAATAAGCATGAGCCACAGGGTAAGGACTTTTTAGCCACTTTCTCAAGAGCTGTCCTAGTTTGTAGTTTGCCTTCTGAAAGAATGCTTTATTTAATATGACAAGCTCTTTGATAGTTAATCAGACCAAGAAACCTGTTACAAAGGGTCTCTCATACCAGTCAACTGTTAAGAGAAAAATTAAAAACTAGCTCTGTTGTATGTTTGAAAACAAACATTTGATAAATTCTCTTGATAATGGACTATGACGCACAGCTAGTAATTACCAGGCTGGGATGTTCCAAGTGTCAACTGTCAAGTAATATGCTTTCTGCTTTTCTTTATTTCTAAGAAGCATGGATATCTGATTTGCCTTTGGCTTTAAGTCCAATCATAATTGGGCTGAGCATGTCTTTTCGCTTTACCTCTTTCTGAACATCCTTTGCTTGGTTTTCAGCCTTACTGAGAAGAGTTTTTAGGTCAGCTGAGTCTCGAAGGTGTTGCTCTTTCAAGGATCCCACTTGGTTCTCGAGCTCTTTCCTGGTCATCTGGAGGATGCTGAGGTCACTAGTGAGCTCCAAACTCTGCTTCTGAGAACTGCAACATAAATACCAACAGTCATTTACAGAAGACACTAGACACAGAGAAAGCCCATGATCCTCTGCACTGCACTAGGTGGGAGGAAGTGTATTTCACAGCAAAACAAACAAACAAACAAACAAAGGTATAAAAAAAAGTAAGATTTTTCAGTAAGGAAAAGGCATTAAAAACACTTCAAAATATTCCTTGAAGTTTTAAGCTGTATCCTTTCAAAAAAAATACAAAAAAAAAAGTAGAAATTTTATAAATGGGAGGAAATGATTAATTGTATTGGGGGGAGGGGTTCTTTACTTTTGTTTTCTTGTTTTGAGACAGAATCATACTATGTAGCTTTTGCTGGACTAGACCTTCCTTTGTAGACCAGACTCAAAGAAATCTGCCTGCCTCTGCCTTCCCTGGAGCTGGAGAGATGGTTCAGAGGTTAAGGGCAATGACTGCTCTTTCACAGGTCCTGAGTTCAATTCCTAGCAACCACATGGTGGCTCACAACCATCTATCATGAGATCTGGTGCCCTCTTCTGGCATGCAGGCAGAATGCTATATACAAAATAAATAAATCTTAAAAAGAAAAAATATATGCACCCACATGCCTGGTTCTAATTATATATTTAATATATCAAATTATTTTCACTAATTGTTTCATAAATACATTAAAATATGTATTTCAACTATGTTACAAGATTAAGTATTTGAAAAGAGAATAGGGGCAGAAACCTGAAGCTTAGGTATCACTGCTAACTCAAGCAAAGACAAACCTGTGTAAATGAAAAGTACCATCACATGACAAGGGACTGGACTGGGAGGTGGAGCCTGACCTTACCACACCGAACTGTGGGATACGGAGCTAGTCACTTAACTGGTCACCTTACTCTCTGAACAAACATTTCCTGAGATCTTAGATGTGCAAAAGCACATCTAATATCCAGGAGTGTCTCAGTATCCTTCTGTATCAGACATTCACCTCTGTGCTGGTTGCTTTCTGTCACTGACACAATCTAGAGTCATCTGAGAAGAGGGAGCCTCAGTTGAGAAATGCCCTTGCCAGACTAGTTTGTGAGCAAGTTTGTGGGGTGTTTTCCTAATTGTTGATGTGGGAGGGCTCAGTCAACTGTGAGAGGTGCCACCCCTTGGCAAGCAGTCCTAGGCTGTATAAGAAAGCAGGTGAATAAGCCATGAGGAGTAAGCCAATAAGCAGCACCCCTCCACAGCCCCTGCTTTAGTTCCTGTCTTCAGATACCTGCTCTGACTTCCCTCAGTGATGGTCTGCAGCCTGAGTTACAAGATACAATACACCCTTTCCTCTCCAAGTTGCTTTGGGCATGGTGTTTTATCATAGCAATAGAAACCCTGACTAAGATAACATCTGAAGTTATTCTCTAGCTTTAATTACACAATTATTTTTATAATTTGCTATTAAAAATATTTTACACATGAGGAAAGTAACTTGATATGAATGAACATCAATGCCTTTTTCAGAAAATGGGGAGAGCATATGGTAGAGCGCTAGTGGTAGAGCATGTGGCTAACATAACTGAGAGTCTGGGTTCAATCTCTAGTATGAATAATAATAACTCCCTGTTCAATGAACAATATTATCTGGCTTAGAGAAAAATTAGTTCCCACAAGCAGTTAGAAGAACATTTTTCAAGGTTGGGGATGACTTGTGGCACTAGTTGCTCTTCCAGAGGATTTGTGATTCTCTGCATCCACACTGCAGTTCACAACCATTTGTAATGCCAGTTCCAGGGTATATGCTGCCCTCTTCTGGCTTCTGCAGGCAATGCATGCACATGGTTGGTATACAAGTACACAAGCAACAAAACACCCAGACATATAAAGCATCTTTTTAATATAAGATTTTTAAAGTGACAGTGTTACATCTTTAAAACACAACTTAATCAGATTCATTACTATAAATAAAGAACTACACAGCATATATTTCACTCTGCTTATATAATGAGCAGATCCTTAAGGATGAGTCTGATACTACCAGAACAATAAACATAGGTACTAAAGGTCCTTTAAGACCCTGTGTAAAGAGAAGCTTAGCAAATAAATGTAGAGTACTTGGGCAGAATGTTCGAGAAATAGAATTAATATATCGTATGTACTTTATGTGAGTGTAGACAGATGACTTGAATAATGACATGTATTATTGACATTAATGACATTTCTAGGACCCATTGTTTTGTTTTGGTTTGTTTGTGAGATAGGTGTCTCACAAGGGACTCTTCCTGCTTAGCATCCCACATAGCTGATTCTCCAGGCAAGCAGCACACACCCAACTGAAGTCTACATTTGAAGCAATATGCTTCCACTCACAAGGAATCTATAAACATTTTTTGGGACATTTAAGCAAAGTGACATAATTTTAAAAGGATAGTACTTTAACAGTCTGCAGATTTCAATTAATCATATCTCAAAAATGAGAGATCAAAAGGTTCAGAATCTTTAAATATCAATACTTAAAAAACAAGAATAATTAAGTAACACAAATTAAACTGTGCATAGTGACACACAACTAAAATCCCAGAACTAAGAAAGCTGAGATGGGATCAAGTTCAAGCCCAGCCTTAGCTAACTCATGAAATTATGTCTCAAAATAAATACATACATACATACATACCAATAAAAACATTAAACTAAATAAATTCCTAAAAACTTAATATGTTGTACATGTATATCATGGATATCTGGATGACTGATTTACAGGCCAGTCTAGACTACAATATAAACAAAAACAAACAAACTAAAAAACAAACACAAAAAAACCAAGCTGGGTGTAGTAGTTAATGCCTATATTCATAATACCTAGTAGACTAAAGCCAAACAATTAGGTAGTTTAGGGCCAGCCTTGGCTACATAGCAATTTCAAGGCCAGATTGGGCTACATGAGACCCTATTTCAAAGTACTAACAAATGAACAAAACACTTTACATGAGCTGGCACACAGGTAATCAATACATACAAATGTGATGGGGGATGTCCTTCTATATGCTATCACCTTAAAAGCAGGGTGTTTCTTGTTTGTTTGTTTATTGGCGAGTGTTTTGCTCCATTCTCTGACCTTCAGACAGGCTTTATTTGTATAAACAAGATATCACCACACACATGTAAGCATATGTGTATGTATTGTCCTCTTCCTATTTTAGACATTGCTTGTACTAACTTTCATGTTACAAGTGAACATTTGTTTTATTCATTAATTATCACCATATAGTCAAAACATAATATACATAAAACACATGAAAGGACTAAGCAAAGCATTAGAAGAGAAAAATCAGGGCTGAGATGGCCCAGTGGTTAAGAGCACTGACTGGTGTTCCAGAGGACCCAGGTTTGAGTCCCAGCATCTCATGGCAGCTCACAAATATCTGCAACTCTAGTTTCAGGGAGTGACTATAATTCTACAGAATCCAATGCACACTACATATGCATATATATGTTACTCTTACTTACAGAGAGGCAAATCACATATACATATAAAATAAAAATACATAAAATCTTAGAGAAAAATCAAAGTGCTTTATGGATCCTTATTCTGAGATTTCCTAGTGTTACAATGAAATGCATATCTTGCTCCTTTGGGTATTTCCATACTGATTGTAGAAAGGGTAAGGGATAGAGAGATAAGGCTACCCAAACTGTAGAGCTAAAAAGGCATTGAACTCCAGGTCCTCCTGCCTCTGTCTCCCAAGTGCTGGTATTACAGGGGTGTGCCACCATATAGGGGTGTGTGTGTGTGTGTGTGTGAGATGTCTTCCTCTAAAGATAAGGTTTTACTGAACCTGGAGCTTCCTGTTTTGGCTAGACAGGTAAGAGCAAGCCATGGGTCCAATGTCACTCTCTTAAAACTCTATCATCTCCCTCCTTTAAGCTAGGAACAGAATCCACAGTCACAAGTCCTCTAGTAGTCTGCTATCTAGCCACATCCTGTGTGATTTAGAAGCTAAATTCATCTGTCTGGTGGTAAATTCTTTGTTATAGATCACCATTCTTACTAAGAGATCAATGAAGTGAAAGAACAATCATTTCCTATGTGAAAGGTACTGTCCTTTTGTTAACAGGGCAATTTCTGATTTGGATCTGTGCTGTTTTTTTTTTTTTTTTTTTTTTTTTTAACAGTAGGGAATGGTACAGCAGAAGCATTTAATTGTATCTGAATTCTAGGATATCCCAAAAGGAGCGTGCTTACTGAATATGGTAGCAAAAAGGAATAAAGTGATGTAATACTTACTATGTTTAACTTATCAAATAACAGGTTTGACTGAACATTTTGCTCCAAAATGATATTTAAATATCTAAATTTAATTTACATAAAAATTAAAGGTAAGCATTTTTAATTTAAAGGGAAATTCTTACATACTTGTGTAATTCTTTTTCTTGCCGCTGCAGTTCTGATGACAACAAAACATTTTCCTTTTTTAGAGAATGGCATTCAGTTTCCAATAGATTCCATTCCTTTTTCAACTTCTCTAGTTCACCTAAAACAGCCACAAAATGTATGTGTTAATATAGAAGCCAAAATATACCGTATTCAAAGGAGGCAGAACAATATTTCAGAGAACACATTTCCCCTCCTAAAGCATGCAGGTCTTTAAAGGGCAGTCTTTGGTTCCTATCACTTTGCTCCAAGAGATGCTATCACCTTAAAAGCAGGGTGTTTCTGCAGCCCAGACTGGCTAGGAATGCTCTATGTAAACTAGGCTGACCAAAGACTCACAGAACATCATCTGCCTGTGCCTCCTGAGCACTGGCATTAGGGTTTGCCCTACTACACCTGGCTTCTTCACTGCTTTAAAACAATAATGTTAATGTTTGCTTGTTTTGATGTACACTCTCAGGATACAACCCAGGCAGGCCTTAGCTCATAATCCTCTAATCTCTGCTTCCTAGGTGCTAGGATTATGGGTGTGCACCATTGTTATGACATATCCTCCTCAATAACATTATAAATGATTAATAATATATGTCTATAAAAATACACTTACCACAGAACCTGTAGATGGGCACAATGTACCTATAGACCTAATACTAACAGCCCTATACTAATAGAAGCCCTGGTTTATGTAGTTACCTTTTATCAAAGGCAGGTGTAGGCTGAGACAATGTGGTGTGAATAAGTGCCACCACCTCCTACTCCCTGACAGCAAGAGTTAGGAGCTTTGTGCCTAAGCACTCACTCACCTTGTAACCTTGTTGCCTCCTCTCTCTGCTGGTCTTCACACTGCTGACATCTAAGCTGGAAACTGCTCTGTAAACCAGAGATTTCTTTCTCATATTCAGATGCTGCTCTCTTCCAGTTCTCAAGCTCCGCCCTCACCTTTTTAAGCTCTTCTTGCAAAGAAGCAAAGTCAGTGTCCCGCTCTGAAGCAGCCTTTGCTGCTGCTTGATGAAGGACCAAAATCTCATCTTGGGCATTAAGCAATTTGTCTCTTGTGCTGGAGATTTCAGTGTCCTTTTCCTCTTGGAGATTCTCCATATCCACGTGTAACCTCTGCAGCTGGACTGTAAAAGCATATAATCTATCATTTTCTTAAGTTCAGAGGTATTAAGAACAAAATTACAACACATTACAGGCCACAGCTATTATGCAGCCTAGATGTCACAGCTATACCTTTTGATTAAATTACACAAACAATTTGTGATAAGAGACATAAAATGGCAAATTACAGATGCAAAAGGGAAAAGATAAAAGGCTAGAGTAAATTTTCTTTTCCCCCACAGAGATGATATTTATTTTAGTATTTTTATTCTCTTTGTTTTTACAATATTTTCATACAGATATTAAAAACGAACATTAAGTAGAAAGGGAAGTGTTTGTGTGTGTGTGTGTGTGTGTGTGTGTGTGTGTGTGTAATCCTTTTGCGTATAAAAACATTTGGGTGAGGGGGTGAGACAAAGTTTTATTTAGCTCAGGCAAACGTCAAATTCATTATATAGCTGAGGTGGCCCTTGAACTCATGACCTTCCTGCCTCATCTCCTGAGACTGAGTTTACAGGCATACAGCACCAGTTAGCATCACCCCTGCCTTGATGACTCCAGTGTCTAAACAATGGATTAATGTGACAGTCCTTCCCTTTCATCTCCTCAAAGGAAAACTGTCCCGGGACTTAGCATGACAGTCTCTAGGGAAGAACCAGAGCTCTGACAACTGAGGGCCCTCTGCAACCTTATTTCCTTTTCAATCACAGAATCTGAAAAATAACCACAGCCATCTCAAACAGTCTTGGGATGCCCCATACCTTGAAGAACCTGAATTTGTTTAGCAGATTCCTCAACTTGATTTCGATAGGCTTTACGTTCTTCTTCCAAAAGTGCTAAAAAGCAAAAACAAGGTGTATCTAATTTTGTGAGTTAATGAAAAACATTCACAATTGCAAAGCTAGAAATTCTAAAATTTTTCTTTTAAAGTTTACTGAAAGACATAAGAGTTAGATGGATAAGTATTATCAGTATTAGCCATTAAGATTTTAGAAACACAAAACATTAGTAACAACAAATCTATAAAAACCAGTTAGAGTATCTATTCACTGAACAACCAAGAAGTCTTTCTTACATAAGAAATATCCTAACTGTTAATCATCACTGATAAGCGCACGCTTATAATCCCAAATACTGGGAGGGCTAAGGCAAAGAAGCTCACAAGTTCAAAGCCAGCCTCAGCTACACACTGAATTCAAGGCTAGCCTAGGATATGTTGTAGGACCCTGTCTACAAAAGAGAGTTAGGAATATATCTCAGAGGTAGAGTGCTTGCCTACTATACACAAAGGCAAGTTCTAGCATCATTAAAAAATAATAATGGTCTTAAGGGCCAGGCATAGTACTGTATACTTTAATTCCAAGAACTCAGGTAATAGAGGCAGGCATATCTCTGTGAGTTTGAACCACCCTAGTCTATGCAGCATATCCCTTGCCAGCAAGGGCTATGTAATGAGACCCTTATTTCAAAAACCCAAAACAAAACTAATTTTAAGAAGCATACACCAAACCAAAAACCAACCAAACAAAAAACCCAAAACATAAAATTCTTGTGTTCTTATGTGTAAGGAATGTCTTTTTTTTTTTTAATTTGGGGGATCTAGGTATCAAACCCTGGCCTTACACTGAGCTCTAGCTATCTTGAATGACAGTCCTAACAGCTTATCAAGGCAGTAATGTCTTTGAGAACCAGGAAAGGAATAGTTATAAGAAGACCCCAGCTTCTTCTTGGCATTTGAATTGTTCTTCAACTCAGGAAGGACATCTTATGAAACCCACCAATGCTATAAGAATACATGAGATCTCAGGAGTGTCCAAGATTTTCATTGCCAAAGGGCAAATACCAAATGCTAAACCCCAGAAAACATAGAAGTCCCCACTGGCAAATGATTATCAGACAGATGAGCCAAGGAGAAGTGGCCAAGATGAGAAGATCTTACTACTTTCTTTCTTCCTTCCTTCCTTCCTTCCTTCCTTCCTTCCTTCCTTCCTTCCTTCCTTTCTTTCTTTCTTTCTTTCTTTCTTTCTTTCTTTCTTTCTTTCTTTCTCTTTCTTCCTTTCAACTGTCCAGCTACCCAGGCTGGACTCACACTTGCACTCTTCCGTCCCCCCACACATACCACTGTGATCTGCTCAGAAGAGTTCACACCTTGAACTCTGCCCACAACCTTACTGCTAAATAAACTCCCCACCCAAGAGTGAGCACTAATACAGCCAAAAGTTAATTTACAGGGTTCTCCCAAGTCTCAAGTTTCACTGATTGGGCATCTTCCACCCCCCCCCCAAAAAAACTAAAATATGAAATGCTATGAAATCTGAAACCTTTTACCCCAAGCATTTCAGACATTAATCAGCATGTATAATCAGCATGTAATTATCAATAAAGGTCTTTTGTTGTTAAAGCTTTTTTTGGGGGGGGGTCCCAGAGTTTGTCTGTGTAGCTCTGGCTGTCCTGGAACTTGCTTTGTAGAACAGGCTGACCTCTGGCTCCAGAGAGCTGGGATTAAAGGTGTGTGCCACCACTGCCACAGTCCTCATCTTACCATCTGAAACGAAAGCTTTTAAGGTTGAATGGATATCTGAAGAGAAGCCTAGCAAAGCCCTGGCTCTGGAGATCCTGCAGTGCCTCTGGGCTCTCTGAGCTCTGTGATATCCAAACACACTGTGCTGTTTCATAAAGCCCCCAGGGAGTTTCAGTGATGTTGATCTCACCTTGAAGTTCAAAGCATTTTTGTTTACTTGCTCTAGCTAGCTCCTGGGCTTCAATCAATTCTTTTCGAAGATGCTGAATTTCTTGTCTGGCCTCAGTTTCTGACTGTGCACCCTGCAAGTCATCTGACAAAAATATGTTTATTTTAAAAGCAAGTGTTAGTTGCACTATAATCTCTATAGTCTGACGTTCTTTTTCATGTTTAGACAATCACATGACACAACTGAGTTAAATAAAACTTAGAAGCAAATTAGAGTAAGCATATTAGTTATTTTTACCTTCAACAACATAGAATTAACATGGATATTAGTTCTATAAAATAAAGAAATTAACATACATTTTATTGACGTACAGCTCCTGTAAAACTTGAAATTTGGTGAGACAGGAGAGAGAGAGAGAGAGAGAGAGAGAGAGGGATGGATGCATGCACAGTACAACATAAGGCAGTTGACTCTTCTGGTCTACCATGGGGGTCCCAGGGACAGAACTCAGGTTGTCAGGCTTAACAGCTAGTGACTAATTTATCCGATGAACCCTCTTTCCAGCTCCTTCTCCATCAGTTTTGAAATTTAACAGTAAGACAGAAAAACTTTACTTGGCACTTAAATAAAAATGGAAAAACAAATGAAATTCTTCAAGAAAGAAATGAGTGTTACAATGTAAGAAAACAGCAAGAGAGAAAAAGAGGCCATGAGTCAGGGTTCAAGCAGAGGGAAAGGGATCATAAAAAGAGGGAAGGGGGTAGAGGGGAGACCAGCCTCCAGGGGCAGGAATAGCAACAGGAAAGAGGGGCAGAGAAAAGAGAAATGGTGAGAAGAACAGATGGACAGAGGGAGAGAAAGGAGGATGGGAGGTGGGCAGGGCCCTTTTAAATGAGAACATAGAAAAATATGCACAGAGCATATCCTGTCAGAACCTCAAGGACAAGCCAGTACAGATGCCAGTACAGATGCAAAAAGGACTAGCAAGGCTCAGCAGGTAGAGGCATTTCCAAGTAAACCCAAGGATCTGTGTTCCACCCTGGATTCCCACAAGCTCCCTAAGACTTGTTCCCTTAACTCCACATGCACGCCTCTCCCTAATCCACCCTGCCCCCAACAAACAAACAAAAAAAATGAATTAAAAACAAAAAATTATGGGTTTGTATGTTTGTTTTGGTGTGTGTGTGTGTGTGTGTGTGTGTGTGTGTGTATAAAAACCTTTAAAGACGATACCATCTGAAGAGTTGGAGGGAAGGAAAGGTAATAAGGAAACAAAGCAGTTACAGTTTAATTTTTAAAAATTAAAAAAAAAAAAACTGTCAACCCTAAAAACACAATAAAAACTAGACTGGATGCTCCACTGTATCTAATTTGAACCCAATATAACATCACAGTAGATAAACATACTTGCTGAATCATTAACTGATGTCACCTTAGTTATTTAACTAAAATAAATTTAATCCAACATTACATCTCAAATATGCCATTTTCCTAACCTCTTTCCTTTCTAGTTACTCTGTTGCTCATCTTTGCTGTACTAAAAGTGCTAGTGGACTGGAAAGGTGACTCAGCAGCTAAGAGAACTTGCTAAGTAAACATGAGGACTAGAGTTCAGATTCTAGCATCCAGGTAGGTATCAAGCAGGGATCTTGCAAATGCCTATTATTACAGCCCTGAAGGATCTCATTTCTTGTTCTGGTCTCTGAGTGTACACAAGCATACGTACCACCCACACCTTTAAAAAAAAAAAAAAACAAAAAACAAAAAAACAAAAAACTGAAAAATGAGAATAAAGTCTCCAGATCAGAGTAGAGTAACACATCGATGTTAACTTCTTAATTTTAAGAACAGTATAGCAGTCACGTAAGAGGAACTAACTAGACATATAGCAAAGTATTTAGGAGTAAAGGTTATCATGCCTGCAATTAGTTCTGAATGATCCGCAGGTAAAAGGAGAAACATGGAAAATAATAATGAATAAAATTTGAACAAATATGGGTGTAATGCTTATATCTGGGGAATTTGAGTGAAGAATGAGTGTATTGTAGAAAGATATCCACCCCCACCTGCACCTGTTCTCAATGGCTGTGGGAACAAGTGTGGACGGGACCTGTGGGGTCTAGAGTCCCGGACCCCAGCTCGCTCTCTTACTTCCTGGTCAGAGAAAGAGAGCATCTGGGGGCATCCTTGGAGCAGGAACCCACGGTGGTCATCTGTTTCTGGTGTTAAGTGATTTCACTCCAAATAAACATCAATCAGCCTATATTGTGTCCCAGAATCTTATTTCCCATGCAATAGTATATGGGACTCTTAGTCCTAATACTGTATAATTCCTATAGATCAGGAATTATGATGAAGTAAAAAAAAAAAATTAAAAAGAAAATGCCTACATATATTTAAAAACAGTAAATATAGAAGAATATTAAAACTTACTGAATCTAGTTTCTAGTTGTCTTCAATGTTTACCAAGTTGGCACTTTTTTAATAATTAAAAAAAATCTCTCTTAATTTAACCAATCTAATGCCACTGTCTTAGGAAAAGACCCAGTCATTTCTGACTAAATTACATCAGCTTATCTTTCTGTATTTATCATCACAAGCACAGTAGGAGTAAATGAATTACTATAACAGCTAAACAAAAGCTGTTTTGCTTTAATGGCTCCTCTTAAACAAGGGATCTATCTCTGAATCTACACAGAGACAATTCTTGTCCACAGCCAGTTACCGGCCATGCTGTGAAACAAAACTAACACAGTGCTTGGCTTTTGAATGAAACACTAAAGAAGTGGGTTTTATGCCAAGTAATAACATTTTAAAGGGAAGATACAATCAACACAATAATGCCCTGTGCTCATACAGGAACCACTATTTACAAATTGGTTCTCTGAACTATATGAAGGACCAACATTTTAGTTAAATAAAACATATCACACAGACACAGAAGTATTACTACTACTGCTGACTAAACTCTTTACAAAGTAAGTTTGGAGCAATAAACACAAATGACCACATTCAAACTACTGATGTAGTTAGTGTGCAAATCCTCCTTCTAAACAATCAAGAGCCAATTTTGATTGCTAAGGTTGATTAATCATCTGTTTTTCACAAGGTTTTCTGGAAAAGCGCTTTGTTAGCTTAGTTTACTGGGTGTAAGTCTACTCTCACAGCACCGTACATTTTTCTAAAAAAGGAGTTTTGTTTTTAATCAATCTGCTTCACAAGCTTGAGGAAAGTCTGGTGATGAGTATTAGTGGAAAATGTGTAGACAAGATTAAATGCAAACCTTCTGCAGCCTAATTTATTGCACCTAATTATATAGATTACAAACCGTAACCAGACATAATAAATCACAACTTAAATGTTTCTAATAAGTCAGAGTGAATAAATAATTTTCAGGATATATAAAACTCTTACAAAGGAAAAATAATAACCACCATTTAAAGTAATGGTGATTATTTCTTGTCAAGTCTAATAAATCCACCTGCTCCTAGTAAAATATGTAATGACTTAACACTCTATTCTCTCTTTTGAAAGATTTTTATTTTATTTTATGTATATAAGTGTTTCTTCTCCTGCATGTATCCATGCACACCACATTCACACCTGGTGCTCATGGGAGTCAGAAAGTTATTGGGTCCCCTCAAAGAAAAATTATGGGTAGTTGTAAACCACTATGTGGGTGCTAGCAACCAAATTTGAGTCCTCCAGAGCAACAAGTGGTCTTAACCACTGAGCCACTGCTCTAGTCTTTTAACAGTCTGTTCTTAAAAATCAAGCTGCAGGGCGCTGAGGAGATAGCCCAGTGGTTCAGAGTGTGTACTGCTGTGACAGTTCAGTTCCCAGCACACACAACAGGCAGCTCACAGCCTGCTGGAACTCCACCCCAAGCAATCTGACAGCCTCTCCTGACCTCCACAGGTACCTGCGCTAATGTGCACTTCCTCCACATGAACGCACACATACTTAATTAATAACAAAATAAATCTAAGCATCATGTTAAAACATCAAGTTGTAAATCTTTCCTATTTTATTAAGGGCAGATGGGACTCTAAATTTGCTATACAGTTGAAGATGGCCTTGAGTTCCTTATCTTCTGCCCTCCTGAATGTTGATATTACAGGCTTGTTCCTCCATCCAGCTTTAAAGTCTTTGAAAAGCTGTTGTTAAAAACACTATTTCATGCTGGGTGGTGGTGGCATACTCCTTTAATCCCAGGACTCAGGAGGCACAGGCAGATGGATTTCTGTGCATTCCAGGCCAGCTGGCTCTACTGAGCAAGTTTCAGACAGGCTCCAAAGCTACACAAAGAAACTTTGTCTCGAAAACAAACAAACAATACCATTTCATTAACAAAAGTTACCAATCATACAGAAATGTAAGGAGAAAGGGAGAATGAGAAGCAAGGGAAGAGAGGAAAGACAAAGAAAAAGTGTCTGAGTGTATGTGTGTTCCTGCATGCGATCATGATGTATGGGTATACATGTGCCCATACATGTATGTACATGTGTGGATGCATGAGTGAACACATGTGTACTTGTAAATATAGAGGCCAGTTGTCAATGTTGGGGGTCCTCCTCTATCTACACGTACACATAATTAAAGTAAATAAAAAGCATTAATAAAAGTTGAATAAAATTAACACAATCATAATGCTACTTAAAAATGAATCCAAATTTAGCTAACAAGAAGATTTAAAAGTTTTATGCAGCACCAAAAACCATATAAACTGCTACCTTTAAGAGTATTTATTACTTAAATTTCATCCTTTCTTATTTTTTCAGTTCCCATAAAGCACTGAGGTTCTTTTCTCCTCTGCCCAGTATCAGCTCCTTTGTCTGTTTAACAGTGTTCTCTTTCCCAGGGCCAGCCTGTCTGTTTTTGCATGTTGGGAATCTTGCAAACCCTGGACTTTGCTTCAGAGTGGCAGGCACTCTAACAACGACAACAACGACATACACCCTCACCCCCTTTTTCCAGTATCAATAACATCTTATATAGTAAGTTTTGCATTTCTGTTAAGATTTCTGAATTGTGCAAACATTCATTTGTTTTAATTACTATGGCATTAAAAAAAATCATGCGTTTCAACTCAAGAGTCGCCTAGGAGCTGACAGATCAGTAAGTAAAGGAAACTGATCAGACTGAAGGACTCATTGGCTGCCGGGGTCAGCATCCTTAGGAACTTCCCTGGATTTTGGAATTCAGTCAAAACTGGTCAGCAGCCATGTGATTTTCAGCCTCCATAGAGAATGAGAAAGTAAGGATGCCCAGATGAGAGAACATGGAGACATGGTTATACAACGAGGCCAGCAGCAGGGTCATGCAGGGTGAACCAAGCCACCTCCCTCATATCTCAAAATTCAGAGTCTGGGCTGTGAGGGTTCCTTAACAGTCCCACTAGAACAATGGGCATGTGTATACAATGAAACAGCTACCACTGTTGTTCTATCCCCAGAGAGCTTCCTGACTGGTGTTAGTCCACCATTCCCCACATGTACATCCACTGAACTGAAACTTTGTGCAAAGTGAGGTAATGAAAAACAGCACATGCACAGAATCACATGGGGGAAGACACTTTAACACACTTATGTATTCTAAGAGTAGCTACCAAGATATAAATGCACTTCCTTTTTAGGGGTGAGACACAAAAAGGTTCATCACAGCATCTCTCAGTCCAGTGAGAGAGGGAGACTCAATCTTCCCTAAGGATGAGGCCTTAGTTGGTTATCCAATTACTAAGTCCTCAGCCCTGAAATCACACACTTACAGGCTACACTAAACAGACTACACAGGCTGTATTCATGTGTTTATGCATATACAGATAACAACCGTAAGTAAAGGAAAAGAGGACATGAATTTGAGAGGGAACAGGCGGAGCATGGAAGGAGCTGGAGGGAGAAAGTAGACAGGGAAATTATGAAAAAGAAAAGGCACTCTTAGTCCCAAATTTCTCAGAGTCCTGAAAACTACATAATTACTGAGAAATGAGGAAGAACAGCACAGTTTGACATTTAAGGACTTCCACCACATGACAGCAGAGAGGATATATAGTTCCTTCTAGTAAGCTAGGAGTTTTACCTTATACTAATTATGTTAAAAAATATGATTATGTTTCTATTGGAAACATGAGAAAAACACAACTGCATTTCAGGTTCACCCTCTTATGCTTTAACTTCACTGAATCAAATTACTCTGTAAGTTAAGTGTGTATACATATTATTTAGCAAGCACTGGGCACCAACACTTTACATCCTCCTTTTTTAATTGGTAAACTAAAATGTAAAGCCTCACATATACATGAAACAGATTTTGTGGCAAGAAGTGAGTTTAACACCCTGGTTTAAGATGTCATGAAACACATTGAAGTACCTTTTAAAAGAGACACTTTAGCAAGGGGCTCGTTTAAGTCTTGCTCATCCATCTGGGCGTCTACAAGATGGAGAAAGAGAATTATAGACTTTTTAAATCTATCAACAAATTATTGTTATCATAATAATAAATTAAAAGTATACATCTAATACACTTGGATAGTTGAAAATTGTTTTAACAAAATATCCATGATTTTATAGAGGGATCTGATAAGTCAAAACACTGCTTTTTCATTAAAAACAAGCTTTGAAGTTTTCATCCACATTAACTAATAAACCAAAATTGCCAGGAGACTGTTCAGATCTGTAACTACTAAGTTAAAACTCACCTGTAGTGTCGTCGCTGCTTTTTTCCTTGCTTGGACTCAGAGTATCTGATAAGTCAGATTCCTTTGCTCTTGCCTGGTTTTCTATTAGGAAAAACACAAGTCAAAATATTATTATAATTCAAGACTTCCTATCAAGAAAACTGCTTTAAGCATGAATACTTAGAAACTATGCCTATGCAAAATAGTGTTAAAAAACCAACTAAAATCACTGGGTCTCCTTGTTCTTCACCACTGGCTCCAAATCGCAAAGCTGGTTATTTCTCAGAGCTCCCAGCAAATCATTTTGTGGACTCTGCCTGCTATGCAGAGGGCTGGGGCTCTTATTCAAGTCTGTCCACTTATCAACTGGGAATAAAAAAAAACGCAGCAAGCTTTGTTACAGTAATCAGAGAACCACGACAAATGCAGCAGAATTCCCAGGGCAATGGGGACTCTATCTAAACACGATTGAAGGAAAGGGCTAGAAGCTTAGCTTAGTGCAGAGTCAAAAACAATCACTCTAAAACACATAATTATAAAAGTACCCCTCAAAATGATCAGCCCATTTCTAAAGACAATACAATGAATGGGAATTACAAGAAGGGGGGCCTGTTTTGAAAGGTTCTAGTGGTATTTTCTACAGCTACTCTGCCATATATGACCAAAATATTCTAGGTCATTGCTCTTAAAGGTCTAATCATAGACCAACAGTTTATTAAAGATGAGGAGTGACTAAGTCACAATGGATATAATAGCGTATCTATAAATTCTATGGCATTCATTGGCAATGGGATTACAGAGGTCATTCCCTCAACTAAAATTCTATAACATCACTTCTAGGCATCAACTACGCTTCATATTGCAAAATTTAGCTATACAGTCATCCCTGTATTGATTCCCACAGGAATTCAGTTATGCAGATTTCTGTATAGGGCTCATTATAGATTGCAATGCTTTGCTTGAATCTACATTTCCCTAGTCTCAACCATCATTTTCTCTATCTGGCCCATGTTGCAAAGTATAGATTTCACCTCATTGCTTCTAAATAAGCAATCATTTCTCTAGTATATTATTCTTTTATATTATATCTTTTCTGTTGTGTGCCCCTCCCAACCATTGATCATACTCCACTTTCTGGGAATTTATACATGTTATTTCTCTAATGAGATTATCATGTCCATTAAATGGATTACTATTTTTATGATCATAAATAATCATGGCATATTTCTGACTGTACCATTTGTGACAAATTATATCAAAACCATGACCAGGAGTGATGGATCAGCAGTTAGGAGCATTTCCTACTCTTGCAGAAAATCTCGGTTTGGTTCCAGCACCAACAGAGTGCCTAACAGTGAACTATAACTCCACATGCTGGGGATCCAATACCCCTTCTGGCCTCTGTGGGCAGCAGACACATATATGGTGCAATACATATATGTAGAGCAATACTCACACATATAAAATTAACAAATCTAATGAATAAATAGAATGTATAAACCCACTTTTACTTTTCCCTAAGGAAATGATGGGTTATGTGAGGTATTACCTGAGAATGTTCACTAAAGTACTGTCATTATGGGAAGACTAAATGTGTATTGAAAATGCTTATTAACTAAAAAATTAAAGCACAGTAAGTATAATAGATATATGGACATATAGCATTTTAAATATTTATATATTTAGTTAAAGCTATTTAGAGGTTTTGTTTCTTCTCCCCGTGTCCCCCTTTTTTCTTTCCTGAGACAGAGAATCATTGTGTAGCCCAAGCTTACTGCTTAATTATGAATCTCCTGCCTCAGCTATTAAGTGCTGGGATTGCAGCCCATACCCAACAAGCCATGAAGTTTTTGTTACATGTGCATTTTCAAGGTTCAGTAGCACAACAAAGGTATCTATCAATGCTTATTGCTAGAGATGGGTACATGAGGGTATTTATTATCTTCATTAAATCCACTCAATAAAACAGAACAAACAAGTGATAGAATATCTATTTCTTTTTAAAACCTCTATTTTTGGTCATGAAGCAGTATTTAACTTTGTAATATTAAGGAGTTATTACTAGAGCTAGAGAGATGACTCAGTAGTTAAGACATTGCCTCACTCTTCCAGAAAACCTGAGTTAAATTCCCAACACTTGATTTGGTCAGCCCACAGCCACCAGTAACTAGCTCCACAGGAGCTAACACACTCTTCTGTATTCTGAGGGAGCCTGCACTCACATGCAACATCAACTGAGACATACATATAATAAACATATAATCTAAGAACAGCAAAAATCAATCTTTAAAAATTACAAACTATTTTTAGTTAATTATGGATGTGTATGTCTGCATATGGATTTGTGCACACAAAGGCAAGTGCCTACAAAGGTCAGAGATGTATTTCTCTGGAGATGCAATAACAATGGTTGTGAAACACTTAACATGGGTGCTGGGAACTGAGTTCTGGTCCTTTGCAAGAACATTAAGCATTCTTAACTGCTGGGCCATCCCTTTCAAAAGTACTTTTTTAAAAAAGTCATTGCTGAATGATTTCTCTACAGCATTACATCTTTAAGATACATATAAAAGAAAATGGAAGAACTTGTAACATAGTAACAAAACTACTCCTAAACTGAGAAACATATTCTGTGACTGTCTAGGCACACCTACCAGAAAACAAACACACCTACCATAGGCCATTTCTGTGTATAGCACTGGACCCACTACTTGGAAAAAAGGTAAAGCTGAAGATCAAGAAGGAAAAAATATTCATATTTTTTTGTTTTTGTTATCGACAAGGTCTCACTCTGTATCTTAAGCTGGCCTGGAACTTGCTATGTAGCCCAGAATAGCCTCAGATTCATGGCAATCCTCCTGCCTTAGCCCCCTGTATGCTGAGATTAGAGTACCAAATCTAGCTGTATTATTCTTTATTCAAGTGCTTCCTGCTTTATAATCAGTATTATCATTAAATTCCCACAAAAGGGCCAGCAAGATGGCTCAGCAGATAAAGGCACTTGCTTCCAAGCCAGACAACCTTAGCTCAATTCCCAAAACCCACAGGGTAGGAGAGAACCAATTCACACATGCCGTCATCTATCCTGTATATGAGCATGCCATGCAATGCAAGTGTGTACCCTGACACCCACAAATAAAAACATAATTTTTTTTAAAGAAGACCACAATAATCTTGTAAGTTAAATTTCATTTTACAAATGAGCAAAGTAAACTTAGGCATGCTGGGACTGAGGAATGCTGACATCAAGGCATCATGGCTTTGACCAGTTAATGATACACAGTGAGATCTTGTCTCAGAAACAAACAAACAAAAAAAAAAAAAAAAAAAAAAAAAAAACTGACCACACACACCAAAAACAGTGGGGAAACTGAGATTTAAAGATCTAAAGTGGGGGCTGGAGAGATGGCTCAGCCAGTTAAGAGCACTGGCTGTTCTTCCAGAGGACCCAGGTTCAATTCCCAGCACCCACATGGCAGCTCACACCTGTCTGTAACTCCAAGATCTGACACCCTCACACAGACATACATGCAGGCAAAACACCAATACAAATGAAATAAAATTAAATTTAAAAAAAAAAAGATCTATAGTGAGTTACCTGAGGATACAGTTAGTAGAAATATTTAGTTGTATCCCTTTTTACTTCTAAGCTACTATGGATATATAATGGCAGTAACTTGAATTAGTCCTTCATCAGGAAGTGCATGCAAGACATGATTACACACCGCATTAAGTGAAGTCTTCAGAGGAAACAGTAAGATGGGTAACAACTGATAATTTAATTCTTAGCAACTGTCATTTTCAATGGAAAGAAGACAGAGTCCATAAAATCACTATATGAATTTTTTAAAGACAAGAAATTTAGTCAAATTCAAGAGAAACATTTTCTAGCCAGATTGAAAACATTTAAAAGCATAACTACTATGGCTACCCAGCTTCCTCTCAGGATTCTGGCAATGTGAAAAGTATTAACAAATGCTGATTGATAAAATGTAAAACTTACATTATCATTCTTGGAAAATGAATTAAGCTCACTTGCATGGAATTATCTGCCATAATAGATTTTAAAAATATCTGACTGCAACAAAGAGCCTTGAATACTTATCCAGTTTGTTCCATAAGATAAAAACCCAGACAAATGTGGTCGTTCCCATTTGTAATCTCAGTACACAGGAAGCCTGACAGACACTCAAGGCTAAACAAAGCTACACCATGAGATAGATCCTTTCTCAAAACAAAATAGAACAAAGCAAAAAGACCCAAAAGTAGAAATAGTGGATCAAAACAGGTTCTTCAGAATGTTCTAAATGTATTTTAAATCCATCATCTTTTAAAAATCAGTAATGTTACACACATCTTTTGCTAAAACTTCACCTGATTTCAAGCAAAAACATTCTATTCCAAAATGCAGGAAGTGCTAAGGTACAAGACACTTTTCCTACAGAAGAACCTGTCAGCTACCACCGCCTCCTTGCTCTGCTTACAGGGTTAAGTTACTCAATCGACAGATTATAACAGGAACTTAGGGGTGAGGTAAAGGCTATTTTAAAATCTGTTCTCATCTCACTTGAATAAGATGAAATAAATTGCATGTGTACTAAAAATAGTTCACTATTCTGAAACCTAATGCTTGTTTGCCAGAACAATATTAGCATTGCATGGTCTGTGCATTCTTTCTCCTAATATGGCATCCACTGTGCACAAAGCTCATAATGAAAGCTACCAGATATCCAAATGACACCGTCTGTTTTAAAACCCTTTAAAAAGCAAGCAAACCTCTGACAACACCGAATATTCTAAAATCAAGCATTAAAAATTCTGAGCTTTCATTGTTAACTGACTAGTATTGGGAAGGCAGTTTTAAATTTTATGCTGGCAACATCTGACAAACGTTCCATTCTGACAATGAACACATCTTACCAGATTCATTAAACTAGTCTTCCTATGCTTACAAGTAACAGTATGATGCTTTAAACCTTAAATGTCTATCCTCAGTTTAACAACTATAATAACAATAAGAAAGAAAGAAAGAAAAAATCTACTTTGGAGAATTACTGGACTGTTAATTATCAAATATAACACGATTTTACATTCACAAAATTCATCACTTTGTTTTAATCAAATTGAGATAACAAAACAGAAAAATACTGAATATCAAAAGAAATGTTAAAGATACAAAAATTTTCAAAATAAATTTAAGTATTTTTCACTGATAAAAGATCTGCATTGTACTGACTAAAATTTTGAGATGAAAACTGAAAACATTGCAGAAATGAGACAGAAAGGTCAAAAGCAAACCTACCCCAAGCGTTAAATTTAACACCATACACAAATGCCTACATTAAAAGATACTTTCTTGCTTTTTCTTAAAATGGACATCCAAATATTTTATATAATATCTGATACTGTTACTAGTTTGATATTTTATACACTATAAGAAATAATTTCATGGCTAAAATACAGCAAATTTAACAATTTAAACTAACTTTCATTATCCAAAATAACTGTCAGACCAGAGGGAAACAGGAAACGAACCTTTTGAAAGCTTTGATTCTTCTGTCACTTTGGTTAGATGCCCCTGGACAATCAGCTTCTCTGTCAAAGAAAATAAACGTTACTACCCAAGCTCAAACAGCGCCACATTCCCTGAGTGGAGCAGGGTAACACATTCCATGACCAAATTTAAAGACGATAGCATTACCCCTGTGACCAAGCTTCAACAAAAAGCTTGAACCCAGAAAAGGAACTAGAGAACTGAACTCACTAGAACAATCAAATTAATGCAGAAAGCTGGGAAAGGGTATGCCTTTTGTTTTCATTACATAGCATAATGTAAAATCTAGATCTTTGTATAAAGCAAGAAACAAACATTGTGATCTCTTTATGCATGGGTATTAAATTGAAATAAAGGAATTCTGAAAAGGTAGAGTTCACTTAAAAGAAGAGAAACAATACTATACCAATAGTTCACTCTTTCCTATTGATACAATTCAGAAGAGTCTATATAACATACATCAAAAAAATGGATGAATTTAGAAAAGCTAGCCATCTAAAAGAGGAAAAAAAAAAATCAAATGTACTTTACCAAGAACTCTCTGTAAGCATTTAATATATCTTTACAACTTACTTGAAGTTATCTCTTCAAGTTATCTCTTCACATTCTGCATTTCACAGAGGCAGGTAATATAACTATACAGCATATTTCATTCTTTACTCTTGTATACCAGCTGATGTCCTTCAATCAATTCCTTTGCACTATGGGAACAATTTTTCTGTTCTTTGACTCTTCAACTTAGTCTGCACCCGCTAATCAATGACTGAAGTAACACCAACACCAACAACAATCTTTCAGTTGCCCAAATCCACAGCTCCTTTTCATTGCTTACAGGTTGTTTATCTACCTTTCTTAAAAACAAAGACAGGTTCTTAAGAGGAAAGGGTGGTAGGGATGGAAGGCAGAGTCATGTACAAAACAGTCAAATGCTTAACCACTGAGCAATATCCCCAGCCCTCTTGTACATTTTATTTTGAGACATAAGTTGCCTAAAATGTCCTTGAGAACTTGTGATTCTCCTTCACCCTCCCAGGTAGTTAGGAATATAGACCAATGCCACCAGATCCAATTCATAGACAATTTGAAGAGACCCTAGTCCTATAAGGCATGAAGCCTAACCTGACCTATTTGTTCTCTGTCTTACTCTACTCCACTCCCAAAATGCACTTCCTAAAAGCATTATCTTTTAACCATTTTCCCATTATTCACATTTGCATTTATTTGTTTGTGTTTTTGAGGCAATATGTCACTACAGAGTGCAGGATAGCCTGGAACTCAGTCTTTCTGTCCCATCTTCAAAGTGATGATATTAACAGGCTATATTTCTTTCCTTAAACAACATTCAGTATATTAGTTTAAGCACTTTAAAACTAATGTATTTATTTTTTTCAGTTTGAGTTCTCACAGAAACAAAATTCTTGACATCATTACACATATCTCCTTTCCCTCGGTTTTTGTTTGCTTGTTTATTTAAAGATAGGTTCTCACTATGTAACACAGGCTGGCCTCCAATTTCAGATCCTCCTGCCTCAACCTCCCAAGTGCTCATTTTATTGCACCTCACCTGGCTTTTCTCAGCATTTTAATTTTATTGCCTTGGTCTCAACTGTACCCTGCACTTTGCCCCTTACCTTGATTCCAAATCTTTGTTTTATTCTCTTTTTATTATTGTAACATAACTTATGATAATTTCAAGAAAAGGAACGGACAGGGGGTAAGTGATTTATCACTCTTTTCCTCTTAAATGCTAGTTTTCTACTAATACTCTAATAGTTACCTGACAGTTTAACTAGTCCCCATGAAATTATTTCCCTTTCAGGTTTGAAAACTGCACTGCCCTGCTGTTTCCTATCTTCTACTTAGGTGAGTCCAACAATGATCTGAGTCCTGTCCCTCATGGGTGGTAAGGATTTTTAGTGCTTACAATGCCAGATCTGCTGTCCTTTCTCAGTAACTGGGGGTGACACATCCCAATTCTGTGGCACGAAGAAAGATCTATGACCTGGGCTAGCCAGGGCCAAAGCATTTAAGAGAAGATGGGAGTCTCCTACTTCTTGTTCACACTCATCCTACAGTACAGGAACTTAAGAATCATCTTTTGAGAGATGGCAGCAACATGGTTAAGACTATTAACTTCCATAAATCCTGAGTAACGGTGAGGCACAAAGTGTTCTCATCACAACAGACAAGCAGCATAAGTGAGAAATAAATGCTTGACAGATTAAGCTATTAAGTATTCATAGACTGCTCAGTGGCTAGGTAAGCGCTCTTGCAGAGGAGCCGGTTCCATTCCCATCATCAACATGGTGGCATGCCATCTGCAGATCCAGTTCCAGGGGATCTGACACTCTCTTCTGGCCTCCATGAGCACCAGGCAAGCACATATCACAAACACATACATGTAAGCAAGATAATAATACACACAAAATAAAAATAAATCTAAAATGGCTGCAAGGCACTTAAGAAATTGCTCAATATTCTTAGCCATCAGGGAAATACAAATCAAAACAATCTGAGATACCATCTTACACCCGTCAAAATGGCTAAATTCAAAAACGCCAATGTACTGTACCTTTTAAGTAATAAAATCATCTTTTCATTGTTTTACCTATGAAATACCTAATAATCTGAAAACATAATTAACTGTTAAAAACCTTTCTTCTGTTTTATATATTTCCCCTGACTCCTTCCCTGGTCACATTTTTCTGTTTCTCCATATTCAAACCTGGCAGAGTTCTAGAATCATGAACAGGACACAGGGCAGTTCAGGAGACTTGTGAATATCAGTACTTGTATGGCCCAGTAAAGGATACAAAAGGCATACTATTCTTTAGGTAATCTATATCCTTGCTTAAAGCACCTCCCCTCCTGAGCTCCTAGTGCCTCTGGTGTCTAAGCTGTAGCTTTAACTTGCCTACTCCCTGCAGAGTAGGAAACAGAAAAGAATCCCAAATCTCTTACACATGATTATTTTTGGGGGGGGGGGGTACACTTATAGCTTGCTTTAGCCTTTTCTTCAATTCTTTGTTTCTATGACCTTTTAAGTCTTTTGTTATAAACGGATTCACTCAATGTATTTAATCAAATATATACAACTGTCTTTTAAAAACTACTTTTACTTCTGGACACTATCCATTCACGACCATAAGTCTGCCCACCCCTTTCTTAGCCTTTCTTGCCTGTTTCTCCACCTGGCTATAATTTAAATATATATATTTGGACCCCAAGATTTTTGTTAATGTCAATAAAACTTATTCTTTTTTCATAGCCTTTATTTCTTGCAATTGAATTATTTCTAAATGTTGGTGGCAAGTCACATGTTCTCTTAGTTTCCAAAACATAATCTATTCTCTACTTTCTAGATATCTTCACTCAGAATCGCACAGGGGCTTAATTTCACCTTGGTTAAAGCTGAATTTCTATTCTCTTCCTTTCTTCTAAATGATGTTGGTGTCCTTCGTCTCCTAACACTGTTCTTTATTTAAAACTCTTTGACAGGATGCTGCAGCTGCCCATTATCTCTACCTTCTTCAATTCACTATAAATTACTGGTGGGAATATAACTCCTTCAAATATGTGCCATGATAACAAAGATGTGACAAATCAAGGAATTTGGTTTAAAGAGAATGGTGAGGTATCATAACACAAATCTGACAGATTTCATAGCTGCATCAATATAAGAATATAACTCTTCTGGTTATTTACAACTATACTAATTGTTTTAAAGATCAAAATCACATTCAGGTGATGGTGGTACATGCCTTTAGTTCCAGCACTCCTGAGGCAGAGTCAGAGGCAGGTGGCTCTCTATAAGTTCTAGTCCAGCCTGGTCTACAGAGCGAGTTCCAAGACTGCCAGGACTACACAGAGAAACCCTGCCTTGAAAAACAAACAAATATATAGAATAAAAAACATCAAAGGATTATAATTTATTACTCAAAACTCTCCCTTTACATTTTGAGAAAGTGAAAAATAAAACAAAACATAAAACCTCCAGCAACACCAAACTCTACTGTAATACATATAATCCAAAGGGATTAAAAACCAGATCTCAGCTTCTGGCCCTATCTATCTGCCCAGCCCTTATCAGAGAGCCAAAGAAAGAACTTCTGTGTAACATTACTTCCAATCTTGAAGCAGCTATCTGAGTTGCCACAGCTGCTGGCTGGCTGTCTTCCTTCGTCCCTCCCTCCCTCTATGGTTGGCCTGTTTGACAGAAGGGATTATCACTCATACTCTTGTTCCTTTTCTTTTATTTGAGATGGGGGTCTCATTATGAAGGCCATGTTATCCTAGCACTAGCAGTCCTCTTATCTCAGCCTCCTCAGTGCTATGACTGCAGGCATGTGCCATCACATCTGGATTTTCACATTTAAGCCATATGTTGTAGGTCTTAAGTTTGTATGTTCTTGATTTTCCTTTTCTTAGAGCACACTTGTTATTCACTGTTTTGTATACAATATCAAGCCTAAATCTTTTCTTTAGACTAAAAGGGGAATTGTAGTGAGATATTCACTTTGTCCACACCTATGGCACAGACCATACCCATTGGGGATGGGGAAAGGGGCAGATGTTACCTGGGGGAACTAAGTCTGAGGAAGGGGCTCTGGAAGCGCTCTTGCTTGCAGCACAGGGACACAAGAACATCCAGAGACATCCTTGGGACCAGGAACCTGCTGGTGTTCATCTGTCTATGTTGTAAGTTATTTCTCTGTGAATAAACATCTATTCGGCCTATCTGTTTCTCCTGTTCCTTATTAAACCTCAATAATATGTATTTATTGTGAAAAAACACACACAGAAGAACATTATTTAAAAAGATAGGTGTTGGGGCTAAAGAGATCGCTCAGCAATTAAGAGCACTGGCTGCTCTTCCAGAGTACCTAGGTTCAATTCCCAACACCTACATGGCAGCTCACAACTGTCTATAACATGGGATCAAACACCCTCAGACATGAATGCAGATAAAACACCAATGCACATAAAATAAAATTAAATTAACTCTCTAAAGTGAATTTCTATGAAAGCCCTCTATATTCTCCTTCTCTCCCCCACAAAGGCAGGGATTGCCTGACTTTTATAATACTTTCACATTTGTTTCCTCCTTTTGGGGGGGAGGGAGTTGCATACACATGAAAACTAGGGTCTCAGATATACAACGAGTGCCTTCCTTAGTTGCCCTCCACATTGTTTTTTGAGGGATGATTCTCACTGACGCTGGTGCTCACCATTCAGCTAGGCCAGCTGGCCAACATAACCCAAGAATCGTCCTGTCTTTGCCTCCCCATTTCTGGGATTACCAGGACATGCCACTATGCCCAGCTTTTAACTCTGCTGCTAGAGACCCTTCCAATCTTTATGCTTGTGCAACAAGTACTTTAACAACTGAGTTATCTATCTATCTCTCTATGCATTCTCTGACATTCTTTAGTCATATCTGACTAAGTAAGTTTCAAACTACCTATAAATCAAATATTTATGTGTATTTTTACAAATTAATTTTTCACCAATAGCTTATAGTACATTTATTCACTTATATTGAAAATCTTTTAGATCATTTCCAGTTTTGAATATTATAAACACTGCTCCTACAAACATCCGTGAGTTTTAATCTGATATATCTCCTTGGGCACTTCTACAAGGAGCTCATTCTAGGGAACAGAACTGACATCATAATTTTTAACTACATAGGGAACCATCAACTAAGCATTTAGTTAAGCCACAAAGTATAGAATAATACAATTACAAAAGCTACTGAATCACCAAAACCAAATAGATCAGAATTAAACCTTTTCTTAGTTCACAGGAACAAATTATGTGCCACATTACTGTGTGGTACAAAATAAAAATAAAGAAAACATAGTGTACTCAAAAGAAGAATAACAGGGCCTCAGATGTGCAAATACACCAGCAATCAAAATTCTGTAAATGGCATGAATACTGGTAGTTAAAAAGTATTACAGTAACATGGAAAAGCAAAGCTAGCTCGGCTTGCTTGTCAAGCTACATGCCTGGGATAGACAATAAGGAAACAGGCTGCTGAAGGAAGTTTCTGCTAATACCTCTCCACAGTTCCAAACATATATGTATCTCCTCCCTCCTGGCTCACAAGATCATGTGATTATGTGCTAAGATTAGAGAATACCCAGGAAATATAGTCTCAACTAAGTTTCAGAATAATGTCATGAGGTGGGTACTACCACCTCATTTTGTAAATGAAGGAGTTAAGGCTAAAGGAGATTAAATTTCTAGGAGTCATATTGTTGGCGAAAAAAAACACATCAAGATTCCTCTCATAGTATAATAAATGGAAATAAGCCAAAGTCACCCAAAGGGTTGTTTTTTATAAAGCAAATACCCAAAATAAACTTATTAGAATTAACATCAAAATATAATGAAATTAAGGAGTTATAATTATTACTCAACATCAGCTAGCAAAAGGCAACTCACTAACAGAAACACAGCTTCGGAACTTCATAGAAGGGCTCCGTGTTTGCATTTTAATAATTCAGATATCTACAGTGCTATTCATTTCTGGTGAAGTAAAATTAGTTAAACAATTCTTGCTATGGAAGACATTCTGGAAGCTGTTTTAAAACAAGAGGAACATAGGAACAAGTAATAAAAAAAAAGAATTCAGAACTCAAAGGCAGATGACAACAGAAGGATGGTTTCTGCAAAGATAGCACTCCAGTGGATTTACAAATGTTCTCTTTCAGCCATTCAAGTATTAAAAGAACTGTCAACAACCTTCAATGTTTCTTAGACCAGACAAACTAAGAACAAAGAGATCAAATATTAGCAACATTGAATTCTAAAACAAAGCAGTGTTTTCTTATGATGGCGATATAAACTACTTTGAGTACAGAACTTGATCTTTATCATAAATAAATTGAACAAGTATAGAGAAGTAAATTTTAAACTATACTTTAAAAATATGTTTCATGTAGAGTCTGTTCTGAGGCTGACCTCATAGAGTGATGCACAGTGAGTTACCCAGCAACAATGATTCACTGGATTCCTCTAAAATAAGGCTTCAGTTTCAATGAGAGTGACGTCCTAGTCAGAAAAAGGTAAGAAGAAGCCTACAGAAACAATTACTATAATTTCAAAATGAGGATGGGGTCAAGGGAAAAAAAAATTGCAAACAGTAAGAAAAAAATATCTGGAGATAATGAAAACAAACGTGGATTTCAGAAATATAAAAGCATGAATTTCACCTCAGGCACTTGGTAATGCAATAAAGGAGATGACTCTGGGAAAATAAACAATTTGTCTCTACAAAGCAGACCCTCTGAGAGGAAAGGTTTCTGGCATCTAGCAGCAAATCCTCTCCCCTTGTGAGAGAAGACTCTGAAGAGGCAAGCATCTGTCCAGAGAACACTGCCCTTCCTGGTACACAGGGAAAGGCCTTAGATCTCCATGCCTTAGAGTTTCACTTTTCACCCTTATCTTTTCACTCAGTTAATCAGACAGAGTTCATGGATACAAAACAACAAATGGACAATTTGTTAGCTCAGAAAGCATCTTTAACAAAACACAAAGTTTCAATGGTATCTATTAAGTTTATAAAGTAAACCTCAAGTTACTCAAGTAATTAAACCATACAGGGAAGATGGAAGGGTTACTGAATTCCTCAAGATAATTTCTTACTCAAGGGTATTTTAACAAGTTTTAATGAAGCTACCTGCTAATTCAAGACTTTATGTAAAATAGTTTTATATAGATTATTTACAGATTGGGAATTATGCAAGGGGTTATACATAAACCTGTTAAAAGCCCACCTTCTTTTCCTAGGATTAAGAACTTAAAAAAAAAAAAAAAAAAGTCTCACTTTCCATTCAGGGAAAACACTGAAATGTGTTCCTTGTGTTCCTGCTCATTTATTTTCTACAAAATCAAACTACTACTCTCTTTGGGTTCATGCAGTAAGTAAGTTGGAATATTTCCCCATATACTACATATAAAGAATCTAATGGAAGCAAACCATGTAATTTTTAAAAATTTCTTAAGGCACTGACTTTATGCTACATAAGCCCAGTAAATAACAGACAAGGTGTCTGACATTTAAAAAGACTGGAAACAAGAATCTGAACCACTGTTACTGAATTACTTTGTGATGCCTAGCCACTTAAAAACAGCAAAAGAGATTGTGTATCCTGTCAATACATAATTCTCAACTACTCTAAAACTCTTTTGATAAGTTTACCTGAACAAAGTGCTGAATCTCCTTGCTTGTGGTATCATTAAACTTACAATGGCTGCTTATCATTAAAAAAAAAAAAAAAAAAAAAAAAAAAGACTCTTCTAACAACAACAAGGCTCAAGGTAACCCTTGCACTAGTAATCATACATTTAGGAACAAAATTAATCTCGAAAATTTGAGATGACATTTGGAATCATCAAAAGCAAACTGCTGCTACCTAAAATTCAGAGACCACATTCCAACAAACACCAGAACAGAGTTGAGCCTTTCACATTTTGCACTAAAAATGCAATAGATTCAGACTTGTACAATGAGCCCTTGTGTTTTGTTGTTTCCTGATCTTTGCTCTGCCCTTTGTACACAAGAATCAGGTTTATATTCTGACTTTCCTTCTGTGGACCACAGGTTCAGTATTTGCCCATGCAGTCACAGGGTCTGCACAAACATCACATGATCAGTTACTATTCTTATTGAAGGGATTTGCTGTAACTTCTATAACTTCTGTTTTCATAATGCTTGTTTGGTGCATTTTCCACATAAGCATAGTATTAAAAAACAAAAAAAAACACCCTAGGCAGATTTAAAATAAACAGTAAACTACAGTTACACTTTATATTACTTTAAATTAAATGTGTAAGATAAATTAGACATTTAAAAAGGGTTTTCTGTTTCATTTTTTAAATAGGCAAGTGATAAGAACAAGGTCTGTGACCTTTACTTGTTATTAACAAAATAATAACTTCTGAAAATCACAAGTCAGCAAAACACTCTTCTGATGATCCTCTCATTTGCTGGGCTTGGAATACAAAAGGTAACATAAAAGTAGTGTTATATATAATAAAAGTATAAAATGTCTTCTAGGGTATGGGTTTAAAACTGCGTCCTCTTGTTGATTTCAGCGGATATGAATTATCTTTCCCCACAGAAATCACTGTCAGTTTCCTAAGTGAGATACAGTGGTCAAAAAGTTAAAAAACAAAAACAAAAACAAAAACAAAAACAAACAAACAAAAAAAAACTCCGCCAGTTTTGGTTCACAAGTATTGAGAGTGTAGAAAGATGCTACATTTATTAAATAAATTACATTAAATAGCTTTAAATTTTACTACATTATCTAAAACTGAGGGGGGGGGGACAGGAACACATCTAAAATGTAATTATGTTTTTCTGAATAGCCCCTAGGAGCTATAACTAGGACCCACTGAAAGTGTATGCACTAATTTAAGGTGTGGCCCCTCTACCTTCAAGTGATCCTGGAGTTAAGAGAGGAGTAAATATATATGCATGGACAGCCACAAAATAAGAGACGGATTAAAGAGCCAGCCTACCTTAAATCTTCCTAAAGACAGCCTTTGGGATTTGCAAACAGTTGTCAGTCAAACCAGAGTGTGAGACAACTTACTGCTACCCATTCCCTAAAATAAAAGGGTCATACTATACTGAGTGCTATCTTTGGAGATGAGAGGCCCAAAAGACTATTTGACTTTAATGGCTTCATTTAATCTAAGAAATGTATTTAAGAAAATCAGAATTCAATCTGTGATAGAACTAGAACTTAAATAAAGAAGCCATATTATCAATATTTCATTAAGAAAGTTTAGATATGATCTGGAGAGATGGTTCAGCAGTTTGGAGCCTTTTGGCTGCTCTTGCAGAATAGCTGTGTTGGATTCCCAGAAGCCACAGAGCAGCTTACAACTGTTTCAGGGGATCTGAAGCCCTCCTCTGGCCTCTAAAATCGTTACACACACACACACACACACACACACACGCACGCACGCACGCACGCACGCACACGCACACGCACACGCACACGCACACGCACACACACACACACGGGGCATAGACATACACATAGGCAAAATATATTCTTACAAAGATAAAGTTTAGGCACCTCACACCCAAGACAGTCTGTT
The DNA here is from genome assembly GCF_943737965.1 of Phodopus roborovskii. Taxonomy (NCBI): domain Eukaryota; kingdom Metazoa; phylum Chordata; class Mammalia; order Rodentia; family Cricetidae; genus Phodopus; species Phodopus roborovskii. The sequence continues at coordinate 1,797,695 of NW_026125537.1, forward strand.
TTATTCCCTTGATGAATGACTTTTAATTAGCAAGTCTGAAATTCTTCCTATGTGTTTCTGCACATGTATGTAGGGGCCATCAATATGAAATGTTCTGCTCCATGTTGTGAAGACAACTAACTACAATAGGAATATTTTACTCACACACACACACACACACACACACACAGAGAGAGAGAGAGAGAGAGAGAGAGAGAGAGAGAGAGAGAGAGAGAGAAATAGGTACCTGAAGATAGTTACTTGCACACTTCTACTACAACAAATCCATTGATTTCCTTGTTTTTCCACTGACTTCATAATGTTAGCCCCTGAGTTCATTAAAATCAATGTGAAAAATACTCTGTACTCACTCTGGCATTCTATGAATTGATGAATAAAAGTGCAGTCCCCGCCACTCTTTGAAAGCAAGTGCTCTAATAAAGAAAGAAAGACTTTTAAGGATATAGTTTGTTGTTGTCTTGAAATAAACAACAACAGCAAAGGTTAAAAAAAATGAAATATTTAACATACGTAACTGAAAAGGAGTAATAAAGTTGAATATATTTTAACACATATTTTGGAGTTAAAAACTGAAAACTGTAATTTATATAATAATCACTAATTTATTCTGAATGACTAGCTTTTAAAGGTACAGTCTTCATACAGAGAGCTGAAAAAAACAAACAAAACAAATATATTGCTTTAATGAGCTTTCTCCACTTTTCATATGTACCTTTCTCCATAAAAGGTTTTAAATTCTCTTAAGTGATTTTTGTGTTTTTACTATTGAATTAATTTCATGTTCTAAGAGTCTCTCTTCAAAGCTTTTGGTCTTAAAATGTAAAAGGTAAAAGCTTTTAAGAATATATAAAATCAGTCAGGCATGGAAGCATATGCCTGAAATTCCAGTCAGGAAGGTGAGGAAAGAGGGCTGTCATGAGCTGGAGACCAACATGGGCTACAAAGTGACTTTCAGAGAACTTGGGCTAAGATATGAGCCTTTTTTGGAAGGGAGGGAGAGAGGGAGGGAGGGAGGGAAGGAGGGAGGGACAGACGAACGAACGAACGAAGGGTAATAAGGTAGATATTTTTATACATTTTCACAAGCAGCTTCCCATTTAAGTACCTTAATCTATACCATATATACCACTACAACATTACATTGTTTACCTCCACCAAAATTATCGTGTTTTATACAGTTGAAAACAAGAGCTCCATAAATGGTTTTGCTTACATCAGAAATAATCCAATTTTGTTAAATGTAGAATTAAAAAGAGAAAATTAAAAGTTAACATAGTAAATAGTTCCAGACCTCTTCTTACAATAGTTTTTACTAATTCAAAGGTCAAAGGCTAACCTGTAAATCCAGATAACATTCTTCAGTTACATATCTGTGTCTTTAAAAACTACACAAAAGATTCTAGAAGGGTTAGTATTAAAAGTCTATGCTCTAACACAGTGACTACCAGGAAGGTCTAAAGGCACTCAGACCTAGAACAAGCACACCTCTTGCTCATCTCCACCTCAACCTACACACTTCTCTGTTGTCCTATATTTGTAGAATAGGCAGACATACTCTGTTATGACAGTGCCTCTTAACACCTTTCTTTCCATTGCCTTCTTAACCTTTCAAACTTTACTTTCCTTTATCTAGTTACACAGAACCCAAAGAGCCCATGCTATGACGAAAACAGAGGAAAAGATGAAACAACTTTTTTTAGAGATGAATAAAAAGAACAGTACAGACCAAAATTGGGGGTGGGAGGAATTAAAAGTTAACTAGAATTAAGGAAGTAATTTAAAAAAATAGAATTTGCCAACTGGAGCTAACAGAAACCCTCAGCAGATTAGAAAATATCAGGGTAAAAGTTGTTTTACATAAACTCTAAACCATAACACTTTCAAAACTCAAACTATACAATATCACATTAAATGTGAAAAGTGTTTGGATGGGTAAAGAAAATGTAGTTTATATTCATGACAGTGTTTTATGCAGTCATAAAGAATGAAATTAGATCATCTGAAGGAAAATGAAAGGAACTGAAGATGAGCGTGTTAAACAAGGTAAGCCAGACTCAGAAAGACAAATACCATAAATTTCTTTCATATGTAAAATCTAGATTTAAATGTATATATAACATATGTGCTATGAAAGTAGGAAGGGACTATATAGGGTGAGGACATAGCCTAAAAGGAGGAAGAGTATGAAAAGAAAATGAGAGGGGGAAAATGGCAAGTATAATTTAGCTTAAATTCACTTATTTATAAAAGCAAAAGGAACGGTTGAGGAAAGGAGGAAAATTAGTGAAGAAGGAAATAAGGAAAGGCAAACGTGCACAAAAATGTCATAAACCTTCATCTATGCTTACCAAAAACTTTAAAAACTTAACTTGGAACCAAACTTGAACATACCTAAAGAACTTTACGACACTTATCTGAAACCAAATTACAGACCTAAATATGAATCAATTTCTAATGATTCTTATTAAAAACAGGAAATCCCACTAGGTGGTCTAAATGAGAGTGGCCTCCATAGTCTCATATATTAGAATGTTTGGTTCCCAGCTAGTGGAACTGTTTTGGAAAGATTAGGAGGTGTGGCCTTGTTGGATAAGGTGTGTCACTTGGCGGTGAGCTTTAGGGTTTCAAAAGCCCAAGCCAGGCCCCGTCTCACACTCTCTTGGCATGCAACCTGCAGATCACATATGAGCTTTCTGCTACTTCTCTACACCATGCCTGCCTGTGCCATGCTTCCAACCATAATGACATAGACTCATCCTCTCCAACTGTAAATCCCAATTAAATGCTTTCTTTTATAGTTGTCCTATGGTCATGGTATCTCTCTACACAGCAATAGAACAGTAACCACAACACCTTTATCTACTCTAGTTTTATATGAGGAACCCACAAAGATCAGAGAAGAATGCTGGATCCCCTGAAGCTATAATTACAAGTGGTTGTGAGCAGCCATATTGGTTCTAGGAATCAAACCTGGATCCTGTGGCAGAGCAGTAAGTGCTCTTAACCATTTTCTATCTTTCCAATGCCCTATGTACTCTATTTTTAATATCTGAATCCAACCCTGAAAATATTTAGTAGAGTGGCTTGGATAAAGTCTGTTATCAAAGAAAAAAGGTAAATATGTATATGTCATGTCTACAAGAGCACCTTTTACATGCATTAAGACAACATTGTCACATCTAGATAATGCATTTCAAGCATGACACTTAATAGTCTATTACTTGAATTCAGGCCTTTAGAAATTAAGTTGACACAACTACAAATCATATTACTGGTAATCCAAAAGAATTCAGATGTTTATTGGAATGAAAACTAGTCTCTATGCTATTAGTTAAAGTTAAAGAAATGGGGAAAAAGAGGGAAACATGAAAACATAAAATAAAAAACCATTCCACTTAGAATGAATCCTTTATACAATGAGTTTCTATGAGTTACGGTTTTCTACATTACCCCTATTGTAGTTAGACTACTATAAGCATTAATTGCACATGCCACTAAGCCAGATAAATGTGGCTCATTCTAACAGAGATACGTGGCAAGAGTAAAATAAATACGATTCCAAATACCTACAAAGGAAAATTAATGTGAAATGCTTCCTTAGTAATGTTTAAATACTGGTTACATGTTTAAATAACAGTTTTTATATTATTGGTTAAATGAAATTTAGTATTAAAATGAGTTTTATTTGCTTCTTTTTAAACATTACTGTAATTACCAGAAAATTTTAAAATGTACAGTTGCTCTCATTATTACATTCTAATATATATTTAAATAACCCTTATTTTTAAAAGAAACAAAAATTTATAGTGCTTGTAAAAAGGTTATGTCATTTCTGAAAGAGTTCACTGGAAGAAGTATAAACAAAGATCTCTAGATACTCCTGACAATTTCTCTTTTACCTATACTTAATAGTTCTACTACTTAAAGGGTGATGTCAACTTAAAAGTTCATGAAAACTATGGCTATGGACTTTTGGTGATGTTTGGAAAGGTAAATTATCTTACTACAAAGTCCATTCCACAATAAAATGTGGCATAAAGAAATATTTGTATAAATGTAAAAACGTACTGTCAAAATGCCCTACTAGTCATTCTCATGCTATGTAATTTTTGTCAACAAAGATCCAACTGTTTTAACAATGGAATAATAACTATAGCAAGGATTTTCCCATAACAATATAAAAATTTTTATTTTAATATTAAATTAAGGAGTCGATGACTATTTGCTAATAGGAAAACAGTATGCTACTCTAAATTTTCTAGCAAAAGTTTTACAGTCATTTGAAAACTCTAGTTAAAAAATGGTTTGTATGTATATTAAGATACCTAACTGAGTTAATAAGAGTTCTCAGCTTGCATTAACATAACACTTGACATGTATTTAAGGAAAATATGGATTTCAACTAATATAAAAACCAAAATCCAAGCAAAATAATATGGAAAAATAAAAGCATTTAAGGAAAATGAGTCCTTAGAAGAGAAAGACTAACTCATTTAACAAAAATATGCTAAATACTTTTAATGAATAGCAACTAAAAGTTTTAGTAAAATTAATATGAATATAAACTACACCTTTAAATTTTCTCAGATTAAAAATCAAAACCTTGAATCTGAAGAACTTAAGGCATTTTACAAAACAAATAGCATAGTCAAATAGCAATGGGTAAGTTTTTTCTCAAGAAACTAAAATGTATAATATATGACCTTGGTCATATAGCTCACATATACACAATTATCTGGACCTGCTTTGGCAGTCACTATAAGAACTTTTCCCCCTTTTTGTAATGCTAGAATTGAATCCAAGGCATAAGCTAGGAAAACTCATGAAGCTACATCTCCAGCTCATCCATTTTTTATTTAAAACATAGCAAAAGAAAATACTTAATATGTGGAAAGCAGTTTCATTAGAAGTTCTATTTCTGACCTTGATACCTTAAACTAACTCCTGTATATTAAAGTGAGATGATAAACCATCAGTATGTGCTAAAAATGACTTTATTACCTTAGTACTCCAAACATGCAGTGTTAAGATTAAGTACAGTGTTACAGTTTGTACTCAGTGAATCTTAGAGGAAAGAGGCAAGGGGCCAAAAGTGTTCAGACTTCAGAACTATAAACTGCAGTAATTTAAAAGTGTCCCAATTGCTGGGTGTGGTGGCTCATATCTTTGATCCCAACACCTGTGGGGCAGAGGCAGGCAGACCTCTGTGAGTTCTCTGACTTGTATAGTTAGTTCTAGGCAAGCCAAAGTGACATAGTGAATGAAAACTCTGCATAGAAAAAGAAAAACAAAGAACAGGAAAACTAATACAGTAGCTGTAAATTTTTGGTCAACTAAGAACTGCGACCCAGAAAAAAAGGGCGAAAGAACCAAAACCTAACCAAAAGATTTTTCCGATTAGAGAAAATGACTAATTTTATTCTCTGATAAATAAAAGAGTAGATAAAATGGTTTCCACATGTCTAAGAGTTCAATGGGACATTGAATAAGCTCACACACTGCAGAGACCTGGAAGCCAAGCATGCTAGAACAAACAGCTCTTTGGAAGGAAGGTAAGAGCCATATAAAACAAGCCACAGCTAACGATGAACACCAATTTCTCATCTGAGCCACTGCAATTTCCATATAACAAGGGGTATAGAAGAACAGATCACATCTGTGTCTTAGACTAATAAAGAGAAGCTAGACTTTAAAAGGCAAAACTCAATGGTATGTGTTTCATTCCAAGAACTAAAAATCATTAGGCATTTAGCACTATCCTGCTTAAATGATAAAAGGATATCATGGAAAAAAAATAAGTTTTTTACGCTACCTTTATCTGTGCTCCCATTTATTTTAGGTAAGAAGTCATCAACTTGTATCCCTAGGATTAAGACAGGATATCATTGCCTGATTAAAGAAAGTATTAACTTTAAAACTGGCTTCAAGTGTAACTATGGTATTTCATAGTCCTACTCAAATTGGCTTTGTATAGAACACATAGAACACTGTATTGAGAAGAAGAGTTCAAGTTGCTATTCTTTATTAATTCGGGCTTATGAACCTTCCAAAGAACCTCAAAAGAAAGAGGATCCTACTACTGTTCAGTCATACCACCATCTAAGAGGCAGAAACCTCAAAGACTAAACAACGGTGCCCTCTGGTGGCAATCATGAATATTTTAAAAGGAGATTTTCTAAAAGCACAACCTTTGATTCTTAATATGTAAACTATCAAATGAAAGTAAACAGTGAAAAGTAAATGATGTGAAACGTGAACAAGCAAAGGCTTAATAAAAAACATCTTTAAGTAAGGCAACACCTACCTAAGCTGCTGCATTCTTTAAGAGTTTTCTCCTGGAAGTGTTCTAACCGTACTGTAAAAAACAGTCCAAGAAAAAGATATTTCACAGACAAAGAGAACAAAAATCAAATAAAACCAATTTCTGTACAGCTAGCTTACCTTGTAAAGCTGTTAGCCTTTCATTGGTGAAGTCATTGTCAGCCTGCAAAGCTTCTATTTTTGCCTGGAGCTCCTGTTCTTTTTCTTCCATCTCATCTATTTTATTTTGTAATTCTTTCTTCTCAGCCTGTCCCTTCTGCTGGATTTCCTCTTGTTTTCCCTCTGCTACCTGTTGAGTAGGGATCTCCAGTCACTTCACAAAACCTCACTTTGCTTTAAGTAGCCTAAGGCCAGGACTGACTTCACTTACTTACATTTCTAAGGAATATATTCAGAATTATAGAACATATTTATAAAGCTGATTTTCTACAGCAAATAGAGGCAGACTTGATGGCAAAAGTGAACTGCCACATGGCACTGAGAAGGGAAAAATTTAGGAGCAAACAAGCAGGCACAAGAGATAAACACACAGATAAAGAATCAAAATTAAATCTCCCATGGTTTTCAAATGGGAAATATATTACCCAAATTTACTATTAGTACAACTTCTAAAATGTAACGCTAATTTAAAATTATAAACTATTTATGTTTGGCTAAAAAGATGATGATACAAACTCTTCAAACACGTTTCTCTTGACAAGATCTCCCTAAGAACTACGGCAAGCACCCTCAGCCTTCTCTGACAGTTGAAGGTACTCCACTAAGGCCAGGCTCATTTTTCTCTTGTTTTAATTAATTTTTAAGTTAATACCACAAAGTACTGCATTTTACTGTGGCATTCTCCATACATATATGTCTTGACATTTATCCTCATTTGCATTGTCCCCCCTGATGACTCCTGACCCTCTGGCTGTTTGCTTTCCTCTTCTCACTGCTTCCATAGCATGTGCATTCTATTACCATCTCTTCCCTCACTCTCATGGCCCCCTTCGAGTTCCATGACCCACCAACAGATAATGAATTACATTTAATGGATTTTCAACAATTCGGTCACAAGGTTTTGAAGATTAACTAGATGTTATCATATGGTCTGATGCTTTATTCCAAATGTCCCAGGGGAGCAGCAGCTGAAGAGCAATTGAAGCTCAAACACATCCCCTTGTGTTTGCTGCAGCACTGAATACTCTGAGAAGACCTAAAAGTAAGGAGGTTTAAAAAGCATCTAACTACATTTTATTAATTCCTTTTTTAAAACTTTATTATCACTGTGTATGCATGTATGTATATATGTATGTATGTAAGCGTGTGATGCAGGTAGCTGCTTATGAAGATCACAGTACAACTATGTGGTGTCAATTCCATCCCCCTTTACATGGGTTCCTGGGAATAAACACAGGTTATCAGGCCTTTACCCTATGAGACATCTTACTCAGGTCTTGATTCTCTCTTTTTATAACTTATTATTACTGTGTGTGTCTCATTATGGCCTTTGATTGCCATTTTTAAATTTATCTACATCTACTACTACTACTAATTTATTATCATCATCATCATCATTGGGGGTATGGGGATGTGTCTGACAGCATGTCTGTGTATTTACACGTGTGCATTTGTGACACACATCTAAGTTCTGGTGCATTGGTGCCATGTCCCTCATGTGGAGATCAGAGGACAACTTTGGGGACTTTCTGTCCTTCCACCACGGTTCTATAACCAAACATAGGTCTTAAAACTTGCATGACAAGTGCCCACACTCTAAGACATCTCACCAATCCATTTCATATTGATTCTCATCTACTTCAAATGTACATTAGAAGATGCTGTTCTTTTCTATATCATGCCCATCTTGGTCTATGTGATGCTGAAGCAAACACTAAAAGATGACTATTGTGAAGCACTGACTATATTTCTATCCCAAGGAAGTAAGTATGTCTGTTTTAAAGGCTTTCAATTCTCAGTAATGGAGGGTGGACTAACAGAATACATTTTCTATTTTCATTGTCAATTCCCACTTTTCAATTTTACCAAATTTTACACATTAACAACTATTGAGTGATGCATAAACTTTTATGCTATTAGCATGTTAGTGACATGCTTTCAGGTAGATTAAATACAAACTGTGATGGTTTGAATAAGAATATCCCTCATAGGTTTGTATGTTTGAATATCACCTGGTAGTGCTATTTGGATAGGTCTAAGAAATATGGCTTTGCTGGAGAAAGTGTGTCACAGGAGATAGGCTCTGAGGTTTCATGTGCTCAGGCCAGCCCCAAGGACCTCTCAGCTTCCAGTTCTGGTTACCATGCCCACTTGCTGCAACACTTCCTCTCCATCCATGATGCTGATGTAATCTTACTTTCTGGAACCTTAAGCCCAAATAAACACTTCTTTCTATAAAATGTCTTGTGCATGGTGATTTATCAAAGCAGTAGAAAAGGAACTAATATACATACCTTTAGTTTATCAGATAAATCTTTAATTTCATTAACCGCTCCATTATATTTATTGGCTAATTCTCTTAGTTCTTCCTGAGTCCGTTCATTCATTTCTTTCAGGTGGGTACATTCATCTTCAGTATTACTCAGACTTCTCTGCAATTCAAGTTCACAGAGTAAATGGGTACTTACTTAAAAACGATCATAAATTCAATTTGTAAAAAAGTGTAGCTCTGGACTATTTTGCATCAACATTTGGACTAAACTTATATAAAACTAAATTAAAAGACAAAATAATTTCAGTTTATTTCAGGAACATATATACTAAAACACAACTAAGAATCTTTTTTTTTTTTAAATGTTGAGAAATGGGGACCTATTATTTATACTTTGAAAAGGTCAACAGGTATGACTTTTAGCAGCCTTGAGAATATTTTAAAACTACCAATCCCTTTTCTATTTGGTTAGGTCACTCAGACTGGCTTCATCAGATTCACTATGGAGTCCAGGCTAGCCTGAAACTTGTGAATCTCCTGCCTCAGACTCCCAAATGTTATGATCAAAAGTATACTCTATCATACTTATCTCTAAGTCAACAATTCTTAAAGTAACTTTAATACCACATAGCAATTCATCTAATGTGAAAATAGCAACACAGCTTGAAACTTTACATGTATGTCAAATTAATCAACAGTGAACATAAAGTCCATACTATGGAATGAGAGCATAATACAAACTATCCAGGTCCTCACACATGCTAATAAGCACATGCCCACTGAGCTAAACTCTCAGGTCCAAGAAATATATTTTGATTTTTCTTAAGACCTAGAAGACATCCCCTATAAACTCCTTAAGCACAAGATACAGTGCTATTCTAGAGCTGTAGCTTTCAACTCTGGGTCGTGACCCCTGGGGGGGGTGCACCTAAGACCATTGGAAAACATAGATATTTACATTACAATTCATAACAGTAGCAAAATTACAGTTATAAAGTAGCAAAGAAAATATTTTCATGAGTAACTGTATTAAGGGGCTGTCTGTCATGTTAGGAAGGTTGAGAACCACTGCTCTAGAGGACAGGTAAATTAAGTCCTCAGTAATCATCCTCCATTAAAAGACAGCAATCTCTGTGAGTTCAGGACCAGCCTGCTCTATATAGCAAGTTCCAAATTAAGAAGAGGTACATAGTTCAGTTCCCAGCATCCACATCAAATGGTTCAAAACTACCTATAATCCCAGGTCCAATGGACCTAAGCCTCGGACTTCTGTAGACAACATCCGTCACAAATATATACCCATGAATATACTACACACAGACACATGATTTTAAAAATAAATCTTTAAAAGCAATAACAACAAAAATGAAATACCTCAACTTCTGAAAGCTTTCTAACCACTTCAATTTTCTCCTGGAGAAGCCGCCTCAGGGACTCTTTGGCTGTTGTTTCATAGTTGTGTTTATCTTCTTGCAAAGCTATGAGCTCTTTCCGTAAACTATCTTCTGTCTGATTCTAAAATAAAAGATACTTGTATTACACCTAAGCTTGGTTTTTTTTTTTTAACTACTTATGCTTTGAAATAAACACATTACAATACTCTAAATTATATGTTAAGGTATTCCCCCAAAAAAATGTTAGCCTACTATTAACTAAATCTGTATTTCAAAGTTGTACCAGTAAATTATGCCTTCAGAAATTACGTTAATTCCAACAGGAAAGAGTTAAAGAAAAGAGTTAAAATTTCTCTCAGATGTTAAGATTAATTATTCATATTCTGTGATGCCACCATATTTCCATCTGTGAAGAAAAATCATTGCTATTAAAAGCACCAAACATTTTAGATCAATGGCTTAAAAAAAGTAGTAAGAGCATCAGGAGGAAAAAGGAAGACTCCAGGTCTGGAACAAGAAATGTGTAATATGAGCATGGTGCCTCCTATCTAGTATGGCTACAAGAAGCTATCAAAGTTTTAGCCAGAGAGCCAGCCTTTTAAAAGGTCTACTCAGACAAAACTCTAGATAATTTGATCATCAACAAAATCTACTACTATAGACAAAACACACCAAATATACTTAAATCTAACCAAGGGAGAAAGCATCTCATTGTGATACACTGCTAGAGAAAAAAACCAATTTAGTCTCTTTTATCTAGTAAATAATGGGGGTGGAACTCATGCTGGTTTTTTTTTTTTTTTTTTCTGTAGAAAATGTACTTCAAGGAAATAAAATGGTTCATGAGGGAAAATTTATCTTTGAAGAAGTAATCCAGTTAAGTAAATGAAGGAATGATAGAATTATATCACTGTGTTAAATATCTTTAATGAAAAAATAAACCCAGTGACGAATCACCAATGAATGACAAAGCCATTTAAAAAAAAAGCCATCTAGTCATTATGCTGTCTTTGTATTGATTGAAGAACAACACCATCCATGAAATGTTGTTGGCAAAGAAAAAAAAAAAAAAAAAAAAAAACAAGTACCACAAAACTAAACCAAACCAAATATCCATTTTATGCCCAGATAAAGAACTAAACAAAAAAAAAAAAAAAAAAAAAAAAGTTTCAGTAACAGCATAGACTGATAGCCGGGCAGTGGTAGCACAGGCCTTTAATTCCAGCACTCGGGAGGCAGAGACAGATGGATCTCTGTGAGTTCAAGGCCAGCCTGGTCTACAGAGGGAGTTCCACTCCAAAGCCACACAGAGCAACTCTATCTTGAAAAACAAAAACAAAACAGTATAGATTGAGTCACATTCCAGAAGGCAAATCACTCTTTAATAAATACCAACTACAATAGAGAAAGGAATTAGAACTGGACATGAGTATGTATTATACAATTCTTTCTACTTATAAGTATTCTTGAACATTTTTGTGACAAAGATATAAAGGAATTGTGGAATTATATAAAGGTCTCAGCATACACTCAAATAACAAAGAGGTGAAATTACAGAAGTGCATTCTTCCTTATATAGCCGAGATTGAATACCTACTTTGGAGCATGCCTGTAATTGGTTTCCCATAACTTCTAACCGTGACAAGAGTCTATCTTCATCTATTAAAGCCTGTTGAATAAAATTAAATATAAATAAAAACCCAGAGTAATAAAAGAAAGCATGTATAACAGATTCTATTGCCAACAAAAGAAAGAAAATTGGGGGGGGGGGAATCAATCAAGGTCTGCTACAACATGCTGTTTCAACATTTGTTTACTTTTACTTGCCAAAAATCTTGTTTTATTTCATTCAACACATAAAAAAAAAAACTTTTAAATTGTTTCTTAAATATAAAGTAAATGGAATACCTGCCAACTGGTATCTGAAGCCTCTTGGGTGATGGCTAATAACCGCTGAAGTGTAGCTAACTTCTGTTCCAACATCTGTTCCCGATGTAAGGCCTCCTAACATAAGTCACAAAAGACACTCTAATGAACTCAATCAGCAGGATGACTCTTATATAGAATAACAGTATACTTTAAATATATTCTCATATTGCACCCCAGATGTAGTTCATTATTACAGAACTGCAAGTACAAATGTGATAAACTTCTACCCACATGGAAAACAAGTTATTCATTTCCATTTTCTTTTCATTCATAATTTACTGAAAGAGTAAGTTTCAAAATACAGATTAGAAAAACTAATACACTGTTTCTGTTTCTGCTTATATTTCATAAATACACATATATGTTTATTAAATATTTACATATCTTAGAACAAATGTATTTCAAACTAAGGCAAAACAATCTAATCATCATCAAAGATAATGCTCTACGGCATGGCATCTGAAATAGTAATAGCGTTTAGCTTTTCAATTCTAAAATGTTATGTAAATATATGCACACATATTTAAAAAAGACTACTCACAGCTTATGACATTTTCAGGTGTTCTAATGCTCTCTCTGATTACATAAGAGCCCACTAAATGTTAGCTTGATGTAATTAAGGGGTCAAAGGAACAAATGAATATGGTGAAAGATATTGAAGAGCAAGACTGCTCTGTAGTTAACATGTGATAGCTGCTGACAGCATCCCCTTCACAGGCTGTGAAGGTGCAACGCTTACATCACTTAACTGCGGCTTTGGCACTTCATCTTCTGCCATTCCTGCAATTCCCAAAGGATACTTACTAGCATTCTATCTTTGAGCCACCTCAAATATATATAGCACTTAAGGTTTAATACATTAACTTACTGCTCTCCACATCCTTGAAAAACAATGACTAGGGAAAATCTAGCCTAATGTAGACTTAGAAGTACTCTGTTTTAATATAGACTAAGGAATCTAATAAAAACACCATCATTCATAATCCAAATTAAAATGGCTATTTGCCATATTTTAAGTTTCTGAAGCATTCCTAATATCCAGGAAGTAACAGATACAAAATATTTTACTGATAAGCAAAGCCACAAGCCAACCAAAGTTTTAGAAACTACTTCCACTAGATGGAGTCATTACACATTTTAAAAAATTCATTTCCATTAGTTTCTTAATTCTGAACCAAATTTCAACAAATGTAGTTCTCCTGAAAATGGTCTTTTAGATCTAAGGTATGAAATGCATCTATTTCAACTTCTATTCAAAGGGTTCACAGTTTACATTAAAATTTCAATAATTCAAGAAGGGTCATACAAGAAGAAGGAAAAGGAGGTGGGGATATTCCTCCCAAAGAGTTAGCAAATGTAAATGAATGTTCAAAGTACTGACAGAAGGGTAAGAAGGAATAAGAAATAGAGCATGAGAGGCCCATTCAATGATGATAAGCAACCATAGTACACAGAATCAGGCTAATCATTTAATCTATATGAACATTGTTATTTCTCATGTCAGAAATGAAGAGTCAACTAATCTTAACATTTTCTCCCACCTCTGAAAAGAAACCTTATAACACCTTCCCATTGAATGAAAATGACTGATGACATTCACATCGTATAATTTCCATTGTGGGCACTATTCTAAGTACTTTACTTATATTAATTCATACATCCTTCATAATGTGGATAGGTGGTGCTACTTTTATCAATTGCCTACATGAGGTAAATAAGGTCCAAAAGCTTTTTTAAAACTTTCTTAGGAAGCCAATGGATGGTAGCACAGGCCTTAAACCCCATCACCCAGGAAGCAGAGGCAGGCAGATTCAACAGTTTTAAGGACAACTAAAAGCCTACACAAATAAAACTATTAATTGAAGGTCAATAACAAAACTACCATTCCTAAATTTCTAAACTAAAGGTTATTTTTAAACCATGCTCCCTCATGGTAATTCCCCCTACCAACCCAAAGCCATAATCCTGCCCAAATAAAAGAAAAAAAAAAAAAACACTTCTCTGCTTTAGAATTGTATATCTTTTTAAATAACGAATTAAGTGCACCAGGAGGCCATTCCAAGGAGCTGCTCTGTGCCCTGGATCTAGAAATACAGTTCAAATGGGACTTTGGAGTCTGTCAAAACTACTCTAAACTCAGACTAGGAGCAAATCACACTGCATATGTGAAATTGTGTAAATTTTTAAATCTTCCTTCCCTGTAGTTATTCCTCTTGGAAAAACAAGAATGAGATAACTATATTCTTTATAAATAGCAGTAAAAACTATTACATAGATTAAATGAATCAATATAAGTAAAGTACTAGAATGGAGCATAGTCTATAATAAATGCTATCAAATTACATACTATTATCACATAGCCAAAACTTGAACAAGTTTAATTTTATTTAAAAATCACCTATGATTAAAGAATTACTTTGGCTAGTAGGTGGTGACACACGCCTTTAGTCCAGAGGCAAGTGGATCTCTTTGAGTTCAAGGCCAGCCTGGGCTACAGAGCTAGTTCCAGGACAGCTAGGGTTGAGACACAGAGAAACCCTGTCTCAAAAAACAAAAACAAAAAACAAAAGAGTTCCTTTGGAAACTCCTTGTACTGGTAGAAAAAATAATTTCTCTTGCATACTAACTTCTCTAGACCCAACAATCCTGACTCCTTTTTCTTCTTGAGATCTATTTTTTAAGCCTTCATTCTTCCTTTAAAAGATATTTCTGGTGCACTTGTTTCCAGCTAATATTTCTGATTCTGTATTTGCAAACTGGCAAAATAAAATCTAAGTTACTTTTAAAGACTAAGGATTCTCAAGATTTACTTTTACCTGTAGATACTGAGAAAGTTGGAAAAGTTCCTGAGAGTACATACTTGGAGTGTTAGCAGCAACCTAGAAATAAAACAACATAATATCAATAATCACAGAAAACATTACATTAAAAAGGCTGCAGGGTGGAGGTGGTGCACACCTTTAATCTCAACACCCAGGAGGCAAAGACAGGCCTACAGAGTGAGTTCCAGGACCATCTCCAAGGCTAAACAGAGAAACTATGTACTGCAAAACCATAGATGGATGGATGGATGGACAAGATAGATAAGCAAGCCATTAAGAACCAATAAAATGGCTCAGTAAGTAAAGGTCCCACTTGTCAAGCCTGACAACTTCAGTTTAATCCCCTGCTGGATAGTTTTATGGCACAGGCTGTCATCTGAGAGGAAGGAACCTCAGTTAAGAAAATGCCTCCTCCATAAGATCAAGCTGCAGACAAGCCTGTAGAGCATTTTAGTGATCAATGGCAGAGGGCCCAGCCCTTGGTGGGTGGTATCATCTTTGTTGGACTGGTGATCCTGGGTTCCATAAGAAAGTAGGTTGAGCAACCCATGGAAAGCAAGCGAGTAAGCAGCACTCCTCTTCTTTGGCTCCTACTCTAGGTTCCTGCCCTGCTTGAGTTACTGTCCTGACTTCCTTCAAAAGTCCCATTTGAACTGTATTTCTAGATCCACTGATTTGGAAGTGTAAGACAAATAATCCCTTCCTTCTCCGAGTTGCTTTTGGTAACAGTGCTTATCACAGCAATGGTAACCTTCAGTAGGACAATCTCCAATACCCACATGGTAAAAGGAGAGAAACAATTCCTGCAAGTTGTCCTCATCTCCACATGTACAAGGAGAATGCAAACAAAAATAAAAATGCACTTAAAGAATTAAAAACAAACCAATTCCATGAAATGTGTACTTCCCTAAATATATATATATAATGTTTTTAATTGATCTAGTCTTAATTCTCAATTACTATGTAAATTAGTTCTCAAAATATTTCTATTGTATGTCTACAATTATATAGATAGTATTACACTAATTACTTCAATTTATAAACAAGACGATGACGCAAGCATTACTTGTGAAACTTTCCTTGGTAAGTCAAATCACAAGCCTTTTCATAACAGAGAAATAACTCCTAATCAAAACAGTCATTATATTTTTCCTATAGATTCATCATCAATTACTTCATTAATATATCAACATGTCAATTCACTTAGAAATAACAATCTTCAAAATGTTACTTGGAAGCATGTGTCAGGATAGAGGATGACATGAAACCTCACTATTTACTTACTGAAAAACAAAAATTAAAATAAAAAATATTCTATCATTTTGTCCAACAGCCAGATACAATGAAAAACTTATTATTGTATGTAAATTTTAAGAAAAAGATGGAAAATAATGTTCAGAAACTACAAGTCAGCCTAACTGCTCAGAACCCAAAAGCATCAGAATTTGCTTCAATGGGAGCTTTTCAGGACTATAGGATACAGAACCATGTCACTAAAAAAGAAAACAAAGAACACAATGAGTTGCTGTGGTATTTACCCATATCCTGAACACTAATAAGCACTACAAGTATGCATACTTATCCTTTTTCATTGTTTAAAATGGGTCTTGTTACACAGCCCTTCCTGGCCAGGTACTATGTTCCCCAGGGTTGGCTTTGAATTCACAGCTATTCTCCTATCCTAGCCTCCCAAGCTCTAGAAATACAGGTATACACTACACTCTTCCAATTTATTAATTATGTTATGTAATCACTCCTTACTAAGCTCAGAAAGTATGTTTTCTAATATTCAGACTAAAAGAATTAGTATTTTTCTTTTGAAGATCTAAATCAACAAAATCATTTACTTCTAAAACAGTTTTTGGTATCAGTGAAGTTGATGATAAATTACTTTCATTTATAAAACAAGAATCTAAGAAACAAGGTCAGTTTAAAGTAGGTAACCGCTGCGAATCTAAGAAAAAACTGTGAAATGTTTGTCCTCACATTTTAGGAGAGAGAGAGAGACAGAGAGAGAGAGAGAGAGAGAGAGAGAGAGAGAGAGAGAGAGAGAGAGAGAGAGAGAGAGAGAACCCCGCAGGCACTGTCCCAGATCCTAGGACTTGGGAGATGGAGGCAAGAAGATCCAGAAGTAAACTTGGGAGATGGAAGCAAGAAGATCCAGAAGTAAACAAACCACATCTTTAGCTGCACAGTGAGTTCCTAGCCACCCAGGGCTATGTGAAAGCCTGTCTAAAAATCAAAGAAGAACAAAACTCCCAATATTCACAGTAATGTCAAATAGAGAAAGAAAAAAGTCTGTTTCTGCTCTTTGATCACACAGTTTCTTATTTAGCAATGATACCTATAGTTTCAATGCACCAATACTCCTAAACAAAAGAAAAATATTCTAGCAATGAATTACTGCAATTTCTGATCAGATGGTATCAAAACTGATGTTTAGTGGCATTAAAAGAGTAATTTCCGTAAGTTCTTATTTCAGAGCCTCTCTGCTGTATGGACAAATACTAAGTGAACTTGGATAGAAAGCTTTGGGAAATTCCTAGACAGAACTGTACTTCAGAATAAAAGGTAATAGTTAACATTATTTACCCCTGGCTAGGCACTAAACCAGGTACATTTAGTTGGCTCAGTCAATGGTTTACCTGGGCTACAAAAGCTTTTCCCAAAGAAACATCCATTCCAAATTCTCTACACAGTGAAGGTTATATTAACTACACAGCCATATTTACTTTACTATAAAAACAGATTTTTTTTAAAGGTAAAACATATTATATAAAAACACCAGTGAAATAATATTTCAGAGTTTGGAAAACAATCATTCACTACTTACTTTGTCAACAGGACTTGGTAATGGAGCATGGATGACACTGAAAAGTAAAATTTAGAATTTTTATCTAATTTCCTGAGAATGGAGGAAATGGTACTAGAGCACCAGAATATCTTGTCATAAAATTCATGCATTTGCTCTCAAATAATTAAAAGAACGTAAACTATCTTTCATCCCTTCATAAACAATGACATTTCTAAAAAAAAAAAAATGTAAACTTACATTTTACTCATTATTTTTCTTAAAACGAATTTCAACTCCAAAATGTATTTATTAAACATCTTTTGAGGACCCACTATTTACTGAGCGCTGTGATGACTCCCTTATTTTTACTATTTCAATACACTGAAGTACCTTTTAAATCATGCATTTTATTTGTAACATGTAAGTTACCAATAAATAAACAAATACTCCTGTGTAGAAATCTTTAGTAAGTAAGTAAAAGTTCAGTTGGAAAGAAAGATTATAATTTGGAAAGTCATTCTGGGGCAGAACAACTTTAGCTGTCAAAACAGTGACAACTATTCTTCACTAGCCATCTTGGGTCGAAGTCAACGTTTGCATGTGTGTACAGTAGAGCAAACACAACAGGTCATTAACTAGCACTAATTTCTTTTGGGGCCTGATAAAGAACTCTTGATAGAAAAGCAGCAGCAGTTAAGCACACAGGCTAAGTATACCAACTAGACCAAATTGGCTATACTTACCAGCTAAAAACTAATCAAGATGGCCCCCACTTATAAAGGGGCCATATATAGCGTTCTTGTAAGTATTAAATGTGTTGATATAAACAAGTAGCTTCAAACAATGCCTTGGAATAGTAACCAACCAATTACTATCTTCTACTCCCATGAGAAATGTGCAGCTGAGGAAGGCAGAGTGCCTGTTTTACAAAGCCCTTTAAGATACTGTATGTGTCTGGAACACAGGTAGAGGGATGTAGAGCAAGGTTGTCACCTATGTCCCCTACACTTCACATCTTAGAAACTAAGCCAGTGATAACCAGATGGAAGGCTGATTGGGTAAAGTTCCTAGACTCAATTAGTAAAGCTTGGGACTCAGCTCAGTTCATAACCCTGAGCATGACAGTGGAGGGTTAAGTACTAGTACCTACTTTCAAAACACCAGTATACCTTGCACAGACTTCAATGAACATGTATAAATTTTTACTGTATTTATTTGATTACATGTCTGTGACTCAGGAATGATGATCAATTCACCCCTGCATCCACAGAGCCAACCTCAAGTCTTAACAAACTTGATACTTAGTGAAAGTTGAAACTACAGTAATTCTTTTTCATTCTATAAACTAAAATGAAAGTTTTAAATATAAGTCTTTTTGACTGTACAAGCAATATATACTGAAAATGGGAATTATGTAACATAAAAAAATAAACTAAAATTAATCCTAGCACCCAGAGATAACCATTTTTTTGTATATATCCTTTTTTCCTCTGCTAATATTAAGGACATTAACTCAAAAACCCTAAATGGAAACAAATAGAACTTTTAAAATCTGGTTTTGTTGGGGTTTTTTGATTGGTTGGTTGGTTTTATTGGTGTGTGTGTATGTGTGTGTGTGTGTGTGCTTTTAGTGACCCAAGAAGAAATTCTTCTATCCCCATGAAACCTGGTTAGCAAACAAATGGCTAAAAAAGTCAAATAACACATTCTACAAATATATATTTTCTTACAGAAACTATATTGGATATAGGTGTATTTTATCTGGATTGTTAAAAACTTTTTGTGTATATGTATATAAAAAGTGTAACAAGGCAATGTTAGAAAATAGGAACTGTTATTTAATGTTGGGGTTGTAAAGTTATTGGCAACTTCTATTTCTGTTGTTAGAAAATTATAAAATAGAAAAATAAGAAACAATCAGAACTACCTATTGAAGATCTTAAAAACCCTATACACTATTTACACAGTGGACTTGGCATTCTTGATGCCATTTAAACTGATTCAGCAAGCCCTGTTCCAATGAGATCCTGTGCAAAACCAAGGAGCACAGCTCCTGAGGATTGACATCTGAGGTTATTCTCTGCTCCACATGCACACATGCAGACAATACACAGAGAGAGAGAGAGAGAGAGAGAGAGAATACACACACACAAAACAAATATTCACACACATAGACAGTGTACACACACACAAAACAAACATTTACACACATAGTCAGACAATACACACACTCACACAACAAACATTCACACACATAGTCCCTAAAAAAAGGAAAGAGAGCTGGGAAGAAAATAAAAAATAGTTAAAGGGATTTGGGGAAATGGGGGAATCTACTGAAAAGTCTTCAAAAATTTTTACATATGGCTGATTAGATAGTCCATTAGGTAAAACATTTGTCAGGTAAGTGTGAGAGCTTGAGTTTGAGTACCCAGAACACATGTAAGCCAAGAAGTGCATGTGTGAAACCCCAACACTCTTTCAGCAAATTAGGAAACGGTAACTGAAGAATTCCCAGGATCTTGGAGGACAGCTAGCCTAGGGCACATGGTGACAAACACAAAACACTGCCTCTAACAAGCTGGAAAGCAAGCACCAACACCAGTGCTGTCCTCTGACCTACACACGCACCATGGGATGCATACATGAATACACACACACACACACACAGAGAGAGAGAGAGAGAGAGAGAGAGAGAGAGAGAGAGAGAGAGAGAGAGAGAGAGGATACACATATTCTACTAGATGGAACCTAAGAACACAAAAGACTTACATGGCTGCTCAAACCTTTTAACTTTATCAAAAGTGACCTCAAATCAACAGCAGGCAAACACTAGTCTTTAAAAAGATGTAGGTCATTGATGGATTGATTAGTTGTTCTATGACTGAAAGTTCAATTCTTAACCCATAAAGGCTTTGTTATGTTGAAGTTCTTTAAGTTTATACCACAATTTCAATCAATTACATTTTAATAAACCATAATTAAAATAATATTTTAAATTTCAAATGTGACAGGGAAGACTATTTATTACAGTAAAGGGACCCTCACTCTGCTTTATCTTCCTCTCTTTCCCACTCACTATTCAGCTTTTCCTTAAACTCTAGGTATTTTGGTATAGTCAAAACAATGTAAACCATTAGTAAAAAACAGATTGTGATAACAGGAAGCTCCTTTGAAGAAAGGAATTAAGCATTTAGCATATTCAAGGCTTTCCCTAAACAAAAACAAACAAAAAGCATTAATATTTAAATAATGCCAGCACCTTCCCTATTTCACAATGAAAACCTGTAAAAAGTACAGGATGTACTTAAATTTACATTTTAAACTCTATACTTCATGACAGGATTTGATACTGCTTCACATAAAACATAAAATACTACTCTGGGGGAAATTCTTTTTAACTCCCCTTAAAAAAAAAATTACTAATTATATAGACATCTTCAAGTTCTGGAAGAATATGACATTTGACATTAATTCCATAGGCAATCAAAGTACAGAAAGATCTAAATTAAGTATACACCAAAAGGAACACAGTTATCATTCTCCTATAACTAAAATATCCTAAATATTGCAAAAGCAACTAACGATCTATTCAAATATGCACTGTAAAGTTAAATTTGGAAATAAAACCACCTTTACCTCTGATACATTATTATTATTAGATTTTTTAAATAATATAAAGTACTTGAAACTAAAGTATAAGCCAAAAAGTACTGTATCAATTTTCTAATAGTGGTTTTAACGGTGTATCATCACTAAGAATATTACCAACTAAGATTAATTAATCCAAGACTTCACAGCACTAAGTTATACTCACTCTGAGCGGAGCCGGGCTTCCATACCATCTGGTAGAAAAAGTTTTATTGTGGAAACAATACACCCATGGGTAACTGGTTAAAACAAATAGAATAATTGTTTAAAAATATGAAACTTGGTGGGTCTCATAACTAAACTTGTATTTCATTCTTAAAAATAGTAATTTCTAGGAAAGTAAATAAATCTAGTGGTTTAACAACGGTACGTACTACCTTAGAAAAACTCAATTCCTTAACAGACAATGAGAAGTCAACTGTCCAGTATGCAGAACCAGTAAGAGTAGAAAAGGATAAGACAGTTTTGTCCCAGTTTGCTGACATCACACCTAGTCTACTACCCTTTAAAAAGTAGCCCTTATTCTTCATTCTCCTGTCTCCAAACTGTCTCACAACCACACCTCAGAGAACTTTAGTGTCCTTTATGGACAGTTTAGAACATCCAGACTGCTGACAAGTAAGGGTATATCTCTGATTCCTCCAGTATACAGCTGATAGGATTCACACAGGATGCTCTCCAGTACAGCTTTCATTTGGTTGTTCCTCCATCCCCCATACCTTCTGATAAAGCCACAGCAGTCTCTCTGTATACAACTCATAAGCTTCTTCTCACTCCTTTTGCTACTGATGATTTGACAGACAAATCTCCCACATAAATAACTGTACAGATCATTGTATCTTTCATAGAAAAAAATACTTCCTAATTTAAAGATTGATAGTTTTGATTTCTCTGTTCTTAGAATACTCAAAAATCAATAGTTCAACAAATTTGCTTATTAAACTGACTTAAAGCTGATGTGGGCAGACAAAAACACAATGTATAATTGATTTTAAGAGTAGTGCTTACTGTAGCTGTATACACCTGTCAAAACAGTGATTGAGTCTTACAAGAAAACTGGCATATATTTATCTATACTTCAATAAACTATTTTAATAATAATTATTGTTTTAGGGATATAATATGTTGGACAATTACAACCATAGTATCAAGATGATAACACAAAGTAATGTGGATGTCACCTGGAAATACATTAAATTTAAGGAATTTAGCACAGTTTGGCCAATATTTGTTTTTATTAACAACTATATTTAAAAAGTGCTAACACAGACAAAGAACTATCTACTGGCAGTCTCCTCATTTTTGCCTGGAATAGCTACCACTGCCATGAATCATTTGGCTTCTTCCTTCCTTTCTAGCTGCATCCTCTAAGCTGCTGCCACTAATCTCTTATACACAAGCAGGTTATATGCAATCTCCAAACATCTTACTGTTTATGATTTTTACACATCCTATCTGTGGTGGTGGCCTTTATCTCCTTGATAACACAACCAAATGCTTTTTTTATTATTATTATTTTATTTTATTCCATTAAGCAGTACTCCTCATGGACTCTGCATCAGTTCCTGCCTCCAGTTTCCTACCTTGAATTCCTACCCTGATTTCCCTGCATAATGAACTACAAGTTGTCAGCTGGAATAAGTCCTTCTCCCTGAGTTGCTTTGGTCATGGTGTTTTATCAGTATCACGACAATAGAAGCCTCAAGACAATTGTTAAATGTTCTTAATCACTGAACCATCTCTCCAGGGGACTGTGCTAGAGCTCTCACTTCTCAACTGGGTTAAGAGTTTCAGCACCTCCTTTCCCTCCCATGATGTGTTAGTTTTCCCTCAGGTCCTATCTCACTCTCATGCCCAGACCTAAAGATTTTCGCCCAACCTCTCTCTCTCTCTCTCTCTCTCTCTCTCTCTCTCTCTCTCTCTCTCTCTCTCTCTCTCTCTCTCTCTCTCTCTTCCCATAGAACCACCCTCCATCCTCAGATCTTTATCCCAAAATTTCTTTATCTCAAGCCTTATGCTCCAACTTCCTTTTCTCCCAGAACCACTCACTTAGTCCTTAGACTATTGCTGCCAACTGTGCCCCCTCACTCAAAACCGCATCTCATCTATTGATTCTTAACTTCTTCTTCTGATCCTAAGTGCTGCTTGCTACAAAGGGGTCAAATAAAGCATAATGTTCCCATATTCTTTCTAGCAGTCAGATCGCCAGTGCTTAGATCCTGACCCAGTGACTTGTCACAATTATACAATTAACACCTAACTCTTCATGGCTCCTAGCATTTCATCCCAAATAGATAGTCACAGAAAAGGTAGGTATTATAAAATTTGTGATGTCAAAGTGGTGATATTTTGCTTATGATCTAACGAAATACAGCTTGGCTGAAGATCAGAGTGTAAAGCTGGCCACACTAGTTAGCCACAGAGGCCAGGCAATGGTGGTACATTTTTAATCCCAGCATTCGGGAGACAGAGGCAGATAGATCTCTGTTAGTTCAAGGCCACCCTGTACTACAAGAAATTGATCCAGTCTAAAAGAGAAACAGAGATCA
The DNA here is from genome assembly GCF_943737965.1 of Phodopus roborovskii. NCBI lineage: Eukaryota > Metazoa > Chordata > Mammalia > Rodentia > Cricetidae > Phodopus > Phodopus roborovskii. The sequence goes on from NW_026125537.1 coordinate 1,821,583, forward strand.
CACAAAGGTGATCTCAGCAGTTGGGAACCCACACCTTTAATCCCAGCAGAGAGGAATATAAGGCAGGAGGAGACAGGAGCTCAGTGCAGTCTGAGGAGCAGTAGAGTCTGTGGTTCAGTGGAGACAGATAGAGTCTGAAGAAAGGATCACCCTTTCAGTCTAATCACTATAGGGGTAAGAACTCTCTAGGGGGCTGGCTGCTTTGCTTTTCTGATCTTCAGCTTTAACCTCAATATCTGTCTCTGGTTTTTACTATTAAAACCAATTAGAATTCGTGCTATAAATTACCACTAATTAAATGCATAAGTTTTTCAAAACAAAAAAATGTGGAAGTGGTAAAAGCTGTAAAGGTATTTTGGAAGAGGAAGGGCATGAACAGGGACAAAAGATAATTAGTGAATATATTTCATATATGTGTATGAAACATAATGTCATAATGAAACACATTATTATGTCTAATTAAAATATGCTAACAAAAAACTTTTTATAAACTTACAACTAAATGGAAAACACGCTAACAAAAAACTTTTTATAAACTTACAACTAAATGGAAAATACACAGATGACTTATAGAAGAAAACTGCAGTACCAGACACAATGTGTGATATATCATATCAGGAATTTATTATTCGGCTAGATTAAAGTTCAGCAAATAGACTGATACCAAATCAACAAAGTGAACCAAGGGCTAATATTGCCTAGGCAGGGAAGTCCATGTCTGATTAAGTACAGCCAACCCTTCTGTGAAAAGATTCCACAGACAATACAAAACTTAGTAATCTTTTGAATTTGCAACAGGTTAAAAAAAAAAGGGGGGGGGGAGACTGGGAGTCAAATGACTCTGTGAAAACTAGGTTAAAATAAGTTTCAAATGCTTGTATGTGTATTAATTCTGAGCTTTATTTGGGGATGAGGAGACAAAAAGACAAAAAAGGGCAATTGCCTTGCTTACATGCAAGGCCATATGTTTAATTCTCAGGACAGAAACAAAAACTTAAAGGGCATTTATACAGGAGGAAGATACAAATTCTTACTATACTTCAAACTTGAGGATTAAATAGTAAAGCATATATATAATTTAAATAGTTTATCTAGAAAGGAAAGGGAGCATCAGAACATTGCCACATTAAACACACACAGATATTCTAAACCACATACAAATTTCATCAGTATATTCTAAAAACATAAAGAACAGGTATGTTCAAAAAGAGGCAACAAAAGACTTATAGAAGACCTATTTACAATGACTCCATAGATATAGACTACTAAAAATTACAGTAACACTAAGAGATGTTACAGGCCATTTATCTTGGTTTTGAGATCTATTTACTTTGTGGTATGCATTCAGCCTCTTTTAGCCTCTTTACACAAATGCCACTTAGGGGACCCATGTTCAGTTTGATTGGTTTAAAAGCTTTTGGAAGCCCTGGAATGGGAAAGAGAAACACTGGGGGGGGGGGGGCGGAGATAATATTATATCTGGCTCTTCCTCCAACCCAGTGCTAGTCTATACTTAGCAGTAGCCTGAAGGATCTCGAGAAGACAGGCAACCACAGGAAGGACAACCACAGAATCATTAAAAACCTAAGAAATATTAAAAAAAAAAAAAAAACAAGATCTGAGTCAGGCATTAATTGTTTTTTCACTTAAAATAAAATAATTATTAAGGACTTTTTATCTTTAAATTTTTGACTTTCTAAGGTTTCTACTTCTTAGGCTAAGAGTTGGAAAAGCAGAGAAAGATAGGTGAATCAACAGTGTTTTTGTTCTAAAATTAAATTAATATTCTATCATACTGTTTTCTCTTGAAAACTGTACTTGAGTCATCACAAAACTTTCAACCTTCAACTACTTCTTTCAATAATTATGTGTTTTAATTAAGTGCATAGGTGTTTATCTGTGTGTGGACATGTACACTTGAGTGCAGGTGCCTGAGGAGTCCCAAAGAGGATGTTAGATATCCTGGAGCTGAAGTCAACCTGTGACTGAGCACCTGATGTAGACACTGAAGTCTGGTTCTCTTTAAGAGCAATACATGACCAAATCCCCCAGGGACCTGGGGGCAGACCAACCCATCAGGCATCTGCCACCATTGCAATCTCAGACACACCTGCACCCACCAGGAGAGGTGAATGGGGGCCTTCTCTGGGCCACCTTCCCCTACCACTACTTGGAGTCTCCTGACACACAGTAGTCCTGTCCCACCCACCAAATCCCCCAGACACCTGGGGGCAGAACAAAACATCCAGCAACAGCAGCCACTGAAGTCTTGGACCTGCCTGCACCCACTGGAGGGAGAGAGAGAAGCCACCTGCACTCATGGGAAGGAGGGATAGGAAGACAACAGTATAAGATCACATCCACCAGAGTAAAAGGATTCTATACCACCAAGACCTGAACATCCCAAACCAGATGAAGCAGAAGAGAATGACCTTAAAAACAATTTTATGAAGATGACAGAGACCCTCAAAGAGGAAATGAGAAAATCCCTTACAGTGATGGAAGAAAAAAAAAAAAACAAAAAAAACAAACAAACAAAAAAAAATGCAAGAAATGGAGGAAAAGACAAATCAAAAAATACAAGAAAAAAAAATCTCTTACAGAAAGCAAGGAAAGCCAAGGGGGCGGGGGGGGGGGGGGGAAGACAATCAAACAGGGGCTGGAGAGCAGTGGCTGCTCTTCCAGAGGTCCTGAGTTCAATTCCCATCAACCACATGGTGGCTCACAACCATCCATAATGATATGTGGTGTCCTCTTCTGGCATGCAGGCATACATGCAGGGAGAACACTGTATACATAATAAATAAATCTTTAAAAAAAAATCAAACAGATGAAGGAAATAAAACGCACACTGAGGGAATGCTGGAAACAGAAAAGCTGGGTAAATGATCAGGGACTAGAGATAAAAGTATAACCAACACAATACAAGAGATGGAAGAGGTGTTGAAGATAACTAGAAAAAATATATCTATCAACCAATGAAAATCTTAAGTCCAACAAATCCCTGACACAAAATATCCAGGACATGTGGGATACCATGAAGAGACCAAACCTAAAAATAATAGTTATAGAAGGCAGCAACAAAACCCAGCTCAAAGGTGCAGAAAATATATTCAACAAAATCATGGAGCAGAAATTTCCCAGCCTAAAGACATACCTATGAAAGTATAAGAAGCTTACACATCACCAAATAGATTGGACCAAAAAAAAGAACAACAAAAAACAAACAAACAAAAAAAAAAAAACCAGTCCCCTTGCCACATAATAATCAAAACACCAAACATACAGAATAAAAAAAGAATATTAAGAGCAACAAAGGAAAAGAGCCAAGTAATACATAATGGCAGACCTATCAGAATTACACCTGACTTCTCAATGGAAACATTGAAATCCAGAAGGTCCGCGATAGATGTTGTTCTACAAACACTTAATGACCATGGATGCCAGCCCAGACTACTATACCCAGCAAAGCACTCAGTCACTATATATGGAGAAAACAAGATATTCCATGACAAAACCAGATTTAAACAATACATATCTACAAATCCAGCCCTACGGAAAGTTCTGGAAGGAAAATTCCCACCCAAGGAATTTAACTACACTCACAAATCCCACTTCACCAAAAGCCGGGGGGGGGGGGGGGGGGGTGTGCAACGACACAACACTACCACCACCACCAAATCCAAAACAAACAAGAATCGACAATCAATGGTCATTAATTTCCCTCAATAATAATGGCCTTAACTCGCCTATAAAAAAGACACAGGCTAACAGAATGGATAATAAGACAGAATCCATCTGTCTGCTACATACAAGAAACATACCTCAACTTCAAAGACAGATACTACCTCACAGTAAAGGGTTGGGAAAAGATTTGTCAACCAAATGGACCTAAAAAACAAGCCAGTTTAGCTATTCTATCTATCAAAATAGACTTCAAACTAAAATTAATCAAAAGAGATGAAGAAAGTCATTTCATATTCAACTCAGGAAAAATGCATCAAGATGAAGTCTCAATTCTAAACATCTATGCCCCAAATACAAATATACCCACATTGGTAAAAGAAATATTACTTAAACTCAAATCGTACATAAAACCCCACACACATATAGTGGGAGACTTCAACAACCCACTCTCACATCTGGAAAGGACCACCAGACAGAAACGTAACAAAGAAATAAAGGAACTAACACAGGTGATAACAGACATCTATAGAACATTCCATTCAAACACAAAAGAATACACCTTCTCAGTGCCACATGAAACCTTCTCTAAAATCGACCATATACTCAGAAACAAAGCAAACCCCAAGAGATTTAAAAAAAGAAAAAAAAAAAAAATGGAGTAACACCCTGTATCTTATCAGATCAACATTGTTTAAAGTTAAAATTCAACAACTGCTGTGTGATGTATTTTGTTATGCTAAGGTTAAAACCCTCTTTTTATTTTAGACAGAAAAGAGGAGGTGATGGGAGATGTCATTCTGTAAATATGTTTCTCGTATTGGTTAATGAATAAAGCACTGTTGGCCAATAGGAAAGCAAGACAGGCGGGACTAGGAGATGAGGAGAAAGGAGTAGGAGAGAGGAGTCAAGATACAGAGACTTGAGAGCAGAATGCTGGTCCCTCTCTCCGTTAAGTGAGACCACGTGGAAATGCTTAGATTAATAAAAATGGATTAATATTTAAGACAGAGCTAGCAGATAAGAAACTAGTAACAGGCCAACAGCTTTGTATCAAATACAGCTTCTTTGTGTATTATTTGGGGCTGGCAAGGCGGTGGAACCAGATGGGCGGGGAAAAAACTACTCATAACAAACAACAACACAAATTACAAAGCATTCAAACTCCTGGAAATTGAACAATACAAAGAATCAACATAACAAAGAGTTTTTCAAGAAAATCAATAAGATAGATAAATTTTTATCCAAACTAACCAAAAAGCAAAGAGAAAACATAAATTATCAAAATCAGAAATAAAAAAGGGAACATAACAACGAACACTGAGGAAATCCAGAGAATCATCAGGTTATACTTCAAAATCCTGCATTCCACAAACTGGAAAATTTAAAGAAAATGAACAAAATTAAACCAAGAACAAATAAGCAATTTAAATAGACCTATACCCCTAATGAAATAGAAGCAGTCATCAAAAGTCTCCCAACCATAAAAAGCCCAAACCCAGATGGTTTCAGTGCAGAATTCTACCAGAAATTCAAAGAACAGCTAATACCAATATTCCTCAAAGTGTTCCACACAAGAGAAGCAGAAGGGTCATTGCCAAACTCTTTATACCTTGGCTCTTTATACCAAGGCTACAATTACCTTGGTACCCAAACCACACAAAGACACAACAACTAAGAACATTGATGCAAAAATACTCAACAAAATACTGGCAAATCGAATCCAAGAACACATCAGAAAAATCATTCACCATGATCAAATAGGATTCATCCCGGGGATGCAGGGATGGTGCAACATACAAAAATCCATCGATGCAATCCACTGAAAAAGAAAAATGATATGATATTCTCACTAGATGCTGAAAAGCCTTCGACAAAATCTAACACCCCTTCATGATAAACCTCTTTGAGAGAATAGGAATATAAGAAACATGCCTAAACACAATAAAGACAATATATAGCAAGCCAACCGCCAACGTCAAACTAAATGGAGAACTAAATGTGATTCCATTAAAACCAGGAACAAGACAAGGCTGTCCATTCTCTCCATATCTCTTCAATATTGTACTTCATTGAAGGCCTAGCTAGAGCAGTAAGACATCAAAAGGAGACCAACGGGATACAAATTGGAAAGGAAAAAGTCAAACTTTCACTATTTGCAGATGATACGATAGTTTACATAAGTGACCCGAAAAATTCTACCAGGGAACTCCTACAGCTGATAAACACCTTTAGCAGAGTGGCAAGATACAAGATTAACTTTAAAAAAAATAAAATAAAATAAAAAATCAGTGACCCTACTACATACAGACAATAAATGGGCTAAGAAAGAAGTCAGGGAAACATCACCCTTTACAATAGCCATAAACAACATAAAATATCTTGGGATAACGCTAACCAAACAAGTGAAAGACCTATATGAAAGGACTTTGAGTCTTTTAAAGAAATAAATTAAAGAAGATAACAGAAAATGGAAAGATCGCTTGGACAGGAAGGATCAACACAGTAAAAATGGAAATCTTGCCAAAAGCAATCTACAGATTCAATGCAATCCCCATCAAAATTCCAGCACAATTCTTCATAGACCTTGAAAGGATAATAATCATCTTTATATGGAAAAAAAAAAAACCCAGGCTGGCCAAAAACAACCCTGTACATTAAAGGAACTTCCAGAGGCATCACCATCCCTGACTTCAAGCTCTACTATATAGAACTATAGTAATGAAAATAGCTTGGTATTGGCACAAAAACAGACAGGTAGACCAATGGAATTGAATTAAGACCCTGATATTAACCCACACACCTATGAACACCTAATATTTGACAAAGAAGCTAAAATTATCATGTGGGAAAAAGAAAGCATCTTAAACAAATAGTGTTGGCATAAGTGGATACAGACAAGTAGATTTCAGATAGATCCATATCTATCACCGTGTACAAAACTTAAGTCCAAATGGATCAAAGACCTCAACATAAATCCAGCCGCACTGAATCTCTTAAAAGAGAAAGTGGGAGGTACCCTTGAACAAATTGGTACAGGAGACTGCTTCCTGAACATAACACCAGTAGCACAGACACTGAGATCAACCATTAATAAATGGGACCTCCTGAAACTGAGAAGCTTCTGTAAGGCAAAAGACACAGTCAACAAGACAAAATGGCTGCCCACAGAATGGCAAAAGATATTCACCACCCCACATCTGACAGAGGGATGATTTCCAAAATGTACAAAGAACTCAAGAAGCTAGTCAGCAAAACACCAAATAATCCAATTAAAAAGTGGGGTATGGAACTAAATAAAAAATGCTCAAGAGAGGATTCTAAAATAGCTGAAAGGCACTTAAGAAATTGCTCAACATCCTTAACCATCAGGGAAATGCAAATCAAAACAACTCTGATATACCACTTACACCTGTCAAAATGACTAAAATCAAAAACACCAATGAGAATTTAGGCTGGAGAGGATGTGGAGAAAGCAGAACACTCCTCCATAGCATAGCTGGTGGGAGTATGAACTTGTGTGGCCACTTTAGAAATCAGTATGGCGGTTTCTCAGGAAAATGAGAATCAGTCTACCACAAAATCAGCAATTTCACTCTTAGGTATATACACAAAGGTTGCATATTCATACCACAAGAACATCTGTTCAAATAGGTTCATAGAAGCATTATTTATAATAACTACAACTTGTAAGCAACCCAGATGGCCCTCAACAGAAGAATGGATAAAGAAAATGTGGTACATTTATACAATGGAGTACTACTCACTGGGGAAAAAGCAAAAAACAATGAAATCCTGAAACTCGCAGGCAAATGGGTGGAACGAGAAGAAACCATCCTGATTGAAGCAACCCAGACCCAGAAAGAAAAACATGCTATGTACTTACTTATAAGTGATTATTAGACATAGAGAAAAAGATCACCAGCCTATAACCCACAACCCCAGAGAAGTTAGGAAACAAGGAGGACCCTAACACCTGGAGAAGGGTAAAGAGAAAAGATCTCCAGAGCAAATTGGGAGTACGGAGGGAATGGGGTGGGGTGGGGTAGGAGAACATGAGGGTTCAAGAAGATTGAGTCAAGGGAAGAATAGAGAAAGAGAGCAAGAAAAGAGATACTATACTAGAGGGAGCCATTATAGGTTTAAAAAGACATCTGGCACTAGGGCAATGTCCAGGGATTCACAAGGATGATCCCAACTAACAATCTAAGCAATACTGGAGAGACTACCTTAAATGCCTTCTTCTATGAGACTAATGACTACCTTAAATGTCATCCTAGAGCCTTCACCCAGTAGCTGATGGAAGCAGAAGCAGACACCCACAACTAAGCAGTGAGCTGAACTCCTGGTATTAGTTGTAGAGAGGGAGGAGTGATGAGCAAAGGAGTCAAGACCATGCTGGGGAGACCCACAGAAACAGCTGACCTGAGCAAGTGGGAGCACACGGACCCCAAACTAACAGCTAGGGAGCCTGCATAAGACTGAACCATGCCCCCTAAACATGGGTATCAGTTGGGAGGCCAGGGCAGTCTTTAGCTATGAAATCAGGATTTACCTCTAGTGAAAGAACTTTGGGAGCCCATTCCCTATGGAGGGATATTCTCATCTAGATACACGGGGTGAGGGCCTAGACCCTACCCCAAATGATGTGACAGACTTTGATGATCCCCCATAAGAGGCCTCACCCTCCCTGGAGAGTGGAAGGGGGGGTGAGATGAGGGGTTAGTGAGGTGCATGGGAGGATGGGAAGAAGAAGGAACTGGGATTGGTATGTAAAAATAAGATGTTTTTTAATTTAAAGTAAAAATTAAAAATTTAAAAATTTAAAGGAAAAGAGCAATACATACTCTTAACACTAAACAAACTCTCCAGACTATTCACCTACGTTCTTTTTTAACCTCAGGTATAATTGAAGTAGCTGTGGTGGCTGTTTATTTCCAAGTAGTGAAGATTAAATTAAAACTGTGTGCATTCCTGTTCTTACAGGACAGGAAATGTGAGTGCTTATTCTTTCTTAGTATTTACCTGTTTCAGAATGATAATAGAGTTTTCTAAGTTCTCACAAAAGTAGTAAAACAATCAATTTAGTTTTTAATTTTAATGCAGGTTAATCAACTTGAACATATTTAACATACTTCAATCCAATGCTGTTACAATTTGATACTCAAAATGCCTGTCTTTCACAGTAGAGACTCACTCATGTTAATTCCTAGAAGTCCTTTTAATGGGACGCTAGCAAATTAGAGAAATTACTAATATGACAAAAGTCTTCCAGGCTCAATGTATATATTCACTGACCTAGACTCAGCATCTGCTGCTTCTCCAACAAGTATATTTCTACCTAGTTGTTGAAGTTATTTTTCTCATTACATAGACCTCACTTCTTCATTTCTCTCATTGTACCATGAGTAATATTACTACTGGTTTATTCTTTTTGTTGGCCATGAGATGTGGTGGTTCTCTGGGTTTACCTATTTGCTCAATAAATATTCACTGAGAAATTGCTGGCTACAAAAAAATGATTGCTGAAAATAATGTTAAATAATGTCAATGATTATGACTAGCTCCCTGCCCTTAAAACGATCTCAATGAGGAAACAAACCAGATATATAAATAAAAAGATATAACTAAAAAGGAGGAATCACTGGTACAGTAAGAAATTTTATAAAAAAATGGTAATTTGTAGTAAGCATGGACAGGGAAGGATGTATGTCTGATGTTATGTATATGAACAAGTAAAACAAGATTAGAAAGCTGGAAATGGAAGAAAAGATCAAAATAAGGTTACGAATAAAAAAGAAAGCACAAATAGGGAGGACAACTAGAAGAGGCTTGGAAGAGGCTTAGAAGTAAAGAATGCGCTCAAGAAGCAGGCAGGTCTCTTACAAGTTCAAGGCCAGTCTGTTTTACATAGGAAGTCCCAGGCCAGGCAGAGCTACATGAAATCCAGCTAAAGAAAAGAGGAAGAAGAAAAAGAAGTAGTGGAGAATGGGAACTGGAGAGAGGGCTCAGCAATCAAGAGCACTTGCTGCTCTTCAGAGCACAGGAGCTCTAGTCCCAGCACCCATGTTGGGGATCTCACAGTCATCTACAGCTCCAGCTCCATAGGTCCTACATCTTCCCATAGGTCCTACATCTTCTGGCCTCTACAGGTACCTGCACATAGGTGGCAAACAGACACAGATATGTAATTTTTTAAAAGGAGAATGTATAGTTCAAGGCCTTCTGAATGCCAGGCCCCAGTAAATATTGCCAGACTAAAAGACTTACCAAAATGTACAAGTGACCTCTCCTTTCTAATACAGTTGAAAATCCTCTTGACTTCTACCCAGAGCTATCCAGTAGTACTGCATATTTGGGATTCTTCTTCGAGTGTTATAAAACTCATCATACTATTGTTTAGCATTTAAAAAAAAAAAAAACTAACCTTTTCCTAGCATAAGCTTCAACAGGTAATACATGTTTTCTAACATACAAGTATCTCAAGGACCTACAAATTAAACTTTGTGAAGTAATAAATGCCAAAAGATAAAACATTCAAAGAGGTCTGCAGAAACCTAATATTGCAGAATTAACACTCAACTAATAATTATCCTAAATCTCCTTCAGGAATAGATGGGGAAGAATATGAAGGAATCTAGAAAAGGCTGCAAGCTGCATTCTGTAATCAACCCCCATAAATCTGCATATATGCCAGCATAAGCTAGGCATAGCTTAACTTAACTAAGCCATTTCCTAAAACTGATAACCACATTCTTTTATCAATTAGTGCCTAATAATTCTATTTGAGAACCCTAAATCAATAAGCAGTAATTCCTTGAAGGAAATTCAATGTAGTCAAAGTCTCATCTCCGTTACTTACTTACATGTAGAGCTCCATGTACATGAGCCTAAGCCTGCTACAAGAGCAGCAAAGAGAGAGGGCTGCCCGGGGCTGCTCTTCCCATTGTCATCACACCACCTAAGTGCTCTTACTACAAAGAGTAGTCAACACTTTATGTCAACAACTGTAAATGGAAATTCCTACAAAGTTGGCCCTACCCAAATTCAAGTACCAAACACAACTTACAGAGGAAGAAAAAAAATCTAACAAAAATAAGACTACCTTTTTAATGGCACTACAGGTTTATACAGAGAGACACGCATAAAACATGAGAGTCGACACCACCATCAAGTGCATTGTACTATGCAAAATATCAGAGTCTAATGATCAGACCATGCTCAGAAAAACAGGAGAAACTTGCCAAGCTATTGTCCCACTGTCTAAATTAATAAAGTATAACTGCCCTCTTTTGATTTGTACTATGGTTTAATTTTATGAGTCAGCCATAAGAATTCATAATTAAAGAGTAGACAATGTACTAGTTAGAGCCAAGAAGCATCAGAAATGTAAAATAAAATAATTTTAAAGAGCAACTGGCATTATTTAGCTAGAGAATTTGCAGTTTCAGAAGCTGTAGCACAGGAAACCTTATACTTCTCTTCTTTCTTGCAGACAGAACTCTGATTTCAGAGGGGATAACAACACATACTCAACTCGAATCATAACTGATCTATATCAACCACAGGTCTCCTTGTTCATTTCCGTCAATAATTGGGTTTCTTTAGTACTGCAGATAACTATCGTGTGATCGATTCATGAGGTCAGTAATCCATAAGGAAATATTAACTTGGAGCACTTTCTGTAAAATTGACTTTTCTACACAAAAGAGCATTGTATTCCCACATTATCTTTTTTACATGGTGTACTGGTATGAGAAAAATGATGCAAACCTAGGATTGCAGTTATAACCCTCTTGCTATGAGATAAGCAAAAGCACTGAGAAAACAGTATGTTAAAGATAGCAGGAAAAAGGACCTTTAAGGTAAAGACCTTAAAGCCACAATTATTTAGATTCAAGATAAAACATCTGACATTCATTACATTATTTTTATAGTTGCTTTAGTTGGGATACAAATAATTGAGTTTAACTATATCTTTTTATACAACATGCAATGTTTTATAATACTAATAAAGATTTTAAAACTTATAAAGACAAATAACAGGAAAATTGATCCATACACATACCTTTCCGTGTATTCTCTGTTACATCTACCCCAAACTGGATAATGTCACCAGAAAGAATTTCACATGGTGGACTTTCTTCAGAGCCTCGACTCAATCTCTGGCTATTTATAAAGGTGCCATTACTACTTTTAGTGTCTTGGAGATAAAACTGAAAAGAAAAGAAAAAGCAAAGGGTTAACAGTAATAATATTAAACCTACTTTTAAAAAGGTACCATCAGCTTTGCAAACTACTTCCAGAGGACATTTTGCCTATCAACAGAAACCACTCATTTCAGTTAATGTTCAACATAAATGAAAATAAAAACTTAAAACTGGATAGTTTAAAATTTAACTGGACATATGGTGGAAACACCTTATAAAACAGTTTGTGGTATGTCTCAAAGTGTTAAATGTAAAGTTAGAGTACAACCCAACGATTCTAAAACTCCTTGGTATTTATCCAAAATAGTGAAAAACATACAAAACTTATATATAAACATTCATAACAGCATTGTTCATAATAATAAAAAAAACAGAAACACTTGAAATGTCTTATCAATTGAATAGATAAACAAATGCACGTCTACACATCAGGCTACTTGACAATAAAGAAGAATAAAGTATTGATACATATATATATATATATATACCTCCATATGATGAGCCTACAGAACACAACACAAAGTAAAAGAAGATAGTTGGGGATGCCTGTGATAGTCTGTAATCTTAGCATTCAGGAGACTTAGGCAGGAGGATTATGAGATCAAGGACAGAAGATTGAGTCTCAAAAAAAGAAAAAAAGAAAAAAAAAATAAGAGGAAGAGGACAGATATGGACGGGAGGTGCAGGTCAGTATCAGAGTCCTTGCCAAGCATGCACAAGGCTCTGGGTTCAATCTGCAGCAGAGGAGGTGTCTATGGACAAGCAAAGCAGCTGCAGTCATCACCACAAGTCCCCACGTGTAGAAAACTGACCAAATGTGTAAATACATAAAACAAAAGCATTGCAATAGTTACAGGGAACTAAGGTGGCAGGGTGATTGAGTAATACAGTTTCTTTTAAGAATAAGGGGGAAAAGTATATACTAAAGGTGATGGTTGCACAACCATGTACTAAGCTATACATTTTTAAATGTGAATTTTAATTCTGGAGTAGTGGCCCATACCTGTAATCCCAGCACTCAGGAGTCTGAATTTAATACCAGTCTGAACCATATAGTAGCTCAATGCCAATCAGAGAAATAAAATAAGACCTTAACCCAAGTAAAAAGAAAAAGTCTATGATATAGATGTTAATAGATTAAGATATAAATAAGAAATATGATAGTTAAACTATCCTACAAAGGTAACAGAGGTAACACACAAACAAGGATTCAAATAATATAATCAAAAGAATATTTCCCCATTTTTTCACAGTGACTTTCATGTTTTACTATCCTTTATTCATCCCACAAGCACTCTTACAAGATTAATCAAATCGAAAGCTAATAATCTGCTAAAAATGTAAAAATGACATTTCAAAAGCTACCATACTATAAATTACTTACTATGTTTAAAATGAAACAACTGCTAACTATGTCTAGAGTTAATTACAGATTGTCTTAGGGTTTCTATTGCTGTAACAAAACACCATGACCCAATGCCAGTTGGGGGAGGGGGGTATTTGCCTTATACTTCCCCATTGCTGTTCAACACTGAAAAAGGTTAGTGCAGGAATTCAATCAGAGCAGGAATGTGGGGACAGAAGTGATGCAGAGGCCTTGGAAGCGGGCTGTTGACTGGCTTGCTACCCCTGGCTTGCTCAGCCTGCTTTCTTATAAAACCCAGGACTACTAGCCCTGGGATGACGCCAGCCACCATCGGCTGATCCCTCACCCATCAATCACTAATTGAGAAAATGTCTTACAGCTGGATTTCACGGATGCACCTGCTCAATGAGGCTCTTTTGTCTCTTGATGACTCCAGGTTGTGTCAAGTTAACACACAAAACCATCCAGTACAATGGTCATTTATAAAATTCTGTTGATATTTTATAAATCCATTAAAAATTTATATCCATTAACATTTCACAAGGACTGGAAATGCTGTCAGGAAAGAGTATTCACAAAACCCTTCTCAGCATTAGAACCTACTGTATAAAGAAATGGAGGAGGAGTACTTTTTAATACATCCTTAGGAAATATGGTAATAAGTGGATTCTGGTTTACTTTTTCACAATTTTTGTCTAGAAAGTTATAAATAGCTAATACAAAATTTACAGTCACTTTCAAACTTCAAATTGTGACCGTTTGCCAATTAAATCAATTTACAGGCCTGTAATTCTTTTTTTTTTTTTTTTTTTCCCAGTCAAGGTTTCTCTGTGTATCCCTAGCTGTCCTGGAACTAGCTCCATAGACCAGGCTGGCCTCAGATTCACCTGCTTCTGCTTCTGCTTCTGCTCCTCTGCTCCTCTGCCCCTGCCCCTGCCTACTGGGATTAAAGGCATGTGCTGGGATTAAAGTGCTGGGATTAAAGGCATGTGTCACCAACATCTGGCTCTGCAATTCAATTTTCTAAAATACCTTAGATTTATTTTTATTTAAATATGTATGAGTGTTTTGTCTGCATGTATGTGTGTGTGTGTGTGCGTGTGTGCGTGCGTGCGTGCGTGTGTGTGTGTGTGTGTGTGTGTGTGTGTGTGTGTGCATGCCTGATGACCACAGAGGCCAGAGAGTGTGTCCAATCCCCTGGAACTGGAATGCCCGTGAGCTATCATATGGGTACTGTAAATCATTCCTGGGTCCTTTGCAAAAGGAACACATGCTCTGAATCATTGCTCTAGCCCCAGTTTTTTGTTTTGGGGTTTTGTTTTTCAATATGAGAAGTAAAAGGAAAACTTAAAAGTATATGGAACAAGGTTTGGTACCACTTATTAAAACTAATAAAAAGCAAATTAAAATCTATATACATCTTCTCACCTGTAGATTCTATATATAATTAAAAATAACTTCAATTAAAAAACAAATCAGTAAATATTAATGTCTGCTCTTTTCCTTTTCGAAATATTACTTTTCAAAATACATCATGCCATCTTTGGTCTCCATTTAGCTGAAACGTGTCATTTACATTAATTGCTCAATTTCCTTTGTTTTTAACCTAATGGCTTCCAAATACCTTAGAATACAATAGAAGTCCTTACTACTGTAGCTTAAGAGTTGGTCCTGTATGATCCATTTCCTTCTATGAACTCAGTTATTCCAGGTCTTTCCTTGGCACGATAACATCCATTCATAGCCAAGTCTCTACTTGAACTTGGACTTAGTTCCTTGAAGAGATACTTGCACTTGGCAGCTGGGATGGTTGGTTTTAATTGTCAAGTTGGCAGATCTAGAGTCATCTGGGAAGAGAATCTCATCATGGCATGCAAGGGGTCTCTGGATTACACTGGCATGTGGACAGGCCTCTGTGGGATTGTCCTAATCATGCTTATGTATGAAAAGATCCACCTTGATTGGGACCAGGGCTGTCAAAGTGAAGAAAGTCAGCTGAGCACTAGCATGTGCTGGTCTCTTCTGCTGGTGCATGTAACATAAGCAGGTACTTGGAGTTCTTGGGGGCCTTGACTTTCCAACCATGATTGATTACTGTGGGCTGTGAGCTAAAATCAACCTTTTCTCCCCTTAAGTTGTTTTTGTCAAGAGTATTTTATCACAGCAACAAGGTGGAGTAAAACAACTAAGACAGCTGTTCTCAAAAAACTGGTATCAAAAACAATGGTTTTGTACCAACTCTAAAATAAAGTTGTTATTATTAGGTCTACACTGTACAGAAATAACCATATTTACTCTTAGGTTAGGTTAACTAAAGATGTCAACTTGTTTGCAAGACTGGAAACAGCTCCTGAATTCTTTCACAGAAAGCAGGTATGCCGGTTGGCCCTGTCAAACCAGAAATATTCTTCTTTATGCTTTTTTCCACTTTCAAAGAAACAGTTTTGATCATACTTGAAATGTTTAATTAAGGCACCAGAAGATTCATTTATCCTTTTTCTCAGCACCATAAAGAACACCCTAGCAGTTCTAACTAGGCATTCACCTTGATGTTGAACCTATTCAACATCAGAGTCCTAAATTTATTTAAAGAACAAAGAAACAAAACAAAACAAAAAAACCCTCTATGGCTTGAAGACCAAAGTTCAACAATGGTACTTTCATTGTTTTCATGCTTTGTCAATTAGTTAAATGAGCTTTGCACTCCCTAAAATCATGAATTGAATTGATAGCAGTTCCTAAATGAAAGATTCTCTGTACCAACAATGACTTTCCCTAACTTCTTGCTGACCAATGCAGTCACAACACTGCACAAAATATATTATCTGACTTCACAAAGTTCCTAATATAGATTAATTGATTCTGTAAGTAAATACAGTGTACAGAACTTTCAATGTGAAATATTTAGAACCTGAAAGTACTTTATTCCTACTATAATGTTACATTGCTTCTTCATAACTTTTTCAATGTTGAAAGGCTTTGAAATTACCCAAACACCAAAAAGCATAGTGTGTGTCATATATGACATATGTGATATGATATATATAATCATACCACAGACAACCACAAATTCTAACTCCATATAGAAAAAGTTTATTTATTTATCCCTCAAAACAAGCTCTCCTGTACCCCAGACTGGCCTCATACTTGCTACCAGCAGATGATGAGCTTGAACTTCTGATCTTCCAGTGCTTTGTGTATCAACAGCAATAGCCCCAGCACCACAGAGGGGAAATTCTAAATGGGATTACACAATGAATTCTATGTAAACTGCAGGTACTACACATTTTTAATCTACTTCAATCATCACCTAAAATCAGAGTGACTAAGACAAAGCCAAAATCCAAAACCACATAGACAACATTTAGGGCCTCAAAACAAAAACAGGGAAAACAGTTGCATGACCATATATAGTGTGGTTGACTGGATCTGAGTATCACAAAATAGCTACTAGGTGTTCTAGGAACAGTTTGGAGGACAATGAAAGAAAAAAGGCTGAAAATAAAAACATTTAGCTCACCCCAGCAACCATATATACTTGGTTCCCCAGTTGGATCCAGAGCCTTCCTTGATGTGAAACTAGGCTCTACCACACAGGTAAACATGCCCCCCCCTATAAAAATTCTTGAAACCAATCAGCCAACCAAAGCGAACCTCCAAGACACAGCTGCTCAGTGAGGGACAGCTGCTGGAAATTGACCTAAATTGATGACAGGACAACAAAAGAAAAGATTCAGGGAAAAAAAGGGAAGGGAAAATATCGGTTTAAAAAAACATTTTACAAAAACAACAGAAGAGGGCGCTCTGTGAACTTTAAAACATACTAAGACCTTAGGAAAATTACTAGATACAAACCAATAATATGAAACAACTGGGCAGGAAGACTCAAAAAATAAATAAATAGGAAAAGTTCTAGAGGACACATTAGATAGAGTGGTTACATACAGTGAACAATGCCTACAGAGAAATAAAAACAAAATGGAAGCAATTTTTATAAAATTGCAAAGAAAGGAACAAAATGACACTAGCAAAAAGCTAGAGTAGGCAGCTCCAAGCATCTACCCACACAGAAACACTAAAAAGAAAAAAGAAAAAAACCTGCAGCACCAACTTGTCTAGCACTCCAGGAAATATGCAGTGCATAAACCCTGACTTAAGAACAAAGTAACATCAACAACAAAGTGAGCCAGACTCAAACCCTGTGTGTTTTCTCTCAAACACGTGTATGTATGAAAAATGACAGTGGAAGGATGAATACAGGATGAGAAAGAGGTCTGAAGAGAGAACAGAGGAGATCATGGGAGAAAAAACACTGCACGTTCCTTTTCATGGAGAACCTAGATTTTATGTGTGCTCAAGAATGCATACTCACACACATATCATTACATATCTATGACATGAAAGCCGAAGGGGGACTATTTTCAGAAGGGAATATGAGCAAAGTACAATGATATACATGTATGTATGAAAATTTCATCAAAAAGCCAATTATATCATAAGCTTACTTAATATATGTATGTATGTGTGTATGCATATTATAATTTTAAATGACTTCCTTTAAAAACAGAGAAAGAAGAAAGAAAAGAAAAAGGTAAGAGACTCACCCTTGGCCTGCCTACTCCCCAGAGCAGCAGCAATCTGGCAACAATGTATTGCCACAATGGGACCTTGGTACCTGTCTCCAGAGGGAGCAGGCCAGACTGTAATCACAAATTACTGTGAATTTTCACCTCTCTGAAAGTGACATGAAGGACAGATGCAGAACTCACACACTAGAGTAGCTGATATTGCTTGAAAAAGTGCAATTTACCTATCACAAGTAGTGCCATTAAAGAAAGTTAATTGATGTTATCCACCACCTTATAAGACTTAAGTCAACCAATTTACACATTAATAGAAAAAGCAAACTTCACAGAAAAGGCATTTGAAAGAATATAACATGCACTTGTGTAAACATTCAGGGAGGGGGGATTAGATAAAACTGCAGATTATAAGCCATTTGTGTGTGGCATGGTGAAGAATGAAAGCCAGTATACAATCAAGATATAACTATTAAAATTAAGAAAAGAGCACTGGAAAATCATAGAGTGGTAGACAACTGGGGAAAAAAGCTGGAAACAGAATGACTTAACAAAAAGAAGGTATGTGGTCATGTGAATGGGGCTGGGAAGTATGCAAGCTGCATTCAGAAATACGCCAGACTGCCCTGGAGAAAAAAGACAAGACAGTCTATCTAAATAACAGACCCTCAGTCCTCACAAGTCCCAATTCCAGGGTTTGGTTCACCCTGAGTTGCCCAATTATGTCACTGGCTGTGTCTCCAGGGCTGTTTGGCCTGTGCCACCTTGAAAGAATCCATTATCCAAAACTGATTAGAGTGGAGAGTGGAGAGGGTGTCTGAATGGGCCTTCCCCTTTAATCAGAATAATGACTACCCTAATTGTCATTATAGACCCTACATCTGGTAACTGACGGAAGCAGATGCAGTGATCCACAGTCAAGCGCTGGGTTGAGCTCCTGGAGTTCAGCTAAAGAGGAGGAGGGACCATAAGAATCACGATCACCATAAGGTCACCATAAGGTCACGATCATGATGGGGAAAAACATAGAGATAGCTGGCCCAAGCTAGAAGGAGCTCACGGACTATGAACTGACAGCTGGAGAACCTGGATGGGACTGAACTAGACCCTCTCAATGTGAGAAACAGTTATGTGACTTGATCTGTTGTGAGGGTCCCCTAGCAATGATACCAGGACCTATCCCTGGGGTATGAACTGATTTTTTGGAGTCCACTCCCTATGGTGGGATACCTTGCCCAGCCTTGATACAGGGAAAGGGGCTTGACCTGCCTCAACTTGGTATGCCAGACTCTGTTGACTCCCCAAAGAAGGCCTTACCCTCTCTGAGGAGAGGATGAGGGTAGGAAATGGAGGTGGGAGGAGAGGATGGGGATGGAAGGGAGGGAGGGGGAGGAACTGGGGCTAGTATGTAAAATGAAAATATAAATAAATAAATAAATAAATAAATAAATAAATAAATAAATAAATAAATAAATAAATAGGACGGAGTTAGCCTGGATGGCCTGAGAACAAGTGACAACCACATCAGCAAAGCTGAAGTCAACCTGACATATCTCTAGAGTGAGACAGTAAGAGGCAGTCATACAGGGAAGCAGGTTAGATCTCAACAAAGGCAAAGTTTAGGGAACAAGAGGCTCAGCTCAAGCAGTGATCATAGAGGGAGAAATAATCTGTCACAGATGACTAGGAACTGACCTTAATTGTCTCCCATGGTTCCAAACTCTATGTGGAGCCACAGGGCTCAATCTCCAGAACCACCTATCTGCCTACGGGCTCACTGCTATCGCACAAAACTTCTTAAACTGTGTGTTGTGACTCCCAAAGCAACAGTAAAAGGTTTCTGACAATGGGACAACCAAAATTAATTCAAACACATGAATCTGGTGTGTTTCTAGCAACACATGCTCCCAGTGCACATGACTTTATGGCAGCCTTGGCTCTTCAACATGTATACTTTGTACTGAGCATGCCATCACTCCACACAAAGCCAATATATACTACCTGGGACCCTTGGCTTGAATTCAAGAGCAGTGTAGGAGCTGCACATATAAATAGTTCTGCTTTTATAGGAGAAATTGTTTAATTACAGAAAACAAAGACTTCAGTATTTTCCTATTGCCATTTTTTAACATGGAAACATCAAATTAGTATCTCTGGATTGTATTATGTTAGAATGTTTGGTTTTAAAAAGTGATGCTTGTGTTCCTGATTTCAATTCCATAAAAATTTGTTATTCTGGCTTGAGATTAGGAAAAAAACCTTCAATGATTTCCAAAATGATCTTAAACATATTTCTGCCATTTTGTGGTATTCTCCAGTACTAATGATTATAAAATCAAGATATTGATCTATTCTGCAAAACTCTGAAGATGCTCTAAGTCTTCAGACATGATACATAAACAAGCACAGCCATGTTACTAATATACAATTTTGCTTTCATCATTAATATCAAAATTACATGTATATCATCACAGATGTAAATTAATTTTATGATTATTCAAAGCAAATATATGATTTACATATTGGTTCTAGATGCTAACATACCACCCATGGTCACATACAAATTTCTCATGTGACAAGGAGTCAGTTGTGGAAAATTTTAAGAAGCCTTATTGCAGAAAGTCAGGACTCTGAAGCCCCAGTGGACTTCTGTGCACAGACAGCTTCATCCCTCGAGCACAGTACTTATTTAACATTATTTTATTGTTGTGTTGTTGAGAAGGCCTCACTATGTAGCTTTAACTGGGTTCATGCTCATAGAAATCCACCTGGCTGTTTCCCAAGTGCTGTAATTAAAGGTGTGCACCACCAAACCCTAAACTATTTAACACATGGGATTTTTTTAAGACTCATTTTTATATTTTATAATAATTTTTATGTATTGAAATTATAATAATCATTTCATCCTTCCCTTTCCTCCCTCCAGCCCCTCCATGTATCCCATCTTGGCTTGTTTTTCTTTAATTGGTGGCAGTGAGTGTATTCATTAATATGTAAGTATAGCATGTTCCGTCCATGTAATGTTACTTGTAAGTATATGATTTCAGGGCTAACCACTTGAATATTGGATAGCCTATTGGGAACTCTTCCCTGGGGAAGACTATTTCTCCTGCAATTTTAACTGTGACAAGCAGAGGTCACTGGTGTACAAACAACTGAAGCTAAAATTGTGAGGACAGCACTGGCAGACCTGAATTTGGAGACCAAACAACCACACATAAACCAGCAATGAGAAAGACAGAAGGATCCTGAGAGCACTAGCCAACCAGTCTAGCTCAACTGGTACGCACCTGGGGTTTCAAAAAACAAAGGTTCATTGGGCTGGCACAATAACTCAGTGAAAAAAGGTGGTTGCCACCAACCCTGAAGACCTGTTCCCAGGACCACATAGGAGACAACCAACTCCCAGCAGTTAAGTTGTCCTCTGACCTCCACATAGGACCTTGTAGCTCCTATGTGTACTCGCGCGCGCGCACACACACACACACACATAAAACTAACAAACCCTTAACCAAAATGATAAAAGAGATAATGCAAATTAACAAAAGTAAAGATGAAAAGAAAGGCTTTAAAATAAATACCAATTAAATCTACAAAGATCAAAGCTGGGGAGATGTCTCAATCACTAAGATACTTGCCATGCAACAACCATGAGGACCCAATTTTGGATCTCGAGTACTCATGTAAAAAGTTGGTGTTGCCATGCATGCCTATAACCTCAGTGCTAGAAGGAAAAATACAGAAGATCGCTGGGGTTTGCTGGCCACTAATCTAAACAAAAAAGTGAGTTCTGCCTCTAGTAAGAGATCTATTTCATACTCTGGTTTCCAAGTGCATGGGTGCATACAAAAATGTGAATATGCCATCACCATCCCCAGCATGTGCAGAAGTGTATGTGTGTGCATGCGTACACACACACACACAGACAGAGAGAGAGAGAGAGAGAGAGAGAGAGAGAGAGAGAGAGAGAGAGAGATCAATGAGGGAAAGGAACAAAAGAGAAGGGGGGAGGTAAAGTGTGGGAAAATAAAACAGTGAGAGAAACAGAGAGAAAAGAAAAAGAAGACACACATGCCTGTGATTTTAGTGTTAGGGAGACAGAGATAGGAGAATCCCTGGGATAATCCCAGCACTCGGGCAGAAGCAGTCAGATCTGTGAGTTCAAAGCCAACCTGATCTACATAGTGAATTCCAATCCAGACAAGGTTACATGGTAAGATCCTGTCTGGACAAACAAGACAAAGGGGCTGGAGAGCACCCACACAGTGACTCACAACTACCTGTAACTCCAGTTCCAGGTAAATCTTATGTCCTCCTCTGGCCTCCAAAGATATCAGGCACAGACATGGTGTACATACATATATACATACATACATACATACATAGTCAAAACACTCATATACATAAATTTTTTACCAACAAATAAGGTGGAGAGGGATTGAGGAAGACACTCAACACCAAACTCTAACACACACACGTACAGGCTCTTGCTCACACAGGTACAGAAATACCATATACACTGACACATAGATACCATACATATATACACAGAATCATTACAGAATAATGAAAACATTCCTAAAACAATATAAAACTATGGTGGTGGAAACTATAATGACTTTGAAAATTATAGTGGACAACAGCAATCAAATTATGAACCCATGAAAGGGGGCAGTTTTAGTGGAAGAAGCTCAGGTACCCTATGGTGGTGGCTGTGGATCTGGTGGTGGAAGTGGTGGATATGGTAGCAGAAAGTTAAAAAAAAAAAAAAAATACAGCAGAAAAGGGCTACAGTTCTTAGCAGAAGAGAGAGCGAGGAATTGTCAGGAAAGCTGCAGGTTACTTTGAGACAGTTGTCCTAAATGCATTAGAGGAACTGTAAAAATCTGCCACAGAAGGATTGATGATCCATAGTCAGAAAAGTTACTGCAGCTTTAACAATATGACAGCCCTTGTTGTTCAGGACTGTCATAGCCACATTTTGCAAAAAGTGCAGCTATTGATTAGTGCAATGTAGTGTCAATTAGATATACATTCCTGAGGTCTTATATCTGTTGTAGCTTTGTCTTTTTCTTTTTCTTTTCATTACATCAGGTATATTGCCCTATAAATTGTGGTAGTGGAATACCAGGAATAAAAAAATTAAGGAATTTTTAACTTTTCAAAAAAAAAATCCTAAAGCTCACAAGTATAAATATTCCTGAACAGACAAAATAATCCCAAACTGAAGATATCACAATACTTGACCTCAATTATATTACAGAGACACAGTAACAAAAACAACAAAACACAGTTACAAGACCCAGAAATGAAATAAACCTATGCATCTAAAGCCACCTAAATCTTAACAAAGATGTCAAAAAAAGACCAGAGAATAGACAGACTCTTCAATAAATGGAGTTGGGATAACTGGATCTCATCTACAGAAGAACACAACTAGATACCTATCTTCTCACCCTTACAACTTTAAGACCTTAACCTCAATGACCCTAATGTAGTAACTAAAGCTTTAGAGCTGCCAGAGGAAAACATAAAGAAGCACTTTAAAATAAAGACATAGGCTAGGTCTTTTAACTTTTTTCCAGGAAGCCCATTATCAATTCTTTATGTTACCCTGAGCTATTTGAGGCCTTTTTAGTCCTGGCCTATGCCAGTATCATGAAGTGTTTCCTAATGTTTTCCTCTGGCAGCTTAGATATACAACCAGCCTAAATGCCAACCAAGAAGTAAACAGACATCTGGAGTGTTCTATAAGAGCACTGACTGCTTACAGAAGATTCAACTTCTGCTCTCAACACCCACACAGCCACTCATTACTGCCTTTACCTTCAGTTCTTAAGGATCTAACACCCTCTTCTGGACTCAGGGGGCACTTTACATACATGTTGCACTTATACATGCATGCTTATACACAAATAAAAGAGATGAATAGACAAAAAAAAGTACAGAGGGATATATATATATATATCCCTCTGTAAAATATATATATATATATATCAGAGTGTTATTCAACCATAGAAAGGAATAAAACTGACAAGTAGAAAACTGAAACTAGGAGATTAAACAAAATACACCAGGTCAGAAAGACAAACATTTTATTATGTTTTCTTTCATATACAGAGCACACACATACACCGTGCAGATTAATTTATGTCAATTTGACTGTATTTAGAATCCCTATGAGACACACCTCCAGGTGTGTCTGTAATGGTGTTTCCAGGGAGGTTAAATGAGAGAAGACCCAGTCTAAAAGTGGGCACATCATCCCACAGGTTAGTGGAGCTGTCCTGAAAAAGAAAGAGAAACTAAAACAAGCACCAGGATCCACATTTCTGCTTTCCTGACTGAGTGGTAGTATGTGTAGAAAACATCAAAGTAAAAACGGGAGACTATAAGGGGAGAAAGACACTTGGAATAATGCTTTTTGATTGTCAACCTGGAGGCATCACCACGGAAACCAACATCTGGGCATGCCTATGAGGGGTTTTTTATACTGTGTTAATTGAAGTGGACAGACTGACTCTAAATGTGGGTACACCCCTCCATGAGCTGAGTTCACAGATCAAACAAGAAGGAAGCAAGCTGAGCACCAGCACTCATTTCTTCGCTTGTGAAGTATGCGTAAAACACAAGTAACTGCTTCATGTCCCCGTCATGCCATCTCCTCCATGACAGATGTACTCTCAGTCTGTGAACACAAACAAGTCCTTCCTTTCTTAAGTCGATTTTGTGAGGCATGTCATTACAGCAACAAGAAAGGTAACATCCTAAAGTTAGGAGGAAGAGTGAAACAAGAGAAGGACACAGTACAACATGTTTTCTCGTGTGTGTGTGTGTGTGTGTGTGTGTGTGTGTGTGTGTGTGTGTGTGTGTGTGTGTTATATGCATGAAAGCAGAGGGGGGCTATTTGCAGGGGGAAAAAAGTACCAGCAGATGGAGCAAGGCTGAATATGAGCAAAGTAAATGTATATGTATACAACACCATATTAATTGTTTTAAAGAAAAGCAGCTTCCTCTGCTTAGATAAGGAACAAGAAGGACACCTAGTTTTACCATTATTTTACTACCTAACATTATAGTAAAAGTTTTAGCCACTGACAAAAAAAGGCAACCAAACTAAAAGGGAAAGGTAAAATATATCCATTCACAGGCAACATAGTTTTCTATATAATACATCACAGAATACACCAAACACCATTCAAGCAAATAAATTCAACAAAACTAGTTTATGCAGTTGACACAGAAAAGGCTGTTATAATTTCCAAATTACAGTCATTTGCTTTGAAGCTGGGACCCACGCCCCTGTGCACCCTAGGCAAGATGTTTTACCATTCAGCTACATCCCTAGCCCAGCATCTGTATTTCAATAAGCCAGCAACGAGCACCCCAAAATGGAATCAAGAAAACATTTCCATTTAAAAGAATCTAAAATAATAAATGTCTATGAATAATTAAGCAAGAAGGTAAAAGACTTGTATATTAAGGACTATGCAATATCATTAAAAGAAGCGCTATAAATAATAGCTTCCACCTACAGACCCCCTGTGATGTGCAGATCTTTGACATGTGTCATTTCCGATCCTTGTAAGACTACCAAGAAGATATTAACATCTCCATTTTAGAGACTAAAAAACTGAGACTCGGGCCCATTAAACATTATAACAGTCTCACAGCTATTGCTAACTTGACACTATGATTCCAAATGAAAAATTTCAAACCACAATGTCTGCCTGCCCTCTGAAACTGAGCACTCTTCAATATTTAATTCAAAGTTTCTCATAAAATCTCACAAAATTATGAATTTTTTATGAAGCAAGAAGACTAGTTAGAACTCATTTCAAAAGAGAATGCACCATTAGGTCAAATCATTTCAGTTTATAATACTTTTGAGGCACCCAACTATACAGAAAAATAATATACCTAGAATACCTAAAAATAAATCAAATAACTAAGTTCTGCAAGATTGATGGGAAGTGCAGATAGGCATAATTGTTGCTAAGTCATACTTGTGTGTGAGGGTGGTGCCTGGATTGAGAAGGCAAGGAGGAGGAGGAACAGGTATGACAGTACATTTATATATAGTCATGACCTACCCTAAAAAATAACAAAAACCAGAGAAACAAGGGCAGAAATTCAATACATAATATTAAAGGGGACTTTGGCACAACAAAAAAGCTGAGCTTTCTTAAGGCACAATAAAAGATTTTATTGCAATATTGGTTTAGGCCCCTATATTGAGAAGCAATTGTGCCCTGGTAGTAAAACTGCAGGGAGAGGATGCTGAAAGCCTTTCCCTGTATTTTTGAAAGGTCCATTCCTGTCCTTGCCAAACCCTGGTGCTTCAGAACACACCTGGCCTCTTGCTCTCCTGACTGCTCACTATGTATCCACGGGGCAGTGTCCTAAGGGACTATGCCTTAAGGGGTTTTACTCTGACCTAGTTTTGCAAGGATCCCATCAGCCCCAGGCATGTCCTCCTGTGGAACAGCATTTCCTGCCTTCTATGGCAGCTGTAAATAGATGCCTGTGTGGTAGGAGGCAACCTGACCCCTCTCCTCCTTGCCTCCCAGGTGTTTGAACCAGATGGCCAGGGAGGGGACAGCAAGACCACCACACAAAGTGGTCCTAAAGGCACTGCTCACTCAGAGCATCATGAAACAGTTTTTACTCAGTTTAGCAACTGGCTCAGGCATGGGAGACTCCAGAATACAGTCTTGACATCTGCACCTTAGAGGGCTATGTCCTGCTCGTGTGTCCAACTGCTAGTGCCTGGACTGACTATATTGACAAAAGATGTTCTACTGCATTTGTTACTAACATTTCTGCTACTTCCCCCAACAACCTTATAGATTTTAAAAGGGAGGAAAAGGTTTAGGAGAGTTACTCTAACACCTTTGATCATACAGCAATTACAGGATGAACTGCAATCAGAGTCACTAGAAATAGGGAGATCATGACATGCTCACTTTTGCCTTGAACTTACTATGTAGTCAAGGATGACCTTTAAAACTTGATTTTCCTGTCTCCAGCTCCCAAGACATGGGATCGCAGGTGTGAGCCGAAACACTGGGCAGGTTATAAACTGTTGTAATTTCAACAGTTTGCTCTATTATCTCTGTCTGGAAATTTCACTGCTTCTTCTTTTTCTTTCAAGTCTCTATGAAATAAGAATGATTTTACTTCATACATCAGTAAGATATGGCTGACAGTTGGCCAAGTAGCAGATTAGTAGTGATGTTGACAATTAAAAAAAAAAAAAAAAAAAAAATCAGACCTTCTGCTGTAAAACCATCTGGAACGGCAGGTTTTATTTTTTTTTTTTTCCAAAAAATGCACATACTACCTGATACCAACTATTTGACACACAGCCCCAATAAATTGAGGTTTTTCAGTTTCCATGTTCATAAGTATATTAAAATATTTGCTTATACCAGGTCCAATGCTAGTTCCTTTATATACATTACCTCATCTAAACTCACATATACCATGATTAAGCAGACAGTAGTTAAACATATACCCAAAGATTACACAAAAAAGAACATCAAACAAAGCCTCTTCACAAGAGAAAAGACTCAGTTCTGTCTTGAACCATTAATAAAATATATTTTATTAATGCATACCAAATATGCACTAAATGTTTAATTGATTCATACATTAACATAATACTTAGAGCCTATACTTGTCCCATTGTTTATCTGCCATTTCCTGGGCATCTCTGGTCCTGAATTCAGCAGCAATCAATAACTATAGAATTAATATATGACTATCATAAACCACTTACACAATGAAATTCTACTATTCATTAAAGAAAAATGAAATTTACAGGAATTGGAAAATATTGTACTGAGTGTGGTAAGCCATACCCAGAAAGACAAACACTGGGTGTTCTCTCTCATATGTGGATCTTGAACTCAAATTTTTAGAAAGTTATGTTTAAGCTGCAGTAAGTGTCTGTAGAAGCCAGATATCAAGAAAGGAGACATGGAGAATGGGGTGGTGAAAGGAGAGTAAATCATATTTATACGAAGTGGAGAAGGGAATCCAGGGAAGAAAAGGTTTAAAAAAGGAGGAAAGAATAGAGAAAATGAAGAAGTGTGGGGTTGGGGAAAGGGGCCAATCAAAACTAAGAATGCACGAAAAAGTCATATAGGAACCTACTACTTCACAGACTTAGAGGGGAAAAAAAATGGAAAAAAAAAAATATTTGAACCAAAGTACTCTCCAAGGTGGTTAACACTGCTCCCAGAAGCCATATGTTTTCAAACCAAAATTCCAGTGTCAGGTATAGGATACTCCCCTATGATTGGCCAGGTAGTCCCTGCAGACTATTATATTTGCTCTTGGATATCCACCACCATAGTGCTAGAATAATCACACTCAACTATACATTGTTCCTGTTTCAATACTGAACTACCTGGCAAGATATGCTAGCACATAAATGTTCAGAAGGCAACCAACTGCTTTCTGGTTGGATTTGAAGAAACTTATGGGGAAGGAATGCATACATGCCTGGCACCAGGTCAAAAGCCTATGGGAGGTCACATACTCTATTGAGGGACCTAATACTGGTATCTTCCAAATAGGTGTGTATTAAAACTGCCTTCTAAATATGTATGCTTATACCCATAGACTTCTGCAGCACTCAGACTTAATTAGGAAAGCCTCTTGCAGCAGTGGGAAGTTAAAGCAGGGGAGGATGACAGCTGAGTGCTCAGCCCCAAATGGGCTACCTATGTCACCCCATCCAAGGCCCAGAGAGTATCACAGAAGACAAAGTGGAAGGATTGTGGAAAGCAGGGGATGGGGCAGAATAAAGCATGGTGCTGTCTTCTGAACACAAGGTTGTCCTTACCATCATGAACACACAACAGCTATGACTACCTGGGAGGACCTGAACAAAACGGGAAAAATGAAGAGGAAGGATAGAGATCAAGAGAGGCAGAAGGGAGCACAGATAAAAGGGGGAGACTTATTAAAGAGAAGTCTGGATGGGGATGAGAAGGTGTAATCACAGTTCATTGCATGTAAGTATGATATTGTCAAAAATTTTTTAATTAATTAAAAATTTTAAAATTGGGAGTAGATGTAGTGGCACACATCTTTAATTAGCACTCCAGAGGCAGGCAGATCTCTGTGAGTTCCTGGTCAACATGGTCTACATAGTGAGTTCTGGGCTAGCCAGAGATACATAGTAGGCCTTGTCTCAAACAAACTGAAAATAACTCTAATGGCCACCAAAACTTTATAATAAACAGGGCTTGGTTGAACATCCAAACACCAAAAGTCTAAGAAAGAAAACTGCAAAAAACAACAGCAAAACCCATATTATAATCATTTGATGAAATATAATACAATCTTCAGTTGTAGTTGTACAGTTGTAGTACCAGGATAAAAATATAATAAAGACATTATACATTTTTGTAAAAATCAATGACATAAATTCCATTATTAATGTCTTAGTTAGGGTTTCCAGTGCTGTAACAAAACACAATTAAAAAGCAAGTTGGGTGGGAAAGGTTTTCTTCAGCTCACACATGCAAAGGATGTCAGGACAGGAACTCAAACAGGGTGAAAACCTGGAGGCAAGAGCTGATTCAGAAGCCACAGAGGAGGGCTGCTGCTCACTGGCTTGCTTCCCCTGGCTAGCTCAGCCTGCTTTCTAATAGAACCCAGGACCACCAGCCCACCACCCACAATGAGCTGGGCCCTTCCCCATCAATCACTAATTAAGAAAATGTCCAACAGCTGGATCTCAAGGAGGCATTTCCTCAACTGAGACTCCATCTCTTGATGACTTTAGCTTGTGTCAAGTTTATACAAAACCAACTGGGACAATTAGGAAGCAAAAAAAAAAAAAATTAGAAGAATGTACACCAACAGTTTATAGGGCTTTTCTCCACAAAGAGGAATCTGAAAATTAACTCTTAACTTGAGGGTATAAAGTTTTATTCACTGCCTGGATAAATGCCCACCACTGCCATGCTACCCACCCAGGCAGACACCCCAAGAAATGCAAAGACAACACTGAGGCTGGCCCTAGTGGGCTCAGGCACTCCTGGAGGAAGAGCAAAGACCACATCAAAGCCCATACCCAGATGGGTGCTGTGGGAAGTAAGTAGGTGGTGGAGTGATTGGACAGAAAGAGACAAGAGCAGTATTGAGCTATGAAGTAAGGCGGAACAGGAGATACAAAGGCTGTGGCTGCTGTTCTTGCTCCTTGAGAAAATGTGAATTACAATGCCCATCAACTGAGCCAGCAGCAAATACAAATGCTAGTGGGCCTACACCTTCTTCCTTTGAGGAAGCCGACCACTGCTGAAATCACTGTGACGCCCAGAGCCTCATCCCGGTGCAGGAAAAAGGGCAGTACCTGCAAGAATGGAGACCCACAACTAACTGGACAAGTCTTGCTGTGTTTACTCCTCATCACTGGCCTATCTGCTAATCTCTCTAGTTGATTGTGGTGGCAGTTCAACCATGGGACTGGATGACTCTATGCTGAACTACAGTTTTATCCAGCTGCACCTATCTCTGGCCAAAGATGTATTTCCTTTGGAAATTTTGGATTGGGCAAACACTTGAAGATATCCAGAGGCCCTGCTCAGCAGCATAAAGAGTGGACAGGAAGAAGACATGCAGAGATACCACCCAATGTGAGGCCTGCCCACAGTGTGAGCCACTATGATGCACAGGTATGGGGTGGAGAAATGAGAGACAAAAAGGATAAGAACAGCTTAAGCACTACACAGAGAGGAGGATCTGGAGACTTGAGGGTAGAGAGAAACAGCCAGCCTGTGAGCAGCCTACAAAGCCACCTGAGGCCATGGTGAAATCCCAGCCCATGCTGCTGCTGAGAGCCAAGTCTGAGTCCATGGCCATGTAGCACCAGGGATCAGTGTCAATGTCCTTGGCCCATGTTACCACAAAATGATGCCCAGGTCTGGACTGCAGCATGGGACCATGTTGATACTCAAGGGCTGCACAGAATTGGTCCCACCCCTCACTGGCTGCAGCACTTCAGAGAACAGGACCTACATCTCACCTGGGCAGAACAATAGAGCTGACCCTGTTGGCAGGGGTGAGGGTAAGCTGGCCATTGGGGCCAGAAAATCGGGAGAGTTGACACTGCTTCCTCATCTGCCATGTGGTGTGGGCTGTGGCAGGCAGGAAAGCTGGTCTCAGCCGCATGAGAGTGGGAGAGCTGGCCCTGTCCCTTACCAGCTACAGCACTCAGCAGGGTGGGTCCTGCACCTCACCTAGGCAACACAGTATAGAGCTGGCCATGGTGATATGGGTGCAGGTTGAGCCAGCAGGGAACATGAGAACAGAATTGTCCCTACCCCTTGCTGCCTGAAACATTGAGTGAGCTACCCAGGGCAGCTGGAGAGCTCACCCTGGTGGTGAGAGTGAGGGAGAGATGGTGGAATGACCAACGCAGTTAATACCCAGACCCAGAACCAGAGCTATGAGTTGACCCACCCCATCGATGAACTACTGGAGCATGTGAAGAGGCCAGTTCTGGAGATCCAAAGCTGCAGGATCTCCATGACACAGGGCACTAACAGGATATCTATCTAAGAAGTACCAGTGATGGCCCAGTATTGATAGAGTAGCAGAAGCCAGAGGCCTTTAACAAGACCAATGACTCAAACACTTGAAAGTAAAGATTTATAGACTAAAGGGTATACTGTGTGACTCACTGTGACACACTACAGCTTCCACGGTGGGAATTTTTTTTCTTTTAAATTTTATTTTACCTTTTTTTGCAGGGGGAGGGGTGTTGCAAGGGCAGAGGACAGATAGAAAAGGACAGGAGATGAATGGGATCAAGTGCATGGTGTGAAATCCACAAAGGATCAATAAAAATTTATAAATAAGTAAGTATAGAATAACCAAAAAAAAACTTCATTCACCAAGCCTAATGAGTATATCACATTATGGTTATTTGATGGCAAGTAATGTAAAGAACATAAAAGGTAAATGTGAGGGAAACAACGAGGGCTAAAGTGATGGTCCAGTCAGGAAAGTGCTTTGCTTAACAAGCATGAAGACTTAGACCAGAACCCCAGCACCCACTAAAAGTCATGTGGTATGCACCTATAATACCACTGCACTGAGAAGGCAGAGAAAGACCAGACCCTACTGCTGGCAGCCTAACCTGGTCCAATAATGAGTTCTGGGTTCAATGAGGAACCCTATCTTAGAAATAAGGTGGAAAGCATCAGAAGGCACAGGACCCTGACCTTTAGCCCACACACACGTACCCACTCATACCTGCACCTGCATGCACATGCGCATACACATAGACCACTGGAGGTGGGGAAAATAAAGGCAAGTACATACACACACAGACACACACACACACACACACACACACACACACACACAGCATTCAGAAATAAAGTTACTGCTTTCAGGAATAAAATCACTAACTTTTAAAACTGAAGAGTTTTCACAGCAACTGTTTTCATTCTTTAATTATAGAACTAAGTTCTGAATAGAACAGCTTTCAATGCTCTTTGAACTTTTTTTTAACCTGGTTTCCAGGATCCCTACCGTTGAAGCAATGTTACAAAACTGAAAAGGCATAATAATCTTTTACACAACTGCATAGAAAATATGGTTTTCATCATAATATAAATGGAATTTGATGTCAAGAAATAGGATGAGATTACCAACAGAGCAAGTACAGATAAAGAACAGGTCCAACATCAAAGCAACTCAAAGTTTAAAGGTCAAGGGAAATGAAGATAAAGTAAAGAAACTGGGAAGAATAATAGGCAGGTATGAGAAGAACCTAGAGAAAATGTTCCCTCCTGGAAGCTGTGTGGGGTGTGAAGGGATTTCCCAGAAATATGGGAGACAAACTGATGCTGATCAGAATAAGGTAAGAAACAGGAACTGACCACTGGGAACAGCAATCTAGGAGCCAATAATGATCTTGGTAAGAACAACAGCTGAAAGGGTCAAAATAAAATTAAAAGTACAGTAATGGAGAATAAAAGCCAGAATGACTCAAGAGAAAAATAGAGAATGAGAGACCACATATACAATCTTTTAATGGACTTTATTTTACAGGGAAGTAAAGAAATAAACAAAACATAGAAGGAAAAGTGACATTAAGAGACTTTTTTTAAGAGGTGACATTCTTGTCATGTTGCCCAGAGTATCCTCAAATTTCTAGGCTCAAGCAGTTGTCTCACCTCAGAGCCCAAAGTGGATATAACTACAAGTATGCACTGCTGCACATGTAAGAATGCTGTTGCATAACAAGACACACACACACACACAAGTGATCTACCTCAGAAGAGGTACCTGCCCTATCCTTCAAGGAATAGAGGTTTCCTAAATAAAAAGTCATCCCATACTTTGAAAGATGAGTCAAGAGTGTGTCAGTACTGAACAACCTGAGCTGTCAGTACTGAGCAACCATGGATTAGAACTAGAAAACTGAGAAGACAGGAAATAAGACTAAAAAGCTAACCAGTCACCAAGCCTTTCTTAAGAAGCATGAAGCAAGGAAGTACAATATTTGTAATTCAGACGGTAGGGAACTCATCACTATAGATTTTAGGCAGGAAAGTACTAAAGTCAAATTCATGCTTCATTCAGGGTAGTAAAGGTTTAAGGGGTGCTAGACCAAAGCCTTGAACACTCAGTTACAAGGCTTCTAAAATAAATAATTATGTTTTGAAATTGAACAATTTTAGTAGCAAAAAAGAACTTAATGATAGATTCTATGGGCTCAGTATTGAAGACACAAGTTTATAGCTTTGGCTACTTGGACAGCCCAAGCATCACCTGTGTTTGGAAATTACTGGTAAAGTATGGCTAGGGAATGACTCTCTTCAGTTTTGGACATTTCACTTTTAAATTCTCTGGAGCACATGCAATGAGTAAATGCAGGCAGAAAGACAGAAAGTACAGACATGAGCTGGGTATGGTGCACACACCTGTGATCCCAGATACCAGGGAGACTAAGGCAGGAACACTGCTAGCCAGGAGAACTTAGCAAGACCATATCCAAAAGTAAATCTTTAAAAGAAGCTAAGAATGTAGCTCCATAGTAAAGCACTTGCCTCATAGGCATGAGGTCCCAGACTCAGTAGTACAGATATGCAAAGGAAACGGGAGACGGGGGATGGAAGAAAACGAAGACATACATGAACAAAGAGCACAAGCATTAACTGATCACTAAAGTCACACCAACTAGAGGCTGGAGACAATGCATAGTGGTTAAGAGCATGGACTGCTCTTTCCAGAAGACCCAAGTGATTCCCAACCAACTACCTACAACTCCATCTCCTAGGGGATCCACTGGCCTCTGTGAATCCCTGCAATCATGTGCATACAAACACACACTTTAAAATAATTAAGAAATGTAATCATATGAAATAATACTAATGCACCTGAGAAAACAATAATTTAAACTCCTTAAGGAGAAAACAGTGGGGGAAAATGCCTGAATTAGTTTCTAACAGAATAGTCAGGAAAAATAATACCTAAAATGTCATTTAAAAATCCAAGAGCTGCCTAATAGTTCTACCAGTGTACAAATAGAAGTCATGCTGACCCAAATAAACTGACAAAGAGCCAAATAACAGAAGAAATCCAGAAAAGTCACAACATACTACAACCCAGAATCTCTAATTCCAGAAGTTAGAATGTATAGGGATATCTCTTCTTGGGGTCCCAAAGTAATCAAGCAATCAGAGTAGAAAAGAGTAACAGGCCTGGTAACAGGGCCAAATAAATATTCTACTACCTATGAGAAGATTGTTTACCATTGTAGTAGAAGATAATTTACCATAAAAATTATTACTATATGAAATTGGTTATATGCTTTTTTTTTTTTTGGTTACAGGGTCTTGCAATGTAGCCCAGTCTAACTTGAAACTCACAACATAGCCCATGCTGGCCTCCAGATTATCCTCTTCAGTCTCCTTTACTGAGTACTGGGACTACAGCTGTCTACAACCACATCTGGTTTTATTTTTAGTAAAACAAAAGTTACTGAAAAGCTAAATAAAATGAACAGGAAGATGTTTTCTTTACCATTCCTGAGTTCCTGATTGTCAAACATCATCTCTTCATCTCTGATTTCATGTAAACCAAACCATTAACAGTATAAAACCCATACAGCCCTATATAACATAGAAGTATATTTGTGTGTAGGTAACATATAAAACTATGGTAGTACTTATACAGCATATAATTAATTCAAATACTTTTATCAGAAATGGAGGGAATCTTTGATGTTAGAAGGAAAAAAAAAAAATCAAGAATGTGTTTTTGGAGCTCGAGAGATGGCTCAGAGGTTAAGAGCACTGGCTGTTCTTCCAGAGGTCCTGAGTTCAATTCCCATCAACCACATGGAGGCTCACAACCATCTATAATGAGACCTGGTGCCCTCTTCTGGAGTGCAGATATACATGGAGGCAGAATGTTGTATACATAATAAATACAATCTTTAAAAATATATACATATTTTCATTTCTTGCTTTTAAAAGCCCCTCTATTACTTTTTGGTAGATAATTTGTCACTTATTCTTAGATGACTATTCTGTACTAAAACTTGTTGGGAATGATGCAGAGATGTTTGTTTGGTCCACCCATAAAGAAAATCTCCAAGAGGTACTTATAAAAACTCAAAACTATATTTTCAGATGAGTCTACAAAGCAAGGAGATCAGAAAGGACATCTCAGAATTTTGACTTGAAATGGTAAAGTTAATAGTATTTTCTTGGAGTAGCATGATGTGAATCCCAAAACATGAGTCACTCGAGTAAAAACAACTGGTTTGGGATTTACCCAAAGCTAAAAAAGCAGGATGCAAACTTCAGAACAAGCATACAAAGCAACAAAGAAATAGCCACGCTGGGTTAGCAACTCTAGGTTGAACGAATCAAATAAAAATAAGTCCCTGACCAGACCTACCAAGCACAGCACCGGGAAATATTTAAAGCTGTTTGCTTTTGTTTTAACCCTCCTTTTAAAATTTATTACTGAATTTTTAATTACATTCAAAAACTTATAACAAAAGTTATCTTAGACTCACTAATTCCAAAATACAAAGTCGGTGTCACTTTCATACCTTTCTAGCAGTAGGTATTGAACTGATTAATACAAGGACCAATTTGTGTTTTACTACATGTGTATTTTCCCCACTTTTGCACTGCTAACAACAGGATCCAGAGCTTTACATCACATGAAGAACATGCTTTATCACTGAGCTATATATAACCCCAGACCTCAGATCTCATCTCTATTTTTTATTTGTTTGCTTGCATGCTTATTTTAAGTTTTTGAGACAGGGTCTTAATTGTGCAACCCTTAAGGGTTATCCTTGCTCTCCCTCCTCCAGAATGCCAAGATTATAAGCATGCTGCCCTGCCTGGCTTAAATATGTATCTTGAATGAACCAACTATTTTCTTCCTTGTATGACATGCAACGGGGGTGCTTTGAGAGTATACAGCTGTGTCCCATTTCTAGTTTGCTCTCTCTGCTTCCTGCATGTGGATAGAAATATGATCTCTCCCTGTCCTGATCCAGCTTGCCTGCAGTCATACAACCACCAAATTATGGGCTCTCCCCCCAAGGAATCATAAGCCAAAACAAACTTTCTTTCATAAGTTGTGTTGGCATTGGTATTTTATCATTACAACAAAAAGTTAACTAATATAGTCAGTAAAAACAAAAACAAACAAAAATTCATTATGTTTCTTGGTAATATAAAAATAACAGCCCTTGTAGTAGGTTATCACTTCAGATACACTGCACAAAGAAGGGGATACTTCTAAAGACATTTTTTTAAAAAAATGTATTGAAATACAATTTCTAGGACTAGAGAGATGGCTCAGCATTGCTGTTAAGAGTACTAGCTGCTCTTCCAAAAGTCCTGAATTCGATTCCAGCGCCCACATGGTGGCTCACAACCATCTATAATGGGATCTAAATCCTTTTTCTGGCACGCAGGCATATAAGCAGACAGAGTACTCATACCTAAAAAAATAGACAAATAAATTTTTTTAAAAAGAAAAGAAATACAGTCTTTACTCTTGTATCAATAGAAAACATATATAATTACCTTCATTATATGACTGTAATAATAAATTTTGCCACCACAGTTATCTATTCTCAGATAAAAATTTCCGAAGCAATGCAATACCTGACTCAATACTGACTGAAGAACTTAATTACAGCAAGTGAAAGACAATGATGTAATATGAAACTAATGTATTTCTGTAGTCTTCATTCAGGATTACAAATTCAGCATGGTTACTAATTCTAAGAGTGACTAATAAATACATTGATTTTTTATTTTTCTTACTAACAGTTGGATACATTCTTTTCTGGAATTAAATTAAGTAATACTGAGTTAAGTGGGAAATTATGCGCTAACAATTTCTAGCTGGGTTTAAAAGGTCATGTTAGATTTTTCCTACAACAGTCCAGTCAATTTGTTATACATAAGATTACCTCAACTTTTATGCTATGCCCTAAAGCTAAAATATCAGTTTAAAAAAAAATAGGTACAACTAAATAATACTGATCACAAATAAAGTACATACAAGTGTCTTTAAAACAAAAAGTTAATTAAAAACTCTAGGAAAATCAAGTACAATTTTAGTATTCAGTTCTCCAAAAATCCTCCTCAATGAGGTAATTTAAAGCCTAAAGAAACTACCAGTGCAAAATAAGAAAACAAAGTATGAAGGCAGAAGAATTCAAAATTCCAACTACTCCATTTTACAAAGTGGCAAACACCACAATTTTGAACATATCTAAACAGAAAAATATAATTACCACTATATGCCACTAAATACCACTCCATCCTATGAACTGGAGGGCAGAGAGAATAAGCAGGAGGGGGAATCTAGGCTTGGGAGAAGAGAATGAAGGAGAAAGAGAGACAACTGGTGTCAGCCAGCCAGACACAGAGCAGTGCATTCAGAATGAAAGAAAGCTAAGAAGCTCCAAGGCAAACCTAGATGAAAAGAAAGCACAAGATAAGAACAAGCATTCATAACTAATAATAAGTCTCTGTGTCATGATTTTGGAGCTGGCAATCCGAGAAAGCCTGCTACAACATAGAGTTACACATGATATAGCAATTTTACTTCCATGTATATACACAAATAAGCTGGAATATATGTAGCACAAAAACTTGTATAACAGCTAGTCACAGAAAATCAAACTACTAAAATGTCTATGACTGGATGAGTGGATAAATAAAATATGGTATATTCATACAATTCATACCTGAAATAAAATAACAAAGTGCTGGTGAATGCCTCAACTTGGAGATCCTGGGAACATTATGCTAAATGAAAAGTATACGCAAAAGCATGTTGCACAATTTCAATTAAACAAAATATCCAGGGGGGAAAAAAAAATTCCAGACAGTGGTGGTTCATGCCTATAATCCCAGCACTCGGGAGGCAGAGGCAGGCTTATTTCAGTGAGTTTGTTTGAGACCAGCCTCCAAAGCCACAGAGAAACCCTGTCTCGAAAAACAAAACAAAATGTTCAGATAGGTGATCTACAGACAAAGAAAGATCAGTGATTGATAAGAAATGTCCTTCTGTGTGCTGTGACTATTTCATTTCTCATATTGGTTGATGAATAAGCTGTTTCAGCCAATGGCTTAACAGAGTAAAGCCAGGCGGGAAATGCAAACAGGGACAGAGAGAGGTAGTAGGAGGGGTCAAGGAGATACCATATAGCCACCAAGGTAAGCTAAAGACACTTGGTGATACATGGGTTAATTGAAATGGGTTAATTTATGAGAGCTAGCCAATAAGAAACCTAAATCATTGGACAAACTATTTTAAATAGATATTAAGTCTCAGAGTGGTTTTTTCAAAAATGGTATGGGGACCCGGTGGGCAGAGACCCACTAAGACCCAGACTATATACAGAAGAGCCTCCCTCTACAAGTGGTTGACAGAGTTTAGCAGGAAGAGGAACTGGGCAGTGACTACTTAAGAGACCCAGAGTTCTTTGGAGGTGGAGGACAAAAATGTTCTGGAACTAGAAAGTGGTAATAGTTGTACACTTTTGTAGATATACTAAGCACTATAGTATATAGCCTAAAAAATGTTTTTAAAAACTAAAAATATAATTAAATACACAAAGGTATAAACTTTGAAATAAAATACTCAGAAGTAGTTAAAACTAATTATATGACATTTGAGAAAGAACCGGGAATATTAAAAATCAAGGAATAAAAATGAAGACTTTATGGTTAACTCTAGACAATAGAGACAAAGATGGAGATTTCAAAACTGTCACACACACAAAAAAGAAAAAAGGAAAAAAGAAAAAAAAATAACAACCAGGAAGAAACAGTGCCATGCACAAAAAAGTTTTAAAAGTTCCATTAAAAATGCATACGGGGGGGGGGGGAGGAAGAGCAGGAGAGGTTGGGCATGTGATACAACAGTGTGCCATTGACCCAAGTTGGAACCCAGACCTCTCTCCTCCCTGCCCCAACACATAAATATCCCAAAACTAAAGTAAACTATATCACTAAATAAGCCATATAAAATGTTCCCTAATGACTTTTTTCGAAACAGGGATTCTCTAGGTAGCTTTGGAGTCTGTCCTGGAACTAGCTCCTATAGACAAGGCTGGTCTTGAACTCACAGAGATCTGCCTGCCTCTCTGACTCCCAAGTGCTAGGATTAAAGGTGTGCGCCACCACTGTCCAACTCCCTAATGACTTTTAAATAACATTAACAACAAGGATGATGAATTACACAGCAGGAAAGTAAAAGGATATAGGAAGTGCTTATGTGATTTTTAATAACATCTGAGGAAACATGGAAAGATTTCATCAGATGCAAAACTGAAATTTAATCAAAAGTATTGCTTATGTACACATAAGCCAGGCTGGGTATATAATTAGTAATAGAAAACTTGCCCAGTACACATAGGCCCCGTGTTCAATACATGGCACCTCCTGTTGTAGTCAATTTAAGGAATATATAAAACAGAAAGGAATATATAATATAGAAAACAAGAAAATATGGTTTAAGAAAAACAAAACCAATAAAACAATTACCTAAGAAATAGGAAATCTAACTGTAAAAACCCCCAACTGATTCAGCTAATCTACTTAACTTTCATAAAGAAACTAACAAATTTTTACTTTGAAGCATTAACTCTTACAAAAAAAGTACTGAGAAATCAATATAATCAAAATACATGTAAGTATCACTAAGAATGCTGCTTTTTAAATATTCTATCAACATAATTATTAAAAAGTTTTGCTCTTTAATGCAAAGTGCTCTGAAGTTAGTGTTAAACAATAAATGACACTAGTAGTTAGTTCACTTTCTTTTTATACAAGATTCCTGCAGACAATGAAGTTAAAATAGGAGCTCAAGTTGCAAACCTACTTTTGAACACAGTAACAATGTAAGCCACAAAAAAAATCCTTTGTATTTCGCATATTAAATACTTTCATAAACTTTATTTGAATCTAATATATAAATCAAAATTTTAAATTACTAGATGATTTCATGGTACTAATCAATTTCAACTTTAAATTTCAGTAAAGGATATAAATTGAGAGAGCTCTACTGTACTATAAAATTAATAAGCTTCTGAGGCTATAATCTGAGCCAATTTAATTGCTACACCAAAAGACCTCAGAAAAGGTAGGAGTTTTCTTGTAATAATAAAAGTTCATGTAACAAGGATTTTGAAAATTATGTTGAAAACAAAAAAGTTGTTGTAATTCTGGAAAATTATTCATACCTTATGTTTTAGAGGTTTTTTCTCAAACTGTTTTTCAAGATTCATTAACTCAGCTTCGTGTAAGCTATGTTTGCAGCAGAGTTACACTTTGCAAAGGAAGTGACAGTGCAGATTCTGGATTGTGACATCCATACTTTACAATAGACAAACATTGTGCAAACAGAGTACTAAAGCTCAACAAAATGACAGCTCTAAAAGTCAGACTAGAAACTGGACATGGACATGCACACCTGTTGTCCCAACACCTGGGAAAGCTGAGTAAGGAATATCCTGAGCTCACGATTAGGCTGAAATTGTTGTGATTGGCCAAGTGTAAACTAACAAACACACTAAACAGTTCTCAGAAAGCTGCTCATTCCTATATTTTGGACACAGTAGGCCTGAACTGTATACAGTTATACACACACACATATATATTCAGTCTTCACAGCAAGTAACACAAAGATAAATTCCAAACTTTCAAAACTCAGAACATTAAAAAAAAAAAAAAAAAATTAGGAGAGTATCATCCATTGCTACAGAATTTCTAATTCATTCTGTATTACAAAGCTCAACATACCAATATATCTTTTGGCATTTGTGACAATCCATTAGCACAATGTGTATTTAACTCAATTATTTAACCTGAATTATTTAACTTTTCTCAAGCCTTATTCCTTGTCATGCATACTGGAAATCAACACAGGCTTCATGAAAATAGCAACAACTAAAACCAGGAACAAACAAGTTATCAACAAGTACAATACACAAGACTTTCAGAGCAAAATGCTTAATTATACTCTATATTCCCTCAATCAAGCATTTTCGGAGTGACTGCATTCACTAACTCACTGAGCTTCCAGATCTACTACTGAACATCCTTAAATCACTGAGAAGACAGCTCTGGTAGAGCATGGGTATGAATTAAACCCTTAGATTCATGTGTTAAAGGATTGGTCTCTAATACACTCTTCCTAAGACTTTGGAAAGGTGATAGGATCATGAGGGCTTTGAACTAATCAAAAGATGAAGCCACTGAAAGATTTTATTGGAAAACAGTGGAAACTGGGCCTAATAGAAGAAGTAGAGATCAGAGGTTCACTTTTAAGGGATATATCTTGTCCACCGCCTCTTCTCTGGTGTCTCTCTGTTGCCTACTCGACATGAGGTAAACACAGCAGCTTTTCTTACCATATCTTGCTGCCATGATGTTGTGCCTAAAAACAATGGAGCCAGATGACCAAGTAAACACACTCATGAACACCACAGAGCAAGGCTGGGGGTGTGACTGCTCAGTTGGTAAAATGCTTTCCTTACACAACAAAGCCAAGGGTTTGATTTTCAGTTTTGGCTAAACTATGTGTTTGTTGGCACGTGCCTAATAAACCCAGTGCTCAGGAGGTGGAGGTGGAACAGGAGATCAAAGTTACCTCTGGCTACACAGTAAGTCCAAAGTCAGCCTGGGCTACATGAAACTACCTACAAGATTATCATCAACACCAAACAGAACAAAACATATCTCACCTATGTGATTTTTCTATTTCATAGTCTATTAGTAGTATAGTTTAGATGCTAAATATCTACCACAATCCCAGGCATTAAAGATGTGCTCCAGCAGTTGGCATTATTGGGAATAAAGGAAGTTCTTTCTATATGGTAGGATATATTATTAGGAAGTACTTAGATTCCTGGGATATGCACTTTGGGAAATGGTATGTGACACCAGTCACCTTCTCTTTCTCATTTTTGTTCCCTGGCCATGAAATAAACTGCTATGCTCAGCCACACACTCCATACATAGAAAACAACAGCAACAAAAACACAGAACTAAATAAATATGAGGAAACTGAACAACACTTTTCAATGAACAGCAGGTCACTGGAAGAATTGAGGAGGAAATTTTTTAAATTCTTAGAATTAAAATAATAGCACAATTTACCAGAATCTCTAAGACATAACCAGAGAAATCCTAACAAGAAAGTTTATATATAATTTATATATATATATATATATATATATATATATATATATATATATATATATATCAGAGACTACTAGCCAGGCGTTGGTGGCGCATGCCTTTGATCCCAGCACTTGGGAGGCAGAGGCAGGCAGATCTCTGTGAGTGCAAGGCCAGCCTGGTCTACAGAGTGAGTTCTAGGACAGGCTCCAAAGTAATACAGAGAAACCCTGTCTCAAAAAAAAAAAAAAAAAAAAAAAAAAAAAAAAATTAAAGACTACTCAAAAAACCCAACCAGACACATTTATCCAAATTAACAGACTCAAATTAATTATAAAGGCAGAGATGAAAAGAGAAATATTACAAGTGTCAATGAAATTCAAGAATCATTAGATAATATTTTGAAAGCTATATTCTAAGAAATTGGAAAAATCTAGAAAAAATGAGTGAATTCCAAAATACAATAACCTACAAATTAAATAAAGGCATAAACAGACAGACCCATGACAAAAGAGATTGAAGCAATAATTTTTAAAAGTCTCTGTATGTGCATGCACACACACACCCCAAGAACAAAAACAAACAAATAAAAAACAGTGCAGGATTCACTGCTGACTTCTATCACACTTTCAAGAAATAATCCATACCAATATTCATCAAACTGTTCCACAAAACAAAAAGTAGTATTACCAGTCTCTTTCTAAGAAGTCAAGATCATCCAATGACAAACAAAGGAGGATGTAACCCAAAAGGAAAACTATAGACCAACTGCCCTGATAAACCCAGAAGCAAAACTCTCAATAAAAGTACTTGCAAACTGAATCCAAGAACACATTTATAAGACCATATATCACAAACTGGTCTTGTCCCAGCAGTGCAAGTTTTGTGCAGTACATGAAGATTAATAAATATAGCATATAAATACACTTGAGGACAGAACTCACATGATCATTTGGCAAAGCTCAATATCCCTTCATGATAGAAGTCCTAAACATACTAAGAATAGAAAGAGTATATCTGTACATGACAAAGGATCTAGCTAGATAGATAGCCTATATCCAACATTACACTAAATGTAAAAATGAAGATAAAAATAAAAAACATTCCTCTAAAATCTGGAATCAGTCAAGAGTACTCAGTCTTACCTACAGCCATAAATTAAGAAAAAACTATAAATGAGACATGTAGCAAAAACAGAAATCAAATTATCCCTATTTGCAGATGACAGATACTTAAAAGACCCTGAAGATCCACCAGAAATTTGTTCTGATCCTTCAAGCAAGTATCACATACAAAATTAACACAAAAATCAGCAGCTTTCCTATGTATCAGTAATAAACTTGCCAAGAAAGAACTTTTTAGATCCTAGTCACGATAGCTTCAAAATAAACACACACACACACACACACACACACACACACACACACACACACACAAGTAAATACCTAGTATAAATCTTAACAAAGAAATTAAAGACTTCTACAATGGGCACTTTAAAGACTGAAAAAACTGGAGGGTAGAGAGATGGCCCAATGGTTAAGAGCACTAGCACTCTTCCAGAAGACCTAGGTTCAATTCTAGTACCCGCATGGCAGCTCAAAAGTGTCTGTAACTCCAGCTCCAGGGGATCTGACTCTCTCACAGACATATGTGCAGGCAAAATGCCAATGCACATAAAATTAAAAAAAAAAAAAAGTCAATCAATAAAACCAAACAAAAAGGACTGAAAAAACTGAAGATACAAGATAAAGGAAAGGCCCATCTTCCATGTATTACTGAAA
This sequence comes from Phodopus roborovskii, assembly GCF_943737965.1. Taxonomy (NCBI): domain Eukaryota; kingdom Metazoa; phylum Chordata; class Mammalia; order Rodentia; family Cricetidae; genus Phodopus; species Phodopus roborovskii. The sequence goes on from NW_026125537.1 coordinate 1,865,908, forward strand.
GGTGCCTACAAATTCAACACAATCTCCTTCAAAATTCCAATAGTAATCTACATAAATACAGAAAAATAATCCTAAAATCCACATGGAAGCCCCCACACAGCTAACACAATCCTAAATATAAAAGTGAGGCTGGGAGTATCATAATACCCAAACTCAAATCATACCACATAGATAAATCAAGAAAAGTGACAAACAAAAAGGGCAGTATGGCACTGGCATGAAAAGAGACACATAGGCCAATGAAACAGAACAGAGGATACTGAAATAAACTCATATTGTAACAGCTACCTAAGTTTTAACATGGACACCAAGACATACATGAGAAAAACTGACTAAGACTAGTCCACAAATAGCAATGACATGTCCACTCATAAAAAATTGAAACCTATGCAAAAATCAATTCAAAATGGACCAAAGACCTTAACATAATATCTGAAAAGTTAAACCTGCTAGAGGAAATATTGGAAAGACCATTATAAGGTAGAGTCACAGAGAGCCTTCAGAAAAATGTTGCAGTAGACAAGGAAGTAAGCCAATGTTGACAAATGGGATTACATGAAATTAAAAGGGTTCTACCCAGGCAAGGAAAAAGCAAAAATCAAGAGAGACAGTCACCAGAATGGATGAGAACTCTTTGCTACCCCTAAATTTATAAATCTTCCAATAAAACAATTGAACCTATAATGAACCAAACACACAATTCTCAAAAGAAGTACAAATGGTCTGTCATGTTTCTTAGGGTGTTCAACATCTTAGGCATGAAAAAAAGTAAAATAAACCTGCTTTTCTGATTGGCTAACAAGATTCTAATCTTTGATTTTTGCTTGCTTTTTTGAGAGAAATCATACATAGTAGGTAATTATTAAAAGGATACAATTATTTTACCACATTCATAAGTTCACAAATTCAAAAAAAAATACAAAGTTTAGCAAAATCTACAACAGACAGATATTCAGGGAGAAAAACTCTCAACAATGAAAATGCATATTTATAAATTAAGTATGGTAGCACATGCCCAGCACTTGGGAGGTAGAGGCAGGATGATCAAGAATTCAAAGTTATCCTTAGCTACATGACACTCTGCCTCAAAAAAATAAAGAAAAACAGCACACTTATAGAAAATCAGTATACAAGACATTATTGTGTAAGCACACCAACTAAACCAAAAGGGAAAAATTAATAGCCATAAGTTGAGTACCTATTAAGTGTTTTCACATGAAGAATTCTCATTCAGTCTCTTTAACAGTCCAAAGAAGTGAAGTCTATTAGCCTACATTTAATTTTCATTTCTTTGTTCATTTTATTTGGTTTACAGTCTGGGAATTGAACACTCTCAGTCCTGGACTCCTTTAATGGTGAAGAAAACTAAAGCACAGTTTTTACTTCCCAGGGTAGCATAGCTGGAAAGCCTTACAGCCACATCCCCAACAAGTGCTCGCCTGGGCAAGGTGCTCAACTGCCTCAGAGATCAGACAGAAATTCTTTCCCCTTCCCAAGTCGGTCAGCTTCTGAGATCCATTTCCCACAATACATTAATTACTCTGTTTCGGGCCTTTCTTTCTTAAATGTTTCCTGTTCCCTAAGGCTAGAATCCACTGCTCTTTTCATCCAACCTGCAAAACCTTTCTTACTCTTTAAACGATGATTTAAAAACATTCTCTGTAAAGCTTTCTTCATTCCTCCCACATTTTCTGCCCCCATTCCTGGAGGAAGCAATACATGACTTTCTCAGCTCCTTGGAAACAATGATTCACAGATACTTCTACTGATATTTGGTATTCTAATTCTTTTTATAAAACTATCTACTGGGCTCTGCACTGCACTGCAAGCATTAGACAATGCGATAACTTGTTGGCCTGGAATACATAATAGTCCCAAACTAAATTCAACAGTACTTTAAACACTTTGTTCTTCTCGAAACAATAGTGTTTTACCCCCTCCATGCTCCTGTCCTGCAATTACCACAAAACCCCTGAGTTATCAGAATTTTTATACACTTTTCCAAGTTCATATTAGGCTTTTAAACTATGTTTTTAAGTACCATTTCTCAATTCCCATATTAAAACTCTAGCACTGCAACTTCTCAATAGTATCAGAATTAGTCTTGATAGCAAGTATTTCAAAATTAGAAACAGCGTCTCCATCTACTAAACTTATTTAAACAAAAATCTAATAGTGATTAAGACATCCACACTAACATCAAACTACAATGCAATTCAAAGCTGGGAATAGTGGCTCAAGCCTGTAATCACAGCACTTGGGAAGGGAAACAAGACTACAAGTTTGAGACCAGCCTGGATATTATAAGACATCTCAAAAAAATAATGGACATGGTGGCACACATCAGTAATCCACTACTGTGGAGTGGCAAAGAAAGAAGACTCCTTGGGGCTCACAGGCCACAACCAAGGTTCTCCAGCCTCCACAAACACACACATACACACGCACACACAAACACACATGCAATTCCTGTTTTAAAAAGAAGGAAATCAAGAAAGAAAAGATGTTTACTAATCTATCATCTAAGTGCACATATGAAAAAAAAAAATTTTGCACTAAACTATTACAACTTCTAAGGTAGAAGATGACAGATATGAAGGATGAGTTTCTTCTTCTATATGCTTCCCTACTGCTTAAACTTTTATGAGAGCATATTCCTATTATGTAAATAACTAAAAATATAGAAAGACTTGAACATCCACTTTGAAAAGACTTGTGCAACTGGATCAGGTAGAACAAGTAGTTAGTTATACATGCAAATAAAACAAGCATGAAAGTATTATGAAAGTCTAATATACAAAGTTTCTTCATGTTTAAACTTAGAATCTACCAAAAAGTGCAAGTTAGGACAAAGAATACAATCAATACTAATCACCAAAACCTTACATGTTTTAACACACGTGTGGTGTGTATGTGTGTGTGTGTGTGTGTGTGTGTGTGTGTGTGTGTGTGTGTGTTTGTCTCCCCAAAGGTGTGAATTCCCTGGAGACTGTACTATGGCCCTATGCTCTTTCTCTAACTAGATGCTTACTGTCCAACTCCATGTAGCCCAGTATTGCCTTAACTTGCACTCTTCTTGTCTCGAGCCTCTGGAATGCTGGGATTGCAGGCATGCACCATACCCTCTCTAAAGTAGAAAAAAGTATATGGTGAAAATGGGAAAGTCAGAGGATCAGTGGGGATAAAGAACAGAGGAAATGGAGATGAGCTCCATTATTTTCTATGCTAAAAAAAATTGTCAAAAGTAAAAATAAATTTTTAAAAAATTTACTAGGTATAGTCAGTGGTACAGCACCTCCCTGTTATGGCCTTGGGAGAGCTAGTTTAGATCTATAGTACTGCATTAAAAAATTTTTCCAAGACTGTTTCATTCATTTGTACATGTACCTAAACCCCAATCTAAGAAAAAACATTAGGAGTAGTGGAAATAAGTTTAGAAAAACATCAGCTGACTCAGAGAAATAGTTACTGAATTTCTTCAGTTATTGAAAATCTGTAATGAACAAGCTTTTTGTTATATGCCACAAAATAAAAGCTTAAATTACCTTTTAAAGATAGCAAAAGACACAGCTAACAATGGTGGTGCATGCCTTTAGTCCTAGCACTCTGAGGGAGAGAGAAACAGATGGACCTACATGAGCTTGAGGTCATCCTGGTCTACTGGGGGAGTTCCAGGACAGTCAAGAGATTCATGGTGAGAACCTGTCTGGAAAAGATTAAGCAGCCAAAACTATATAGTGAGACACTGCCTTTAAAAAAAAAAAAATAAATAAACTAAAAAAAGAAGCAAAAGACAGTAAGACAGTTTTAAGTCCATAAGGATAGTTCAGAGTAAATATTTAGCACTTTGACTTTTATTACATGGGTTAAAAAAAAAAAAAAATCTAGATTCTACTTCAAACTCCCTTAGTTACTACTACTTGTACTAATAGTCTCTAAACATAATAACACTTTTGGGTTTTAAAAAGGTCAGACTACAGCAGTTCTCCTTACTTCCTAAATATATATACAGATAAAACTGAGTATTTAAAAAACATACTCCCCCAAAAAAACCATTATGTTGTCTAAGGATGGATATAAATATATTAGTTCAAAATTACTTAACAAACACAAGTTTATATAAAAGCCCAAAATACTTAGCAAAATACCTTGCATATTGTAAGTTCTCAGTAAGTAATGATTTGTACAGAGTACATGTTGGTAATTGAGACCATAACTTCAAATTAAAAACTAACTTGAATGGCCTTCTGCCCTTCAACCCTCCAAGGGTTTGTAGAAATACAGACTGCTGCATTGTTCACATTTCAGTCATTCAAACATTTATATAGTGCCTATTCTTTGTTCTCAAGAGCCCACATCTGGCAGGGCAATAGAGCATTTGCATTACATTTATTTTGTTGTCTATGGCCCATAATGAAGTTATAGTCAAAGTTCTATAGGAGTAGAGAGAAAGATGCTAAGAAGCTATCCATTCTTCAGAGAGTCAGGGAAAGTTTCTCCTTGGAACTAAGCCTCAGGCATAAAAGGAAAGGTCATTTTAGAAGAAAAAAAAACTGAAAGGCACTTGTTTTAAAAAGGAACAATGAACACTGTCAAATTCAATGGTGAATCAAGTTTGAGATGAAGGAAAAGACAGAAATAAAAGATGGGGGCAGTGAAAGACAGATTTTAATACTAAAAATCAAGATTGTTTTTGAGCAAGAGTGTGGAGTATTTATTTGTCTGCCCATAGCACCAGAGAAAAACATGAATCTCAGAAAATTAAGTTTTTAGAATGTCACCCTTTCCCTCCCTCCATCAACACTTCTCCTTTGCAAGTGTATTAGGCATTCATTCTACTATGGAGCTATACACCAGCCAGCTGTATTTTTCTTGATTCAAATATAAAGTATTTGTCATTAAGAACCAATTTCACTGCCAGGTATTAGTGTCACATGTCTTTAATCCCAGAACTCAGGAGGCAGAGACAGGAGGATTTCTGTGAGTTCAAGGACAGCCTGGTCTTCAGAGTGAGTTCCTGGACTGCCATTAAAAAAAAAAAAAAAAAAAAAAAAAACCACCTTGTCTTGAAAACCCAAAATACAATAAAACAAGGAAGAACCAATCTCATGTCAAATTGAACACTGCACACCAGTCTAAGGACCAGGGAGATTAAAGCTAGCTTGGGCTAGACAGCAAGTTCTGGCTAGCCTGAGCTATGTAACAAGACCTTGTCTCCAATTCCCAAAAAAGAAACAATCAAAAAGAAACAATCTCACAAACTCTCTACTTAAAACCTTAAATGATGGACATTTTACTCCCTTCTTGCTAGAGAACAGGTCTTCGGATAACATAAACACCACCTGAGAAAACAGAACAGTGAGTTGGGCCAGACTGGTCTACAGAGCTAGTTCCAGGACAGGCTCCAAAGCAATACAAAGAAACCCTGTCTCAAAAAACCAATAATAATAATAATAATTTTTAAAAATTAAAAAAAAAAAAGAACAGGAGCCTAAAATGGTAAAGAATAGATTTAAGGCCAAGTGTGGTAGAGCCTTTATTCTCAGCATTCACTAGGTAAAGGTAGGTGGATCTCAGTAAGTTCAAGACCAGCCTGGTCTATACAATGAGTTCTATAACAGCCAGAGCTATAGCACACTATGTTTAGTAAGACCCTGTCTCAAAAAAAAGGAAAATATGAATTTAAGGAATATAGTCAAATAACTGGATGGGAGAGGATGATTAAGTATATAAACTATTCTTGTGTTATCATGTGTGTGCACTGACTACAGAAACCAGAAGATGTTTGGATCCCCTGGATGTGGAGTTCAAGATACTTATGTAAGCCACCATGTGGATGCTAGAAATCAAACCTGGGTCCTCTGAAAGCAATCAGTGCTCTTAATCACTGAGCCCATCATCTCTGTGGGCCCTAATCTGTTTTTTAAAACTCCATATATTAGATTAAATAGTTTATCAATTTTCCGCTATTGTAATTTGTAAATACAATCTAGCTTCCTATATTTAATGTAATATACCTTAAATATAAATTATTAGATAAACAACTTCCTCATATAAACTAGTATTTCTCAAACAACTTATTTCTATTAAAAAAAATCTTAGAAATTGATTAAAACATACAAACAAAATTAAAAGCAATGAACATATAATCCTGAGTCCAGGATCTTAGCAGTCATGTTTAGACACGTCAAGGAAAGAAGCAAACTGACTTTCTTCTGTTGCAATGACTTCCTTGCAATGTCACTGGAACACATAATCTCATTCCTGCTTCTATGCCTTTTCTTAAGCAATTCCTCCCACCCAAAACTCCTTTCCTTGATTCACTCTTATCTACACTTTGCTGGTTTTTTTCTAAGCCTTTCAGTCTAGCTGAATTTGCATTTCTTCCATGAACTATTATCCATGAATCTTTCCCTAAAATCTTCAGTTGTTATAGAAATCCTACTAGACAAGTTAATCAAATACAGCAGTCTATTTATTTTGCTTATGACCATTTAATCATTTTCATTTCTACTGTCAACTTGTACTTAATAAAAATCACATCCTGTTTAAAATGTCACAGTCTTGGGTCAGTATTGTTTATGAGGTTGGCCCTATAAAGATAGTCAAGAATCAAAATACCTGTGCTTAAATCATAGTTCTATTATTTATTAGCAATATAAACTCAGGGCTGTTAACTTAACCTATTCTCCTTATGCCTCAATATCCTCATATGCATGAGAAAAAAAAATAAACATCTACCACAAAGTTGAGGTTGAAGTAAGTTAAATGTAAAGCAGTGGTTGGTTCTCAAACTTCCTGATGCCATGCTGACCCTTTAATGCAGTTCCTCATGTTATGGTGAGCCCCCATAATTAGCAATTATTTCATTGCTACTTCATGACTGTAATTTTACTATTTTATTACTGTTATGAATCATAATATAAATATCTGATATACAGGATATCTGATGTGCAACCCCCAAAGGGGTCATAACTCATAGGATGAAAATCACTGATATAAAGCATTTAGAAGAAAAAAATGAGACATAACGCACAGTTGTAATTTCTTTACTCCTGGCCCTTACTATACACATTGTCTCACATGTCTTAAATAGTGATTTTGACTGTTATGTGAACTCTATCACTTTGGCTTTTTTTTTTCTATACATGTCTTGGCAAGCACAGAACTCACCAACAAATAAGTCCATTCATAATCCTACCACATGGATACATTTACTTGCTCTGTGGCATTTCTGAGTCAACTGAAGAACTATTTGTTATCTGCTATACAATTTGAAGTTTATAGAGTCCACAAAGAAGTAAAAGATGATAGATACACAAAAGACAGGTAAGACAGATGTTAACATCACTATGAATTGTTAAGACTAGTAAACACCACATGTTGACAAAACGGCAACTCACCCTTCATGAATTAAAAAAAAAAAAAAATCACTTATGTATCCCTGGTAATGCCCACATTCAAGCCCATCCATGACTGCATCTTTCTTTTACTTGATAAACTTCAAGCTTGCTTCAAAAGCAAACCCCCAAGTTTCCATTTGCCTACATTTTGCCACATTTCTAAAATGCACATCTATTGAGCTGAATAATCAAAAAGTTTCAAATATCCAAGCATGGTGGCTCACACTTGTAATCCAAACACCTAAAGAAAAAGACTGACTCAAGTAGTCTCGGATGCACAATGAGAAAAGACCATGTCTCAAAATTACAAAACACATGCTTCAAGTGTGCATTACTTCTTCTAGCTTTTACTAGGCCCCCTATAATGGCAAATGTAGAATAGGTCACCAACAAAGTCAAACCAAAGGGCATACTACTCCAGTTTCCTACCTCCAAGGCAAAATGCCTATTGGGACAAAGTTACCAACTTTACTACCTTCTACTTTTAAATTATTTTTATATCTGCCATTGTATTAAACAATTTCTGGATTGGCATGTAGCTAAATTAGTAGAGTGCTTTCTTAGCCTGTACAAAGCCCTGATTTCGATCCTCAACACTCATAAACTGGATATAGTGGCAAAAGCCTGAATTCCCAGCATTTTGGATATATACTGAGTCTGGAGTAAGCTTGGCATACAGGAGATCCTGTCTAAAAATAAAAAGAAATCTTTCTAAGACTCCACAGCACAACAATCTTGGGTTCACTCTTTTCCCAACACCTTCCCTACTAAATACTGAGGCTTTAATAAAAGCCAAGCACAGGGTTCTAAGGGATTTGCATAATGATCTCAATCCCTAAAACAGTAACGAGCAGTGAACATGGCTCGGTGGTACAACAGGTGTTCAGTGCACACAAGGCCCAACATTTCTTTCCCATTACAAAAATAAAAAATTTAAGTAGATGATATTATCCACAGAAGAGAACTAAGGCTTATAGGTACTTAAAAACTGACCTTCCTGAAATAACATCTATAGGAGTGGATTCTTCCATTTTTACATAATTTTCAAGGAATACATATTAGGTCTGGGAGTTTGCTACCAGCCTACTGTGAGAGAGCTCTTGAAACCACAAATTTCATATACAAAGCAATAAATAGTACTTGGTCAAACTGGTTTGGTTTTTTTTGTTTGTTTGTTTGTTTGTTTTTTCTATCTCCCAGTATCTGGCAAAGAATGCATGCTCAATAAAAACCTGTCTGTCTAAGCCAATACTTTAAAATTAATTCCTAAAATATTTGATTACATGGGAAGACCTAACAGTTTGTTTAAACTAAATTAGGTGGTATAAAATCAATAATTACACAAAATACACCCTCAAGTCCTAGGTGCTATTTTAGCTGATAACACAAAAAGGAAAAAAGTAGAAGTAAACCAAGTCTACCCTTCAAAGAATTCTCCTTAACCCTCTCTGCATCTTGATTTTCTGAGAAGGGTTTCACTATATACCTCAGCTAGTGATCTTAAACTAATTAAGTAGCCCAGGCACATTACAGTTGTGTGTCACTGGCATACAGGAGATCTTGTCTAAAAATAAAAAGAAATCTTTCTAAGACTCCACAGCACAACAGTTTTGGGTTCACCCTTCCCCCAATAGTGTGCCAGGCACTATTTTTCAAACAAGAACTGTGGTTACAAAGCATGTACTGCAAGCAAATCTGTTGTCTGATTAGGCTAGACCTGTTTCCCAAGGACATAAGAAGCTAAAAATATAAAAGCTGGTTGTATTAAGACACTACTAGTCAATTAATGTTGGGATTCAATAAAGAACTCATTTGCAAAGAACCACAGGTCATCTATGAATGCATCCAAATGTTAGCTTTAAGAGGGTTAAAAAAAAGTTAACACACTTCAGTTCTCATCCTACACACAGAATAGTTTACAGGCATTATGCAAGCAGCACTTGGGATCTTTTCCTTCTTCAAAAACAAAAAAAGATACAGTTTATTTTGTAATTCCTTAATTCACTAGCTGCACTGCACAAGTATTACTTTCTTCCTCTAAAGGCTCAAGTTTCTTTCATTTCAAAACATCAGTCTTGAAGACAAATTCTCCTCAAAAAAAAAAAAAAAAAAAAAAAAAAAGACTTAATCATGTCAACTCAGAAAGGGGGCTAAAAGTCAGAAGACAAAAATTAGAGACAGCCCTATTAGTCTTATGTAACTTACTTTAAGTTGGAATTAAGTCAATAGTCCAACCAAAACCATGGTTTTAGGCCCAAAGATGAGCTCTTTAAAATATTCTCCATACAAACAATTTTTTAAAAAACTAAAAGGATTTTTTTTTTTTAATATAAGCAGTTATTGAGGTGAGGTGCCAAGGTAAACAAGCTCCAATGGATTAAAACTTAAAAGCAAGGCCAGGCATGGTGACTTTTAATCCTAGGACTTGGGAGGCAGAGGCAGGCAAACCTCCTAGTTTGAGGCCAACCTGGTATATAGAATGAGTTCCAGGCCAGCTGGGGCTGAGGGAGAAGAGAGAGAGAAAAAGAGACCCACGAATTACTATTTTAAGTAATATTAAATTGATAATATCAGATAATTTAAGAAAAAATAGCTAATTTATTAATACTAATTTTTGCATATCATCGTGTAACCACACATTATCTACCGAAGAAATTAAAAGCTAACTATCAAAAGCAATAGATTTCAGTTCATCCAACCTGTAAACAGAACTCTGAAAATGTAGCTAATTATTCCAATCTAATTAAATTGCCTTTAATTTTTACAAATTATTTTATCAGGTACAAATAAGTATCAAATCTTACAAAAACAAAGTTTACACAGAAATTATCCTACCAGACAGGCCTGGAATTTAATTCAATTACAAGCTGTGTGTTAACTACTTTCACCACGGTGGTACTTGAGCCTGGATGTAATCCTAGCCACAGATTCCGGTACTGCTTTGGGAACTGCTGTTTGCTTCATCAAGCCCTGAACTGCACCCACACCTTTCTAAAAGGCCGAAAGCAAGGGGTCAAGTTTCACTATCTACTTTTCCTAAACGAATTAGGGTTTGGGATTTCACTGGGAATGACCAAGTTATCAAGGGGCCATCGCCCTACTGAGACATTTAATAACAATACCTTCTCTGTTTTTCATTCAACCACTCTGATTAAATTTCCACTAGAATTCAGACACACGAAAAGCTGATTCCACGGCTTCGAAGAAAAGGGTCCTCTGGGAGTAAACCCAGAGATCGCGCATACCTCATACCTCTTGGAGAAGGCAGGGAGAAAGAAAAGTAAGGATTGTAAAACACTGTAGGGACATTACCTTGCTCGTCTTGTGATCGAACCAGACGAGAGCATGGTTCCTTGACAGCACTTTGCAATCAAAGGTGGCATTATTCTGCGCTGGTCGACAGCGTGCCACCGAGCGGCCGATCTTGATGGGCTCGTCCAGGTAGACATGACGCTCCTGAAACGGGTGCGAGTTCGGGCGGCAAGTGAAGATGGCCAAGGCTGACGGCATCGAGGACAGGCTTGGGGTGGGGCGTCTCTATCGGGGACAATGAGGAGCTCCTCCAGGTTCGGAATGCTCTTCACAAGCCTATACCCCTATCCCCCCAAAATTTTTAAATTAAAACAGACTGCGCATTGTCTAAGCATAACCAGTGAACATCAACAACTCTTCACTTGGGCAGGAAGACAAGCCAGCGCAAGCCCCATCGCCTCCTTTAAAACGCAGAGGTTCCTTGACCAAAAAATGTCCCCAGCCAGCAGCTTTCAGTCCATCTTCCCTAAGAAGAAGAAGCTCAAACATTGGGCAGCTTCGGCCGACAAAACTCCTGGAAGACAGTTTAGGAACGGGAGGTATCCGGGAGGATGAGTCACACAGCGATTCCTGGGTTTTGTCGGAGACCCCGGCCGCTTCTCCCTTTCGGTAGCGGAAACGCTGCAGCACTGCAGCATGTAGAGGGCCGGCTGGGTGCAGCCAGCAAGGTGCTCCGGGCGGCCACCGCCGGTCCTCGGGGCTCTCGGCGGCGCGGGGAAGCGCGGGGGTCTACGAGGCGGACTAGGGAGCCAGCATGGCCCCTGCCGCGCCGAGGCCGCCCGGGAGTGGCAGCGGTCCCTGCCCCAGCGTGAGCCGAGCCTGTGAGGACAGGCTGCAGGCGTGGGAGCGCGTTCGGGACACGGGCGGCCGCCGAGGCCCGGGTCCCGGACACCCGGCGGCTGTCCCCGCGACCAGGGCGGGGAGCCGGCTCCGCGAGCCGGAGCGCACAGAGCGGGGCGCCACCCCAGGGAGGCTCGGGCGCCCGGGCCGGCGGGAAGTGGGTTCCGGAGCCCTGGGCTCCGCCGCTCAGCACATGGGTCAGCGCCACTCAGTACCGCGCTCGCGAGGGTTGCATCTCAGGCTCCGGCGGCTCCTGGAGGGCGGCGGTGCGGGTGGGGGAGGGAGGGACAGACGGACGGACAGAGCTGGCCGGGAGGCAGACACACAGGCCTGGAGGCCGGGGCCGGGTCCGCCGCAGCCTCCTCCACTCGCAGCCAGCGCGGCACGCTCAGGCGCGGGCCAACGACACACGAAACTTTCCGACCTGCTGGGGGAGACACCAAAACAGACAGCAGTCAGCAGCCCGAGCCCGCTTGCCCCAGCCCTCCAGCCCTCAGCCAGCCCCGCCGGCCCCGGCCGCGGGCTACGGCCTCGGGCGACCTCTTCTCAGGCAGGCTACAGGGACCCGCAGCCAGCACGGCACGCCCCAGCCGCCCCACTTGGCCACACCGCCCGCCCCGCTTACCCACACCGCCGCCGCCGCCTCGACTTACCTTGCCAGCGCCGGCCGCCATAGTGACTCTGACTGAAATCTACCCGGTGCACCGCCGCGGGAACGCGCACCCTTTTCAAGGGCCCTCCTCCGCCGTCTCCCGTGCCGTAGCTCGGCGATATCACGTGAGCGACGCTCTGGAAGCCATGTTTGTCGCTGGCAGAGAAGTGGGCAAACTCGTTGATAACGTGCCTCCGGGCGACATCTTGGTTAAGGGCCACAAGCTTCAAACCTTTGGACAACCTAAACGACCATTTTGGTAAAGGGCAAGAGAAACTTTAAGGGGTTGATGTTTCAAGAACACACAGCGGCAACTTCCTGGTTCAACTTACGAGTAAGAAAGTACTAACTTTTATCGAATTTATTCACTGTAGTTCTCACTGACAAATGCTAACGCCTAAGTAGGGTAGATCCAGACAAAATCAAGACTCATTAGCAGCCATTGTAGCTGTGGGCAACTGAGTCACTCACTGTTGCCTTGCTAGTGACCAAAAAAATTCCACAAATCCCTGCATTTGGTAAGGCCACTGGGACTTTTCCTCGCTGTGCTAAATTCTCCGTGTTCTGTGTATTCCACTTCGAATTCCTGTCCTTCCCACTCGTGTGTTAGTGTTTCTCAGGACTCTTACGTGGACTCTAAGCTAGAAGTAGGAAGACCAGGAAGCTTTCGGTTTTTTGTTTTGTTTTGTTGGGGACCGGATATGGGGGAACTGTGAGTTAGAGACAGGGTTTCTCGGTGTAGTCCTGATTGTCCTGGAATTCACTCCGTAGCCCAGGATGACTTCGAACTCAGAAATCCACCCGCTTCTATATCCTGAGTGCTGGGATTAAAGCCATGCGCCTTGAGACCCAAATGTTTTAAAACACATTTCCAAAGAGGGGTCGGAAGTTTCTAGTGAGAAAATATGGAGTGCTGCCCCACTAACAGTCCTGAAGTATGTGTTAAACCTGAGAATTGGGAGGAGAAAGACCAGTATATGAGGAATTATTGTTCTAAAGAAGAAGGGAAGAAAAAAAAATGTAGCCAGACCTTAATGAAACTGTAGACAATCTTAATCTTTTAGAATCGGTGTTAACTTCATTCTTCAGATTCCTGTGATCACAATCTTCCCTGTGAAACCTTGGACATGTCTTTAAACTTTTTTAGGACACTTTTTGTCTTCTATAACATAATGATAGTACATAACCCCCTTTTTGAGGGAGTTCATGGTATTAAACCAAATTGTCCAAAAGAGTATTCATTTCAGTATTTCTGTAGGGCTTTAAACCTATGCTGAGTCCAGGGTACACAGATGAACACAGCCTTAATCTCTGCCCTCTGGTTGTGTAATCAGTGTTGTGGCTTTGAGACTGAAGGAATAAAATAAAGTAACTTGACTTTAATATATTCAGGACTCTGCTAAAGGAAGTCAGGGACATCCTTCTGGGAGAAGTAACAAAAATTGAATGAAGGAAGATTGAAACACTACAATCAATATGGTATTTGCTGAATGGTTCACTAAGTTTCTAGGCTGTTTAGAACAGTACATCAGTGTGCCTGGAACAGTGGCTAAATAAATATTTAATGTATGAATGGAAATCACATACTGTTATTATTATAGTCAGACTTTCTTTGGGCTGTCAGCTCCCAAGAAATTACATGGAAACTTTTTATTAATTAGCCTAAGTTTAGGCTTTTTCCCAACTAGCTTTTTAAACCTTAATTAACCCATTTATATTAATCAACGTCCTATCACTTGGCTATCCCTGTCCTTAGAACCATATGCCCAACTTCCTCCACATCTGGCTGGAGAATCCCCCACCTTAGATCCCTTCCCAGAGTTCCTATCTCTGCTGAGAAGACCTACCTATCTTCTTCTGCCTAGCTATTGGCCATTCAGCTCTTTATTAAACCAGTGAGAAAGTGCCTTAGGCAAGTGAGGTAAAACAGAGATACATCACACAGCCTTCAAAAAGATTATACAAACAATTAGAGAATAAAATAGGGCCAGCACAAAGTCTCACTCTTGTGCTTGAAGTTTAAATTCATGGAAATATGAATGCCGAAGACCAGACCCTTCATGTAGCAGGATATCCTGGACCACCAGCCCCCAAATCATGACACTGAGACTTCTTATTAATTATGAATGATTGGCCTTAGCATAGACTTGTTTGTAGCTAGTTTTTGTTTGTTTGTTTTGTTTTGTTTTACTTAAATTAACCCACTTATGTTAATTTATGTGCTGCCTGGAGGCTTCTTTAGCTCATCTACCCACTGTCCATCCTGCTTCCCTTCTTCCTCTGTATCTGGCCAGCTGTCTGACTCCCCTTTTCTCTCTGCCTGCCAGCTCCACCTATCATTCCTCTGCCTAGCTATTGGACAGTCTTCTTTTTATTAGACCCATCAGATGCCTTAGGCAGGCAATATGAAACAGCAACACATCTTTACATAGTTAAACAGATGCAGCATAAACAAAAGCAACACTCTTTTACATAAACAATTATTCTGGAGCACAAACAAATGTAACACATCTTTACATAGATAAATATTCTATTCTATAACACTTCACACTTTTTTAGGGTTCTTCATTTCAACAAACATATTGAATATCTATAGTGCTATAAGTGTTTTGTTCTAGAGAATAAAGATATACTGGAAAATTTTATTTTCAGGATGAATTTTTCTTCTTCTGATAACTTTTAGCTTTAAACAATAAAGTAATCCATGTGTGGTAGAGCATGTCTTCAATACCAGCCCCCCAGGAGGCAGAGGAAAGTGGATCCCTGAGTTTGAGGTCAGCCTTAGCAAGTTCTAGGATAGCCAGGGCTATACAATAAGACCCTGTCTCATTAAGAAAGAAAAATTTCCACAAAGCTCTAATGAGTTGCATGCACGAATTTTAAAGTTATTTAATTATTTTGTTTTCTTTTTAATTTGTCCTACAAACATTTAATTGAATACCCCCTGGGAAACAGAAACTGTCAAATGCCCTGGAATTTCAAACGTGAAGAAGAAAATTAATCCCTACAGTTTCTTATAGTTTAGATGAAAGCACAATAAGATCCTTGCTATATTTGGAGCGACTCAAACGTAATGGGAGCATGAAAGAATAATTTAAACCAGAACTTTAAACATGAGTAGGAGCTGGGGATGTAGGCCAGGAGCAGAATGATAACCTCCCATTTGCATGGCCTTGGGTCCACCCTAGGACCACGAGTGCTGTGAGATATTTGTAGACTGTGTGAAGGTACATTGCTATGTTTGGTTTAATAAAGAGTTGAATGGCCAATAGCTACACAGGAGCTACACAGGAGGTATATGTAGAACTTTCAGACAGAGAGAGAGGAAGTGGGATATGAAACAAGCAATGCAAGAGGTACCAGGAATATGGGAGGAAATGGAAGATACAAGACGAAAGAGAGGTAACTACACATGACAGAACATAGATTAATATGAATGAGTTAATTTAAGTTGTAACAGCTAGTTAGGAACAAGCTTAAGCTGTAAGCCCAGCTTTCATAATTAACATTAAGTCTCTGTGTTATTTGTGGCCTGGTAGTCCAAAGAAAAGTCCATCTACACACAAGAAGAAAACAGCCAAAATTTTGGAATAAGCCAGCTAATTTGGCACTAATGAAATAGAAACATTTTAAGCCAAAGCAACATCTTCAACACTCTAAGGGAATTAGAAGGAGAGCTATTACTAAAGAATAAGGGTTGTTTTGTTAGGATTTCTATTGCTTTGAAGGGACACCATGACCATGGCAACTCTTTTTTCTTTCTTTCTTTTTTTTCTTTTTTTTTTTTTTCTGCCCAGGGATGACATATTTATTATACACCTCTGTTGAGGAGCGTTTTTTAGTGTTTTTGTTTGTTAGTTTATTTTGTTTTGGTTTTTTTTGTAACTTCTTTATTGATTCTTTGGGAGTTTCACATCATGTACCCCAATTCTGCTCACCTCCTGGTCCCCCCATATCCTCACTTCATCCCTAAAGTACCCCCCACAAAAGAGAACAAAACAAAGTAAGTAAGCAAGCAAGCAAACAAACAAAAAAAAAAAAAACAAAAATAAGAAGAAAAAAACCAAACAAACAAAACCTCTTTTTTTTTTTTTTTTTTTTTTTTTTGCCTCTCCAACACATCTTCATCCATCCTAGTGTCATTGTGGGTCTCAGGGTGTCATAAAGTATTACACCTTTGTCCTATCAGATACCAAACGTTCATCACATTGGTTTAGCTCAAGGCCTCTGATTTCTGGTACACCATCATCACTGGATCCTTAATAGAATTCCTCTTCACACGCTCCAGCAGGTCCTAAATGAGGTAGATGAGGTGGGTCAACCCAAGGTCGGACTATGGGCCTGGGTGGTAGCTGAGCCATCATGGTAACTATTATAAGGAAGACATTTAGTTCAGGGGGCTCACTTACAGTTTCAGAGGTTCACTCCACTATCAGCATGGTGGGAAGCATGGTGTGCAGGCAGACATGATGCTGGTGAAGTTGCAGGAGTCTTACATCTTGCAGGCAACAGGAAATCAGCTGAAACACTGGACAGTATGCTGAGCATAGAAAAACTCAAAACCCACCCCCACAGTGACACACTTCCTTTAACAAGGCCATACCCTCTCCAACAAAGCCACACTTCCTAAAAATGCTACTCTCTGTGAGTTTATGGGGGCCAATTACATTCAATCTGCCACAAGGGGTAAGAGAATGAATGGGAAGGAGTCAGAAGTCAGAGAACTTGTAACCAGTGTAGTAGGCTATAATTGGACTTTTTTATCAGGACCGCAGTAATGAGTGGGAGACTTATTAATTATGAAAGCTCGGCCTATAGCTTAGGCTTGTTACAAACTAGCTCTTACAACTTATGGTAGCCGATTTTATTCATCTATGTGTTGTCAGGTGACTTGTGGCTTTTGCCTCTTTTCTTGCATATCTGTTCCTTCTTCTCTGCTGGTGACTCCTCCCTTCTTCCTCCCAGCATCCCCTGTGCCTGGAAACCATGCCTAGCTATTGCCCATCAACTTTTTATTAAACCAATCCAAATGACACATCTTAACAGTGTACAAAAAGATTATTCCACAATAGTAGACTTCAGAACATTTTCATTTTCCTTCTAGAAGGCCAAAGTAGAGTAATTAAAAAAAAAACCAAAACTTTCAGAATCAAACATAATGTCTATTGCCATTTACCAACACAATAGTAAATTTTTTAACTTCACTAAGTTAGTTTCCTCATTTAGAAAAGTGTATTTAATACTTCCCAGAATTTAACAAGATAGTTCAAGAGAAAATACTAACCATAATGACTGGAAAACAGTAAGAGCTCTGAAAATATTATTCTATTATTGTTACTAATAGAATTTTCCCAGCCTTAAACACACACACACACACACACACACACACACACACACACACACACACGAACAAGGTGTTTTACCTCCAGTTTTTATATAGAGAATCTTAGCTATACATGGAAACACAAGAAGAAATATCTATGTTCAGTACTACTGTACTACCTCCCAAAATTAATGTTAAACAGAATGAGCTTTCTAGCAAGACAAAGTTTGGAACTGCTATGATCTACCAGGATGAAAAATCTCACTCTGCTACACAGAGCACTGGAAATGCTGAATGCATCGAAGGCATTTGTCACCCACTGTTATTTGGCAGGCACAGAAAAGGCTTAAATTAAGAACTCTCATACATGAGATATTTTGAATTGTAGGCCATGTGGGTGTTCTTTCCTATGTGTGATTCTGTATCCATACAAATTTTTAATTGAATTAAAAGTGTGCCATGGGTTTGTTTTGTTTTGCTATATCCTTCCACACATTTGTTCTCAGTCATCTGAAGCATGCCCTTTTAAATTCCACATCAACTGAAATTGAAAAGTCAACAGTAAGAACCTTATTCTTAAAAGCAACAAATAGTTTATATTGCTAACAAAAGCCCTGTACTAGGAAGAAAGACTGAAATTAGGTTTGTTTTGTTACTCTTATGTAAGTCTCATCTTGATTATTCAAAGTGTCCTCTTGTCTTTTATAACTGACTTAAGAATGTTATTTGGTATGTTGCAAAGGCTTAAGAATAAAAAGGGCTGGGTCAGACAGCCACATGGTGCATTTTTTTTTTCTGAATTTTACTGATGTATTTGATTTGTTTCTAGCTATCTTAGTTACCAAGTAAATTATCAGAGGTCCTGTTTAAATGTGGTCATAACTAGTGATTTTTGAAAGATGGTTTAAAGTATATTTATTTTAGAAAACTGTGGCATTCTGAAAATCAGTTTAATTGTAAATATTCATGATTTATTATGCTGTTGGCCAGTTACTTGTTTCTTATAGGCTAGCTCTGTCTTAAGTATTAACCCATTTCTATGTATTTCCACGTGGTCTTACCAGGGAGAGGCAGCTGGCGGTTCTGCCTCCTCCAGATTCTCCATCTTGACCCTTCTTCCTACTTCCTATTTCCTCCTTGTCTCCTAGTCCCTCCTATATTCCTTTCCTATTGGCCAACAGTGCTTTATTCATTAACCAGTATGAGAAACATATACAGAATGACCTCTCCCATCATGTCTCCTCCTGCCTTATATTCCTCTCGAGCTGGGATTAAAGGTGTGGGATCCCAAGTGCTGAGATCACGTTTGTATGAGCTCTGTATCTCTTTTAGACTGGATCAATTTCATGTATCTTGGTGTGGCATTGAACTAACAGAGAACCATCTGCCTCTGTCTTCAGAGTGCTGGGATTAAAGGCATGCACCACCACTGCCTGGCCTTTATGGCTAACTAGGGTGGCTAGCTTTGCCTCTGATCTTCAGGTAAGCTTTATTTGTTGGATCATAAACCAAATATCACCACACACATAGTTCAGTGCATCTCTTCTTGTTTCTTTCTCACCCAGAGTACTTTCCTTTTCTCCTGTGCTGGGCACGGTAATGACTCCTCAGAGATGTCCACATGCAACATGTTATAGTGTATGGAAAAAAGAGATTTGCTGATACGATTAAAGATGCAGAAGTTGAGCTGAGTATGTTATCTTGAATTATCTGAATAGACCTACTTTTAATCACACAAGTCCTTAAAGTAAAAGAGGGAAAAAGAGAGGTGTGACAGAGGACCCAACCTCAAATAGCTGATTTTGAAAGAGGAAGGAGGGAGGCCATGAACCACAGAACGAAAGCATCCTCTCAAAGCTAGAGAGGGGCAAGGAAAGTAGTGCCCCTTCCAGCCTCCAGAGACCTCAGTTATAGCCTAGTGAGGCCACATCAGATTTCTGATCTGTGCAACTGTAAGACAATGAATCTGTGTTATCCACCCTGTAAATCTGGTATTTTATGGTAGCAAATGTACTTTTTTTGTTGTTTAGTCTTTGAAATGCTAGTCTTCTATTCTTTGGAATATCCTTTCTAGGTGATTTTAATTTTCTATTTGGCTTTGAAAAAAATAATGATAATAATAATAATAATAATAATTGATACATTGAGAAAATAAAAAGTAAAACCTTCGTTTTTCTCTGAAAGAGGAACTAGATCTTTTTGGGGGTGCTGGGGAGAAGCAAGCTAGTGAGTTCACAGGCTGTTTAAAGATTAGTAGGAAAGGAGAATGATCTTCCAGCCTTTTAAGAAATGTATTTAGAATTATGGAGCATATTTGTTCAGGAGAAAATTGTTTACTCTTTCTTAACCTCTCTTAAATTCTTTGAACATGTCTTTCTAGTTACTGGCACTAGTAACAATTTGTTGATCTGGATATTAGATCTGATTAAGGTCTGTCATGTCTGTACTATAAACACTGTAAGGGCTCTATTTCTGCCTTCTGTTATTTAGCCAGCACACTTCTTGACACATAGTAGACAGATAAATATCTGCTCATTGATTTACTTAATTATCGTTTATTCTTATTCTGTTGCACTGCTGAGGATCAAACCCAGGGATTTAGATTTTGAACATACTAGGTAAGTGGTCTTCCACTAAACCACACCTCAGGCCATTGATATTTGTTAAGTGATCTAAGCTTTTGATTAAAATCAAAGTCAGTGTTTTATGAATGGCTGAGAAAATCAACTGCTGTACAATATAATGAGGGGGGAGAGCAAGGGAGCAAGCAAGTGACATGAAGGGGGGGCGACTTTCAATGTGAGCATAAGGACCCTTTTGCTATGCTTACACTTTGATAAGAATTTTTCCCCATGTTATGGGATTGCACTATCTGAATGTTGTTCTGAAGATATTAGTTTGTTCTTGTACATGTGTGAGCTCCTGGTAATAATTAACTCAGGTAATAGGAACAGATTGTCAAGAATAACAAAGAGTGTATCATTACTTCCTGTTAGTAGCAAACCCTAAAATCAATCAGGCAGGTAGGTAGTCCATGCTGAGCCATTGTACTCAAGACGGATTATATTCTGTGACTATTAAAGTCAGGTTGAACAAGTATGGAGCACAGGAGTTCAAATAACACCTGACTAAGACAGTGCCCCTTTGCTGGAGACATTCCAAAGTGCTGAGACAGACTGCTCTGCTTTTCCAGAATGGTGACTTCTGGGAGCATAAAAAAAAAAAAAAAAAAAAAAACTGTCTCAGACTAAACAGCAGAGCCTTAGTGATAAGGCAGGGCTACCTTGAGCACTGGGGAATGGTGTGCTTACTGAGTGCACAATTCCAAAAGGTGAACATTTCTGCTCTTCTAGAGGACTGGGCTAGATTCCCAGCATCTACATGGCTCACAATGGTCTGTAACTCCAGGTCCAGGGGATCTGATGCTGTATTCTGTGCTCCTCAGGCACCAGGCTCCACGTGCTGCACAGATACACATGCAGACACGTTAAATACTTTTTAAGTCTCAAGAAGAAGCTGTTGAGTATTAAGAGACTGTGAGCAACCTCACCAGGACACCACCTTTAGGAGGAGTCAACCAGCTTATTGTTCTCTAATCTCCTTTTTCACGATGGGAATGGCACAGAGAAGCTGACTAAACTATACTGAATTGCTTGTTTATTTCATGGGCATAAACTTTGAAGGATGGTCCCAATAACTGTGTCCAATGGAAGAGGGCTGGCTCCCTAAAGCTGTTGCCAACAGCAGAAGGGAAAGGAGCAGGGCAGGCAAAAATCATTAGGTGTCTACTTACTGGCGTGCTTACGGAGTGTGCATTCAGGTACATAATTATTCTTGTCTTATGACACTCAGTAGTGAGATATACTGCATGTGGAATCCATTCTAAGAGTCTATAAAAAATAGATAAATAGGAATAAAACTATGTAAAGAATTAATTAATAAAAGAATTCTTTAAAGGTTTAAGTAAATGGAGTGGTTTCGTTAACCTTCCCAAAAAAGAAAATATGCACTGGAGTATTGAGGTTAAAAAAAGAGGGGCAGAATATATGCAACCTAGTCTCAAAAACTCAGAGCAGAAATGTATACATACATACATGCATACATACATACATACGGGAGAGAAAAACTGGGAAAATATTTTGAAAATAGTGAATTTGGGGGTGGTGAGGTTGCTCAGTGGGCTACGGGCACTAGAGGCCAAGCCTTCCCACCTGAGTTTGAGTCCCCGGATCCACACGAGAGGAGAAAATTAACTCCTGAAGCTTGTCCTCTGATCTCCACATGCGCAGTCCCTCCAAATAAAATAATAAATAAGTAAAATATAAGAAAAAAATTTTGGAGGGTACCAAAATTCTTTTTTTAATAAAATATTTGAAATAATAGATTTGGATAAAGGTGAAATTTAAGTTCTCTTTGCTATTCTTGAAAGTTTTCTAAGTTTTTAACTATTTCAAAATAAAACTAAATAAAAGTCACTGAGCAGAACAAAAGAAAATGTGTTCCCCACTTGCATGACCAAAAGATCTTTTGATAAATTATGGTGTGACAAACGAACATTTGTATGTCTGTATTTTTAGGTCCAGGCTCTCTAGGGGGGAAGTTCTTACTGCCAAAGCAAGGCCTTGATGATAAATACTTACTGCGATAATGGTGACTAAGCTCCTCTGTGGACTCATAGAACACCGATGGGCCTTTCTACAAATGCTTCTACAGCAGTCTTAAAGCAGTCTGACAACATGGGTGGAGACTTTGGCATTTATCCTTTTCACAGTTGTTTGGAGGGATGTATTTCAGTCATATAGTTAATGCTTTGTCCTCCCCCACCCCCAGACAGAATCTCTCTGCATTGCCCCAGGCTGGCCTCTATCACTAGCATCCAGCCCCAGTCTCTCTTCTGAGAACTGGGATTGCAGGCATATGCCACAACAGCCACCTTGGTCTGTAGCCTTTAATATTCCCTTATAAATCAACAATTTATCTCTTAAGTTCTTACTATCTGGATTTGAAGCAAAATATTACTAGCATCACAGTTAACTCTTTTCTTACTATAAAAATATTCCAGTCTGTAGAAGGATAACTATTACAGCATTGGTATTAGCAAAGTTTGGGGTCCAACCCTCCATAGAGCACTGGCTAAATAATATTCATGCAAAGGAATATTGTGTAGATGGTGTTGTAGTTAGGGTTACTCTTGCTGTGCTGAAACACCATAACCAAAGCAACTTGGTAGATGAAAGGGACAATCAATCCTTTGTCCACTTGACACACCAACACAACACTCTTTAACAATGACCTTTCTTTTTTGTCCACCCCCAAAATCTCATAATATTAAAAACCACAATCTACAACATACTACAGACTTTTTTTTTCCCTTGGTTTTTCGAGACAGGTTTTCTCTGTGGCTTTGGAGGCTGTCCTGGAACTAGCTCTTGTAGACCAGGCTGGTCTCAAACTCACAGAGATCCACCTGCCTCTGCCTCCCTAGTGCTGGGATTATTAAAGGCATGTGCCACCAATGCCCAGCCATACTACAAACTTTACAAGTACTATAGTCTTTACAAGTTCAAACATAAAAATCAGTCTCTTAAAAATATCCAGTCTTTTAAAATCCAAAGTTTCTGTAAAACTCCATAATCTCTTTAAAAGTTCAAAGTCTCTCAACTGTGGAGTCCAAGGAAAAAAATTAAAGGACTTTTTTTTTTATTTCAAGAGTGAGGAACCAGAGCAGAGTCACAACCTGAACAAAACAAAACCACCTCCAACAGTATATTGAACAACTTAGTGGCCAATGTCTGGGATTCACTCATGGTTCCCTGGGGTCTTCAAAAGGGCTTGCCACAATACACACAGCTTGTCTTATAGACTCGGGTCCATTCCTTTCCACAGCTCCTGCTTTCCTTGGTGGTCATTCCCAGTACCACTTAGGAGATTGTTACACATGACCAAGTTCAGCTGCCAGCATGAGGTACAACCTCAGTCACCTTTGGAATACAGCTTCTGTGTGTTGACCTTAAGGAAATACTTCCCAAAAGATTTCACCTCAATGGTCTCTTCTTAGCCACTATTAATTTTTCTGCTCCCCAGCAAATCAGCATCAATTGTCCCAGTAAAGCAAAGGTTTTATTTCAGTTATGCTAGTCTCTTGTTCATCATAGCTGATTCTTCAACCCCAGCTGACCAGAACCACAGATTCTTATTCAAAATATCAAATGCCCCTGATAGTCTTTGCCTCCTCTAATGCTGAACAAGCCAGGACTCCATCATCTCAATTGTTCTCAGCATTACCGTCTAATCTTCCAACAGCTTTGGAAGCTCAATGGCTTTTCTAGCCCAAAGTTCCAAAGTCCTTCCACAATTCTCCCCAAAACAACATGACCAGATCAGGTCACAGCAATACTCCATGAACTTGGTACCAATTTTTATTTTAGTTAGGGTTACTCTTACTGTGATGAAACACTATGTCTGAAAACAACTTGGGGGGGGGGGAAGGGTTTATTTGGCTTATACGTCCATATTCTGTTCATCATCAATGGAAATCAGGGCAGGAACTCAAACAGGGCAGGAATCTGGAGGCAGAAGCTGAGGCAGAGGCCATGGAGGGTGCTGCTTACTGGTTTGCTCACCATGGCTTTCTCAGCCTGCTTTCTCATAGAAACCAGAACACCAGGCTCCACTGTGACCTTACCACAAGGGACAGGGCTATCCCCATCAATCACTAATTAAGCCTACAACCTGGTCTTATGGAGACATTTTCTGAATTGAAGTTTCCTCCTCTCAGATGACTTTAGCTTGTGACAAGTTGACATACAAACTAGTCAGGACAGATGATAAAAACAAATGTAGCAGATCCATGAGAGTGAAAATTAAATCATTTAAAGTAAAAGCTAAATGAAGCCATGTATAATGATATGCAGTAATAATCCCAGCACTCTAAAGAAAAAGGAAGTTTATGACTTTGAGGAGAGCCTGGGATATTTAGTAAAACTCTGTCTCAAAAACAAGTAAATAAATGAATAGGGACTAGAGAGATGGTTCAGTGGTTTAGAGTGTTTGCTGCCCCTGGGAATCCATCACCTTATTCTGGCCTGCACAGATACCTGCACATATGCGTCATAACACACACACACTAAAAATAAAATAAATCCTTAAATAAACAAATGCAAGGATAAATTAAGTTTAAAAACACTAACCAAAGTTTTTCTATATAGATATGGAAATCTGTAATATATATTTTAAGAACTATGCAAGATCTTACAAAGAATAATGCTATTGTATTTTTTAAATTGCATGAAAGAAAAATAGGCAAATAATATTTCTACCAGTTCCACACATGATGTATATATAGGTAGAAAAATCTTTTCTGGGAAGAATACAGGAAATTGCTAACAATAATCATTGCTGTGAGGGGAGCAATAAGTGCAAATATATTGGCGGAGGGGGATTGCTTTTCTCTTATACCCTTTGTCTCAATATAGGAGTCATTGTTCCTTTAGGAGCAGTCCTTTGGGATTCCATTCTTCTCATGTGGGCTCAAGTGCAGACTAACCATTTTAGCCAGAGAAATTTGTCCTGTCACCCTGTGAATGTTTTCAGACTGGGTCCCAGCTAGCCCCACAGGCATGTAATGGATATTTAATGATTATTCAATTAGATTGAGCTTAATTGGATTGATTTACAGTGCATTATGATACACTTCTAAATAATATTCCCTCCTTTTAAAGTATAGAGTGTGTGTGTGTGTGTGTGTGTGTGTGTGTGTGTGTGTGTGTGTGTGCATGCGCCCTTGTGCTCGTGCGCACCACATATGTATGGTTGCCAACAGGCTCCAGAAAATGGTGTCAAATCCCATGGAGCTGGAGTTACAAGTAGTTGTGAGCCACCCTTTATGGATGATGAAAAGAAAACTTGGGTCCTTTGGAAAAACAATTTTAATGAGCTGCTAATCCATCTCTCCAACCCTACTCATTTGTTTCAATAAGTATTATACGTCATTTGTGTGTGTTTCATTCTGTTTGGGAAAAGGAGTTGTGGCCTTGTTGAAGGAGATATATCACTGGAGGTGTGCTTTGAGGACACTCCTGGTTAGTTCTCTCTGTCTCATACTTGTGGATCAAATGCAAGCTCTAAGCTTTTATTCCAATGCCATGTCTGCCTGCCTCATGGTGGTGGTCATGCCTCAGTCATGGTGTCTCTTCAAAGCAAAGAAAAGTAACTAAGACAGGTTTTTACAGTCTTTCTACCTCCTCTTCTGTAATGTTCCCTGAATTTTGGGGTGGTTGATATAAATGTCATACGTAAGCCTAAAAACTCAAATGCCAGTTTTTCTTAGCACTTTGGGCAGTTATGAGCTCCTGTGTTACTGATCCCCACTACAAAAAGAAGCCACCATAACTAAGATTGAGAACAGCACTAACCTGTGGGGATACACATCAGTACTAACAAGGAAGTCAGTTTAGCAAAACAGTAGTAAATCTCCCCTTAGGGTCTGTGACTTCCTCAGCCACAGGCTTGACCAGATTTGCCCCACCAGGCATGAATTCTCTCCTGTAGAACATGCCTCAAATCCAATTTTAAAAAATATTTTTATTCCCATAACCTTCACACTACTATTGTACCAATGGGCACATTTTGCTTGGGAGATACATTATAGCATTCAGATTTCACTTTGGTCAACTTGCCTGTAATATCACGTGTCGTAATTACTTGTTTGAAAGCATGTCTCTTTTTCACTGGAATGCCTGGAGGTCAGACTCTGGAGGTTTCACCATGATTGGTAACTTCTATTCCAAAATGGCCTTCATATCATCTTCCAGAAGCCAGCCTTCAGGGATGAGGTATTAAGGTCAGGTCCAGCTTTATTTCTGTGTGTTCTGCAATCAAATGTGTTTTGTCTTCAATAATAAGGTCTAACCATCTAGTTATGGGAGCAGCCAAAAACAATGAAAATAGCATGTTTTATTTGGGGAACCTTTGGAACCTCTTTGACTAATAAGTCATAGGAAGATATCCTATGTATAGCACCTAAATTTTCATTTGATAACCTATGTCTTCTGGAAGAATCATCATCCATCCATGGAAGATGTAGACCTAAGCTCTCGTTTTTCCGGGGCCTACCATTCCCACTTGACAATCTGCTTGACATTATTATTTTTTTTTAATCATTAGGCACCATTTATCTTCCATATCTCTTTTAGCTCTGTTTTTGCTCTCAACCTCCAGGCTCTCTAATGAAGAAGAGAGATGCTTTCAAACAAATAGTTATGGTAGATGATATTACAGGCAAGTTGGCCAAGTCCAAAATTTTATTTACTTATTTATTCATTTATTGGTTTTTTTATTTTGTTTTTCAGTTCCCCCCCCCCAATACAGGGTTTCTCTATGGCTTTGGAGGCTGTCTTGGAACTCGCTCTTTGTAAACCAGACTGGTCTCGAACTCACAGAGATCCGCCTGCCTCTGCCTCCCAAGTGCTGGGATTAATGGCGTGTGCCACCAACGCCTGGCTTCAGAATTTTAATTTTTAAACTTTAGTAAATCAGTTAGAAACACTAACTTCTCAAAGGGTAAAGTATCATTTATCATTTTTGTTCTAATTCTACCTTCATCCTAGGAAATACCCTGAAGTATTCAAGTAGTTCCTTGAGTTATATAAATACAAAACAATTAACCATGTCTAATTCAAGGCAAAAGCCTGAAGAAGTTGAAATAAAATATGTGTTTCTTACTAAGTGGTTCCCAGTTGTATTGTGCTCCTGTTGATTGATTTCTGCATTTAAGCATCTTCACTTGGATTCAGGTTGTCCTCAGCTTGCAGCTTGCAGTTCTCTGTGTAGAACTGATAGGGATGTGTTTGGTACAAATCATGAAAATTGGATGAAGATGAATGCTGAGCTTCTCCAGCTAGAGCTGGAGCAAAGGCTATGGATGAGAAATGGATAACTCCTGGTCAGAACTCCAGGAAACGGGTAGAAAGTTCCACCCATGAACTGTGACTCACTGTGCTGTTTGTTACCTTTTGTAGAACTTAGGACAGGGATATCATCTGACAGTTGTAGAATTTGTGGAGGACCAGCCGGCACCATTCCGAGAGTGAGTTTAGACTGAGAACCTCTTAGAACAACCGTTGGGTTGGTAATGGTGGTGTAAATTGCCATGTCTGCTTCTGACATGCCAGTTTGGTGACTTGCCAATAATCACAGCCTGACCTCAGATGTGTTCTTGGGTTTGTTTGACTTCTTTGGAGGAGTATCAACCACTTCCCCAAGTCAGTTGTAGAAGCAGTGATGGCATTCATCAATACAGGACAGTGGGTGGCTGGGAGACAGAAGAACTGTGGCAAATCCAGAAGGCTAGGGCATAAAAACAGAAGGGACTGTTTCTGAAAACAGAATAGCTGTGTTTTGGGTATTATCAGAATTACAGGGGAAGGGAGAAGTTATTCTTTGTAGGAAATGAGCCATGAGACTTAAGCCATCATAATTTGAATTTTAAAGGTAACTGTGACGGGGTATAGGGGCCCAGCACTTTGAAGGATGAAGCACAAGGATCAGGAAGTCAAGGTCATCCTCAGTCATATAAAACCTTGAGACCAGTCCCAGCTATATGAGACTCTGTCTCATTAAACAAAAACAAATAAGATCTATTATCTACATTATATAAGGAACACAAACAGTTCTATAACAGTAAAACAAAAACCCACATTAAAGATGTACAACAGAGTTGAGTATATATTTCTCATGAGAAAAATTGCAAATGGCTAACAAAGTATTTGAGAAAACACTCAACATTTCTTGTCATTAATGAAATGTAAAAAGAGACTACAATGAAATACCACCTTGTACCTGTTAGAATTACTATGATCAAAACAATAATAGCTTAGCTAGGAGTTGTCATCCCAGCAGGAAGCCGAGGTAAGAGGGTTGCAACAAGTTTGAGACCAGCCTAGACTATGCATTGAGCTCATATGCATTAAGTCCGGGATCTTACCTTACTATGTAGTGAAACCCTGTCTCAAAAACCAAAACAAAATGAGAAGATGAATGCTAACAATATTGAGAAAAGTTCAGTAGTAGAGCTGCTTAGCTAGGAGGTACAAGTCCCTGGGTTTAATACTCAGCACCAGAAAAAAAATTAAGAAAAGTAACAAGTGTTGATAAAAATATAAAAAGAAAACTTTTTAAACAGGTAAATGACATAATTAACTATACTCTGTAGGATGATAGCCAATGAAACAGAAAGAACATTTAGAAGTTCCTGTTTAGTCTTGATGAGGAATGCTTACTGTTGGACTAAGGCCTTAAAGGCCTTAGCAGTATGAAAAGAGAGTAGGGAGGATTTGGGGGACTTTATGCAGTAGAGGGGAGATATGGGATCTAAGAAGAAAATCAAGTTCTTTGGAGGGGAGGGGATATTTCAGTGGTCTATAAAAGTTTTTTTTCTTTTCTTTTCTTTTGGTTGGTGGTGGTTCTGGAGTCAAACCCAGGACCTTATACCTGCCAGACTAGCACTCTGCCACAGAACTACATCCACACTCTGATCTGTAGAACTTTTAGAAAGACATTTAGAGGTCAGCTAGAAACACAGCTGTGAAGTGGAAGGTCGAAAGCAAAGTCAGGGTGAAGACAGGGACTTGAGTTTTCAAGATTTTTGTATACATGTGTCTCTTAATAAAATGTAAATAGTTCCCTTAACAGAACAGAATAAAAACTAGTTTTATCATTTTAGATTTGCCTTTCACTGATAGCAAAGCCACTGAGAAGTTACTTTAAAAACAGAGAGCCAGGTGGTAGTGGTGCATAGCTTCAATCCCAGCACTTGGGAGGCAGAGGCAGGTGAATTTGTATGAGAGTTCAAAGCTATCCTGGTCCACAAAGTTAAATCCTGAATCAATAACTTAAAAAAAAAATTTTTTTTAATTGAGATAAGGGCCAGAGAGATAGTTAAACAGATAAAAAGGCTGTTGCCACAACGCCTGAGTCTCATCCCTGAGACCCACTCATTTTTGAAAAGTTATCTTCTGACCTCCTTATGCACTCTCTGGCAAAACATACCCCACACACGTGTATACAAATAAAATGGTCAACCAATTAATTAATTAACTAAAATGTTATTTAGAAGAATTGAAATAAGACCATGACAAAGAAGTTAGAGCTGAAAGGCAACTTGATTATCTTTTAATATTTTTCAATTTGCTAAGTGTTCAGTGATCATAGAAACCTAGTGGTTAATTAAATGTAGAATTTACATAGCACTTAGCATCTAAAGGCAGGAGTATCAATGTTAATCCCAACTGGGTGAGAATAAGACTACTTTCACCATGTTTGAGCCAAATTTGAAGCAAGTTTTTTTTTAAAAAACACTGGCCAGGACAATGAACACTGGTTAAGTCCATACCTAGAACTCCCAGAAAAAATGGCTGAAAATTACTTTAGTCTGGTGCCTATAAAGGCAAAACCCTCTTCCCATCTTCATCCAATCATGGACAAGCATGCATCCTGATATTGACATACTTTCCTATGTACCTCCTGCCTAAGAGTGATCCAGCACATCCTATGCAATTGGGGCAACCAACCTTGTTTACAGAAGTGAAAACAAGTGGCTTGTTATCTTAACATGAACAGTGGCTCCCAGCATTCCAGGAAATTGGAGCTTACAAGTTTATCTGTCCTTGGTTGGGTAAGAGGGGCTTACAGGTTAGAGGCATTTTTGTTTTAAGCCTAAAATATAACTTCAGCCCTCACATTAGGAGTTCAAAGTTCCTAGGCCACACAGTTAAGTTCAAAAGTTCAAAACCTAAAGTTTCATGAGATGATGGATAAGAAAAGAAATAGAAAGGTGGATGGAGGAAAGGACTGAGGAAAACAAAAGAATCTAAAAGAATTACTTTCTTCCCAAATATTTCCTTCATAGATCAGTTTTATCACCTGTAACATTGTTGGGCTATGTCCCATTTCTGTTCTGTCCATCAAAAAATAAAATAAAAATAAAATCCAGCAAATTTAAATCTGTTTTATGATTTGATATTTCTCCCTTCTCCCATGTTCATTCTTCCTTTATGAACAAACCTTCCCCTTTATTGTATACTGTACAGAATCACATTGAATCTACTTTATATTACCAATAGCCATCTAACTTTTGAAATTGATTTTCAACTAATAGATTTATTTGTTGTTGTTTTTGTTTTTGTTTTTTTGAGACAGAGTTTCTCTGTATTGGTTTCAAGCCTGTCCTGGCACTCACTCTGTAGACCAGACTGGCCTCGAACTCACAGAGATCCTTTTGCCTCTGCCTCCCGAATGCTGGGATTAAAGGTATGCGCCACCAATGCCTGGCTCAACTAATAGATTGTTTATCTTCTTTAACACCTAGATGTGGCTAGTACCTAACACTTCAAGAGATGGATATCGACCAGTTCCCGAGAGGACTGATCTATTTATCTAAGAACTGTGTAGTTAAAAATATTATACAGGTAATACAATGCCCATGACATTAGTATTTCAGGAATTAAAGTATCCCATGCATCATATAGTTTTATAAGTATCATAAAAGGAAGAAACCATTACCTAAATGTGTACCGCATATTTATTTCTTTGGGTGTGTGTGTGTGTGTGTGTTATTTGCCTGGAACTTCTGATCTTCTTGCCTTCTCCCAAAGTGTTAGTATGTAGTACCACTCCTAGATAATTGTTTCTTAAAGTGGGAGTACAGAATAATGAACTTTTCCATTAAAAAAATTTATTGGGATGGGGGTTGGTGAGGGTGTGCCACAGCATGTATGTAGAGGTCAGAGAACAACTTGCAGGAGCTGGTTATTTCTTTCCACCATGTGGGTCCCAGGGATTGAACTCAGATTCTCCATTTGGTGGCTGATACTCACTGAGCTATCTCACTAGGCCAATAATGACTTTCTTTATGGCATTTCAATGCATATGTAGCATTGTACTTTGTTCACATTTGGTCCCTAACACCTTTCCTTAACCATTTTCTCCTCCTAAACAGGGGAGAGAATATGTGATAATTCTGTCTTTTTCATTTCCTTCTTGTTCTTTCTATCTGCTTGCTTTTGACCCCTTCCTCCTTCCACATAGTCCCCTTTCTTTTTACAGAGAGATAGATGGAGGATAGATAATGATAGATGATAGATAGACAGAGTACATATGAGAGAACATAAGAAAGCAAGATACTCAGCTTAGGTTGTTTCAGAGCAATTTATGCCTGAAAAAATTGTCAGTGAACTTCACATTACTGATGGGAGATGTCATTCTGTAAATATGTTTCTCGTGTTGGCTAATGAATAAAGCACTGTTGGCCAATAGGAAAGCATGATAGGCGGGACTAGGAGACAAGGAGGATTCTGGAAGGAGGAAGGAGGAGATTCAAGATGGAAGATGGAGAGAGCAGAACTCCAGCCTCTTTCTCTGGTAAAGATGAGACCATGTGGAAATATTTAGATTAATAGAAATGGGTTAATATTTAAGACAGAGCTAGCCGATAAGAAACTAGTAACTGGCCAACAGAATTATATCTAATACAGTGTCTCTGTGTGTTATTTGGGGCTGACATGGCTGTGGGACCAGGCTCATACTCATAACATGTTACCTTATTTGTGGAAATAACTGTGGTTTTAAAAAAGCAACCACTTAATTTTTGTCAGTACAACTATCCAAGAGAAGTGTTTAGAGAATAAGGAAGGAAGTTATCAAGTAAATGGAGCAGAGTGTGTTTAGTAGAAAGAACTAGAGTATAAAGACACTACAGTCTACTAAACTTTTTCATCATTCAGTTGAGGAAGTGGATGCCTAATAAAATTTTTCTAAGTTTGCAAAATGGCTAATGGCTATTTTTAAAAGTTTAACTTTAGATAGAAGCAGTTTAATGCCCAGCTGAGATGGTACATATCTGTAACCCTAACACTTGGTAAATGGAGGCGACAGGATCAGGAGTTCAGTGTCATTCAAGGCCATAAAGCAAGTTTCAGGCCAACTTAGTTTCCAAGAGGCCTTTCTATAAGTAAGTAAAAATAAACAAATAAATAGGCTAAGGAGATGGCTCCCCTGGTGAAATGCTTGTTATACAAGCATGAGAACATGAGTTCAGTGGCCACTCTTGAGCATATACCAAGAGCTCTCATACGAATCTAGGTTCTGTTATCCTAGCACTGAGGAAGGGGAGACAGGAGGCTCCCCAGAGCTTTATGGAGAGCTAGTCTTGCTGAATCATTGAGCTCTAGATTCAATCAAAGATCCTTTCTTTAAAAAAAAATAAAGTGAGAGCAATTGAGGAAGAAACTCAAAAGTCCACCTCTGGCATACATACACACAAACACACAGGTACATACATGAGTTCATATACCACAGACTTTTACAGACAATAATAAACAACAACAAAATCCAGTATTGTAACTGTTAAAGTTGTAGGCTAGGGCTGTCTTTTAGTGTCAGAATGCTTTTCTGACATACCCCCCCCTCCCCATGTTAGATTTCCAACATTGAAGATGAAAGAAAGGAAAGAAAAAGAGCCTGGAATAATGTATACACTTGTAGTCCTAGCACTTCAAAGGCAGAAGCAGGGATGTCAAGAGTTGAAGGTCAGTTTATGCCACATAGAGACTTCAAAGTCAGCCTGGGCTACATGAAACTCCATGCAGAAAAACAAAACAAAACGAAAAACCCATAGGGCATGGAGGGCTGGCCCAGTGGTTGAGAGAATACTTCTCTTGCAGAGGACCCTGGTTTGATTCTTAGCATCCACATGGTAGTTCACAACCATCTGTAACTCCAGTTCCAGGGAATCTGACATCCTCTTCAGGCCTCTGTGGGCATCAGGCATGAAAGTGATACATTTACATTCACATAGGTAAAACATTAAATACAAAGAAATAAATATTAAAAAACAAAATATAAAGTTAAAAAGGTAAAATTATAAAACCTAAGTTGTAGATTTTTTCCCATGATGGAAATTTGGGTTTTCTGATTACATGATTAAGATATATTCATTCTTAAGTCAATTAATATAGAAAAGCAGGAAATAAGTTGCATTAATGAATAACCATCTCTTATTTATATTTGTGTATATGTATGAATATGGCTTGACTAATGTAATCATAGTCTATATTTTCTTCTGTGATTCTTCCATATTATATGGAACACAGAAATGAGTATCATTCCACACCCATAAACAAAGATTTACTCTGGCTTTCCAAACAAGTGCATGGTATTATTTCAATGTTAACATTCAATTTCATCAACCTTGCCTATACTATTGAGCAGTTAAGTTGTTCCCAAAGTTTTTCTTTAAATTAATAATGCCAAAGAGAGATTTCCTGTTGTCCTTCTTCCTTTTGTTTAGTTGAATTATTTATTTAGATAAAATATGATCAGAATATCTACTGGAGAAAGAGGAGTTATTTTGGGGATTAAAAAAATTAATTTTCTTACAGAATCAAACACTTTAGTACAAGCTCCAAAGGTTTTTAAAATTACATTTATTCACTTATGAGTATATGTGTAAAGGCAGGGGTGCAGGCCATGATACTGGTGTTGAGGTTAGATGACAACTTGCAAGAGTTGAGTCTCATGTAATCATTCCTCTCTTAACTGACTCCAGGAGCTCAGCCCAG
This sequence comes from Phodopus roborovskii, assembly GCF_943737965.1. Classification (NCBI taxonomy): domain Eukaryota; kingdom Metazoa; phylum Chordata; class Mammalia; order Rodentia; family Cricetidae; genus Phodopus; species Phodopus roborovskii. The sequence goes on from NW_026125537.1 coordinate 1,900,054, forward strand.
TGCTTGGATGTGGATCTCTGCATCTGCTTCCATCAGTTACTGGATGAAGGATCTATGATGACATTTAGGGTAGTCACCAATCTAATTATAGGAGAAGGCCCAGTTCAGGTGTCCTTTCTGCTATTGCCAGGAGTCTTAGCTAGGGTCATCCTTGTGGATTCCTGGAAATATCCCTAGCACCAGCTTTCCTCCTATCCCCACAATGGCTCTCTCTATTAAGATATCTCCTTCATTGTTCTCCCTCTCCATTCCTCCCCCAATATGACCATCCCATTCCCTCATGTTTAATCATCCAGTTATATGAGCAAGAGGAGCCGAGATCAAATGGGGAAACATACAGAGACAGCTAACCCAAGCTCATAGGAGCTCATAGTCTCTGAACTAAAGCCAGAGAGCCTACATGGAACTGAACTAGGCCTTCTGATTGTGGGTGACAGTTGTGTGGCTTGGCTTGTTTTGGAGGCCCCTGTCAGGGGGATTGGGATCTATCTCTGGTGCATGAGCTGGCTTTTTGGAGCCCACTACCTATGGGGTGATACCTTGTTCAGCCTTGATTGGGGGGCGGGTCTTGGTTCTGCCTCAACTGATGTGCCAGGCTTTGTTGACTCACCATGGAAGCTCTTACCCTTTCTGAGGAGTGGATGGGGGGAAGAGTGGGGGTGGGGTGAGCAGGAGGAGGGGAGGGATGGGGAACTGTGGTTGGTATATAAAATAAATAAAAAAATTTTAAATAATAAAAAAAAAGTTGGTTCTTCTTCTAACACATGGATCTTGGGAACCAGAATCAGATCAAGCATTGCCTGAAATACCCAATCCACTGAGCAATCTTCCTGGCTGATTTCTTATCCTGTAAGGAGTAGGTTTTTCCGCCCACCACTGGTCTTGTCCTGCCGCCGCACCAGCCAAGACTCTGTATTTGATATAATGCTGTTGGCCAGTTACTTGTTTCTTATCAGCTAGCTCTGTCTTAAGTATTAACCCATTTCTGTTAATCTGTGTATTTCCACGTGGTCTCATCTTACCAGAGAACCAGCTGCCGTCCTGCTCTCTCCAGACTCTCCATCTTGACTCCTCCTTACTACTTCCTCTTTCCTCCTTGTCTCCTAGTCCCGTCTATCTTGCTTTCCTATGGCCAACAGTGCTTTATTCATTAACCAGTATGAGAAACATATTTACAGAATGACATCTCCCATCATTATCCTACACAAAAGTTTTAGGATTTGAGTGGTTCTGGGAAGCCAGAATGAGGCAATGCTATTGCTTGCCTTTTGTCTGACCAGAGACAACTGTTTCTTGGGGTCTTCCCTACACTTGATGGAAAGCCTACTCAGCTATCTAACTTTTGCTTCCAGGGTTTCAGGAGACAGTGACCTGTCTTCTGGACATCTTTCAGCCATCCCAACTTGAGTCCTGACCTCCATAGTATTTTCTAAGACTGGGAGACCCTTGGAAATCCCCAAATCCAATGACCACTTATTGCAAGCCATTCTTGTGTTTATATTAGAAAAAAAAAAATCTTGTAAAACAAAGACCTATTAATTCTGCCAGGTCAACGGAAGGGCAAGACTCCAGCCCAGGCTGTTTTTGTGCAGAAGGAATGGCCACTTAGTCATTGAGGCTAAATCTGTAACAGACAACTAGATAGTTGACTTTGGAGGAAGTACTTAACATCCTTTAAAAATATTTTTAACTAAAATGTAATCACATTAGTTCCCCCTCTCCTTCCTCCAACCACTCCCATGTTCTCTCTCACTCCCTCTCAAATTCATGGCTTTTTTTTTATTTATTTACTATTTTTAGCTTTTTTAAATTATTTTATTTGTTTTTTGAGACTATAATATAATTATATCATTCCCCCTTCCCTTTCCTCTCTCCTTAAACCTCAACTTATTTATCTATTGAAGCAATCAACAATGACTCTTGGTTTCCAAGTCCCCAGACTCAGTTGTCTTTAACTCCCTATCTTCAAGATGTCATATTCTGCCTGCTTAAACTTCAAAATAGATCTAGAAGCTGATCACTTCTCCTCAGACTGACTGCATTGACATGGGAATGGGCCTCAGCATGTCATAATTGCATCCCTACAGTATCCTACTTAGCAAGTCTCCTTTGAGGGTCCATTTTCCCTACAGTCCATTTTCAAGGCAATAAATACCCTGTTTTAAAACAGGATTTTTATATCACTATTTTAAATCACTATTTAAAAATAGTTAATGGTGTTACATCTGATTTCAAGAAAGAAAAAAAATAAACTGAATTTGTAGAGCCGCTTACAAAGTCCTCCCTCCTGTGTGGCTAGCCATGTCTCCTTCACTTCTGAAACCCACTTCCAACCATCTTTGTTAGTCATTCGTCCCTTGACAGACATGCTACGCTTGCTCTGGACCTCAAATCCTGCTTCATTTGTCTTCTCGATGACAAATTGTTTGGGATTTTTTTGAAGATTTATTTATGTATTTTGTGTGTGTGTGTGTGTGTGTGTGTGTAGATAGATAGATAGGTATTTTGTTTGCATGCATTTAGAAAGCAATAGATTTCATGAGAATTGTATGAGACTACAGGTATAGACTGTTGTAAGCTGCCACGTGGGTGCTGGGAATTGAATTTAAGATGTTAGGAAGTGCAGCCTGTGTTTTAAATCACTGAGCTTTGCTTTGTTTGTTATTTTGATTTTTCAAGACAGGGTGTAGACCTTGCTGTCCTGTAACTCACAGAGATCCGCCTGCCTCTGCCTCTAGAGTGCTGGGATTAAAGGCTTGTGCCAGCACCACCCAGCCCTGTTGTCCAATTTTTTGCTTACTTGTTTACTTATTATTTATCTCTGTAAGCTAGAATGTAAGCTTGTTGGAGGAAAGGATTTGCCTACATAGTTTTCCAGTGCCTATAGTTTTGCCTGATACACACAAGAGAATAATCAAAAAATTTCTGAAGAATTGATGAATAGAATTTATTTGTATTTTGGGGGGGTTGTTTAATTTTTGTTTCTGTTTTGACTGGGTCTAATTTTGTAGCTTTAGCTGACCTAAAACTAGCTGTGTAGACATTCTAGTCTTGAACTCTCAGGAAGCTGCCTATCTCTGGCTCTGGATTAAAGGCATGCACCATCATTCCTGGCCCAAATAAATGGGATTTAATATTTCTTATCTCCCAGAGATGCAGTCAGAATTTTTTTGAGAAAATGAACAGTTTAATGAGCAATAAGAACTATGTAAATCTAGGATGTTGCTTTTAATCACTATCGTTATGTTTCAGATAGGCTTTGAAAGACATTGGGAGAAGGCTTGGCAGAAATGCTGAAGGAAATCTTGAACAGGAGCTGCCTTGTGGGTAGGGGTGCCCGTCCTAAGTGTGTGTCTTGGTTTGAATGGAATGGCCTCCCCTGTTCTCAGGCATTTGAATACTTAATCCCCAGTTGGTGATGTTATTTGGGGAGGTATAAGGTGTTGCCTTATTGGAGGAAGTGAGTCACTGAGGTAGGATTTGAGGTTTAGTAGCCTCTAGACACCCCAGATTTGCTCTCTGTGCTTCCTATTCATGGTCTGATATGTGAGCCTTCAGCTCTGAGTTTCCAGCTTCATTTACCATGCCTGTCTTCTATCATGTTCCCCGTCATGATGGTTATGGGCCCAGACCCTCTGAAACCAGAAGCCCCAAATAAACATTTCCTTCTGCAAGTTGTCTTGGATGTGATGTTTTATCACGGCAATAGGAAGGTAACTAAGCCTGTGTGAGAGTACTGCTGTTGTAAGAGACAGAGCTGCAGAGACAATAATGAAGCAGAGGAATTCAGAATTCAGAACACTGGTTGTGTTCTTAATCACAGGAGAACTACCCAGGATCTGATACAGCATTTTATGGGGTGGGGAGGGTGATTGAGACAAAATCTAATTCTACAGCGCAGGCCAGCTCAGACACACTATGTAGTCCAGGATGGCCTCAAAGGTATTGTGGTGCTCCTGCCTCAGGCTCCTGAGTGTTGGGATTACAGTTAAGACCACACTTCTGGTGAGGTAGTTACCCACCAGACTTCTTTGTGGGTTAATCTGCTATTCTGTATTACAAAGTTGAGTTTTCTAGTTTGTGAGGAGTAAATTTGTAAGAGAACAAGTTTAATTTTAAGAAACTTTGTTTTGTTTTGTTTTTCTGGATATAGTCTGGTAGGAGATAGCCTGTGATTTTATCCCATGCACTTTCTCACAGGCAGCAAACATAGTCTGTGAAGGGAAGAGAGCTGCAGTAAGCATGGGAAAGATCCAGGGTCTTGGGGCTTACTTGTAGCTTGTCTGGGTTGCATAGGGTTCTAATTCAGCTCTTTCCTCCTGTATGATTCAGATTTGTAAGACGTTTGAATTAAGTCTGCTTCAGACTTTGGCTGCCCTTCATCTCTTGATTTCCTATTTCATGTTCAGTTTCTTTATTATCAAAGACTTCAGAGCGTGCCCCTGGGTCCAGCAACATCAGTGTCACTAGGGGACAAGCTAGAGATACAGAATTCTTGGGCAGGCATGACAGTGTGTGTCTATAATCCCAATACTGTGGATCCCAGAGGATTGCTGGCCTGTCAGCTTAGCTGAAGCAGTGAACTTCAGGCTCAGTGAGAAAATCTCACTCAAAATATAATAAGGTAGAGTGTTGTGGGAATTTATTCAGCCAATAGCCTTTGGGGTATGGACCTATTACAGTGTGGTCTCAGGGGCTACGGGGATGGAGAAGAAGCATGCACTTGCTCTCTTGGGTGGTGGTTGGGAGGTCCTTTGCCAAATTATTCATTCATGAGTGACTCCCCAATAAGTATCTGATATCCCTGTATTTCAGACCCCTGTGGACTCTCTTACAATAATCAGTTACAATGGAGGACAGGCATAGTGGTGCACACCTTTACTCCTAGCACTTGGGAGGCTGAGGCAGGCAGGTCTCTGTGAGTTTGAGGCCACACTGGACTGCATAGTGGGCACCAGGCCACCTTATTCCTTGTCATCACCGTAGTCATCATAGTGGGGAATGATGTAAGAGCCTGTACGTGTGTATGTAGCAGTAAATGTGCATGCATACATAGGGAGAGAGAGAAGAGAGAGAGAGAGAGAGAGAGAGAGGAGGGGGAAATAGGAGCAGGAGAGAGAGAAGAGGGAGAGGGGAGAGAAAGATTACCCTGAGCTAGGTACACCCTTGAATTAGAATCTGAACTGACCAAGGTCCCTGGTGGTTCCAGTTTGAGAAGTGCTGTTCTTAAGCATCTCCTGCTCTCCTAATCTTCCTCAAGGGCCCCTCAAAACCTCCAATAAACACACATGTTTGCTTTCTAAACAAGCTTTCTGGCCAAATGCCCTCACTGCCCTCTCTGGAGAGTTTTCCATATCTGAATACAGGAAACATGAAGTGGCAACTTCTGTGAGTGTGCATCATTTCCTTCTCAATGACCTAGCATGTGTCTTTAAAATACAGTGTCCACTCTGCAGGCTTCTGCACACATATAGTGCACATATATGCACACAGGTACACACACATACACAGGAAATTAAATGAATCACTTTTTTTAAAATGCAAAATCTAGCCAGATGTGTTAGTCCATGTCCATATCCCAGCACTCTGGAGACAAAGGTAATACAAATGAGCTGATGATATCCTGAGATTCATGGATAAAACAGTGAGTTACTTTTAAAATTTTTGAGTCATATGTGACATATAACTGTAGTTCCAGAACTTGGGAAGTGAGGCTAGAGGATCAGGAGTTCAAGTATATCCTCAGCTACATAGCAAGTTTAAGACTAACCTAGCCTGTATGAAGCCTTGTCCCCCCCCAAAAAAAGTAACATTATGCAGACTGAACAAGTTGTATTTAAGAATATATATGTACATATTCATGTATATATATGTGTGTGTGCATGTAATAACAATTAGTGACAAAAGAGGCTGTGCATTGAAGGAAAGTGGGAAGGAGTAGATGGGAGGCTTTAGTAGGAAGAGAGGGAGATATATTATAATTACAATGCCCCTTCCCTTACACTTGCCAACTGAGTCTTTCAGGACCCTACAAACTGCTTTTTCAATAAATACATGATATATATCAACCATCAAGACACCATCATAGAGCTCTTGAATCACTAAATGCTGGGTTTTTTTACTTTAACACTTCCCTTCCTGGTGCTGAATTTTCTGACTCTGCTACTATACAACCAGATGAGGTAGATTTGCATCTTGGTGAGTGCAAAGCCCAAACAAGTATGGCCAAACCCTGAAAGAGCAGAGGTTTTGGTTTTTAGTTGTTTTTTTTTGGGGGGGGGTTATTATTATTATTATTATAGGTAAGGAGAGCAAGGGAGTTATTTACAAAGCAATGGCCTTCCTAAACAAAGGAGACACTGGGATTTTATGTGGACAGATTACACATGTTCAGAGAGGAAGACAATGTAGGAGTACACATATTTCTTAGCATGTTCACCTTAAGGTCATAAGAAAGAAAAGGGGCAGACATATCTTGGATTAGGCTTAGCTCAATGTCATAGAGCACATTTGGACAGTTAAAACAACAGATAACATCTGAGCAACCTCAGTTTATACCATAAAATTTAAATTTACACCATACACTTTGAAGGTGTATTAGCATAGGAGTTTGCCTCTAAAAGTGCCTGGCTGACTTGCTTATCACTAATACTCCACCCTGTCCTGCAGAGGGTCATTTGAATTGCAGTCATTCAGTTACAGTCCTCTTATTAGATCCTGAGAGTTCAGTCACTAACGCGGTTAAATAAGGATCAGGATAAACAAATAGGCCGAATAGATGTTTATTCAGGGAGAAATTACTTACAACCTAGACAGATGAACACCAGGAAATTCAACCCGATCCTCTCCTGTCCGAGTCACGCCAGAAAGAGAGATAGCGCCTTTCCTGGCCCCCTCCGACCTCCTTCCACAGGTCACTCCGCCCATGGCTCCACCCCCAATGGGCGTGGTCAGTGCCACAGAACTATCTCACTACAAGTCACAAAATGTTTCTTTTTAAAAGTATACTGATAGCATTCTAGAAATTATTTTTTGTTAACTACTCACCAGTATACAAATAAAATATAAATGATTTTTCAATAAATTAAATATTCAGGGACTGGAGAAATGACTCCATAGTTAAGAGATATGGCTGCTGGCTCAGAGACCCAAGTTCAATTTCCAGTAGCCACAGGATAGCTCACAATTGTCTCAAATCCAGTTCCAGGGAATCTGACACCATTATGGCCTCCACAAACATCTGGCACACATAAGGCACACAGACATACATGCAAGACACACACACACACACACACACACACACACTTTAAAAATGTTTACTTCTCAGCTTCTCAATATTTTCTTTAATTTATTCTTAAAATTCATTTTATTTTATGTATATAATGTTTTGCCTCTATGTACGTATATGTACTGTGTACAGTGCCAGTTGAGGTCCATAGAGAGTGTCAGGTACCCAGGTACTGGAGTTGCAGATGGTGTTGACTGCAACTGTGAACTTCTGGAAGAGCAACAAATGCTCTTAACTTCTGAGCCATCTCTCCAGACCTCTTAACATTTTCCTGCATAATAAAAATAATAAAAGTAGGTTTTTTATTTCATTTGATATTCTTTTCTTTTTTAATATTTTTTAAAAATTTTCCCTGTATGGTATTTTGCTTACATGTATATCTGTATACGATGTGCATGCCTGATTCTGTCAGAGTCCAGAAGAGGCCATCAAATCCCTTGGAACTGAAGTTAAAGGTCATTGTAAGATGCAACATGAATGCTGGGAAATGAGCCCAAGTCCTCTGGAGGAACAGCCAGATAGCCAGTGTCTAGTCTCTAGTTCTTTCCTTTCTTTCCTTTTTAACAGGCTCCCCTGTGTGGTGTGTGTGTGTGTGTGTGTGTGTGTGTGTGTGTGTGTGTGTGTGTGTGTGTGAATTCAGGCACGTGGCAGACAAAGGACAGCCTTGTGTGTTGGCCCTTGCTGTCCACCTTATTTGAAACAGGAACTCGGTTTTTTTCTTCTCTGTATGCTGTGGAATATTCCTTTACACTGTGAGTATATGTCGCTGTGATTGGTTTAATAAAGAAGCTGACTGGCCAATAGCTGAATAGAATAAGGTTAGGTGGCAGAGGCAACCTGAAAATGCTGGGAGGAAGAAGTGGGGGATGGGGTGGTCGAAGGAGTTGAAAGAAGACACAGAGAGAAGATGGCCATGCAGTGCTGAGAAAAGGTACCAAGCCACATGGCAAAGCGTAGATAATAAATATGGGTTAACATAAATGTAAAAGTTGGGTAGTAACAAGCCTGAGCTAGTGGCCAGTCATTTGTAATTCATATTAAGTCTCCACATTGGGTATTTGGCAACTGGAAGGTGGGAAAGAAATGCCTACTACAGTACAGACTAACTGGCCCTTCAGCCTGTTGGGATGTTCCTGACTTCACCTCCTATCATCTCCCAGGAGGATCAAAGAATCTTATGACACTGGGTTTTGTGATTCATGCTTTTGCAGTGAATGCTTTACCTGTTGAGCCATTTCTCCTGATCATCTGAAGGTTTTAAAAGTCTTTTAATTTCCCTTTATCAACATCCTACATCAGGCCAGTCAGTTGTGTTGTCAACCATATCAGAACGGTACCCGATAGTTACCTGATAGACAGTTAGATTACCTGTTAATGTGTTAATATAACACAATGATTGACTTCATTATACTATTCTCCTGAGCCTGGGAATTGGTTAGTGGAGGTGTGCATAAGGCTTCACAACAGCAGTTTACTGGTCATCCCCTTTATTGCTGCAGACTCCTACAGAATTAGAGAAGAAAAAAATGGCAGTATTTGGTAGCACTTGTCATATGGCTACTAACTGAGATTAAATTACACAGTTTGAAAACACATTAATAGACTCCCAACAGTGTTCTTCATGTTTAAAACATACCAGCTGAGGCAGGAGGATCATGAGTTCTAGGCCAGCTTTGGGTGAAAAAAATCTTACTTATGTAAAAGTACATTCCCAAGCATTGCTATAAATGTTTGTTTTTGTTTAAATGGGCTTGGTTATTAATGGTTAATAATCACAACCAATTCTTTTTAAAGGTAAAAAGGAGATTATGGTATAGATATGAATACTTTGTTTTGAATAGAGTTTCTTTTATTGATACAAATTTAAGGTCAATTTTGTGATATGCATATTTTGCCTCTTGTTTAGGTATTGTGTTTATATAGCTCATTTATAAATGTAGTGTATAACTTAACACAGATTACAGATAGTTACCTATGATAGTCAAAATTTATAGAGTTAAGTTAGTTAGTTTAAAAAAAGTTAGTTAGGTTTTCTAGATATACAGAGATATATTTTAGATGAATAGGCATTCTTCAAACCTTTCAAAGACCTACAGAATATGGCATTTAAAATGGTTTAGGGTTTTTCTTGACAGTGAGACAGTTGCTCCTGGCAACACCACCTGTGTCGGAAAGGAAGATGGACATAGAAGAAACACGTTATGGAGTTTGCTTTCAGTATGGCAAGGCTAGCCATTTGGACAAGATACTGTTCTTGTCTGTACTGTTTCACTTTGTGCTGTATAAACTGGACATGCAGGACCCACAGGAAAGTGACTGCTGATACAAGATGGACATCACTACAGAGTTCCTGCTTCATGGAAGAGTCTGCCAGTCAGTCAGCAGGACACAGAGAAAAGTGACTGACAAACTGCCAATACAGGTGGACAGTTTAAAGTTTCCTGCTTTGCTGAGGATTCTGCCAGACACAATATGGACTGTAGGCTGAAGATGGAACATTACAGAAGAACTTCAGGTGCCTGACCAGGTAGAAGTTGTGTCTGTCATTTCTAGAGTTTATATACTATCCTTCTGTGGTGTTTGAAGGAGTTGAAGACAGATAATTATGGTTATAGTTTTCCTTAGTTAGGATTAAAGATAATTTACATATAAGACTTTAGACTCACAAGGATAGGATAGATGATAGAATATTTCCTTTAAATCTTACTAAATGTTAATGGACTAAATATTGTTAACTATGATTCTTATTTGATAATTGTTGTGCGATGTATTTTGCTATGTTAAGGTTAAAACCCTTCTTTTTATTTTAGACAGAAAAAAGGAGATGATGAGAGATGTCATTCTGTAAATATGTTTCTCTTATTGGTTAATGAATAAAGCACTGTTGGCCATTAGGAAATCAATATAAGTGGGACTAGGACACAAGGAGGATTTGAGGAAGTAGTAGGGAGGTGATTCAAGATGGAGAACGGAGAGAGCAGAATGCCAGCCCCTCTCTCTGGTAAGATGAGACCACATGGAGACACTTAGATTAGTAGAAATGGGTTAATATTTAAGACAGAGCTAGCCAATAAGAAACTAGTAACTGGCCAACAGAATTATATCTAATACAGCATCCCTGTTATTTGGGGCTGGCGCTGCGGTGGGACCAGACCGGCATGGAAAAACCAACTCTTAAAAGGCTGGGGGGGGCATGAGAGGGTGGAATAGAGGGAAAGAAAGAGAGAGGGAGGGAAGTAGAGGGAACTGGGATCAATATGTAAAATAAAAATAAAAAAATTAATAAAAAAAGTACAGTTACTATAAGTGTGTGAAAATATATGACTAATGTAGATATACATTCTGATCCAATACAGATCTGTCCTAGACAGCACAAAACCTGTGTGTGTCTGTGTGTGTGCCTGTGTGTGTGTGCCTGGATCCCTAACACTAAAAAATTTGCCTTGAGATCTACAATGAAATTCTCACAATCAGAGAGTAGAGGGGAAAACTCAGAACTCAAAGAGTACAGGGGAAAAGTCTGTGAACTCAGCAGAGCTGCCTATAGTTGAGTGGAAAATGAGGTCATGGATAACTCTTAAGATACAATGATGAGCCAAATGTCAAGTTCCTGGGTCCACTTTTTCTGTATTCATAATTTCTGGGATTTGTAAACTTACAAAGAGAAATTAAATGTTTTTTGTCCCAGTGTCCTTTTACTGATAACTCTCACTAAGCTTTCCTTTGAATTACTTTACATTGTCGTGAGTTCATCTGTGTTAGTAGAGCTTTAGTTCTCGTTTCACAGTTGGAGCACATGGCCTAAATCAGGCTGGTCAGATCCCAGAATTCCACTCACCAAAGTGCTAGTCTGGGAGGATCATAAAAAGGTTGAATTCCAACAGTTGCTTGATTCGCATGCGTGGTCCGTCTGTCTGTCTGTCTGTCTGTCTGTCTGTCTGTCTCTCCATTAATATTCTATTGGGGAGGTTCAAACTAATAGCACTGCAATATAGAAAATGAACAGCAAGAAGAATAGGAAGTGGTGAAAGAAGACTGTACATTTCTGAGTTTGGCCGTGCTTCATGACCTGACTACAAAAAGTGCATCAGATGTGTCTACTGGCATTGCCTATAGGCTATGCTGTGGGGAGAAGCAGTGCCTTGAAGAAAATCATGGAAGGGTGAGTGGTAAGTATTATTTTACCTGCCTGGGTCTTTCCCAGCTTCCATTTCCATTAGTCATGTTTTCCCTATGAGTATTAACTCTCCCACAAGCCTAAGTTGCTGTGGCTCTTTGCAGTAGGGCACTCCATGCATATCTGGTGGGAGAGAGAGAAAGCAGTACAGAGAGAATCTGGTGCAGTGTATATGAAATGTCCAATACAGCCCAGTACTGCTTTTAATCATTTTCCAGAAGGTAAAATAAAGCATAGTGTCCAAAACTTTCACCAGAGACACATGTCTAGTGAGTGGCAATCTGGCTCTGGAAATGGTAGAGGACCAAAGAGCAAGCTTAGATTTGATGAAGCAGGCAAAGGAGAACTACTGAAGACTGTGGCCTGTGGAGCTGTGTGATGCGAGCTTCTAAACATGGCCCTGCCTCTGTGTGCCATCTCTTCAGCTGGCAGAATGGTAGAAGTAGGTGGCCCCAGAGATGTGAGATGTTTGTTTTCATTTGTTTTAAAATGGGGTATCACTATATACCCTTGGCTGGCATGGAACTTTCTATGTAAACTATAGTGGCCTCACACAGAGATCCACCTGCCTCTGCCTTCCAGGTGCTAGTATTGAAGGTGTGAATGAACCATGAAACTCAGCTAAGACGTGACATTTTTGAGGTTTTGAAGAATCCCTGACAAGGTCCAGAGCTTCATTGGGACTTTAAAGCTCCTTCCTCATTTCCCTCTACCTACATCTAAACCTATCAAGGAAGCTCATAGGTGACAATGTTTAGGGAGAGCATCCAAGAGTAAAGGAAGAAGAGAATAATCTAAAGTCAAGGACCAGGAGGACCATCTGCCCACTGGCTTGGGTTTGAGCTTCTGAGGATCTTGGTGTCTGCTCATGAACCCTTTGGTATTTTCAGACTCATAAACTGTTGGCTTCACCTATCACATCTATGTGGTCAGTGTCTGGTATGTATCCAAGCTCATATGGCACCTTTCCTATGGCATCTATAGGACTGCTAGCTTGTGTCTTTGTACAGGTGACTCATAAAGTGGGCATGCTTGATGTAAGCTTTTCTACAGTTATATTTGCAGAAATAAGGCCTCAAAACTGAGGGTTTTCTCCTGGATACCCCTCCAAGAGCACTGGAACTCTCTGCTGTCTATGGAGCAGATGTGGGCACTCAGGCAAAAGGACCCTTTTTCTGCTTTTTGAGTGGGTCACAAGAGTCCTGAGAGTCTGAAATCAGCAGTGATTGGAAACTGGTGAGCATCCCAAGGTTGCTGTGATGTCAACATCTGAGGAGGCAGTGGTATCTGATCCATAGAAGAGATCATAAACTAGGCATCAGTGAAAGGCATGCTTGGAGCCAGGAAGCTTTATAAATAAAATGAGGTTTGAATGAGTCAGAAAAAGAAGAGAAAAAGTGGAAGAAGGCAGATAACTAAAGCACTGGGGTTAGCAATGAGCATGCTGTGTGTGCAGTGCATGGAGGAGATGGGGTAAGCATCACAGAGGACAATGGGAGGCTAAACTAGACTGGATGGGACTAGGTTACAAGAAAGCCTTGACAGGATTCTAGTTTGATGACAATTGGAATGGATTGATAATTAATGAAGATTAGATCATGTGCTGTGGCTGAGGGTGTGAAACCTTGTACTTGGAAGAATGGCTTTCTCAACCAGTGCAATAATATACATCTTAAGAGAGACAGCATTGGAACTACAGTAGTACCAAAAAAAAAAAAAAAAAAAAAAAAAAAAAAAAAGAGGGATGCAAATGATAGCAAAAGGGAAAACATAAATGTGGGTGCCTTTGAACACAATAGGCAAGCAGATACTTAGTAAACTTGGTCAAAGTTAACAAACTAAAGTGAGTGGGGAGTTGGGGGAAAGCACCAAATTTTCCATACCAGAAGGGTATTTCCAGTCTCCATTTAAATTTCTACAATGAACATATTTTAGAAATTCATATCTCGATGGGAGTGGTGGTGGTTCACACCTTTAATCCTAGCACTCAGGAGGCAGAGGCAGGCAGATCTATGTGAGTTCGAGACCAGCCTGGTCTACAAGAGCTAGTTCCAGGACAGCCTCCAGAGCTACAGAGAAACCCTGTCTTGGACAAAAAAAAAAAAAAAAAAGGAATTTTATAAATCAAGATCTGTTTTCTCTCATCAAATTTTCCCATTTGTTTATTGATGTGCATGTGTGATATGCATGTGCTTGTGGAGGTCAGAGGTCAACTTGCAGGAGTTGATTCTCTTTCCGACACAAGGGTACCAGGGATCAAAATCAGATGACCAGCCTTGGAAGCAGCCAGCTTGACACCAGCTTGACTTGCTGAACCATCTCAACCAGAGTTCCCTTGTGAAGTCACACTGATGTGCTTAGGATCCCCATAAGTGCACTGTGACACTAGGTAAAGTCACTGATCAGGAATCTGCTTCCACATTCACACCCAGGGCTTTTACTACAGAGCTAGTCAATCACCATCTGACTGGCAAGTACCAAGATTTTGGCTTCGAAAAAGGGAACTAGATGGATTCAGATTGCTATGGGTTGAGTCTTTTCCTAGTAGTATGTGGTTTTGGCTAGCCTGGAACTTTGTGTAGACCCAGCTAGCCTTGAGCTTACAGAAATCTTCCTGCCTCTGCCTCCTGAATACTGGGATTATGAGTATAAACCACCGTACTTGGATGTTTATACATTTTTGTTCTTCTAAAATGCGTATGTTAAAATTCTCACAAAGTGATGGCATTAGAAGCTGGGCCTTTGAGAAACAATAGGATCATGGGAGTAGAGTTCCCATTAATGTGATTTCTACCCTTATGGAAAAGGTAATATACCCCCTTTACCAGTTTGAGGACAATGAAAAGATGCCTTCCTTGAACTGGAGAAGTAGACCCTTAGCCTAGAAGGAGTCTGCCAGGGCTTTGACCTTAGATTTCCCATCCTCCAGAACTGTGGAAAATAAGCCTCACAATGTATGGTGTTTTGTTAAATCAGTCCACAAAGATCGTCATGAGGCCCATTGTGCAATTTAGACATAATGAACCATTCTTATTAGATTGATGGTAGGGGCTTTCCTAAATTCAAATTGAGCCAAGGAACCAATATAGACATCTGGGCTTTCAAAGGATAGCTATCAAGTGGCTATTTGTTTTTTTTTTTTTTTTAAAGATTTAGTGTGTGTGTGTGTGTGTGTGTGTGTGTGTGCGCGCGCGCACACACACGCACAGGTGCCTGTGGTTGCTAGAAGAGAGCATCAGATCCCCTGGACCTGGAGTTACAGGTTGTAACATGAGAGGTGGGAACCAACTGTGGTTGTTGGTTTTTTTTTTTGGGGGGGGGGTGGGAGGCACCATTGAACTCTCAAATAAACACACAGAGCCTTATCCTTACTTAATGTATGCCTGGCTTAGCTTGTCTTATTTTTAGTCAGCTTTTCTAAAATTATCCCATCTACTTTTTGCCTTGGGACTTTTATCTTTCTCTAGTGTATATGCTTTTCTTTCTTTCTTACTCTGTTGCTGGTTGTGCAGCTGGGTGGCTAGGCCGATATCCTCCTCTCCTCCTTTTTCTTTTGCCCCCCCTTTTTTTTTCTCCTTGTATTTATTCTCTGTGCCTGGCAGCCCCACCTATCCCTCTCCTGCCTAGCTATTGGCCATTCAGCTCTTTATTAGAACAAACTGGTGGTTTAGACAGGCAAAGTAACACAACTTCACAGAGTTAAATAAATGTAACATAAGAGAATGCAACACATCTTTGCATTATCAAACAAATGTTCCACAGCATAAATGAATGTTAACACATCTTCAACTAATATTCCACAATATAGTATGCCATCTTAATTCATTTTTCTAACCTGTTTTCAGTTAATAACTCGAGAGATATTGTCTTTAAATGTATACTATTTTATATGTGTTATACTCACACTAAGATACAAACTTTCCTATACTGTACAACTTCCTAATAATATCAACACTGCATTCCTCTCCAACCTCATGTCATGCTACTCTCCTTAACATCACCTTCTAACCCCGGTGGCTGTGGTGGTTTGAATGAGAATGTCCGCTATAGGCTCATGTATTTAACTGATTGGTCCCAGGTTGATAAAACTATTTTGGGAAGGGTTCAATGTGTTGCTGGAGAAGTTATGTCCCTGAGGGTGGGCTTTTAGGTTTCATAAGCCCTTGTCAGGTCCAGTCTCACTCCCTGTCTCCTGCTAGTGGATCAGATGTAATCTGTACTATGCCTGCCTGCCTGCTGTCATGCTCCAGGCCATGATGATCATGGACTCACCCTCTGAAACTGTAAGCAAGTCTTCAATTAATTAAAATGCTTTCTTTTATAAGTTGCCTTGACCATGATGTTTCTTCACAGCAATAGTAAAGTAAGACATTGGTTTGCAAGTTTCTAGAATACCTCTGCCCAGTAGATGTTCTATAAAAAAGAGACTATTCTGTACTGTCTACCAAACACATGTTGCCATTGAACATGTGAGTTGTGGCCAGTGCATATTTTGAAGTCAATTCACTTGCAAATGGACTTTTAAGTTGTTTTCACTTTTTGGCTATAATGAGGAAAGCTGCTATGAACATATCTGTTTGGTTCTCTGATAATCCTTCTTTGGAACATATACCTAAAGGTGTTGTTGCTGGATCATGAGATAACTGTTTAATTTTTAGGGTGTTGTGTAGTGTTTGGGATAGAATTCTAATTGCTAGGCAATCACGTTACTACTAAAGCTGCATCTTCAGTTCCATTATGTTTAATTACTTTTAGGAACCATCATACTGCTTTCTATAGAAAGTGAACTGTTTTACATTTCTATAGACAATGTATGTGTCTTCACATCCAGGCCCAAACTGGTCATTGCTTGCTTTTCTTCTCCCTTTCTGTTTTCATGCTTTTCTTCTTAGCCAGCTTAGTATATGTGAAATAATAGCTACTCATGGTTTCTTTCATTTTATTTATTGATTTTAGGTAGGGGTCTCTCTATGTAATCTTGACTGTCCTAATTCATTGTGTAAACTAAGCTGGTCTGAAATTCTCAGATATCCTCCTGCCCCTGCCTCCTGAGGCACATTATACCTGTGCCATAATGACTTGCCTACCCATGGTTTTAATTTGCATCATTAATACAGAGTCTCTTTTCATGTGTTAAATGGCCATTTGTATACCTACTTTGAAAATTATTTCAAGTTGTTTGCTCAGTATTCAATCAGCTTCAACTTCCAACTTGGTGCAAACCTAGAGTCATCTGGGAAGAGGTAGTCAGAACTGAAGAATTCCCTCAATGGGAATGGCTTATGGGCGTGACTGTAGTATGTGTCCTTGGTTGCTGATTGATGTGGGAGCACAGGACCATCCCACTGCTGGCATCCCCCTCACCACCTGGGAAGATGGCCTTGGGCTATGTAAGAAAGCAAGCAGGCTGAGCAAGAGGAAACAAAACAGTGTACAGTGTTTCTCCATGGCCTCTGCTTCAGGTTCCTGCCTTGAGTTCTGCCTGACCTTCCTTAATGATGGACTGTAGTCACCTGTAAGATTAAATAAACCCTTTCCTCTCCAAGTTGCTTTTAGTCATGATATTTATTATAACAATAGAAAAAAACTAGATCAGGTTGTTTGTTGGTTGGTAATTTTTATAATAATTATTTATGCACTCTAGATATTTTCCTCTTATCAGAAAAGTGATTTATAAATATTTTCTCCCATCTTGTGGGTTGCCTTTTTTTAATTCTGTCAGTGGTGTCCTTGATGTACAAAAGTTTTAAGAGTCTTTCCTAGCATGTAAAATTTCCTAGGTTTGATCCCAGTGCACCCCCAAAACGTTTTGGTGGTGATGAAGCAGAGTGTAACTGGTTGCCCCACCCCATACTTTTGGTGTAACATCAATAACCCAAGAGGTTATTGACAATGCTAGTATCATGAAGCTGCTTTTCTCTGTTTTCTTCAAAGAGCTTTGGGAGTTTAACTTTTGCTTAGATTGTTAATCTATCTTGAACTATTTTCTGCAGATAGTGTTGGAATATATTCTAACTGCATTATTTTTGCATGTGAATTTCTAGTTTTTTTAGCACTATTTGTTTAACACCCTGGCCCTTCTTCAATGAATGTTCTTTGCATCTTTCCCAGAAACCATTTGACCACATATACAGTGGCTTATTTCTGATCTCTCTGTTCTATTTCACTGATTTGTATGTCTGTCATTCTGTCACTACTACACTGTTTTTTACTACTGTGGTTTTGTATTATGTTTTGATACCAGGGGATATGAGCCTTCTGACTTCATTTTTGTAAACAAAAATGTAATACTGTTTAATCCACCATCTCACATTAATTCCTAGAGGATTGCAAGTTCAGTAACATTATATATATATACACACACACACACACACACACACACACACACATATATATACTTCATAGTGATTATTTGTAATTAGAGCTAGTTCTCTTTGTAAATTGTTATTTGTTATCTAGGTCGCACACAAGCAAACCAGAGGCCTTGTGTATCCTAGGCAAGCACTCTCACTATTGAGTTGTGGCTTCAACCCTTCCTTTTTGCCATAATTTATTATTTATTTTTATTATTGTTATTATCGGGGCTGGGGATGAAATCCTGACCTCATACATACTAGGCAAGCACTCTACCCCTCAGGTTCTCTGTAAATTCTTGAGAAAAGGGTGTCTAAGCAATCCTAGCTTGGAGATTTCCTCTATCTTGTACCTTTCCTAGATAGACAAACCTATTAGTCAGAATGGATTTCAAGTTGTGTAGAGTTGTGTAGGCTGGCACTGACTAGCTGGGGAACTAGTCATGGGAGACTTCCTGGATCAAGCTTGACTTAGGCAATTCTTTTAGTTTGTACTGGTAGACCCCCCCCCATTTGCTTAGAACAGTGAAAACAAAGCTGTTTGGAATTTTTTCTCCAGTAGGTTTGCTATGTGTTCAAGGTTAGGCTAATAAAAGTCAAAATCAGTGAATGAAAGCCTTGGGGGGAGGGGAGGAAACAAGCAAAGCCAAACTGAGACGAGCAGAACCTTAGCCGTTTTTAAAGAAATAAATTCTAAAATGGCAGACATACAACCAACCAAATTGGGCCTGGTAACACACACCTATATATCTAGTATGTACTTGTATGTATGCATACTTAGGAGGTAGAAGCAGGAGTATCCTAAGTTTAAGATCATCTTAAGTTACATTCTAGGCCAAACTGTCTTTAAAAAAGGAAAAAGAAAGCAAGGAAAAAGAAAGAGAAAAGAAACACACAGAATTTAAAGGAAAAGTACACTGGGACAGGAGAGTTTTAAATCTCAACAACTTCATGGAGGAGGAGAATGGAAGAAAGAAGGGGAAAAGCCACTGGGTTTGAGTTACTGCCACAGATGTCCATTACATGGCAGGAAGAATCACAGGGCTTTAGGGGGACACAGTAAGGAAGCCTAGAGTATCAGAAAACAAACACAATAAATCTTGCTTAATCTTGTCTGTGTATATCTTTTTCAGTTAAATTGACATACTTGGTAGAAAGCTGATTAGCTCTGGGGTTTACCCTCATACTAATCCCCTTATCAAATGATTATTTAGGCACATGGTAGCCTTTTTAAGAACAATTCCTTTTTTTCTTTTGTTTGTTTGGTTTTTTTGTTTTGTTTTGTTTTTGAGACAGGGTTTCTCTATGTGTAGTCCTGGCTGTCCTGGAACTGGCTCTGTAAACCAGGCTGACCTCAAACTCACAGAGATATGCCTGCCCTACCTTTTGATTGCTGGGATTAAAGGCATATGCCACCACTACCTGGGGACAATTCCTTTGAAAAACCCACAGCCATGCTGTTACTTTCATCCCAGTCACCCTCTTTCTCCTAACACTCATGGTTAAAATCTATTTTAAAATTTCTTTTGAAATGTGTGACAGACAGACACACACACACACACACACAGAGAGAGAGAGAGATAGAGAGATAGAGAGAGAGAGAAAGGGAGAGGGAGAGAGAGAGAGAGAGAGAGAGAGAGAGAGAGAGAGAGAGAGAGAGGAAGGGAGGGAGGGAGGGAGGGAGGGAGAAAGAGAGACCTTTAATCCTTGCATTTGGGAAGATCTCCATGCATTCAAGGCCAGCCTGGTCTGCATAGTAAGTTCCTAACCAGCTAGGACTACATAGTAAGACCCTGTCTCAAACAAACAAATACAAGGACTAAATAGATGGCTCAGTGGTTAAGAGTATCCAAGTTCAGTTCCCAACATCCATGTCAGAGAGTTTGCAACTGCTCGTAACTCCAACTCCAGATGATCTGACATCCTTTCTGGATCTTATGAGCACACACACACACACACACACACACACACACACACACACACACACACCAATAAAAATAAATCTTTTAAAAAGAATTTTTTTATTCAGGGGGTAGTGGCACATGCCTATAATCCCAGTACTCAGGAGGCAGAGGCAGGCAGATTTTCTGGTTGAGGTCAGCCTGGTCCACAGAGTGAGTTCCATGAGAGCCAGGGCTACACAGAGAAACCCTGTCTCAACAAAACAAAAATAAATAAATAAATAAATAATGACTTTCATTTGTTTAGACTACTGACTATGAAAGGAATGTTCTATAAAATCAGAAACAGGACATTTCCAGAGACAATTAGCATGTGGGACAGCGAGTGAGGGAGAAAGACATGTCCTGACTGTGAGAAGCACCATCCAGTGTACTGGGAGCCCTGCTGGAATAAAATTAGAAGGAAGGGAAGCCAGCCAACATGCACCAACTCCACCCTTCCTGAGTGCATTCATTTACTTCTGTTGCTGCCATATCCAATGGGCATCTGACTCCAACTTCTTCAGCCTTCTGATGAAGACTCACAGCAGCAACTCTCAGGAAGCTTCCAGGCCTTCAGCCTTGGACTAGGACTTCTTTATTGTGCCACATAGTTCTGAGGCCAGAATGGCTATCTGGTTCTCTAACTCTCTAGTTCATGGATGGCCTTTACGGAAGTACTCATCGTATGTAAACCAGTCCAGTGACCCCAGCATTCTACTGTTCCTCTGGAGGACTGCAACATTGGTGATCTGATCGAGGAAGATCCACCAGCCAATTGGAGCCTGTATCCTTCAAACACTGACAGAAACATTGATGGTCCCTATTGAGACTTTATTTCCACACTAGACCATGACGGTTTTAGCAGAGAAGTCAATCAAAAACCATTGTCAAGATTTTGAAGGTGGCAGGAATATATCCCTGTAAAGAAAACAACAGGGAAACACAGTATTCAAGATGTCGTACTGGGTTCTTACTCAAACCTATCAGAGCCTTGATCTTGAACTTCTTAGCCTGCAGAACTTTGGGAAATAAATTTGTCTTTTATGATGCAGAAACTTAAAGTGATAATCTTTTCTTTTTTCTTTCTTTTTTTTTTTTCTTTTGGTTTTTTGAGATAGGTTTCTCTGGTTTCTCTGTATTGCTTGAAAGCCTGTCCTAGAACTAGCTCTGTAGACCAGGGTGGCTTCAAACTCACACAGATCCACCTGCCTCTGCCTCCCAAGTGCTGGCATTAAAGTGGTAATCTTATGCACTGTACATTGTAAAAACTAAACAAATACAGTGATGAACTAAATGGATTATTTCAAATTAAAAAAGAACAGTAACATATATATGCATTCAACACATACACAGAGACAGACAGGCGCACACACACACACACACACACACATTTACTTACTAGATATTTGCTGAGAACCTGCCATGTGTCAAACATGTTCCAAATATAAACATGAATAAAAAAGTTTTCCATCGCCCTCCTCTGCCGCACCCCACCTCTTCTTTCTGTCCCTCCATCCCTCCCTCTGTCCATCCCTCCCTCTCCCCTCTGTGTGTGTGTGTGTGTGTGTGTGTGTGTGTGTGTGTGTGTTGGCCCCAGGTCAACATCGGGGTGCTCCTTAGTTTTTTATTTTGTTTTTACACAGTGTGTTTTAACTAATCCAGAGTTCAATGACTGACTAGCCTGATGGCCAGTGAGCTTTGGGGATCTACTATTCTCTACCCCCTCAACAGTAGGTCACAGGAAGGAGTTGTCATTCTGGGCATCTGAATTTAGTTCCTCAAACTTACATGACAAGAACTTTGCTGATTGAGCCATTCTTCTAGCCCATCATTATCCCTTTAAAAACGTTTTAGAAGTGCCTAATAGTACATTTTATACTTGCTTTTTGTCTAATCTTCCCTCCAAAATCTGCATGTAAACATTTGTCTTTCAGAGATGTGTTGCAGTAAACTCAGCTTTCTAATGACAGCACAATAATAGTTGGCCTCTCTATATTTTGTTGCTATTGTTTTGATAGGATCTCATGTAGCCCAGGATGGCTACATTTTATGTAGCCAAAGATGACCTTGGATTTTTGATGCTCTTGTCTCCACCCTCCAAGTGTTAAGAGTTTTGTTTTGTTTTGTTTTTTGAGACAGGGTTTTTATGTATTACTTTGGAGCTTATGGAGACTGGCTTTAAACTCACAGAGATCCGCCTGCCTCTGCCTCCTGAATGCTGGGATTAAAGGCCATCAATGCCTGGCTTGGAGTTATAACCACTGAGTCCAGGATGATTTTGGTTGGCTGGTTATATTGATTCTGATAGTGTTTGTTTTTAAGTCCTGGGAATTGAACCTCATGAATGCCAGCCAAGTCCTCTACCTTTGAACTATATGGACAGCCCTATTTCTTGTCTTTGTTTGCCTCTGCATTATAGTTATGCCTAAATGGCTTTAGTTGAAAAGCAAGAAGGAAATCTACTAGTTACCCAGGTAAGCGAATATCTAGGACATTTAGTCTTCCTCCAGGCCCTTTTGGTAAAAAATTAAGCTCTAAAACATGACATTGTAAATCACATCATGTCTCATATTCACTCTTTCCTTTTTTTTTTCCCCCTATGAAAAGTGCTTAAATACCAGGAATTTGGTTAAGGGTAAGGGGGGAAGTCTGGAATGTTTTTAATCTTGTACTCAGTGTTCTTGGTAATATTAGAAGAGTAGCAAAGCCATGAACTCAGTTTTTTTTTGGCTCAAGTGGCCTACCCTGACTTAACTGCTTTTCACATAGGGAAAAACAAAAACAAACAAACAGACCCCCCCACAAAAAAAAACCCCACCACCAAGAACAGAAAGCCTACCTCCTATGGTTTCTGTTGACAGGAAATAAACCTGAGCCAGGGATGTGACCTGGCTGCCAAACCAAGCAAATGTAATCTGAAGTGGCGCCAATATAAAACTCTTAGGTAAGGTTGTAGTCCCAGGGTTCACTCTGCTGGGGTTAGCTCACACTAGAGAATGGTATCTGCTTCTGTGTCTTAAAAATGATTGAACAAATTAAGTTCACCCAAGTTGGGTGACAGGATGATGAATTGCTGGAATCCTTTGAGGATCCGGTGGAGGATTTGGGGTAATTTATCCTGGAAACTAGAAGATGTGGGAGTATAGGATTACTATTCTGAAACAATCCACGGGGCTATCATTTAGAAGAGCTGGACTTGGTGAGAGGAAGACTTTCCTAGTTCCTCTGAACACTCAGAAAGGAGCAGCTCTTCAGAGCTGCCTTTCAAGGCAGTGACGTTCATTTAAGAGCAAGTACATGTGTGTATTCTAAAAGGGCTTGGCTGACCCAGCATCTGATTCACAAATAGTATGGGAAGTGTGGAGAAAGTACCCTACTCAAGATTCTTTCAGACTCCAAGGTTCTAATGACAACCTTTAAGAAGAAAAAAGGTGTTACCATTCTCTCTTCTAGACCCCATGCAAGTACTAACCACAGAAACCATGCTTGATCACAGAGCAAGATGGGTCAATAAATGAAAGCACTTGCTGCCACATTGGCAACCTGATTCCCACAGGATAAGAGTGAACCATCTCCAGAAAGTTATCCCTCAACCAATAAATGAATAAACCTAATAGAATCTTATAACAGACATCATGGGAGAGTATCAAAATTATAAGCGTGGAGACAAAACAAACCCATACTTAATTGTAGTTTCTCCTGGCATTTGTAAAAAGGTTTATTTAGTAGTAGTATGAATGTATGTTTTTGTCACAATACCCAGATCCTTAGTGTGTCTAATTTCTCACCAGACCTATGGACGTCTTAATATGTGCAGTTTTCAGACTGCACTTGAAGGACAAGATGCCCTTCACCAAATATTATATAAAATAGTATTTCAGCCAGGAGTGGTGGTTCCTGCCTTTAATCCAAGCACTCTGGAGGCAGAGGCAGAATCTCTGATTTCAAGGCCATCCTAGTCTACAGAGCTACTAAGACAGCCAGGACTACACCAAGAAACCTTATCGCAAAAGGTAGCATTTCAAAGAATGGTAGTTTGTGCCCTTAGGTCAAAGATCCTCTAGCACTGTGGAGCAACTGGTAATTAGAGCTTATTAATCATTAATAATAAATGGCACACAGTCAAGTGTGTGGATGAGATCACTTGTCCATTCTTAATGATCAGTGAGGCAGGTTAGTCATTATCACTTCCATTTATCAATCCAGAAGCTGGTTCTTGGAACTGCTTGCTTACCATGATAATGGATGGATCTATTCCTGGATTACAGAATATTTTGATTGCTAGCCTACTGTTCTTTCCCATCCAAAACAGTGCTGTTTTCTTCAAACAGTAGGTTTAGAACCTTACTTGAAAGCAGATTATGTTTTTCTTTCAGAACTATACTGGTTTTGTGTAACAGGCAGGTTGTTTTGGTCAAAGACAGCTTTTAACTTAAGTGTTGTCCCTAGTTAATGTTCTGTGTTTCCAAGTGGGGATAAGGAGATAGATGGCTCAGCAATTAAGAACACTTGCTGTTCTTGCAGAAGACTAAGGATTGGTTCTCAGTAGTCATATGGGGACTTGCAACCCCCTTTAACTTTGATTCCAGGTGATCCCACACCCTGTATGATCTCTGTGGACACCAAACTCCACTTTAGTACACATATATACACAGAGACAAAAGACATACATGTAAAGTAAAAAATAATGGATAAGTCTTTTTAAAAAGTTTTCAGCATACACTACTACTGATGTCTGAGACTACTTGACCATTTCTTTGATGGTCAAGTATTTTTATGTGTTTTAATGTTTTGCCTGCATTCATGTCTGTGTACCACATGTGTTTCTGGTGTCCTTGGAAATGAGAAGAGTGAATCAGATCCCCTGGAACTAGAGTTACAGATAAGTGTGTGCCACCACAATGGTGTTGGGGATTGAACCTGGGTCCTCTGCATAAGCCTTCTGTTGTGAGGTTTGTTGCTTTGTTTTGTTTTTGAGACAGGGTTTCTTTGTGTGTAGTCCTGGCTGTCCTGGAACTCATTCTGTAGACCAGGCTTGCCTTGAACTCACAGATCTGCCTGCCTCTGCCTCCCAGAGTGATGGAATTAAAGGCATGTGCCACCACTGCCCGGCTTGTTGTGAGATTATTATTCATCAGAAATACATGGGTTTAAATTTGTTCTGCCACCTAGTAGCTGTGACAGCATCATCACTTGGAGCCTCAGTTTTGTTCTATGTAAAATGAAACAATAATAGCACTGTTTTTTTGAGGCTGTCAAGAGGCTCAGGTATGGGAATGAGTGCAAAACCACAAATACTAGGCTGTTTTTGAAAAATACATTGTGTGTCAGTTGTCTTCTACACACTTTCCTATTGGGTATTACTGTGCTTCCTAAATACTTTTGATGAATAAATCCCAGTAAGTACTGAATAAATCTTTTTCAGTGGTATCCTGCTGTGTCAATAGCAGTTGGCCATGGCAGCTGCCTCCTTAGTACCCAGGCTACTGCTGACCTCTGACAAAGTAGTTTGAAACCAGGTCCTTTCTCCAGGGCTCAGAGAGCATGCTCCAAAGATGACTTGATCAACTTGGGGGTTCCAAGAACGTCTGGAGATGTAGGAGAATTGAGTGAGTCAGCCAGACCAATAAAGATGGGAGTTGCCTTGGTAAAGCAGGTACAGCCAAGTGAAAGTACACATCTCTTTATCAGAGGACTGAAGGAGTAAACACATGCTTGCATTAGAGTTCCTGTACTTTTGAGACTAGTCATGTAGCCTCTCAGAGCTTCAGTTACCTTATCAGAGAAGAGAAATACATTAGATGTGGTGGCCGATGCCACTAAATCCAGAATCTTGGGAGGTTGAGGCAAGAGTACCACAAGGTAGAGGCCAGCTGGGACTACATAAGACATAGATTTTTTTTTTCTTTTCTTTCTTTTTTTTTTTTAAAAAGAAGGAAAACCCTACCCAACATTAACAAACAAGACAGAGATATAATGTCCACCTACTCTCGATGGTAAATTCAATAAACTTAATATTTGTATTTGAACTTGGTTCATCAACTAGCACAGAGTTAAGAGTTTAGTAAACACTGTTAGCATTCAGTTTTAGTAATATTTTGATAATGAACGGTGTCATTCCGAGAGTAATTCATTGCTTTGTTGTTGTGGAGACAAGACAATGATTCCTGAGCCACTGTCTCAGTGTAAAGAGCAGGCCATTAACAGCCTCCCTCCAGTGGGAGGAGCCTGGGTGCAGGGAAACGCACAGAGCGGGGCTCCCAGGATCACGTGGTTCGCGACCCCGCCCCTATCCGGCGGCTCCGGGGCGGCTGCTGCAGCGCTTTGCGCGCGTGCGCGTGAGCCCTTGCGCGCTCTGCGGCGCGGCCCGCGTTGGAGGCGGCTGGCCCGAGCCCATAGGGCCTGGCGGATGGCTCTGCGGGGCCCGGCGGTCTTCGCACCCGGTTCCCGAGGGTCTCTGGACGAGGCCGGGACCGAGGGTCGCGAGGCGGCGGCCCTTGCGGCGGCGGGAGTCGCGCTGGAGGACGACGAGGAGGAGGATGGCCGCCGGGGCCTGCTGCGCTGGGACGGCTTCTCGGCCTGGCTACACTGCGTGTGCGTGGTGGGCTTCGACCTGGAGCTGGGCCAGGCGGTGGAGGTGAGGCCGGGCCGCACCCTGTCTCCACCCTTCGCCCTCGAGTCCAGCCGGGCGGCCGGGTCCTGGTAGCCGCCGCGCATCCGGGCGTGGCTCAGCTGGGCGGCGCTCCTCCGGCCCTTCCGTGGGAGGATCGTGGGCTGCGGCTAGGGGTGAAAAGTTCTTTGTAGGTCCCTCCTAAATACTTGTTGATGTTCCTCTTTTTAAAAACACAGCAGTAACTTAAGGATTTCTGGCACCAAGAAAAGGCTGCAGCAAACAGGATGTGTGCTGGGGACTCTGAAGGAACAATACCCCCGCCATATGGTTAATTATGGCGAATTATAGTAGCCAAACGTGCACGTCAAAGAGGGCGCAGACTGTATTGTCAATTGCTCCAACTCATAGTTCATTCCCCTGAGACCAAGCCAAAATGAATATGGCAGCATGCATTTTCTCCTTTTCCTCTCTTTGTTCCCCTTTCTGTTTTGGTGTGTCGCTGGGTCCTCATTTCCTCCAATTCCCTCTCTCCCATTACAAAGGGAGTCCTGGGACTTCTGAACACTAGGCAAGCTCTCTACCCAAGAACTGTTCCCCATTCCCCTGTTATTTCTTAATACTGATTCCATAAGAGTTGGCTTGAAACCTAATGTCATAGGGAAAATCGTTGGGTTGTAAATCTGTCAGTTTCCCACTTTTATAACACCTTACCCAGGGGCCTTCAAATCTCACTCATTTTTGGCATTGTTTAACTTTTTTTTTTTTTTTTTTTTTTATAGCGTTAAGAGATTTGTCTTATTCAACAGAAACGTTAATAGAAAGAAGTACGTTTTAAAGTTTTTGGTATTTTGTTGTTACTCTTGGAGTCCATGAGAAACTCTAATAATCTCATTCTAACTTTGGTGGCCTAAATTGTCCAGGAAGGTTGTTCCAAGTGAGGAATTACTGCTTTTGCATTTCTCCCATCTTTCTGTGTTTTATGTCATTACACAGTTCAGTAAATACTGAGTTTTCACTAAGATCTAGGCATTGTGCAAGGTAGTAGATATACAAATAAAAGGATGTTATAACTGGCACTTGTAGATTGAAACAATAAGATGGAGATTCAAGAATTAATCTCAGTAGTCCATAGGCTCTTACTGCCCGACACAGGTAATCAGTAAATATTTGTTGATAATAGATTGAGTTAGTAATAGAGAAATTCTTATTTCATTTGAGGCAGGAATAGACTGAAGACATTTACTTTTTAAGGTTTGTTCATGTAGTCCAGACTGGCCTTGAACTTACAGCAGCTCTCCTGGTTCAGTCTGTACCCTCACCCCTCACCTTACTACCTACCCCTCCAGCTCCCAGTGCTGAGATTAGCAGTTATGTAATTTTGTTTTTCTTGCCTAAAAAAAAAAAAAATTACATGCATGTATGTATGTATTTATTTATTTTTGTGTGTGTTCATGGCAAAAATGCATGCACACTCGTGCACAGTTAGAACACAGGCAAGGACAACAGTTGACTCTCTCCTTTAACCATGTGGGTCCTCGGGGTCAAACTAGGGTCTTCAGGCTTGGCAGCAGCCAGCAGATTCCTTCTGCCTAAACAGCTGAGTCATCTCACTTGTCTTTGGCTTTTGTTCTTAGACAGGATCTCCCTATGTAGACCATGCTGCCTTCAGACTCAGAGATTTGTATCCTGCTGCCTCCTGAGTATACCACCATTCTCAACCTTTTATCTTATTTTTTTTTAACTAAAGGAGAAGTAAACAGTATTTTTGCCTCATTTTTTAAAATGAACATAAGGCAGCAATTAATAGAAAAAAGATATATTTTGCATTTTTGAAGCTGCACTTGTGTTAGAAATGGACAGGAAGAGTAGTTAAGATGGGATTAGAGATGTAGACTTGTGTTGGAAGTAACATATTAACTGGCTCCAGCCCTGTATCTGTAAACTACAGCCCGGAAGGCTCAAAAGAATATCAATCAAACTAGAACAGTAAAATCCTGGAGCCCACCAATGTTATTGGTCTCAAAATCAGGATTGAAAGACCAGCGATTCTTCTACTATGACAAAGGCTATGTGTGTTTCCTAAAAATGCAGGATCAGCTCTTAGTAGGCATGTGACAAAGAGGATGTTAGATGCATACATAACTCCAGTCAGAATGAAATCCATATGCATAATCCATCTACACAGAATAATTGAAGCCTTGTAGGGACATCAGACTTCTTACAAAAACAACGGAACAAAATGCATCATTAGAGCCACTTTAAATTGATTCTAAGAGACTGTGTGGAGTAGGTCAGGAATCTAGTCTGTGTAGGATATGGTACTGCACATCAGTAAGCCCTCAGAGCAGGTGAGTTCCAGGCCAGTCAAGGCTAAACTGGGAGAATTTGTTCCCCCACCCCAATCTAGCAGCAACAAGAAAACAAAGCACTTTGCTGTATTTGTGGGATAACATTAGTACATACACTGTTGCTTGTGAAGTAAATTAGTGTTAGAAAAGCATTCAGTATGGCCTGGAACTCACAGAGATCCACCTGCCTTTGCCTCCCAAGTGCTGGGGTTAAAGGCATGCAGTACCACCCCTGGCTTTTTTTTTTTTTTTTGAAGGAAACTGAAATGTAACCTACTTATCTTATCCCAAATCATAATGTTTAATAAGCCAGGAATTTGATCCTTCTGACTAAAAGCTTGATTTTTCTCTAACATGCAAGTTATCCTGAGTAAAAAGTGAAGCTATTCTAGGAAACTGAAGCAATGCAGACCTGTGAAATGCCAGTGATGACTTAAAATAAGGCGGTGATAGTTTGCCTTCTTCAGTGTATCTTCCTTTACACAATACTACTAAATAAAATATGCTGAGCACTGCAAACCTGGAAATGTGAAATCTAGATGCTTTAAAGTCTTAAAACTTAAAGTAGAATGAATTGTAACTCTTAAGAGCTTTAGATTTCTCATTTAATCAGTTCATAGGAGTTCCACTAAGTACTATAGGCTCAACTTTGAGGGCAGTGTTAGAAAGTTTTGTTGATACCTGTTGTAATAGGAACATTGAGGCTGTTTGGAGAAGCCATAACAGTTGGCTTGTCTTTTTCCCAACATATGCAGAAAACTCTGTTTTAGTATGTTTTCTGTAGTGATAGCAAAATATTGGGCACTATTATATGTGAAGGAAGGAATTTTATTTAGCTCACAGCCTTAGATGTCCACTAGTGTGGTTGTAACATCAGCTAGCGAGGGCCTTATGGCTCCATGACTTTAGGGGGTGGTATTATTGTGAGAACATAAAAAAGGGGGAACCACATGGTGAGAAAAAGAGCAAGACACTATTGGAATAGGTGGTCCTGGTTCCTTCTTAAAATTTAAAACTACATTTTTAACAGCCCTCCATAGGAACTAATCTCCTTGAGACCATCATTATTCCTTTCTAGGCCACTATGTCAACATCACACTGGGGACCAAGCTTCCTGCACAGGGATTTTATATGGATATGTGTATGTGTGTATACATACATACATACAAACAAACAAACCACATGCAAACAGCAGATTCTGTCAAGTACCTTTAATTTTAATTTTTAAAAATCATTTTTGATATTTTTAATTATGTGTATGTGTGTGGGTATATGCACAGGAATGCAGGTGCCCTGGAACTAGAGTTACCTGCATTTTTGAGAAACCTGCTGGAAATCAAACCTGGGTCCCCTGGAAAGCATCAAGTTCTCTTAACCACTGAGTTTTCTCTTTATCCATGTTAGTATCTTTTTTTAAAGACATGGATTCTCATACCAAGCATAGTGGTGCATGCATGTTTTCCCAGCATTTAGATGAAGTTAGGAGGATTAGGAGTTGAAGATTACCCTTAGCTACCTACTGGGTTTGAAGTTAGTTATTAAAGTCAGCTCTATGACATCCTTTATCAGTGAGGTTGGTGTCACAAACCTGAGCTCAAGTTATCATCTTGTTTCTGTCCCCTGAATACCAGGACCATAGGCACAGGCTCCTGTGCCCTGTTCTCTGAGGTGGTTGTGGGAGTAATTATTTAACTCTTCATTATTATGTAATGAGTTGAATAAGAAGAGCATGCAGTAAGTTTTCCAGAGACAAAGTGTAAGTTTTCCAATGGAAGATGAGAATTAGTTTGAATCTTAAAACTTAGAAAATTAAAAATTTCCTCACATAATAAAAATTATGTGTATATTCATTTAAGAAAAACTGTAGAAAAGAGGAAAGGAAAAATCATTTGTTCCATGTACTGGATAAAAGTTGATAGGCAAAATCAAAATAGTTAGGCAGTTTTTAAATATGGCCAAAGGAAGTCACAGACAAATCCAAAGCATATTTCAGATTAGTGAATAGAT
Organism: Phodopus roborovskii; assembly: GCF_943737965.1. Lineage (NCBI taxonomy): Eukaryota > Metazoa > Chordata > Mammalia > Rodentia > Cricetidae > Phodopus > Phodopus roborovskii. The sequence continues at coordinate 1,930,783 of NW_026125537.1, forward strand.
TTAATCCTGAAATGTTATGATCTTCAGTTAAATATAAAGATGTGATACAGTGTAATTCACGTTGAAGATAAGTGAACAGCTAGCCTGGCATGGTGGTGTACACCTTAGTCCTAATCTCCCACAGAGGCAGGTAGATCTCAGTGAGTTTTAAGACCAGCCCAATCTACAGAACATGGTGAGTTTGCAGCCAGCCAGAGCTACACAGTAAGGCTCTGTCTCAAAACAAAACAAAAACATGAGTATTTTTCTTTGAAAGGTAAATGTTTAATGAGGTTATACTTGGAGGGAGGGAGAATCTTGAGGTCACTGGGAGAAAGCCTATAATTTCTACTTTATGATTTTAAGGTGAATTATTAGCTGTGCCCAGGCACAGACTGTTAGGGGTTTGTTTTAGCTCAGATATTTGCATATTGTGAGTTCTACCCATTTAAACTCACAGTTCAGTGATTTTAGTGCTTTCCTGAAGCACACAACTAGTACCACTAGTCCAAGTATAGAACATTTTCATCACTTCTAAAAGGAAACCAATACCTTTTCCCAGCCTTTGGGGACCACAAACCTATGTTTGACTGGATTTGCTTCCTGTGTACATGTCACATAAATGAAATCACACATGTGTCCTTTTCTGTCTGTTTTTGCTTAGCAAGTTTTCAGGTTTTCTACAAGGCCACACTTCCTAATAGTGCCATTCCCTTTGGTGACCATTTTCTTCCAAACCACCACAGTATATGGATGTAGCTTTGGAAACAAAGACCTACCAAAATGTTTCTACCAGCAACATAAAAGGGTTTCAATTTTTCCCTATCCCTGTCACTCTTATCATCAGTTCTTTTGAATATCCAGATGGGTAGGAGTGATCTTGTATTTTGCTTTCATTTGTATTTTTCTAAGTAATAATGTTGAATGTCTTAATGTACTTATTAGCTGTTGAATTTTTTATTATTTGTTTGTTGCTACCAAGGATTAAACTTAGAATGTTCCACATGATAGCATGAGAGGCAAGACTCTACCCTTAATTGTCTACCCTTAATTAATTGTCCAGTTCTATCTTAATTACATGTGACACCACAAGTAACTCCAGTTTGTAATTATCTCCCCTCTGAGACTAGTCTTCGGGTGGGAAGGTAGGTGTGCAGGGTCATACATAGCAGGTACATCTCCTTTTGTAAAGATAGTTCATTTGAAACCACTCTTGGCTAGGGATATAATATATATTACACACACACAAACACACACACACACATTCTGTGTAAAAACAGTAGTAAATAAAATGAGGCAGTTCATGTATATAGATATGAATATATACATACATTTTTTTTGAGAAATGTTTTTTCTGTTATCACACTTAGTCTTGTGTGTGTGTGTGTGTGTGTGTGTGTGTGTGTGTGTGTGTGTGTAATAAATAAGCATGGAAAGGATAGTCCCATATAACTGATTGTAGAGTTGTTGAAAATAAGTTGTTACAGGCCACTAAATTTGCCAGCATGATTGATTCCCACAACTCTAAATTAACTTAGTTGTAATCCGACATTGTTTTGTGAGACAGCCTCACTATGTTGTTCAAATTGGCTTGGGATCTATCTATCTATCTATCTATCTATCTATCTATATATATATATATATATATAGTCCAGAGTGACCTTAAAATCTTCCCTCCTGGGCTTTTCAAGTACTAGGATTACAGGCACATACCAAATCCCCCAGATTTACATAAACTGTGACTTTACTATATAGTAGTTATGATTTTTAGGTGTTATTTATGCTTTAAAAATTGCAAGTGAAATAATCTGAACATGAAGAAAGGGAGACTTTCGTATACATAGAAATTTAGAACTAATTTGAGAGTATATCCTCTGGTGGAGCAAAGCTGTTTTTTTGTTTGGTTTTTTAAGTATCTGCTCTGGGTTAGAGACTGTTCTAAGTGTAAAGACAGTGGTAAATAAACAAGACAGTTCTTTCATGAATTCCTGTTTAGGCAAAAATTAACCATGATGTTTTTGTTGTTAAAAATGACAAAACATTTAGCCTAAGGTGGCATAAGAAAATACAACTTTGTTTATGCTGGCCTGAACTAATAGTAGGCAAACACTACGTCTCAGGCTATATCCCCAACCCTCTTTTTACTTTTCATTTTGAGACTCAATTACCTAGACTGACTTTGAGCTCTCTCTGTATCAAAGGCTGGCCTTGAACTTAAAACCCTCCTACCTTAGCTTCTCAGGTAGTTTTTTGGTTATAGACCTGTACCACCAGACCTAGTTGAGAAAACAATGTTTTTGATGAATGCTGTTTCAAAATCCATAACTAGGTGTGACCCAAAGCACAATTCAATGTATCAGGCAAAAAGTTGTTTTGGTTTTTTTTTTTTTTTACCATTCTTCTCCTTCTCTGTAGATTGATTAAAATAATATAAAATATTAACAGCAGGTAGACAACACAGTAGAGTATCATGTTGTTAATGGGTAATATTTTTAAAAAATGTTTGTATGTACTTATTTTTTTTTTTTGAAGCTAAGTATGGGACCCAAAGCCGTCCACATGCTGGCAGTACTTTAAATACTGAACTATACCCCAGCTACAGTGGAAAAAGGTTTTGTTGGAAGCAAAGCTTATTGAAGAAATTTGAAAAAAAATCAGTTTGAGCTCTGGCACAAAATTAAGTAAGAAAAAGGGGGGGGCATGGGAGGATGGGAGGGAGAGAGAACTGGGATCGATATGTAAAATAAGAAAAAAAATATATATATATAAACCACAATAAAGAAAGGGATGAACTATAATTATAACAAAGGGGAAAAAAAAATTTCCCTGTCAGGTTTCATCCAAGTGTTATACACTAGGCAAATAATATTTTGCTTAAAAAAACTTCAGATGTGAAAAAAAAAAAAAAGGTCTTAAAATATTAGAAGAAAGTAAATACTAACAAATTGTTTCTTGAATTCCATTGGTTTCTTTAACAGACCTCTTCATCCCACTTTTTTAATTTAGCACTTGTATTCATGTTTCTTTTCTTTTCTTTTTTTTTTTTTTTTTTTTTTTTTTTTTTGAGACATTCTCAAGTATCTCAAGATGACCTTGAACTCTTGTTACCAAGGAAGATTTTGATCTTGACTTTCTGATCTGACCCTCTTCCTGTCTCTGGAGTTCTGGGATTATAGGCATGTTCCACTGTGCCAAGTTTATGTGGTTCTGGGGATTACCTCCAGGGTTGTTGTGACATATTCCTTTACACTGTGTGAAGATGTGTCATTGTGATTGGCTTAGTAAAAAGATAACTGGCCAGTAGTGAGGCAGGAGGTATAGGCGGGACTTTTGGACAAAGATCTCTGGGAAGAGGAAGTCAGAGAGGTCAGGAGACACAGAGCAAGCAAGATATACGTTATGGAGATGAAGCAAATGAGGCATTAGGCAGAAAGTAAATTAATAGAAGTGGGTTAGTTTAAATTATAGCAGCTAGTTAGAAGCAAGCATAAGCTATCGGCTGAATTTTCATAATTCATATTAAGTCTCTGTGCCATTATTTGGAAGCTGACAGTCCCCATCTAAAGGGCCAACTCCACAGGGTTCCATTCACACTAGGAAAACATTCTACCAACTGACATTACCTACCCCATTTTGACTTTTTAGTGTTAGATTTTGCTCCCGAATATACTTTAAAACAAGTATATATTAATTACTATTAAACTTTACTATGATGCTGGTAAATTGAACTCAGGGCCTCAAGCATGCTAAACAAAACAAACCAACAAAAACTAAATTATAAACTACTTCAAACTGGAAATTTGCAAACTTCTGAGTCATAATGCCTAGCATATAGGAAATATTAAATTGTGGGCCTTTATATACATTTATGAGCCTCTCAATTTCAGACAGCTTGGTGTAGAATATAGGAGATTCTGTTTCAAAACAACAACAAACTATAAAGAAGTACTGAAGTATTGAATACTTACTTTCTTGAGGAGATAAGAATTTTTTTGAGGCAGAGCTGTGCTGTAGCCCAAGCTACTCTGAAACTATGCAGCCTAGGCTAGTCTCAAACCCTGCCTCAGCCTCATTGGTGTTGAGATTATAAGCTTGTGCCACCACAGTGTGCTAGAACCTGCTTTTTTAATCACTCCTGGAAGTGGTTGATCTGCAGGATGAAATCCTTGAGTCTTCTGTTGACTGTTGCTGGTTCTGGCATCAGCTGCTCTGGCCTAGACCTTCTTCCATTACAGAGGCTGGTGGACAATTGTTTTTCCTCAGAGGATTCTATGGTCACTGCAGGCACTAAACAAGGAAAAAACTTAACAGTTATTTAAAGGAATGATGGGTGTTAGGATAGGCTTTGCGGTAGAGATTTTTTAAATTTTAGGTAATTTTTTCCTTTGCACTTTAAGTGTTGCTGTGTACTACTCATAGAATCAGTTGTAAAAGTTTTGTTTACATTTTAAATTTCAAACAGAAAAAAGAGAATGAGTTTAGATTTCACCAGTTTTAGAGATAATTTTGATGTAATTTTTAGAGCTAATACAAGTTCTACTTAGTTTTCCTACCTTCTTGTTTTGTTACTAAAAAACTGCCAGGCTCAAGGTAGCCTTTTGACCCAGCCTTCCAAAGAGCTGTGACTATAGATGATTCCATAGCATTAACCACAGCTGTGTGGTGGTAGCGCACGCCTTTAATCCAAGCACTCAGGAGGCAGAGACAGGCGGATCTCTGTAAGTTCAAGGCCAGCCTGGTCTACAAGAGCTAGTTCCAGGACAGGCTCCAAAGCCACAGAGAAACCCTGTCTCTGAAAAACCAGAAAATAGAACAAAACAAAACAAACAAAAAACCCAAAAACTTTTTGGCCTTAGCCAACTAGAATTTTAGAAGTACCCATTGTATGCTAACATAATTCACCTTTTTCTTCCAGGTAATTTATCCTCAACATTCCAAACTTACTGATAAAGAAGTAAGTAAATATTTTTCTCTGTATAGCTTACTATTATATTTTGCTTATTTTTATTGGGATATATGTCAGCATTGATAGCTCTCATTCTCTTTTTCAGAAAACCAATATTTGCTATTTGTCTTTTCCAGACTCAAATTCAGGTAACGTCATATGAGTTTCTCTTGAGTCTTGTAATAATATGGGTTATAGTCTTCATATATGACAAGTAACCAATATGACACACTCAGTTGTAGCTCAGCACATTAAAGGTTTTGAGTTTTTGTTTAATGATGCCTGGTCTTGTCATTGTTGATGTCACTTTTTTCAGCTCTTAGGTAAATGTTAAAGCACCAGATAAAATATGCAAAGAGCAATAAATTCTTCAAATAAAGAAGATAGTATATTTGATAACTGAAAGTATATAGTTTATTTTCAGTTCAGAACTAAGGAATTTGCCTGGAATTGTACAAAGCCAGTAAAAAGAAATTGTAGTGTGTATGTATGTGAAAATGGGTTTGTGCACATTAGTGCAGTGCTCTCAAAGGCCAGAAAAGGTCAGCAGATCCTCTGGAGCTGGAGTTAGAGGCAGTTAATGAGCCACTCTGGTTCTCTGGAAGAGTAGTAAGCACTCTTAAACCACTGAGCAATCTCTCTAATTCCAAATTTTCTGAACATTCATAAACCAGCAAGAATATAGTTGTGAATTATCAATTATTTGCAGTTGTTTATATGAGTTCCTGCTTCAGGTAAAGCTCTTGAAATAGGGCTTAGTTTATAGAACCATGTATACATTTGCCTATTGTCAAGCTTGCTTTCTCTGGTTCCTCTGAACTTTGCTTGTGTGGCCCTAATCTCTCAGGCTACCTCTGTATTTTACATTCAAAACAGCTTCATAAACTTAAAGTGACCAGAACACTCAGCTCCTCAGGCTGCATACAGAACTGTTTAGGCAGAGTTCCTCCAGATTCCTTTTCTTCTGTGGTTATTCCTAATGTTCTGACAATTTAAGCCAGTTAATTTGATTTGTGAGATTTAACAGATTACTATTAATTTTCTTTCTGTATAAATGTTTGCAGTTTTGTTTTGTTCTCCTATGAATGTGGCACTCTGCCTTGGTGAGAGATATAAAAGAAAACTAGTTTCTTAGTAAATTAGATACTGCTCTTGGTCAAGTCTAGTAGGTCTTTTGTCCTGACTGATTAGAATTTAAATTGGTTTTTGTCCATAATGATATTGTGACAGAGAAGTTGTCTGAATCTATCCTTATTTCATTTAAAATTTTCCTTATAAAGTATGCAGTGCTGAATGTTGTGAGTATTGGTTTGGATTTCTAGGACTAAAAGTAAGCTGAGATGTGTAGCTTGCAGGATGAATTTACTTTTTGTGATTGGAATAACTGTTGATTGTGTAATGTCCAATCAATCTAGAACTGGCTGTCATAGATCACTTCCTCCTTCTCTCTCTCTCTCTCTCTCTCTCTCTCTCTCTCTCTCTCTCTCTCTCTCTCTCTCTCGGTGGGCATGGTCAGAGGACAATTTCATAGAATTGATTCTCTCCTACCATTTAAGCCAGTTCCATAGGACAGTTTCCTGTTTCCTGGCTTGTGCAGCACGTGCCTTTACTCTCTAAGCCATTTTGCTGGCCTAGGATTCTTACCTCTTGATAGAGATGGCACTGACTTGAATCAGTATAAACAAATTTTGCTAAATAATCTTTAACTTGTACAGTTTTCCACATATGTTTACCTTCCCACAGTTTACTAGTTCTAGAAGACCAAGCTTTTTAATGTATCTGGAACTTAATCTCTGTTAAAATTGTATGTAATCTCCCAGATTTAACTCCCTTTGAGTTGAAACATATAAAACAAGTCTTTTCTGTTCTCCACCCCCCACCCCCATGCACAAGTTTTTTCAAGACAGGGTGTCTCTGTATAGCTCTGGCTATCCTGGAACTCATTTTGTAGACCACCAGGCTGGCCTCAGACACAGAGACCCACCTGCCTTGACTTCCCAAGTGCTGGGATTAAAGGCTTACCACCATGCTCAGCTACATCATTTCTATTGTTAATATTTTTTCAATTTAACACACAGATTAGCCATTGAACCCCAGAGACTAGAGGAAAAACTTCTTTTTCTCTCCAAACATCAAGGCTAAAAATCAGTTAATTTCATGGTATTTAAATTTATTTTATTTATTTGTAGTACTGGGAATTGAACCTAGGACCTTGTTCATGTTGGGCAAGAACTCTACCACTGAGCCACGTGAGCCACTTGATAGCATTATTTTGTTTTGTTTTAGTTTTTTTGGGGAGGGGCAGGGTTTTACTATTTAGCAGTGACTGTCCTGGAACACTCTTTGTAGATCAAGCTGACCTTGAACTCACAGAGATCCACCTGTCTTGGCCTCCCAAGTGTTGGGATTAAAGGCGTGTGCCACCACACCTGGCACTTGATAGCCTTTTTGATATCTTATTTAATAGTTTGTGGATCATTTTTTTTTTTGTAAGTTTAAACTCAAGTGTAAATCCATGTATATAAAAATTCTAATATTTTAGGCATATGAATGACCTGCAGAGTTTTTAAAAATGTCTTTTTAATAAGCTGCCCACCACATGAATTATAGTTTATTTTACCCAAAGCATGCTTGGAGCATATAAATGAAGTTGGCAAATAATATTAAAAACAGCATTTTGTCTGGGCGGTGGTGGTGCACACCTGTAATCCCAGCACTCGGGAGGCAGAGGCAGGTGGATCTCGGTGAGTTCGAGGCCATTCTGGTCTACTGAACGAGTTCTAGTACAGGCTCCAAAGCTACAGAGAAACCCTGTTTCGAAAAAACAAAAACAAACAACAAAAAACAACAACAAAAAAGCAGCATTTTGATAGTCTAATCAGCATGCTCTAGAGAACATCTCAGACCAGAGCCCATTGGAGGTTATCCAAACCACTGGTTTTCCTCTGTGTCCTGCAAATGGAAGTTATAATTACTGTGCCAACTTTGAGATTGATTTAAAATTTCCAAAGTAGCTTTTGTTGCTGTGGGGGGAATCTTGGCACAGTAGAGCAGACTTTAGGAGAGAGTCATAAATCAAGATTTCCTTTCCATGATGCACCCCTGCTCCACAAAAAGTACAACAGCATTTTAGACTGAATGAAAACTATACAGAAGGGAAATGCTTTTACAGTTAACAGTGAAATGTTTGCCAGTCCTACAAATCTCCCTTCATGTACACCTTAGATCTTTATACTTTTAGAAAAACAAACAAACAAACAAAACCCAAAATCAAAAACAAACAACTTGGGCTTGTTCTTGCCTTTTGAATGCATTTTATCTGAGTATGATTTTTAAAGTGTGCTTCCCCTCAGCTGCATATGCCAGACTTTCCCGCCTAGTTTACCATTATCACCATCGGAATAACAGTGTACCTCAAGCTTAAGCTTTGTTGAATACTCAAGGATATTATAATCTCCATATTTTAAATTTGTCAACAGAAAAAAACTTAGTTTCAGTTAGAGAGAATTTTAAGTAGCAATGAATTCAGGGAAGACACAGTCCTTGTGGGTAGATTTGGCTTGCAGACAGTATTTGTGTTAAGCAGCAAGGATATTGTAATCTATGGTATACTCCTTAAATTATGTTAAAGGGCCTATTTTTTTTTTTTTTTATGTTTGTATGGACCAATACTTTTGTAAAATGCAAACTAAACCAAACATTAGAAAAGGGAAATTTAAAAATGTAAGTAAAACAAAACTATGAATTTGTCACATTAGTGTCAGACTGCTAGAAAAGCCTTTAAGTGTATTCAACCTACATATTTATTTGGTCTTGTGCCAGTAGCAAGTTTATGGAATAGTGTTAGTGTAGAGGCTATACTAACACACTTACACACTTCTGCTGTTCTACACATACATATGTATACTTCTACACTTGTATACTTCTGTACTTGTACACTTCTAAATTTACACACCTCTGTACTTCTACACAGTCTTGTACACTTCTACACTTGTAAACTTACACACTTCGATACTTTATACTTCTGTATTTATAAATTTCTACACTTTTAAAAATTATTTTATGTTCATTGGTCTTTTATGTTAATAGGAAGATGCTGGATCCCCTGGAGCTGGAGATATAGATAAGCTGTGAGCTACCATGTGGGTGCTAGGAATTGAACCCAGGACCTCTGGAAGAGCAGCCAGTGTTCTTAACCGCTGAGGCACCTTTCCAGACCAGTTCACAGTTCTGTGCTTCTGTACTTAGATACCTTTGTGCTTGCACACTTGTACTCCTCTGTATTGCTTCACTTACACACTTCTATACTTGTACATTTACACATTTCTCCCTTCACACTTCACTCTTCTACACTTATACTCTTGAGAAAGCCTGACCTAAATTACTGTCTCTGAGCAGTTCCATCTCAGCCACCCTAGTGACAGCTGAATGAGTGACTACAAAGATCTGAAGGCCACAGTGTAGAGCCGTTGTCTTTTTCTTTCTTGTTTGTTGTTGCGCTGCTCTTCTGATGAGGCAGACTGGCCTGGAAACTTAGTGGTATTTGATCCATCTCCCTAGTTCTGGGGTTGTAGGCACGGACCACTGTGCCTCACAAGGAGCTAGCCTTGAAATCTCATCTTAGTCATATGCTTTCTGAGCCACACCATATCCATGTTTGTGATACTGCAGAAATAACCTTTTAAAGTTGTCTGTTGTCATCAGGAAAATTATTTTTTTTCTTAAATCTTTGAGAGACTGTTTTGTTGTAAGAAGGTTCTGTTTGCCTTTAACTTTGCCACCTCAGTGGCAAGGGTAAAAGAAACTTTAAAAATATTCTGTAGTAATCTTAAAAGGGAGGAGATCTTTGTGCCACCTCCCTGTATTCTTGTAGGAAGAACCATGACTGGATAGATGCACTGGTATTATATGAATGGACAGTTTGGCCAGAGGCCAGTAAATTGAACAACACTGATCTGAAGAGCTTTGCTTCTGAGAGAGGCTTTTATTAAATGAAGAAAAGCAGTTTCAATATCCATCCTGATGTCAGTGAAATGACATTAAAAACAAAAGCTGGGGCTGGGTGGGGGTCAGCGGTTAGGAGCACTTGCTGCTCTTGTTGAAGACCTAGATCCTATTTCAAGCACCCCTGTGGTGGTTCACAACTGTTTAGAACTTGAGTTTAAGGGAATCTGATGCCCGCTTCTAGCCTCTGTGCTACACATACATACATGCTAGCCGACACTCATACAAGTTCAATTAAAAGAAATCTTAACAACAGCTTGGGGCTAAGGAGATGACTTAGTCTGTAAAGGGTTTTCCATGTCCACACACATACGTGTGTGCATGCACGCTGTAATTTACATAACATGTAATGCACTCATAAAGTCACTTCATGACTAAGACAAAAAGCAGAGAACCTAGCAGAAAGGACCTGGATGCAAAGGTGTCCTCAAGGACCTGCCCTAGTTCCCTACTTCTTCCAGCTACACTCTGCCTTCTGAAGTTTTCAGGATGGCAAAATAGTGCCATTCACTGGGATCGAGCCTTTTGTGAGAATACTTGATATATATACACACCAGCATTTTTTAGAGAGAAAATCTGAGCCATTGGTATGATATATATGTTTGTTTAACTAAAAAAATACTAGACCAGAGCATTTCCCCCCATGCTTGGGTAGGTAAATACAACTAGATTCACATGTGTTGTACATACTTATAATCCTAGAACTCAGGAGACTGAGGCAGGAGGATTTTGAGTTTGACATCAGTCTTGGCTGCATAGTGAGTTCCAGACCAGCCTGAAAAACATAGCAAGACTTTGTTTCAAGCCACAAACTCGATTTCTTTTATTTCTTCCTCTAACAGCAAAGAAATATTAGTGCCTATAATTGCCTTTAGTGTAACTACCTAATTTGGCTCTTGAAAAGGTTGAACGAGTGTGAAGTTTATGTTTCTTATTTAGAATGCCATATAAAAAAGTTACATATGCAATAGTAAAAATATTGAGCATTATTGTATTAATTGTAATACTTGAGAAAAATAGAAGATATTACTGCAAGTATTTAAATTTTAATTTAATATAATTTAAAAAAAGATTTCTCAGTGTGTATGTGTGCACATAAACATGTTGGTGTGAATGTACATGGGTTGAGGCCAAAGGACAATTGTCAGGGGTCAGTTCTCTACTTCATCTGTGGGTTCTGAGGATTGAATGTTGTTCGGTCATCAGGCTTGAGTAGAAAGTACTTTTATCTGCCGAGTCATTACACTGGTTTAGCCATTTCACCAGCTTGCACTTGTTTTAATAAGCTAAATTTTAGATTTTAATAGTCTTTTAAAGTAATTATTGCCTGACGAGTTTAATTAAAATTTGCATTTTAACAGGCTTGCTGAAATGATTAAAGTTGAAAATTAATTGTTAATTCAGTTGATTAAGATAATAAGTTGATTGCTTGGACTTTTACTGAATCTTGTATGCTATGTATTTTTAAAAGTGCTTCCCATTGTGAAATGTAAAATACACCAATTAATTCTGCTAGCACCTCAGAAACCTCTTCAAGTCTCTTCTGACTCATCTACTCCCTCTTCCAACTGGGACCAACCACTGATTGTTAGAATAGGTCATATATCCCCAAACACCATAACTTTGTCTAGTTTTTTTGTTTCTGTATTTGGAAACTGGGGATGTAGTTTAATGGATATAGTGCTTACCTAGCATTCAAGAGTCCCTGTGTTTACTGCCCTGGGCTACATAAAATTGGCATGGTGGCATAACTAATCTCAGCACTGGAGGTAGGCACAGGAGGATCAGGACTTCAAGGCTATATAGCAACTTTGAGGCCAGCCTGAGTTACATGAGACCCTATCTCAAAAAGGATTTTTAAAGATTGTTATATACATAGATATGGTGGTACACGCCTTTAATCCCAGCACTTGGGAGATAGAGTCAGGAGGATTAATGAGTTCAAAACTAGCCTTGTCTGCATAGATTTCAGGGCATCCACATAGTGAGACTCTGTACAGAAAAACAAAAGTTGGTATAGATGTAGATTTAAACAAGAGGGGTGTTTGTGTAGAGCTTTATTTGTTAATATTTGTGAGATGTCATCACATGCAGACAAATTAAAACAATGAGTAACATTGGAAAATGAAGCAGGAAAAATTGTAGAGACCCTTAGGAATTAAGACGTGCATTTTTCCTCTAACTAGCAAGGTGTCCTTGAACAAGTCCAGAATTCATTCATTCATTCAGTGTTTATGAGACACAGTCTCATTCTATATAGCTCTGGCTGTTGTAGACCTCATTCTGTAAACCAGGTATCAGCTTTCAGATATCTTCCTGCTTCTGCCTCCCTAGAAAGTGCTAGGATTAAAGACTTGCTCCACTGCTCCTGGCTAAATCCTAGAATTTTTAAGTGTCCGGGCTACCTCGGCCAGCAAGGACCACGACTCTTCTTCAGCAGTTTATTCAGGAACCTTGTACATCAGCTTCTCCTGTTTCTCTCTCCTCCCAGCCCCAGCAAGCCCTTAAATGTGCGCTCACTGCCCAATCAGCTCATGCCACTTGGCGATCCCGGATAGGCCACAGAAGGAGGAAGTGCACCAGATCCATCAAGCACTTCCAAATAAGGCTTGTTTATAGCTAAGCTCCGACTACCTGGCATCCAGCCAAGGAGTCATCTTGGGGCTGTTGCTTCCCACATTTAAGCTGTCCTTTTTTTTTTTTTTTTTTTCCCCTCTTAAACATGAAGGATTGTGTTATTTTGTAAAGTTCTTTCACTCTAATATTGATGAAACTGAATAAATATCACCCTAAGCCATCCTAACTGGCTTTTCTTTTTGTTTTCATTAGGTTGTCTTGGAGATACCCAGTTTTGTTTTAGATTCCGACAGTCTTCTGGGAGGAGGGTGTCACTGCATTGTCTTCTCGATCAATTTGACAAAGATTTACCAGTTTACTTAAAGGTTGGAAAAGTGGTCATGAAAATATGTACATGTGAGAGGAAACATTAAAACTTGTAACTTTAGAGCTAGTATATTCAGTTACCTTTGATATCATTTCATTATTGTTTGCCCTTTGGGGGAGGCTATTTTATTTTCTGTCTGAGTTTCCCAAAGAAAGCCTAAAAGATAAGGGTTCAGTATTGAGTGAAATTGACTATGAAGTTACTGTTCTGGAGGTAATGCCATTGTGCATTGTAAAAATTGACTAGCATGGTAAGGTGCTTTGTTGTTGTGATCCGTTGAGATGTGCATGTGGAGTGGCGTTATATAGTAAATATCATCATATTTGAGGAGTCTTCCCTCTGTTAGTAAATCATATTTTATTATAACTGTAGGAGTTTATTGCAGAATTTAAGAAACAATGTAGTATTGGGGAAAATACTGAATTTGGTGGTTTTCTGATTTCAGTTTGCTAGTCTAAATGTGAATAAAGTATATAAGCTGGTGGTTCCTAGGGAAGCCCCGCCTCTAGTGCACAGGCTACAGCTTTAATCTTTGGGCACGTTGGCAGGTTCTTTATTCTCCTGATTTTTGTTTATAGGTAGGAAGGTATGAGCAGCTGTTGTGTATTGCTCACATATTGACTTGGGTTATTAAGCAAATCCAGTATCTTTACATATGTATGTATATATATATGTACATACACACATATAATTTTTGTCTCTTTCATAGAAAGATCCTGCTTATTTTTATGGATATGTGTATTTTCGACAAGTTCGAGATAAAACTCTTAAAAGAGGCTACTTTCAGAAGGTAATTTTTATATGAACTATTTTTTTTATGTTGTTATTAGAAAAGTAAGGTCTGGACTTGATAGTATCTGCCTGTAGTCTGAACACTTGGGAAGTGGAGATAGAAGAATCAGGAATTTCAAGGCCAACCTGGGCTACATGAGACCTTGTCTCAATTCCCCACTCTAATAGTTAAACTTAATAATGTCTAAAAATTTTATGTTACCTATGCTTTTTTAATTATAGGCATCTGCCCCTTATTTATTCTTTTTTTTTTTTAAGATAGAGTCTGCCTATATATGTAACCCTGGTTGTTCAGGAACTGGTTATGTAGACCTGACTGGCCTCATTGTACTCATAGAAATCCAGCTGGCTCTGCCTCCTGGGTATGCCACTGTATTTTGTAAATTTTAACTGTTGAATTTTTGCCATCCCTGTACTAGACTTCTGGTAAACTGCACAGTTCTGTTAGTACGAGGGAGAGTTCTCCTATTTTGTACATTGGAGAATAAGGGAGAAAATAAGTTGTAATATTCTTACAACCTATGAACACCTGCAGTTTTGGGGGGTTCTTCTTTCCTTTTTTTTGATGAGCCAATGAGTAAAATTAGCAGCACCTTTGCCATTAATTCCAACCTAAATATACAGTCTTTTATAAATTAAAGGAATATTGATCAGTTTTGCCTAATGTGAGCTATTAGGACATACCTTCTCCATCTGTACTCACTGTGTTCAGTGCCCATTAATTGATTTAAATAGAAAAGTAGAGAGTAATTTGGAGGCTGAAGACGAGGCTCAGCTGTTTGCTGCTATTGCAGCGGTTGCCAGTTCAGTTCTTAGCACCCAGGTTAGGACAGATGAATAGTCATAGGAATTTGCGTTAAACATCATAATTTGTACTTTCCTTAGTAGAAAGGCCTTGTGTGGCTAATTTTTGATATTGCTATGTTTTAGACAATTGCTAGGTGTCTTAATTTGTTGCTATTGCAATAACCTGGGGGAGAATGTTGCCTATGTTAACACTAGTTCCAGGTTATAGTCCTTTGTGGAAAGCTTACAGTGGCCTTAGCTTGAGACACTTGATGACTTGCACCTATATGATTGCATACATAGCATGCTCAGCCTGTTTTCTTAGTTCAGGATCCCCTGCCTAGGGAATGGTTTCACCCATAGTAGGTGGATCTTCCTGCCTTATCTAACATTGTCAAGATAATCTCCACAGACTTGGGCCACCTGTTGACAGTTAAAACTAACCATTATACTGAGCTTTTTAAATTGTCCATTATATTAGTCTGTTTGGGGGGGAAACTCTTTTAGTTAAAGAGTAGGATTATCTGTGATGTGCCTTTAGTTCTTAAAGTGTAATAATAAAATTAAACTTCTTGCATTCCTCAGTTATGGCTTTGTATTTTACCTTATGCTGTAAAAACATTTTAATTTCAGAGTCCATACTTTTTTGCTGAATTTTAGCTCATTAGTGTTTGTTCATGCAAAACATAAGTGGCAAACTTAAATTATATTTATTAGGCATTAGCAAAAACTATTATCCCTTTCTTTCTTCAGTCATTGGTTTTGATCAGCAAACTACCTTATATCCATTTTTTTCACACCGTACTCAAACAGATAGCACCAGAGTATTTTGAAAAAAATGAACCTTACTTGGAAGCAGGTAAGTTATATTACCTGAGTTATGTATTCTGTGTGTATGTATATTTGTTCATGTGTGCATATCCACATGTTTTCAGATGCATGTGTTTGCACAAGTGCGAATGTGTGAGCATGTTTGTGGAAGCCAATAGTCAATCTTTTGGGATATTCCTCAGGAGCCATTCACCTTAATTTTTGAGATAGGATCTCTTACTGAGACCTGGAACTTTCTAATTAGGTTAGTGTGACTGACCAGTGAGCCTCAGTGGGCACACTTCTCCTGCTTATATTACAACCATGAATCATCACCATGCCTGACTTTTTTTGTGAGTTCCGGGATCAAACTCAGTTCCTCATGTTTGTGCAGCAAGCACTTTACTGACTTTCCTCAGTCCATGTTATGTACTCTTTTAAAAAATATTTATTTTTTCATTCGCGCGTGTGTGTGTGTGTGTGTGTGTGTGTGTGTGTGTGTGTGTGTGTGTGTTAAATGTGTGCAGGTGTCCTTGGAGACCAGAAGTATCAACTCCCTTGGGCCTACAGTTATAAATGGTTGTGAGCTGCCTGACATGGGTTCTGGGAACCAAACTGTGGTCTTTTGGAAGAGCTGTTAGCACTCTTAACATTTGAACCATTCTTTCACACACACACACACACACACACACACACACACACACACACACACACACCATTAATGAAGAAGCTTTAATAAAGTGGAAGTTGATATCCTAAAGAATCAGAAGAGGATTTAAAAATTATACAATGTGAGAGAGAGAAAGAATTTTGGTCTGCCATCTTTACCTATAAATACCAAAAGTGCTATGTGGTCCTGTCTACTGTAACAACATAAATGATATTTGTTAGATTTAGGAATCAGGTTTTGAACTGATTATTCTTGGGGTACTATCAAACAGAAATTCTTAGGGTGCAATATTTTAGTAGTTAAAAAGTAAGTAAGAAAACTGCCCTTGAACCTAGTTGTCATCCAACAAGTTTTTCTTTTAAATAAACAGTTTTTATTGGGCTGGATAGATGGTTAGGAACACTGACTGCTCTTCCAGAGGACCTGGGTTCAGTTCCCAGCACCCACATGGCAGCTCACAGCTGTCTGTAACTCCAGTTTCAGGGGCGTTGACACCCTCAACAAGACATACATGAAAACAAAACACTACTGCACATAAAATAAATAAACAATTGTGTGTGTGTGTGTGCACTAATGCTCTGGTTCCTGAGGGGAAACCAGAGAGGGCATCAGATTCTTGGAGCTGGAGTTGCAGGTGGTTGTGAGTTTCCTGAAATTAGTGCCAAAAATCCAAACTTTTTTGCATGAGCAGGAAGTGCTCTTAACTGCTGAGCCATTTCTAGCTTCCATTCAGCAATTACCAATACATTTTATAGAACACAGTATTTCTAAAAGAAATATAAGACGTTATTTCATTACTTTTACTTTATCTGCTGTTGCTGCTAATATGTTTCTCCCATGTACAAAAAAAATCTCTAAATTGCAGTGCCCATTTTAAATATTTCAATTTTTCACTTACATTAAGAAAATATTTTGTTATATTTCCAGCTTGTAATGATGTTGATCGATGGCCAGCCCCAGTGCCAGGGAAAACATTGCATCTGCCTATCATGGGGGTATTAATGAAGGTAATGTCTTACCATCTCATTTGTTTGCCCTTTAAAGAACTCTGTAGAAAGCTCACATGTGGGTTTTGGTTTTTAACATCCTCTGACATTTAGTAGTATTGTTGCCTTTGTTGCTTTGTTATTGTTGTTGCTGTGAGGTGTTAGAGATACACCATAGTTTATCCTGCTTTACAGAATACTTCATACCACTCCAGGCCCCTCCAGTCAGGAACTGCACCTTGTAGAATTTGCACAGGAATGTTAAATTCTGCAGTATGGGTTGCAAGCAGAAGCAGAACACTTGTATTGAGTGTGAATTGCTGAAAATTAAGGTAAACTAGAAAAGCCATGGTTTTCAGGTATAAATGGTCTTCTAACATTTAATATCAGACCAAGTGTGTTTCTCTTGAAATATTCTCTGTTAGAGTGAGGTTTTTTTGCTTCCTCTTTTCATTATTTTTCTCTCTGTGTATTGGGGTTTAAAACCCAGGGTCTCACAAATGCTAGGCAAGTGCTTTGCTACTGAGCTACATCTCCAACCCATTGTTTGTATTTAAAGAATTTGAATTTCCTCTCAGATTTTGTACAGATGTACTCAGGTTCTTTGCAGTTCATATTTGTGACATTGGCTTTAGTCTTCACAGTATTCCTTCTTTGGACTTGCTTGTTTAGTATATGTATTCTCCCCCAACCCCTTTGGCAAATATAAAAAATTAACACTGATAGCACTGTGTTGAGGGTTCCCATTGTTTCCTGTGGGATTTGTACAACAATTTGGCAGGCTTGAGAGGGTGTGTTTAGGTGTGTGTATATTACAAAGCAGACTGGAAAGATAAGCAGGAAATCCTATGAGGTTGGTGTCCTTACTTTGTTTTTCAGCACATTTGCTTCTTGGTGTTTAGTGATCTCGTTTGTACACATGGAAACTTTTGTTCCCCTACTTCATCCTATAACTAAAAATGAATATATTTAGTTCTAAGATCCAGCATAAATATTTGGTACTTATAGCATCTTAGAAGTGCTGAGTGTGTCTTTTAGCAGCCAGATAGCATTTCTCATTCAGATACCTTGTCTCTTTGTCTTAAGGTACGAATTCCTACGTGTCATGACAAGCCTGGGACCACTCAGATGGTGCAGTTAACTCAACAGGTAGTATGATCTAAAATTATTACAGTGCAGTTTCAAGGCCTGTTATATATTTCTGAACATACTTAAATAACCATTATTATTATTTGTTTTTTTAGTTAATTGGTGATAAACTTTCTAACATTTCTTGGCTTTTGTTGTTGTTACTTCCTCAGTAGGTACTGGAGAACCTAGAGTTTATGTGAGGACAAAGGAACAGTAAATACTTGTAAAAGAGGTTTGATTCTAGAAAAGGTCTTCTCTTAGTAGCCAACAGACTCCTAATTTTAGAAGACTCAGTCAGAAGTATTGGGAACTTTTATTTTTCTGAAAGCAGTTTCTGTTTATCAGTTGGTTTGAATCTATTACAATTTCCTTGTTCTTTGAATAAATCTTGAGAGCAGCAGGAAAACTGATTGTGTTTGTTTCATATGTCTTCGTGTTAATGGTAGGCCAAATTGCAGTTGTGACCTGGTCTCACCTTGGGTTGGTTCTTACCCATGGTGCTCATATTCTTCTCTATCTTCTATATTAGGAGAGACTGGTAAGACCCATTCTTTTTCATGAAAAACACAGAATGGGGATCTCACTGTGCAGCCCTCTCTGGCTAGGAACTTGCTAGTGAGGCTGACCTTGACCTTGCATCAGCTCTTCTGCTTCTGCTTTTCATGCTTTTCAGTGCTGGTCATGTATCATAGTGTTTCACACTTGGTAGTCCCTGCACGAATCTGTGAGTTCAAGGCCAGCCTGAACTACATAGCGAGTTCCAGGACAGCCAAGCCTACACCATTAGACCCTGTCTTAAAAACAAAACTAAAAAAACACTTTCTGTAAAATTTAGTGATTCTTCCCTAATAAGCTTCTTTTCTTTTAATCCTTTAGGCAGATACACATACATCTATTATTTTACCTACTGTTCATGAGGTGGATCTTTTCAGGTAAAGATTAAAAAATTGTTAAATATTTTGTCTATTTACTTTGTGATAATTGTTATTATTTATGGAGAATGGAAATAAACCTAGAATAAAATACTCGTCTTATTTTAATGGTAAAGTCTAGTGTTCCATCCCAGCTGCATCTGATGAGATAGGAAAATGGAGACATACATTGGGTACTACATGGTTAAGACAAATAATTTTTGTTTCATTTAGTATGAGATGCTATTTTCATTTGTGGAGATGCTAGAAAAAATTGTTTTTTTTAAAGTTGAATTTTCAATTTTGTGGTGAAATTTCACAAGATGTGTACCCTAGTTTAAAAAATTTAAGTAAAGGAAAATAGAGAAACAACATCCTGTACAAAGACTTGCATGCAGAAAAATGCATATCATTATTTTATTCATGGGGAGTTTCACCCAGTCTGGGCCAGGGCCTATGCTCAGTAGTAGTTGGCCAACACAACTTGTATGCTTCTTTGTTGTTGTTTTTTAATCTTTTTGGGTTGTTGGAGAAAGGAAGAACATGAAGTTGGGTGGGTGAGTAGACTCTGGAAGGAGGGGAAAGAATGTGTTAAAAATATATTCTGCTGGGGTAAAGAGATGGCTTAGAGGTTAAGAGCACTGGGTGCCCTTACAGAGGACCCAGGTTTGTCTCCTGTAACTCCGGTCCCAGGACATCCGATGTCATCTTACGACCTTGTTGGGTACTAGACACATACCTGGTACATAAATACACACACAGGGAAAACACTCATATATAAAAATATATGAAGCTGAGTGGTGATGGCAATAACTAACCCTTTAATCCTAGCACCAGGGAGGCAGAGATAGGCAGATTTCTCTGAGTTTGAGGTCAGCCTGGTCTACAGAGTGAGTTCCAGGACAGTCAAGGCTACACAGAGAAACCCTGTCTCAAAGTAAATGAATAAACAAACGAATGAATGAATGAATGAATGAAAAATTTAAAAACATACTCTATAAAAATCTTTTAAAAAGCCAATTAAAAAGAAATGTTACTTTATTCATAGTAGCATGAAATAGGATACAACCCAAATGCCCATACACACAGAAAACCACTCAGCAATTGAATGAACCTTTGATAGATACAGTAGGATAACTGATTTTAAAGACATCATGCTATTACAGATGTCAGGCTTTTGTAAGCTACTTAATTGATAGTTTCATTTACATAATTTTGGCACAGTCAAAACTACAGGGCCAGAAACCCAATGAGAGGGATCTTGAGAATGAGGGAATTTTTTGAGATGGTAGAACTATTTCTGTATCTTTGGCAAGGCTCAATTTTGCTGTAAATAAAATATGAATAAGGCTTACAACTATGATTTTTAAAAGTTTTAACTTTGTATAAAAAGACAGTATAAAATAAAGTAATACTACAGAAAAAATTCATATAGAGTACATACTGTTGATTGTTTTGATGCTTGAGTCATTGAGGAATAAGTTGAAGAATTTGTATAAATTAACTCAGAATTCAGTTACTAGTTTTTTTTGTTTCCTATGTTTTTGTGGGTTGTTTGTTTTGATTTTTGATTTTTTGTTTGTTTGTTTGTTTGTTTTGTGTGGGGTTGTTGCTTTCATTTTGTTTTGTTGAAACACTATAGCCTTCCTGCTTCAGCTTCCCAAGTGCAAGGAGTATGTGTGCCATCATGCCTAGATGTACTAGAAAGTTTTTCTTTTGAACTTCAGAGAGTGTTAAATCTTTTTATTTTGGGAGAAGGAGAAGAAAAAGGAAATAAGAAAGAAAAATCTAAGCCATAAGTGCTGAAGAATGGCTCAGTGGTTTAGAGCATTTGTCACTCTTGCAGAGGACTCAGGTTTGATTCCTAGAGCCCACTTGTGGCTCACAACTATCCATGGCCCCAGTTCCAGGGACTTTGATGCCCTCTTTTTGGCCTCCATAGGTGCCACTCATGCATGTGGTGAACAGACATACATCCAGGCAAAAACATATAATCTATAATAGCATAAATAAATCTTTTTTTAAAAAAAACTAAGCCATGAAAAATAATCTCTGGCATAATATCTAAGGATCACATCAATGCTTCCCTATGACAGAACTGTGTGTACAGCTTTTCTGTTTCTTTCTTTGGTTTTTGGTTTTGGGAGACAGATTCTCCAGTAGCCTTGAATGGCCCCAAACTTACCATGTAGCTAAAGCTGGCCTTGGTCTTCTTCCCATCTTCACTTTCTAATTGCTGAGATTACCAGTGTTTGCACCATCCAGTCTCAAATTTTCATTTTATGTTTGTTAATGTAAGTGGCATTTGTTTTGTTTTGTTGAAATGATATTTTTACATTCATACTGAGAGAAAGGACGGAGATCTTCCAAGAACCTGAAACTGTAGAGATACAGTAGAGGGTAAGCTCATGTTCCTGTTTTCACTAGGCCAAACTTGTTCCCTATGTTACCCTCTATGGACTGGACCTTCGGTTTTAGTTTCCTCTGAATCACAGAAATAGTCCTCTTAGTTCTTAAATTGAAATAAGTATTAAAGGCTAGTTTCTGAAATAATTGAAAGAGACAAGCATTCTCTTACTACAGTCACTTCAAGTCAGGGACTATTTACCTGCTGTTACTAGAGATTATTCCTAGTAAAGAAAGAGGCACATAAGTCACTCTTCACACACACCCCCTACCCTACCCCTGTAATTTCAGAATGAAGCAGTTTGGCAAACCTATTGATAGAGTTGACAAAGCTATTAAACTGTCTTAGTGTCTGATAATACATACACATGTAATAGATACACAAACATAAATTTTTACATATGTACTTCTCTATCCATATATATTAAAAACTAACAAAGTCAAAATAAATGTTCTCAATTCCAATGCTATGTGACAGGGTTTATTTTGTTTACTTCTTTTACATGCTTGTGTTTCCTTTCCTTGAGAAATTCCCTTTTACAATTTTTAAAATGTATTTACTGATTTGATCAACCTCCATGCTAGTAAACAATTTACCATCTTCACTGTAATCCTGTCCCTTGTGCACATGCCTTTCTCCACTGGGAAGGTACTGTTTTGGGCGACTAGAACTTGTAAGAGGTGACTCCCAACTGATGGAAGTAAATCACTGGGAGTGAGTTAGAGCCTGTTCTCATTCACCACCTGAGATTCCAGCTTCCTGTTTTGTAGAAAAGTAATAAACCAGGCTTCTACCAGCTCCTACCCATAGGTGGAACCTCCAGCCATCATGCCTTCCCTGTCATAATGGACTCTATTTCTTTTGCTGTGAAACTTCATAAATCTAAAGTTGCTTATATTAGGTGCTTTTACATACACACACATCATGACAAGCTCCCTTGGTCCACTCTAGCTCTGATACTACACAGTAGGACACTCTTCTGGTTTGTGAGCTCATTTGTATGTCCTAGGCTTTGGACTCCAAACCAGATACCCATCCCAGTACCATATACCCATCCTCTTCACCACAGCTGAGTCCCACCAGCTTCATGGACCATCACCTCCACACACACAACCAGGCTTTTCTGGCAGAGATGCCTACTGTCTTCTGCTTTAGAT
Source organism: Phodopus roborovskii (assembly GCF_943737965.1). Classification (NCBI taxonomy): domain Eukaryota; kingdom Metazoa; phylum Chordata; class Mammalia; order Rodentia; family Cricetidae; genus Phodopus; species Phodopus roborovskii. The sequence continues at coordinate 1,953,305 of NW_026125537.1, forward strand.
TTGAGACCCTTAGGGAGGAAAAGGAATAGCTTTTTGCCTTATCCTTCAGCCATTTTGAAGAGAGATTTTACTTTGCAATTTTTTTTGTTAAGTTAACCTGTCTATTTTTTAATCTCATAAATTTGTCTTATGCTTTTTTTACTTACATGTCCTTTTTTTTTTGTTTTTTGTTTATTTTGGTTTGGGGGGAATGTTTGTGCTTTTAACTAGTGAGATTGGTTATGATGTTTAGAAATAGTTTTTTCTCTTCTCTAATCTGCTAGGGAAAAATTGTCACCAAACAAGGAAGAAAACTAAATAAATAAAAGTTACCAAATGTTGAGACTTAAACACACTAGTGGAATTATGTCCTCATAGCCCACACTAACTCCAGGGCTTCTGTGGAAATACGCAGTCTTTCTTTGGAAGAGAATTTGTCCACTAATTAATTCCTTTGTCACGTAGAGGTCTCCTGTTTTTTGTTGTCATCATTCTTTTTATCAGAAGCTTTGCTCTTGGGCTGGTACAGAAACAGAATCAGTCACTGATGAACTTCTTGTTCCATGCTTTCTTTCTGCCACACTTGACTTCTTCTTCTTTTTAATTATTGACTTTTTTCTTTGTAGAATGTTCATCTGTGTGTGTTCATTGAACCCAGGGCTTTGCACTGTGTAAAGCACATGCTCTGTGCAGAACTGTGCCCCCACTTAGCACTGAGCTGTAGGTTATGGATATTTAGTGAGCATCCCCTTGGAAGATTATTTTGTTTCCTTCAAAATACTTAGAATGGAAATTCAAGTATAACAAAGGATTGCTAACAGAATAGGCCTGTCATGTTAACACAGTTTGATGACATGCTTTTATTGTTTATCATCTGTTCTGTGTTGTGTTGCATCTAATTTTATAAAAAATTAGAGTAAGTCAAAGTGGTACATTGGTTGGTTTTGCTTTGTTTTTTCCTTTTATTTCTTTTCCTTTTTGAGATAGGCCTTGGGCTCACTATCTGAGGATGGTCTTCTTCTGATCCTTCTGCTTCTCCCTTTCAAGTATTACAAGAGTGTATCTCACACCTGGCTCTGTGTGTGTGTGTGTGGGGCATTTCTTTGTATTACCATATTCTTAGTTAATTTTACAGGTCAAGTTGTCAGTAGCAGGAAAAATTTGTATCAATGTGAAATTCTTAGAATGATTGTTTGGGAATTAGAAAAGCAACTTTGGATAAATAATTAAGTATTCCTACTGTGTAAACGCTTTGTAGGTGTTTCTGCCCAGTTTTCCTTCATAGTCAGATGCTGTGGGAGTTGGTGCTATTGGGAGAGCCCCTTGTGGTTATGGCCCCATCACCATCAGAGTCTTCAGAAACTGTACTGGCTCTTGTTAAGTGAGTATATTGGGTTCTTGATGCTGGTACTTTCAGTATTTCTGGCCTGAGGTGTTTCCCCACTCATTACATTAATCCATGCAACAGCTTTCTCAGAATGCATCAAAAGATAGACAGGTTCACTTAGAGTTGGAACCATGTTTCTGCTGCATCGAATAACACACACACACACACACACTCACACTCACACTCGTTCATTTACATGAAGTTGGAACTTTAGATAGAGTCCAAATAATATTAGTCATCAGTGCTTACCTAAAGGCATTATTGGAATAATTTGTCTACTGGGTATATATTAACTATATGAATGTCTAATGACTGTCTTAATTTGTGTGTCTTCCTGTTCCACAGCTCTATTTCTCCATTAAAGTACTATAGTGATTTTCGACCTTACTTCACTATTCATGATAGTGAATTCAAAGAATATACTACCCGTACTCAAGCTCCGTGAGTAAACACAATAACTTTTGTTTATTAAGTATTACCTTTATTTCCAAAATTTTATAGAATTGTATAATAAATTTTGTTGTGTAATAAATTCTTAATTTAAAATTTTGATTTCATGACAAATTGATTTTATAAAAGGTTTGGGGAGATATTGGTAATAATTTAAGATTTGAAGAGTTAGTAACTTACTTTCTTTAAGAGATTTTATTTAGTAGACTCTGTGTTATTAACAATTACCCAACTTTATCTCAGATATTTTCCTTTGATTATGAAAAATTCTTCTGATCTGTGGAAGGGAAAAATGATTGTATTCTTTCCATTTTAGCTCCTGTTTTATAATTGTTTATCTTCATTTCTTAGCTAAAGTTTTAGAAGAACAAAAATAATTTCTGTTCACTTTCTTCTTGATTTTCTGTGAATGTCACAGTATTTGTTGCAGGCAAACTTCCTGTTCAGGGTTTTGTTTGTTTGTTGTTTGCTTTTTGAGAGAGAGTCTCTCTGTGTATCCCTGGCTGCCCTGGAACTCACTATGTAGACCAGACTAGCCTCAATCCCATAGAAATCCACCTGCCTCTGCTTCCCAATTGCTGGAATTAAAGGCATGCTTTTTTTTTTTTTTTTTTTGATAGGATCTCTTTTTTTTAAATCTATTTTTATTTTATGTGTATGTTTCGTTTGCACTGATGTCTATACACCATGTGCTTGCACTGCTCATGGAGACTTGAAGGCATCAGACACCCTGGAACTGGAGTTACAAAATGGTTGTGAGCTGCCATGTGGGTGCTAGGAACTGAACCTGAGTACTCTGAAAGAGTAGACAGTGTTCTTAACTTCTGAGCTGTCTCTTCAAACCCCAAGCTAAATTCTTAATATTCATCAACATTTTTTATTCTCATTGCTTGAACAAGAACTCCATTGCCCTAGTGTATTGAGACAGACTCTCATGTAATGTAGGCTGACCTTGGATTTCTGAGCCTCCTGGTGCTACATTCCAACCATGAGGATGGCAGATGTTACATTTTTAAGATAGAATTTCTATAAATAGCCCAGACTGGCCTTGAACTTTTGATCCTTCTGCCTCAGCCTCCCATAGGATTGAAGTCCTACTTCACACTTACCTTCAGAGTATCTTAATCCTTGATCCTTCTGTCTCCTGGCTGTCTGGTAGTAGATTTTATTCTTTTGTGTAGACTTTTTTCTCTGCTATTCTCTTAAATGTTGATGTCCTCAAAGATTGTCTTCTGGGTTCTTTTTTCAGACAGATCATTTTCTGTTTAACGTTAACAGCACCCATGGTCTCTGTTAAGACCCTATACTAAGGCTGAGGAGGTGGCTAAGCAGGTAAAAGCACTTGCCATGCAAACTGTCAATTGATGCTCAAGCCCTAAAACCCATGTACACAAGTGGATACAGTGGCATACATTTGTAGTCTAAGCTCTTCTACAGTTAGATGGGAGGCAGAGGCAGGAGAAACCCCTGGAAGCTTGTGGGCCAGCCAGCCTGGAGTATGTATTACATCAGCAGAAACAGTGAAAGACCCTGCTTCAGGAAGGTGGAAGGAGAGAGCCAACTCCTGAAAATTGTCTTCTGATACCATCCCTACCCCAGCATGCCATGGTACAAGAGTATGTTTGTTTCTCTCCCTCTCCCTGTTTCTCTTCCTGCCTGTCTGTCTGTCTGTCTGTCATCTTGTGCTCTCTATTAGGCTCACTTTTTTTTAATTAATTATAATTAATTTAAAGACTCTATATTAACTTGTCATAGTAGTTCACTCCTGTAATCTTAGTACTTGAGAGATTGGAGCAGGAAGCCTGAGTTGAGTTCAAGGTCAATCTTGCCTAATTACAGAATAAAAACTTCAAAGACCCTATACTAATGACTGAAATATATCTTTGTATCAGCACCCATACCTATATGTTATTGGTAGTATAGAATGTTATACCTGTATGTCCTTTCTTTTTGAGATGGGATCTCAATCCCCAGCACTGTTGGGCTAGACCTCTCCTTATACATCAGGATGTCTTTGAACTTGATAATGTAGTTTAGGTTGATCTTGAACTGGTCCCCCTGCCTTTGCCTCTCAAGAGCTGGGATTATAGGCATATACCACCATGCCCATTTCACACCCATATTCTTAATGCATCTGAAACTAAGCATGTTTAACTGATTTCCTTTTTTTTTTGTTCTAATCTCCTATTACTTTCTTGATAAATGGTATTAGTTTTGACTTAGTTACCAAAATCATAGTATTAAAGTCTTCTTAACAACTCTTAACTAAATTCTGTCAGTTCATCGCTAAAACATCTCTCAACCTATTTATTATCTTTTTTCCATAGTCCCTTCTTTAAACTCTAGTTTTTCCTCTGTCCACTGCTGCTTTTCCCCCAAGTTTCCCTTCCTTACAGAGTATCCTCAAGCCACACCTACAGTGATCTATAACCTTTATGTGGCATACCTCCACTTGATTCTTTGTGACTTCTCTTTGCTTACAAGATAAGATTAGCTGGGCAGTGGTGGTACACACCTTTAATCCCAGCACAGATGCAGGATGATCCCTCTGAGTTTGAGGCCAGTCTGTGAACAGAGCAAGTTTCAGGACAGCCAGACTATACAAAGAACGCTGTCTTGAAAAATCAAACCAACCAACCAAGCAAACAAAACCCAAGATAACATATTAACTGTACATGCTTGGTGCTGTCCTTGACTGTTCTGTTCTCCTCCCCATTCTGCTCAGGAGTGCTGAAGCACCTGTGATTATGTGTGTGGTTCTGGGTAAACACTGACCTGTCCTGGCTGCTTGGCGTGTACTATTCTGCCTTGCCCTCATCTCTTTTCTCACTTGACAAAAACTATCCACCTTTCTTTCATGTCTTCTCTGTGTCATGTCTTTGGTGAGTCTGTCATTTAAGACCCTGGCAGACTACAGCTTCTCCTTGTAGTTATTGTGCATTTCATTCTGATTTTGTTCTTCAGGGGCTTTTATTGTTGTCACCATGATTGAGTGTGTATACATTTATATCTATATGCTGTTTTAAGGATCATGTTTTTGTGGGGCTGGGGAGTTGGTTCACAGTTAAAAGTACTGACTGCTCTCCTAGAGGTCCCAGGTCTGATTCCTAGCATCCACATGGTGGTTCACAACCATCCCTAACTCCAGTTCCAAGGGATCTGATGCCCTCTTCTGACCTTCTAGGGTACCAAGTATACATGTGATGCACAGACATACATGTAGGCAAAACACTCATGAATAAAATAAAATGAATAAATGTAAAAATAATCATATATTTTTATCTACATGTGTCTGATACTGAATATGTTGCCTATTATGTTGATATGTAATAAACCAAGTAAGGGAATGGTATTCTATCTATATATTGCTCACTCAGAAACTGTTGCTTTTTCTTCTGTAATTTAACATTCTTTTAAATTTTTTGCTTTGCACCCTTTTTTGGTCTCATTTTTAATCCAGGCCCTCAGTCATCTTAGGAGTAACCAACCCCTTTTTTGCTAAAACACTACAGCACTGGCCACACATTATTCGAATAGGAGATCTTAAACCTGCAGGTAATAATGTCTACTTGGTGTTCACAGTGTGTGATGGGACTAAGCACTTACTTGTGTCTCCCCTTGTGTTCTCTGGTGCTGTTTATATTACTGGTAACATTGTTGGAGGCAGCCTAGACAAGTGTCTTTGGAGGAGAGTCACAGCTTCTCACTAAAGTGGGCATACGCCCCAGCTGAAAAGCATTTTTATGAAGCCCAAGGAAATTAAGGTTTTTATCTTTTAAGCCAGATGCAATATGTAATTCTACTATGCTTGAGTAAAGTTTTATAGGAAACTAAAATGATAGCCTGATGTCAAAATTCCAATGTATGATTCTAGCTAGTACTTTAGAGACTGAGGCAGGAGGATTGTGAATTCAAGGCCAGCCTGGGCTACATAGTTTAGGCCAGCATGTGCTACAGACTGGAAACCTCCTCCCAAACCAAGGAAGGAAAGGCCAGGCAGTGGTGGTGCATCGTCTCTAATAATTAGCACTCAGGAGGCAGAGGCATGCAGATCTCCAAGTTGGAGGCCAGTCTGATCTACAGAGTGAGTTCTAGGATACCCATGGCTACACACAGAAACCCTGTCTCAAAAACAACAACAAAAAGCTAGAATTATTCTAGATTTGGTATGGAAGTCTTAGGTAGATCTTAAGGCAAATGTGTTTAGCCTTGTGCATTGTATTGATGAAGGGAGTCCTCCCAGGTTGTGCTTCCCCTGAGAAAGACATACAGTGTTTGTCTTATTGTGTCGGTTACATGAATAAATGCATTCTGAGATTGAATGTTTAATTTAAATGCCAATTTAATGATACTCCCTAACATTGCCATGCTCCTGTCAGTCCATTAGTTTGTTGAAAGGTACAGAGAACAGCAGGTACACTACTCACAAAAGACGTGGGAGATTTTTAAAATTTTTTTATCTTTATGCTTATCTTTTTTTTTTTTTTTAACTAATCTAGATTTTGATTGACTGTAATCAGTACATTGCTCTTTATTTTATTTTATTTTTTTTTCCCCTATGGGGGGAAAATTCCCTTAGGGATGGAGGTAGGAAACTTTTTCCAGAAACCATTATTGACATAGTATGAACTAATAAACTTGTTTTAAAAATCACCATAGGGGAGCTGGGCATGGTGGCAATGTCTTTAATGCCAGCACCCCAGCACTTGGGAGGCAGAGCCAAGCAATCTCTATGAGTTGTAGGCCAACCTGAATTTTTAACAAGTTCTCATTGTGAGACTTTGTCTGAAAAGAAGGCAGGGGCCCCTGGATGTTGGTCTCTTATCAGAAATGCTTTGTAAATTTCCCACCATTTTGTGGACTGCCTTTTTTAGTTTTGATGAAGTTCATTATACCTATTTTTCCTTTATTTCTTGTGGATTTGGAACCATATTCATGAAATCAGATATTCTCTATAAATCATGAATGTCTAGAATATGTCTTAGGACATTGTTTGGCTTCTTGAACTGAAAACCAGACCTACACATATGCTACACAAGTTGTGCAGCATAATACCCTGATGGGGATTCTGACTTTGAAAACTCAAAACGACAGCATCTATACAATTATAGAAAAAGCATATGCGGTGGGCCCCATAGGTAAGGCATGGCAAAACTGAGTTTGTCTCTTGGGCTCATAAGTTTATAATTATTCTAGAAATGTGTGTTTGGTTTAACACTGCAAGGGAATTAGTTCCAGTGCAGAGAGGTCTTTCTTTTTGTATTTTACCTACTCAGACTATTCACTTTGTATTAATGGAAAATAAAACCTAAGAATAATGTCTACTAAAGAAAAAACAAACTGTACTAGTTTATATTGGCTTTAATTAGAAACCAATCATTTCTAATGAGAAAGTGGATTTGGTGATTTCACAACAGGACAGATGAATTTGCTCTATGTCAAGATTTTATGTGCAAACATGCAAAGGTGCATTAAGATGACTCTACTAATGTTAAGCCCCTCTTGTTTGTCTGTTATTCACATCAGACACTGAATAACTCTTTTAGTATTTATAATCATAGAACTGCAGTTTGTTTCCTCACATTTGTGACCTTTTGTCAGAGCTTCCTGGCATCTATTCTATGCTTTTAAAACAATTGTTTCAGAATCAAACAATGTGTTTGATTAAGTCCACCTGCCTTTCCTCCCACTAATGACTAGGATTGGAGCTCAGAGTGAAGCCTGCAGTACTGGTGTGTTTTTGTGTTTTGTGATGAAGCACTTAGTGACTATAAGAAATATGAAACTTACTGCTAAATTATTTCCCTCCCCAGCATAGTTTTTGTTGCACAAAGAAAACATTTTAGCCATACACATGAGTCCTATAGCATGTATTATCTGAGAATAGTATAATGCTAAAGTTGAGCATGCCAGGCAAATATAGTTCTGTCACTAAGTTATATCCTCAGCCCAGTTTATAATAATTTTGTATGTTTTTTTTTTTTTCCAGGTGAAATTCCTAAACAAGTTAAAGTAAAAAAATTGAAGAACCTAAAAACTCTGGATTCTAAACCTGGTATTGATATTTATTAATGATTTTTATTTTGTATATATTTTTGAATGTCTGCATGAAAATGTCATAGTGCATGTGTGAAGGTAAGAGGACAGTGTTTGGGAGTCATTTTTCTCCTTCCAACATGGATTCCAGGGATGGATGGAACTCTTGTAGTGAGGCTTGCATAGCAAATACTTTTCCCAGCTAAGTCATCCTGCTGGCCCAGACTTTTGTTAACTTTAAGTATGTACTCATTTAGGTTGTTGGGTTTTCTTTTTCTTTTCTTTTCTTAGGAGTTTATACTTCTTACAAGCCATATCTAAACAGAGATGAGGAGATCATAAAACAACTCCAGAAGGTAAATACTTGCTCATATTTTTGATTTAATTCTCCTTGTTGTAACGTTTAGCTAGACAATGTGTGGCACTTTTTTTTTTTAATATAGTAGTGTAAAGTAGAACCTCAAGTCATAAAAAACAATAACCGTTGGTTGAACCAGGGTCTAATGCATGCTAGGCAAGTGCTTTACCTTTGAGGCATATCCTTAGCCTGGAATCTCACCTGGCTGGCCTAGAACTCATTATGAAGACCTCCTGCTTCTGCATTATAGGTATGTGCCATCATGCCTTGGCTTGGATTCTCTTTGAAAAATTAAAAAAAAAATCTGTGTGACATTGCCTTTAGAGGGATACTCCCTTAGCCTAGGGGCAGGAGGGAGGGCCTAGACCCTATTCCAAATGACTTGACGATTTTGATGATCCCTTCTGGACTGCATCACCCTCCCTGTGGAGTGAGGGGGGATAGAATGGGAGGGAGGGAGAGGGAACTGGGATCGATATATAAAATAAGAAAAAATAATAAATATATTTAAAGAATCTGTGTGTATGATGGTGCATGTGTGATGGTATATGATGATGGTGTGTGTGTGTGTGTGTGTGTGTGTGTGTGTGATGGTGGGGGTTCAGGAAAACATTGTACCGTAGAGCTGATTCTCTCTTTACATCTTTTATGTGAGTGTGAGTTCCAGGGAAAATGCCTTTATTCATTGAGCCATCTTGCTAGTCCTAAATCACTTTTGGTTTATGCACTCCTCAGCCCTTAAACCCAAGCTTTAGGGCTGGATATTGTAGCTCATACCTGTAATACTAGCACTAGGAAACCGAGACAGGATGATCTTAAGTTCTAGAAAAACCTGGCTAAATAGTGAGTACTTGTCTCAAAAATAAATAGAACTGGCAAGAAAGTTCAACAGGTAAAGGTGTTGGCTGCCAAGCTGAATTTAATCTCTGGGACCCATATGATGTAAGGAGAGAGGAGAAAACTAACCCCTACAAGTTGCCCTTCACACATTTTGCTATGGTACATATGTGCCACTTCCTACCTCCCCAGTCATACACACATACCGCTATATACAAAATAAATGCATAAACCTGAATTCAATCCCAGGATCCACGTGGAGAATGAGAGATCTAACTCCTACAAATGATCCTCTGATACATACAAGAACGCCTTGGTACACATGTGCACATGCACACATATACACAAATAAGTGTAATAAAACTTTTAAAATTAAAAATATTAAAAGATTAGGAGGTGCAGAGATGGCTTCGTTGGTAAGGTGCACACACATAATCAAGACACCAGTGCAGCAGTAGTCATGTACTTAACTATTGGTTCTGTATCTATAGAAAAACAGCAGTCATTCTGGAAACTTAGGTGCTATTGACACTTTATAGCAATGTCTAACAGTAAGAATATATTTTAAAGATGTCTGTAGTGTTAATACAGCATATGCAAAATAAAGATTATTTTCACTGGGAACCAATGCTCTTAAGTATGGAATAAATGGTATTCATAGACATACAGGGTATCAAATCAAATTTATATTTAAGTGATAAAAGCAAATTATATGTATCAGTATAGTACTATGATATTTTGATCTATGTATACATTGTGTAATGTTTAAATCTGGTTAAAGATACCTATTTCTTCAAATGTTTATCATCACTTTGTGGTGAAACATTTAAAATCCTATGTTTTTTGAGATATTTAGTACTTAAGTGTTCTATGGTCACTATACTGTACAATAGCACAGCTTGCTCCTATCCAACTGTAACTTAACTGCAGTTACAGGTCAGCCTTTCCTCCCCATCCTGACTCCCTAGCCTCCAGCTAAAATGTCCTTTTACAGAGTTTACAAAATAAACTTCTAATTAAGTTACTTCAGTATAACAGTCTAGGGGTTTTTTGTTTGTTTTGTTTGTTTGTTTGTTTTCTTGGTTGGTTGGTATTAAATTTAAATGCCTATTTACAAAGCAGTTGGATTTGCTCATTTTTCTGATGTTCCCTAATACTAACATACAAGTGTCTGTTTTCTACTTTCCAGGGTGTGCAGCAGAAACGTCCTTCTGAGGCTCAAAGTGTTATTCTCAGACGCTATTTTTTAGAACTGACACAAAGTTTCATCATTCCATTAGTAAGTTATTAATATTAATGATTTGCTGAGAAGTCATTTGATCCTCAGTTTGCTTGTCCATGTGTGGCTGATTCTAGGGTCCCTAAATACTTTTCAAGTTTGTTGTGTTTTTTTTTATTTTTATTAAAAGACCTTTAGATACATTTCAGGCACTAGGTTTAAAGGAGAAAGAATAGCACTCAGAAAGATATCCCTAAGAACATGGCTGCCTAAGCATGGCAACAATAGGCATGCTCACATAAAAGGGAAAAGTTCATGAGGCCTCTACCTTAGACAGAAACTATAGCAACTCAGGGAGGTTGAGAGTGGGAGAAAGTCTTTCCCAGGGAGTCAGCCCTGAAAACACACAAACAAATAACATATAGGCAGAATAGATTATGATTATGTATATGAGAGAGAGAGGAAGTGTGTGTATGTAAGGGTTTTATTACTGGGAAGAGACTACATGACCATGGCAACTCTTATAAAGGAAAAGATTTAATTGAGGCTGGCTTATAGTTTCAGAGGTTTTGTCCATTATCTTCATGGCTGGACATGGCAGCATGGGGCTGGAGGATCTTGATCTACAGGCAGTGGGAGACTGTGTACAAGGCATAGCTTGAACATATATGAGACCTCACAGTCCACTCTCACATGACACACTTCCTCCAAGGTCATGCCTCCGAGCATCCATTTCCAGAGGTTCAAAACCACCTGTAATTCTAACTTTAGGTCATTCCACATCAGGTTCTGGTATCCATGTGTATGCTCATGTGTGCGTGTGCACACCCATACACAAGACCTTAAAAATATATGAGCTTAGAACCAGATAGAATAGCATAGTCCTGTAATTCCAACAATTGGTCTGGAGGTAGGAGGATATGATTTCAAGGATAGCCAGGAGTACATAGCAAGACCATTTCAGCAAACCAAACAAGGGCTGGTGTGAGAGCTCAGAAGTAAAGGCAGTTGCTGCACAAGCTTGGCAACTTGTTCAAACCCTGAGACCCATGTAAAGTTGAAAGGAGAGAACCAAGCCCACAGCTGTCCTCTGACTTCCACGTGTGTGCTGTGATACACACACACATATATATCATGCACTCATGCATAAATTATTTTAAACAAAATTATGAGCTGGACACAGTGCCATGTACCAGCTACTTGGGAAGCTAAGGCGGAAGGATCGGTTGAGCCATGAGTTCAAGATAAGCTTGCGCAATACAGCAAGCCACCAATCTCTGAAAGGAACAAAGCAAAACAAAGGAAACGTAATCTGAGTATCCAAATCTTAGTTAAATTTTGTTGAAACATGACTTCCCAACTCAATTTAACTGGGGCAGTCTTTTGTGGGAAATGATGAAATCATTGAAGGAACATAATAGGAAAACTCAGATTCAGGTTGTTAAGATGATCCACAAACACATACACAGTAAATAAAACATTGGGGCTCACTTTTTCTTTCTGTATACTCACTAGATCTATGGAATCTGTGACTCTGTGAGGTGTGGCATTCAGTTCTGTAGTAGATATCAGCAAGGTATCCCCTAATTTAATTCTGACTCTATACCTGGCAATAGCTTCAGATCCAAAAGCTGAGGGCTTGATTCTTGAGTTTGTTCTACTCCATGTTAGATGCCAGTTACAAGCTCCATGCTGTGCTTATTACTGATCTACTCTAAATCTCATAATCCCCTTTTTGTGGTTCTACTAATTTACTTGAATGACTTGGGGAAAACGATGTTAATTATACGTAATATTTCAAAGAGTACAGATAAATAGATAGGATAGGGTATGGAGGGAGAGCATAGACTTTGCGTGATGTCTCTGAATGTGCCACCCTCTGTAAATGTCACGTATTCTGCTATCTTGAATCTCTCTAACCCATGTCCTTTGGATTGCTACCAAGACTTCATTGCATAAGCATAATTGAAGCATGCATGTCTGTATTCAAATAGTATTGGCACAAAGAGTGCATGTTCTGATTGGATGCTGTCAGACTAGGTGGTGAAAGTCAGCAAAGCCTGTCTGTGAGATTAATTCCTTAAGGTGTGTTTCAAACCTTTTCTGAAATGGAGGTCTTAACAACTACTTTCAGACAAGACAAAAGGTGAACTCATGGTCAGCAAGACCAGGGAAGACAAGAGATTTTTGTAACCCACTGTTATAAGCCAGAAACTGGGTGAAAAAAGTTGGTGTGTCCTAGTATCACTTGGAAAACCATTTTATTAAAATGTAAGAGCCTTAAGTGAGACTGTAAGGACTCCTAGTGTCTGTCTGTCTGTCTATTTATGTGATTTATTTTGGCTCTAGGAAAGATATGTGGCGAGCTTGATGCCTTTGCAGAAAAGTATTTCTCCGTGGAAGGTATGTGATAGTCAAGCAGTTTCCTCTTTGAGCTGTCCAGCTATAATTACTCTCTTTGAATAGAGCAGTTCCTTATCTCTAAATATAGTATGCCTTGTTTTCTAGAGTCCACCCCAGTTAAGACAGTTCCTTCCAGAAGAATTTATGAAAACACTTGAAAAAACAGGACCTCAACTGACATCTGGAATAAAGGGCGATTGGATTGGACTTTATCGGTTAATTTCTTTACTTATTTTCCACCCATCTGTGGATCTTTACTTAAAAACAAAAACAAAAAAGCTAGTTATAAAACACAGATTATCCATGTAACATGTAATTCTGAACTATACAAAAGGATTGAAAGGTTAGCGTGGTGGCACATTGTAATGTCATCCTCAGTGTCATACCAAGTTGGAGATTAGCCTGGATTACTTGAGACTTTGGTTTTTGTTTGTTTGTTTATTATTATGTTCTGTTTGTTGTTTTATTTTTAAGAGGGGGTATTGAAAGAAGAAATAAATATTACCAAATTTTGCTTTTTTTAAAATTTATTTTTGTAGGCACTTTCTAAAGTCTCCAAATTTTGATGGCTGGTTCAAGACCCGGCGGAAAGAAATGACCCAAAAATTGGAGGCACTTCATCTAGAAGCTCTTTGTGAAGAGGTTAGAAAACTGTGTTAGTGTGATACAAGTATTAAGAGTACAAAAAATATTTTAGAGGTTGCAAGTAATATTTAGAATCCACTTTACTACATTTACTTACTTGTGTGTGTGCATGCATGCTATAGTATGAGTGTGGAGGTCAGAGGACAGCTTTCAGGAATCAGTTCTCTCCTTCTACCATGAGGGTCCCAGGTCTAAATGAAGGTATCAGGCTTGACAATAATGTCTTTATCCACTGAGCCCCACTTTATTATAAATAGTGCTCATAGCTAACTTACTCATATCTTGTCCTATGAGCCACAGCACTCTTGTCACAAAAATTCATTGAGGGTAGGGGCATTGTGATCTGTGTTCTGCAGCTGTGGTTTTAGGTTCAGTGAGCTTGACTCAGTTTGCACCACCCCAACTGTGTGCTTTTTGTTGGTGTACATGAACTAACTGTGTACATCTCTTCCCAGTTCTGTGTTCAGACCTCAGTTAGTAGCATCAAGTCACCTGCAGTGGGAATATTATACCACAGAACTTGGCAAATTCTATAAAGCAGAGTACACGTCCCTGCAGCCTCACCCCAGCTGTTTCCAGTGTGACTTAATCACCATCTCCAGTTAGTGTTGACAGTTTTGTTCATGTGGTCGGGCTGCATTTTATACTTGTAACTCACCACCAGCCTACTTCAAAGTCAATTTCTTGAGACAATATAATCTTTTGTATTTTGCTTTAAATGTTGAGGTGGGCTGGTCACAGTGCTATCTTTTGTAATTATAAACTCCTAGTGACTATGGCTTTTAGAAAAATACCATGATGAAAGCATCCACAAGTAAGCCCTATGAAAATCTTATTTGAAGTTACAAAATTTATATAGAATAATGCATTCATTTACATTTTGTTTTTATTTGCTAGCTAAAATTCCTTATAAATTACTCTTACAGTAATAAAGATTAGTATTGCATAAAGGGCCACTTCAGAAAGGAGTTTTCTTAAATTTTGTTTACAGTTGTTTTGGCTAATATTAGAAATTATCTACTTAACAATTTTTAGATTTTCATGAAAATTCCCCTTGCACTGTACTGCTGTGTTGGAGTTGTATGCCCTGTCTTCCTTCCCGTTTCGTCCTTCCTCAAGTATTTTTTGAGTATGTACCAATTTGGGATTTTCTTACTGTCTAGGACCTCCTTCTCTGGATCCAGACACACACAGAAGTAGAAACAGTAGACCTTGTGTTGAAGCTGAAAAATAAGTTGGTATGTAACTAAAGAGATGAAGGTATAAAATGGACCTTTTTGTGGGAATGTTTTTCTCACCTGAGTTGACTCTTTTTTTGTACCACAGAAATAACATTTAGAGAAGATATGAGATTGGACAATTGATGGTAGATCTCACTAGAAATATTATTTCACTCAAACAGAATCACAATGATTCCAAATTATTCTAAAGATATTTAAATAATTTTAAATTGCTTTATGTGTATGAGTGTTCAGCCTGAACTTGTGTACTGTATGCTTGCAGTGTTTGTTGAGGCCAAAAGAGGGCACCCCATCCATTGAAACAGTGAAGATGTGCTGGGAACCAAACATCCAGTGCCCTTAACTGCTGAGCTATCTCTACAGTCCCTCTAAAGATACTTATAATGGAGTCTTTTGAAAGCTACACAATTATCATCTCATTTAGAGTTTATGCCACACGATAATCTTCAGGCATCATTTGTGAATTTATAGAATAACTTTTTGTTGAGGTTATTCCCCATTTAGTGGAATGTTCTTTACAGTTTTCTATAAATTCTAGACTAAGACCTAAAGTTTGAAGTGATCAGGATATGAAAGAGGTTTGATGTAGTAAGCACAATGCATCATTACAGATTCACTTAAACTGTCCTTTATGTAGTTACAGGCTGACCGAGAGCATTTACCTGTGAAACCTGACACTGTGGCGAAGTTACGGACACATATAGATGCAATCATCTTAGCATTGCCAGAGGACCTGCAGGGCATACTGCTCAAGACTGGCATGACATGATACAAGATTTTACAGCCAAAAAGGGCTGCACCGTGAAGCAAACTGATATTTCATCCAGACGCACAAAGGAGCTGTCTGAGCAGCAGTAACATGGAAAACAGCAGCAATGGCTAGATACAGATGGAAGGACTGAAGTTCACAGAGACATTTTTAGTGCATTCTGTGGCGGTTCCACGATACTGAAATACTGAAAGGCATTTCCGTATTTTTAATCATGTTCTGAAGTGCTCTTATGAGAGAGAGACCTGTGGGGCCATCAGTATAAGTGACTCCAAGCTGCAGTGCCGGCATTGCAGGTATTTTTAAAATTGGTGCTGCTTTGCCCAATCAAGTTGAAACTCAGGGGAATATAAAAATAATGCTCACACTGGCTGTTCTCTTAAGAAGGAAAAACTGAATTTTCCAACTATAGTTAGATATAACTGAGGCTTATGTAGTGCCTTCCATTGTCCTATGTTTCACAGGGTCCAGCTGCTAATTGTAAAACTTTTCCTTTTTTAATTATGATATGCAACCTTATGAGGCATCATGTCAAGTAATGATTTGCTCAAAAGTGTTTCTTCTTGCCCCTTATATTTGTTGATGAGTGTTTTAAAATATCATGTACTTTTCATTTCACCGTTTCCTTGTCATTTTCAAAGTGAAGTCTTATAGGCTGTTCTCGAGGAAGGAGGCATATGTAGTTCTAGGAATGGAGCTTCCTCTGCCCTTTTACTGATTGGGCCTGTATAAATTAATTAACTTCTATGTCTTTTGAAGACATTCTCACTATGAATGTTATAGTCAGCTGTATTTTAAAAATAATTATTCATATGTCACAAGTATTCATAAGCCACTCATGTAACAATTACTTGAGAATTTTAACTTTAACTTTCAACATTATTTGTTGGGTGATACTATTTTCCCTAAACTAATGATTTTCATAATATTTTTCCTGCTGTTATTTGATATGAGAACTTTTGTCTAAATCCATATTATAGTTTTGTCTGTCTGTTTTGTTTATACTATCTTGCCAAGAGCAGAATAGTATAATTTGTGTGTTAAGATTGTTTGGTTTGTGTTTAAATGGGAGTGTCTGCAGAAGCCACTGTTCAAATAGGCACACAGAAGTAGCACATATGTAAATAGCGGTGTCTTGTAAGTACCCTTCAAACAGCCAAAATTAGGTATACGTGTTTGTCAAAGAGTGGCTTCAGAAGCCATCTCTTGTTTTCTATTGATGTTAAAGGGCATTCCTGATCTAAGAAGGATTCCCTGTGCTTGTGACTATGGTCTCATATCCAAGTGTGCCCTTTAGTCATGGATACAGTCTCTTGACCGCTGTCATAGAAAGAGAATGGCATTTGGGTGAAATCATTTGTGTAGATTGTATGGGTTATTTTGTGAAACAATACTGACCTTTCAGAAAAATGGCAACTACTTTTATATGCTAAAGTACTTCACAACTTTCTGGGAAACTTTATTTAGGTAGAAATGGCCATCTTATTATTTTTAAAAACAATGTATTTTAGTAATTTCACAATTTATATACAGTTTGTGACATGAATATGAAAGTCATTAGTGTTATATCAAGTATCTTTTAAAATACTATTTCTATGGGATATATCATTTGAAATTTATTTTCCAGAACTAAAGAATAACATGAAATGATAATGCTGTCTTCATATTTACTACATATAACAGAAATTTAACACATGTTGAAAACCAAATCATACTCAACTACTTTATCTCTTAACTTCAAATTATGTACCTGCAAGAATAGTGTAAGGTTGCACTGAAAACCCCAGAAAGACTCAATGGTAACTTAATTTTTTTATGTGATTTTCATAATTGTTTTTTTTTTTTTTTTTTTTTTGAGTTTAATATTCCAACCCTGCCATTTAATATATCTCCACCAGCATAAGAAAGAATCAGTGCTTTTAGGGTGTTACATAATGCCTGGTGCCTTCAATTCACAGTGAGAAGAGGTTTTGTGGAGGCATTTATGGTCATTACCAAAAGCTGAATTAAAGCCTTGGATTCTAAAACACTTGGACAGCTCGTGTTATGTCTTCTCTTCTGGTCAGTTTTTGTTTTGGAGACAGGCTTTCTTGTGTCCCAGCTGGCTTCAAACTCTCTGTGTAGCCAAGGATGAACTTGAACTGATCTTCCTGTCCACCTCCTCAGTTTGGGGATCACAGGCCTATTCCACTGTGCCTGGTTTATGTGGTGCTGAGGTTTGAACCCAAGGTTTCTTGCATCCTAGGCAAGCTGTCTGCCAACCAATCTCTATCTCCAGCCCTAACTTATATTTCTTATATTTGGAATACTTGGAAAAATATACATAATAAAACTTGTACATTATAAAAGTATTTTATTTGTAGATGATTTTTTTTCAAAAAAATTAAAATCAAAACCTTTTTCTGTTTATTTACTATGAACAGGGTGAAATTAAAAGATTAGTATCTTAGTCCCAAGAGATTAATATGTTTAACACCCCAATTTACAGATTATAAAATAATCTGGTAAGTAATTTAACCAAGTGTAGTAGCACATGCCAATAGTTCCAGCTAATTTGGATTTTGAGGCAGGAGAATTGCTTGATTTCAGGTGCTCAAGAGTATCCTGGGCAGCACAGCACAACCTGGCACAACCCTGCCTGGGTGAAAAAAAAAGACAAAAAGTCTTTAGTTTCATTATCTAGGTATTGTTAGATTATTTTATTTTGTTTTACCTTTGATTAAAAAAAATACCCTTAGAGGCTGGGAATATAGCTCATTTGATAAAATGCTTGCTTTAGAAACATGAGGACACATTTAAAAAGCCAGGTGCAGTGGCATATGCTTTTAATTCTAGCACTGGGGAGAGAGAGACAGGTGGGTCCTTGTGTCCCACTCATCAGCCACTGTAACTTAGTTTGTGAGCGCTAATGAAAAATTATCTTTAGTAAACAAAATAGATGGTTCCTGGGGAACAGCAGTCAGTGTTGATCTTTGGCTCATACCTGCACATACTGATGTGTACCCATACATAAGACTAGGAATGCTGAGGCATGCCTTTAATCCCAGCACTTGGGAGGCAGAGGCAGGAGGATCCCTGTGAGTTCAAGGCCAGCTTGGTTCACTTAGTGTGTTTGAGGATATCTAGGGCTACATAGAGAAACCCTTTCTTGGAAACAAACCCCAAACCCAAATACATAAATACAACATATAAAAACACATTTAAATTTCAGTTTGCTTTTATTTTTTACTCTTTTCAAAGATAGCAGCTATGATATAACAGTGGTAGAGACTTTGCTCACCATATCTAAGATCCGTAGCATCACCAAAAAGAAGGAAAAATGAATCTTAAAAGTAACCATGGACAAGCAAGATGGGTTAGTGAGTAAGGGCCATTACAGCCAAGCCCAATGACCTGAATTTGATCCCTTGGCCCAACATGGTAAAAGATGAGAGCCAACTTCCACAAGTTGCCCTTGAACTTCTATATGTGTGCCACAGATAAATGTGATTTAATGTTTTTTTTAAGGTAACCATTACATTCTTTGGCTTTCATCATTTTTTAGATTACTAGTAAAATCCAAAATGTCTGTAATTGTAGCATTTTGAGGTGTGGAGTTTTGGGGATCAAGACTTCAGAATCATCTTTGACTGTATCTAGTGTAATGATGGCATCCTGAATGAGGTCCCGTCTTTAAAAACAGCTGGGATGGTAAAGGTGTATGGCTGCATTTAGATTAGTGAACAAAGCCATCAGTAGTTTGTTGGGAGAAGTCAGGAAGGTGTGCACAGGGACAAAACATTGGGGATGACGGCTATGCTCACTATCTCAATTCTGCTTATAGTTTTATGGGAAAATAGTAAAATAATGAAATTTTAACAGACTGCATACTTTGAATGTATCCAGTTTCTATGTCTATAAATTTGGTTTTTAAAAACAGAGTACATAGGATTAAAAACTTCATTAAATAAAATTAAACATTTCAACACTTTCCTTCCAAAGCACAATTCTAGGAACAAAATGACTACTGTAGAATGTAAAGTTCCTTTTTTTCCAGAAGTAACTGAGCCACCATAGAAGCAGTTCATACTACAAAGTATTTTGTCTGGCTGAGTGAAAAAACAAGCGATTGGTGAAAACCAATTTCCATGAAGTTCTTCTGTCTAATTCCTAATCAGAAATACTATTCTGATGACCAAGAAAATGGGGAGGCAGAGAGCAGGCAAGCCTACCATTGAAACTATTAAAAAAAAAAGAGAGAGACATTATTATGAGCCAGTTATGGAGAAAGTCATGGTATTCAAACAACAGCAAAGAAAGGAAAGGATGGCTCTTAGGGACCCAGGAGAAGCACTAGAGATACAGGTATAGTGGGCCTCTATAAAACAGAGAGGCTATGAAAGAAGCCTATTTCATTAGCCCTAAAGTTTGTTTCCAAACAGATAGGAAACTCCTACTAGCAATTATAATTCTGTTCCTTTTTTGTTTATTTTTTTCGGAGGGGGGGATAGGACAGAGGGGCAAGGCTTTACTATGCAGGCTGATCTTGATCTCAGTGCTCCCCATCAGCCTCCCAGGTGCTAAGACTACAGGTGAGCAAAACCACGCCTGGTTTGTAATTCTGTATCATGTCAAATTGCTTCACCTACTTAAAGCTAGCATGTGTAACTGGAAAAACGTCTATGAACTTTGTTTTATTTAAAAAATGTTAATTCCCACTTACATAAAATATAGTGGTATATAATATAGTAATTGGGCCTAGTTGAGTGGGTAAGTATTGCATTTTAAATAGATGTTATACAATGTGATAGCTTGGTTTCTATTAAAAAGCTATAATCTAGGGGCTGGAGAGTTCACTCAGCAGTTAAGAGCACTGGCTGCTCTTCCAGACATTCTGAGTGCAGTTGCCAGCAACCACATGGTGTTTCACAATCTATAGTGAGAACTGATACCCTCTTTGACATAAAGTCAAATATGCAGATAGAACACCCATATACATAAAATAAATCTTTTAAAAAATACATAAAATATTTTACATTAAAATATTTATCCTGAGTAGGGTATGATGTAATCCTAACAGTTGGGAGGCTGAGGCAAGAGGATCCGAGTTTGAGGGCATGAGTGAATTAATGTGTTGATGAGAGTTGGGTTAACTATAGCACATCTTCCTCCAAGTTGTTAGAAGTATAGGACTTCATCTGGATAAACAGCAATTTTTTCTTGTGGATGTTTCCTAAAGTAATAAGTCAATGTGTGTAGTAACTATATAATATCATCAGAAGAAATAGGTTCCTATCCTAGTTCTACTAATCTCTCTGATACTGAATAACATGAATAATCTATGTAATGTATTCTAACATGTCACTATTAGCATTCTGTTTTATGAGCAGTTATCTACTTGATATATCAGCTACTTACGTATTCTTATTTGAAAATCAGAAAATCTGTCTATCACTTTTCCTTTTGTTTACTTTAGGTTTTAAGAGATAAACAGAATTACAGAACATTTCTTTTTTATTCTTCTTAACTAAAGAGGATGGATATGGAAGTTCTCATGGGTTCAGACTCAGACCCTAAAAGGGGGAATTGCACAAAATGGAGAAATGTAAAGACTAAATTTGAGATCTTTTTAGTGGTGTGGCTGTAGCTCAGTTGCCCACCATAGCACGTTTGAGGCCAGCTTGGAATATATGAGTTTTTGGGAGAGATGGGGGTTAGGAGACAGACAGACAGACACACACACACACACACACACACACGCACACACGGGTGATGAGGAGTAGAAAGAACTTCAAGAAATGGCAGAATGGCAAGTACTAGTAATCACCAAACCATTTCTCTAGTACTTTTTATTATATTCTTTTTAAAGGTTATCTGGCTTGTTTGTTTCTCCATTATTATAATTTTTAAAAAGATGCCTTGTTTGTATATTTGTTTTCATTTGGGGCTTTAGAAATTATTAAATGGGGGCTGGAGAGATAGCTCAGTGTACAAAGAGGGCTAAGAGTACTTGCTGCTGTATAGAAGACCAGAGCTGGAACTCATTGGGAGACTCATAACCACCTGTAATTTCAGTCCCAGGGATTCAACAGGGGACTTGCATGCAAGTATAAAGAACCACTCAGATATGCACACATACACATAAATACAAATAAATCTTAAAAATACTAGGGATCAATGATTGGCTAAAGGCTTTAGCACAGAGGTTGAGCACAAAGGAGTATGTGTAAGCTTGCTCTTGTGGTTAACAGAAATATTACCAGTGGTGTTACAAATAGGAATGTAGCAAAGGGATTTTTTTTTTATTCAAGGCAAAGTGAAAATATAAAGTATATATGCTTCAGGGGAGCAATGAGCCCCAGAAAGCCCTGGTTTCTGTTTGGGGCTTCCTTTTATGAGTTCAAGAAAAAGAGTTATTTCCTAGGAATGGGTGGTTTTTGTTTGTATTGATACACAGGCTTGTGTTATGTTCAATGCACATGTCCTCTCTTGTATATGATTTTAATTATATGAATGTCCCATTATAAATAGGAATAAGATGATTAATAGTTGGTTTTCCCCTAAAAGTACACTCCCAGGACAGTTTGCTTTATAGCATGTGCATCCAAAGCTAGTTAGGCTGGCTTGCCCATTATCTTTAGTTCCTGGATGTGTTAGGCCACAAAAGGGGATTTATGAAGAATTTCTCAGAAGCTAAATCAGCTTAATGCAGGGTAGGGTCTCAGGTTGCAAAGTGCATTATTGGAAAAGATGTATGTGTAGCTCCAACTAAGAAGGGTCCCAGGTTGCCAAGCTATCCCTATGCTCACAAGCCTTTTAGAAATGAATATACTACAGAATATGTTATTAAATTGTACACTTAAAATTGATGGATCATTGCAGTAAGTTATATCTCACTGAAAGTACAAAATAAAACTCTCCTTTGACTGTTTCAGTAGGGGTTTCTCCATTCCCTGGAAAAGTTCCTTTCCTCTATAGTTATATCAGGTAACTGCTAATGACTACTGAATTCTGTTTGAAATTCTTGTGCTATATCCACATGCATGCATACATACAAGTAAACATACGTAATGATAATCTGTACTATTGTGGGGCAAGATCTCATACAGTTCAGGGTGGCCCTATTGGCTTTCTAGCCAAGATGACCTTGTCTTCCTGATCTACCCCCCCCCACACACACACACATACTTTGTATCTCCCAAGTGCTGGAATTACAAATGTGCCCTATCACAGACTATAGAAATTTGTATTTTAAAGCTGGTGTCATTTGTTCCAGGCTGGCCCTAAACTTTATAGTGGAGCATGTCCTTAGACTTCTGATTATCCTCTCTCCACCTCCCAAGTGCTGGTGTTACAGGTATGTGCCACACTGGTTTCATGCATTCCTAGGGATGAATGAACCCAAAGTATTTGTGATGAGACTTTTACTATTTGAGATATAACCCCAGAAATCTATTTTTATATCACCTTACTATATTTTCTATTTATTTGTTCCCCCTCCCCCACTAGCCCTACTTTGGAGATGTTTTTATTAGGGTTATTAGGATATTGAGTACAGTTCTGATTCATTCTAATTCTTCAAAGTATTTTAAAGTTTATTTGGTCATCTCCCTATAACTGCTTGTAGTACGCCAAGTTCTCTGATTTCAGGTGGGGTTTTGCCAATAACATTAAATATGAGGCCATATTTATGAAGAGAGGTCATCACACTTTGAGCCTAAGACATGGGGGACTCTCTCAGTCAAAAAGTACCTTCCCAGAGAAAATGCTTACAAACCTTAAGAGTTGGTGAACACTAACTAAGAAGGGTGGATTGTGGGCACTACTAATGGAAACAGAAGGAGGTGAATTTCTTGGAGAATTTTCCTTTTAAAGAAACGATATACCTTATTTTGTAACCAGTATAACAGTAGTAAATTTTTCATTATTCTTCTGGGAATGGAAAGGCCTCAGAACAGCAGTCTTTACTTAACTTCTCAAAGCATTATACTCAGCTGGGTGTGGTGGTCCCAGCCTAGAAACCGAACCATCCAGGAAGCTGAAGTAGGAGGATCGTCATTTCGAGGTCGGCCTGTCATTTCTGCCCAACAGTGGTAGACAGTTTCTTAGCATGCTTGATATACTAGGTACCAGTCTCAGTGATAATAGGGGAAGGAAAAAACCTTGTAGCACTCTCGTCTTGCAATTAGTGGGATTAGCGGGTTCAGTAAAACTTGGCATCTGGCCTAGGAGTTTTCCACCTTTACTCTGCCAGCAGGTCTGTCTTTAATTTGTCCGGAGAAGCTAGGGTCTTTTACATGTTTTATTTACTATTTAATACTTCCATTGGACTGCTAAACTCAGAGACCTCTCTCTTTCTCACACACACACGTATATATATACTACTTATATACTTTCGTATATATAAATCTATATGAATTTCCTTTGTTTTGCGGGCTGTCGTTGGATCTCCAATCCCAGAGTGCTGTGAGCGGCCAGGTTATTAAGGACATTTCACATGAAATCCGTCTCAGTGTCCCACCTAACCTGGCCAGACTCTTTACGAAGACAGGGTCTATTCTATCTTCACTTCTGCACTGTGGAAGCATCCGGCCAGGCTTGATTACATTGGTGGGCGTGGGGAGCACCGGAGCTCCCCGGAAGGAGGAAGTCACCATTTGGCCTACAGTGCACGCCTTGCGGGAGTGGAACCGTGCACTCATCCGGGCGGGCGGAAGCTATTCCCGTCGAACCCCATTGGCGGTGACGAAACGAGGAACCCTGGGAGCCCGCCGGTGCTCCAGCACGCAGGTGCCAACCGTCCTAGCTGGGCTCCACCCCCGCGGGTCGCAGGTGGGTGGAGCGGGCGCATGCCCTGCGCGCGCAGGCGCGGTGGTGCGGGCGGCGTCTGCGGGGTGGGGGAGTGGGGGTGGGGCGTCGGTGACGCGATTCTGTCCGCGTTGGAGCGGGCGGGCCGCCGCCACAGTCTCCACGGCCGCCGTGTGACGTGGCACAGCAGAACACTTAACGCCGCGCCGGAGCCGCCGCGCCAGTCGCCGAGCAGGTCCCGCTCCCGCCACGTCGTGTCCCGCGGCCTCGCCGACGCGCCGGCCACAGAGAGACAGAGCTTCAGCCTTCGTGAGCCGGAGCCGAGGACGCCCGAGACCCCTGTCCCCTCCGTCGCAGGTGCCACCGCCGCTATGGGCCTCACCATCTCCTCGCTCTTCTCTCGCCTCTTCGGCAAGAAGCAGATGCGCATTCTGATGGGTGAGTGAGGGGCCGGGAGTCGGGGGCGGCCAAGGCGGGGGAGGGCGGCCGGGAAGAACCCTTCGAGGAACAATGGGGGAGAGGACTGAGCGAGCGCTGTCTCCAGCAGAGGCTGAGCCCGAGGCTTGGGCCACATTTCCTCTCTCTCGGCTTTGCTTGCCTCTCTCAACCCCCTGCTCTGATTGAGAGCCCGAGAAGACGGAGACGGGGTACAGGGTCGGCTTACACTGCCGAGGCCCATCCTGAGGGCAGCGGTCGACAGTGAGGCTGGGCCACGCCAGCCTTCCTCCTCCCCCTTCCCTGGTCGTGTACGCCCTGTGCACACACCGCTGGTATGTGAGCCCAGCCAGGGGCAGGAAGTGACCAGGCCCACTGTGCCGAAGGAGCACCCAAGGTTTGAGGAAAAAGTCCGCAGTCCTCTGAGCTCGTTTTACTAAACTTTGCCTTGCTGTGGATTCGACCTCATTTTCTCTAGACCTAAAACACCAAACCTCTTTGGTTTACTATCTTTGCTCTTTTAAACTAATTATATCCATCTAGGCTGGATAATAATAAAATTATAAAGTCAGCTTTTAGAAACGAACAAGTTTTTTTAACTGGATAGTTGTAAAGCACCTAAACTGAACATGATTCCGGAGTTCAGGGTAATCTGTTAAAAGAATAGGTTTTTCTTTTTCTTTTTTCTTTCTTTTTTTTTTTTCTTTTTCTTTTCTTTTTTTTTTTTTGCTGAAGGTTTTATTGCCCATTGAGGTCATTCACTATGCGAAGTAAGAGTTATCTCCTTAGTACAGCAGTCTGCCTCACAGCTGAGTTCAGGGACTGGAATAGTTGTCTTTTGACACGAGTGTGAGGAGAAAAGGATTACTTCTCACCCACAACTAAGAAGTGTTTTAGTTTCTGTAATATTACAGAGTATAAGGGTACAAGTTGGTTATTGTTTGTTCAGCCTTTTTTACAAGCCATAAAAAAATTATTCACGATTCATTCACAAAGCTAAGTGAAGATGTTTTCTTTCGGTTTCTCGGATCTCCCTTATGAAGAGGACAGTACTTTTAGGAGGATCAGCGTAAGTGGTTGGAAATGGGCAGTGAAAAAATATTTGAAGTCAAAGGGAGGACTTGGGACTGAGATAAATGTTTTTTAGAGATTAGCCAGTACAAGATTGTGTTACTGAAAAATAAAGAATGTATTGTAAATGAATTCTGTTTTTCTTTGCTATATACTCTTGTGATGGCTAACGGGATAAGAGGAGAAGGGTAGAATGATACTTTAAGCACTTTACTGTGTTTGAGAAACTTTCCTATCCAGCCCAGTAATGATTGGAAGAAAACGGAAATAGACAAGCATTTAACCTGCTGTGATGGTGAAAGGGATAAAAGGCACAGGTTGGGATTACTCTTTATGTAAAGTATATGATCACTCATGTACTTGCTTTCCTTTTTTGTCTTTCTGTTTTTGTCTTATGATAGAGGGTCTCCTTCCATAGCTCTGGCTGTCCTGGAACTCACAGAGATCCACCTGCCTAGGCCAAGTGCTAGGAGTAAAGGTGTGCGACACCACACCTTTAATTTTTCCTTTGTTAAAACCAATCTATTCATAAAGTCAACTTTTATGATAACTCATCAGAGGAAGTGTTAGTGTCAGGGTTATATGTATAAACTGGGAACATAGTGGTTTGGAAATTTGGTAATTCCTAAGAGGGTTTTTGTTTGTTTGTTTTTGCTTTGTGGCTTTATGAGTGATTGGTCTTGTAATTAATAATCACTTTTATGGTATCTCCCCCATCTAAGTATTGGGAATGTCAGTGAATAGATGATTGTATGTACGCGTGTGCACATATGCTCCTATGTATGTATTTTGCTTTGTGGTATGATTTTGAGAATAGAACTCAAGGCCTTCTGTATGTACCCTAGCCCTGAATGATTGCCCCCCCCTTCGTTAATAGGCTCATATTTTCTTTATCCAACTTATATGTTTCCTTGAGTCAACAGCTTTTCGAAGTCTATATTCTTTTGCTGGGGATTAAAATCTAGGTCTTGAGTGTTGAGCACAATCACTGAGCTCCACCTATAGTCCTAGACTGCTGTTTATAAACATATTAAGAGACAGGAGTAGTTTCTGGTTGGCCCAACTACTCTGGAGATGAAAACTTACTAGCTGCTCTCCCAACATTAATTTGAGAAGATGTTGAAAGACATATCTAATAGTTAACCCTAATTAAAAATGAACCAAGCCGGGTTTAGCATGATGTAGTGTACCTATAATCCCAGCACCAAGGAAGCTGAAACAGAAGGATCTCAAATTTGAGGCAAGGATGACTGTGTTTCAAGCATTAACAAATAGCCAATACAATATACTGAATTTAAAATCTTCTAGATTATTGGTCAGTAGACATGATGTGCTAGCTATTTATAAGGGAAATTTACTCAATTTAAATTACCTAGATCTCTCAAGTAGCCAGAGTTAGAAAGCAGTAGCTCTGAATTTTAAGGTGGGTTCCTATCTTATAGATCTGTGATAAGGTGTGCTTTTAGTAAATCAATACTTAAATTTTATTTCTGAAATTACTAACGTGTTTGTTAGAGTAGTTCTTTTTTTTTTTTTTTTTTTTTTTTTTTTTTCCTGACACTGGTTTCTCTGTGTAGCTTTGTAAGCTTTGTAGACCAGGCTGGCCTCCAGTGAACTCACAGAGAATCTACATGACTGCCTCCCGAGGCAAGCCTTACCCCCCCACCTGCCAGAGTTCCTAATTTTGACCTATTTCTTTTGAACTTGGGGGGAAAGGCTTCTGAGGTGTAGTGTCTTATATGAGCCACCTTGCCAGGTTTTTTGAGACAGGAGCTCATATAGTACAGGCTGACTTGCTATGTAACCAAGGCTGACCTTGAACTTCTCATCTACCTCCTGAACACTGGGAAGGGTTCTCCATTTGCAAATTTTAAAAAATAAACTAATAAGTAATAAAATTTACTAATAAGTGAGACTTTAAGATAGAATAATGCTTCATTTTTTTCCTCAAAAACATTTTATAATTTTTTATTATATAATTCTTGTTTCTTAGTCTTTTTTTTTTTTTGGTGTGTGAAATTTAGACATGAAAAAAGTGATTATCACCTGTAATTCAACCATTTCACTATTATTATTTAATATTTATTTGTGTGTGAGAGATCTCCTGGAACTGCAGTATACTGACCAATGTGAGTGCTGGGAATTGAATTCATGTCCTTTAGAAGAACAGTAAATTCTTACCATTGAGCCATCTCTTCAGCTCCTATTTGTCACATTTATTTTCCACATTTTAGAATGTTGTATTTTGTATTCCTCTAAAATTGTTTTGTGTTCCTTTTTACTTAATATATTACAAGCATTTTTATACCAATTACTAGGCTTTGATAATTTGTTGCTAAATAACTCATTCATAAAAGGGAAGATACTCAATTTTGTTGGGTAAAAGCAAAATCCAAATATTCATTTTAGCAAAACCTACACTTATTTTTTTCTGTAACTGGTAGTTCCAATTTCAGTTTAGATGGTTAAATCTCCAAGGAACTAGATACATTATGTAGATGTTAAGATACTTTAGTCTTAAAGGTCAGGTATATACTATTCAAGAGTTCTGGCATCAGAATTAATTTTCCTTTTTTTTTTCCTTTTGGTTGTTCAAGAGAGTGTTTCTCTGTATAATAGCTCTAGCTATGCTGGGATTCACTCTTTAGAACAAGAGGCTGGCCTATGCTCCCCGAATGCTGGGATTACAAACATGAGCCACCACCACTTGGTCAGAATTAGCTTTCTTATGTTGGTGGGTGTTTTGTGCAAGGTCTCATATCTTAGGCTGGGTTGGAATTCCTGATTTTTCTGTCCTATTTCCCATATTCTGAGATTACAACTGACCAACTATTTTGCTTGTTTTTCTGATTTTTGCAAATAGAGGTAAATGTTCATAAACTCTAACCTACGCTGAACCGTCAAAATGTCTCAGAAGATAAGGGCACTTGCTGCCAGGCATGGACCACTGGAATTCAGTCTTTGGGAATGGAATGGTGGAGGGACAGAATTAACTCCTACAAGCCTTGATCTCCACAGGCACTGCATTCATGCATGCAGCCACACAGAAAACAAAATAATTAACTGTAATAAAAATTGCGCCACCCCTAAAGTATAATTTTTTTTATGTTTACAAAGTTGTCTATCAGTTACCACTGTCAAATTCCTGAATATTTTCATGACTGCCCAAAATGAATCCCATAACGTATTTTTAATATAAATTTTACTTATTCTTTGGGTATTTCACATCATGTACCCCAATCCCACTTATTTCCTAGTCCTTCCATATCAGCCCCTATCCCTGTACCATCCCCCCAAAAGTAAAAACACAATCAAAGCACTTGGATTCTTCGTCTTTCCCAACTCTCCAACCCCTCATCATCCATCTTAGAGGCATTGGAACCCATAACTTTTATCAGTCACTCCCATTTTTTTTCTTTTACCATCCATGGCAACCGCTGATATTCTTTGTTTCCATAGGTTTTTCTGTTCTGGACATTTCAGCTAATAGAATAATATATCCATTTATCAATTGATGGGAAGTGTTGGGATTAAAGGCATGATACCCCACCTGACCCAAAGGTGAATTTTGATGTTAATAAAACTTGATCACTATTAACTACCCAAAGAGGTCTTATACTCTTCACAGAAGAATTGAAAGATCTGGTTGGGTCTCCCTCCCACCCTATCTTTTTGCTGAGAATGTCAAATCCAAAGCCTTATACTTGCTATGCAAGGGGCTTTGCCATTGAGCTGCCACTCTCAGATTTGCTCATCTTATTGACATTATTACACACTTGAAAAATAAATGCTTTGTGTCTGTGAGGGCAGACTAGTCATTGCCTAATATATGTCATACATAGTACTTTGGAAGGAAAAAAACTGGTACCCAGTATTAACAAGTTAGAGAGCATAGGAGTAAGGAAATGAATGAATGCTTGAGTCCCATCCTTCTCCTAACCCTCAGTACCCCTCCTTACTACCCTTGTTTTCAAATTAGAGTTCTAAAAATTGGTGGGGGTACACACCATGTCATGTTCTTTTCTTGTAAACGGCATCAGAAAGATGCTCCTGTTTTCAGGATATGAGGTTGTTTTACAGGTTGAAGTCCAATTTCTGTAGCTTTTCATTCTTTTGGACTAACTAACTGAAAGTCACACTTAAATACACAGGAATATAAACTGGATGAAAAACCCACTAGCTTTGATTTCATGTGTTAAGTCATGGTTTGAATTAAACATTAAGTATATGTATATTTTTGTCTAAACTAGTACTCTGTTGATTTTGTTTTTAAATTCTGGAATAAAGTAAGTGCAGGCAGCCAAATGAGATGTTCTTTAAAAAAGAAGTACATTGAATGATGTTATTAGATACTAACCTTTTATTTATGAGAGCTTTAATCTATAACAATATATGTTTTTAATTTGTTCTTTGTTGCTGCTGCTGCTACTACAATAAAGAGGCTTATATAATACCTTCTCATATAGACTTTGTCTCATACACAAGCTTATTTCCTTCTACTTACCTGTGTCTCATGGAGTAAGAACATTTAGCATGTGTGGTGGCACATGCCTGTAATTCTAGCACTAGAGAGGCAGTGGCAGAAAAAGGATCAGGATGTTAAGGCCAGCTTTGGCACAGTATGAGTTTGAGATCAGATTGGACTACATGAGATCCTGTTTTAGAGAACACATACACAAAGAAAGAAAATTGAATTGGACAAGAGGACCATTTTCAAAACACAAATCAAGACTTTGAATCTTACTTTAGTCACTATTAGTCTTATCAGGAGACTAGGACATAGCTACTTACATTGGTTCCCCTTAACATTAAGAACTTTTTAAAAGAAAGATTTCACTTTTAGTTTTTAATTAGGTGTATATATATGCCAGTGTGTGGGTATATGAACATGAGTGTAGTGCTTTTTCAGGCCAGAAGAGAGCATTGGATCCTTTAGAGCTGGAGTTAAAGGCACATAAAAGACATGTGATAATAATGGCTGCCAGGAACTGAACCATTACTTACTCTAAACCATTAAGTCATCCCTCCAGCATGAAGACCATCTATTCAAAATACACTGTAAATATTAAACAGGATTAAAATTTTGGTCTGGAGACATGGTTTAGTTGCTGTACTGTATACTAGCTTCTTCATTTCTAACAGGCACAGCTCACATATAATCCTAGCACTAATATTCAGGGAAATAGAGGCGGGAGTATCAAGAGTTGAAGGCCATCCTCAGCCACATGAGTTTGAGGCCACTCTGGGATACATAAGAGAGAGACCCTGTCTCCAACAGTGGCACTATGACAGTTGGTGGCACATTGCCCAGAGATTAGAACTCAAGTCTGCCAGTTCCCCCTTTTTTTTTTTTTTTTTTAATTTCTATAGGTCTAAAAGGAAAAGCGGAAAAGGTAGGAAGTATTGATTGGAGGTTGGGGGGAGCTAGGATAGAAATGAGGAAAAACTTTTGTGTTAACTCATTTGTGTATCAGACAATTAACTTTTACTTTGAAACTAAATTGTTGAATTGCTTATGTATATTTGATTCAGATCTATGGTGTCTTTTTTCTAGTTGGATTGGATGCTGCTGGCAAGACGACAATTCTGTATAAACTGAAATTAGGGGAGATAGTCACCACCATTCCTACCATTGGTAAGAAAATTTATAAATGACTATATACAGTGAAATTTTTTTTGTTTTTGTTAATCATAGAGATGATATGGTAAAACTTAAAAAGCTATTCTAAGAGAATTCCACATTAAAGGGGTTTCTTGGTACTTATGCACAGTGGTCATTTGGGTGTTGCTTTGTTTTCTTATAGGTTTTAATGTGGAAACAGTAGAGTATAAGAACATTTGTTTCACAGTATGGGATGTCGGTGGTCAAGATAAAATTAGGCCTCTCTGGAGGCATTACTTCCAGAATACCCAGGTGAGATGTGCCATATATTTGTAACTTTAATTTATAGATTTTATATTCTGACTTTTGTATTGAATGCTGACTTATTTATATTCTTCTCATTACACTCATTTCTTCTTTAGCATGCTCTTACCCATGCCTTTACATGGTGTGGGAGAATTATTTTTTTAAATGTTGCTACTCCAGTGAAATTTTGGATGGGAATAAATGAGTTGTCAAGAATGAAGTATTTTATTAGTCTTAACCTTAACTGAGTCTTAACCTTAATTTTGAGATTGTTATTCAGCACAGTGGACATAAGACAGTGGTAGACTTTGATTTAGCTCAGTCTGTTTTGTTAACTTGTAACACATTTTTATCTTATATAAGATACACTGGCATGAAAGAGACCTTAGTGATTGTGTAGATTAGGAGTTGTCAAATTTGACTGCACTTTGAACCACTGAGGGAGTTTTGAAAATCTCAAAAGCCAAGCAAAGCAGTCTTTTTGTTTGTTTGTTTGTTTTTGAGATAGGGTTTCTCTATAGCTTTGGAGTCTGTCCTGGCACCTTCTCTGTATAGACTAGCCTGGCCTTGAACTCACAGTGATCCTCTTGTCTCTGCCTCTCAGGTGCCGGAAGGAAAGGTGTGCACCACCACCACCTAGCCAGCAAAGCAGTCTTAGTGCTCTTGTAGCACTTTAGTAT
The DNA here is from genome assembly GCF_943737965.1 of Phodopus roborovskii. Taxonomy (NCBI): domain Eukaryota; kingdom Metazoa; phylum Chordata; class Mammalia; order Rodentia; family Cricetidae; genus Phodopus; species Phodopus roborovskii. The sequence continues at coordinate 1,985,510 of NW_026125537.1, forward strand.
GTATATGAATTACCTGGTTATCTGTTAAAAATATAGATTGATTCAGTGGGATAAACAAGCTTCTTAGATTTGATACTGTGTTGATTTTGCTAGTTTGAGTTCTTATAACAGCAACTCTGTTGACACCTTTGAACTATGGGGAGGTCTCTCTTGGATTGTAGGATGTTTAAGAGACACCCTTAGTGTTTACCTTCTAAGTAGCCCCTATACTTTCCAAGTCAAGTTGTTAACAACTATAAATGCTTGCAAGATTGCAAAAAACTCCCTAGGGACAAAATTATTTCCTGGTGAGAACCACTATTCTACTTCTATTCTTGTGTTCTCTCTTTATCTTCTTTCTCTTTTCTCTCCTCTCTCCCTCCCTCTTCTTCCTTCCTCCCTCATTCCCTCTGAGTGCTGAGACTGTAGGCATGCACCATTATGCGAGGTTTCTAAATGTGAGGAAGCTGAAACTTAGAAGTGACTTGAAGATTGAGTTCCAGCTGGGCAGCAATGGCACATACCTGTAATTGCACTTAGGAAGCAGGAGGATGCATCTAAATTCAGTCTATAGCCTGTTCCTGCATAGTAAGTTTTAGGCCAGCTAAGGCTCCATAGGGAGAGCCTGTCTTTAAAAGGAAAAGATTGAGGAGTTCTTTTTTTGTTAACCTGGTCACATCAGGTTGTGTTTTACTGCTAAAGTTGAGAATTTTTGAAGTAGTATAGTAAACGTTTGGGATAGTTAAGATTTGCAGTGTTGTGTTTATTCTCCATTGAGGTATGTTGTAGCTCAGTAGCAGTAAACACCCTTGTTGAGTGGCTGGAACAATCCTGGCTTAAGGAGTAAGTCTTACTAAATAAGTGTATGTATATAAAAATATGTGGCATATTTTTTTTTTTTTTTTACTAAAAAACAAGAATGTGTTCATTCACATGGCTTTGGGTAGAAAACATTTTGTAGAAGTACAGACTTAAACATTGTGGAAATAGAAATTAACACAATAAACTCGTGTATATCTGAAGTAAAATTAGGTATGATATAAATCTTGCTGGTTTTAATCCTTATGTTTGTTTAAAATGCTTTGTAAGATGTGTGACTCATGAATTTGAGTCCAATCCTGGCCTCTTTGGACAACCATAGAATTAAAGGTCAGAGCATTCTTCATCTTGCCAGCTAGGGAAAAGTCAATGTGGCTTGGTGCAAGCTATTTTAGCTTGCATTTCTAGCATTCCTAATCAGTTCTAACTCTTAACACTTAAACAAAATGAATTGTTTACTGTAGTAAATTCCTCTCCCCTCATAACTCTCAATTTTTATGCTTTTCTAAATAATTTGTTTGACTCTTTAAAAAAAAAGGTTTTTATTTTGTTTGTGGAGTTTTTTTGTTTGCTTGTTTTTCATCATGTTTGTATGTGTACCACATACATGCCTGGTGCCTGCAGAGCCAGAAAAGGTTGTTAGATCCCTGGAACAGAGATGGCTGTGAGCTTCCCTATGGGTGCTGGGAACTGAACCTGGGTCCTTTACCAGAACAGAAAGTGCTCGTAATCACCACTGAATCAACTCTTATTTTTAGAAACCTAGCTTTTCCATACTGTTGATCCTAGGCTATTACAGGAAAGGACTAACTTAGAATTTATTCTTGAAAATTTCCCTCTTACTAATGTTACTTTGGAACATTAGTTCCAAAAATTGAAAATGGAATGTTAAGAAAATGAGATTGGGGCTGGAAAGATGGCTCAGCAGTGTTTGTTGCAAAAGACCTATGTTTGATTTCCAGCACCCACATCATTCCTCACAATCATCTGTAACACCAGTTTCAGGGGGATCTGATGATCTCTTCTGACACCTCTGCCTTGCAGGCTCCTGCATATGTGTATATATATATAAAACGTTCAGACACATACCCATTAAAAGAAATAAAATTAATAAAAAAATTCTGTAGGGTTGTAGAAAGATTTAACCAAACAAGTATAAGCATTTAACAGAGATGCAATTTACTACTATTTTATTAGCTGAGAATTTTGTACCGTACCATATGGAAATTTTCTGTTTCTCATCAGTTGTTTCCCAATCCTACTTCTGTTGAATAGAATTGTAGTATTTGTGAATAGCTTTAAAATTCTTACACTGCCTTTTCTGTTACGGATTTCTTATTTGGCCATGCAACCCTTTAATCTTTCATGAGATACTTGCTTAGGGCTTGTTTCTTCCAGTCCAAGTTAATAGGCAACTTTTCGGAGCAAGTCTTTTTTTTTATTATTATTTCTATGATGAAGTATATAAAAACTATTGACTGAGCAGCTTGTATTGATGTATTTAAGAATACACACACTAACAACAAGGCAAAAATGGTCATGAATTTGAAAGAGAGCAAAAGCCTGGGGGTAAATAGAAGGGGCAGAAGGGGAGAAAATGGAAGAAGAGAAATGATGTAATTATATTACATTCTCAAAAGCCAGAAAAATATGTAATAATATAATTAAAAAATTACATTTATATAGTTCGTTGTTAGTAGTGAAAATGTTTTTTCTTAAAGATGATTAAACCCTCAGAAAGTTATTCTTGTAGTCACAGAAGTGAAAAGAACATGTTAGTACCATTATGCAATTCACTATTCTAAAATCTTTATTTAAAACAAAAAAAAGAAGTGTGTCATCTTTCCTTTTTACACTTTGTACATGCTTTTTACTGCATATATAAATCTACATAGTTCATAAATTTTTGAGGAGCCTTTGTTTATTATTTTCCTTTTGTGTTCACTATGTAGCCTCTGTTTTATTTTTAAGACTGGGTTTTACATAGCCCATGCTACCCTGGAAATCAAAGTATGGCTGATGGTCCTTTGGAACTTGTGATCTCCTGTCTATGCTTCTTAAATGCTGGGATCACAGTGGAGTATAATACCACACCCAGTTTTATTCAGTGTAAGAGCTCAAACAAACCCAGGGTTTCTTGCATGCCAAACAGCATTCTACCCTCTGAGCTATACCCCCCAGACCTGTAACTCTTTTGCTACTTGTATGTTGCTGTATTTAAATATGATAGAGAAAAGGGGTAATTGTTGTTTACCTTAGGAATGAGAAAAGTAGTCATTAGTTAATAAAGTTGGGGGGGGCCTTGGAGAATGATATTACATGATGCTTAAGTCAGTTTTTAATAGATGATCCTTGAACTTATTTTTCTGTTGTTTATTTGATTTTTATTAAACAAAAGTGTTTTAGTTAGGGTTACTATTGCTGTGATTAAAACCATGACCATAGCAACTTGAGGAAGAAAGGGTTTATTTGGGTTACAATTCCACATCACTGTTCATGAAAGGAAGAGCAAGAACTCAACCAGGGCAGGAACCTAGAGGCAGAAGCTGATGAGATGGAAGATGTCAGTTTATTGGCTTGCTCAACTTTTTTACAGAACCCAACACCACCAGCCCATGGTTTATCAATCACTAATTAAGAAAATGCCCTACAGGCCTGCCTATAGCCAGATCTTATGGAGGCATATTCTTAATTGAGGGTCCTTCTGGATGAATAGCTTGTATCAAGCTGATATAAAATTAGGCAGAGCAGAAACTTCTTAATTTTAGAGTCACGTTTTACTTATTTTCTGGTGGCAGGGGTAGGAGATTATGTCACTTAGATTTGTATCATAGGAACGAGTCTCTTCTTTCCTCTCATGTGGGTTCTGGGACCAAAGTCAAGTCATCATGTGCCTTTACCTGCTGAACTGTGTTGCTAGCTCCATGTTAGAGACTTTTAAAAACTATTTTTAAATATTCTGTCTTAGTTAAGAATTACTACTACTGTGATGAAACATCATGATCAAAGCAATCCAGAACCATCTGTCCAGGGATAGCACTACCCACCATGGGCTGGGCCCTTCAGCATCAATCATTTAATAAAAAAATGCCATGCAGCTGGATCTTAGGGAGTCATTTTTTCACTTGTAGTTCCTCCTTTCAGATGACTTTAGCTTGTTGACGTAAAACTAGCCAAGACACAAGAACATACTGTCTACCATGTGTTTAACTCTCCATCTTTTTTTTTTGCTAGTGTATTTTATTTATAGTTAGTGTGGCCCTTAAGTTTAACTGTTATAATTTATTGGAAAATATTTTCCCTAGGGTCTTATTTTTGTGGTAGATAGCAACGATCGTGAAAGAATTCAGGAAGGAGCCGCTGTGCTGCAGAAAATGGTAAGTATGTATTTTAAGTTGAAAATTTTTCAAGATATTTTGGGGGGGTATTGTCTGTGATTACACATTTTAGAGGTAGAAGTAAACTTAGAAAAATATATTATTTCCAAGTTCTTAAGAATGCACAGAAAAAACTGCTACATATAGTCTATTGATTTATTTATGTAGTTCAGCAGTTCTCAACCTGTGGGTCAAGACCCCCTTTTGGAGGTCAAATGACCTTTTCACAAGGGTCACCTAAAACCATTTACATTATGATTCATAACAGTAGCAAAATTAAAATTACAAAGTAGCAATGAAAATAATTTTATGGTTGTGGATTACTACAACATGAACTGTATTAAAGGGTCACAGCATGAGGACAATTGAGAACTACCTTCTTAAAAACCATTCAATATTTGCTCAAACTGAAAGAGCTGAAATTTATAACAGTGCTAGAAATTTACATAGAGAAATGTAATTGGTGTTTAGTAGCTTGTTTAATGTTGACTAAAATGTATATTTAAGAAGACTTGAGTAGTAGTTTGATTTTAGAAGAGTAGCTGCTAACAGTTTAATCTTTATCTCCAGCTTCTGGAAGATGAGCTGCAGGACGCAGTGCTACTGCTCTTTGCAAACAAACAGGATTTGCCAAACGCTATGGCCATCAGTGAGATGACAGATAAATTAGGTCTTCAGTCTCTCCGTAACAGAACAGTAAGTATTTGAAGGTGATACTAACCTCCTCACTCATAAAGTTGGGGTAATTGGGCTAATACTCAGCTGCTTATTAGTATTGTTCTGTGGAGATAGGTCTAACTATAGTCCTGGCTGTCCTGGAACTGGCTCTGTAGACAGGCTGGCCTCAAACTCACAGAGATCCCTCTGCCTCTGCCATCATGCCTGCCCAGTATAAATGAATAATAATTTCCTTTGGACAGATGGGACATTTATAAAAATAAGACAATATGGTTTATAGAAAATATATACTATACTAAAAACCATCCCTTTCAGACTTTATTTCAAAATTATAAGTATTAAATTATTTATTAAGTTATATTAAATTTTTAAAAAAATATTAGTAGTCTCAGCCAGGTGTTGGTCATGCACTCCTTTAATCCCAGCACTTGGGAAGCAATTTTATACTTGGCTTGCTTTTTTTTTTTTTTTTTTTTTTTTAAGGTGGTTCTCACTATGTAGTCTATTCTGGCTTGAATTTAGGGACATTTTCATGCTTTTCTTTCCCTAGTGCTAGAATTACAGGTGTCTGCTATTGTACCAAGCCCTACATTTTGTGCTGCTTATCTTTGTGTATTAACTTCAAAACCTTTTTTTTTCTTCTTCTTCTTCCTTGGTGTTTCAAGACAAGGTTTCTCTGTTCTCTGTATTGCTTTGGAGCCTGTTCTGGAACTAGCTCTGTAGACCAGGCTGCCTCTGCCTCTGCCTCTCCCTCCCAAGTGCTGGGATTAAAGGTGTACGCCACCTAGTTTCTTAACTTCAAAACCTTATAGAGGAACCTCTCCTGACATTTTTTAATATAAAATTACAAGAAATACTGTGCTTATTAGTGATCATACACATAGAAATGGTATCATAGTCATGAGACCATGTCTTCAAAAACCAAAATACTATGAAAAACCAATAATGCTCCATACTTTACAGCAGCTTTGCATTAACTTGTCATTGTCAACAAGATATTGTTAATTGTTCAGACTGTTGTGATGTCTCACATGAATTAAAGATAATACAAGTTTTTACTAGGGTATTTGGTATTCAGGTAATTGGTAACATGGTTAAACCTGCCATGACTTTTTCTTTTTTTTATTATTCATTCATGTATTTTATGTGTATGAGTATTCTGTCTCCATGCACATCCCATTACAGATGGTTGTGAGCCACCATTTGGTTGCTGGAAATTGAGCCTTGGTCCTCTGGAAGAGCAGTGAAGTGCTCTTAACCACTGTGCCATCTCTCTAGCCCAAGTTTTTTCTTCTAATGTGAAATAAGGCTAGTTTGTTTAAAATGAGTAAACTATCCATTAAATGTGAATTGTTTCCTAGGTGTTTTGTGGAGGTTTTTCTTTGAGACCTGGTCTCTTTTTATTGTTTAGATTTTATTGTGTTTCAAACGAGCAGCTAAGGATCTTAAAAGATGAAACTTAGAATGTATGAGATGAAATTATTTTTTTAAGTAAAATTATGTGAAAAGTTAAAGTTCTTAGAATATTAACAGACATATTTCAGAAACTTAACCCTTTTAGACTAGCAATGTTATTTAAAGACAGCACTTGCCCAGTGCATTTGAGGCCGTGGGTATGATCTGTAGGGCTACAAAAAGCAAAGTTTAAAAATTTTGCACATGAGTTCTACTTAGTTTATGGGTTATAATGAGAGGATCTTAAGGTCTAGGTCAGTGATGTTAGACTTTCCTATTATTCTTCAGATTTTTAAATGGATAGAGTGAGGAAATTCCTAAAGGATACTTTTGAGTGACCTTTGTAGTTACTACTAAGAGCATTAAATTCATGTGTCGGGATGCAAGTAGTTTACTTATTTGCTTAATGTTTATTACAATCACAGTAATCACATTACAGTTTCCACTCATAATTACTTACTCAGTAGTGCCCTTGGACATTTATTGGCAAGGATTTAATATTTTCTGTTTAAAAATAGCAGTATGTATTATCTTGTTAATCAAGTATTTTCTTGTCCTTTCTTCACAGTGGTATGTCCAAGCCACTTGTGCTACCCAAGGAACTGGTCTGTATGAGGGACTCGATTGGCTGTCAAATGAACTTTCAAAACGCTAAATGAACCGGGATATCTATCTAACCAAGGACATGTTTGATAGAATTGGTCTAGACTTGTTACAACAAAATTAGTTTGCATCTTGGTTATTAAAGGATATCTGAGACAGGTTTGGGCAGACTATTACAGCATTTAAAACTTATTTTGTTGCCAATTATTGTTTACCAAGCACAATGTTGCTATTTAGCAATATGCTTGGGTGTAAGAGAAATTCTCCTTGGGAAAAAAAAGTATCCACTGTTATACTTCCTTAAGCCTAAATGCCACCTTTAAACAAATCTGTTTTGAGTGTTTTTTTGAGCCCACACCAATAATGTTATAAAGTTATTCCCTTGATACTTTACTGATACCTTTATCATTCCTATAACAGTCTGCTGATTTAAAAATGTAGCATTCCATTTGTATTTATTTCTACCCCTTGCAAAAAAAGACTTTTCTAATACTGCTTGGACCAGCCAGGGAAACACTGTTCAATTTTCTTGTACTGAGGATTCACCACCACCACATTATTGACTCCTGGCTTCCATTAGCCAAACTTAACCACATCAATATAGTTTGGATTTGATAGATAAATCTGTGCTGGTTGCAAAGAGTTCAATATTGAGATAACTTTTAATACTCAGCAGATTGTCTTCCTTTATATTGTTACCTTTTTTATGTTGCATGTTGCTTTTGGAATCAGCCTGACTCTTTGCCCAGTATATGATAGTTCTGCTTATATTTTACTGTTTATTGATGAACATATCTTCATGAAGAATTTTTTTTGGGAAACTCATTAAATTCAGTGAATAATTTTTCTTCATAACCCATTTGAAATTATTCCTAATAAAATAATAAAAAATGATTGTGTTCTTTTGAGTCTTTGCAATATTTAAAACTGATTTCCTTACATAACAAAGTTGATTTGTATATTTTACATGGTATGGCCAATAATATAAATCCCAGTGAGTTTACTAATGGTTTAAGTTGGCGGTAAACTTAACCATAGTTTATTAAGGGTGTCAAAGTAAGGTGCAGTAAAAAGAATTTTACTTTTTCTAGTAGAATACCGTTTAAAGCTATAAAGTTCAAATGACAGGTGGAGAAGAGCAAAAATTGTCATTAACTCCAGAAGCAGGGTATGGAGGGGTTGGTGATCAAGCTCAGCTGGAATGCTTGCCTTGTATGCACAGAGCCCCCAAGTTTGATCCCTAGTACCATGTTCCATGGAGGTATCAGGCATGTCAGAAATTGTCATTGTCTATTTAGTGAGTTTGAGGCCAGGCAGGGAAACAGGAGACCTTTCTTTAAAAAAAAAAAAAAAGTAAAATAACACGTGGGTATGCATACTTTTGGCAACTAACATTAGGTAGAATACATAGCTAAGTGATGCTACTGGAGAATAGGCTACAAGCACTTTATAACTTAGTGGTTCAAGTCAACACGAAGCTGTGTGCAACTTAAGGCAGCAATAGTGGTACATGCCATAACTATACTAATTAGGAGATATTTTTGTATTTTAATGTCTCATGTATCATAAACTTTATTATTTGTTTAATGATTCTTAATAGCTTAGAGGTTTATATGAACTCATGGATCAAAAGTTTTGAGACAGATTTCTGTAACAACCCTGCCTGTTCTGGAACTTGTTCTGATCAGGCTGGTCTCAAACTCACGAAGATCCACCTGCCTCTGTCCCTCCCCAGTGCTGGGATTAAAAGTGTATACCATTATGCCTGGCTTAAAAAATTTATTTCCACATGCTTTTAAAATGTGAGTTTTTAAATAGTTGATAAAATAAAAACTGAATTTAACAAAATAAATTGAAGCTAAACAGTTTATGATTATATGAAATAGGCTACTGGGATAAAGTATGTTCACTTAGTAGGCTTTGTTTGATGTGACTGAAACTTCCTTAGCTCAGCAGGTGAATTCTCCCTTCTTTCCAAATAAGAGACGTATTATTCTTGTTGGAGAAAACTAAAATATAGCACAGTGTGTTTTTTATGGTGTATAAAGCAGACAGTTTGAAACTGCAAGTTCAGGGGTAGGAACCATAAGTTAGCACCATAGTGAATTTTAAAACTAAGCCATTTGAAGGCTCTTTATTTTTTTTGTTATATTTAGGCAAATAATTAACAATAGTTATTCCCAGTTATAAACTTATGTTTAGGTGCCTAAATTGGATTTGGTAAACAGTAATAAGTAAAGCAGCTGTGATAGTGTTGCTTTCTAGGTCATTGTTACAGTAGAAATGGACCTAGGTTCCCTTCTGCCTTGACAGTAGTTCCTACTTTGCCAATGAATAGTATGTATTCAATTTTCTCGAGCACCAAAGGACTAGCTTTTAGGAACTGTTCTGGGTTTAGTTACAGTGGGGTTTTTGTTTTGTGCAGACTTAGACCCATTCAAATAGGGATGTACAATAGTTTTCTCTCCTACACACTTTTGCCTGCCATAATTTGTCTTAGTGTTCAACCTTGTTTTTTAAAAATGGAAAATTTCAAAAGAATAAGGTTTTAAGTAATTTTTATTATAGCGTGTCATAAATTTTCTATTTGTTAGTACATTTTATAAGTATGTACACATACACAAAAAATTGATATAGGCTGTGATACTGTTTTAGGAATCCATTAGGGAAGACGTGTTCCCTAGAAGAATGTAAATTAAAAAGCAAAACCAGTACCACTTCATACTAGAATATCTTATCAAAGAATAAAAATATTAAGGACGTGCAGAAATTAGAGCCCTCATGTACTTCTGGAGACTGTATACCTGCTTTCAGTATTACTTTAGCAATTTCCCAAAAGGTAAATATTTTTCTATATGACCCAACAATGCTCCTGTGTTAGAGGAATACACAAGAGAAAACACCCACACAAAACTTAATACACAAATGTTTAGAGCAACATTATCTGTGGAAGCAGTACAAATGCCCATCAATCTATAAGTAGGTAAATGTAGTGTAACAATGGAAAATTAAAAAAAAAAAAAAACTATTTGCTATAACATGGAACTACCTAAACAGCCTATATGAAAGAAATCAGTCACAAGGACAGATTTCTTTGCATTTATGAAAGTCCAAAACAGACATTTCATGGAGACAAGAGTAGGTAAAGGGTTGTCAGGGCAAACAGGGTTTGCCTAAAAGGTGTCAGACTTTGTCAGTCTGACACTCAAATACCAACAGCTCTCAACAGTAAAAACACCAGTTTAATCCTAGCACTATAGAGGCAGAGGCAGGCAGTTCAAGGCCAGCCTGGTCTACAAGAATGAGTTCCAAGACAGCCAGGATTACACAAGGAAACCCTGCCTACAGAACTTGGGTTTTGATTAATCATCAAGAGGTTCCTATCAGAATGAATTCAACTGGCAGATGACAGTGGTATTAAGCCAGCTGAACTGGCAGCTTTAATAGTTTTTGTTTTTTAATTTTAAAAGTTTTAAAATTTATGGGTACAGGTGTTTTGCCTGTCATGTGCCTTTGTACCATGTGCATGCCTGGTACCCAGGGATGACAACAGAGATGTTGGGATTCCTGGAAATGAAGTTACAGGATGTTATAAGATGAACCCCAGGTCCTCTGAAAGAGTAAGCACTCTTAACCATGGAGTGGTCTCCTCAGGCTCAGGTTTAATGCTTCAAATGCCATTCACTAATAGTTATATAAAGGCTGGTATCAGCCAACTCAACTGATGAAGCTTTTAATGTTTGAAATTATAATTCTGATATAAACTTTAGCATCTGTATGTTAATACACTGTAGGCGGTCAAGTAATTATTTCACCACTTCCTATCTAACAGGATAAATGTCAGCTTAATTTATTGGCTTACAGTTTAAAAGTTATCTTGAATTTAGGGATTTAAAAAAAAATTAAAATAGATTGAACTTTTTATGATTACGTATTTATTATGCTCAATTATAATCATCTCATTTTTTTCAGCAATTAGTATTCATTCTTGCTATCTACTAATCTGGATTTAGTGTTCCCATTTAAAAGTGAGTCTCTGAAACTGCTGAAGTGTAAAAAACAGCCTTTTGTTGTGAACATATTAGGTTTTTACCATAATTTTTCTGTTTACACTCAAGGCTGTTGTATTTTGAACTTTGATATTTACAGTTTTCTTCAAAGGAAGCAGTTAGACCTTTTCCATTTGGCACAAACTCATAAAAATAAGTAGCAGTTACTGAAGGTAGGCTCTGAAAAAGAGGTTTGATAAACTATTTAGAATAAAGCATGTTATGACTGCAACAACTTCAAAAGTTAAAAATGTGTTATTAGAGTATCACTTCATATAAACTAGGATACCCGTTTTAAAAAATGACAATAAGAGTCTGGCTGTGGTGGCACACACCTTTTACGCCAGCATTCAGGAGGCAGAAGCATGTGGAGCTCTGAGTGAGGTCAGCCTGGTCTACAGAGTGAGTTCCAGGACAGGGCTATTATATAGAGAAAGGCTGTCTTGGTGGGGTTGGGAGGAAAGTTGTGGAAATGAGTTTGAGAGGATGAAGGGAAAACTGAACCTAGTGTATGAGATAGCGTAGGTATCCTTAGTGAGAAAGTCTGGTAGTTCTTCAGAAAGCTAAAGAGGATTATGACCCAGTAATTGACTCTGAAGTATATACTTGAACTGAAAAATAGATGTTCTGGGTTGGGTGTGTAGCTCAGTGGTAGAATAATGGCCTAACATACGCCAGTCTAGGATTTGATTCCCCAGCACTGCCAAAAAAGGATGTTCGACCAAAAACTTGAACACAGATAGTACTAGTTGCAATAGCAAAAGAAAATCCAAATATTCAGATAAGCAAGATGTATTATCCAGGCAGTAGAAAATATTTGGTTGTAAAAGAAGATGAAGTATTGGTACAGAGTGTAACACAGATGAACCTGGAAAACATACCAAGTAAATAAAGCCAGAATACTGTAGCCAGAAATGCTCTTCTTGCTACTGAATTACAAACTGTTAGTGTTGTTATGGGGACAGCTGTATTAAGAGTTGGTTTTAACAGAATAACGTTCTCTAAAATATTCACTTTTCCTTCAGCACGAACTTGTGACATAAAAGGTGGTTTACTACAAAGTTGCTAGATTTCTCATGTTAAAATTAAATGTACTAATAATTCCAAAAGTAATAGAAAAATTCAATCACAAATACAGCTTTAAACACTTCTTATTAATACCTTGTACTTGTAAGTACAAATGAATTTTGGTATGATATTTATAGAATTTTTGTAATGTTCCCTACCTGTGCATTCCAGTCATCCTAACATCTGAATGGTGGAGATTTGACTAAGAGTCAAATCTTCATACTTCAATATCTGAATATCCTGAAATATCTGTGTATATAACCTGACTATATAATTTAATCCACAAATAACAAATTTAAGGACTTGGGATGTTTGGTAAATCCTAGTTTCTCTGACCACAGTTCAAGCCTACCATGGGATTAATATTGGATATCAATGAATTTCTTTTTCTTTTTTTGTGAGTATGAATAATCTCACATTACAAGCATTTTCTTTCAAAATGTTGATGTCTTGCTAATTACCATTAGCTCCTTAAGATTTAGCTTAAAAGTTTGTCAACATGCTTATTTAAAAGCAAAACAAACCCAAATTTTAAAAAGAAAAGTGTTGCTGATGTATGTTGGCAGTACTGCACATGTTTAGCATATTCATAATTCTGGAATTCTGGGTTCAATTCCTAGCAACACAGGATTAATCTTAATTTCTTTCTTTTTTTCAAAAGAACTTCTAACCATATAAACTGCCCTTGAAATGTTCTTTTAAAAAAAAAAAAAAAAGCTTGTATATGGCTGGGAATGTAACTAAGTAGCCCTGAATTTAATATTCAGTAAGAGAAATAAATAAAATAACCCACTACTATGTTTAGGAAGGCACAATTAGGTAGCATCAACTTTTTTGAGCTATTTTTTTTAAACGAGATCCCAAGAAACTGCCGCATTAATGATTATTTCCCTTTAAACAATTTTAATAAAGAATTCAATCTTTAGCGCAGATGAAATGTTTAAACAAACTTACGAAGAACATGTGTGAAAGGACACATTTTCAAAAGAGGAACGTTCTTATGGTATTGGGTTAGAAATGTTTTGAAATAGGGACTCCAAAACTGGAAAATCAGACCTCTTTTTGAGATGAGAAGCATTTAATATCTAAGAAATTAATTGCCGAAATATGAACTATGCTACAGTTAACCCTGAACACCATAAAGCAATAGCTAAAGCATTACCAGTAAGGTATGGTGACAACAAATTTATTAAAACTTAGTTATCTAAACTAGATACTAATCAATACAACTTGTACTTTCTCCTCTTAAAATGTTTGGCTTCGGGTTTTAAATTTTATATATATAAATTATGTGGCACGCTTCTTTTATACTATAATGCTTAAGTCTATAAAAAGTTCATTTTGATAATGGAAAAGTCCCTTTTTTTCCCAAATATGTAGCCCCAAATAGCCTTGAACTGTGTAACCCTAACTAGTATTGAACTCAAGAGCAACAAGACCTCAGACTCAAGACCTCAGACTCCTGAGTGCTAGGATTACAGCTATAAAGCACCATGCCTGGCTCCCTTTTTCCAACTTATAGAAACTAAAATTTTGAAAACATTTCCAGCATAGAAATGCTCAATGGTTCTCAAATACAACTTGAAGCCTCTACCAGAAGTTTCTCATAAAACAACTGTGCTGTTCTTTCATATCATATGGTCATGTACCCTGTGTGTTTGCAAATACGTGAAGATGAGGGAATCAAGTTATGTTCTGTCCCCTTTGAATACTCCATTGTGCTTGCATCTTACTATTAAAATGGGCTTAAGTGCAAATGAGAACACAAATTATGTGCATTTGTGCCATCATTTGTACACTAAAAAGAAAATGTTAGAAATAAGAGGAAAATACTAACAAAAAATACAGAAGCTCTAAAAATTGGTAATGGCGTGTTTTAATCTTTTGTTAAAGCTCTAAAATTATAAATAAATCCTAACCAAATTGAGGTAGTGATAGACTAATGTTTTATTCCAGGTCTCTCTGAAGTGTTTCACCTTTTATCTGCATGTCCCCTCCCCCAATTATATGAACATAATTCAATGTAAAATGCGTTATAAAAGAAAAGTTAAGAGATTATTCAAATAGTACTTAAAAATCTTAATTACCAGCTTAAAAAAACTTATAAAATGTGTACAGTAATTCATTTTTTTCCTTGCTAGTCATAAATGGTTTTCTCCAAATGTAGGAAATTATTAAAAAGATTAAAGATATTATATGATGCAAACATTATGAACTGGTTCTGTAACAAAGCCATCTGGAACATAAGTAGTAGGGAATGACCATAATAAAGTTTAGTGTCTAGATTTCCTCTTTGAAGATTTTTATATATAAGCTGTGATTCATATTAAATTTTCTGAAAAGTAAGTAGCTTCTTCTTCAGACACAATGAAGCAAAATCTATTTCCATTTTAAATCGCATACCAGCGCTATGTGATCAGAAGGGTGAGAAACACTAGGTAAGGCCTGGTGGGTGGTAACTTCTTCATGACTAGGTAACGGAATCACCTGTTCAACCTCTAAAGCATTTAAGTCAATAAAAATGTAATCTAGACATCCATGAAAGCCACCAACATAATTTGTGTAAGCAGGTTCACCACAAGCACTTTTCAGTTTGAAAAGGTGTGTGAGAGACATGCTGCATCTTTCCTCTTCCCCATTGGAAGCCCAGTCTTCATGATCCTCTGTAATACTGCCATTGATGACAAAATGGTACATTCCTGTTGATGGTGTACTATTAAAGTCTCCACAAAATATAACTGGTATACCAGGATACAGATCACATGAAACATGTCTAATGTGAACCAAGGCTATTGCCATTTGTATGAGACGAATGTATCCACCTACAAACAAACAAAATTACGGTAAGTACTTTTTAAAGCCCTCTCCAAGGAGGGGGGATCCCTTACAATTTATGGCACCTGAGTAACATTTAACATGTATGTGTGCGCATGCACACACACATTTACACTGTGTGACAGGTGGGATGTATGTGCCTTGGTGTTTGTGTTCAGGTCAGAGGACAATTTACATCGAGTCGGTTCTCTCTTTCCACCATATGGGTCCCTGGGATTGAATTCAGGTCATCAGGCTTGAAGGAATAAATAATCATCTACAGCATCTGAGTGGCATTCAAGATAAATGTTTACATAGGGCAGGGGTGGTGTTATACACCTGTAATGTCAGCTCTGAGAAGGCTGAGGCAGGAGGATTTCAAGTTCTAGGCTAACATACATTTCAAAGCTCTATCAAAAAAAACAAAAAACAACTAAAATCAAGGGTGTGTGTGTGTATGTAAAATAGCTTTAACAACATTAAGTCACTTGTAAAACCTACCTTTTGGGTGCCAATAGAGATGAGTATTAGCAACACATATCTTTTTAGAAGAGTCCTTTGTAGATTGAAGAACTGAAATCTACAATAGAAAACACCAAGAGTTCAGTTGGCATCTGCCAATCTGAGAAAACTTTGGTTTTTGTTGCTTGTTTTCACCATATAGTTCTAGCTGTCCTAGAACTCTATGTAAACTAGACTGGCATCGAAACTCATAGAAATCCACCTGTCCTTGGAATCGGGCTGATCTCTTTGAACAGTTTATCATTTACAGCACTGTGCCTTGAAGCAAGATACTACAGTGTTATAATGGTAAAACAATATCACCTACCTCATAGATGTGTGTATTCAATTAAATGAGCTTACACAAAAGCGCACAGAACACAACCATGTACAAAAATAGTCATTTTACTTGGAAAAAAAAATCCCTTACTTAAAAGCTCTGGACAAAAACAATAAAAATGTCCTTTAAAAACAAAGACAAGATTAATTTAATCTGGGAGGCAGAGGCAGGTCAATCTCAGTTCAAGGCCAGCCTGGTCAACAGATTCAGTTACAGGACATTCACAGGTACACAGTGAGACCCTGTCTCAAAATATCAACAGAACCCAACAAGCAAAAAATTAAGACAGTACTAAGCTAGGAAGCAGTTCACACGCTGAACAATAATGCTAGCCTTGTCAACTTGCTAAGAATCCTTCTATAAATCAGAGCATTTTAACATTTTCTCATTTATGAAATGATAATCTGTAAAAACAGACCAAAAAGCCAATGATTTTTTTTTACATACTAGGCAAGAAATATAAAAAAGGTCTTAAAATAAGAGGCACACTTGTAACTGCTTTAAAGTGCTCTAAAACAGAGCTTGGCAAGTTATCATTACTGAATTTCATGTGTCTCTGTATCTTTTGGGGTTTTTTTGGTTTGTTTTTTCGAGACAGGGTTTCTCTGTGTAGCTTTAGAGCTTGTCCCAGGAATTCTTTCTGTAGACCAGGCTGGCCTAGAACTCACAGAGATCCGCCTGCCTCTGCCTCCCAAGTGCTGGGATTAAAGGCGTGTGCTGACACTCCACAGCCTCTACCTGGATTTTAAACACTCAGGATGTCTATTCATCTTGTTCAAGACAACCTGCAGCGCAGTTAGGTATATTAACTAGGGGTGCTTAATTTACGGTGGATAAATGAACAGATCACACACTGTATGAGACACTTGGGCAAACACACTTTAAAGAAATGCAATCTAGATGGTTTTCGATAAGTACTAACACCATCCCTCCACTCCGAAGGCCCCCCAAACACGGATGAAGAAAACAGGCAGAGCTACTTGACCTGAAGGACAGATGATCTCTGGAGTACTTTTTCCTGCGCTAGAGGGTTCAACGCCAGTTTCTCTAGTAGTTCTTTGTGCAGTGGGTCCGACTCCAGTGCTTCTTGAAAAGAAATGTCGTGTTGGCTAAGAAGGCTGAACTTAGACTTCCGGTAGAAGGTGGCCAGGCCTTCGTGCTGTTTGATTCGAAACACTCCCGCGAGCCCGAAGGCGTCCAGGGCCGGCACCAAGCTGTCGGTGAACACTGCGCGGTCCACCTCCTGCAAACAGAGGATATCTGCGTTGTAGCCCGCGAGCTCCTTCTGGATAAGGTTCTGGCGGTAGTCAAGCTCCAGGGCGTAGGGGGCACAGTACGGATACAGGACTGTCCGGGAGAACTCGGTCTGGGCGTAGGTGTCCGCCAGGATGTTGTAGGAGACAGTACGGATGAAGGAGTCCTCTGTCACCTTTTTAGTGTACAGATGTCGATGGTCAAAGGTGCAGGTGCCAGGCCCGGCCTCCACCGGACTCACGCTCTCCAGCTCGCGGCTCGGCCCGAAGCGCTGCCCGTTGCCCGGAGTGCAGTGAAGCTTGAGCCGCAGCCCCACGTCAGCATTGCACGGGGTGTAGACGCGCTCTCCTACACCCGTGTCGGTCCAAGAGGAAGGCGGCAATGAGTGAGACGCCGCCGCCGCCGTGAGGCCGCCGTGCCCAGGCTCTGACGCGCCGGGTCTGACTTCCTTGTACCAGCGGAACACGGAGCTGGCGGCATCCCCAAATTCCACACTGAGTTTGGGGCACACGGGGAAGCCAGCCATGATGTAGCGCGGCAGCTGCAGCTCGGTGAAGGCAGGCGGGTTGCGCTCGACCTTGTACTTGACGTCGCCGATCTGCAGCACCGCACCGTCCTGCCAGGCATCCACGTTGAGCACGTCGTCGGCCACGGCCTCCTCTCGGTAGTACAGCTTCACCACCGGCTCGCCGGCCGCCGCCGCTTCAGGCCCTGCCGCCGCGCAGGCCGCGCCGCCGCCCGAGCGGGCTCGGTCCTTCCTGTGCTTCTTAGCAGCCGCCGCCTTGGCGTGGCCCTTGAGGGCGTTGGTGGCGATCCGGCTGAGAGCCCGGCCCAGAGGCTCGCTCTGGTCCCGCTGCATGTTTTTGTGGCTGCCGTCGGCCAGCGCAAAGGACAGGCTGAGCTTGGGCTCCGAGGGCACGCAGCGCACCACGGCGCGCTCCATGGCGCGCGCCGCCTCGTCAGTCGCTGCCCCGGCCCGGCCGCACCGCTGCACCACGGGCCGGACCCCACGCAGCGCGACGCGGCCCGGGAGCCTCCACATGAACCTAGTGGCCGGCCAGACCCGACGTCCAGAGTCGCCCGGCGTTGAGCCCACACCGAGGAGCGGCGGCCCCCGGCCCGAGACCCATTCAGAACGGCGACTTCCGGGTCGGCGGCTCACGCAAGGCGCGCTGGGAGGAGGAAGCGCACGGCTGTTTCGAGCACGCACTTTCGCCAGGTGCCGCGGCCCGGTCGTTCCTGTCGCAGCCCGCCCGTGTGCACACTCTCGCGACTGGGTGCTGCTGTCCACCATGGGCGGAGACAAAGAGGGAGACGGAGCGTAAAGGTGCCGGGCGCGGGCGGGAGCGAGGGTGGGAGGTGGAAACCTCAGAGCCCAGAGTTTTGTTGAAAGTGCAGGAGGTGGAAACCTCAGAGCCCAGAGTTTTGTTGAAAGTGCAGGCTGACGGTAGGGACCTCACGGAACAGGAAGTGACGACCGGGCCGCGCGCTTTCCTCTCAGCCACTCTAAGCTTTCCGTGAGGTAGCGCAGGCTTGCGCTGGGTGGAGGCCTGGGCAGCCCCCAGCAGGTACGCCGGGTGGCACGTGAAGCTAGGCGTGGCCGATGCGGGGAGCCGCCAGCCGGCTCGGGCTTTTAACCACGTAGTGAGCACCGAAGGTGCGTGATTTACTCAAGTCTCAGGTGGTTGTGGTTTCTGAGATAGGTCTCGGATCCGCCGCTTAGAAATGTGGAACCCCAAATCCCAGAATGACTGGCTCAAAGCTACATAGCGTAGTAAACTGACAGAAAGAGAATCCCGACAAGTGGTCCGCAGCTGTTAGTGTTTTAAGATTTAGCGAAAAAAAATGCACGAGCCCGGGTTGAATTAAAGACCTTTAAAAAGGCCGAAAATAAACTCCCCTTATTTATCTGAAGTTTAAATTTAGCTGAGAGTTTTTGTTTTTATTTCTTTCAAAACTCTTTAATTTATGAATGATCTTGGTTTATTTGTAGACCCGAGCGAAGTCCTGTCTGACCAGAACAGAGCCCAGGAGACCATAGCATGTAAGAAAGACTCATTAACTGTACTGAACTCAGATTGTCAGGTCTGACCGAAAGCACCTTTACCCAGTCCATACAGTCTTCTGTTTTTATGATCTTTTATTTTCCAAGAAGTATTCCAAAGTGTCAGATCTCTTGGAAAGCTTGTTTTTAATTCACAAGCTTGAAAGTAGTAAGTGCCGTGTTTAAAGCTTTATTTTTACGAGATTAATTTATAGCCCTATTTATAAAGTCTATAATTGAAACATTGAAAGATTAAGCAGTAATATGATTTTGATAATATATATGGGGGGATGAGGTGAATAGAAATATTTTATTCACCTACTCTCAATTCATGTCAGTGGTAGAGTCCTTGGCTAGCAAGTGTGAGGACTTTAAAAAGTCCGTATGGAAAGGAAGCCTACACCGCTGGTAAAGTGGCATACTTGGTGAAATGTTTGTCACACAAGAATGAGGATTTAAGTTAGATCTTCAGAACCCAGATGAAAATGCTAGACAGGGTGGTATATGCTTGTATTCCCACCCTGGGAATGCAAACAGGTGGAGACTTGGGGCTACTGGCCAGCCAGCCTGACTAATTACCTTGTCTCAAAAAAAAAAAAAAAAAAAAAAAAAAAAAAAAAAAACCCCAAAACAACAACAAAAAAAAAACTGGTGGTTTTGCCTTAGTAAAGACACTGGAAGTTGACATCTGGCCTCTATACACATGTGCATACACCCTCCCACACACACACACACAAACACAGAACGTGTGCCCACAGACACACTTATTTTTTAAGTTTTAAAAGAGAAGAAAGCCCACAAAACTAAGTCAGGCACGGTGGCACATACCTATAATCCCACCAATTGAGAGGATCATGTGTTCTGGACCAGGCTGAGCTATATAGTATTGTGTCAAAATGAATAAATGAAAAAGCACAGAAGAAAAGAAGCATGCTTTTACTAGCCAAAATTACATCTACCTGATTTACCTGATTTATAAATTCCCAATGTTTGTATGCAAAGACTAGTGTCTCTCTCTCTCTCTCTCTCTCTCTCTCTCTCTCTCTATATATATATATATATATATATATATATATATATATATATATATCTTGGTTTTTCAAGAGAGGGTTCTCTGTGTTGCTCACTCTGTAAACCAGTGTGGCCCTGATCTCGCAGACATCCACTTACCTCTTGTCTCCTGAGTGCTGGGATCAAAGGTGTATGCCACCACCTCCCAATGACTAGTTACTTTTCATTCTGGTAGAAGATATTGGCAGTTAAACACATAGATTGCTTATATACTATCTATACTGTAGTTTTGAAGGATAGCATGTACTACTCAAAATTTCTGAATGTTATCAATTTGGGTTCTTTCCCCACATAATTCAAAAGTCAGGCTTGTGATAGAGTGCCTAACAGGAACAAGGCTCTAGACTCAATCACCTGTACTGAAAAGGGGGTGGGGCATCTTATTAAAATAATTTCCATTTGTTCTTTTATAAAATTTAAAAGGATCAGCTTACCTATATTTTCTCTCCTTCCTAAATCCCTTCACTTCCTTCCTTCCTTCCTTCCTTTCTCTTTTCCCTTTATATGAGACAGGAGATAGGATTTTACTATGTAGCCCAAGCTAGCCTTTAACTCACAGCTCCTCAATGCTGGCATTACAAATGTACACACTAACTGACTTGTTTCTTTTAGGTTTTGTGTTTTTAAAACATTTGTGACACTATGTGGTGATATTTTGTTTGTAATCTAACAGAGCTTGCTGGAAGATCAGAGTACAGAGCTAAACCATTAGTTAGCCACATACCTAAGCCAGTAGTTAGCTAGCCATAGAGGACAGGCAGTGGTGGCCACACCTTTAATATCAGTGCTCAGGGAACAGGCAGATGGATGGATCTCTGTGAGTTCAAGGTCACCTGGGGCTACATGAGAATGAGTCAGTCTAAAAAAGAAACAGAGCTCACACCTTTGATCCCAGCACTTGGGATGACAGAGCTTTGAGAGAAATGTAAGGTAGGAGCTCAGGGCTGTCTGAGGTTTGGTGGAGAACATTACAGTCTGCAGTCACACTGAGGACTAGATCACCCCCCTTTGGTCTGACCTTTGGTAGAGTAGAGCTCTAGTGACTTGGCTGCTTTGCTTTCCTGATCTTCAGTCTGAACCCCAATATCTGTCTCTGGGTTTTTTGTTGTTGGTTTTGGGGTTTTTTTGTTTTGTTTTTTAAGATTTATTTATTATTTTTGCCAGTAGAGGGCACCAGGTCTCATAGATGGTTGTGAGCCACCATGCCGTTTCTGGGAATTGAACTCAGGTCCTCTGGAAGAGCAGGCAGTGCTCTTAACCGTTGAGCCATCTCTCCAGCCCTTGTCTGTGGGAATTTATTATTCGTGCTACAACCATGTATATACTATTTGTTGTAATGTTATGTAATTGTATTTAAAATTAGTTTGAAGAAAAATTTGAAGAGCTTTTGTAAATTCTGTCCAAATTTAGCAGCCAGTGACATGGTATAGAGTAGGTAAAAGCACTTGACACACAAGCTGGGCGTTGGTGTCACACACCTTTAGTCCCAGCACTCAGGGAGGCAGAGGCAGGTGGATCACTGTGAGTTTGAGACCAGCCTAGTCTACAGAGCTAGTTACAGGATAGGCTCCATAGCTATACAGAAAAACCCTGTTTCCAAAAACCAAAACCAACCAACCAAACAAACCAAAACAACAACAAAAACACTTGCTACACAAGCCCAAGCCCTACAACTTTAATTTGATCCCTGGAGTCCACATAAAGGTAAAAGAAGAAACCAGATCCAACAGCCAAATTGTGCTTTGACCTCTGTTATAAGCTATGTGATGTACATGCTCCCAAAACACACACAAAATAAAAACATTTATGCAAATTTAGGGCCGTATGGAATTCTTAAACTTATTTCTTTTTTCAAATTTATTTATTTATTATATATACAATGAGGGAGCCAGATTTCATTACAGATGGTTGTGAGCTACCATGTGGTTCCTGGGAATTGAACGCAGGACCTCTGGGAGAACAGCCAGTGCTCTTAATCAGTGAGCCATTTCTCCAGCCCTAAGCTTATTTCTTTATCCTTCACTCCAAATTCATCTTATAAAATCTCAGAGTGTCTTCAACATTTCTCTTGTAAAGAAGAAACTTTTAAGATTTTTTCATTTATTATGTAAACAGTGTTCTACCCGCATGTTTGCCTGCAGGCTAGAAGAGGGCACCAGATCTCACTGTAGAGTATTGCGAGCCACCATGTGGTTGCTGGGAATTGAACTTAGGACCTCTGGAGGAGTAGCCAGTGCTATTAACCTCTGAGTCATCTCTTCAGCCCCTAGGGAATGGGAGATGTCATTCTGTAAATATGTTTCTCATACTGGTTAATGAATAAAGCACTGTTGGCCAATAGGAAAACAAGATAGGTGGGACTAGGAGACAAGGAGAAAAGAGGAAGTAGGAAGGAGGAGTCAAGATGGAAGACAGACAGAGCAGAACGCCCGCAGGCTCTCTCTCGGTAAGATAAGACCACGTGGAGATTAATAGAAATGGGTTAATACTTAAGACAGAGCTAGCTGATAGAAAACAAGTAACTGGTCAACAGCATTATATCAAATACAGAGTCTCTGTGCATTATTTGGGGCTGGCGCAGCGGTGGGACGAGACCAGCGGCAGGCGGAAAAAACTTACTCCTTACACCTAGGAAACAATTTTTAATCAGGTAGTTTTAAAGAAAGGCCAGGAGCTGTATCTAAAATAAGAAAACATCATATCTTAGATACCTAATGGTTATAACACAGGTAAAGTACATTAATAGTATTTGTTTTCCTATCAAATTTAGGTTCTGTTAACAGACACCTTAAAATATTTTTCATTGTTGTTGTTAGAAAAAGCATTCATGTCTTCTTAATGTTTGTGAGGCATCAAAGGTAGACTACACCCACAAAGATGTAGGCAACTACACCAGAAATCAAGGGTAAAGGAGGACAAATATATTCACAATACCACTGCCAACAACAAATCTAAAACAAACAAGTGTCAACAATCAGTGGTTCTTACTCAACTTCAACATTAATGGTCTTAACTCACCTATAAAAGACACAGGCTAACAGAATGGATATGAAGACAGAATCCATCCTTTTGCTGCATACAAGAAACACATCTAAGCTTCAAAGACAGACATTACCTCAGGGTAAAGGGGTGAGAAAAGATCTTCCACTCAAATGGAACCAAGAAGCAAGCAGGTGTGGCTATCCTAATGTCTAACAAGTTAGACTTCAAACAAAAATTAATCAAAAGAGATGAAAACAGTCATTTCATATTCATCACAGGAAAAATCCATCAACACAAAGTCTCAATTCTGAACATCTATGCCCCAAATACACAGGCACCCACATTCGTAAAAGAAACACTACTAAAACTCAAACCTCACATAAAACCTCACACATTTATAATGGGAGATTTCAACACTCCACTCTCACCACTAGACAGGACTACCAATCAGAAATTCAACAAAGATACAAAAGAACTAACAGAAGTTATGTCTCAACTGGGTTTAACAGACATTTATAGAACATTCCATCCAAACACAAAAGAATATACCTTCTTCTCTGCTCCACATGGAACCTTCTCTAAAATCGACCACATACTAGGAGACATAACAAACCTCAACAGACACAAGAGAATAGGAATAGTCCCCTGTATCTTATCAGACCACCATGCTTTAAAATTGGAATTCAACAACAACACAAATCACAGAAACCCTACAGACTCATGGAAAGTGAATAATGTACAATTGCACCACACCTGGGTCAAAGAAGAAGTAAAGAAAGAAATTAAAGATTTTCTAAAATTCAACGAGAATGAGGACACAACATACCCGAACTTATGGGACACCTTGAAAGCAGTGTTATCAGGGAAGTTCATTGCACTAAGTGTCCATATGAAGAAAACAGAGGATAGTCACATAAGAGAATTAACAACACAACTGAAACTCTTAGAACAAAAAGAAGCAAACTCACCACGGAGGAGTAGATGTCAGGAAATAACTTGAGGGCTAAAATCAACAAAATAGAAACCAGGAAAACAATACAAAAAAATCAATGCAACAAAGAGTTGTTTTTTTTTTTTTTTTTTTTTTGAGAAAAATCAACAAGATAGACAGACCTTTATCCAAACTAATGAAAAAGCAAATTAACAAAATCAGAAACAAAAAGGGAGACATAACAAGGGACACAGAGGAAATCCAGACAATTTTCAGGTTAGACTTTGAAAACCTGTACTCCACAAAAATTGAAAATTCAAAGGAAGTGGACAAATTTCTGGATAACTATCACTTACCAAAATTAAATCAATAACAGATAAACAATTTATCTGACATATAACCCCTAATGAATTAGAAGAAGTCATCATAGGCCTCCTAACCAAAAAAAAAAAAAAAAAAAAAAAAAAAAAGCCCCATGGCCCATGGCTTCAGTACAGAATTCTACCAGAAATTCAAAAAAGAGGTAATACCAATATTCCTCAAAGTGTTCCACACAATAGAAGCAGAAGGTTCATTACCAAACTCTTTTTATGAGGCCACAATAACTTTGGTACCCAAGCCTCACAAAGACACAACTAAAAGAAAACTACAGACCAATATCCCTGATGAACATCAATACAAAATTACTCAATAAAATACTGGCAAACCGAATCCAAGAATACATCAGAGAAATCATCCACCATGACCAAGTAGGCTTCACCCCTACTTGGATGTAGGGATGGTTTAACATATGGAAATCTATCAACGTGATCCACCATATAAACAAACTGAAAAAGAGAAACCATATGGTCATCTCCCTAGATGCTGAAAAAGCCTTCAACAAAATTCAACACCCTTTCATGATAAAGGTCTTGGAGAGATCAGAGATAACAGGAACATACCTAAACATAATAAGAGCAATATACAGTAAACCAACAGCCAACATCAAACTGAATGGAGAGAAACTTAAGGCGATTCCTCTAAAATCAGGAACAAGGCAAGGCTGCCCTCTCCATATCTCTTCAATATCGTACTTGAAGTTCTAGCTAAAGCTATAAGACAACAAAAGGAGATCAAGGGGATCCACATTGGAAAGAAAGAAGTCAAACTGTCTCTATTTGCAGATGATATGATAGTTTACATAATCAACCCAATAAACTCTACCAGGGAACTCCTACAGCTGATAAATATCTTCAGCAAACTAGCAGGATACAAGATAAACTCAAAAAAATCAGTAGCCCTATTTTTTTCAGACGACAAAGAGGCAGAGAAAGAAATCAGAGAAACATCACCCTTTACAATAGCCACAAACAACATAAAGTATCTTGGGGTAATGTTTACCAAACAAATGAAAGACCTATATAATAAGAACTTTGTGGCTCTAAAGAAAGAAATTAAAGAAGATACCAGAAAATGGAAAGATCTCCCATGTTCTTGGATAGGTAGGATAAATATAGTAAAAATGGCAATCTTGCCAAAAGCAATCTACAGATTCAATGCAATCCCCATTAAAATACCAGCAGAATTCTTCACTGACCTTGAAAGGATAATGTAAGGCATACGGTTTTTCCACAACCCCCCCCCCCCCGGCCTGGTCTTGTCCCGTCGCCACGCCAGCCCCAATTAACACACTGAGACTCTGTATTTGATATAATTCTGTTGGCCAGGTACTTGTTTCTTATCGGCTAGCTCTGTCTTAAGTATTAACCCATTTCTGCTGATCTATGTATTTTTCTTACCGGGGAGCCAGCCGGTATACTGCTTTCTCCAGACTCTCCATCTTGGCTCTTTCCTACGTCCTCTTTCCTCCTTGTCTCCTAGTCCCTCCTATCTTCCTTTCCTATTGGCCAACAGTGCTTTATTCATTAACCAGTATGAGAAACATATACAAAATGACATCTCCCATCATCTCCTCTTTTCTGTCTAAATAAAAAGAATGGTTTTAACCTTAACATAGCAAAATATATAACACAACAGTTATCAAGTAAGAATCACAGTTAACAATATTTAGTCCATTAACATTTAGCAAGACTAAAAGAAACTATTCTATCATCTATCCTATATTTGTGAATCTAAAGTCCTATATGTAACTTATCTTTAAACCTAACTAAGGAAAACTATAACCATAACTATTTGTCTTCAACTCCATCAAAGACCACAAAAGGTTAATATATAAACTCTAGAAATGACAGAGACATCTTGCCTCGTCAGTCACCTGAAGTTCTTCTGTAGTCTTCCATATTCAGCCCATAGGCCACAGTGTGTCTGGCAGACTCTTCAGCAAAGCAGGAAACTTTAAACTGTCTTCTTGTATTGGCAGTTTGCCTGGCCAATTCTTCTTTTCAGTGCTGAGATTTTGTCTGGTTTAAAGCTCTGCAGATTTTGTTCATCTATGAGTCCATTTATGAGATTTTGTTCATCTATGAGTCTCTATGAGTTCATATTTTATCCGTGCTATTATATCTGATAGACACCGTTTCCTTGGAGCCATCTATCACCTCCTGCTCTTACTATCTATCCGTTTCTTATGAATAGATGTCTGTGGTGCTTTGAATAGGAATGGACCCCATACGCTCAACTGTTTGAATGCTTGGTCATAAGAGTGAAGCTCCTTGGAAAAAGAATGGGAGGTGTGGCCTTGTTGGAGGAAATGTGTCACTGGGAGTGGGCTTTGGGGTTTCAGAAGCCCAAACCAGGCCCAGTGGCTCTCTCTCTCTCTTTCCTGCTGCCTGATGATCCAGATGTTGAGCTTTCAGTTCCTCTAAATGTTACCTTGTCTGCCTGTATGCTGACCATGCTTCCTACCATACTGATAATGGGCTAAACCTCTGAACTGTAAGCCAGTTCCAATTAAAGCTTTCCTTTATAAAAGCTGCCATGGTTATGGTATCTCTGGAATGGAACACTGACTAAGGCAACCTCTGAGCCTTGAGGGAAAGGAGTTTGAGAAAAACATCCATTTGGGCTGATTGCTCCAAAGTCTCACACTTTCTGCACATTTCCTTCCTTCCTTCCTTCCCCCCCCCTTTTTTTTTTTTTTTGAAAGAAGTAGCTTCCCTGATGAGGGTTGAGTGATTCATTGATCTATTGGAATAGAAATATGTCTTTAGGAGTAACTTTATTTCATGTTGCTTTAGCAGAATCATAGTAGATTTTCACCTAAGCCTATGTATGACCTCTACGGTATTAGGTTCTTGGCCACCTTAACAGTGTTCATAAGGGTTTCATCTCAGGGAGTGGGTCTTATGTCCAATTAAAAGGAGTTGATTTCTTCTGAAATGTTTGTGCCACTTTTATACCAGTACATCTTGCAGGCAGGTTATTGTTATAGGTTTGTATCTGTGCATATCAATGATTACCTTTCTCTTCCAGTAGCATGCAGTGTACCTTCCAGGACCATAAATGCTAGTCAGTAGAGGTGAAGCTTCCAGGTGAACACCAGCTTGATTTCTCCATGTTTAGTAACATAAGTAAGTGCTGTCTTCAATAATAGGTCCTTACCATCAGGTCATGGAGAGTAACCAATAGCCTGTGATGTTTGGTGTGTGTGTATTTGTTGGGTGGGATCTATGGGACCCCTTTGCCAATGACTTAATATGATATAACCAATTCCTGGCTTTGGAGGTTTTACTTGGTGTCATAAGATATCTAACTGGGACATTGTCTCCCCTTTTATATGGTGAGTTCATTTAAATTCTCTTCAGTTTTAGAACTCTCAGCTACTTCTCTAGCACCATGCATGCTGCCATGCTTCCTTCCATGATGACAATGTACTAAACCACTGAAACTATAAGCAAGCCCCAGTTTAATAAAACCTTCCTTACAGCTGGATGCCTTTAATCCCAGCATATGCCTTAAGGCACATGCCTTTAATCTCAGCATTCAGGAGGCATAGGCAGGAGAGTTTCAAGTAAGCCAAGGCTACACAAAAAACCTTGTCTTGAAAAATAAAACAACACAACATACAAAAAACTTTTCCTTTATAAGAGTTGCTGTGTTCATGTTGTGTCTTAGCAATAGGACATTAAGATAGATGTTTTCCTGAGTTTGGTTTACAAACACTTTATTGAGAAATTTTACATCTGTGTTCATAAGGGATATTAGTCTATAATTTCTTTTTTGGAGGTGTCCTTTGTGGTTTTAGTATCAGGGTAATAGTGGCATTGTTCCCATAACACATAAATAATGTGTTTTTTCAAGTTGAATAATCCAGTTTGTTAACTGAAAAAGGTTTGGATAAGTATTTAATAAAATTACTAAAAAAAAAAAAAATCTACTGATAGAGACAAATTGGATAAAGCTGATCTTAATAGATTATCAGTTTACTAGTGACTTGATTATATCTATAAAATCTCTTTACTACATTACTAAATTAATTTATTTGATTGAATGACATTTTATATGATATCATATAAAACTTTATTGCCTTCCCTTTAGACCTTGTACTTTAGCCTAACAAAAATCGCATTAAAAAACTATCACATAAACATGCAATTATTTTGTTTTATACACACTGATACTTGAGCTTCTATAAAGTTCATTCTTTTACTGAAGTCACACATATGGAATACTTAGTGTGTGCAAGACATAGTAGTATATGATGCATCTTCATTTTAAAAATTTTGACATGGAGACTAACACACAGAAGATACTCAAATGTTTCTGGAATCAATATATGTACCATTTGGAAACTGCAGAGAGAGAGATTTAGAGGGGGAAATCTGCTCAGGGCTTAAGAAGCACACTTTGGACAAATTGTAGTCTGCCACTGCCATGTCTCCTTTCCTCTCAGACTGGGGTGAAGAAGGGCATTTCTGAAAACAAACCCTGTTACTATGCTGATCTGCCAGGAAAAGAAGGAAAATCAGGATTATATTCTCCAAATCCTTCAGTACTAAACAGCTCCTCTGACTAGGCAAAGGAGGACACCCCCCCCTCCTCCAAACTGTGCAAATAGGAGAAATAAGCTAAACCTGACAGAATCATTGAAGCAAATATACTCAGGCAAAAACTGTAGGTCCTTGGGGGGGGGAAATGTAAAGGTCCAGAAAGAAGGAAAGTGTTCACACACTGTCCCCATCCCCAGCCTGGATTTTGAAAACTAGCAATGCAAAATGCTACCACTGGCACAGCAGAGAGAAGGCTGAAGCTGGTGGGAGGTCACAGTATTAAACAAAACAGGTCATGTCAAGTGAAACAAGCCAGACAGACCACATGTCTTCTCAAGTGCAGAATGTTTATTTGAATGCATATATAGTGATAAAAGTACAAGGGTGAAGAAGGAGCCAGTGTGAAGAGAGACAGGAGTAGGTGCATAAAAGCTCAAGATAAGTATGTAAAGAGATCTCATAATGAAACACATTATTTGGTATTCTAACTAAAAAAAAATACACCATAAGAATATATTCACCTCCCATAATCTTCTTGGACTACACACAGGGGTTTCAAATCATAACATTCTTTCCTCAAGTATAACCACAGAGTTTTCACCTTAACCTGTTTGACTTTTGGTAAGGACTTCCTGAAAGTGTTGTATAAACAAATAGCAAATATAGAAACAAGATACATTCTAGTGAGCATTAATTATAATAGTTACAGAAAGTCACTATGTGGATGCGTGTAGACTCCATTCTTCATTGTGACTATTTATATAAATCTGAATGTTTTCCAATGGATCCAATTTTCTACTACTACAATTTTTGAAAATCCTATTTCCTGGACTTTTTTCCAAGGTAAGGCAGTCAGTGAAACAGCAGCAGCAACAACAAAAGCAACTTGCCCTCCATTCAATTGAGTGAAAAGTTGCGGGGGGCTGTTATTACTTAAAACTGTCCTAGTTCAGCAACTGCCTCTTCCAGCAGCCTTCAGCCCTTCCAGGAAGCCAGGACAGTTTCCATGGGGACTGTGTTGTTTCTGCTGGATTGTATACGCCCTCCACTGGATAATTTGCTAGAGGTTTCAACCTTTTGTATCCATGCTGGTTACACGGGAGGAGAAACTCTTTAAAGTCTGCCTCTACCTGAGGAATGAGATGATCAAATAGGTACCATTCCTCTGCATTTCTCTTCCTTTCCTTCTGAGATCTAGAAATTGGGTGCCTACAGAATTATTTCTAAATCCTGGGGGCATTTTGTGGAAGTGTAGTTGAAACCATAGTTAAATTGTCGAATGTTTACATGTTTTACATTTGCTTTGCATTAAATATGACTATTTTTGTCAATCATGTCACTTTATATGATGTTAGCCAGACTGATTCAATAATGTTTTGAAAAATGTTAATGATATTAAATAGTAGCTTAGGGGAGGGGCATTCACTCTTAACAACTAGATTTTGTTGTGGTTTGCCTCTAGGGGGAAACAACAAACTGGGTTTTAGAGATGGAAGGCTATTCACAGCACACTTAATTCACTTCCTCAATTCCTGATCCTAAGGGAAACAATATCTGACTTCATATCTTCATAGTAAGTGTGAGCTATGTTTAGAATCCCTGCCCACTCATCTCAACTGTCATTCTGTAACTACTACCACCCTTGGCAAGTGAATCTGAAAAGGTGTGGAGTTTTATTTATGCTATCAATGTGTAAGATACACTGAATATATTGAGGCTTGATTTCATAAAATAATGTCTGTATGAACTTTTTCTTTTCGGGGTATAGAGTATTTTAATACTGAGACCAAGATGTCAGACAACAACAAAGCTGCCATTACAGCAGAAAAGGAGGCTTTGAACTTGAAGTTGCCCCCTATTGTCCGTCCCCCCAAAGACATAGGTGTTAACACACCAAAACAAAGTGAGCTGCTAAATTACAGAAGATCTAAGGAGCAGCAGAAGAAAATTAACCAGTTAGTGTAAGTAGCACATTAGTAAATAATTATTGCTTGCAATGAATGATTAGTTTAATGGGCTCATAAAATGTTTTTAAACTACATAGGTTGTCCATAGATAAAATAAGGATTAAAATTCAAATTAATTAAAAAAGCAATTGAAAATTAATCATAATGGTAGCCAATTTTGTAGAGTACTTTGTCCAGATATTGTCTCTATCACTTTACCTACACTTCTCATAGCACCTTGATGAGGTATGTATTATTGTTAAAGGATTTTTTAGTTTTATTTTTAAAGTATTTTATATGTATGTGTATGTGCCTAAGTTTATATATGTATACCACATGTAAGCAAGAGCCCAGGAAAGTCAGAGGAGGGATCAATCCCCTGGAACTAGAGTTGTGAGCTGCCATGTGGATGTTGGAAAATTGAATATGGGTCCTGAGACATTTACTCATTTACCTATACTTTTTTTAAAATGACTGAACTAAGGAATCGAAAAGTAATTTTCTCACACACCTGAGGTTTGGACCTGCGTGGTCTGGTTCTGCAGTTCAAGTATCTTGTTATGTCTGCTATTATGTTATAACTGTACTGATTTCTGAAAAGGAATTAGGACTTTCCCTTCTTTTATTTATTTATTTATTTATTTATTTATTTTTATTTAATTTTATATAACAAAGTCCAATTAAATGAAAACAAACATTTATACACAATATTTGGGAATTTGGGCGTCGTTCTTTCCAAACTACTTCCTGCTGGTAAGGGGCGCTGTCTTGGGGGATTCGAAGAAGATTCAGATATCCTAGCTGTAGGACTTTCCCTTCTTGGTCAACTTATTTTAAAAGTGGTTTTGCAACTGACTTAAATTTTATTGCCACACTGTTTAATGGTCACTTAAATTTTGGTAGTTACATTATAGTTAAACAGATGTGGAATCATAGAACTTCTTAGACATATTTTTATAAGCCCATTATTGACTTACTCATATTTAAACCTAAATTTATGAGGAACCTTAACTAATATCATTGTATCTGTTAGATGTCTTTTGCCCTCTTCATTCTTTTACAAAATATTTTATTTGAGTGTGTATGTGTATATGCAATGTACATGCAAGAGCCCTCAGGGGCCATTAGAGGGCATCATATTACCTGGCATTTGTGAGCTGCCCAACATGGATGCTAGGAACCAAACCCTGGTCCTCTGGAATAGCAACAAGCTCTCTGAAGCACTGAGCCCTCTCCCCAGCCTCTCCTTGATTCATTCTGAAGACTCCGTAATATTGTAGGAGACTTAGAAAGGCTTCTCAGGATGTTACTCAACAGCTCTTTGTGATTTCCCATTTCATGAACTATTCATAGTCCCATGGATATACTGTATTTTTATCAGTTTAAAGACATACTTTGTAATCAAGGTGTTTGAATCCCTTCCACACTATTCTAATCCTTTCTACAATTTATATAATTTTATATGAAGATATTAATTACCTGATGTTGCACACTATGCCCATTGCTAGGAAGATCATAGAAACAAAAAGAAAGGACTGTGTTTTTAACAAGTTTGTTTGCTACCAGGATAAGACAGTAAACATATAATGAAATAAAAAAAGAGTTTAATTAAACTTTTAGGTCTGTTCTCAACCTGTGGGTTGACCCCTCCAAGGGTTGAATGACCCTTTCACAGGGGCCACCCAAGACCATTGGAAAACACAAATATTTACATTATGATTCATGACAATAGCAAAATTACAATTATGAGATAGCAACAAAAACAATTTTATGGTTGGGGTTGCCATAACATGAGGAACTGTATTAAAGGGTTGCAGCAGGAAGGTTGAGAGTTACTGCTTTAGGTGATGGATACTTTGAAGAAACAAGATAGAGAAAGAATGTGGTAGTACATTTCTGAAATCTCAGTACCAAGAAAGCTGAAGCATGAAAAGTGTGAGTTAAAGAACAGCCTGGGTTACATAGTGGGACCCTGTATGAATAAAAAATAAATAAGATAATAGCAACATGCAAGACTATCCCAGGAACACCAAAAGAAATTGTTGTAGGGACAATATTTAAGTAGAGAATTGAAGAATGGGAAGAAACCTTCCACTTAAACAAATAGGAGAAAGTCAGTCTATGGATGAGGATAGCAACCACAAAAGTCATTAAATATGAATGCTTTTAGTGTAAATGGCAGTTGATAATAGCCAATATCATGAAGTACCATAGGCCTGGGGAAGAAGAGATTGGAGAGATTGTTTAGAGCTTTATAGACCATAACAAGGAATTCAAGATGTGTTTTTAGAACAGTGGATGCCATTAAAATGTTCTAAATAAGTCAGGTGTGGTGGTGCATGCATTTAATCCTAGCAATTGAGAGCCAGAAGCAGGTGGCTACAAGACCAATATATTAAGGTCTGGATCAACCAGGGCTAGAAGAAGAAGCAGAAGGAGGGAAGGAGAGGAGGAAAGAGAGAGGGAGGGAGGGAAGAAGGGAAGAAGTTTTCCAGACAGGAACGTGACAGGAAATTATTAAAAATATTTTAATAATCAGCAAATGAAAGTGGTACTACTTAAAGAATTGTATGGATGACAAGATGTTTTTGTTTAGTTTTTTTAACAAGACAGGGTCTCCCAGATCTGTACCACTTCATTTGCTGCTTGATAAAATATACTGCCTTGAAGTTTTACCAACTGTAGTACTACGTTAATAATAATGAAAGAATTTCTATGTATTTCTTTGCAAAACAGTCTGTAGTTAAGTATTAATAGCATTGCTGTGGCCTTCTAAGTATTTGTGGTGCTTGCTCGATGTGGCTGGGACTCATGTGTCTCTAGTTTGTTTTCCTTGTCTTCTTAGTCCCAATGGCATGTCAGCTGAAAGAAAAAGGGAGGTTTCGTGAAGTCATGAAGAGATATTTCTTAATACAAGGTGTAAGGAAGCTTTCTTTGACATGTTGGCATTTCAACAGAGATGGCTTCGTCTATATCAGACTTCATTTTAAAACTATCAGTAAGCTATAATTGAGAATGAGTTTATTTTTAGTATATGTTTACAATATTCTTGAATGTTTTAAAACTTAAGATATCACTGGTAATGGCCCCTAGAATTTGTTTCTCACAAAAAGTTCAGTTAGAGGCAGATATGATGGCTCATGCCTGTAATTTCAACACTCTATGAAGCTGAGGCAATAGGATTGCCAAGAAAACCAGCCTCAACCACATAGTAAGTTCAAGGCCGGTCTGGGTGAGATCGTCTCTCAGTATTCCCCTCCTGAAAAAAAGGAAATGATAAAGATCTCTTGAAAATTTCCTTGTTTAGTATTAGTGTAGAGTCTAAAATCTTGAAGTATTTTAGTAATTAATGCTCATTTCATCATACATTTTTCTAACCATAAATTTCAGAATTGCTGGAGCAAAAAAGAATTTAGATAAAACCCTGGATAAAAGAATACATTCATTACCAGAGCCAGACTTCCCTCCGACTGTGAGTTCTCTCCTTAAAACTACCCTGAACCATTTTATTTCTTAAAGAATCTCAATAGAACTCAGTTTTAAAAGAACAATTATATTTAACATTTGATTAAAATGTTTTAAACTTCATCCTTGTTTGTATTTTGTTTTTTGACAGATGACCAGTGAAATTAAAAAAAAAGGAGTGAGTTGAATTTTCTTGTTTTGAAAATATTCAAAATAATTAATACAAATTATTCTTCTAAGACCACCCACCAAGCTTCCTCCTAGGAAAGAAGTCTGTAAACAGTTTTATATTTATCCACCCGAAGGAGCAAGCATGTTGTGGGCCACAAATCAGGTTTTTTAAGAGTTGTATTTGTGTTGCCATCCATTATTTGAGGATTATCTGTATAAATATTTTAGTTCTTATCCAAAACTATTGAAAATATTCAAAATATCAGTTGTAGAAGAAATGTATGTCTCTTGTAAAAACTAGTATAATAATTATTTATCCTAATATTTATATAATGTTTATTTTTCACTTAACAAATACTGAATGAGAGTTACTATATGCTAGGAACACTAACTGCATGAGTAACAACATGAGGCTGTGAAATGATTGGCAGAAACATGCTAACATGTACAATTTATTTCTTAGTAAAGGATCCAGAAATTTTTGGAGCTGTTTACATATAAGAGGAAATTATGAAACGTGTTTGCAGATGGGGCTGTACATTTCCTAAGTCCATTAAGATTTTCTTTGGGGATAGAAGATTGAAAATGTGAATTTGAAATTCTCCTTATGAGCTTATAATACTATGGAAGAACCTCCTTTTACTAGTCAAGATTTTGGTTTAGTTTATCTAATTTTTTAAAAATTCATTACATTTATTTATGGTGTGCAGTGGGGTGGGGTGGTGGTGGTATGTGTATGTAAGACTTTTAGAATGTTTTTATTATGAAAAAATATTGTCTTAGAAAATAGAATTTAGGAGTTACACAGAAATGCTATATCATTCTAGCCATTTGACTTGTTCCTTTAATGTTCCCAAGCTAAACTACATTTACATGAAGCAGTGTGTAGAGAGTAGTCCTATTGTACCTATTCAGCCAGAATGGCTGGACCACATGTTAATGCTGATACCTGAGCACTTAAAGGAAGGGAAAAAAAGAGAAGAACTGCTTGGAAGTCTTGTAAATGAGGTGTCAAATGACTTTGAAAAAAGCATGAAGAGATATTTGGGTAAGTAACATTTGACATAGACCAAACTTCTTTTATGTCTGTCCCATGAGTGACTCTAATGGAAGGAAGCTGATGTCTGCACATATCTGTAACAACTACATTTGAGAGGTGGAAGTGGGAGGGAGAAGAGTTCCAGGTCCACCCTCAACTGCATAGTGAGTGTGAGACCAGTCTGAGCTACATGACATCTGAATTCTATATACCTAAAATGCATGTATTTATTCACTATGATTTCTACCTTCAGTTGTATTCTGAGACTACAACCCAGTGAAAGACTTTGTAATTTAAGGGAACCTTTTGTATTTATTAGCTACTGTTTATTATTATTTGATTTTTTATTTTGTTGCTGTGGTTTGAGCTATCCTATTTTTGTGATTGTTAGAAATATTAATGTATTTTAGTATTTGTGATTTTTATTAGAATATTGTTGTTGCTTTTGAGATAGAGAGTCACTTTGTAGCCCAGACTGGCCCAAAAACTTATGTATCCTGTATCCTTGGCTGGCTTCAATCCTCTTGCCTCAGTCTCTAAAGTACTGTGGTTACAGATATAAGCCGCTGTGCTGGGCTCTGACTTTTTTCCTCTAATTGACAAAATTATGTATAATATATAATGTGCTTCAAAATAATGAATCCATTGTATAATGTCTAAGGTTGACCAACTGATATATATTACTTCATGCACATGTTGAAAATGCTTAAAAGTACTGGTAGGTATTTGTAAACAATGTATTATTTTTCACTCTCTTCACAGTATTGTACAATAGATCTCTTTAACTTATTCCTCTTAGCTAACTAAAATTTTCTAAAATTTTACCAACATCTCCCTAACTCTCTTTCTCTTCAATCCCTAGTAACTGTCTTAGAATGAATTTCTTTGTTTGGTTGTTTTTAATTTATTTTTTACATTCCAACTCCAGTTCCTCCTCCCTCCTCTCCTTCTGCTCCCCCGACTCCCTCCCTCTTCATATATCTGCTCCATAGAAAGGGCAAGGCCTCCCCTAGGAAGTCTACTAAGTCTGTCCATCATCTCGTTGAGGCAGGACCAAGGCACCACTCCACCCCCACACCTCTGTGTCTAGGCTGGGAAGGTATCTCTCCATATAGAATAGGCTCCACTAAGTCAGTTTGTGCACTAGAGTTAGATCTTGGACCCACTGCCAGTGGCCTCATATATTGTCCCAGCCACCCCATTGTCACCTATATTAAGGGAATCTAGTTCAGTCTTATGCAGGTTTCCCATTTGTCAGACCTGAGTTAGTGATTTCTCACTAGTTCATGTCAGCTGATTCTGTGGGTTTCCCCATCATGGTCTTGACTCTGTTGTTCATATTATCGCTCCTCCCTCACTTCGATTGTACTCCAGGAGCTTGCCCAATGGTTAGTTGTGGATTTCTGTATCTGCTTCCATCTGTTTCTGGAAGAGTGTTGTAGCTTCTCTGGGGTTGCAGATTGTAAGCTGGGTAGCTTTTGATTTATGTCTGGTATCCCCTAATGAATGAATACATACTATATTTGTCTTTCTGATTTTGGGGTACCTTACTTAGGATGGTTTTTCTAGTTCTGTCCATTTGCCTGTAAATTTTAGGATGTCATTGTTTCTTATTGCTGAGTAGTACTCTATTATGTAAATATACCACATTTTCTTTATCCATTCTACAGTTGAGGGGCATATAAGCTGTTTCCAAGATTTGGTTATTACAATAATGTTGCTGTGAACATAGTTGAGCAAATATCCTTGTGGTGTGAATATGCCTCCTTTGAGTATATGCCTAACAGTATTGTCCAGTCTTGAGGTAGGTTAATCCCTAATTTTCTGAGAAATTGTCATATGATTTCCACAGTGTCTGTACAAGTTTGCACCCCCTACCAGCAATGGACGAGTGTTCCCCTTTCTCCACATCCTCTCCAGCATAAACTGTCATTGGTGTTTTTTAATTTAATTTAATTTAATTTTTTGTTTTTATTTATTTATTTATTTTATTTTTTATTTTAGCCATTCTGATTAGTATAAGATAGAATCTCAGAGTGGTTTTGATTTGCATTTCTCTGATGACTAAGGATGTTGAGCATTTCCTTAAGTGTCTTTCTGCCACTTGAGATTGTTCTGTTGAGAATTATCTATTTAGATCTGTAACCCAGGTTTTTTTAAATTTTCTTTCTTTTTTTAAAATGTTGAAGGGTTTTTTGTTTGTTTTTGTTTTTTGTTTTGTTTTGTTTTAAAGATTTATTTATTATGTATACATCGTTCCTCCTGAATGTATCCCTGCAAGCCAGAAGAGGGCACAAGATCTCATTATGGATGGTTGTGAGCCACCGTGTCTGGAAGAGCAGCCAGTGCTCTTCTGAGCCATCTCTCCAGCCCCAGTTTTTAAATGGATTATTATTATTATTATTTTTGTAGTTCGATTTCTAGTTTCTTGAGTTCTTTGTATATTTTGGAGATCAGTTCTCTGTCAGATTTGGGGTTAGTGAAGATCTTTTCCCATTCTGTAGGGAGCCATTTTATCTTGTTTACTGTGTCCTTTGCTTTTCAGAAGCTTCTCAGTTTCAGGAGGTCCCATTTATTAATTGTTGCTCTCAGAGTCTATTTAGAAAGTGGTCTCCTGTGACTATACATTCAACTGCATTTCCCACTTTCTCTTGTATGAGGTTCAGTGTGGATAGATTTATATTGAGGTCTTTGATCCATTTGGACTTGAGTTTTGTGCATGGTGATAGATGTGGATTTTCTTGTGTTCTTCTACATGTTGACATCCAGTTATACCACCACCATTTGTTGAATATATTTCATTGTTTCATATATTATATATATATATATCTTCTTTGTCAAAAATGAGGTGTTCATAGGTGTGTTGGTGTCTTCGATTCTATTGGTCCACCTGTCTGTTTTTATGCCAATATAAAGCTGTTTTTGTTACTATAACTCTATTAGAAGTGCTTAAATCAGGAATGGTGATGCCTCCAGAAGTGCCTTTATTGTACATGGATGTTTTGGCTATCCTGGATTTTTTGTTTTTCCATATAAACTGAGTATTGCTCTTTCAGATCTATGAAGAATTGTGCTGGGATTTTTGTGGAGCTTACATTGAATCTGTAGATTGCTTTTGGTAGGATTGCCATTTTTGCTATGTTGATCCTACCCATCCAAGAACATGGGAGATCTTTCCATTTTCTGATATCGTCTTTAATTTCTTTCTTTAAAGACTTGAAGTTCTTGTCATACAGGTATTTTGCTTGTTTGGTTAGAGTTAGAATGAATGTCTTAAGTGGTCATGTCAGTCATCTTTGAATGGATAGAATGCAAAGAACTGAGAATTAAGATTGTTCCTGTATCTGAATTCACCTCCAAAGGAAGGTCAAAATCGTGCTGAGCTTGATCATATGAAAGAAAAGGATTTTTTCTTTTATTCAGTATATTACCTTACAGTATCAAGTTAGAAATGAAGACAAAAATAATCTAGTTTCATCTTAGTTATAACTTGGAAGGGTATTCAGAAATGTTAACACATATGTGTATTTTAGTACAGAGTGTTCTTGTGAAACCTCAAGTTAAATGGCTTGAAGATGAAGGGGGCCCTTTGCCTGAATCTCCTGTGTGAGTAAACTATTTTTAAAAACAGTATATAATCTACCTTTGGATACAGTTTTAAAATGAACTGACCTTATATTCAAGTCTGCAATCATGATGCTCAAATGTGTTTTCTTTTTAAAATTTACCAAGATATTATCTACATTAATCATCTAGTTCCACTTACATTGGTAGGAGGACCTATGTGAAAAATAATTAGCTTTGAGTAATCTTTGATATATGCCAGATATAGTTTTCTATAAACCTAACACTGTTCTTGCTTCTGTATTTTGGGTAGCTGAGCTAGAGTAAAGTAGAAATTAGCCAGACATACAGGCTAGCACCAGCAGTCTTTTCAGCCACAAATGATCTCTCCTCTGAAGATAATACAGTTTCAAAACTGAGTGTGCAGACTCAAAAGAC
Source organism: Phodopus roborovskii (assembly GCF_943737965.1). Classification (NCBI taxonomy): domain Eukaryota; kingdom Metazoa; phylum Chordata; class Mammalia; order Rodentia; family Cricetidae; genus Phodopus; species Phodopus roborovskii. Next base: position 2,025,026 of record NW_026125537.1, read on the forward strand.
TTCCATTCCTCCCTCCCAGTCCCCAGCATTGTCACTTTAATAGTAATTTCTCAAAACTTGGGGTATATTGTTTCAATTGTATTTAATGTGGTTTTTGCTTTTTCAGAGGACTAGATTATTCCAATCCTTGGCATTCTAGCTTTGTGCAGGCAAGAAGCCAAATATTATCTAATTTGCACATTGTTCATCCAACTATGAAAATATTGCTGGAGCTTGGTTATACAACATTTGCAGATATGATTTTGTTGGACTTAACAGGAATTAGGTAAAATTTTATATGTATTTATTAAAATTTAAAAGTTGAATGACTCCTTGTCTGATATATTTTATTGTGTAATTTTAAAACCGATTTATAAATCTTTAAAACCTTTTTTATATTTTAGAACTTTAAAATTATATCTTATCTGTTTCAACAATTATATATAAAGACCGATCTGTCATTTGTCTGAATTGTTTCCCTTTCTTCATCTATAGAGCTAGAGGCCCAATTGATTGTGAAGCACTGAGAAATGATCTATCCATTCAAGCTAAAAAAACAGAAGAGAAGATAATGAACACATGGTATCCAAAGGTTATAAATCTGTTTACTAGGAAGGAGGCACTAGAAGGCATTAAGCCTGAAAAATTGGATTCCTTTTATAGCTGTGTTTCTATACTTATGTCAAATCAGGTATATATGCTATTGTGTCAATCAGATATATGTGTCATATGTATACATTGAATGATCACACTTAAAATTCAGTACTTTAAATAAAATTCATTAAAGCACAGTTCTATGCAGTTATTAAAAATAAATTAAAGAAGGTCAGGGAAATGGCTCAGTAGGTAAAAAAGAGCTGGCTGCACAACAACCCAGGCCCTGCCTACTTCTGGGACCCATGTAGAAAGCTGGATGCAGTAGCCTGTATCTGTAATCCTACAGCAAGATGAGCAGTAGAGGCAGGAGAATTTATCAGAAGCTTGCACAGTCAGTGGAACAACAGAAACAAGAGAGGCCCCTGCCTCAGAAAGATGAAAGGAAAGAAATGGTTGCCAAAAAGTTGTTTTCTGATCTTTACAAAAGTACCATGGGACATACATGTACATGAACATGCCTGTATTCACATACGTACTGCATAAGTTTAAAAATATTATAATTTCATTAATAAATGTACCAGTAAATACCCATGTTCTGAAGCAACCTAAAGTGAGACGGGAACTGGTAATATAGCTCAGTGTTAGTGTGAATCTGTCATGCACAAGGATTCTATTTCCAGGACTACTAAGCACATACATAATGGAGTAGAAACAAAGCAAGAGGATAGTATGGAAGTATGTGCCAGCAAGTATCACCTAACTTAAAGTCTACAAGGCAGCTGTCTCTAGTTTTCCTGCAATGTGTTAGCAGAAAGAGTAGCGTGGTAAATATGCTATTTTTCACTTAATTCTTATGAAACATTTATTTCAGAATGTTTTTGATCATCTTTAGATGATAAACATAAAAAGAACATTAATCTTATACAATTTTGTTTTTATGGGTCACTTAAATTTTTTTCTATTTTAGACATAGAACTCTAGAAAATTAGTTTTGGATGAAAACATTCCTTTTCAACGAAGAGCTCCAAAATTTCACAAATTCTACCTTATTTCTTTAGGAGGGTACAGTACAAACACATACAATACAATACATAATTGGTAGCTATATCTAACACAGTAACACACACACACACACACACACACACACACACACACACACACACAGTTTCCTTTCCTCCTACTGTTACGCTCCTAAGGACTATGATTATTTAATGAAAAGATCAAGTCCATTTTGGAGGTTGTTCAGATCCATGCATGTCCTCTGGGCCAAAAATCTAACAGTTGATTCTAAGTAAGAATGCACTTTTCATACTTAGAAACATTATGCACATTTCTAAGTTACCATGGTTCTACTCTTGCCTTCACCGAGTAGTGTGATAGAAATCTGGCTTTCCAGAAGGAAAAGTACCCTGATTTCTACTTACTGATTCCTGCAATATAACTATTTTCGACATGGAATTCAAGTTTCTAAAACTTTAGCAACTCCTCTAATTTGTGATTATTTTACAACTGGGTCTTGTGACTGAAGGAGCTATCTTTAGTATCAGGCCATTGTCCATTCTTGCCTTCAGGTGTGAGCCTTTCTAATCCTAAGTCTTTGACATAATGTTTCATCATTTGAAGCATTTTATGTGTCAGGGACAAATTTACTAATAAATGTAGAAATTCTATATTGCAATGTTTAGAGTGCTGATATTCTATTACAAAATTTGGTTTGCATATATTATTCTATTTATTACTTAGTCTTTATTAAGAAAGGTTATATCTCCAGAAGAAAGCAAGTTTATAGAGATCATGTAATTATACATGACTCATTTAAGGTAAAGATTGAATTTATACCTTCTGAAATAATAGTAATTTATGATATCATGTAGCTAAAGGATCTCTTACGGAGAACTGTAGAAGAATTTGTAAAACTATTTGATCCAAAACACCAAGACAGGCTTCCAATATTTAAAATGGAATTGACATTTGATGAAGATAAAATGGAATTTTATCCCACCTTTCAAGATTTGGAAGATATTGTTTTGGGTTTGATAGAACGGATATCTGAAACTCTGCAGGTATTACTTCATCCCTAACCACTAGGATCCTTATACTATTCTATTTCGTATTACTTGAATTGAATCTCACTGTACTCTATATAAACATAAAATATTATAGATATTTATTTCCCTCCCAGTTATTGTAAGTTATAAAATGTTAGGGATGTTTTCATCCTTTTTACCTTTTATTATTGTTCTGAACTAATACTGTTGTGTGAGTCATCTTGCTAGTAATTTGTGAATATCTTAAAAAAGAAAATCTAAGTTATGATGGTACATGCTTTTAATCCCAGCACTTTGGAAGCAGAGACAGGTAGATCTTTGTGAGCCCAAGGACAGCTTGATCTACAAAGAGAGTTCCAAGACAACCAAGGCTACATAGAGAAACTGTCTTGAAACAAACAAAACCCAAAGCAAGATCTAACTCATAATTCTTCTTTCTAGTACTTTTTTAGTATTATCACCTTGATGTAGTTAATAAATACTTCTTAAATGGTAGAAAATTAACTAAATTTAAGGTGGTTTGGGTTTTTTGTGGTTGTTGTTTTATATTTGAGGTTTTACATTTGGAGACATGGTGTTGTGTAATACAGGCTGTTCAGCAACTCTTTATCCTTCTTTAGCTCCAAGAGAAACTTTGGGGATTCAGACATGCATCATGCTTCAGCTCCAATTTAAGTATTTATATTGTATTATAAACTATTTACTACTAAATCAGTACTTTCATTGAGTTACCTTTTCTTGGACCATAGAAATTTAAAGAAAATGTTATAGATCAGTTAGATATGTATGACATTCATTTCTGTTTTTATTTGTGTTAGAATGTCCAAACAGTACCTTCTTGGCTGTCAGGAACATCAGCACCTGTTAATCTTGACACAGAACTTCCAGAACATGTGTTACAATGGGCTCTTAATACACTAAAAATGGCAGTACATCAGAACTTAGAAGGCGCAAAAGCACATTATGAAACATATGGTATGTATGAAATATATTTTTATCATTCTGTTTTTAGCTAGAGTTTGGGTATATATCTGGTTTTCTGGTGTTGCTATGAAAGAGCCAGAAATAAGCAGAATCATGGATTCAATAGTCATGGATCAGACCTAGAAACTTGCATTCTGTTGTCTGGTTTGAGGGGTGACTGTTGATGGAGCAGGAATATAGAGTCAAAGGGAAAAGAAAATGGGGATGTTGGAGTAATAAAGATGCTAAAGCAAGTCTGAAATCAGGTGAGTTTGGCCATGCTACAATGAGTATATAGATAGCACAAATTGGTCTAATTTCTTTTCTTTGTTTAAATTTTAATTTGGGGGGGGCCTCACAGGAGTGGGAGGGTGGACATAGAAGGACTGGAAAATGAGTGTGATCAGGGTGCATGATGTAAAATTACCAAAGAATCAATAATATATATATATATATTTTAAAGAGAACAGTTTTAAAAAGCTTCAAGTTTCATTTTGCTACACAAGTGTATCTGATACCAGGGTGGATAGTTTCCTTTTGACAGGTTATTGGCTAAAATTGTCTGCTACATTACATAATCTATTCCTCTAAATTATTTTCAAAGTTTCAAATATTGTAGTATATTTAACATTTAAATATACACATTTAGGCAGACAATTCTATTGCTCTCTTTGCTAGATACTAAATAAATTTGTCCTTTTGGCTTCAGATTCTATTTTACTTGGTTTACCTGAAATCTTTAACCATTTTCATTAACTTTTTTAGGTTAGCATACACAGTAATGGCTCTTAAATTTTTTTCCTCTTCCTCTCTAACTGCTATAATCTACATATGTTACTACCCTACTAAAATCATACTTCAGTAGGCTACCCTAGCCTATGAAAACACAAAAACATTTCACTATATTAAAATGTTACTCAGATTTTAATTGGAATGTTAATTTTCAGTTGAAAAATACAACTGGCTCCTTGATGGAACTGCAACAAAGATGATAGAAATTTTCCAGACAGAAGAGCACACTTTTGATGAGTACACACAAGTAAGTGGTAATTCTTTCCGGACAGAAGAGCACACTTTTGATGAGTACACACAAGTGTTATTAGTTGCCTGAGGGTAAGAGCCAGAATACTGTCTCCTCTAGAAATAGCTACAAAAACAGGACCTGAACAATAACAATATGAATAGACTTGCTAACTCAGTAAGATTTAAAAAAATATTTAAATCCTCTCTTCAGAAGCTTAAATTTGTCACTGAATTCATAATGTAGAAATAGCAATTATAGCTGGGTGGTGCCCATGCCTTTATTCCCAGAACTCAGGAGGCAGTGACAGGCACATCTCTGAGCTCTAGCCAGCCTGATCTACAGAGAAAGTTCCAGAACAGACAGGGCTACACAGAGAAACTCTGTCTCAAAAACCAAAACCAAAACAAAACAAAAAACAGAGAAAGAAGAAAATAACAATTATGATATGATGATATAAATATTAAAATAGAGATTAGCAAAATATTGTGTGAACACAGAAAATAATTGCTATTGTTATTAAAGTTGAAGATTTCATATAAGAAAAGGAATAAAAAGTAAGCTTAACTCAAGTGTACATCTGTGTGCAAGAGTGAATATTAGACAAGGTTTCACTGTGTCGAACAGACTAATCTGGAACTCTATGTAGCCCGTGGTGGACCTGCCTTAAATGCATGATCCTTTTGCCCCCATCTCTCAACTGCAAGGATTACAGGAACATAATACCATGCCTATCTGAGTTCTGACCTGAAGCAAAATTTATATGGAGACAGAAGGAATAGAGAAGAAAGCTCTGTTTGTGTGTGTGTGTGTGTGTGTGTGTGTGTGTGTGTGTGTGTGTGTGTGTTCGTGTTCCGTGTTCCTACCATGGCACTTGTATGTCATTAAGAAAACAACCTGCAGGAGTCAGTTCTACCTCTGCCATGTGCTTTTGTACACTGAGAATCTCACTGGATTAGAAAAAGACATTTTAAGTTTCCTTTTTTTGTTTCTTTCTTGATCCATTTGTTATTTAAAAGCAAGTTGTTTAATTTCCATGTGTTCATATTGTTTCCATTGTATTCTTAAATTGACATCTACTTTCATTGCATATTCAATACGATTCCAAGTTTTCAAATTTTGTTGTGTGAGATTTGTTGTGTAGTCTGTTCCTATGAGTTATGCTATCCCTATGAGTGTAAAGGCCCTATAGGCACACTATTATACTCAGATTACACATGACTGCTAGGGATCAATTCAGGTCTTCATGCTTGGCAGCAAGCATTTTAACCATTGAGTCATTTCCCCAGCCCATAAGTCACTCCATCATTTGGTTGTAGAATTTGATCCATTGATGAATTGCTGATAGATAAGGTTTTATATAGTTATATGGAAACTTGTTTTCTGGTATTTTGTTTTCTATGTCACTCTGCAGTGGTTGAGTGACATTTTCATTTCAGATTTTCTGTTTCACAGTTTCTTTGATGAGTTTCATTTTTCCTTCTTATATCCATATTTCCCCTATTTTCTTGAACATATTGAGCATACTTAAAGCATGGAGATTGTGTCTTAAGACTTTCCGACTTTCCCCCAGCATTTTTGTGTTATATAAGCCTAGCTTTGTTTAATTTTGTCTCATGACAAATTTATATGAAACATAATATAGTGATTACATTTTGTGGTTTTTCTCTCTCATTGTTGTTCAATTAATTGATACCCATTGTCCTCTATTAATATTAGCACTATTTATTTTTTGTTATATTTTCATCTAACAAAAGGCAAGTATTCAAGATCATCATTAAATTAATTAATGTCCTCTGATCCATTTGACCATGAAAAGGTTAAACCCAGTTCATTAAATATTGCAAACTGTACAAGAATATGATAGCTTTGAAATAAAAATGAAGGAAAATCTTTTCATGAATGAATAAAAGGAACAAGGTGTTTGGCTTAAGTAGAACAAGGATAACAAGGAAAGAAGTTGACAAAAGCATTAAAAGTGAATTGTGACATTAAGTCAAAGATTGTTAGAGTTTGCAAGCATGTTTTATTTGTACAAAATGCAAAGTATGTTGTCAAAGTTTTATTACTTTAATTTTTGAAAATCACCCCAGTTTTTAAGTTTTTAAGAATTAAGAAATTGATATAAATTTCAAGGTCTTGGATCTTTGGTAATGGTAGACTATTATATTTCTGTCCTTCTGGAATATTTTAGCACAAAAGGTTTCTTGTATTTCTTTCCTAAAGATTGAATTAAACCTTCAGAGAGATACTCAATACTGTAAAAAGGAAATATATGCAGCTACAAACATTGTAGCAAAGTACAGGTGTGTTCTTAAACAGAAATGAGTTGACTCTGGAAATATTTTTTGATTGAAAAAACTATGAAATATGCAGATTTTGATGCTATAGATACCAGTTCAGTCTGTATTTACTAGTAGATAAAATTCCACCATAAAAGGAACAAGAACATTTAGGCACTGACTGTGTATGTAGTTCAGTGGTAGAGCACAAGGTTAGAATCCTCAGGCCCTGGGTTTAGTCTTAGCACCAAGAGGAAAAAAGTTTGTGTAACAAAAGGAATATGAGTCACTTAGCAAGAACAATATATTATGTGATTAAGAATTTCATCATATTATAGTGCTATAGAATCATGAATTATAAATTCCTAACTTACTTTTTAAAAACACTCTTCTTTAAAGTTTATAGAAAAGTTTTTCAGCCTTGCTTCTGAAATAATGCTTTTGCCTCAATGGGTTCACTATCCTATGGTTCGTTTGGACTGTGAAGACTTGAAGACAGGCTTGACCAACAAAGCAAGAGCCTTTGCAAACATATTATTAAGTGACATAGCTTCAAAACATAGAAAAGAAAATGAATCGTAAGTAAAATTAATTACTGTATTCAGAGTAACAGGCCAAAGAAACATTTCACTGAAATTACTCTTGTTTAAAATATGAAAGATTGCCAGGCAGAGGTGGCACACGCCTTTTATCCCAGAACTTGGAAGGCAAAGGCAGGCAGATCTCTGTGAATTTGAGGCCTGCCTGGTGTACAGAGTGAGTTCCAGGACAGCCAAGCCTACAGAGAAACCCTGACTTGCAAAACCAAAATATGTGTGTATGTATGTATATATACACATATATATGCATATACATTGTCTCAAAAGACAAAAAAAGAAAGAAGGAAATAACAATTGTGATATTTTGATATAAATATTAGAATAGAGATTAACAAAGTATTATATGAACACAGAAGAAAATTGCTCTTTTAAAAACAAATATAAATGTATTTAAAATTTTAAAATTAAAATGAAATAATAAAATAAATAAAAATTAAAAAATAAAACCAAAATATTATAATATATACAAGCCTAGCTGGACTTTTTCCTGATATTACTAGTGGTGGCACAGGAAGGCAAATCTGAAAAATATACTTTTTGTTGAATAATGATACAGGGTACCTAGATTTATACTTCTATACAGAGGATAGAAGTTTCAAATATATAAACAAGGATTTGAACTTTTTCTTTGCTATAGTGTTATATTTCACAGGGACATGAGCTGTACTCTTTACATTTATTCTTGTATTACACAGTCCAGCAAGATGAGTATTAATAGCTCCATTTTATAAATATAGAAACTATGTCTTGAAGTTTATCCTAAATTTGTAAAACTAGTTGTCTTAGTAAGCTTTTTCTTTGCTGTGATAAGCACCATGGCTGAAAACAATTTTGGGGATTCAGGGCAGGAGACTTGAGGCCAGAAGAGAAGGAGCTACAAGGGAGAAGTTTGCTTACGTAAATGGCTTGCTCCCCATGACTTGCTCAACTTGGTTTCTTGTACAGCCCAGGAACTGCCCACTATGGGCTAGACTCTCCTGTATCAACCAGTCAATATGTCCCCAGGCCAGTCTGATGGAAGCAGTCTTTAGTTGAGGCTTCCTCCTCTCATATAACCCTGGTTTGTGTGGGGTTGACAAAACTAAGCACCCCAGCAGCAGCTGAGGCAGGATTTAGATTAGGGCTATCAGAGTTAAGGTCTGCTACATTGTTTAAATCACTCTTGAAGAGAATTTAAGAGATCACTAGAAAAATAGTGAAGTATGCCACAATTTCAAATGAAAATATTACGTTGGTTTTTATTGATATAATGTGTGGTGACATCAGACTAAGCTTAAATATTATATGATATCTTAATGAATCAGCCAGTTGTTTTTAGGATAGAGAGTTCTAGTTTTATAACAATCATAGCACATGTTTATTAAATATACTGCAAATTATTTGTATTAAGTAGGGTAAGTCAGAGTGTTGTGTTAGTATTTGCAGTGAATTTGAAGCAATCAAAGACCATGCTCTCCGAGTCCCTGAGACAACAGAAGAGATGATGGAGCTAATATCTTTTGTAGAAAAAGCTCGAACTTCAGGGATTCATGAGTTGGCTGTAAGGATCCAGGTAAAAAAAAAAAAAAAAAAAAAAAAAATAGAAACTATTATGAAGTGAGTTACCAGTGTTGACATACCCAGGTGAAAAATCAGAATAACCTGAAAGGCCTCACATGTGTTCTGGTCACACCCATTGCTTTCTCCTCCTTTCATTATAGGCTTCTGCATGCGTTCTCCTCCATCCCCTAGACATCCCTACTTGGTTTTCTCTGAAATGATGTTTTTGATCTTCTTTAGTTTCATCAATTATGTTTATATTCTTAAGCAATATGGAATTTAAAATGTGTTTTAGACTTTCTATATCTAATACTAGCCTTTTTTTAAATTTAATTTTATATAACAAAGTCCAATTAAATGAAAACAAACATTTATACACAATATTTGGGAATTTGGGCGTCGTTCTTTCCAAACTACTTCCTGCTGGTAAGGGGCGCTCTCTTGGGGGGATTCGAAGAAGATTCAGATATCCTGGCTGTAGTCTGTAGGGCTGTTTTGTCCAGCTGTTTTGAATGTAGGATTAGCTTGTACTCTGTTTCAGGCAGTCTGGCTTGATCAAACCACATTAGTCTGGAAGGAATCCACATCTTTTCATTTTCTGTGGAAACAAAAATAGAAATCCTTTTCCCCAGTAACTTGTCCTTCAACTTAAATTTTGGAGTCAAAGCATTTCTTTTAATTTAATTTATTATTTTACATATCGATCCCAGTTCCCTCTCCCTCCCTCCCTCCCCCCCAGCCCTCCCTCCCTTTTACCTTCTCTGCCCTCTCACAAGCACTCTAAACACCCTCCCCTCCCATCCCCCACCCCAATTCCATATGTAGGGGAATGTCATCCAGTTGGGGTCATGTATATCTGACAGGTCAGTTACCTTCCTTGGGTTGGAGTTTTCCTTCCAATACTTTCTGTAGGGCTGGATTTGTAGATACATATTGGGAAAATCTGGTTTTGTCATTAAATATCTTGTTCTCTCCATCTATATTGATTGAGAGTTTTGCTGGATATAGTAGCCTAGGCTGGCATCCATGTTCTCTTAATACTTTTAGAACATCTATCCAGGACCTTCTGGCCTTGAGGGTTTCCATGGAAAAGTCAGGTGTAATTTTGATAGGTCTGCCTTTATATGTTACCTGTCCTTTTTCCTTCGCTGCTCTTAATATTCTTTCTTTATTCTGTATGCTAGGTGTTTTGATTATTATATGTCGAGGGGTCTTTTTTCTTTGGTCCAGCCTATTTGGGGTTCGGTATGCTGCTTGTACTTTCATGGGCATGTCCTTCTTCAGATTTGGAAAGTTTTCCTCGATGATTTTGTTGAATATGTTTTCGGCACCTTTGAGCTGGGCTTCCTCACCTTCGTCTATGCCTATTATTCTTAGGTTTGGCCTTTTCATGGTGTCCCACATTTCCTGGATATTTTGTGTTAAGGATTTGTTGGATTTATGATTTTCTTTGGTCGATGAATCTATTTCCTCTTGTTTATCTTCTGCGCCTGAGATTCTCTCTTCCATCTCTTGAATTCTATTGGTTATGCTTGTGTCCGTAGTTGCCGATTTTTTGCCCAGCTTTTCAATTTCCAGCCTTCCTTCCGTTTGTGTTGCCTTTATTTTCTCTATTTCAGTTTTCAAATCTTGAACTGTTTCCTTCACCTGCTCAATTGTTTTTTCTTGGCTTTCTGTATTTTCCTTAAGGAATTTGTTCATTTCTTCCATTCTTTTGTTTGTTTTTTCCTCCATTTCTTTAAGGGATTTTCTCACATCTTCTTTGAGGGCCTCTATCATTTTTATGATGGTAATTTTTAAGTTGTACCCTTCTGTTTCCTCTGCTTTGTTGTTGTGTTCCATTCTAGTTGGTGTAGATTCCCTAGATTCTGGTGGTGTCATGTTTGTCTTTCTGTTGTTAGATGTTCTCTTGTATTGCCTTCTTCCCATAGCTTCTTCCAGTAGGTGTTGGTGGTGTATCCCCCCTCTCTCTATGGTACTTCCCTGATGGGCTTATGTGGGTCTGAGATTCAATATCTGTAGCTCTGTGTGGTCCAAGCTCTCTAGGAGGTTTCTCCGCAGACAGGGATCCAGGGATGGGGTCAGGGATGAGGATCCAGAAGAAGATGTAAGCAGGTACTCACAGTGGTACTCTGGCCAATAGCTCTGGCCAATAGTGCTGGCCAATAGCTGGCGGAAGAGGGCAAGGGCTGAGCTGGAACTTGAGAAGGTTTTGCAGGGTAGTGGGATCTCACTGGAAACTGGCGCTCTCCAGCTGAGACCTCGTTCTTTGGTAGAGGCCAGGATTTGGGGGTCAAGGATCTTGCCTGCAGGAACTCCGAGTGGACCCACAGAGATAGGCGGATCTCTGGGAGGGGCCCGGGACTCCAGCAGAGGACTGGAGGCGGGGTCAGAGACCACCCGGTGGAAATTACAGGTGGTCCCGCGTGGATAGTCAGGTCTCCTTTGTTAAGAGTTGCTCCAAGAAGTCTCCGAAGTAGGGTGGACTGTTGGCTCCACCCTCTGTCCCAGTGCTCAACCAGAGTGGCAGGACCGTGGGTGGGGTAGGGCACAGGGTGGGGGGGGTAGGCTGGCAGTGGGGATGGGTGGGGGTGTATCAGAGCTCCAAGGGTGCTCTCCATGGGTACCTGAGACAGGAGCAGCAGGATCAGGGGCCAACCCAGGGAGTTCGGGCGGGGGAGGGGGGGAAAGAGGTTGTAGGGGACAGGCAGCCCTGATTGGGCCCAGACTCACCTCTGGCCAATAGCTGGCGGAAGAGGACAAGGGCTGAGCTGGAACTTAGGTTTTGCAGGAAAGTGGGATCTCACTGGAAACTGGAGCTCTCCAGCTGAGACCTTGTTCTTTGGCAGAGGCCAGGATTTGGGGGTCAAGGATCTTGCCCACAGGAACTCCGAGTGGACCCGCAGAGATAGCTAATACTAGTCTTAAAACCTGCACAAGTTTCTTTACCCATTCAAATACATTTAACTTACATTTTGTTTGGAAGGCTTTAAATACTTTAAAACATGACAGGTTACTGAAAATCACATCAAACATAATTTAGGATGCTGTAAAACAAGTAATCCCAACCAGGAAAAGAATAGAACCATCACTCCAGAAGCTCATCAGCACATCCCCTGGTCTATCAGCATGTAAACACTGTCTTCATTTTGATTGTGTTTACTTTCTTACTCTTCTTTATAGTTTTACTAAGTAAGTGTGCATTTCTAGTAAACATGGTTTATTTTTATCCAATGTTGATATTTATCCAAGAGGAATAATTTTGTTTGTATTCTTTTGCACATTAGATCAGCTAAGAACACAAGATCCAACTTTTCTTTTACTTACATTTTAATTAATGCATTAATTATTTAGTGTGGGGTGTGCACATGCTTGGACATATATGTGGAGATCAGAGAACAATCTGTTTGGAATTCTCTCCCTGTGTGTGGTTCCAAGAGACCTAATCTAGGTTGTGGGGTATGGCACCAAGTGCTTTTTCTTCTGAATCATCTTGTCATCCCCAACTTTTTAAAAGTGTTACAAAACTGCTGTGTTACATCTGGATCAATGGCATCCATAATGATTCTGCCTCTCCAGTTAGGCACATCTACTGTGTTAAGTATTTTTTCCTTTGCCATTCACATTGGAGCTCTTCTGGACTACTGCTCTAATGCTAAGTAGTCAAAAATATGATAATATTACTAAGAAGGCAAAATAAAACAAAAGATGATAAAGTATTTATCATCAAAGATTAAAAAACAAATCATAAGAACTAAAAGAATTTAAGACGTTTTTGTTTTGTTTGTCAAGACAGGGTTTTACTGTGTAGCTTTGTAAACCAAGCTGGCCTTGAACTCAGAGATCTTCCTGCCTCTGCCTCCCTAGTGCTGGGATTAAAGGTGTGCACCACCAACGCCTGGCTAGTTGGCAACCTTTGAAATTTTATTTTAAAATATCTTAAGTTCTCTGAAGGCAGAGGCAGGTGGATCTCTGTGTGTTCGAAGGTCTACAGACCTGGTCTACAGAGCAAGTTCCAGGACAGGCTCCAAAGCAATACAGAGAAACCCTATCTCAAAACAAAACAAAAGGTTGCCAACTTGATCATCTTTTAAAATCATGGACAAGTAAGTCAAAGGGTTAGCTTTATAATTACATTAAGTCAACAATCAGAGAAAAATAATTTCATGCAAACGAGTGTGTGTGTGTGTGTGTGTGTGTGTGTGTGTGTGTGTGTGTGTGTAGGCCAGAAGTCAACATTGGATGTCTTCCTCTACCACTCTCCTGTTTGTGTTTGTTTAGACAGAGTTTCTATCACTGAATCTGGAGCTCACATACTCAATCTGGTAGTCAGTAAGTTCCTTGGATCTTCCTGTCTCCACCTCCCACTTTCTGACATCACAGGCACACACCACTATACTTGTTTATTGGTGGTAGAGATCCAAACTCAGGTCTTGTGCAGCAATCATTTTACCTACAAAATCATTTCTCCAATGTAAGGTGTATGGTTTTTCCTCCCGCCGCCGGTCTGGTCCCGCCGCCACACCAGCCCCAAATAATGCAGAGACTCTGTATTAGCTATAATTCTGTTGGCCAGGTACTAGTTTCTTATCAGCTAGCTCTATCTTAAGTATTAACCCATTCTGCTGATCTAAGTATTTCTCTTACCAGGGAGCCGGCCGGCATTCTGCTTTATCCAGACTCTCCATCTTGACCCTTCCTTCCTATTTCCTATTTCCTCTTGTCTCCTAGTCCCTCCTGTCTTCCTTTCGTATTGGCCAACAGTGCTTTATTCATTAACCAGTATGAGAAACATATACAGAATGACATCTCCCATCACTCCAACCTTTAAAGATCTTTAAATCCTTTAAAGATCTTGAAATCCTTTAAAGATCTTTAAAACTCACACTAAAGTACAATTGTATGACTTGAAGCCAAATAAATGTATGACAGCTATTAAAATACCCATGTGATTTGGATAATGCACAAAATATTAAATTTGAAGGAATAGTAGAAATTGTCTCTTTTTTATATGATATATCAAGAGTTTGTTTTGTAGGAATCTAAACGGCAAATGAGTTACTTTTTAGATGTCTTTCTATTACCTCAAGAAGACTTAAATTTAAATGCTACTGTCCTCATGTGGCCTACAAAAATTAACCCTGTTTTTGATGAGAATGATGAAGTAAGTATATTTTTAAATGTATAATTTGTGTTCTGAAAGTTTTACTATTACATCTCTCTCCTTGCCCTGTATGTGTATGTGTGAGTGTGTGTGCATATGTGCATTGTGTGCATGTGTGCCCGCGTGCACCTGTGTGCATGCATATGTGTGTGCATGTGCGTGTGTGCGCGCGTGTGTATGTGTGCATGCATGAGTGTGTACATGCCTGTGTGTTCTCATGTGTGTGCAAGAGTGTGCATGGATCTGTGTGTGTGTGTGTGTGTGCACATGTGTATGTTTCTACATGAATGCGTGTGTGCGTGTGTGCGTTTGTGTTGGATCTACTTCCATCTTGGGGGTCCTGGGGATTGAACTCAGGCCATTGGGCTTAGTGGCAATCACCTTTCCTGGCAGAGACTTCTCACTGTCTGCATTCTGACATTTTAATGTAGTGTAGATGTTTAATTTTCATATCAATTTGCCATCTGACTTTAAAAACTCCATACCTGTTATGGTTGTACCAGCTTATAACAGGCTTCTAGGCTTAACTCACTGGGTTTAGTAAGTACAGGATAAACAACAAAGAGGCCAGAACTGTTATGTAATTAATAGTAATCACAGATTAAGTGATTTTCATTTATTAAGTTATTAAATACTCATAAAATCCTAGCCACTCTCATTTGTCCCATTTTATAGATGATTAAAATGTAACTCAGAGAAGTTGATTAACTTGCTGAAATTCATAGAGATTAGAGGTATCAGATTTAGGATTTTTTATCAGACTGAATATAATTTAAAATTTTTAAAAAGGAATCAGCCAGTTTTAACCTAAATTGGGAGACAGAATATAATAATACCAGAAAAACTCTACCAAGGAACTCCTACAGCTGATTAACACCTTCAGCAAATTAGCAGGATACAAGATAAAGTAAAAAAAAAAAAATCAGTAGCCCTACTATATACAGATGACAAAGGGGCTGAGAAAGAAATCAGAGAAACATCACCCTTTACACTAGCCACAAACAACATAAAGTGAAAGACCTATAAAGCAAGAACTTTGTGTCTTTAAAGAAAGAAATTAAAGAAGATACCAGAAAATGGAAAGATCTCCCATGCTTTTGGATAGGTAGGATAAACATAGTAAAAATGGCAATCTTGCCAAAAGCAATCTACACATTCAATGCAATCCCCATCAAAATCCCAGCACAATTCTTCACTGACCTTGAAAGGATAATACTCAACTTTATATGGAAAAGGAAAAGACCCAGAATAGCCAAAACACTGTACAATAAAGGAACTTCAGGAAGCATGACCATCTCCAACCAACTTCAAGCTCTACTATAGAGCTATAGTCCTGAAAATATACACACAAAAATAGACAGGTAAACCAATGGAATCGAATCAAAAATCCTGATATTAACCTACACACCTATGAACACCTGATTTTTGACAAAACAGCTAAAATTATACAATGGAAGGAAGAAAGTATCTCCAACAAATGGTGCTGGCACAATTGGACGATGGTGTGTAGAAGACTGCAGATAGCCCATGTCTATGGCCATGCACAAAAAAGTCCAAATGGATCAAAGACCTCAACATAAATCCAGCACACTGAACCTCTTAGAAGAGAAAGTGGGAGGTACCCTTGAACAGATTGTTACAGGAGACTGCTTCCTGAACATAACACCAATAGCACAGACACTGAGATGGAAAATTAATAAATGGGACCTCCTGAAACTGAGAAGCTTCTGTAAGGCAGATGCAGCCCCCCAGACAAAATGGCAACCCACAGAATGGGAAAAAAATCTTCACCAACCCCACATCTGACAGAGGGCTGATCTCCAAAATATACAAAGAACTCAAGAAGCTAGTCACCAAAACACCAAATAATCCAATTAAAAATGGGAAGCAGAACTAAATAGAGAATTCTCAATAGAGGAATCTAAAGTGGCTGAAAGACACTTAAGAAAGTGTTCAACATCCTTAGCTATCAGGGAAATGCAAATCAAAACAATTCTTAGAAACACCAATGACAGCTTATGCTGGAGAGGATGTGGAGAAAGGAGAACACTCCTCCACTGCAGGTGGGAGTACTTGTACAGCCATTTTGGCGATCAGGTGGTTCCTCAGGAAAATGGGAATCAGTTTGCCACAGGACCCGGCAATCCCCCTCTTAGGCATATACCCAAATGATCCACATCCATGCAGCAAAGACATCTGTTCAACTATGCTCAGAGTAGCATTATTTGTAATAGCAAGAACCTGAAAGCAACCTAGATGCCCCTCAACTGAAGAATGGATAAAGAAGATGTGGCACATTTACACAATGGAATACTACTCTGCAGAAAACAAAACAAAACAAAATAAACAACGGAATCTTGAAATTCAAAGGCAAATGGATGGAACTTGAAGAAACCATCCTGAGTGAGGTAACCCAGTCACAAAAAGAGGAACATGGTATGTACTCACTCATATATGGATTTTAGACATAGATCAAAGCCTATAACTGACACTGCCAGAGAAACTAGGATATAAGGAGAAACCTAAGAGATTCATACATGGTCCCTCACAGAAGGGGAAAGGAACAAGATTTCTGAGCATATTGGGAGTGGGGAGTGGGGAGGGGGAAGTGAGTGGAGAGGGAGCTAGGAGAAAGAGAAGGGGAGGAGAAGAAAGTATGTGGGACTAGGAAGATCGAGTCAGGGGAGAAATAGATGAGAGAGAGAGGAAAAAAAAAAACCACAATAGAAGAAGCCATTATAGGTTTGAAGAGGAAACTGACTCTAGAGAAATGTCCAGAGACCTACAAGGGTGACCCAACTAACAATCTAAGCAAAAGTGGAAAGGCTAGCTTATATGCCCTTCCCTGATAATGAGATTGGTAACTACTTTATATGCCATAATAGAGCCCTCATCTAGTTGCTGATGCAAACAGAAGCAGACACCCACAGCTAAACACTGAGCCGAACTCCTGGAATCCAGTTGCAGAGAGGGAGGAGTGATAAGAAAATGGGATCAAGACCAGGCTACAGAAACCCACAGAGACAGCTGACCTGAACAAGGGGGAGCTAATGGACCCCCCCAGACTGATAGCTGGGTAACCAGCATTGGACCAACTCAGACCCCCTGAACATGTGTCTCAGTTAGAAGGCCTCAGTCTAAGGAACCTCTGACAGTGGAACTAGGATGTATCCCTGGTGCATGAAAGGACTTTGGGAGCACATTCCCCATGGAGGGATACTCCCTTAACCTAGAGGCAGGAGGGAGGGCCTAATCCCTACTCCAAATGACTTGACAGATTTTGATGATCCCTTCTGGGAGGCATCACCCTCCCTGTGTAGTGGGGGTGGGTGGATGGGACAAGGGTTGGGGGACAAGGGAGGGAGGGAGAGAGGGAAATGGGATTGATATGTAAAATAAGAAAAATAATAAATATATGTATAAGAAAAAACAGATTAATAACAAAAATCATGGGATAGGCAAAGTTTTAATCTTGAATTTTTGCTTTTACAATCAAGTAACATTGACATGCCTCTTGTATTCCATATATCAATTTCTTTATTTCTGCAGAGAAAATAATAATATAGGAAGGGTACTTAGGCTCTTGATATGTGGTATGCAAATGCTCAATAAATGGTGGCTTTTAATATTATACCACAATATATTAAATAGCCAAACAATATAATTTACAGTTTTGATTTTTGAAAGATCTAGGAAAATTTGTCCCTTTGATAAACTCTTTGCATTTTTACATCAGTTATTAAAGACAATGATTCTGTTTCCGTTTTCTCTAAATTAGTATAAAACATTCATATTTTATTTCAAAATTATTTTCTTTATACTACATTAACCTCATTAAATTATCTTTTTAAAAAGCTCATTGAGAATGCTAAACATGCAAAAGAGAATGAACTAATAGCCAAGAGAGAGAAACTGATTTTGGAAATAGAAAAGGAATCACGGCGCATGGAAGAGTTCACAGAGTTTGCAGAACTGGACCGCATGCAACAGGTCAGATACATACACACATAGGGCTTTAACTCTGGCCACCCATGGGTTAACACAGCGCAGATGAACACATTTGAAAATGTAGAGGAAGCATGCATTTACCTTTACCATGTCAGAGGAAGGTTGACTTGATTATCAAACCTGGTATCTGTGACTTAGTTTACTGTCACACAGTATATGTAACCATATTCTGTTCATCACCATGGTGATGTTGTAAAGTTGATATTTAATGTCACTCTATACATAGGACATTCCTTATGTAATGTTATGCAATCTTGTTATAATATCATATGGATATTTCTGGAACAGACATTTGTTTGCTTTTAGTATGTGACAGATGTAAGACAACTACAGAAACGTATTCAGGAATCAGAAGAAGCAGTTCAGTTTATTAACAAAGAAGAGGAACTTTTTAAATGGGAATTGACAAAGTATCCTGAACTGGAAAAATTAAAAGTCAACATTGAGCCCTACCAGAAGTTTTTTAATTTTGTTTTGAAGTGGCAGCGAACAGAAAAACGGTAAGTTTTGGTAATGTAGTTAAAAAAATAAGCAAATGATATAAAAGGTGTATAAATATAAGGCATTTTTTGTTAAAAGTGTAAAAGTAGGACTTATTCATTTATTTGTGTGAAAAGCAAATATCATTTAGGAGAGCTTCAGATGATGCTAATATGCCCCTGGGCCTTAATAGGACTTCTAAGTCTTGCTTGGATTTGTCAGAATCAGTTCACATTTTATGTAACTAGTTTACTGACATGTACACAAAATTAAAGTTTGGGTTCAAGTCTGCATTTTACTTGAATAGTGTTAGTTACCTGTTTGTGATTTGATGCCTATTTTAGCGTGGTCACTCTAGTTTAAATGATGATGTTAATTGTCCTCCTTTACCATCATCAGTTGTCTCTCTTACAGAAAAACAAAACAAAAAACGAGTCCACGCAAAAGTTTCTTAATACTTATGTATAGTTCAAAAACATAAGTTTTAAATTATTTTTTCTTTTTATTCAGGTGGATGGATGGAGGGTTTTTGGACCTTAATGGGGAAAGCATGGAAGCTGATGTAGATGAGTTTTCCAGAGAAGTTTTTAAGACACTGAAATTCTTCCAAACCAAGCAAAAGAAAGAATTACAAGAAAAAAGAAAGGCAGCAAGAAAACGATCTTTGATGGAAGAGAAACCCGAAGAAGAACCAAAAGAGAATCCTACAATTACTATGTGTGCTACAGTAATGGAGCAGATAAAGATTTTTAAGGTAAAAGTAAATTTAATGACATTTAAATATTATACATCTCTTCTCACTACCATGTGTATGGAGGACAGAGGACAACTATGGCTGTCATCCCTCAGGTGCATGTGCATGAATGCCTTACATATGTGTATAAGTCAGAGGACAACACATAGGAGTCAGCTCTCTCCTTCCATGTGGGTTTTGAAATTGAACTCCATGTGTCAGTCTTATGCAGCCCAACCTGTCCTGTAATGCTAACTGGGGGGGGGGGGCAGGCTCCAGTCAGCACCTGGGTACACAAAATATTTCATGAATGCGGTAAGGGCTAGACTTTTCTATCTGAGGGGTAAATAAGGAAACACATAATTTCTTTTTTATTTATTTATTTTTTTTTATTTAATTTTATATAACAAAGTCCAATTAAATGAAAACAAACATTTATACACAATATTTGGGAATTTGGGCGTCGTTCTTTCCAAACTACTTCCTGCTGGTAAGGGGCGCTGTCTTGGGGGATTCGAAGAAGATTCAGATATCCTAGCTGTAGTCTGCAGGGCTGTTTTGTCCAGCTGTTTGGAATGTAGGATCAGCTTGTACTCTGTTTCAGGCGATCTGGCGTGATCAAACCACATTAGTCTGGAAGGAATCCACATCTTTTCATTTTCTGTGGAAACAAAAATAGAAATACTTTTCCCCAGTAACTTGTTCTTCAACTTAAATTTGGAGTCAACGCGTTTTTTTTTTTTTTAATTTATTATTTTACATGTCGATCCCAGTTCCCTCTCCCTCCCTCCCTCCCTCCCTCCCTCCCCCCCTCCAGCCCTCCCTCCCTCCTTCCCTCCCTTTTGCCCTCTCTGCCCTCTCCCATGCACTCTAAACACCCTCCCCTCCCAACCCCCCACCACAATACCATATGCAGGGGAATGCCATCCAGTTGGGGTCATGTAGATCTGACAGGTCATGTGAAGTAGGGACTAGGGCTTCTCTCCTGTCTCAAGAATAAGGCAGTTATCCCTCCATGGGGGATATGTTTGCAAAGTCCTTTTGTGTACCAGGGATACACCCTGGCTCCACTGTCTGAGGTCTCTTAGACTGCTCAGACCTTCTGGCTGAGACCCATATTCAGGGGGGCCCGAGTCAGTCCCCTGTTGGCTTCCCAGCTATCAGTCTAGTGGCCATTAGCTCCTCCTTGTTCAGGTAAGCTGTCTCTATGTGCTTCTGCCGCATGGTCTTGTCCTCTCCATCTGCTTCTGGGTTCTAGTTCGACTCAGTGTTTATGTATGGGTGTTTGCTCCTGTTTTCAACAGGCATTAGTTGAGGACTCCATGGAGAAGTTAGTTGTTGATCTCACTCTCCGGGAAGGGCATTTATGATAGCCTTTCCACGGGAGCTGAGATTGTTAGTTGGGAGCAGTCTTGTAGTACCCTCGACCTTTGTGTTCAACTTTATCTTCAAACCAATATTGGCTCCCTCTTTTATGTTCTCTCTCTCTGTCTCTCTCTCTCTCTCTCTTTCCTATTTTCCATTCCTAACCAGGCTCAATCCTCCTGGTCGCACATGCCTTCCTCTCCTCCCTCTCATTTTCTCCTACTTCTCTCTCCATTCGCTGTCCTCCCCCACTTCCCCTGAGCTCTGGGGGACTTGTCCCTTCCCAGTTCTGTGAGGGACTTTATATGAATCTCTTAAAATACACCTTGTATCCTAGTTCCTCTGGTGATGTGAATTATAGGCTGGTGATCATTTGATCTAGTTCTAAAATCCACATATGAGTGAGTACATACTGTGTTTCTCTTTTTGTGACTGGGTTACCTCATTCAGGATGGTTTCTTCAAGTTCCATCCATTTGCCTGCGAATTTCAAGATACCATTATTTTTTTCTGCAGAGTAGTATTCCATTGTGTAGATGTGCCACATCTTCATTAACCATTCTTCAATTGAGGGGCATCTAGGTTGCTTCCAGGTTCTTGCTATTACAAATAGTGCTGCTATGAACATAGTTGAACAGATGGCTTTGTTGCATTGATGTGAATCCTTTGAGTATATGCCTAAGAGGGGGATTGCCTGGTCCTGTGGTAAACTAATTCCCATTTTCCTGAGGAACCGCCATACTGATCTCCAAAATGGCTGTATGAGTTTGCACTCCCACCAGCAGTGGAGGAGTGTTCCACTTTCTCCACATCCTCTCCAACATAAGTCATCACTGGTGTTTCTATTTTAGCCATTCTGGCAGGGGTAAGATGGTATCTCAAAGTTGTTTTGATTTGCATTTCCCTGATAGCTAAGGATGTGGAGCATTTTCTTAAGTGTCTTTCAGCCTTTTTGATTTCCTCCATTGAGAATTCTTTCTTCAGTTCTGTACCCCATTTTTTAATAGGGTTACTTGGTGTTTTGTTGACTAGTTTCTTGAGTTCTTTGTGTATTTTGGAGATCAGCCCTTTGTCGGATATAGGATTAGTGAAAATCTTTTCCCAGTCAGTGGGCTGCCGTTTGGTCTTGTCAACTGTGTCCTTTGCCTTACAGAAGCTTCTAAGTTTGAAGAGGTCCCATTTATTAATTGTTGCTCTCAGTGTCTGTGCCCCTGGAGTTATGTTCAGGAACCGGTCTCCTATACCAATTTGTTCAAGGGTACCTCCTACTTTCTCTTCTAAGAGGTTCAATGTGGCTGGATTGATGTTGAGGTCTTTGATCCATTTGGACTTGAGTTTTGTGCATGGCGACAGACATGGGTCTATCTGCAGTCTTCTACACACCCTCATCCAATTGTGCCAGCACCATTTGTTGAAGATGCTGTCCTCGCCCCATTGTATAATTTTAGCTGTTTTGTCGAAAATCAGGTGTTCATAGGTGCGTGGATTAATATCAGGATTTTCAATTCCATTCCATTGGTCTACCTGTCTATGCCAATACCAGGCTGTTTTCAGAACTATAGCTCTGTAGTAGAGCTTAAAGTCAGGAATGGTGATGCCTCCTGAAGTTCTTTTATTGTATAGGGTTGTTTTGGCTATCCTGGGTCTTTTGTTTTTCCATATAAAGTTGATTATTATCCTTTCAAGGTCGGTGAAGAATTGTGGTGGGATTTTAATGGGGATTGCATTGAATCTGTAGATTGCTTTTGGTAAGATTGCCATTTTTACTATGTTTATCCTACCTAACCAAGAGCATGGGAGATCTTTCCATTTTCTGGTATCTTCTTTAATTTCTTTATTTAGAGTCACAAAGTTCTTATTATATAGATCTTTTACTTGTTTGGTAAGCGTTACACCAAGATACTTTATGTTGCTTGTGGCTATTGTAAAGGGTGATGTTTCTCTGATTTCTTTCTCTGCCTCTTTGTCGTCTGAAAAAAGTAGGGCTACTGATTTTTTGAGTTTATCTTGCATCCTGCTAGTTTGCTGAAGGTGTTTATCAGCTGTAGGAGTTCCCTGGTAGAATTTATTGGGTCGCTTATGTAAACTATCATATAATCTGCAAACAGAGAAAGTTTGACTTCTTCCTTTCCAATTTGGATGCCCTTGATCTCCTTTTGTTGTCTTATAGCATTAGCTAGAACTTCTAGTACGATATTGAAGAGATATGGAGAGAGAGGACAGCCTTGTCTTGTTCCTGATTTTAGAGGAATTGGCTTAAGTTTCTCTCCATTCAGTTTGATGTTGGCAGTTGGTTTTCTGTATATTGCTCTTATTATGTTTAGGTATGTTCCTGTTATCCCTGACCTCTCCAATACCTTTATCATGAAAGGGTGTTGAATTTTGTCGAAGGCTTTTTCCGCATCTAGGGAGATAATCATATGGTTTTTCTTTTTCAGTTTGTTTATACTGTGGATCACGTTGATAGATTTTCGTATGTTAAACCATCCCTGCATTCCAGGGATGAAGCCTACTTGGTCATGGTGGATGATTTTTCTGATGTATTCTTGAATTCGGTTTGCCATTATTTTATTGAGTATTTTTGCATCGATGTTCATCAGGGATATTGGTCTGTAGTTTTCTTTCTTAGTTGTGTCTTTGTGAGGTTTGGGTACCAAAGTTATTGTGGCCTCATAAAAAGAGTTTGGCAATAAACCTTCTGTTTCTGTCTTGTGGAACAATTTGAGGAGTAGTGGTATTAGTTCTTCCTTGAATGTCTGGTAGAATTCTGCACTGAATCCATCTGGCCCTGGACTTTTTTTCGTTGGAAGGCTTTCGATGACTGCTTATATTTCATTGCGGGTTATAGGTCTATTTAAGTTGTTTGATTTAATTTTGGTAAGTGATAGTTATCCAGAAACATATCCATTTCCTTTGAATTTTCAATTTTTGTGGAATACAGATTTTCGAAGTATGACCTGAAAATTGTCTGGATTTCCTCTGTGTCTGTTGTTATGTTCCCCATTTCGTTTCTGATTTTGTTAATTTGCATGTTCTGTCTCTGCTTTTTCGTTAATTTGGATAAAGGGTTATCTATCTTGTTGATTTTCTCAAAAAACCAACTCTTTGTTGCATTGATTTTTTGTATTGTTTTCCTGGTTTCTATTTTGTTGATTTCAGCCCTCAAGTTGATTATTTCCTGGCGTCTACTCCTGCGGGGTGAATTCGCTTCTCTCTGTTCTAAGGTTTTCAGTTGGGCTGTTAATTCATTTATGTGACTATCCTCTGTTTTCTTCATATGGGCACTTAGTGCAATGAACTTCCCTCGTAGCACTGCTTTCAAGGTGTCCCATAAGTTCAGGTATGTTGTATCCTCATTCTCGTTGAATATTAGAAAGTCTTTAATTTCTTTCTTTATTTCTTCTTTGACCCAGGAATGGTGCAATTGCACATTGTTAAGTTTCCATGAGTTTGCAGGTTTTCTGCTATTTGTGTTGTTGTTGAAGTCCAATTTTAAAGCATGGTGGTCCGATAAGATACAGGGGACTATTCCTATTCTCTTGTATCTGTTGAGGTTTGTTATGTCTCCTAGTATGTGGTCGATTTTAGAGAAGGTTCCATGTGGAGCAGAGAAGAAGGTATATTCTTTTGTCTTTGGATGGAATGTTCTATAGATGTCTGTTAACCCCAGTTGAGACATAACTAATGTTAATTCTTTTGTTTCTTTGTTGAGTTTCTGATTTGTGGTCCTGTCTAGTGTTGAGAGTGGTGTATTGAAGTCTCCCACTATAAGTGTGCGAGGTTTTATATGAGCTTTGAGTTTTAGTAGTGTTTCTTTTACGAATGTGGGTGATTTTGTATTAGGGGCATAGATGTTCAGAATTGAGACTTTGTGGGAAACACATAATTTCTAATGGTAACTTTCTGTTTTATTTCATCTTAAATAACCCCGAGAATCTCTCACCTCCACACAGCTATGTATGTCCACATAGCCATTGCTATACATCTCATTTACACTACACAGCTCTCTCACCATACAGCTAGCTCCTTAACACCCAACACACAGCTCTTTACACAGATCCTTAACACTCTTGAACATAGCTCTTTACACAGTTCCTTAACATAGCAACAGCTGTTTCACACCTCTCTCACACCCTCTCTCTCTCTCTCTCTGACTTCTATATCTTTCGCTCACTTCTCTCATGTTTCTTTATCTGTCACATTTCTCTCTCTGCCCATTCAACTACATCCTTCACTCAGCACACAGACAGACAGACAGACAGACACACACACACACACACACACACACACACACACACACACACACACTCCTACATAGCTATCTCTTTCTACACTACCACCCCACTCACAGCCAAACTTTGAACAATTATATATTAGTCTTCAGGGCCCAACTGGTTCTTACAACACAAGATAAGTCACAAAGTATCTCTTAGGCTAGGGAGCTCATATTGTCTAGCCAGTGAGTAATGCTTGACCCTGCACGTGGGCCTAAATGTTTAGGGTTCTCAGACAGAAAGTAGAAAGTTGGCTGAACCTTAAGCCTAGAACATAAACTAAGGCTGGGTCTATGTGCAAAAAGACAATAATTGTAGAGGGTTATCTACTGTAGTTGCTTCCAGCCTGGCCCTGAATCAATAATAAACAACACCTGGGAATTCATCTTTGTGTTTTCTCTGCAGGGGATGTTTTGAATTTAGTCTGAAATCTAAAATTAGCTGTCTTTGTAACTATTACTTTCCTATGTCAGTCTGAATAGAGAAAGATATCTTAGTATTGTTTCTATTCATCAGAATTATGCAGATTAAGCAGAAATCATCTTCCTGAACATCCACAGCTATATGTGTGCCCAATAGATTGGGGAATATTTTTACCCAAGCTGTTATTAGGAAAGGAATGCAGTTCTTAGGGAAGAAATAAAGTGGCACATGAGAGAAATTATAGACAGGAAACAGCCAGTTTGAACAGCCAGTGACCCTACAGACTTTGCCTATTTGGGCTTCCCAACATGTGCCACTTCACTTCTTATTTTCCATAAAATGTAGCTTAATTTACTCTGAAGATTATAAGACTATAAGACAACTCAAACATTTCTTCATTTTTATGTAACATTTACTTCCCCACTTTAGTGAGTATGAAGTGGTATCTCATGGTTTTGACTTAAACCTATCTGAAGACTGATCATCTTTTCACATGTTTTTTGGGCATTTTCATTCCTTCTTTGGAGAAATGCCCTTTTAGATCATTTGCCCTATTTTCTGAGACGGGATCATTCTGTACTTCCTCCCTCCCCCATCACTGTGTGATCCAAACTGGCTCAGAATGATAATTGCCCCAGTTTCCTGAGTGATTATGGGTATAAGACCCTATGCCTGGCCCCCTTTTCCAACCTCTTTGTGTCCTCTTCTTTTAAAAAAAATCAGTTCAGTTACTGATGCTTGATGGAACATTAACCGATCTTGTTCACTTGCTCTTATGTGGGCCTTGTACAGGTAACCTATAGCTACAGTCAGCTTATGACAGTTATGTCATGTTTAGAACACAGTGTTTCACAGCACTTATTTCCATCCATCTTGTACTTTTAACACTTGCTTTTCTACGATGTTCCCTGAGCCTTGAGGAGGGTATATGATATAGAGGTCCCATATGGGTGTCTAAGCATTCAATGGGAACCTGTTCTTAGTACTCTGGCAGTTTCTGCTTTAATTGTTGCCCACCAAAGGTAGAACCCTATTTCCCTAAGTTGAGAGAAGTACTTACTAATCTTTGAAGCTATGCATAGCTATTTAGAAGTTTGTTTGATATGTATATTTAACAGAAAAACAGTAGTATGTTCTTGTCCAGGACCTATGGCCTCCTGCGCCATGGGCTTTTCGCTACAATTACAGTGGTAGGCATTGATTCCTTTCTGCGGAACATGCCTGAGATCCAATCAGAAAGTAGTTAATTATCCCAATAACCATCACCTTACCATTGCACCAGTAAGCACATCTTGCCTGGCAGGTTGGTATTATAGCATGAAGGTCCATCACTGGATAATACCCTTGGTGTTGTTTTTTCCCCAGTAGCCTGCATAATACCTTCCATCACTATGAAAGCTACCCAGCATGGGGGGATTTTTGGATCAGTTCCAGCTTCTCATATGTCCTATAGCCAAAGTGCATGGTGTCTTCAGCAGTAGGATCTTATCGTGTAGTTCTTGAGACCAATCAAGAGCAATGGCAGTATCCCACAGTGTTTTATCAGGGAAGCTCTGGGAAGGTATACCATAATTGATTCATTGAGTAGTACAAGTCCTCCATATAATTTAGTCTCTCATCAGATTGTTGGTTTGTGCTAACTTTTCTCCTGTCATGTGACTTTTCTTTTTTGCATTACTGAGACTTGAACGTAGGGCCTTAAACAGAATAGGCAAGCTCTCTGCCATTCAGCTATATCCCATTCCTCTTTTTTCTTTATCTTTTTCTTTATTTTATTTTATTTTATTTTTTTGAGATAGGATCTCATGTAAACCAAAGCGAATCCAAGTTCAATATAGCTGAGGCTTGCACTGAATTCTTGGTCCTTTTGATTTTATCTCCCAAATGCTTCCAAGTGTGCCACCATGCCAGGCTTCATTTTACTTTTGAGACAGGATCTCAAAGTACAGGCTGGCCTTGAACACACCCTATAGCCCAGGCAAACCCTGAATTTGTGATATGCCTGTCCCAGTTTCTGGAGTAGCCGAGATTTCAGCCCTGTATTGCTAAATTTTCTTTCTAGATTTTGTTTTGTGTGTATGTTTCCCCTTTAAAGCCCAATACTTTTAATTTTTTTTTGTTTTTTAATTTTTTTCATCATTTTTTATTTTGCACACAAACCACAGTTTCCCCTCTTCTCCTACTATCCCTCTTACCTCCCTCCATACCCCTTCCCCTCCCCATCTCCATTCAGAAGGGGTAAGGCCTTCCATGGGAATCAACAAGGCATGGCATTTCAAGTTGAGGCAGGATCGAGCTCCTCCCCACTGCATCAAAGCTGAACAAGGCATCCTACCATAGGGAATAGGCTCCAAAGAGCCAGTACATGCATCAGGGACAGTTATTGGTCCCATTGATAGAGGACCCACCAAAGATCAGGCTACTCAACTGTCACCCAGATGCAGAGGGCCTGGGTTGGTCCCATGAGTCTGTCACAAGCTCAGGTTAGCTCTCTGTGTAGGTTTCCCCATCATGATCTTCACACACACGCACGCACGCATGCACGCATGCACATACACACACACACACACACACACACACACACACACACACACCTTCCTTGCTCATATAATCCCCTTCACACTCTCTTCAATGGGACTCCGGAAGCTCAGCCCAGTGCTTAGATATGGATCTCTGCATCTGCTTCCATCAGTTACTGGATGAAGGCTCTATGATGACATTTAAGGTAGTCACCAATCTGATTACAGGGGAAGGACAGTTCAGACACCCTCTCCACTATTGCTAGGAATCTTAGCTAGGGTCATCCTTGTGGATTCCTTGGAGTTTCTCTGACACAAGTTTCTCCATAACCCCACAAATGGCCCCTTCTATCAAGACACATCTTTTACTACTCTCCCTCGCTGTCCTGCCCACAACTCAACCATCCTGATCCCTCATGTTCCCATCTCCCCATCACCTCCTCCACACTCCCACACATACATCCCCAGTTTACCTAGGACGTTTCATCTATTTCCTCTTCCCAGGGATATCCATGCTTCCCTCTCAGGGTCCTCCTTGCTAGAAAAAAATCATCCTGAGTGAGGTAACCCAGACCCAGAAAGACAAACCCTGTATGTACTCACTCATGAGCAAGTAATAGATATAAAGCAAAGAATAACCAGACTTCTTAATTTTTATGTTTTATTCATCTTTTTCCTTTTACTTTCAATATTTGTGAAGTGGTTTTATGTAATGGTTAGTCTTGATTGTTAGCCCAACTTGATTAAGAAATTAAGAAATATCAAATATCTAGATGCCTTAGTAAATTACCTCTCTCCTCTCTCTGTCTCTGTCTCTCTCTGTCTCACTCTGTCTCTCTCTCTCTCTCTCTCTCTCTGTCTGGAATTATTTATTCTTTGTATTTTCTTGGGTGCTGTTAATCTCTTTAGCTTGGAATTTTCCTTCTAGTACTGTTTTTAGGACTGAATTTTTTTAAAAAAAATTATTGCTTAAATTTGGTTTTTTCATGGAATTTATTATTTTCTTCATTTATTATGATTGAAAATTTTGCTTTGTGTAATAGTCTGGACTGGTATCTGTAGTCTCTTAGAGTCTGTAGAACACCTGTCCGGGCTCTTCTGACTTTCAGTGAGAAGTCTAATAGGTCTGTCTTCTCCCCTTGCAGCATTTAATGTCCTTTTTTGTTCTGTTCATTTAGTGTTTTAGTTACTATGTGCCAAGGGGAATTTCTTTTCTGGATCACTCTTTTTAGTTTCTGTATGCTTTTTGTACTTTGTTAGGCATCTCCTTTTGTTTAGAGAAATTTTCTTCTATGATTTTGTTGAAAATACTTTCATTTATTTATTTATTTATTTATTTATTTTATATAACAAAGTCCATTTAAATGAAAACAAACATTTATAGACAATATTTGGGAATTTGGGCGTTGTTCTTTCCAAACTACTTCCTGCTGGTAAGGGGCGCTGTCATGGGGGATTCGAAGAAGATTCAGAAATCTGTAAGGCTGCTTTGTCCAGCTGTTTTGAATGTAGGATTACCTTTTACTCTGTTTCAGGCAGTCTGGCTTGACCAAACCACATTAGTCTGGAAGGAATCCACATCTTTTCATTTTCTGTGAAAACAAAAATAGAAATACTTTTCCTCAGTAACTTGTCCTTCAACTTAAATTTTGGAGTCAAAGCATTTCTTTTTAATTTAATTTATTATTTTACATGTTGATCCCAGATTCCTCCCTCCCTCCTTCTCTCCCTCCCTCCCTCCTTCCCTCCCTTTTACATTCTCTGCCCTCTCACATGCACTCTAAACACCCTCCCCTCCCATCCCCCCCACCCCAATTCCATATGTAGGGGAATGCCATCCAGTTGGGGTCATGTATATCTGACAGGTCATGTGAAGTAGGGACTAGGGCTTCTCTCCTGTCTCTAGATTAAGGCAGTTAGTTATCCCTCCATGGGGGATGTGTTCGCAAAGTCCTTTTGTGTACCAGGGATACATCCTGGCTCCACTGTCTGAGGTCTCTTAGACTGCTCAGTCCTTCTGGCTGAGACCCATATTCAGGGAGGCCTGAGTCAGTCCCATGCTGGCTTCCCAGCTATCAGTCTAATGGCCATTAGCTCCTCCTTGTTCAGGTAAGCTGTCTCTATGTGCTTCTGCCGCATGGTCTTGTCCTCTCCATCTGCTTCTGGGTTCTAGTTTGACTCAGTGTTTATGTATGGGTGTTTGCTCCTATTTTCAACAGGCATTAGTTGAGGGCTCCATGGATAAGTTAGTTCTTGATCCCACTCTCCGGGAAGGGCATTTATGATAGCCTTTCCACGGAAACTCAAATTGTTAGTTGGGTGTACTCTTGTAGTTCTCTAGACCTTTCTTTGTGTTCAATTTTATCTTCAAACCAAAATTGGCTCCCTCTTTTATGTTCTCTCTCTCTGTCTCTGTCTCTCTCTCTTTCCTGTCTTCTATTCCTAACCAGGCTCAATCTTCCTGGTCGCACATGTTTTCCTTTCCTCTCCCTCGTTTTCTCCTACTTCTCTCTCCATTCTCTGTCACCCCCACTTCCCCTGAGCTCTGGGGGACTTGTCCCTTCCCAGTTCTGTGAGGGACTTTATATGAATCTCTTAGAATACACCTTGTATCCTAGTTCCTCTGGTGGTGTGAATTATAGGCTGGTGATCCTTTGTTACATGGATGTGAATCCTTTGGGTATATGCCTAAGAGGGGGATTGCCGGGTCCTGTGGTAAACTAATTCCCATTTTCCTGAGGAACCACCATAGTGATCTCCAAAATGGCTGTATGAATTTGCACTCCCACCAGCAGTGGAGGAGTGTTCCACTTTCTCCACATCCTCTCCAACATAAGTCATCATTGGTGTTTCTAATTTTAGCCATTCTGGCAGGGGTAAGATGGTATCTCAAAGTTGTTTTGATTTGCATTTCCCTGATAGCTAAGGATGTGGAGCATTTTCTTAAGTGTCTTTCAGCCTTTTTGATTTCCTCCATTGAGAATTCTTTTTTCAGTTCTGTACCCCATTTTTTAATAGGGTTACTTGGTGTTTTGTTGACTAGTTTCTTGAGTTTTTTGTATATTTTGGAGATCAGCCCTTTGTCGGATATAGGATTGGTGAAAATCTTTTCCCAGTCAGTGGGCTGCCGTTTGGTCTTGTCCACTGTGTCCTTTGCCTTACAGAAGCTTCTAAGTTTGAAGAGGTCCCATTTATTAATTGTTGCTCTCAGTGTCTGTGCCCCTGGAGTTATGTTCAGGAACCGGTCTCCTATACCAATTTGTTCAAGGGTACCTCCTACTTTCTCTTCTAAGAGGTTCAATGTGGCTGGATTGATGTTGAGGTCTTTGATCCATTTGGACTTGAGTTTTGTGCATGGCGACAGACATGGGTCTATCTGCAGTCTTCTACACACCCTCATCCAATTGTGCCAGCACCATTTGTTGAAGATGCTGTCCTCGCCCCATTGTATAATTTTAGCTGTTTTGTCGAAAATCAGGTGTTCATAGGTGCGTGGATTAATATCAGGATTTTCAATTCCATTCCATTGGTCTACCTGTCTATGCCAATACCAGGCTGTTTTCAGAACTATAGCTCTGTAGTAGAGCTTAAAGTCAGGAATGGTGATGCCTCCTGAAGTTCTTTTATTGTATAGGGTTGTTTTGGCTATCCTGGGTCTTTTGTTTTTCCATATAAAGTTGATTATTATCCTTTCAAGGTCGGTGAAGAATTGTGGTGGGATTTTAATGGGGATTGCATTGAATCTGTAGATTGCTTTTGGTAAGATTGCCATTTTTACTATGTTTATCCTACCTAACCAAGAGCATGGGAGATCTTTCCATTTTCTGGTATCTTCTTTAATTTCTTTATTTAGAGTCACAAAGTTCTTATTATATAGATCTTTTACTTGTTTGGTAAGCGTTACACCAAGATACTTTATGTTGCTTGTGGCTATTGTAAAGGGTGATGTTTCTCTGATTTCTTTCTCTGCCTCTTTGTCGTCTGAAAAAAGTAGGGCTACTGATTTTTTGAGTTTATCTTGCATCCTGCTAGTTTGCTGAAGGTGTTTATCAGCTGTAGGAGTTCCCTGGTAGAATTTATTGGGTCGCTTATGTAAACTATCATATAATCTGCAAACAGAGAAAATTTGACTTCTTCCTTTCCAATTTGGATCCCCTTGATCTCCTTTTGTTGTCTTATAGCATTAGCTAGAACTTCTAGTACGATATTGAAGAGATATGGAGAGAGAGAGAGCAGCCTTGTCTTGTTCCTGATTTTAGAGGAATTGGCTTAAGTTTCTCTCCATTCAGTTTGATGTTGGCAGTTGGTTTTCTGTATATTGCTCTTATTATGTTTAGGTATGTTCCTGTTATCCCTGACCTCTCCAATACCTTTATCATGAAAGGGTGTTGAATTTTGTCGAAGGCTTTTTCCGCATCTAGGGAGATAATCATATGGTTTTTCTTTTTCAGTTTGTTTATACTGTGGATCACGTTGATAGATTTTCGTATGTTAAACCATCCCTGCATTCCAGGGATGAAGCCTACTTGGTCATGGTGGATGATTTTTCTGATGTATTCTTGAATTTGGTTTGCCATTATTTTATTGAGTATTTTTGCATCGATGTTCATCAGGGATATTGGTCTGTAGTTTTCTTTCTTAGTTGTGTCTTTGTGAGGTTTGGGTACCAAAGTTATTATGGCCTCATAAAAAGAGTTTGGCAATGAACCTTCTGTTTCTATCTTGTGGAACAGTTTGAGGAGTAGTGGTATTAGTTCTTCCTTGAATGTCTGGTAGAATTCTGCACTGAATCCATCTGGCCCTGGACTTTTTTTCGTTGGAAGGCTTTCAATGACTGCTTCTATTTCATTGTGGGTTATAGGTCTATTTAAGTTGTTTGTTCTTGATTTAATTTTGGTAAGTGATAGTTATCCAGAAACTTGTCCATTTCCTTTGAATTTTCAATTTTTGTGGAATACAGATTTTCAAAGTATGACCTGAAAATTGTCTGGATTTCCTCTCTGTCTGTTGTTATGTTCCCCATTTTGTTTCTGATTTTGTTAATTTGCATGATCTGTCTCTGCTTTTTCGTTAATTTGGATAAAGGTTTGTCTATCTTGTTGATTTTCTCAAAAAACCAACTCTTTGTTGCATTGATTTTTTTGTATTGTTTTCCTGGTTTCTATTTTGTTTTTTTCAGCCCTCAAGTTGATTATTTCCTGGCGTCTACTCCTGCGGGGTGAATTCGCTTCTCTCTGTTCTAAGGCTTTCAGTTGCGCTGTTAATTCTCTTATGTGGCTATCCTCTATTTTCTTCATATGGACACTTAGTGCAATGAACTTCCCTCATAGCACTGCTTTCAAGGTGTCCCATAAGTTCGGGTATGTTGTATCCTCATTCTCGTTGAATATTAGAAAGTCGTTAATTTCTTTATTTCTTCTGTGACCCAGGAGTGGTGCAATTGCACATTGTTCAGTTTCCATGAGTTTGCAGGTTTTCTGCTATTTGTGTTGTTGTTGAATTCCAATGTTAAAGCATGGTGGTCCGATAAGATACAGGGGACTATTCCTATTCTCTTGTATCTGTTGAGGTTTGTTATGTCACCTAGTATGTGGTCGATTTTAGAGAAGGTTCCATGTGGAGCAGAGAAGAAGGTATATTCTTTTGTCTTTGGATGGAATGTTCTATAGATGTCTGTTAACCCCAGTTGAGACATAACTTCTGTTAATTCTTTTGTTTCTTTGTTGAGTTTCTGATTTGTGGTCCTGTCTAGTGTTGAGAGTGGTGTATTGAAGTCTCCCACTATAAGTGTGTGAGGTTTTATGTGAACTTTGAGTTTTAGTAGTGTTTCTTTTACAAATGTGGGTGACTTTGTATTAGGGGCATAGATGTTCAGAACTGAGACTTTGTGTTGATGGATTTCTCCTGCAAAGAATATGAAATGACCGTCTTCATCTCTTTTGATTAATTTTGGTTTGAAGTCTAACTTGTTAGATATTAGGATAGCTACGCCTGCTTGCTTCTTATTTCCATTTGATTGGAAAATCTTTTCCCAACCCTTTACCCCGAGGTAATGTCTATCTTTGAAGCTTAGATGTGTTTCTTGTATGCAGCAGAAGGATGGATTCTGTCTTCGTATCCATTCTGTTAGCCTTTTTATAGATGAGTTAAAACCATTAATGTTGAGGGTGAGTAAGGACCATTGATTGTTGATGCTTGTTTGATTTAGGTTTGTTGTTGGCAGTAGTATTGTGAATATATTAGTTCTGCTTCACCCTTGGTTTCTGGTGTAGTTGGATTATCTGTTGCCTACATTTTTGTGGGCATAGTTACCTTCCTTGAGTTGGAGTTTTCCTTCCACTACTTTATGTAGGGCTGGATTTGTAGATACGTATTGGGAAAATCTGGTTTTGTCATTAAATATCTTGTTCTCTCCATGTATATTGATTGAGAGTTTTGCTGGATATAGTAGCCTAGGCTGGCATCTGTGTTCTCTTAATACTTTTAGAACATCTATCCAGGACCTTCTGGCCTTGAGGGTTTCCATGGAAAAGTCAGGTGTAATTTTGATAGGTCTGCCTTTATATGCCTTTTTCCTTCGCTGCTCTTAATATTCTTTCTTTATTCTGTATGCTAAGTGTTTTGATTATTATATGTCGAGGGGTCTTTTTTCTTTGGTCCAGCCTATTTGGGGTTCGGTATGCTTCTTGTACTTTCATGGGCATGTCCTTCTTCAGATTTGGAAAGTTTTCCTCGATGATTTTATTGAATATGTATTCGGCACCTTTGAGCTGGGCTTCCTCACCTTCGTCTATGCCTATTATTCTTAGGTTTGGCCTTTTCATGGTGTCTCACATTTCCTGGATGTTTTGTGTTAAGGATTTGTTGGATTTATGATTTTCTTTGGTCGATGAATCTATTTCTTCTAGTTTATCTTCAGCGCCTGAGATTCTCTCTTCCATCTCTTGAATTCTGTTGGTTATGCTTGTGTCCATAGTTGCCGATTTTTTGCCCATCTTTTCAATTTCCAGCCTTCCTTCCATTTGTGTTGCCTTTATTTTCTCTATTTCAGTTTTCAAGTCTTGAACCGTTTCCTTCACCTGCTCAATTGTTTTCTTGGCTTTCTGTACTTTCCTTAAGGAATTTGTTCATTTCTTCCACTCTTTTGTTTGTTTTTTCCTCCATTTCTTTAAGGGATTTTCTCACATCTTCTTTGAGGGCCTCTATCATTTTTATAATGGTAATTTTTAAGTTGTACCCTTCTGTTTCCTCTGCTTTGTTGTTGTGTTCCATTCTAGTTGGTGTAGATTCCCTAGATTCTGGTGG
Source organism: Phodopus roborovskii (assembly GCF_943737965.1). Taxonomy (NCBI): domain Eukaryota; kingdom Metazoa; phylum Chordata; class Mammalia; order Rodentia; family Cricetidae; genus Phodopus; species Phodopus roborovskii. Next base: position 2,060,324 of record NW_026125537.1, read on the forward strand.
TGTCATGTTTGTCTTTCTGTTGTTAGGTGTTCTCTTGTATTGCCTTCTTCCCATAGCTTCTTCCAGTAGGTGTTGGTGGGGTCTCCCCCTCTCTCTATGGTACTTCCCCATGGGCTTATGTGGGTCTGAGATTCAATATCTGTAGCTCTGTGTGGTCCAAGCTCTCTAGGAGGTTTCTCTGCAGACAGGGACCCAGGGATGGGGTCAAGGATGAGGATCCAGTAGAAGATGCCAGCAGGTACTCACAGTGGTCCTGCAGAGATAGGCGGATCTCTGGGAGGGGCCCAGGACTCCTGCAGAGGACTGGAGGTGGGGGTCAGAGACCAAGGTGGAAATTACAGGTGGTCCAGCGTGGATAGTCAGGTCTCCTTTGTGCAGAGTTGCCTCGAGAAGTCTCCGAAGTAGGGTGGACTTTTGGCTCCACCCTCTGTCCCAGTGCTCAACCAGAGTGGCAGGACCATGGGTAGGGTAGGGCACAGGGTAGGGGGGGTAGGCTGGCAGTGGGCATCGGTGGGTGTGTATCAGAGCTCCAAGGGTGCTTTCGATGGGGACTGGAGACAGGAGCAGCAGGATCAGGGGCCCACCCAAGGAGTTCGGGCGGTGGAGGGGGGGAAAGAGGTTGTAGGGGACAGGCAGCCCTGATTGGGCCCAGACTCACCTCTGGCCAATAGCTGGCGGAAGAGGACAAGGGCTGAGCTGGGACTTGGGAAGGTTTTGCAGGATAGTAGGATCTCACTGGAAACTGGAACTCTCCAGCTGAGGCCTCTTTCTTCAGCAGAGGCCCGGATTTGGGGATCAAGGATCTTGCCCGCAGGAACTCAGAGTGGACCCACTTGGAAATACTTTCTATGCCTTTTACTTAGTTTTTTCTCCTTCATCTATTCATGTTGTTTTTAGATTTGGTGTTTTCATAGTGTCCCAGATTTCTTAGGTGTTTTGTGCCAGGATAATTAAGATTTAATATTTTCTTTGACCGTGACACCCATTTCTTCTATCTTGTCTTCAGTGCCTGAGGTTTTCTCTTCCATCGCTTAGATTCTGTTGGTGAGGCTTACCTTGCGTTCCTAAATTTTCCTTTCCATGTTTTCCTGTTTGGGTTTTCTTTATTGATTCTATTTCTACTTTCAGGTCTTGAGCTGTTTTATTTGTTTCCTTCTACGGTTTGTGTTTCATAAGTTTCTTTAAGGGATTTATTCACCATATTTAAGAACCTCAATTATATTCATAAAGCCTATTTTAAAGATGTTGTCTTCTGCTTCGGCTGTATTGCAGTATTCAGGGCCCACTGTGGTAGGTTGCTGGGCTTTATTGGAGACATATTGTCCTGGCTGCTATTAATTGTGTGTCTATGCAGGCATCTAGCATATGGGTTTGGGGAAATGATAATTCTGGGTGCTGATATCTGGTCTTTGTTGGGTGGGTGTTTTACTCCTTAGTTTCTGTTGTCCTCTCTGGTTCTTACTAGAATGTGGTGGCTGTGTGCTACCTGGTAGGAAATTCTTTTGTAATCCTGCTAAGTGTAGTCACTGAGGGTTCTGGGTAAAATGTGTTCCTAGGTATTAGGAGCTGACACTTAGGAATAAGTATGGGCTAGGAGGGTGGGGACTGAGGGAATCTACAGAAGAGAGGAAAGCAGGGTGTTCTACCTGATAAGTCTCTTGGGAATTGGGGCAGAGAGTGGGGGAGAAGCCACAATTTGCCACAGAGCTTGGATGAAGCGATTAGATATATGAGAGGAAGGACCATTAAGATCTAAAGATCACCTGCCTACTTTACTAGCTTACTTGCTTCTCTGGCAGGCATGGTTTGAGGTCCCTAGAGAATGCTTGCTGGAGTTGGATGCTGAAATAACAGGATGAGCTGGGAGGAAGGTTAGAGGAAATGATCTACGTCATCTGCTGGAGATCTGGGCAGAGAGGACGGGGTGGCTGCAGTAGGTGGTCAGCTACAGAGCTGGGAATAAAACTGAGGAGCTGGATTTGGAGCAGAGGAAGGATAGTTGAAGATCTGCAGTTAGCCTACTTGTTTCCATGGACAGAGTGACCTGCAGGTTCCCAGGGAATGCCTACTGGAGTTGGGGACCAGAATTAAGTGATGAGTGATGGGGGAAGGGAGATTGGAGAAGAAAGTCTTCATGCTCTCCACTGGAGATGGGAGCAAAGAGAAAGGTGGGGTGGCAGGAGGTGGTCTACGAATGAATGATATTCTATAACCTGTAAAACAAATAAACTCTTTCCCCACCAAGTTGGTTTTGGTCATTGATTTATCACAGCAGCAGAAAACAAATTAGAATATTTGTACCTGTATTTTGATAATATTCACTCCCAGGTCCTTCCAGTCCATTCTCTCCCCTTCCATATCTATCTAACATTGTACCCTCATCATTTTTAAACCCATCATGTACAATTTGTGCTACCCATATAATCTTGGGCATGTGCCCATCCTCTACAGTATGATTGATCTGCTGGGATCCACAACTGTGAAGAAAATTGATTCTCCCTTTCCCACCTGTTACCCTTAACAAATAACTCCCTATCTAGGAGTGACTTCATGATCACCCCCCCCCCACTGGTTGGATTTTTTTCTGATTTGAGCTTGCACAGGTCTTGTATATGCTATCACAACCACAATGAGTTGGTTTATCTGTGCAACTACCTTATTGTATCCAGAAAATTCTGTTTCCTTGTTCCTTTTACTCTGCCATCATGGAACAGAGTGAAGGAACAGCCTCCTGTGCCTCTGGTTCTTACAATCTTTCTACCCTCTCTTGTGCTGTGATTTCTGAGCCTTTGGAAGAGAGGGTGTGAGAAAGATACCTCATTTAGGGATGATTGCTCCAGTCTTTACTCTCTGCACTTGTCCTGTTGTAGTCTCTGTGTTAATTATTGTCTACACAAGAGAAGTTTTTCTGATGAGGTTTGAGAGACCCACTAATCTATAGGTATGATGATAAGTTCATAGGACTCAGTTTAATACTGTGCCCATTTTTGCAGAATAACAGTAGTAGGTCCTGTCCCTAGGCCCCATGGTCTCTCTAGCCCCAGCGTCTTGGTATTGGTTATGGGACCAACCATGGGTTCCACGTTGTACAGTATACATTAAGTCCAATCAGAAAGTGCTTGAGTACTTCCATAACATTTAAATACCACCATTGCACCAGTGGGCTTATCTTGTAGATCACAGAGTTCATAGCTGGATAGACTAATGATTACTTTTGTACTTTACAAAAACTAACCACTAAGTGGTGATTTATCTAGGTCAGTAGTGGCTTGATTTCCCCATGTTCTGTAACTCAAGTATGTGAGATCTTCAATAGTAGGGTTTGGAGGGTAACCAAGAGCAGTGGCAATAGCCTGTTTGGGGGTCTATGGGACTTCATTGGCCAACAACTTCAAAAGAGCTAACCAATTCCTGGCATTCGGTTTTTCACATGCTGATCTGTGGTGTCTAGTAGGGACATTGTCACCCTGATATAGAGTAACTATATCTAAACTCTTTCAATATATGTGTGTGTGTATATATTTTAGAAAGCCTCCACAGTAGTAGGTTTACAGGTGACTTTTTCAAAAGGTCTATAGTAGTGATTATCCCTTCTCTACTTTGCCCTTAACATGATTTAATCTTCCAGGAAGTAAGCATCTTTCCAATTATTTAGATCTGCATTCCATTTAAAATTATATTTGTAATTTTTACTGTGTAGGTCTCACATTTCTTAAATTTGCAATTAACCACTTTATTATTTTTTCTTGTGATATTAAGGTTCATGGAATTTTTTCCTTACTAATCCTTTCTTTGGTAATTTCTTTATTACTATATGCATGCCTAATATTGTGGATGAACTTTAGAATCATTTTGCTCCTTGTTCCCTTCCTCTAAATCTAATTGATGTTTTGACTGTACTCATATTAAAGGTTTCATTTATAGAGTCCATGAGTATGGAAGTCAAATGAGATTATTGTTTGTATTTTCATCCTTAGGAGTATATTCCTACTGTCTCCATTCTGTGCAATCCAGGCATGAGAGCTCGACACTGGAAGCAGATGTCAGAAATTGTGGGCTATGACTTAACTCCAGATTCTGGAACTACACTGAGAAAAGTTTTAAAATTAAACCTTGCACCGTATTTAGAAAAATTCGAAGTGATAAGTGCAGGTGCAAGCAAGGTAAACATAAAGGGAAACTGAAATACTTGAATATTTTGTTCTCTGATTGTCATAGTTTTTGTTTTGGTGTGGTGTGTGTAGTCCAGATACCAATGGGAAGAGATAGGGAGTGGTAGATGATAGAAGACCACTCTTTTATGACATAAAACATGCATTTGCTTCTCTGAAATTCAGACTAGAAACTGTTCCTTTGACATATTCCTAATTCTGCTACATTCTGATATAATTGAATGATATACTAGTATTGATGTATAATTATTCCATTAAGAATCTGAGTGGATAGATATGTGTGTGTGTGTGTGTGTGTGTGTGTGTGTGTGTGTGCATATGTCTATGTGTATATTCCAACAAATAAATATGGCCTTAGAGAGAAGGTTTTTGAAATACACAGAAAACTTCAAACTACAGGCTACCTGCAAAAAAGGCCATTTGGGAGAAAAATTCAGTGAGTATTTTATTCTGTTGCTCTTTTAACAGTGACAACAAGAGTTTTCATAGCAAATAAACTTTAAGAAACTTAATTTTTCTTAGGATTTTTTTGTTTTTTTAATTGAAAATAGAATTTTTTTCATACAATGTATTCTGATTATGGTTTCATCTCCCCCTAAATTCCTCCCACATCCTCATTTCCCCTCATACCTCAACCCACATCTTTTCTTGCTTTCAATAGAAAACAGGCACCAAAAATAATAATAAAATAAAATAAAATAAAAACAACAAACCAGACAGAAGAGGACAAAACCACCAGAAGAAAAGAACCAAAAAAAAAAAAAAAACCAAAAACAAACCCACAAGGAACACATATAGACACAAAAAGACCTCACTTGTTCACACACACACAGGATTCTCATAAAAACACAAAATTAGAAGCCATAATTTATATGCAAAAGACCTGTAAGGTTAAAAAGAAAGAATGCATTGAGTTAGTTTTTTTGTTGGCCATCTGCTGGGCATGGAGCCTGCCCTCAAGAGTGCTTTCTATGCCAGTGAGACTGCATTGGAGGGAGTTAGTTTTTCCTTTATGAGCAGTTATCAATTGGAAATAGCCTCTGGGTTCCCCCTCAGCACCAGGACTACAGGTGACACAGACCTGTGCATGCCCTGCTGTGTGGAAGGCCTTGATCCTGGTGTCCTCCATCCCCTCTGCTCTTACACTCTTCCCACCTCCAAACAGAAGGGACTTGAGGGAGACATATCATTTAGGAATGAGTGTTCCAAGGTCTCTCATTCTCTTCAGACAAGGCACTTATGGATTTTATTGGTTCCCATATGTGCTTGTTCCCATCTACTGCATCAAGGAGCTTCTCTGATGGTGGCTAGGCAAGACACCTATGAGTACAGCAGAGTGTCATTTTATTACTCTATTCCTTTAGCAGAACTACAATGTTGGATTTTCTCCTAGGTCCATGACTTATTTAAGGAACTTTAAATCAGTAAAAAACGGCCCCTTCTCAATAGACAAATAGATGATACATAGACAGACAGACAGACAGAACTGAAGATTATGATGTAATGAGCAAAATGTTTACTGAGCTATGCAGGGAAATTAAATAACATAAGTAAGTTCCTTTGTTGTCGTCCTATTGTTGTCCCCTTCCTATTTTCATCATTATCTTCTTTTCCATTTCTCCTTTTTAGGAGTTTTCCTTAGAGAGGTCCATGAATGCTATGATAGCAGCTTGGGACGATATTTCTTTTCATGTAAGTCTGTATCGTGATACTGGAGTCTGCATCCTTTCTTCAGTGGATGAGATTCAAGCAATTCTTGATGATCAAATTATAAAAACGCAGACAATGAGAGGCTCACCTTTTATCAAACCATTTGAAAATGAGATTAAGGTATGTTAAATATGACAGCTCCTTGTCACTTACAAAAATTTCTTTCTTATTTCATATATGATCTCATGGGAATATTTTGGGTACTTTAAAAATGTCTATTCAAGTGATAGAAATGAGCCTTGACATTTCATGTGGTGAGGTACAGAAATGCATATTTGGAGATGGCCATGCCATGGGAGGCTGAAGAGATGGCATGGTGGTAAGAGCACTCGTTCCGTTCCCAGCACCCACAAGGTGGCTAACAACCATCTATAACTCCAGTTCCTGAAGATCTGATGCCCTCTTCTGGCATCAGCAGGTACTATATGCATACAATAAACACATACAAAGGCAAAATACCCATATGTATAAAAACTTAAAAATAAATAAACAAGTTATATATTAGTTAATGCCTTTGAGAAGAAAATTGTATGTTACTAAGATTTTCCTTCAGTGATAGTGATAGAAGGAAAACAGTTTTTCACTCTTTTCCCTCTTCCCTTCCCTTCTTCCTTATCTTTCCCTACTTTTTCTTGAGACATGGACACACTCTGTATTGTAGGCTATCCTTGAACTCACTATATAGGCTGAGCTGGTCTTGAACTGGCAATGATTATTCTGCCTCAGGTCCTGAGTACTGGAATTGCAGCATGTGCCACCATGCTGGTTCTGTGGGTTTTTTTTTTTTTTTTTTTTTTTTTTGATTTTTTTTTTTTTTTGTCTCTTCCTTCCCTTCTTTCCTCCTTCCTCCTTCTCTTCTTTCCTCCTTGCCTTCCTTTCTGTAATAGGATCACACGCATGTTAAGTTTACACTCTAGACTGACAAGCAGTTTTTATAGCAAGTGAAATTTAAAAACTTTATTCCTGGAATTTTAAATTTTAGAATTTCTAATTTTAGAAATCTCAAATCATATATCACACTATATCCTCATAGTAAAGTTATCTATATCATTATTTAATTCTATTTGTGAACAACAAGCATGAAAGTAATTAATGAATTACTGTCCACTTCAGAAAATAAATGATATATCTTTATTGTTGATTTGGGTAACTATGAAAAGCAAACAAATTATGGTAATAGCTTCACAGTATAACAAAGTCCAGAGGTTTTGACCCTTGGTGAGTACAAAGCCAATAAAGCACAACCAGGAGATAAGAGATTAAGAAAGGGTTATAAACTGTATAAACTAAGGGAAGCACTGAGGATAATTCCTAAAATACTGAACAAAGAAAGTAAGGGAATTTGATGGTGTGTGTGTGTGTGTGTGTGTGTGTGTGTGTGTGTGAGAGAGAGAGAGAGAGAGAGAGAGAGAGAGAGAGGAAGAGAGAGAGAGAGAACATTTATACTGAAGAGATATGTCATCTAATGTAGATGTAGCTAGGTAGGCACATTCTTGTACATGCACAATTAGAGATTACTTCTTAGATGCTCCTAGCAAAGCTTGTAATTGCAGTATTCAGAAGTCTGCGCCAGGAGAATCATGCATTCTAATCTATCCTAGGCTGTCTATTAAGTTAGAACCTGGCCTGGACTACATGATAAGACCTTGTCTCAAAAAGCAAACAAACAAACAAACAAAAACAAAAAAACAAAAAAGGTAAATAAATAAACAAAAAAGAACATGCTTTTAAATACACTGAATGTTTAAAGGTGGTAGAGAGAAATTCCCCTACATATTATCCAAACAAACACAACAACAAACAAACATTATTCTACATGACTGGAAGAGGAGCTGGGTACTGTTGATTGACTTAACCCAGCTCCTTGGTTTTATCTGAAACAAAGAACCAACTTGACAGGGTATTTGGAGTCAGCAGCTCTGTCCTCTATCCCAAGCACTGGTACTTTAACCCTTTAAGATCCTGTTAAGTACCTAACAAGCATATCAGAATTCTAACTGGGTGCTATATAAATTGAGGAAAAAAACAAATTATTAGATTGTTTATTCCAGTTTTGATTGATGTTACCTATGTTAGTCAATGGTCTAGTGGTTTCACATTTACTAACTGATTTATTCCCCACGGCAGACCTTCATGGTAGGCATTGTTATTATCTATCTAAATAGGCAGGAAAGCCAAGGACAAGTAATTTGCCAAAATTCATTTAGCTATTAAATTACGGAATTGAAATTCAAACCAAGGCTAGGCTGACTTTTTAAAAAGCCAGATGTGATTTTAATTGTATTTTTTAACTCACAAATAATTTATATATTTATATCATACATTGTGTTGTTATGGTACATTTATATAATGTGAAATGTTTAATTTAAGCATGAACAGTGTTTCGTAGATGATCTTGGCTGCTATTATTTGAAGAAAACTGTTGTAGTTTTCAAAGAAAACATAACACTGGAAATGCTCCTACAAACAAGGCTAGCCTGGCCTTTCTTGTTAAAAATGAGTGTGTGTGTGTGTGTGTGTGTGTGTGTGTGTGTGTGTGTGTGTGTGTGTGATGGAAAGTTCTTAAGAAGAGAAATTTAGAAATTTTATGCTTTTTCCAATGAATGTCCATTTTTATTTTTAATTAATTTTTTTAATTAAAAAATCTTATTTTACATACCAATCCCAATTCCCTCTCTCTCCTGTTCCCATTCCCCCTCCCATCCTCCCATCCCAACCTCCATCCACTCCTTAAGGAAAGAGAGGCCTCCCATGAAGAAATCACCAAAGTCTGTCACATCATTTGGGGCAGGACCTAGGCCTTCCCCCGTGTATCTATAGGGAATGGGCTCCCAAAGTCCATTTGTGCACTAGGGATAAATACTGATTCCACTGCCAGAGTCCCCATAGACTGCCCATGCCCCACAACTGACACCCACATTCAGGGGGACTGGTTCAGTCTTATGCTGGTTCCTCAGTTGTTAGTCTAGAGTCAGTGAGCTTCCACTTGCTCAGGTCAGCTATTTCTGTGGGTCTCCCCAGCATGGTCTTGACCCCTTTGCTCATCACTCCTCCCTCTCTCCAACTGGATTCCAGAAGTTCAGCTCAGTGCTTAGCTGTGGGTATCTGCTTCTGCTTCCATCAGCTCCTGGGTAAGGGCTCTAGGATGGCATTTAAGGTAGTCATCAGTCTCATTACAGGGGAAGGGCATTTAAGTTAGCTGCTCCCTATTTCTTAGATTCTCAGTTGGGGTCATCCCTGTAGATCCATGGGGATTTCCTGAGTGCCAGATTTCTCATTAAGCCCAAATGACTCCCTCTATTAAGGTATGTCTTTCCTTGTTCTCCTTCTTTGTTCTTCCCCCAACTTGACCTTCCTGATCCCTCATGTCCTCCTCACCCCTCCTTTTCTCCCTTCCTCTTTCTCCTACCTCTCACCCACCCCATGCTCCCAATTTACTCAGGAGATCTTGTCCCTTTCCCCTTGTTGGGTGTGGTGGGGGTAGTTCATGTATGTCTCTCTTAGGGTCCTCCTTGTTTACTAGCTTCTCTGGTGGTGTGGATTATAGTTTGGTAATCTTTGCTCTATGTCTGATATCCACTTATGAGTGAGTACATACCATGTTTGTCTTTCTGTGTCTGGGTTACCTCACTCAGGATGGTTTCTTCTAGTTCCATCCATTTACCTGTATTATGTATTAAAAAAAGAGAAATGAAACGCCAAGTCTAGGTCCTTAGACCATACACTTGAGAAATATTTTATTAACTCTAGGTAATCTCTGAAGATAAGGAGGCTTATTTTATTTTACAATTTTAATTTCAATTCTCTCCAAACTGTGCTGATATAGAACAAGATCACTCAACTTTACACTATTGATATTTGGGGACGACTCATTCTTTTTTAATATACATTTCTTTCTTTATATGTTTATTTGCTACTATATGACTTTGTATGTGTGTGCATGTCACAGTGTATGTGCCTACATTAGAGAGCAACTTGTAGAAGTCAATTCTCTCCTTCCATTGTGTGGGTTCCCATTTGGGGCACCAAACTGAAGATGTCAGTCTTGGTGGCAAGTTTCTTTACCTACTGAGCTCCTCTCTGGTCCTGAGCTGAATAATACTTTGTTATATATGTGGTGGGATATTTGTACACTGTGTGAAGATATATTGCTGTGATTGGTTTAATAAAGAGCTGGATGGCCAATAGTTAGGCAAAAGTTATAAGCAGAACTTCTGGGCAGGGAGAGAGGAAGTTGGAGATGAATCTCAGCAAGAGAGACACACAGAATGGGACAGAGGTAAAAGTCATATGGTGAAACATAGATTAATAAAAATGTGGGTTAATTTAAGTTATAAGAGCTAGTCAAAAACAAGCCTAAACTAAAGGCAAATCTTTCATAAATAATACGTCTCTGTGTCATTGTTTGGGAGCTGGCTGGTGGGACAGAGAAAGACTGGTTACATATGTGGAGTATCCTGCATATTGTAGTAAATTTAGCAGTATTTCTGGTCTCTATACACTAGATATTAGCAGTATTCTCCCCCCTATCATCTGTAACCAACATTATGATATCTCAGACACTCTGAAATATTGCCTGGTATGGAGAACAGCATAATCCATAGTTGATAATCACTGGTGTAGAGCAGAGTATACATTTAAGATTTGGAGTGATTTCCAGAGAGATAAGGAAATAAAGTAACTTTACAATCACCACCAAATATGAGCTCCATTGGTCCATGGAAAACTTACACCTCCTGTGTTTTTCTAAGTCTATATGACATTCCTATGAGTGAGATTAAGGTAGAAGTTGTTTTGTATTGATAGTAAAACAACGGTGAATTCTAATACTTTCTTCTTGCTATAATTTGTAGTTTTTCTTTTAAAAACTGGAATTTAGTACAGTATGCTTTTTATTAAGGCCTGGGAGGATCGTCTGATTCGAATACAGGAAACAATTGATGAATGGCTGAAAGTGCAAGCTCAATGGCTGTACTTAGAGCCTATCTTTTGTTCTGAGGATATCATGCAGCAGATGCCAGAAGAAGGGCGTCAGTTTCAGACAGTAGACAGACACTGGAGGGACATCATGAGGTTCTGTGCTAAAGATCCAAAGGTAAAATGCTTGTTTCTCCCTTATAGTAGGTGAACCTTAGTTGTGGTTTTAAATAAACATTTAGCTTTTTTTCTGATTATTAAAATAAAACTAACTTACTGTGTACAAATTGGAAAGTTGATATAAATGTAAGTTCAAAAGTATCAAAATAATTTTATTTTTCAATTCATAAAAATACTATTTGTGACTCATTCGTATATGTGTTTATGAGAATGTGTGTATCTAAGAATAGTGTAACTTCTTTAGATGAACAGTTATCTCACCTACTGTATACAACCACCGTTCACCACATCACAGAGTACATAAAACAATGAGATAAAGAAAAGATCAGAACAAGTGGTTCTTCATTTGCTTGGAAGTGTTAATTAGGGGGAATCTACTCTCCTCTCAATTGATCTCAATTCCCATGTGTCTTTCCATTTAAAAGTACCTTGTACAGGTTCTGATGTTGAAAAACAGTATTTTTCACACATTTAGCATAAATCATGGCTATGCATATACTTTTAAAATGTATTCAACTTAATAAATAACAACTTCCAATACTAAGAAAAAAAGCTAAATAAGTGCTAGACTTATTGAGAATTAATTACAGAAATATATGAGTTTGAATGATTTTTATCTTACTTATTGAGTTTAGGAGCTTTTCAGTACATGATTTCTTATAGATTAGATTTTTCTGTAAATAGCCAATTAGTACAATTTTTTAGGCTTTATCCATTTTGTAATGCTTTGAGGCAGGGTCTCTAGTCCAAGTTGCTTCAAATTCTCTGTGTAGCTGAGAATGGCCTTCAGCTTGTGACCCTCCTACATCTACTTGTGGAATGCTGGGATTGCAGCTGTGTGCCAGCACACTCATTTTATGTACGGTGCTCTCAATATGACCATAGGCCTCATACATGCTAAGCAAGCTTGTTGCCAGCTGAGCTACATTCCTAGCCCCCCCTTTACTTTATTAACTTTATGAAAGTATAGCGCTGGCTAGAGGACCCAAGTTCAGCTCCCTGCACTACTCAGTTGCAACTCCAGCCAGGGAATCTGACACTTTTGACCTCACAAGGCACTACACTCACATGCCCAAACCCATGTTCATACCTACCTTCATTTCATACACATAATTAAAAATGAAAAAGTCATTAAAACAATATAATAAAATATACGCTATAATCATAACATCATTTGTAACTAATGTCCTCAGACTACAATATATATGATTTAGTGAATTTCAATATTTTTATAGTATAAAAGAAATTTCAAAGCTGGATGTAGTCCATTTGAGGTGCTAGATCAAGAAAAGAATTACAAGTCTGTGGCGTCTGTGGCCAGCCTTAGCTACATAGTGAGGTCCAATAAGGGGGGGTGGTGGATATTTATTTCACTACTAATTTCCTAAAGTTTCAAAAACATTAACATTTTTGTTTTGGTTTTTTGAGACAGGGTTTATCTGTGTAACTGCCCTATCTGTCCTGGAACTAGTTCTTGTAGACCAGGCTGGCCTCGAAATCACAGAGCTCTGCCTGCCTCTGCCTCCTGAGTATGGGATTAAAAACATTAACATTTTTTACTTGTGTATATTAATGCTTGTGTCTTATACCAAGTATGTAAGTGTGACTCATATGAATCTGTTTCTTTTAGGTTCTTGCTGCTACTTCTTTAACGGGCTTATTAGAAAAACTCCTGAACTGCAATGACCTTTTGGAGAAAATCATGAAGGGCCTGAATGCATACCTTGAAAAGAAACGGCTTTTCTTCCCTCGGTATGATAATCAGTTGTGCTATGATTTAAAACAATTTCTGATGTGTGGCGCATTGCCACAAGACTTTTTTTTTTAATTCACATATTTCTTTTCTAGATTTTTTTTTTTATCCAATGATGAAATGTTAGAGATTTTGTCAGAGACCAAAGATCCACTCAGAGTTCAGCCACACTTAAAAAAGTGCTTTGAGGGCATTGCTAAGTTGGAGTTCCTGCCCAATCTGGACATTAAAGCCATGTACAGCTCTGAAGGGGAGCGAGTGGAGCTGATTGCACTGATTTCCACGTCTGCGGCAAGGGGTGCTGTTGAGAAGTGGCTCATTCAAGTGGAAGACCTAATGCTCAGAAGTATCCATGACGTGATTGCTGCATCCAGGCTGGTATGTTTCCTAGCATCAAATGCATGTCTGTATTCTACAAATTCTGGGCTTTTCGTTTGTTTGGTGAACATTATTTTATTCTCTATTTCTAACATCATTAGTAAGAATTGATGAGAAAAATATGTACAACAACATATACAACAATATGAGTATGTTAAGAGGAAGTTGTTTTATCAGAGAGAATAATATTGTATATCAATTTAGAATGGGAAAGGGTCCAGCAATAAGCTGATAGAGGAAGTTAGACTGAGATATGAAGGATAAATAGAAAATAGCTAGATAAAGAGTGAATTTGGTATCCTGTGTAACATCTCTGGGCTCAGAAAGATTCAAGGATTTATAAGAAACTGTTAGAAGGTCTTTGTGTCTGAAATAAAATGAATATACTAGAGAATGAAGATAAATGAAGGCTGAAAGAAAGATGAGCAGGGGATTCATTTTTATTTTACATAGGAAGGTTAAAATATTTTAATCAGGAGAAAGTCAAAATATGATTTATATTTTTATACCACTAAGACTATGGTATAAGGATGGATTGGCAGACTATCAAAACAGGAAGACAAATTAGGAGATCCTCATATTAGCCTAGAAGATAGGTGATGTGGTCTGACACTAGATAGTTAGTGGGAAATATGGAGCAAGTTTGGAGTGGATGAGAAATGTATTTGTGTCTAATTTCAGCAGGTCTTAAATTGGTTGTAGAGAAACGGGCAAGGAGGGATAAAATCTCAAGAATTACTTTAGTAATTTTTACATGAGCATATAGGTGAGATTTATTCTGGGAGAATGCCTGGCAGAGAAGTAGGTTTGTGAAAAATCAGAATTTTATTTAAAAAATGTCCACATTAGAATGTTACCAGACACAGTAGCTCACAGTTGCAATCTCAGCTCTGGAGAGGCTGAGGAGAGTGGACTGCCCAGAGTTTGAGGCAAACCTCAGTTATATAACAAGTTCCAGGGCAGCTTGGGCTACAAAATGAGACTCTGTCTCAAAAAGCAAAAAAGGGACCATAAAAATGGCTAAACCAGTAAAGGTTCTTTCTGCCAAGCCTGACAATCTGAGTCTGAACCCTAGAATCCATATGATGGAATGAGGGAACTGATTCCTACCAGTTGTCTTTTGAACTTCACATGTGCATTCATACACACATACATACAAACAGGAACTTATTCTTTTTTCAGATGTTTTTTAAATATTTTAAATATTTTTTAAATATTAAATATTTAAAAATTTCAGATTATTTTTAAATATTTTTCTTATTTTACATATTGATCCTAGTTCCCTCTTCTTCCCATCCACCTATACTCCCCACAGACGCCCCCATCCTGTACCCCATCCACTCCCTAGGGAGGGTAAGGCCTTGCATGAGGGATCAACAAAGTCTGTCAAGTCATTTGGGGTAGGGCCTAGGCCCTCTTCATGTCTCTAGGTTAAGGGAGTATCCCTTCATGGGGAATGGTCTGCTGAAGTCTGTTCCTGCAGTAAGGATACATCCTGGTTCCATTGTCAGAGGTACCATAGACTGCTCAGGCCTCCTACTAACACCCACATTCAGGAATTCTGGGTTGATCCTATGTTGGTTTCCCAGCTATCAGTCTGGGGTCCATGAGCTCCCTCTTGTTCAGGTCAGCTGTGACTGGGTTACCTCACTGAGCATGGTTTCTTCTAGTTCCATCCATTTGCCAGTAATACTCCATTATGTAAATGAACCACATTTTCTTTATCTATCCTTCAGTTGAGGGGTATCCAGGTTACTTCCATGTTCTTGCTATTACAAATAGTGCTGCTATGAACATAGTTGAACAGGTGTCTTTGTTGCATTAGTGTACATCTTTTGGTTATTTGCTTAAGGTGGAATTGTTGGATCTTGTGGTAGACTGATTCCCATTTCCCTGAGAAACTGCCACACTGATTTCCAAAGTGGCTGTATGAGTTTGTACTCCCACCAGCAGTGGAGGAGTGTTCCCCTTTGTCCACATCATCTCCAGCATAAACTGTCATTGTTTTTTATTTTAGCCATTCTGACAGGAGTAAGATGGTATCTTAGAGTTGTTTTGATTTGCGTTTCCCTGATAGCTAAGGATGTTGAACACTTTCTTAAGTGTCTTTCAGCCACTTTAGATTCCTCTATTGAGAATTCTCTAGTTCTATTTCCCATTTTAAATAGGATTATTTGGTGTTTTGGTGACTAGCTTCTTGAGTTCTTTGTATATTTTGGAGATCGGCCCTCTGTTAGTTGTGGGGTTGGTGAAGATTTTTTTCCCATTCTGTGGATTGCCATTTTGTCTGGGGGGGGCTGCATCTGCCTTACAGAAGCTTCTCAGTTTCAGGAGGTCCCATTTATTAATTTTCGATCTCAGTGTCTGTGCTACTGGTGTTATGTTCAGGAAGCAGTCTCCTGTAACAATTTGTTCAAGGGTACCTCCCACTTTCTCTTCTAAGAGGTTCAGTGTGCTGGATTTATGTTGAGGTCTTTGATCCATTTGGACTTTTGTACTTAAGTTTTGTACATTGCAATAGATATGGATTTATCTCCAGTCTTCTAAACACCATCATCCAGTTGGGCCTGCACCATTTGTTGAAGATGCTTTCTTTTTTCCATTGTATAATTGCATGTGCTTTGTCAAAAATCAGGTGATCATTGGTTAATATCAGGGTTTTCAATTCGATTCAGTTGGTCTACATGTCTATTTTTGTGCTAACACCAAGCTGTTTTTAGGACCCTAGCTCTATAGTAGAGCTTGAAGTCAGGGATAGTGATGCCTCTGGAAGTTCCTTTATTGTACAGGATTGTTTTGGCTATCCTGGGTCTTTTGTTTTTCCATATAAAGTTGAGTATTTTTTTTCAAGGAATGTAAAAATTGTGCTGGGATTTTTATGGGATTGCATTGAATCTGTAGATTGCTTTTGTTAAGATTGCCATTTTTACTATGTTTATCCTGCCTATCCATGAGCATGGGTGATCTTTACATTTTCTGGTATCTTCTTTAATTGCTTTCTTTAATAAAGACTCAAAGTTCTTGCTATACAGGTCTTTTATTTGTTTGGTTAGCATTACTGCAATATATTTTATGTTGTTTGTGGCTATTGTAATGAGTGATGTTTCTCTGATTTCTTTCTCAGCCAATTTATTGCCTGTATGCAGTAGGGATACTGATTTTTTTAGTTATTCAGCAAACCTGCCACTTTGCTGAAGGTGTTTATCAGCAACTATAGGAGTTCCCTGGTAGAGTTTTTTGGGTCACTTATGTAAACAATCATATCATCTACAAATAGTGAAAGTTTGACTTCTTCCTTTCCAACTTGTATCCCCTTGATCTCCTTTTGATGTCTTAATTGCTCTAGCTAGAACTTCAAGTACCATATTGAAGAGATATGGAGAGAGTGGACAACCTTGTCTTGTTCCTGATTTTAGAGAAATTGTGTTGAGTTTCTTTCCATTTAGTTTGATGTTGTCTGTTGGTTTGCTGTATATTGCTTTTATTTTATTTAGGTATGTTCGTTCCTGTTATCCCCGATCTCTCTCCACGACCTTTATTATGAAGGGGTATTGGTTTTGACAAAGGCTTTTTTCAGCATGTAGTGAGAAAAATCATGTGATTTTTCTTTTTCAGTTTGTTTATGTGGTGGATTACATTGCTGGATTTTTGTGTGTTGAACCAACATGATTGAGGTGAGGGCAGGCTCTGGATGGTCCTGCATGGCGGGGCAGGTCCACTATCTAGGAACTTAACCAGCAAGGTATATTTTTCCTGTTTTGGTCTCACATGAGCCTATTTTTAAATACATTATATGGTCTCTGTCTTACTTTCCCCGTTGCTTTGATAAAATAACCTCATATAAGCAACTTAAAGAAGGAAGCATTTATTTTAGCTCACAATTCAAGGTACAATCCAAGTGAAGAGAACAGGAGCCAGAAGTAGCCACAGCCAGGAAGAAGAGAACTGTGAATGCTTGTTAGTGCTTAGCTGTCTTCCTCGATTTTATGTACTCGAGAATCTTCTGCACAGGGAATGGTCCCACTCTCATTTAAGATAGGTCTTCTTGAATCAATTAACAAATCAAAACCCTATATAGTCATACCTAGAGGTCTGTCTCCCAGGTAACTATCGTCTCTGTCAGGTTGACAATTAACACTAACCAGCAGTTTGCTTTTCAGTTAAAATTTAACATCAATATACATATTATATTTAACTTGTTTTCAAGCTTTTGTACATGCATAAATTATATATTGCACAACCTTCACCTTTCTTGTGTATAACTTTTAAAATACTTTTTTATACTTACCTTGTAATAGAAATAATGTGTATTGTTCATCAAAAACTTGACAACTAACCCAGCAAAAGAACATAAAAATTGTTGTTAAAAGTTTACCAGATGTCTTTCTTTTGTAACCTTTTAAAGATAGAAATTCATTTTAATTACTTAGGCTTACCCAGAATCTGCAAGGAAAGACTGGGTCAGAGAGTGGCCTGGCCAGGTTGTGCTGTGTGTGTCTCAGATGTTCTGGACTTCCGAGACCCAGGAAGTTATAAGTGGTGGAGCAGAGGTAAAGCATTGTTTGATTTAAACAACAACATTCTTTCTTTTATTTCATATTTTTTTGTTTGCTTGTCTCTTCTTTCCAAAGATAACATCCTCAATTTCTGTATGTGGCATTAAAATTATAAAAATTCTGGAAAGCTTGTTGGTTTTACTAGGATTATGCAAATTCACTCTTTAACTCACTTACATTTTTAAATAGATTATGAAGACATGGTTATTTCACAAATAAATAAATACAGTGTTTTGAGTTTTATATATATATACATTTATAGATAACATCAATTAAACTCATTATTTTTAGGGATTAAAGAAGTACTACAAGGAACTTCAGTATCAACTAAATGATATCGTAGAGCTAGTAAGAGGAAAATTGTCTAAACAGACCAGGATCACACTGGGTGCCTTGGTTACAATTGATGTTCATGCTAGGGATGTTGTTATGGACATGATTGACATGGGTAGGTGACTTTTTCTTTAATTTAAAATGTAAAGTATTGATAGAGTCTAAGAAACAAAGACTTGTGAGTTTTTTTTTTCTTAATTGGGTCCTTTTGGAATGATTTTTAAATTGAAAACATGAATAATTTTAAAATTTGCTGTTATAATAAACAATTACTTTTCAGATTATACACTTAATGATTTTCATTCTTTCTAGGTGTCTCACATGACACTGATTTCCAGTGGCTTGCCCAGCTTCGTTATTACTGGGAATATGATAATGCACGAGTTCGTATAATTAATTGCAATGTAAAGTATGCTTATGAGTATCTTGGTAATTCCCCTCGTCTTGTCATAACTCCTCTGACTGACAGATGTTACAGAACATTGGTATGCACTTATTTTGTTCACACATTAAATAATACTTCTTGGTACAGAATGTATTTTCTTACCCAAATTTAATATTGATTATCCTCATTTATTTAAAAACATTTTTACAGCTATTTGTGTGTGTGTAAAAGAGAGAGGGAGAGGGGGAGGGGGACATGCAATGCAGCAATACATATGTAGAAATCAGAAAACAACTTTCAGGAGTCTGTTCTCTCCTACCTTATGGGACCTGAGTATTAAACTCAGGTTCTCAGTTTGGTGTCAGATACTTTTACCTGCTTGCCATCTCACTGGCCACTCATTTGTTAACTTATCCCTAATAATCTAATGCACTTATCCTTTCCTAACCCCACCTTTTCTTTTAAAAATTATTTTACCTTATATATGTGTATGTGTCTACAGATATATAATATAAAATGTGTGCATGTCAGTGAAAATGCTGCTGTGTGCCCCAGTATGCGTATATGCCACAGAGGATGACTTTGAGGACTATGTTCCTGCCTTCTCCCATTGGTTCAAGGACTGAACTCAGGTTCCCAGGCTTATATAGCAAGCACTTCTACTGCTCAGCTTGTCACACCTCCAGATTCTTTTTATGTGGAATTATAATACTGAGTACTTACTTCTCATCCCCCCCCCCCCGTTTAACATACAAAAGTGTTTAAATTCCATTGTATGTAAGTCATGAGTCACTTCCATTGCATATGAGTCATGAGTCACTTCCATTGTGATTAATTAAAAAAAGAAAGGTTACTGAAGATAAAAGACAAAGCCAGAGGTTCGGAAGATAGTGTCTGTTTTTTACAGTGAAGTATTAGAAAGAAGACAGGAGAAACTCAGAGTACATTCTAGAAATTCCCAATTAATGCTGCTGACTATGAACAACAGAACTAAAAGTAGGGGCCAGAGTGCTGCGCTTTGTGGAGAAGCTGTAAAGACCAAACTATTAAAACCTATGATAATGATAATAATGGATAGAATATAGGACTCCTGGGTAAATCTAAATTTCAAATGAGTAAAAAATTTGTATTTGAGGATAGAGTTACATTCTAGAAAATATTTCTAGGCTATTGTGTCTCGTGTAAATGCCACAAAATATGTATTTGAAAAAATGAGATGTTTCCCAAAATTAGATGGTATAGTGAACACAGCAAGGATGTATGACAGTATGACATATGTTATTAGCACCATCTACTGTTAACTGAAGCATCATTACATGGTGTTTGGCGCATGCGTGCACATGTGCGTGCGTGCGTGCGTGCGTGCGTGTGTGTGTGTGTGTGTGTGTGTGATGTTTTCTCTAAATAGTTCAAGGGAAGTGCTAACAAATAATCTACTGTTCATCTAAAATTCAAATTTCCCTATGCATTCTGTATTTTTATTTGCTACATCTGTCAAGCCAACCTGGGAATTGAGGAGGGACATGAAGGAACTCATTTAATGAGTGGAAAGTTGAATTCTCTAGAAACAGATGAAATGAGGATTAATGTGCATATGATTTATAAATTCATATACTAATGAATTTAAACTCTGATTAATGATAAAAAGGAGTCCATATTAACTGTAATACTAAGTAGGAAGCAATAATATTGATAAGAGAAATATAGAGTAGTTCTTTGGGGGTTGCAGAAAATGAGTATGTTCTCCAAGGCAAAATCTAGAGAAATCATAAAAAACAAATTTGTTTGTCTTCCAAATATGGACCCCATTTGTAACACTTATTTCAGGTGTTTACCCTTTTTTGCAACAAGTCATCTGGAAGGTATCTTTATTATCGTCTACCAATATCTCCACATCTACTTTCTGAAGAAAATCACCTTGAATGAATTTTACTCCCCCAGTGCTAGAGTCTCTGTTCTTGAAGGGGAACTATGCATATATGAAGTATTAGACAACAATTTTTATAGCTGTAAATTTCTATGCTGAAAAGTAACTGAACAATATAATAATAACTGGTTTTCCTGAAACTATAAATACAAATAACTTTATTTGGTCAGCAACTATCTAGTTTGGTATTTGTTTTTTCCCCTAGGTAATCATAGATTTCTTTTCACACATAACTTTTTTTTTTCTAGATAGGTGCGTTCTATTTAAACCTTGGAGGTGCTCCAGAAGGGCCTGCAGGCACAGGAAAAACGGAAACCACCAAAGACCTGGCCAAAGCTCTTGCTGTACAGTGTGTGGTGTTCAACTGCTCTGATGGGCTAGACTACCTAGCAATGGGAAAGGTAGTCATGTCAAATGTTACACCTGGGTCTTCCTGGGCACAATGAGGCAAACTGATATGCTAATATTACTGGATTGTAGTTTCAGTGTTACTTGAAGTGGTAATGACATTGGAAATATCCTTGGAGCTCTTTAAGCTTAATTTTTGATTTTGACTTAGAAGTTCAAATGTTTTTGTTTTGTTTTGTTTACAAATGATGTTCTTTCTTAAGAAAATTCACCATTTTCCTTGGATATCCTTAGTTTTTTAAAGGTTTGGCTTCTTCAGGCGCCTGGGCTTGCTTTGATGAGTTTAATCGGATTGAACTGGAAGTGTTGTCAGTGGTGGCACAGCAGATTCTTTGCATTCAGAGAGCCATTCAGCAGAAATTGGATGTGTTTATTTTTGAAGGGACAGAACTTAAGCTTAATCCAAACTGTTTTGTAGCTATTACCATGAATCCTGGCTATGCAGGACGTTCTGAATTGCCAGACAACCTCAAGGTAATTTTTTTGAGAGTAGAAGTTTGTTAATTAAAACAGATAGCATAATCCATTCAAACTGTAGTAAATTCACCCATATAGATTGTCATTTTCTATCCCCTTTTCCCTTTGGTAAAAAATAAACCTCAAACCCTCATTTGTTTGGTTATGCAGGGGCTTGGGCTCAGGCATACTAAACAAGTGCTCTACCCAAGGCTGCTTTTGTTTTTATTTTGAGAAGTCCCACTAAAATGCCTAGTCTGGCCTTGAACTTGCATTTCTCCCATTTCAATCTCTTAAGTAGCTAGGATTGTGCATATAAGCCACCATGCCCACTTTCTAAAGCATTTTTAGAAATCCAAAGCTACCAGTACATAAAAACGTTTAACTACTGCTAAAAAATAGTTTATAAATAGATATTGTATTTAAGGAATAAATTTACTATCAGCATCTTTTGATCCTGTTTCTGCCTCAGGTTCTTTTTAGAACAGTAGCTATGATGGTTCCAAACTACGCCCTTATAGCAGAAATCTCCCTCTACTCCTATGGATTTTTGAATGCAAAACCTCTGTCTGTGAAGATAGTAATGACCTACAGGCTGTGCTCAGAGCAGCTATCATCACAGTTTCATTATGACTATGGAATGAGGGCAGTGAAAGCGGTTTTAGTGGCAGCTGGGAATCTAAAATTAAAATACCCTAATGAAAATGAAGATATACTGGTAAGTGTTAATTAAATATGTACATTGTGAAAACATCAGTGGAAAGATAAGTTCTTTAGTGAGGTCAGTCAGGAACTGTACATAGCAACAAGAGAGTTGTTGCTCCAAATCTTTTAGGTAAGATTGAAGTTGTAATTTTAGGTTACTTATTGTATTTTACCTTAACACAAGGCGCCTTTATGTTTGATAACCATAGTGTTAGTTTCTCATTATGGGAGTTCAATGTAAAGTAAACTGACTTTAGCTAAGGGTATGTGTGTGTTCAGTGAGCATATAAGTGTAAGCAATTAAATTACATTATCCTTTTTGTGATTTTAGCTTCTTCGATCCATTAAAGATGTAAATGAACCAAAGTTTCTATCACATGACATACCTTTATTTAATGGAATAACTAGTGACTTATTTCCTGGTATTAAACTTCCTGAAGCTGACTATAATGTAAGTGAACCCATGAGAATGACTTACTTTGTACAACAAATTCAACTGATGGCTCAGTTGTTTACAAACCTTTGTTAAATTGGGGACCTTATTCTGTTTGGATAGTCTTGTAAGGGTGAGTTTGGAGTCATTCCTTATTTTTCAGAAATTTTGTAAGAGTTTGAGAGCCATTGATATTAGTTCTTTAAATGTTTAGCAAAATCCACTGTGATTATTGTGACTATCAAAATACACAAAATTCAAATAAATTTTGAAATAGGAAAATGTGTGTGTGTGTGTGTGTGAGAGAGAGAGAAACAGAGAGAGAGAGAGAGAGAGAGAGAGAGAGAGAGAGAGAGAGAGAGAGAGAGAACATTAAAAAAGGGAGCCATTATAGGATTGAAGAGAAAATTGAACCTAAAGAAATGTCTAGAGATCTACAAGACTGACTCCAACTAACAATTTGAGCAACAGTGGAAAGGCTACCATAAATGCCCTTCCCTGATTATGAGATCAACAACTAACTTATCCACCATGATGGAGCCCTCTTCTAGTACCTGTTGGAAACAGGAGCAAACACCCATGACTAAACACTGAGCTGAACTAGAATCCAGATGCAGAGAGGGAGGACAAGACCAGGTTGCAGAAACACATAGAGACAGCTGACCTGAACAAGGAGGAGCTAACGGGCCCCCAGACTGATAGCTGGGAATCCAGCATAAGACTGACTCAAACCCCCTGAACATGGGTCTCAGCTAGAAGGCCTGAGCAGTCTAAGGGACCTCAGACAGTGGAACCAGACAGTGGATGTATTCCTGGTGCACAAAAGGACCTTGCGGGCACATACCCCACGGAGGGATACTTAACCTAGAGAAAAGAGAGAAGTCCTAGTTCCTCCATCAAATGACAGATTTAGATGGCCCCTTCTGGAAGGCATCATGTGGAGTGAGGGGGGGGAATGGAGGGGAGGGTGGCCAGGGTGCATGTGAAGGGGGGAGAGAGGGAATTAGAGAGAGAGGGAGAGGGAACTGGGATTGATATGTAAAATAAAAAGAAAAAAAAGAAAAAGAAAAAAAGATATTTGATATGCTTGTTATCTTAAATCTGTTAAGGTTTGGTTAATTGCTTAATATACGGTCCATTTTGTAAACTTTTTATTCATACTTAAGAATATGTATTCTGTTGCTACTGGGGAGAATATTTGGGTCTGTTAGGTCCAATTGGATGAAGTGTAATTCAGGTTTGTTTCTTTATTGATTTGATGTTTGGATTATCTGTGAATGTTGAGAACCTTAGTATTTTGCTGTCTATCACTAGATATCCAATGCTAGGTGTAAATTTATAACTGCTTTGTCTCCTTGAAAACTGTCCTCTTTGTTATTTCTTTGCCTTTTTTTTTTTTTTTTTTTTTTTTTTTTTTGTTTGTTTTTCAAGTCAAGGTTTCTCTATGTAGCTTTGGAGCCTGTTCTGGAACTCGCTTTGTAGACCAGGCTGGCCTTGAATTCTTAGAGATCCACCTGCCTCTGCCTCTGGAGTGCTGGGATTATAGGCATACACCACCACCACCACCCAGCTTTATTTTTATTTTCACAGCGTATCTTTTTTAAAACATCCATTTGCTTTTGCTCTGTAAGTGTTCTATAAGATGAAATGAGCAGCAAATGCTTGGGACTTATGTTTGTTTAACCCATGCATGCCACAGCTCTCATTTAGAGGTCAGAGAACAGCTGGCAGGGGCCAGTTCTCAGGGCCTGAACAAAAGTCCTCAGGCTTGGTTGGTAGCAGGTGCTTTTACCTGCTGAGTCAGCCCTTACTGATATATAAGGAGTAACCCATGCTAGTTTGTTAAATGTTTTATGTTTTCACATCTATTTTCCCCTTGTTTTCTTTGTTGTTTGAAGGCTTCCTGTAGTGATATGCTTTCCTGAGGTTTACATAAAATATATTATAGCTGACTTTTTAAAGTAGGTAGTAACTTTAATTCATATTTACATACTATACTTAAACTCCTGTTTTCCCATTTTATGTTTTTAGTATCACACTATATCTTCCTAAAATTTGTATCACTTAATTACATTTGACTTGTTATTTGTCTTAGGTAGTTTTGTCTTTTAATCTTTCTATCAGATAGAATTTGTTTACCCAATGCCATTATTGTATTATGGTGTTTGGGATTTGACAATATACTTATTCTTTTTCCTTTTTTTAAGCAAGAAGTGAAACTATCTTTAATCACAAATATGATTTTGTATAGAAAATCTTGAATACTTATATAATAATTATGAAACATAGTTTAGCAAGATTATAGAATACACTATACAAAATCCAGTCACATTTCTGTATGTTTGCAATAAACAATCCAAAGTGAAATTAAGAAAACAGTTCATAGCCAGGCGTGGTGGCACGTGCCTTTTTTCCCAGCACTTGGGAGGCAGAGGCAGGTGGATCTCTATGAATTTGAGGTCAGCCTGAACTACAAAGCAAATTCCAGGACAGCCAGAGCTGTTACACAGAGAAACCCTGTTTCGAAAAATTAAAAATAACAAACAAAACCCAAAAAACAAAACGAAAACCTACCAGTTCATTTTCAATGGAAACAAAAAGAATATAATTCTAAAGAACTAATTTGGTAAAAAATGTAAAATATTTACTCTGAAATTTACAAAATTTCATTGAACAAAAGTCAACAAGCTTAGTGAAATAGTGCATTTCTAGGATCCCAGAATTCAAGACCAAGGAGTATAAAGCAGGAGGCCATTCTGGGTATACTGACTATAATTTCCTCTCCCTTTACTCCTCCCAGTTCCTCCCTTCTGATCTGGATCCACTCTGTTTCTGTCTCTCATGAAAAAACAAACAGGATTCTATTGAATAAAAATATATCATATAATATAATAAGTTAAAAACTAACACATCATTTTTGTACAAGACAATAGAAGGAAAAGAGCACAAGAGAAAGCACAAGAATCAGAGATCCACTCATTCACACACCAGGAGTCCCATAGAACACTAAACTGGAAGTTGTAATATATACACAAAGGACCTGGTGCAGACCCATGCAGGTCCTGTGCAAGATCTGTGAGTTCACGATAGCTTTGATAATGTTGGGTAGAGGGTCTTGTTTCCTTGGTGTCCTCCATCCTCCCTGGCTCTTGCACTCTTTCCACCTCCTCTTCCATGGGGTTCTCTGTGCCCTGAATAGAGGGACTTGATTGAGACATCCCATTTAAGTGTTCCAAGGTCATTCACTCTTTGCTTAATTCCTGGCTATGGATCTCTGTATTTGTTCCCATCTACTGCAGGGGGAACCTTCTCTGATGATGACTAAGCATGAAAGTAGTGAGTATAGCAGAATGTCATTAGTAGTCATTTTATTGCTATTGTTTCTTTGAGTGTAGCATTTGGTTTTAATCTAGGTTCCCCGGACTATCTGGTCTCTGATTATTCGTCACCCAAGCAGTCTTGGGGTTTGGGTTACATCTCATGGTGTGGGATTTCAGATATTGGTCGGTTAGTACCACAAGCTTTGTGCTACTATTGCCCTAGCATATTTTGCAGACTGGACACCATTGGAGAGCAAAGAATTTGTGGCTGGCTTGGTGTTTATCTTTCTCCTTTGGTAGTAAATAAAGAGTACCTTCCTGTAATAAAGATGATAGAAGTAGGAGTGAAGGCTCTATGTAGGAAGCAGCTTGACTTCTCCATGTTCAATGAATTGTGTAGGTATTGTATTCAGCAATGGGGCCTTGCTGTTGTATTCCCCATCCCTACCTCCTCTCCTTCCACTCTATCCACCCATCCCAGTCTCACCCCATCCATCCTTAACTATCTGTTCTGTTTGCTTTCCCTAACAAGATCTGTCTGTCCCCTTACTCTCTTCCTCTACACCTGCTCTTTGTGATTCCACAGATGGCTGTTTTGTTTTCAGGGACCTAACAGCTAATATCCACATGTAAGCAAATGCATACCATATTTATCTTTTCTGGGTCTGGGATACCTCACTCAAGATGATTTTTTCAAGTTCCATCTATTTACCTGTGAATCTCATGACTTCATTTTTTTTTTAATGGATGAGTATACTCCATTGTATAAATGTTCCACATTTTCTTTATCCATTCTTCTGTTGAGACTTGTAGGTTGTTTCCAATTTCTGGCTATTATGAATAGAGCAGCAATGAACATGGCTGAGCAACTGTCTCTATGATAGAATGAAGCATCTTTTGGGTATATTTCCAATAGCTGGATCTTGGGGTATACTTTTAATAGTGAGGTTCATCCTCCCATGTTTTTGTGTGCTATCCAGCTGTAGTATAGATCTTTTCTTCCACCAGAAATTTATTTTGGGGGAGGGGTGTTAGAACAGGGTTGAGACAGGGGCTCACAATTTATCTTTGGCTGGCTTGTATCTCTCTATGTAAAACAGACTGGCCTAAAACTTTAGAAAGCTACCTGCTTTTGCTCTAAGTACTGGGATTAAAGGCGTGTACTACATTAAAGAGGACTTTAAAAGAGCTATAGCTGTACTTTCCCAGTGTCTTATTAGGGTCTTTATTGCTGTAATGAAACACCATAACCAAAACCAACTTGAGGAGGAAAGGATTTTTTTAAATTTATTTATTTTTTATTTTACATGTCGATCCCAGTTCCCTCTCCCTCCCTCCCTCTTACCATCTCTACCCCCTCACATGCAGCACCCTGGCCACCCTCCCCTCCTATCCCCACACCCCAATTCCACATGTAGGGCAATGACATCCAGGTGGGGTCATATAAATCTGTCAAGTTATTTGAAGTAGGGACTAGGACTTCTCTCCTGTCTCTAGGTTAAGGCAGTATCCCTCCATGGGGGATGTGTTCGCAAGGTCGAAAGGATTTTTTTTTTTTTTTTTTTTTTTTTTAACGTACACTTCAGTATCATAGGAACCTGGAGGCAGGAGCTGATTGTAGAGGTCATGGAGAAGTGCTGCTTACTGGCTTTCTCCTCATGGCTTTCTCGGCTTTCTTTCTTACAGAACCCAGGGTTGCATCACCCACAATGGGCTGCCTCCCACCCCCATCAGTCACCAGTTAAGAAAATGCTGTACAGGTTTCCCTGCAGCCCAATCTTATGGAGGCATTTTCTCCATTTGAGGTCCTCTCCTTTCAGATCACTGTATCTTGTCTTAAGTTGAGTTGACATAAAATTAGCCAGGATACCCAGGAAAGACTAACCCATTTCTAAGTTCTTTCAGAATAATTTGCAACAACAGTACATTATAGCTCTTAATTTTTTTCTATTTGTAAGATTTTTATTTTATTAACAATCTTTTTTTAATTTTACTTTATTATTTTTTTATTTTACATATCGATCCCAGTTCCCTCTCCTTCCCTCTTTTCCTCCTTCCCACCCTCCCTCCCTCTTACATGGCTCTTAAATTTTAAATGGCATTTTTAGCTTCTCTGTTTATTCCTAGTTGCTATGGTATGAAGGATTATCTAGCATATTCTTTTGTGTTTTAACCAAAAATAGTTTTTTGGCACACACCTTTAAAGAGCTAGAATACTATGATCAATAATAACTTACATTGACATATTAACAGCATTTTAGCCTTATTTATTCTTTTTAATTAAAAATCTCTGTCTAAATGATTTTTAATAACATTTCATAGAAACACACTCCATTTTTATTTTATTTCAGGAATTTTTGGAATGTGCACATGAAACCTGCCAAGCACATAATCTTCAACCTGTTAAGTTTTTTCTTGAAAAGATGATTCAGACATATGAAATGATGATTGTTCGACATGGGTAAGGATATTGATTATCTGCTATAGTTTGATGTTATTTTAAATTAAACTAAATAACAAAAAGAAGCAATAAACTTTTATTTATGAGGGTGAGAACAAATAACTTCTCCTTTCTCAGTAGCTTACAGCAAAAAACAAAGAACTGGGGTGGGGGTATGCACCTGTAACCCTAGCTTATGATCATGTGAGGCAGGAGGATCTTGTATTCCAGGCCAGATTGGCCGGTATATGAAGATCTTGTCTCAGAAACTGGAGTAAACACAGCTCATGCTGTTTGGTAACAATTCTGAAATCCACTTGGACACATGATGGTGCCATTTCAAGAGACGGATATACTGTGAAACTAATGGAGTTTAAGCTTGAAGGCTTTTTCCTGGTAGGGAACCATCCAAGCAGCTGTAAACATTTTATGTATATAATTTATTTTATAAGGCATTATTAAAGTAGATATTTAATTTTGTGTACATAACTTTACATATATATGTATACATATATACATACATATGTGTGTATACATATACATATACATACATATATATATATATATATATATATATATATATATATGTTTTTTCCTTTACAAGATCTCTTATATTGTGTAAACTTAAGGCTCTTTTTAACATCTTGGATCTAACTCTGCTTGATTCTTGTTTCCTGGGAGGGACTTTCTAATCAGCTGTATTCCATGGGACTCAACTTTTGAAAAGTCTTCCTATTTTTGTCTTCTTTCCTCAATATGCATGTGTTGATGGATTGTCTCCATCTCTTTTTATTAATTTTGGTTTGAAGTCTAACTTGTTAGATATTAGGATAGCCACACCTGCTTGCTTCTTGGGTCCATTTGATTGGAAGATCCTTTCCCAACCCTGAGGTAATGTCTATCTTTGAAGCTTAGATGTGTTTCTTGTATGCAGCAGAAGGATGGATTCTGTCTTCGTATCCATTCTGTTAGCCTGTGTCTTTTTATAGGCGAGTTAAGACCATTAATGTTGAAGGAAAGTAAGGCCCATTGATTGTTAATGCTTATTTGTTTTAGATTTATTGTTGGCAGTGGTATTTGAATATATTTGTCCTGCTTTACCCTTGGATTCTAGTGAAGTGGGATTATCTATTGCTTATGTCTTTGTGAGTGTAGTTAACTTTCTTGGGTTGGAGTTTTCCTTCCAGAACTTTCTGTAGGGCTGGATTTGTAGATACATATTGTGAAAACCTGGTTTTGTCATTAAATATCTTGTTTTCTCCATCTATAGTGATTGAGAGTTTTTCTGGGTATAGTAGCCTGGGCTGGCATTCGTGGACTCTTAGTACTTGTAGAACATCTATCCGGGACCTTCAGGCCTTGAGAGTTTCCATGGAGAATTCAGGTGTAATTTTGATAGGTCTGCCTTTATATGTTACCTGTCCTTTTTCCTTCGCTGCTCTTAATATTATTTCTTTATTCTGTATGTTAGGTGTTTTGATTATTATGTGTTCATGGGGTCTCTTTTCTTTGGTCCAGTCTATTTGAGGTTCATTATGCTTCTTGTACTTTCATGAGCATGTCCTTCTTCAGATTGGGAAAGTTTTCCTCAATGATTTTGTTGAATATATTTTCTGTGCCTTTGAGCTGGGCTTCTTCACCTTCCTCTATGCCTATTATTCTTAGGTTTGGCTTTTTCATTGTGTCCCACATTTCCTGGATGTTTTGTGTTAAGGATTTGTTGGATTTACGATTTTCTTTGGTCAATGAATCTATTTCCTCTAGTTCATCTTCAGCGCCTGAGATTCTCTCTTCCATCTCTTGTATCCTGTTGATTATGCTTGTGTCTGTAGTTCCCGATCATTTGCCTAGTTTTTCTATTTCCAGCATTCCTTCAGTTTGTGTTTTCTTTATTGTCTCTATTTCAGTTTTCAAGTCTTGAACCATTTCCTTCAACTGTTTGTTTTTTTCTTGGCTTTCTGTACTTTCTTTAAGAAATTTGTTCATTTCTTTCAATTTTTTGTTTGTTTTTTCTTCTATTTCTTTAAAGGATTTTCTCACATCGTCTTTGAGGGCCTCTATCATTTTTATGATAATAATTTTTAAGTCTTTCTCTTCTGTTTCATCTGGTTTGGGGTGTTCAGGTCTAGTTGGTGTTGAGTCCCTAGATTCTGGTGGTGTTATGCTTGTTTTTCTAATAGGTGTTTTCTTGTATTGCAGACTTCCCATCTCTTCTTCCAGTAGGTGTAGGTGGGGTCTCTCTCTCTCTCTCTCTCTCTCTCTCTCTCTGGTACTCCCCAGGTGGGCTTAGGTAGGTCAGAGGTTCGATGTCTGTAGCTCTGGGTGATCCAAGCTCTCTAGGAGGTCTCTCCTCAGGCAGGGGCCTGGCGATGAGGGTCAAAGACTAGGCTGCAATTCAAGATGTTCCGGGTGCGTTGATAGGCAGATCTAGCCTAGGCCTGGCACTCTCCAGCTGAGGCCTCTTTAGCAGAAGCCCGGTGATAAGGGTCACGGATCCAACCTGCAGGGGCTCAGAATGGCCCAGAGGGGATAGGCGGATCTCTGAGAGGGGCCCAGAACTCCAGTAGAGGACCACGTTTTTTTTATTGTACCTAATATCACTGTGTTTACTACCCTTTCCTCTTCACTAGGTGTATGATCTGTCTTCCAAGTTACCTAAGTGGTTCAATTCAGAAAATGTTTTACCATTGTATAACAACAGTAGTCAATCATTTATCCTCTGGAAACTTAATTTGCCCTGGTTTCTAAGTTAGTGCCTTATATTTCTTTTATTATTGCAAAAACACCCTCCCTAAGACAGGCTGAGTACACTGTTGGAACAACCAGCCAAAATGTTAGTGATTTACAACGCAAAGGCACAGTTCATTTATAGGTTACCAGGGAGACTCTGTCTATTATAGTCACAAAGAGTAGCCACCATTCCTCCATTGTGGCTTACATTCTTGCTGGGGGGTGGGGGGTAACGGAGCTCTGTCAGTTCCCTTACTGGAAATTACCTACCTTGTATGACTCATTGGTTGGAATTGGTCACCTCATGTTTCCACAGAGTGGTAAGGAAGCCTGTGTGCCAGGAGGAGGTCTGCAAATCTTTGGCAAAGTGTACTTTGCCACTACAGCAATTGAAAGCTTTAGAAACAGTTCTTCCCATGCCTTGGGCTTTATTTTAACAATATATAAATAATAAAATTTTATTGTCATTTTAAACTCTTCATAGTCTATTTTTGATAGTGTTATGAATGTGGGAAATTCAGTGTAGACTTGATCAGTTTAGAGGAGTAGTGAATAATTATCTGAGGAAACATTTTAGAGATTCAAAAACAATGTAGGGCGATTAACACAGAGTGGTGTTTTCTATGCTGGTATAAATTGTTTAATTGGACATATGTTTACCATCTTATTGTATAATTATCTTTCATAGTTTTATGCTGGTAGGAGAGCCTTTTGCTGCTAAGACAGAAGTTCTGCATGTGTTGGCTGATACTTTAACTCTTATGAATGAACGCAACTATGGAGAGGAAGAAAAGGTCATGTACAGGACTGTAAACCCAAAGTCAATTACTATGGGCCAGCTTTTTGGACAGTTTGACCCTGTGTCTCATGAGGTAATCTGCAAGATAACACTCTTGTACATTTTTTTTTACCAATTAAAACAAAGAAGCTGTTTGTTTATTGTTGGTTTGGCATTCAGTATTTACAACAAACAAGTTGTATTGCCCAGGCATGGGCTATTGTATACAAGAATGTAATTGATATTAACCAACTTTTCAGGCTCCAGTAAATTTTTGTCAATACATATGACTTTAATTTGACTTTAATTTTTTTAAAACAATCTTTTTTTTAAATTTTACATACCAAATTCAAGTTTCCCCTCCCTTCCCTCCTGCCATTCACCCCCATCTTTCCCCACCCTACCCCACATCCACTCCTCAGAGAGGGTGAGGCCTCCCATGGGGGGGGTCAACAAAGTCTGTCCCATCACTTTATCACATTGAGGCAGGACCAAGGCCCTCCCCGCTGTGTCTAGGCTGAGCATGGTATCCCTCCACAGGGAATGGGCTCCAAAAAGCCAGTTTATGCACTAGGTCCCACTGCCAGTGGCCCCATAGACTGTCTAAGCCACACAACCATCACCACATTCAGAGGGCCTTGTTCAGTTCTGTGCAGGTTCCCCCGCTGTCAGTCCAGTCAGTGAGCTCCCACTAGCTCAGGTCAGCTGTCTGTGGGTTTCCCCATCATGGTCTTGATCCCTGTGTTCATATTATCATTCCTCTCTGTCTTTGACTGGACTCTGGGAACTCAGCCCAGTGCTTAGCTGTGGGTCTCTGCATTTGCTTCCATCAGTTTCTAGATGAAGGCTCTATGATGACAATTAAGGTAGTCATCAGTCTGATTACAGAGGGAGGCCAGTTCAGACACCCTCTCCATTATTGCTTAGAGTCTTAGCTGGGGTCATCCTTGTGGATTCCTGGGAATTTCCATAGTGCCAGGGTTAGTTATAACTAACTGCATAATGACTCCCTGATTCAAGATATATCTTTCCTTGCTCTCCCTATCTGTCATTCCCCAAACTGTACCATCCCATTCCCTCAGGTTCTCCTCCTCCTCCCCTGCCCCATCTCCTTCTACACTGTCCCTCCTTCCCTTCCCCAGGGGAATCTATGTATTCTCTATTAGGGTCCTCCTTGTTACCTAGCTTCTCTGAGGTTGTGGACTGTAGGCTGGTTATCCTTTGCTGTATGTTTAATGTCCACTTATGAGTGAATACATGCTGTCTTTGTCTTTCTGGGTCTGGGTTATCTCACCCAGGATGGTTTTTTATAATTCCATACCTTTCCTGTGCATTATAAAGAAAGAAAGTAGAAGCATTTACATGTTTTTAATGACAAATGCAATTTATTTAATGAAGGAAGCTTTTTCAGCTTTTCCTTTTTCCTCAGTGGACTGATGGCATTGTGGCAAACACATTTAGAGAATTTGCCTTAGCAGAGTCACCTGACCGGAAATGGGTTGTATTTGATGGTCCTATTGACACTTTGTGGA
Organism: Phodopus roborovskii; assembly: GCF_943737965.1. NCBI lineage: Eukaryota > Metazoa > Chordata > Mammalia > Rodentia > Cricetidae > Phodopus > Phodopus roborovskii. The sequence goes on from NW_026125537.1 coordinate 2,093,437, forward strand.
TAGAGAGTATGAATACAGTCTTGGATGATAATAAAAAGGTAAATTACTACTATTTAAAGTAGAAATTACTCATATATAATTAAGCAAGTCTAGGATTATATAGTTAAAGTGTGTAAAAAATTAAATACATTTGTAAATTGTCTTTTCAGTAAAGACTATGCTATAATAAGTCTTTTGTAAGCTAAAGTGTGTAAAAATTGAATACATTTGTAAATTGTCTTTTCAGTAAAGACTATGTTATAATAAGACTTTTGTTTTTTGTCTTAGTCATTGTTCTATTGCTGTGAAGAGACACCATGATCAAAGCAGCTCTAATAAAAGAAATCCTTTAACTGGGGGCTTGCTTGCAGTTTCAACAGGGTTAGTTTATTATCATCATGGCAGGAACATGGAAGCATTCATGCAGGTTGAGATCTACATCATGATCATAGGCAGAGATACTCTGGGTTTGGCATGGCCTTTTGAAACCTCAAAGCCTACACCTAGTGACACACTTCTTCCAACAATGTCACACACACCTACCAATCCTTTTAATCCTTTCAAATAGTGCAACCCCCTGGTTGATTCAGCATTCAAATATATAAGCTTATGAAGGCCAGTCTTATCCAAGCCACCATAGTAATCTACCAGTAAAATGGGATGGAGAGATTGCCTAGTCATTAACAACACTGTCTTCTCCTCTGGGAACTGATGACCTAAGATCTGTGTTCAAGTCCCAGCCCCCACATGGTGGCTAGCAGTCATCTGTAACTCAGGCTTTGATACTTCATGCACATATAGACATGTGGGCAAAACACTCATACCTATAAGAAAGAGTTAAGCTATTTCAATTTTATAATTTCATACAGAACTTTAATATTTTAGAAGAAGATAAAAAAAAGTCTCATTTCTTATTTTAAAAAGTTGAATACTTTAGTTTTTATCCGTAAAATGTTACCCTAGGACATGAGTAATATGTAAAAGATAGATACTATGATTTTAATGTATTTTGTATACTTTCATGACTATTACCAAAACAAAGATGCATGCAATTCTCTGTACACAATGGTTCATTCATGCATATTCCAAGTCAGTATGTTTTCTAGAGATCATCACTTAATCAGTTATAATTGATTTTAGCAGATTTTGGACTTCCTGTTAATGGACTCATATTCTTTAGTGTTTTCCTATTTTGATCCATGTATGTGAGGTATTTGTGTTGTATTCTATTTTATTACTTATTCTATTTCATGTTTGTATTAGTATTCTCCTATCTGACTGTATCTCAGTTTATTTCCATACTTGTTTTGTGGCATTGGAGACTGAATCCTGGAGCCTTGCATATGTTAAACAAGTACTCTGTCATTAGGTTATTTCCCCTGTCCAACTGATTTCCATGTATCTATGAAATGACTGTCATAGTAGGTAGTAAAATTCATCTAATTAGACTCAAATTTATGTTCAAGTACCTTATCATTGTTAGTCATTACATTTTTCCTTATTTTCACTCAGTAATATTGATTGCACTGAGAGTGAAAAGTAAACTGACAAGTATTAATGATTCAGAAGCAGGAATTAATCATAAGAATTTAAACTCATAAACATAAGAATTTAAACTCAAATATAAGGGTGCTTTCCAATTAGAGGAAAGGGGGAGTGTGGCCAGAAAGTTTGGATATACAGAGTCGATGGTGAAAATGAAAAACAACCCTTATGACATCTTATCTTCATGGAGTGGTAAGCCTCAGTTCTTTTCAGATGTACAGATGTAAGAAGAAATGAAACAGTTTTTTGTTTTGTTTTGTTTTGTTTTTGGTGGTGGTGGTTCAAGACAGGATTTCTCTGTGTTGCTTTGGAGCCTGTCTCAGAATTTCTTCTGTAGACCAGGCTAGCCTTGAACTGGCAGAGATCTGCCTGCTCCTGCCCCCTGAGTGCTGGGATTAAAGGAGTTCACCACCACTGCCCAGTGAAATTAAACAGTTTTAATTAGCCATAGGAGACTCTGAGAAGCAGATCTGCTGTAGCAGTGGTCCTCAACTTATGGGTCGTGATCCCTTTGGAGTCACATATCAGATATTTACATTATTAATCACAACAGTAGCAAAATTACTGTTATGAAGCAGCAATGAAATAATCTTATGGTTGGGGGCCATCACAACATGAGGAACTGTTTTAAGGTGTCACAGCATTAGGAAGGCTGAGAACCACTGGCTTAGGGAAACATAGAACTATGTGTATGTGGGTAGTGCTGAGGACCTGGTTAAACTAAAAGGTTTGAATCATCACTCATTCAACCAAGGGCTGCTTTGTGAAATAGTCTCTGCAGATAAGCAGTCTGGGCATAGATAAAGGTAATTTTGCAATCCTGGAAATGCACAAGGACTTGAAAGACAGTGGCAGGAGAATAGTAGGAGCAACGGGTATAAAGCAGAACTTACCTAACAAAGGAGACAAAACCAGCCAGCCAGGATGAGAAATTCCTTACAAAAATGAAGAGAAAGTGTATTAGGGAGGAAGATGTGGTAGGAGTAGAGGAGTGGAAACTGTAATCGGATCTATTATTTTAGAAGAAAAATCCATTTTTAGTAAAAGGAAAAAGTATATTGGGTGTCAGTGGGAGAGAGAACTAGGTGGTTGGGAGCTGCAGACAGAGATTAAGATGCTTGCATTTAGTAGTTCAGAATTACTTAGTTTTTTTTTTTTCAAGAGATAAATTTCTAGGTATATGAAATGAATGGCTGGAACAAAGTAAGTAAAAAACAAATGAAGATAGGATGGTCAGGAACATTAGATGCTATTGTTTTTAAATGCTCGTTCCCTTGAACCCTGGCCCAGGCTGGGATTAGAATGAGGTTGGGCTAAATGCTGAGGGCTTTGATGAGAAGAGAATCCTTAGGGCCTGGTAGGTGACAGCAAGACAAGGGTTGCCAGATGGCTGACTTGCACTTGATGGTTAAGTACAAACTAGTAGACAACATAGTAGATTGAGTGATGATATTGTCTTAACTTGATAGCAAGGAGAAGAGTGTTTCCTGGCATGATCTGATATACATTTAAAAGTATTCCAGATGAGTTCTCTCAAGTAGAACTTTCTATAATTCTGGAAATGCTTGCACTGTTAAGATGGTCATCAATAAGTCATAAGTGACTTGTTAACATTGCATTTGCAGAATGATTTAGTATAGTTGGAGATAGCCCAGAAGTAGAATGCTTGCCTTGCCTAGCATGCATAAGGTCTTCACTTCATCTTTAGCACCAAGAAAATAAAAGTGTTAAAGAACTGAACTTTAAACTTTATTTAATTTTACATTAGTAAGTTAAATACAAATAGCTCTGCCTGGTAGTAGCAACCATATTACACAATGCAGCTCTTTACCACTCTATTTTATATCTAAGGACTCGAATCCAGAAATGTTAGATGCTTCACTGTTGACGTGAGACTAGACAAGGTAAATCTGAGTCCAGAATGGTGATTGTAGGACTGAAGAGGGAAAAGTAGATGTGGGGAAAACGATAGTGACATTAATTTGAAATATGAATAGTTGATAATAGTTAATAATACTATTAAAATTTAATGATCTCTAAGCCAAGGATCTTGAGATAAAATAGCTTTAGTAATAATGAAAAAGATAAGAATTTGAGAGAAAGGATGACTTCAGTTGATGAGTCCAAGTTTTTAACATATTTAATAAAAGAGGAAGTATTTTAGATTAAAGAAGATAAGGAGATATCATAAACATAGGACTAGACTAGATTTTTTTTCTGGCTTCCAGCCATACTTATGTCTTTATATCATAGCACATGCTTTATCTATAAACAGATTAATTCTACCTAAATTTTAAAATATTTGAAAAATATTTGCCTTTAGCTTTGCCTTATGAGTGGAGAAATCATTCAAATGTCCCCTCAAATGAGCCTCATCTTTGAAACGATGGACCTTTCACAGGCTTCTGTAAGTTCTTAATATAATAGTATTTTGTTTGTTATTCAAATCAAAATATTTTATTTTGTGTCCTAAAATGGGTTTAACACCAGGGATGACAGATGAATAAGACTCAGTATATGTTTAAAAAAGGATGAGAAGTATGTTAATAAAATAATCCCAACATACACATACTCGCTCTAAGAATCTGGAAGGGACTGGATACCCTTGGAGGCAATGGGGGAGAAAGGCCTTAGAAGGTGTTTGTGTTTGACCTAGTCTTGTGGAAGATTTAAGACGTCTTCAGGGAGATTGGTTAGGATTGGGCATTTCAAATCATGACTGGATGATATATAAACTTGACAAGGTGTAGGATGTCTAAGGACCTGACTGAAAATAGTTTACTGTACAGGGAACATTTTGTGTGTGCTAGTCTGTAGAAACAGGCAGACCCAGGTCATGAATGGATTTAGAAGTACTAGCTGATAATTGTCAGTTAAAGGAAAATCTGCTTTTTCTCCAGCCTGCCACTGTGAGTCGTTGTGGCATGATTTATTTGGAACCTTCACAGTTAGGATGGGAACCACTTGTGACTTCATGGTTGAATTCATTGCAAGGGCCTCTAAGTGAACCAGAGCATCAAAATCTGCTGAAAGGACTTTTCAAATGGCTTGTACCACCTTCTTTAGTATTTCGAAGGAAAAAATGCAAGGTAATAGCACTGTAATTCTCTGACTTACTATGGTTTTTAAAGTTTCTGTTCAGCTTACTTAAATCTACAGTCACTATGCTAAAATGACTAACTAAAACCAGTTTTTTTATTTACCTTTGTTTTATTTATTATATATTTCTTTTGGCCTTGAACTCAATATGTAACTGAGGATGATCTTGAACTTCTGATCCTCCTGCCTCCACCTTCCAAGTTCTGGGATTACAAGCATGTCCCTTCCTTGCCCAGCCTTTTTTGGCTTTATATTGCTTCAATTACAAATTACTTAAAAGGCTAAATTTACTTTAGCTAGAATATTTGTATCAAGCCAAAGTTTCTAGACCTTTAAAAATCCCAATTACCACTCGGGAGGCACAGGAGGGTGGATCTCTGTGAGTTTGAGGCCAGCCTGGTCTACAGAGCTAGTTCCAGGACAGCCTCCAAAACAACACAGAGAAGCCCTGTCTCAAAAAACAAACAAACAAAACATCCCAATTATTTCCTACATTTTAAAAATATTTTAGTTGCTAGAGAGATGGCCCAGTGGTTAAGAATACACACTGTTCTTGTAGAGGAGTCACATTCAGTCCCCAACACCCATGTTGAGTCTATAACTCCAACTCCAGGGGCTCTGGTGACCACCTGCACTCAGATGCACACATGCGTGCACTACAAATCTTTGAGAAATATTTTTATTGTGCCTACAATGTATTCTATAAGTTTAAATGTTATAAAGAACAGATTAATACTGTACCTGTCCTTACCCATTTTTATAAATTGAAATATTTACTTGCAGTTCTTTTCCAAATAAGGAGGAAATTTTTTTAAAAAGTATTTTATCATTTTTCCCTTTGCAGGAACTGATTCCTACAAGTAACATCAATGCAGTTGTCTCTCTCACACGCCTCTTTGAGATACTTCTCTGTAATGTGCTGGAAGTTGAACCCACTAGCAAGCACACTCGTGTTTGGATTATGGTTGGTATTATATTTAAGGTGGTTCTAAGTTAAAAAATAAAATGTGGTTATAGAAAACAATATTTGCATTCGGAAAGACCTTTGTAAGATCCAGCGCAGTTTTTTGATGATTACTGAAGAATAACTGAGGACACTAAGTTAACCTGACCTGCCATTCTGATTCTAAAAACAACTCTAAGGAAAATAAAATATAACATAATTAACTCAAACTGTGCCATTCTTAATGAAAGACCATATGTTGATGGTTCCTTGATTTTTTTTTTTTTTTTTTTTTTTTTTTTTTTTTGCGTTAGTGCTAAGCAGGTATATAGGAGTATAGAAACTAGCTATGATAGACTGGGAGAAGGTATCCAGCCAGATAGGTGGATACAGGCAGAATCCATGGAAGGAGATAGTAGTAGTAGTCCTAGTTAGCTGCTCTCTCGAGTTCAAAGATCAGAGACTATAGCAATCATGGGCAGAAGTTATCAAAGAGAGACAAAAGAAAAATGTAAAAACCTGTGTCCCTGTCTGTGCCTTTCTCCAATCTACCACCTTGTTCATAATGCACTCTACCCTTCCTTTCTTTCCCATTATGTGGCAGTATCAATACCCTCTCTTAAACAAACAAATAAATAAATGCTTCTTAGGCAAGGGAGATTGTTCAGTGAGTCAGGGCACTTGCTGCCAAGATTGACAAGTTTAATCTCTGGAAGTCACATGAGTGGAAAGGAGAGAGTCAACTCCTGTCAGTTGTCAACCGATCTCCACATGTGTGCTTTTGCGCTCGCGCGCGCGCACACACACACACACACACACACAAATAAAATGTAATACAATCTTTTAACTTCGGAAACTCTCTCAGACACCTCAAACACCAGGCTTTTCCTCCTGACAATGCCCTCCTCCTCTCCTCCTTCTCACCTTACAACCTTCACAAATGTGTTATGTGAAGTTTGTTTATACATTCTCTCTTTGAATTTGGAGTTATCTTCTCAGGACTGTCTCTTCACATTCTTCCACAGCTATTACGGTTAGCTTTCATAAAACTATCCCACAAATAGTCCATCTATGTATAATTTTGTGTATTTCCAGAATATTTTTGTTCTCTTGATAAATCCAAACTCCTAACTTTATCAGATGGTTCAGAATCATTTTATAAGACTTATGTAGATTCCTGATTGAAAATTTTGGGGCAATGTTTTTGTTAGCCAGATAAGAAATGTACATACAATAAAAGTTAAAAGCATATTTTCCATTTATACCAATATCCCAGTTATTTATATAATGTATACATATATATGTGTGTGTATGTATAAATATATATGTATGTGTATATATATATATACTCTTTCCTATATATATTTTTATGACAATATTTACAAACTATATTTACTAATTTGCATCTCACTTGCAGTATGTTTTGATTCTTCAATATCAGTGTTACAGAGTTGTATATATCCATGGGTGTGTATGGTATACTCTAAATAACTTGATTCCCAGTTGAAAACAATAGTGATGTAATAAACATTTTTATACATACATTATTTTCACTAGTAGGAATACATTTGAGGATGAATTAAATAGATGTCCCTAGGTCATTTGATGTAGGCATTTAAGTTTTTTATCACTATTGCCAAAGAAATTGTTCTTTATATAATTTAGCTGTACTACACTCTAATTTGTTTATCTGATGATCTTTCTCAGTAATGTGAAGAGGCCTTAATATATTAAATTTTAGTTATTTTTTTCTAAATTGTCTTTAAAAATAATCACTATAAGTTAACCTTTTTTTCACCAACAGGCCTGCTTTATATTCTCTTTGATTTGGTCAGTTGGAGCAAGTTGTGATACAAATGGCCGCCTTGCTTTTGATAATTTTATACGATCAATTGTAACAGGGAGAAATGAAGAAGACCCAATGCCAGACTCTGTGGGTAAATGGGAATGCCCATTTGATGAAAAAGGCCTAGTCTATGACTACATGTATGAGGTATGACCTAAAGTGCATACATAGTAGGAAAAATATAAAACACAAAGCCCTGAGTCACAACTCCGTTGGTGAGATGCTTAGTCCCTTCGTATTTCCCTTTGTAGACTTGTTCTAGTATAGTTTATGATGTTACATGCAACTTTAAATTACTTTTCCACTCCGTGAAAGAATTCATAAAAGCCTTCTTTAAAACAGATATTTAATCAATCATCTTATTCATGCAAATTTTATTTTACAATCATAAGACCTAATTAGAGCCTTGGTTATAATTTTACCTAATTTATAGAAATCTAGAAAGAGACAGGACTCAATCCCAACTAGTAGTGAAGAACTAACTCAGTCATCCAAATCATATAAACACTAAAATTTAATAATATGACCAAAACCAGTTTTGTCTTTATTAGTCATAGAGGAAAGCTAGTGGGATAATCTCTAAAAGTGAATAATCAGTAGACAACAATATAAGCATGTTTTTTAAAAACTGAAAGTAAATATCAAAATATTCAGTTTAAATAGGTAAACATAGTTTCCATTGGGAAAGAGAAAATGGGCATTGAAAACTGTTCTTTTTCTTAATATTTTTGTTTGTTTATTTTTTGTGTTGTTTTTTTGAGACAGGGTTTCTCTGTGTAGCCCTGGCTGTCCTGGAACTCACTGTGTAGACCAGGCTAGCCTTGAACTCAAGGATCTGCCTGCTGCTGCCTCCCGAGTGCTGGGACTAAAGGTGTGTGCCACCACATGCAGCATCTTTTTCTTAATCTAATAAAACTTTTAACTCTAAAATACATGTCTATATAACTTTAATGTGACTCTAAAAGTTTTTAAAAATGATTACTGAGCCAGTGAAATGACAATGAGTAATAACATTTGGCACACAAACACAAGTGCCTGAGTGCTACCATGAGCAGGGAGAGGAGATGACAGATTCCCAACTGTTGTCCTCTGACCTTCATATGCATACCGTGGCACCTGTTTGTCCAATAAAATACAGCAATAAATTTTTAGCATCAGCTATAGTACTGGAGCAGGTCCTAGACTCTGGCTATTTTGCCAGTAATTAACTTTTGTAATTTGATAATAGACCTGGGGAAAGGGAAGAATGATCGGGAAAAGACAATAATGTTTGAGGTTGGTCCTGATTGGAAGACATCAGGACAGCAAGCACACACAGCCAGTGGTTCAAACAAATTTCAAGACTTTTTTTGTTTGTTTGTTTTGTCTTGTTTTTTTGTTTTTGTGTTTTCAAGGTAAGGTTTCTCAGTGCATCCCTGGTGGCCATCCTGAACCAGGCTGGCCTTGAATTCAGAGATATTCACCTGCTTATGCCCGAAGAGTTCTTGAATTAAAAGCATACCCCACCACCAATCAGCATGAGTTTAAAGACTGCAATAGTAAGTTCAACTCTGCTGATTATCTTGGCTGAATATCAGCCTAGGTCAAAAAGCAAAGATGACAAACAAATACAGATGTCTCAAATGATTTTTACTTTTAGTTAAATTATAGCTCATTTTCTTCAAGACATGCAAGATACAAGACCAAAATATAGCAAATTGTACCATAAGTTATACTATAATACTTTGAAATAAATACTTAGCATATGCAAAATGACATATTAAAGGCATTTGGGGAAGATTAGATGCTAAGAGGACAGAAATTCAGCTGGTGGTGCACACCTTTAGTTCCAGCACTCAGAAGGCAGAGGCCGGCGGATCTCTGTGAGTTCAAGGACAGCCTGGTCTACAGAGGGAGCTTCAGGACAGTCATAGCTATGGCTGTCTCAAAAAATAAAGGACATAAATTCTAGATACATTGAGTTTATGATAATGTTTATATCTTTGGATTATCTTTAAAAATTAATTGTATTAACTGGGTGGTAGATTCATGGATGTTTATTTATCTGCTTTATGACTGAAGATATTACATTATTACATACATTTTATGTGATTATAATATTTCATTATAAAGGAGGAAAAGGCTAAAGTTTTTAATTTTGGGAGTTTCATTTAGAGTATTTCAAAATGTTTGTGGATGGGTGTTTTGCCTGCATGTATGTGTGTACTAAGTGTATGCCTGGTGCCTACAGATGTCAGAAGGCATCAGATTTCCCTGGAACTGGAGTTACAGTTGTGAGCTGCCATGTGGGTGCTGGAAATTGAATCTGGGACCATGGAAGAACAGTTGGTGCTCTTAAACACTGAGCCATCTCTCTCTGACTTAGAATTTAAAAAAAACAAAAAACAAAAAACAAAACAAAACAAAAAACAAACAAAAAAAAAAAAAACAAACTTACTTTTCAAACAGACAGTAAAGTCCCTTTTCCAGTGCTGGTCATCGAGGAATACAGGCTCTGGCAGTGAGTGCAAATGGCCTCTCAATATTATCTCAAGTTACAGATCCTTACTGCATCAGCTGTCTGCTGCCCATTCATATTTATTCTTCTATAAAATGCACGTTTCAAAGCTGGGCGGTGGTGGCGCACGCCTTTAATCCCAGCACTTGGGAAGCAGAGGCAAGTGAATCTCTGCAAGTTCAAGACCAGCCTGCTCTACGACGAGACTGAGTTCCAGGACAGCCTCCAAAGCCACAGAGAAACCCTGTCTTGAAAAACAAAAATAACAACAACATCAACAAAAAAAAAAAAAAAAAAAAAAAGAAAAGAAAAGAAAACCCACACATGAACTGCACATTTCTGTCCTTTACCCATCTTTCGACTAAGTTAACTTTTCCTTGTGAATAGGCAAAACATCATTGTGTTACAGTTGTTATATTTTATCTAAGGGCTCAAATGGTGTAAGTGTTGAACAGTTTCTTTCAGATGTAACAAATGCATAGTTATAATATTTTAAAACATTTTCTCTTATAGTTAAAAAACCGAGGTCACTGGCTACATTGGAATGAATTAATTAAAAGTTCCAATTTAGAAGACAAACGTGCCAAGATTCAAGATATCATAGTCCCTACAATGGACACAATTAGATATACTTTCCTAATGGATTTGAGTATTACCTATGCAAAGTAAGAAACTCTACTGTAAATGTGAATTCTAAATATAACAGTACCATTCTAATAAAATGGTAGCATTTTTAAAAAGTAAACTTTGAGATCATCGAGTTTCAGGAGTTTCAGGCTACTGAGTGAGACCATAGCTGGGAGCTAATTAACATGTCCCAAAATGGCTGGGAGCTAATTAATGTGTTTTAAATGATATCTGTTGTTATTGGAACACCTAGAATTCAGCTTTCTTATTACTCACTCCAAAGTTTTAACACACCATAGTTCATTGTCTCTTAAGTCACCAAAAAGGCACTTACAGTGTTATTCTTGAAAAGCTACATACTCTGGGATGGGAAAATGGCTCAGTCAGTGAAGTGTTTACTTTAGAAGCCTGTGGAACCAGACTCCATATAAAAAGCAATGGGCATGGTGGTACAGACTTGTAGTTACAGCCATGGCAAGATAGGCACAACCTTGAAAGAATATGGGCCAGCTAGCCTGGCCTTCGTGGCAAGTTCCAGGCCAGTGAGGGACCCTGTCTCAAACAAAAGGTGGAAAGTTGTCTCTGAACCATGGTTGTCTCTGAACTCCACATATATGTTGTACCCATGCGTGCCTACACATACATATGCATTCATACAACCCACAACCCCTCCACAAATCTGTGGATTTTACATGTAGCATCAATGTCTCAGACTAGTAGGGCAGTAACCTTTTAGAGAATGTACCTATCTCTGCTTCTCATTTCACAGTAGGAATGCTGGGATTACAGACACCAGCTACCAGGTCCATTTGTTACATGGGTTCCAGGTATCCAAACTCAGGTCATCAGGCTTGCAAAGCAAGTGCTTTTATCTGCTGAGCCATCTCCTTGGCCCTACCTCTACTGGTCTTTCATGAACAATTATATGCATGTGGAGTTTTAGATAGAAATGACTTGACTACTACTTGAAGACTTTTAAATACTTGAGTTTCTTTCCATAAAAAAATGTTTTCATAATTTCTTTCCTTTTGAATTATGTTATTCATTGTTTTTATAAAGGCCACTGCTTTTTGTGGGTCCAACCGGTACAGGAAAGTCAGTGTATGTGAAGGATAAACTAATGAATCACTTGGAAAAAGACAAGTATTTTCCTTTCTATGTTAATTTCTCTGCACGGACCAGTGCTAATCAGGTTCAGGTTAGTATAAAGCCAGAAACTTGGGTTTATAATTACTATACTTTATCTTATTTGGTAAATATTAAAATATTTAAAGCTATGTGTTAAACATACAACTTTTTAAATCTATGAATCAAAAGATAACACTTTTACATTAGCCCTTTATTAACATTTGTCACTGTTTTTGACTTGATAAGCAATGATTGATTTAACTGGAGAAGAAAGTGTAAGAGACTCATGCATGTGTATTAAGAGTAGTGGGTGGGCATAGGAGACTATCCAGTTCTTTCTGTATTCTTCTTTGTGACTTTTAGAAATATTTGCTGCTCTCTTGATTGGTCCAACAAATCTATTACATGACCTTCTTTTGCCCTAAATGTAGCAAGCTTAAGCATTTCAAGAAACCTCTTATTATTGCCACATTCAGCATCTGTTCCTAAATTTGTGCCTATTTATTGTCCCCACCCCTATTTCTGTTGTTTTCAGCCAATAGATTTCCCTTAACTTTAAAGTCCTGCAAAGTTAGAATACTGTAAAATTTCCAAATAAAATAATTTTGATATTCAGTTTTACAATGGACAAGCAAGTTTAAAAATTACCAGAAATATTTAAAAAACATATACATTTATGTTGGCTATAAATATCCAACAAAGGTTTGGAACATTAATGTCTTTAAACCCTTAGGTAAAGGAGTATCAAGTGTGAAAAGCATTATAGAATTACACATGTATATATGTAATGCAAGCATGACATGTAAATGCTTGTTATAATTGTAAGTACAGAGAAAGGTTTCAACAGATGTTATTTGAAATGATGTTGAATTTAAAGTTTCGTATCAATTTAAGTAAGAGTAACTCAGTAATTACACACATAACATTATTTCCTCTCAAAGACTGTTCAATCCTTTTTTTCTGATGTTAATTTTTTATATTAAATTATTGACTAATTAAACAAATGGTAGCTGCTACTGGTGTACCATGGATACTGGTACCATAGACCTTAATATTGACTTAAACAATGGTGATAACAGTAAGTTTAAAATACTGCCATCAGTAAATATACCTTTCTTTTTAAATTTTTAGAACATCATTATGGCTAGATTGGACAAAAGGCGCAAGGGAGTATTTGGACCACCCATGGGAAAGAAGTGTATAGTGTTTATAGATGATATGAATATGCCTTCATTGGAGAAATATGGAGCCCAACCTCCTATTGAGTTATTACGACAGTTTTTTGATTGTGGACATTGGTAAATAATTTAATTGAAGTCTTTTTTCTGTTTTCTTTATTCTTCTCTCGTACAGTATATCCATCCCTACCACAGCCTCTTCTCCCTCCACTCCTCTCAGACCCCCCCCCCCCATCTTCCTCTGCTCCAGATCCACTCCTCTTCTGTTTTCCTTCAGAAAAGAGCAGGCCTCCCAGGAATGTCAACCATACACTGCATAACAAGCTGCAATAAGACTATGGCCAGACCCTCATATCAAGGCAGGGTGAAGCAACAAATGAGGAGAAGGAAAGAGGTCCCAGGAGCAGGCAAAAGAGTCATAGACACTCCCACTCCCACTGTTAGGAGCCCCACAAAACTCCCTGGCTAACAACCATAGCACATGTGCAGAGGACACATGCAGACCCATGCAGACTCTGTGACTGCTGCTTCAGTCTCTGTGAGCCCCTATGAGCCCTGCTTAGTTGGATTCTGTGGGCTGTGTTTTCCTGGTGTCCTTGACCCCTCTGGCTCCTACAGTCCTTCTCCCTTATCTTTCCTGGGGTTTCCTAAACTCTGCCTAATGTCTGGCTGTGTGTCTCAGTATCTGCTCCTATCAGCTGTCACTCTCTGTCTGTCTCTCTGTCTCTCTCTGTCTCTCTGTCTCTCTCTCTCTGCCAGTTGTGTTTGGTTCTATCCTAGGTCTCTGAGCCATCTAGCTCCCAGTTTTCCAGTTCCTGACCATCTAGGTAATGTCAAGCATGGATTCCCTCTTGTGACCTGGGCCACTCCAAATTTTGAGCCACCATTACCCCAGAACTTCAAGCAGGACAGGTTATAGATCTCAGATTTTGTGGCTTTGTTAGTGTCCCAGTCCTACCACTGGAAGTTTTGCCTGGTTATAGAAGATGGCAAGTTCAGGTTTTATATTCTTCATCACTAGGAGTCCTCACTAGGGCCACCCTCATAGATTCCAAGATGTTTCCATGGCACTAGGTTTCCACATAACCCTCCCAAGTGCCCCCCAAATTCCAATAATCTCTTCCTCTATCCCTCCCTTCTCCACTTGATCCCTCCTGTTCCCATACCCAACCACCCACAGTCCACACATAATCTATTATATTTCCTTTTCCCAGAGAGGTCCATTCTTTCTCCCTTAGAACTCTTCTTGTTACTTAGCCTCTCAGAGTCTGTGAATTGGTGGGATTATTCATTGCTTAGCAGTTAATATCCACTTATAAATGAGTATATATCATGTTTATCTTTCTAGGTCTAGGTTGCCTTGCTCTGGATGATTTTTTTTTTAAGTTTTATCCATTTGCCTGCAAATTTCATGATGTCATTTATTTTTAACAGTGGAGTAATACTCCGTTGTGTAAATGCATCACATTTTTAAAATCCATTCTTCAGTTGAGGGATATCTAGGTTGTTTCTGGTTTCTGGATATTATGAATAAAGCCTCTGTGAGCATAGTCAAACAAGTGTCCTTGTGGTAGGAAGGAACATCCTTTACATATATGCCCAGGAGTGGTATAACTGGGTCTTGAGGTAAATCAATTCCCAATTTTCTGAGGAACTGCCATATTGATTTCCATAGTGGCTATATAGGTTTGTACTCCCACCAACAATGGAGGAAAGTTCCCCTTGTTCCACATCCTGGTCAGTATGTGCTGTCAATTGGGTTATTTATCTTAGCCTTCTGACAGGTTTAAGATGGCATCTCAAAGTAGTTTTGATTTGCATTTCTGATGGTTAAGGATTTTGAATATTTGTTTCCAGTCATTTGAGATTCCTCTATTGAGAATTCTCTGTTTATATCTGTACCCCATTTTTAAAATTGAATCATTTGGTTTGTTGATGTCTTGAGTTCTTTATATATTTCAGAGATTAGTCTTTTATTGGATGTAGAGTTGATGAAAATATTTTCCCATTCTATAGGCTTCCATTTTGTCCTATTGACTGTGTCCTTTGCCTTATAAAAACTTTTCAGTTCCATGAGGTTTCATTTATTAATTGTCAATCTTAGCACCTGGGTGACTGGTGTTCTGTTCAGGAAATTGTCTCCTGTGCCAATGAGTTCAGGGCTATTCCCTGCTTTCTCTTCTATCAGATTCAGTGTGTCTGGTTTTATGTTGAAGTATTTGATCCATTTGGACTTGGATTTTGTACAGGGTGATGAATGTGGATGTACTGATTAGGATTTCTTTGAAGCTTTGCATTTCTGTAATGGAGCCCTCTCTGAATGCAAAATATATAGGTAATATTTAGACGACATTGTTAGTGCACGCTGAAGATAGAACCCAGATGGTAAGAAGACCAGGACTTCACCATAAGCAGAGTGTTGAAACTGAGACATTGCTCTAAGAATAAAAGGACACCAAGCACAATCCAGACTCATCCTAGGTGAAGTAGAACAGTCACCCCTAACTATAACCAGATACAAGTATGATGTAGCAACACTTTCAGAGTTCTGGTTTTGAAGAAAGAGAGAACTTATAGAATCAAATTGTAAGGAAGCATGGAAAGGGAAAGGCAGGGGAAGGGGAGCAGATTCAGCATACCTGAAAGGAGGAGTAGAATATTTTTTTCTACTTGAAACATTATCTAGAGTACTTAATCCCTTTACAGAATCTAAAACTAAGATTAAATTTCTAAGGCTATCTGTGCCTCATTCTGTATTCTTTTCTGTCTTTGTGTATTTTTTTCCAGGTATGACCTTAAGGACACCAGTAAAATCACACTGGTTGACATAGAGCTGATAGCAGCAATGGGTCCCCCAGGTGGTGGAAGGAATGCAGTCACTCCCCGTTTTATTCGACATTTCAACATCTGCACTATCAATTCTTTCAGTGATGAAACTATGGTCCGAATTTTTTCATCAATCGTGGCCTTCTACCTTAGGTCTCGTGAATTTTCTCCAGAGTACTTTATAGTTGGACATCAAATAGTCAATGGGACTATGGAGGTGAGCAAGTAATGCAATGTAAGATGTGTTAGTATCAGATACTAGCCCTACATGGTCTTCTTAAAAATCGTCATTCCCTTGGTGGTCTTTGGTTTCCATTATCAGAGATCCTGTTCAGACAGTTTAAGAGCAGGAAAATCATAGATTCTGAAAGCAGAGAATCTGACTGGAGTTGAGCCTTGGCTGCTATCCCTAGCTGGATATCCTAAAACAAGCAATTTGACCTTTTGGAGGCCCAATGTGTGACCATTGAAATGACATATAATACATGTTTTCTAAGCTTATTGTAAGGAATTTGCCCATAACCAGTACCCTCTCCCATCCTACCCACCCCCACTCCACAGGGAGGGTGATGCCTTCCAGGAGGGATCATCAAAATCTGTCAAGTCATTTGGAGTAGGGACTAGACCTTCTCTCCTGCCTCTAGGCTAAGGGAGTAACCCTCCATGGGGAATGTGCTCCCAAAGTCCATTTGTGCACCAGGGATACATCCTGGTTCCACTGTCAGAGGTCCCCTAGACTGCCCAGGCCTTCTGAAACCCATGTTCAGGGTCTGAGTCGGTCCACTGCTGGTTTCCCAGCTATCAGTCTGGGGGTCCATTAGCTCCCTCTTGTTCAGGTCAGCTGTCTCTGTGAGTTTCTGTAGCCTGGTCTTGACCCCTTTTCTTATCACTCCTCCCTCTCTGCAATAGGAGTTCAGCTCAGTGTTTAGCCGTGGGTGTCTGCTTCTGTTTCCATCAGCTACTAGATGAGGATTCTATGATGGCATATAAGTTAGTTATCAATCTCATTATCAGGGAAGGGCATTTAAGGTAGCCTTTCCAGTGTTTCTCAGATTGTTAGTTGGGATCATCCTTGTAGGTCTCTGGACATTTCTCTAGAGTCAGTTTTATCCTGTGTCTTTTTATAGATGAATTGAGCCCATTGATACTAAGATATACTAATGACCAGCGATTATTAATTCCTGTTATTTTTCAGTGGTAGTGTTTGTATGTTTCCATTCTTTGGGATTTGCTGGTGTGAGGTTATCTATTGCCTTTGTTTTCGTGGGTGCAGCTAACTTCCTTGGGTTGGAGTTTTCCTTCTAGTACCTTCTGTAAGACTGGATTTGTGGATAGGTATTGTTTAAATCTGGTTTTGTCATGGAATATCTTTTCTCCATCTATGGTGATTGAAAGCTTTGTTGGGTATAGTAGTCTGGGCTGGTCTCTTAGTGTCTACAGCATTTCTGTCCAGGACCTCTTGGCTTTCAGAGTTTCCACTGAGAAGTCGAATGTAATTCTGATAGGTCTCCTTTTATATGTTACTTGGCCTTTTTCCTTTGCATCTCTTAATATTCTTTGTTCTGTATGTTTAGTAGTTTGATTATTATATGTCAAGGGGACTTGTTTGTTTGTTTGGTCCAGCCTGAATATGGGTGTTCTGTAAGCTTGTTATACCTTCATAAGCTTATCTTCCATTAGATTGTGAAAGTTTTCTTCTATTATTTTGCTGAATATATTTTCTGTGCCTTTGAGCTGGAGTTCTCCTTCTATCCCTATTATCCTTAGGTTTTGTCTTTCATGGTGTCCGAGATCTCCTGGATGTTTTGTGTTAAGAATTTGTTGGATTTAACAGTTCATTTGACTGATGAATCTATTTCCTCTATTGTATCTTCAACTCCTGAGATTATCTTTTCCATCTCTTGTATTCTGTTGGCTATGCTTACATCTGTAGTTTCTGTTCATTTACTCAGATTTTCCATTTCCAGAATTCCCTCAGTTTGTGTTTTCTTTATTGCCTCTATTTTAGTTTTCAAGTCTTGAACTGTTTGCTTCACCTGTTTGTTTTCTCTCAGTTTTCTTGGCTTCCTTTAAGATATTTATTGATTTCTTCCAATTTTTATTTGTCTCTTCCTCCATTTCTTTAAGGGAATTTTTCATTTTCTTTTTCAGAGTTTCTACCATCTTCATAAAATTATATTTAGTCGTTTTCTTCTGCCTCTTCTGGGTTAGGATGTTCAGGTCTTCCTGTTGTAGGACCACTAAGTTCTGGTGTTGCCATATAGCTCTTCAGGTTTTTAAGTGTATTATTCTTTGTGTGTGTGGGGGGGGGGGTTGAGACAGAGTTTGTCTGTAGACCAGGCTGGCCTCAAACTCTCCCTCCTGAGTGCTGGGACTAAAGGCATGTGCCACCACCCCTCAACTGTCAAATGTATTCTTGCATTGCTTCCTACCTATCTCTTTCTCCAATTGGTGCAGGCAATGTCTTTGCCTATTGATCCAATCCTTGTAGTCATTGTCTCAGGGACCCTCTCTTGGATTGCTCATTGCAATTGCTGTCTGTGTCTCAGGAAGCTCTCTTATTCCACTCTGTGCAGTTGTTGTCTGTGCCTCAGAGAGCCTGAGGTCATGGGGGATGGGTGGGTTTGGGGCCTGAGTGGGACTTGTAGATTCCAGGTTTCAATGGGGGTGTGCTGGAGTAGCCTGCCTGCAGGAGGCTGCCCACTGACTGGCTAGTGCAGCTGAGGTGGGTGGGGCACATTTTTCTTT
Organism: Phodopus roborovskii; assembly: GCF_943737965.1. Classification (NCBI taxonomy): domain Eukaryota; kingdom Metazoa; phylum Chordata; class Mammalia; order Rodentia; family Cricetidae; genus Phodopus; species Phodopus roborovskii. The sequence continues at coordinate 2,111,853 of NW_026125537.1, forward strand.
TTATTTATTCTTTCATACAATACATCCCAATTGTGACCTTTCCTCTCTCTGTTCCTCCCAGCCTTACTACTTCCCCTCTTCCCTAGATCCACTACTCCTCCATTTTTCTCAGAAAAGAGCAGGCCTCCAAGGGGTATCAACCAAACATAGCATAACAAAATGCAATAAGACTACAAACAAGACCTCATATTAAGACTGGATGAAACAACCCAGGAGGAGGGAAGAGGTTCCAAGAGCAAGAAAAAGAGTTACAGACACTCCCACTCCCACTGTTAGGGGTCCCATAAAACCCCCAAGCTAACAACCATAACATAACATACCTAGTGCAGACCCATGCAGGCTGTGACTGCTACTTCAGTCTCTGTGAATCCCTATGAGGCCTGCTTAGTTGATTCTGTGAGCTGTGTTCTCCTGGTGTCCTTGACCCCCTCTGGCTCCTATAGTCCTTCCTTCCCCTCTTCTGTGAGGTTCCCTGAGCTCTGCTCAATGTTTGGCATTGAGCTGCTGGAGGAAGCTTCTTTGATGTATGCTAGGACTGATCTGGTCTTCTGGCTCTAATTTTTTTTTTAAAGAAAAGAAACATAACAGTTTATATACGCATTGCTTTTACTCAGACCACACACACTGCAGTGAAAAACTAGAGCATTCAAGAGTGAGTGTAAAAAAAGTTATGTTTTTAGTCAAAGAACACCTTCTGACTTGTTCATGATGTGTTACCTGCCCTCACTCATAAGCCAGAACCAGACTCATATCAAGTGTTGAAAGGGAAAATAATGCACTCAAAGGTGATTTAGTGATAATCTCAGCCAACTAAGCTCTCCAGAATCTTAATAAAGAGAGGATATGCCCACAGTGACTTCCTTCCTTCCAATAGGCCACACCTTGTAGTTTCTTCGGTCTCTTGAAAATTCACTGTGCTACAACCCATCATCAAATCAGAGCCCAGGATCTAATCTCTTCCCAAAGCCCATCATCTGCCACTCAAGCCTTTAATATGAGAGCCTTTGGTGGGAGCCTTTGAGATTCCAACCATACTGATTTGTTGCATTATTTCTTCACAGATATATAAGCAATCTATGGAAAATCTTTTGCCCACTCCTGCCAAATCTCATTATACTTTCAATTTGCGTGATTTCTCACGTGTCATCCGGGGCTGCTTGCTCATTGAGAGAGATTCTGTAGAGAGCAAGCATACTATGATCCGCCTGTTTGTGCATGAGGTACTCCGTGTGTTTTATGATCGCCTCATTAACGATGAAGATCGAAACTGGCTCTTCAAATTAATTAAAACTGTTATAAAGGACCACTTTAAGGAGCCATTTGATACTCTCTTTTATCATCTGCGAAAAGAGAATGCTCCAGTAAGTATATTTAGTAATTTAAAATATGTCAGTTTAAAATGGGATTTTGTGAATAATTCATAAACTTATCTTGAAAAAAAAAGTACTTGCTTTTTATTGAACATATTCTTTTACTTTTTCTTATGGCTATGAGCTTATTTTGAGATTAGTCTGTAGAAGAATTCATGGGATATATAGGTTATTTAGAGTTATTTAGTTGTTTAGATTATTATTCTATAGTGGCAGTTAATGAGGTGGTACTGAGTATATAGCATGACACCAACTCATATACTCTTCTTAACAAAGAGAGTCCAGAAAGATGACTTTCCAGTTTATAGAAAAAGCATCTGGAGAGATGGCTCAGCAGTTAACAGCCCTGGCCACTCTTACAGAGGACCTGGGTTTGATTGTTACCACCCTAATGGCACAGCAACCTATAGTTCCAGCTCCAGAAGACCTGGTGACCTCTTTTGGCCTCTTCAGGCATAACATGCATATGTACACACATGCACACACACTTAGATACATGCCAGCAAAATACTCATAAAATAAAAGCAAATAAATATTTTGATTCCCATTCTATAGAAAAATCAACCAAATTTTCTTTTTACCACCATTATCATTTTATGTGTTAACATACAAATATTTTTTGTTATCATAATGTTTAAAGTTGTCAACCCATGATGAATTTTTGTGTTTTTTCGTAAATTTATTTTGTAATTTAACTTTTATAACTTTCTGATTTATATTCTATAGGTATCTGAAGAAGACTTAAGAAATCTCATGTTTGGGGATTATATGAACCCTGATCTTGAAGGAGATGATCGAACTTATATTGAAATTCCAAATATTCACCAGTTTAATGATGTTGTTGAACAGTGCCTAGAAGAATATAATCAAACTCACAAAAGAAGAATGAATCTTGTTGTGTTTAGGTGCCTATATTTTACATTTATGTGTGTGTTCAAACTTTTATTTATAAATTTTCATGAAATATATAAAACAAAAATGTAGTAAATGCCTGTTATATATATTACAACATAAAATATCAGAAACTTAGTAGGTTGCCTGTTTCAGCCAACACTCCCCTTCATCTGTATTAATGAAAGGAAACTTCTGGTATTTTGGACCTCTTTCTGCTGCATGAGCCAGGCTAGCTGGCTTCATGAGCCTCTAGGAGTCACAGATCTGTGCCTCTATCTCCTGTAAGGTGTTCTGGGATCACAAATGCTTGTTGCATCCAGCTGTTATGTGACTTCTTGAAATTTGAACTTAGGTCATTAGACTTGTGAGGCAAGAACTTCCCCAACCCTAGCTCCTGCATGTTTTAGCTTTTCAGTAAATTTTTGGTGAATATTTACAGTGCAACATGATGTTACAAAATGTAACTTATTTTTGGTAGGTATGTTTTGGAACATTTGTCAAGAATATGCCGCATTCTAAAGCAGTCTGGTGGAAATGCCTTACTTATTGGGCTTGGAGGAAGTGGTCGGCAGTCTTTAACTCGTCTGGCTACATCTATGGCAAAAATGCAGATTTTCCAACCAGAAATTTCTAAGAGTTATGGTATGAATGAGTGGAGAGAGGATATGAAGGTAAAATTATGATGCTATCTAATATAAAAATGATGATAATTCATTGTTTGACTAGTAAAAGGGAAGTCAGCCTATGTAGCTATGTATATTTGGGTAGATATGGTAATATTGTTCTATCCATTGGGTGCCTGCTCTGAGTGCATTACTTACATATTCTCATTCCATAGATACAGCACTGCGATACAGCAGATATAATTGTCTCTAGGTTTCACAGTTGAGGACACTGAAGCTAAAAGGAAATTATATATATTAGAGCAAGTCTTTTTAGTGCAAGTCACCATAGTTGCCAATGATTCTATCTTTATCCTAGACTGAGAAGACTTATTCCACAGGAATATATGATTTCTGCTAGGTCTTGTACAGACAGTAACAGTTGCTGAGTTCATGACTGCAACAGCCCTGTCACGTCCAAAAATCAGTATCTCAAAATGGTCACTCCCAGCTTATAGCACTTAGAGTCCTTCTTCTCCTTCTCCTGTGATATTTCCTGAGCCTAGGGAAAAGGGAATTATACATACTTTCCGTTTGAGGCTGAATACACAGTCATTTATTCTCTGCATCTTTACTAGTTGTGAATCTACATTAATGATCACCCACTATAATAAGAAAGTTATCTAATGAGGGATGAGAGCCAGAGTAATCTATGGGTTAAAGGATAAGTATTTAGAAGACAGTTTAATACTGACTGGGTTAGGGTTTCTATTGCTGTGACAAAACACCATGGCCAAAAACAAGTTATAGAGGAAAGGGTTTATTTGGTTTATACTTCCACAGTACTATTCATCATCAAAGGAAGTCAGGGTAGGAACTGAAACACAGTAGAGATCTGGAGATAGGAGCTGATGCAGAGGCCCTGGAGAGGTGCTACTTACTGGCTTGTTACCCATGGCTTGCTCAGTCTGCTCTGTTATAGAACCCAGGACCACCAGTCTAAGGATGATACCATCCACAATGGACTGGGCCCTCTTGTGTCAATCACTAATTTTAAAAAATGCCCTCCAGGATTGCCTACAGTCTGATCTTATGGAGGCACTTTCTCCATTGAGGCACTTTCTCTACTCAGAGGACTTTAGCTTGTGTCAAATTTACTTAAAACTATCCAGCACAAATGTTATGTCCGTGTATCAAAAAATATTACTAGTAGGTTATATCCCCTAGGGAAAATCACCTTTCCAACCAAGGACTCTTGGGCAAGTTTACGAGTACCACGTATGAGTTCCCTCCTGTGGATCCAGTCTTAAATCCAATCATAAAACTGTTGGTTGTCCCCTGAACCCCATAACATTCAAGCCACTGCTTCAGCATTGGGCATTGTAATTCACAGGGTTCACAACTGGCTAAGAATATTGATGACATTTCTTCTCACAGAAGCTGACATAGCAGCTTTCAGTAACTATGAAAGCTAGTTAGCAGGAAGTTTCCAGTCAATATTAGGGGCTAACTATCAAGTTCTTATGAGTGACTATGAGTGGTGGCAATAGTCTGTATTATAGGAGGAGGTCCCTGAGAAGCCCCTGAACAACAACTCCAAGGTAAGTAACTCACACAAAGACTGGACTTTTTGTTTGATAACTTATGGCTTCTGGGAGGAACATTATCATATCATTTGATTTTAATCGTGGCTATATCAAATACTCTCCTAAGAAGTTCTTGAAATTTTAACTGTCAGTTTAAACAGACCTCTACAAATCAGCTCTATCAGACTACTAAGTCCATGTTTTTATTTCAGTTGGGAATTTTACTTGCAATTGGCCAAAAACAAATGAAAAAAAAAAAAAAAGGTAGCTCAAGCTAACTTAAATAACAGGGAAGTTTGAATGTGGTGTCAGTTGGGAGTACTGGGCATTCTATGAGGTCTCTGGTAGTGGATCTGTATTTATCCCTAATATTGGAATGGACTTTGGGAGCCCATTCCATATAGAGTGATACTCTTTCAGCCTAGAAACATGGGGGAGGGCCTGTGCCATGCTCCAAAAGGTATGACATACTTTGAAGAATCCCCATGGAAGGTTTCACCCTCCCCTAGGGATCAGAAAGGGGATGGGATGAGAAATGGTTGGGGGGGCAGGAAAGGATGGGAGGATGTAGGAACTGATATTGATATATAAAACAAGCTTGTTTCTAATTTAAATTTTTAAAATTATATTAAGAATTCATGTTAAAGAAAAAATAAGGGGAAGTTATTGGTGTATAGAACTTAAAAGTGTTCAGAAGTGAAGTGTCATTCAACATGATTCGGTTTAAGGGAGCAAATTACAAATTTCTGTTAGGAGTAGATTTTCCACCAGCCTGGTCACACTGCCTTGCCAGCCCCAAATAACACACAGAGATGCTATATTAGATATAATTCTGTTGAGCTGTTACTAGTTTCTTATCGGCTAGCTCTGTCTTAAATATTAATCCATTTCTATTAATCTAAGTACTTCCACATGGTCTTATCTTACCAGAGAGAGGGGCTAGTGTTCTTCTCTCTCCGTCATCAATCTTGGATCTCCTCCCTACTACTCCTCTCTCCTCCTAGTCTTCTAGTCCCGCCTATCTTGCTTTCCAATTGGCCAACAGTGCTTTATTCAATAACCAATAAGAGAAACATATTTACAGAATTACATCTCCCATCATCGCCTCTTTTCTGTCTAAAATAAAAAGAAGGGTTTTTAACTTTAACATAGCAAAATATATTACACAACAGTTACCTGTAAGGAGTATGGTTTTTCCGCCCGCTGCCCGGTCTTGTCCCGCCGCCGCGCCATCCCTAAATAACACACTGAGACTTTGTATTAGATATAATTCTGTTGGCCAGGTACTTGTTTCTTATCGGCTAGGTCTGTCTTAAGTATTAACCCATTTCTGTTGATCTATGTATTTCTCTTACCGGGGAGCCGGCCAGCATACTGCTTTCTCCAGACTCTTCATCTTGACTCTCCTTCTTACTTCTTCCTCTTTCCTCCTTGTCTCCTAGTCCCGCCTATCTTGCTTTCCTATTGGCCAACAGTGCTTTATTCATTAACCAGTATGAGAAACATATACATAATGGCATCTCCCATCATCTCCTCTTTTCTGTCTAAATAAAAAGAAGGGTTTTAACCTTAACATTGCAAAATATACCACATAACAGTTATCAAATAAGAATCACAGTTAACAATATTTAGTCCATTAACATTTAGCAAGATTAAAAGAAACTATTCTATCATCTATCCTATATTTGTGAGTCTAAAGTCCTATATGTAACTTATCTTTAAGCTTAACTAAGGAAAACTATAACCATAACTATCTGTCTTGAACTCCTTCAAAGATCACAGAAGGATAGTATATAAACTCTACAAATGACAAAGACATTTTGCCTTTGTCAGTCACCTGAAGTTCTTCTGTAATCTTCCATCTTCAGCCCATAGGCCATAGTGTGTCTAGCAGACTCTTCAGCAAAGCAGGAAACTTTAAACTGTCTTCTTGTATTGGCAGTTTGTCAGTCATTTTTCTCTGTGTCCTGCAGACTGTCTGGCAGACTCTTCTAGGAAGCAGGAATCCTGTAGCAATGTCCATCTTGTATAAGCAGTCACTTTTCTATGGGTCCTGCATGTCCAGTTTTACAGCATAAAGTCAAATAGTCCAGGCAAGAGCAGTATCTTGTCCAAATGGCTAGTCTTGCCATATTGAAAGCAAACTCCATAACAAGTTTCTTTGATATCCATCTTCCTTTCTGACACAAGTGGTATTGCCAGGAGCAGTTATGTCTCACTGTCAAGAAAAACCCTAAATCATTTTAAATGCCATATTCTTGTAGGTCTTTGAAAGGTTTGAAGAATGCCTATCCATCTCAAATACATCTTGAAAACCTAACTAACTAAACTCTAAGTTTTGACTATCATAGGTAACTATAATCTGTAGTAATTTATACATTACACTTGTAAATGAGCTATATAAACATATTTGTTTTAATAGTTGTTGCTATTTCCTCAGCAGTCAAACAATTTAAAGATAACAGAACAGCATATAGTATCCACAGTCTTTTTGTGCTTCCCATCTTTAAGTGGCTTTTTTATTACTCTATTATTTTTATTTTTTTATTTTTTTGAGACAGGGTTTCTCTGTATAACTTGTATCTGCCCTGGAATTAACTCTGTATACTAGGTTTACTTTGAAATCACAGAGATCTGCTTGCCTCTGTCTCCCGAGTGCTGGAAAATAAAGGTGTGTGCCACCACATTCAGCTACTCTGTCTTTTTAAAACCATTTTATTCTTTTTTTTTTTTTTTCTCCCAAGCCTACGTATATTTTAAAACACACTGTAAACCTTTAGCGGTTTTTCTTAATGTGAATCTGTCTTTATGTAAATCTTTATCTTTTTGTGGCCATGAGTCTTTTATCTGGTAAACAATGGCATTGCTAAAATGAAACCCACAGTTGTATTAGCCGCAGTCTATCCAAGATGGCTGCGGGTACTTTTACCGCCAGAACTGAGAGCTGTGCTCACTGCCTTGGCCTATGTTGCCATCCAGCGCATGCTGCCAGCTTGGAGATGTGGTCACTGCCATTGCCAGCTCTTGTACACACCCTTCAGTTGCTAGCAGAACTCTTTAAAAGCCATGGGGTTATTAGCGCTTATGCTGAGTCACACAAATCTCTGCTTGTTTCTAGCAAAACAGAGCCCAACTGAGAAAAATGCTATTACCAAGAAGCCTTTCTTGTCTCTGTTCTTTTGTTTCTAAAACGCTTTTTTTTTTTTAACTTTTGTTAAGTTTTAAGTGGAAATTCTTTTTCTTTTTAATGTGTGAAGTGGAAATGAATTTTTTTATTTAATTTTATATAACAAAGTCCAATTAAATGAAAACAAATATTTATACACAATATTTGGGAATTTGGGCATCGTTCTTTCCAAACTACTTCCTGCTGGTAAGGGTTGCTGTCTTGGGGGATTGGAAGAAGATTCAGATATCCTGGCTGTAGTCTCTAGGGCTGTTTTGTCCAGCTGTTTTGAATGAAGGATCAGCTTGTACTCTGTTTCAGGCGGTCTGGCTTGATCAAACCACATTAGTCTGGAAGGAATCCACATCTTTTCATTTTCTGTGGAAACAAAAATAGAAATCCTTTTCCCCAGTAACTTGTCCTTCAACTTAAATTTTGGAGTCAGAGCATTTCTTTTTAATTTAATTTAATTTTTTAATTTATTATTTTACATGTTGATCCCAGTTCCCTCTCCCTCCCTCCCCCCAGCCCTCCCTCCCTCCTTCCCTCCCTTTTACCCTCTCTGCCCTCTCCCATGCACTCTAAACACCCTCCCCTCCCATCCTCCCACCCCAATTCCATATGTAGGGGAATGCCATCCAGTTGGGGCAGGTCCTGTGAAGTAGGGACTAGGGCTTCTCTCCTTTCTCTAGATTAAGGCAGTTATTCCTCCATGGGGGATATGTTTGCAAAGTCCTTTTGTGCACCAGGGATACATCCTGGCTCCACTGTCTGAGGTCTCTTAGACTGCTCAGACCTCCTGGCTGAGACCCATATTCAGGGGGGCCCGAGTCAGTCTCATGCTGGATTCCCAGCTATCAGTCTAGTGGCCCTTAGCTCCTCCTTGTTCAGGTAAGCTGTCTCTATGTGCTTCTGCCGCATGGTCTTGTCCTCTCCATCTGCTTCTGGGTTCTAGTTCGACTCAGTGTTTATGTATGGGTGTTTGCTCCTGTTTTCAACAGGCATTAGTTGAGGACTCCATGGAGAAGTTAGTTGTTGATCTCACTCTCTGGGAAGGGCATTTATGATAGCCTTTCCACAGAAGCTGAGATTGTTATTTGGGAGCAGTCTTGTAGTTCTCTAGACCTTTATTTGTGTTCAATTTTATCTTCAAACCAATATTGGCTCCCTCTTTTATGTTCTCTCTCTGTGTCTCTGTCTCTCTCTCTCTCTCTTTCCTATCTTCCATTCCTAACCAGGCTCAATCCTCCTGGTCGCACATGCCTTCCTCTCCTCCCTCTCATTTTCTCCTACTTCTCTCTCCATTCGCTGTCCTCCCCCACTTCCCCTGAGCTCTGGGGGACTTGTCCCTTCCCAGTTCTGTGAGGGACTTTATATGAATCTCTTAGAATACACCTTGTATCCTAGTTCCTCTGGTGATGTGAATTATAGGCTGGTGATCATTTGATCTAGGTCTAAAATCCATATATGAGTGAGTACATACTGTGTTCCTCTTTTTGTGACTGGGTTACCTCATTCAGGATGGTTTCTTCAAGTGCCATCCACTTGCCTGCGAATTTCAAGATACCATTATTTTTTTCTGCACAGTAGTATTCCATTGTGTAGATGTGCCACATCTTCATTAACCATTCTTCAATTGAGGGGCATCTAGGTTGCTTCCAGGTTCTTGTTATTACAAATAGTGCTGCTATGAACATAGTTGAACAGATGTCTTTGTTGCATGGATCTGAATCCTTTGGGTATATGCCTAAGAGGAGGATTGCCGGGTCCTGTGGTAAACTAATTCCCATTTTCCTGAGGAACTGCCATACTGATCTCCAAAATGGCTATATGAGTTTGCACTCCCACCAGCAGTGGAGGAGTGTTCCACTTTCTCCACATCCTCTCCAACATAAGTCATCACTGGTGTTTCAGATTTTAGCCATTCTGGCAGGGGTAAGATGGTATCTCAAAGTTGTTTTGATTTGCATTTCCCTGATAGCTAAGGATGTGGAGCATTTTCTTAAGTGTCTTTCAGCCTTTTTGATTTCCTCCATTGAGAATTCTTTCTTCAGTTCTGTACCCCATTTTTTAATAGGGTTACTTGGTGTTTTGTTGACTAGTTTCTTGAGTTCTTTGTGTATTTTGGAGATCAGCCCTTTGTCGGATATAGGATTAGTGAAAATCTTTTTTTTTTTCTTTTCTTTTTTTTTTTTTTCTTTTTGTCTTGTCAACTGTGTCCTTTGCCTTACAAAAGCTTCTAAGTTTGAAGAGGTCCCATTTATTAATTGTTGCTCTCAGTGTCTGTGCCCCTGGAGTTATGTTCAGGAACCAGTCTCCTATACCAATTTGTTCAAGGGTACCTCCTACTTTCTCTTCTAAGAGGTTCAATGTGGCTGGATTGATGTTGAGGTCTTTGATCCATTTGGACTTGAGTTTTGTGTATGGCGACAGACATGGGTCTATCTGCCTATACCAATTTGTTCAAGGGTACCTCCTACTTTCTCTTCTAAGAGGTTCAATGTGGCTGGATTGATGTTGAGGTCTTTGATCCATTTGGACTTGAGTTTTGTGTATGGCGACAGACATGGGTCTATCTGCAGTCTTCTACACACCCTCATCCAATTGTGCCAGCACCATTTTGTTGAAGATGCTGTCCTCGCCCCATTGTATAATTTTAGCTGTTTTGTTGAAAATCAGGTGTTCATAGGTGCGTGGATTAATATCAGGATTTTCAATTCCATTCCATTGGTCTACCTGTCTATGCCAATACCAGGCTGTTTTCAGAAGTATAGCTCTGTAGTAGAGCTTAAAGTCAGGAATGGTGATGCCTCCTGAAGTTCTTTTATTATATAGGGTTTTTTTTTTTTTTTTTGGCTATCCTGAGTCTTTTGGTTTTCCATATAAAGTTGATTATTATCCTTTCAAGGTCGGTGAAGAACTGTGGTGGGATTTTAATGGGAATTGCATTGAATCTGTAGATTGCTTTTGGTAAGATTGCCATTTTTACTATGTTAATCCTACCTAACCAAGAGCATGGGAGATCTTTCC